>NC_140589.1:1097033784-1098233784 GCF_964204655.1 Triturus cristatus | reverse complement strand
TAAGAGTTAAGACCTTAACCAGTAGGCCAGAGTAAGAGTCTAAGACCTTAGCTATTAGGCCAGAGTAAGAGTTAAGACCTTAACCATTAGGCCAGAGTATGAGTCTAAGACCTTAGCTATTAGGCCAGAGTAAGAGTTAGGACCTTAGCTATTAAGCCAGAGTAAGAGTTAAGACCTTAACCATTAGGCCAGATTACGAGTCTAATACCTTTGCTATTAGGCCAGAGTAAGAGTTAAGACCTTAGCTATTAGGCCAGGATAAGAGTTAAGACCTTAACCAGTAGGCCAGAGTAAGAGTTAAGACCTTACCTATTAGGCCAGAGTAAGAGTTAAGACCTTAACCAGTAGGCCAGAGTAAGAGTTAAGACCTTAACCATTAGGCCAGAGTATGAGTCTAATACCTTTGCTATTAGGCCAGAGTAAGAGTTAAGACCTTAGCTATTAGGCCAGAGTAAGAGTTAAGACCTTAACCAGTATTCCAGAGTAAGAGTTAAGACCTTGACCAGTAGGCCAGAGTACGAGTCTAAGACCTTAGCTATTAGGCCAGAGTACGAGTTAAGACCTTAACCAGTAGGTCAGAGTACAAGTCTAAGACCTTAGCTATTAGGCCAGAGTACCAGTCTAAGACCTTAGCTATTAGGCCAGAGTAAGAGTTAAGACCTTAAACATTAGGCCAGAGTATGAGTCTAAGACCTTAGCTATTAGGCTAGAGTAAGAGTTAAGACCTTAGCTATTAGGCCAGAGTAAGAGTTAAGACTGTAACCATTAGGCCAGAGTGCAACTCTAAGACCTTAGCTATTCGGCCAGAGTAAGAGTTAAGACCTTAGGTATTAGGCCAGCGTAAGAGTTAAGACCTTAGCTATTAGGCCAGAGTAAGAGTTAAGACCTTAACCAGTAGGCCAGAGTAAGAGTTAAGACCTTAACCAGTAGGCCAGAGTAAGAGTCTAAGACCTTAGCTATAAGGCCAGAGTAAGAGTTAAGACCTTAACCATTAGGCCAGAGTACGAGTCTAAGACCTTATCTATTAGGCCAGAGTAAGAGTTAGGACCTTAGCTATTAAGCCAGAGTAAGAGTTAAGACCTTAACCATTAGGCCAGATTACGAGTCTAATACCTTTGCTATTAGGCCAGAGTAAGAGTTAAGACCTTAGCTATTAGGCCAGAGTAAGAGTTAAGACCTTAACCAGTAGGCCAGAGTAAGAGTTAAGACCTTACCTATTAGGCCAGAGTAAGAGTTAAGACCTTAACCAGTAGGCCAGAGTAAGAGTTAAGACCTTAACCATTAGACCAGAGTATGAGTCTAAGACCTTAGCTATTAGGCCAGAGTAAGAGTTAAGACCTTAACCAGTAGGCCAGAGTAAGAGTCTAAGACCTTAGCTATTAGGCCAGAGTAAGAGTTAAGACCTTAACCAGTAGGCCAGAGTAAGAGTTAAGACCTTAACCATTAGGCCAGAGTACGAGTCTAAGCCCTTACCTATTAGGCCAGAGTAAGAGTTAAGACCTTAACCCTTAGGCCAGAGTATGAGTCTAAGACCTTAGCTATTAGGCCAGAGTAAGAGTTAAGACCGTAACCATTAGGCCAGAGTACAACTCTAAGACCTTAGCTATTCGGCCAGAGTAAGAGTTAAGACCTTAGGTATTAGGCCAGCGTAAGAGTTAAGACCTTAACTATTAGGCCAGAGTAAGAGTTAAGACCTTAACCAGTAGGCCAGAGTAAGAGTTAAGACCTTAACCAGTAGGCCAGAGTAATAGTCTAAGACCTTAGCTATTAGGCCAGAGTAAGAGTTAAGACCTTAACCATTAGGCCAGAGTACGAGTCTAAGACCTTAGCTATTAGGCCAGAGTAAGAGTTAGGACCTTAGCTATTAGGCCAGAGTAAGAGTTAAGACCTTAACCATTAGGCCAGATTACAAGTCTAATACCTTTGCTATTAGGCCAGAGTAAGAGTTAAGACCTTAGCTATTAGGCCAGAGTAAGAGTTAAGACCTTAACCAGTAGGCCAGAGTAAGAGTTAAGACCTTAACCATTAGGCCAGAGTACGAGTCTAAGCCCTTACCTATTAGGCCAGAGTAAGAGTTAAGACCTTAACCAGTAGGCCAGAGTAAGAGTTAAGACCTTAACCATTAGGCCAGAGTATGAGTCTAAGACCTTAGCTATTAGGCCAGAGTAAGAGTTAAGACCTTAACCAATAGGCCAGAGTAAGAGTTAAGACCGTAACCATTAGGCAAGAGTATGAGTCTAAGACTTTAGCTATTAGGCCAGAATAAGAGTTAAGACCTTAACCATTAGGCCAGAGTACGACTCTAAGACCTTAGCTATTCGGCCAGAGTAAGAGTTAAGACCTTAACCAGTAGGCCAGAGTAAGAGTTAAGACCTTAACCAGTAGGCCAGAGTAAGAGTCTAAGACCTTAGCTATTAGGCCAGAGTAAGAGTTAAGACCTTAGCTATTAGGCCAGAGTAAGAGTTAAGACCTTAACCAGTAGGCCAGAGTAAGAGTTAAGACCTTAACCAGTAGGCCAGAGTAAGTCTAAGACCTTAGCTATTAGGCAGAGTAAGAGTTAAGACCTTAACCATTAGGCCAGAGTACCAGTCTAAGACCTTAGCTATTAGGCCAGAGTAAGAGTTAGGACCTTAGCTATTAGGCCAGAGTAAGAGTTAAGACCTTAACCATTAGGCCAGATTACGAGTCTAATACCTTTGCTATTAGGCCAGAGTAAGAGTTAGGACCTTAGCTATTAGGCCTGAGTAAGAGTTAAGACCTTAACCAGTAGGCCAGAGTAAGAGTTAAGACCTTAACCATTAGGCCAGAGTACGAGTCTAAGCCCTTACCTATTAGGCCAGAGTAAGAGTTAAGACCTTAACCAGTAGGCCAGAGTAAGAGTAAAGACCTTAACCATTAGGCCAGAGTATGAGTCTAAGACCTTAGCTATTAGGCCAGAGTAAGAGTTAAGACCTTGGCTATTAGGCCACAGTAAGAGTTAAGACCTTAGCTATTAGGCCAAAGTAAGAGTTAAGACCTTAACCAGTATTCCAGAGTAAGAGTTAAGACCTTGACCAGTAGGCCAGAGTACGAGTCTAAGACCTTAGCTATTAGGCCAGAGTACGAGTTAAGACCTTAACCAGTAGGTCAGAGTACGAGTCTAAGACCTTAGCTATTAGGCCAGAGTACCAGTCTAAGACCTTAGCTATTAGGCCAGAGTAAGAGTTAAGACATTAAACATTAGGCCAGAGTATGAGTCTAAGACCTTAGCTATTAAGCCAGAGTAAGAGTTAAGACCTTAGCTATTAGGCCAGAGTAAGAGTTAAGACCGTAACCATTAGGCCAGAGTACAACTCTAAGACCTTAGCTATTCGGCCAGAGTAAGAGTTAAGACCTTAGGTATTAGGCCAGCGTAAGAGTTAAGACCTTAACTATTAGGCCAGAGTAAGAGTTAAGACCTTAACCAGTAGGCCAGAGTAAGAGTTAAGACCTTAACCAGTAGGCCAGAGTAAGAGTCTAAGACCTTAGCTATTAGGCCAGAGTAAGAGTTAAGACCTTAACCATTAGGCCAGAGTACGAGTCTAAGACCTTAGCTATTAGGCCAGAGTACGAGTCCAAGACCTTAGCTATTAGGCCAGAGTAAGAGTTCAGACCTTAACCAGTAGGCCAGAGTAAGAGTTAAGACCTTAATCATTAGGCCAGAGTACGAGTCTAAAACCTTAGCTATTAGGCCAGATTAAGAGTTAAGACCTTAACCAGTAGGCCAGAGTAAGAGTTAAGACCTTAATCATTAGGCCAGAGTACGAGTCTAAAACCTTAGCTATTAGGCCAGAGTAAGAGTTAAGACCTTAACCATTAGGCCAGATTAAGAGTCTAATATCTTTGCTATTAGGCCAGAGTAGGAGTTAGGACCTTAGCTATTAGGCCAGAGTAAGAGTTAAGACCTTAACCAGTAGGCCAGAGTAAGAGTTAATACCTTAACCATTAGGCCAGAGTACGAGTCTAAGACCTTAGCTATTAGGCCAGAGTAAGAGTTAAGACCTTAACCAGTAGGCCAGAGTAAGAGTTAAGACCATAATCATTAGGCCAGAGTACGAGTCTAAAACCTTAGCTATTAGGCCAGAGTAAGAGTTAAGACCTTAGCTATTAGGCCAGAGTAAGAGTTAAGACCTTAACCAGTAGGCCAGAGTACGAGTCTAAGATCTTAGCTATTAGGCCAGAGTAAGAGTTAAGACCTTAACCAGTAGGCCAAAGTAAGAGTTAAGACCATAACCTGTAGGCCATAGTATGAGTCTAAGACCTTAGCTATTAGGCCAGAGTAAGAGTTAAGACCTTAACCATTAGGCCAGATTACGAGTCTAATACCTTTGCTATTAGGCCAGAGTAAGAGTTAAGACCTTAGCTATTAGGCCAGAGTAAGAGTTAAGACCTTAACCAGTAGGCCAGAGTAAGAGTTAAGACCTTAACCAGTAGGCCAGAGTAAGAGTCTAAGACCTTAGCTATTAGGCCAGAGTAAGAGTTAAGACCTTAACCATTAGGCCAGAGTACCAGTCTAAGACCTTAGCTATTAGGCCAGAGTAAGAGTTAAGACCTTAACCAGTAGGCCAGAGTAAGAGTTAAGACCTTAACCATTAGGCCAGAGTATGAGTCTAAGACCTTAGCTATTAGGCCAGAGTAAGAGTTAAGACCTTAGCTATTAGGCCAGAGTAAGAGTTAAGACCTTAACCAATAGGCCAGAGTAAGAGTTAAGACCTTAACCATTAAGCCAGAGTATGAGTCTAAGACTTTAGCTATTAGGCCAGAGTAAGAGTTAAGACCTTAACCAGTAGGCCAGAGTAAGAGTTAAGACTTTAACCATTAGGCCAGAGTACGAGTCTAAGACCTTAGCTATTAGGCCAGAGTAAGATTAAGACCTTAGCTATTAGGCCAGAGTACGAGTCTAAGACCTTAGCTTTTAGGCCAGAGTAAGATTTAAGACCTTAGCTATTAGGCCAGAGTAAGAGTTAAGACCTTAACCAGTAGGCCAGAGTAGGAGTTAAGACCTTAACCAGTAGGCCACAGTAAGAGTTAAGACCTTAACCAGTATTCCAGAGTAAGAGTTAAGACCTTGACCAGTAGGCCAGAGTACGAGTCTAAGACCTTAGCTATTAGGCCAGAGTACGAGTTAAGACCTTAACCAGTAGGTCAGAGTAAGAGTCTAAGACCTTAGCTATTAGGCCAGAGTACCAGGCTAAGACCTTAGCTATTAGGCCAGAGTAAGAGTTAAGACCTTAAACATTAGGCCAGAGTATGAGTCTAAGACCTTAGCTATTAGGCCAGAGTAAGAGTTAAGACCTTAGCTATTAGGCCAGAGTAAGAGTTAAGACCTTAACCATTAGGCCAGAGTACAACTCTAAGACCTTAGCTATTCAGCCAGAGTAAGAGTTAAGACCTTAGGTATTAGGCCCGCGTAAGAGTTAAGACCTTAGCTATTAGGCCAGAGTAAGAGTTAAGTCCTTAACCAGTAGGCCAGAGTAAGAGTTAAGACCTTAACCAGTAGGCCAGAGTAAGAGTCTAAGACCTTAGCTATTAGGCCAGAGTAAGAGTTAAGACCTTAACCATTAGGCCAGAGTACGAGTCTAAGACCTTAGCTATTAGGCCAGAGTAAGAGTTAGGACCTTAGCTATTAGGACAGAGTAAGAGTTAAGACCTTAACCATTAGGCCAGATTACGAGTCTAATACCTTTGCTATTAGGCCAGAGTAAGAGTTAAGACCTTAGCTATTAGGCCAGAGTAAGAGTTAGGACTTTAACCATTAGGCCAGAGTACAACTCTAAGACCTTAGCTATTCAGCCAGAGTAAGAGTTAAGACCTTAGGTATTAGGCCCGCGTAAGAGTTAAGACCTTAGCTATTAGGCCAGAGTAAGAGTTAAGACCTTAACCAGTAGGCCAGAGTAAGAGTTAAGTCCTTAACCAGTAGGCCAGAGTAAGAGTCTAAGACCTTAGCTATTAGGCCAGAGTAAGAGTTAAGACCTTAACCATTAGGCCAGAGTACGAGTCTTAGACCTTAGCTATTAGGCCAGAGTAAGAGTTAGGACCTTAGCTATTAGGCCAGAGTAAGAGTTAAGACCTTAACCATTAGGCCAGATTACGAGTCTAATACCTTTGCTATTAGGCCAGAGTAAGAGTTAAGACCTTAGCTATTAGGCCAGAGTAAGAGTTAAGACCTTAACCAGTATGCCAGAGTAAGAGTTAAGACCTTAACCATTAGGCCAGAGTGCGAGTCTAAGCCCTTACCTATTAGGCCAGAGTAAGAGTTAAGACCTTAACCAGTAGGCCAGAGTAAGAGTTAAGACCTTAACCATTAGGCCAGAGTATGAGTCTAAGACCTTAGCTATTAGGCCAGAGTAAGAGTTAAGACCTTAGCTATTAGGCCAGAGTAAGAGTTAAGACCTTAACCAGTAGGCCAGAGTAGAAGTTAAGACCTTAACCAGTAGGCCAAAGTAAGAGTTAAGACCTTAACCAGTATTCCAGAGTAAGAGTTAAGACCTTGACCAGTAGGCCAGAGTACGAGTCTAAGACCTTAGCTATTAGGCCAGAGTACGAGTTAAGACCTTAACCAGTAGGTCAGAGCACGAGTCTAAGACCTTAGCTATTAGGCCAGAGTAAGAGTTAAGACCTTAACCATTAGGCCAGATTAAGAGTCTAATATCTTTGCTATTAGGCCAGAGTAGGAGTTAGGACCTTAGCTATTAGGCCAGAGTAAGAGTTAAGACCTTAACCAGTAGGCCAGAGTAAGAGTTAATACCTTAACCATTAGGCCAGAGTACGAGTCTAAGACCTTAGCTATTAGGCCAGAGTAAGAGTTAAGACCTTAACCAGTAGGCCAGAGTAAGAGTTAAGACCATAATCATTAGGCCAGAGTACGAGTCTAAAACCTTAGCTATTAGGCCAGAGTAAGATTTAAGACCTTAGCTATTAGGCCAGAGTAAGAGTTAAGACCTTAACCAGTAGGCCAGAGTACGAGTCTAAGATCTTAGCTATTAGGCCAGAGTAAGAGTTAAGACCTTAACCAGTAGGCCAAAGTAAGAGTTAAGACCATAACCTGTAGGCCATAGTATGAGTCTAAGACCTTAGCTATTAGGCCAGAGTAAGAGTTAAGACCTTAACCATTAGGCCAGATTACGAGTCTAATACCTTTGCTATTAGGCCAGAGTAAGAGTTAAGACCTTAGCTATTAGGCCAGAGTAAGAGTTAAGACCTTAACCAGTAGGCCAGAGTAAGAGTTAAGACCTTAACCAGTAGGCCAGAGTAAGAGTCTAAGACCTTAGCTATTAGGCCAGAGTAAGAGTTAAGACCTTAACCATTAGGCCAGAGTACCAGTCTAAGACCTTAGCTATTAGGCCAGAGTAAGAGTTAGGAACTTAGCTATTAGGCTAGAGTAAGAGTTAAGACCTTAACCATTAGGCCAGATTACGAGTCTAATACCTTTGCTATTAGGCCAGAGTAAGAGTTAAGACCTTAGCTATTAGGCCAGAGTAAGAGTTAAGACCTTAACCATTAGGCCAGAGTACGAGTCTAAGCCCTTACCTATTAGGCCAGAGTAAGAGTTAAGACCTTAACCAGTAGGCCAGAGTAAGAGTTAAGACCTTAACCATTAGGCCAGAGTATGAGTCTAAGACCTTAGCTATTAGGCCAGAGTAAGAGTTAAGACCTTAGCTATTAGGCCAGAGTAAGAGTTAAGACCTTAGCTATTAGGCCAGAGTAAGAGTTAAGACCTTAACCAATAGGCCAGAGTAAGAGTTAAGACCTTAACCATTAAGCCAGAGTATGAGTCTAAGACTTTAGCTATTAGGCCAGAGTAAGAGTTAAGACCTTAACCAGTAGGCCAGAGTAAAAGTTAAGACTTTAACCACTAGGCCAGAGTACGAGTCTAAGACCTTAGCTATTAGGCCAGAGTAAGAGTTAAGACCTTAGCTATTAGGCCAGAGTACGAGTCTAAGACCTTAGCTTTTAGGCCAGAGTAAGATTTAAGACCTTAGCTATTAGGCCAGAGTAAGAGTTAAGACCTTAACCAGTAGGCCAGAGTAGGAGTTAAGACCTTAACCAGTAGGCCACAGTAAGAGTTAAGACCTTAACCCGTATTCCAGATTAAGAGTTAAGACCTTGACCAGTAGGCCAGAGTACGAGTCTAAGACCTTAGCTATTAGGCCAGAGTACGAGTTAAGACCTTAACCAGTAGGTCAGAGTAAGAGTCTAAGACCTTAGCTATTAGGCCAGAGTACCAGGCTAAGACCTTAGCTATTAGGCCAGAGTAAGAGTTTAGACCTTAAACATTAGGCCAGAGTATGAGTCTAAGACCTTAGCTATTAGGCCAGAGTAAGAGTTAAGACCTTAGCTATTAGGCCAGAGTAAGAGTTAAGACCTTAACCATTAGGCCAGAGTACAACTCTAAGACCTTAGCTTTTCAGCCAGAGTAAGAGTTAAGACCTTAGGTATTAGGCCCGCGTAAGAGTTAAGACCTTAGCTATTAGGCCAGAGTAAGAGTTAAGACCTTAACCAGTAGGCCAGAGTAAGAGTTAAGACCTTAACCATTAGGCCAGAGAACGAGTCTAAGACCTTAGCTATTCGGCCAGAGTAAGAGTTAAGACCTTAGCTATTAAGCCAGAGAAAGATTTAAGACCTTAACCAGTAGGCCAAATTAAGAGTTAAGACCTAAACCAGTAGGCCAGAGTAAGAGTCTAAGACCTTAGCTATTAGGCCAGAGTACGAGTCTAAGACCTTAGCTATTAGGCCAGAGTAAGAGTTCAGACCTTAACCAGTAGGCCAGAGTAAGAGTTAAGACCTTAATCATTAGGCCAGAGTACGAGTCTAAAACCTTAGCTATTAGGCCAGATTAAGAGTTAAGACCTTAACCAGTAGGCCAGAGTAAGAGTTAAGACCTTAATCATTAGGCCAGAGTACGAGTCTAAAACCTTAGCTATTAGGCCAGAGTAAGAGTTAAGACCTTAACCATTAGGCCAGATTAAGAGTCTAATATCTTTGCTATTAGGCCAGAGAAGGAGTTAGGACCTTAGCTATTAGGCCAGAGTAAGAGTTAAGACCTTAACCAGTAGGCCAGAGTAAGAGTTAATACCTTACCATTAGGCCAGAGTACGAGTCTAAGACCTTAGCTATTAGGCCAGAGTAAGAGTTAAGACCTTAACCAGTAGGCCAGAGTAAGAGTTAAGACCATAATCATTAGGCCAGAGTACGAGTCTAAAACCTTAGCTATTAGGCCAGAGTAAGAGTTAAGACCTTAGCTATTAGGCCAGAGTAAGAGTTAAGACCTTAACCAGTAGGCCAGAGTACGAGTCTAAGATCTTAGCTATTAGGCCAGAGTAAGAGTTAAGACCTTAACCAGTAGGCCAAAGTAAGAGTTAAGACCATAACCTGTAGGCCATAGTTTGAGTCTAAGACCTTAGCTATTAGGCCAGAGTAAGAGTTAAGACCTTAACCATTAGGCCAGATTACGAGTCTAATACCTTTGCTATTAGGCCAGAGTAAGAGTTAAGACCTTAGCTATTAGGCCAGAGTAAGAGTTAAGACCTTAACCAGTAGGCCAGAGTAAGAGTTAAGACCTTAACCAGTAGGCCAGAGTAAGAGTCTAAGACCTTAGCTATTAGGCCAGAGTAAGAGTTAAGACCTTAACCATTAGGCCAGAGTACCAGTCTAAGACCTTAGCTATTAGGCCAGAGTAAGAGTTAGGAACTTAGCTATTAGGCCAGAGTAAGAGTTAAGACCTTAACCATTAGGCCAGATTACGAGTCTAATACCTTTGCTATTAGGCCAGAGTAAGAGTTAAGACCTTAGGTATTAGGCCAGAGTAAGAGTTAAGACCTTAACCATTAGGCCAGAGTACGAGTCTAAGCCCTTACCTATTAGGCCAGAGTAAGAGTTAAGACCTTAACCAGTAGGCCAGAGTAAGAGTTAAGACCTTAACCATTAGGCCAGAGTATGAGTCTAAGACCTTAGCTATTAGGCCAGAGTAAGAGTTAAGACCTTAGCTATTAGGCCAGAGTAAGAGTTAAGACCTTAGCTATTAGGCCAGAGTAAGAGTTAAGACCTTAACCAATAGGCCAGAGTAAGAGTTAAGACCTTAACCATTAAGCCAGAGTATGAGTCTAAGACTTTAGCTATTAGGCCAGAGTAAGAGTTAAGACCTTAACCAGAAGGCCAGAGTAAGAGTTAAGACTTTAACCATTAGGCCAGAGTACGAGTCTAAGACCTTAGCTATTAGGCCAGAGTAAGAGTTAAGACCTTAGCTATTAGGCCAGAGTACGAGTCTAAGACCTTAGCTTTTAGGCCAGAGTAAGATTTAAGACCTTAGCTATTAGGCCAGAGTAAGAGTTAAGACCTTAACCAGTAGGCCAGAGTAGGAGTTAAGACCTTAACCAGTAGGCCAGAGTAAGAGTTAAGACCTTAACCATTAGGCCAGAGTATGAGTCTAAGACCTTAGCTATTAGGCCAGAGTAAGAGTTAAGACCTTAGCTATTAGGCCAGAGTAAGAGTTAAGACCTTAACCAATAGGCCAGAGTAAGAGTTAAGACCTTAACCATTAAGCCAGAGTATGAGTCTAAGACTTTAGCTATTAGGCCAGAGTAAGAGTTAAGACCTTAACCAGTAGGCCAGAGTAAGAGTTAAGACTTTAACCATTAGGCCAGAGTACGAGTCTAAGACCTTAGCTATTAGGCCAGAGTAAGATTAAGACCTTAGCTATTAGGCCAGAGTACGAGTCTAAGACCTTAGCTTTTAGGCCAGAGTAAGATTTAAGACCTTAGCTATTAGGCCAGAGTAAGAGTTAAGACCTTAACCAGTAGGCCAGAGTAGGAGTTAAGACCTTAACCAGTAGGCCACAGTAAGAGTTAAGACCTTAACCAGTATTCCAGAGTAAGAGTTAAGACCTTGACCAGTAGGCCAGAGTACGAGTCTAAGACCTTAGCTATTAGGCCAGAGTACGAGTTAAGACCTTAACCAGTAGGTCAGAGTAAGAGTCTAAGACCTTAGCTATTAGGCCAGAGTACCAGGCTAAGACCTTAGCTATTAGGCCAGAGTAAGAGTTAAGACCTTAAACATTAGGCCAGAGTATGAGTCTAAGACCTTAGCTATTAGGCCAGAGTAAGAGTTAAGACCTTAGCTATTAGGCCAGAGTAAGAGTTAAGACCTTAACCATTAGGCCAGAGTACAACTCTAAGACCTTAGCTATTCAGCCAGAGTAAGAGTTAAGACCTTAGGTATTAGGCCCGCGTAAGAGTTAAGACCTTAGCTATTAGGCCAGAGTAAGAGTTAAGTCCTTAACCAGTAGGCCAGAGTAAGAGTTAAGACCTTAACCAGTAGGCCAGAGTAAGAGTCTAAGACCTTAGCTATTAGGCCAGAGTAAGAGTTAAGACCTTAACCATTAGGCCAGAGTACGAGTCTAAGACCTTAGCTATTAGGCCAGAGTAAGAGTTAGGACCTTAGCTATTAGGACAGAGTAAGAGTTAAGACCTTAACCATTAGGCCAGATTACGAGTCTAATACCTTTGCTATTAGGCCAGAGTAAGAGTTAAGACCTTAGCTATTAGGCCAGAGTAAGAGTTAGGACTTTAACCATTAGGCCAGAGTACAACTCTAAGACCTTAGCTATTCAGCCAGAGTAAGAGTTAAGACCTTAGGTATTAGGCCCGCGTAAGAGTTAAGACCTTAGCTATTAGGCCAGAGTAAGAGTTAAGACCTTAACCAGTAGGCCAGAGTAAGAGTTAAGTCCTTAACCAGTAGGCCAGAGTAAGAGTCTAAGACCTTAGCTATTAGGCCAGAGTAAGAGTTAAGACCTTAACCATTAGGCCAGAGTACGAGTCTTAGACCTTAGCTATTAGGCCAGAGTAAGAGTTAGGACCTTAGCTATTAGGCCAGAGTAAGAGTTAAGACCTTAACCATTAGGCCAGATTACGAGTCTAATACCTTTGCTATTAGGCCAGAGTAAGAGTTAA
Organism: Triturus cristatus; assembly: GCF_964204655.1. Taxonomy (NCBI): domain Eukaryota; kingdom Metazoa; phylum Chordata; class Amphibia; order Caudata; family Salamandridae; genus Triturus; species Triturus cristatus. Next base: position 1,098,221,818 of record NC_140589.1, on the reverse strand, counting down.
GACCTTAGCTATTAGGCCAGAGTAAGAGTTAAGACCTTAACCAGTATGCCAGAGTAAGAGTTAAGACCTTAACCATTAGGCCAGAGTGCGAGTCTAAGCCCTTACCTATTAGGCCAGAGTAAGAGTTAAGACCTTAACCAGTAGGCCAGAGTAAGAGTTAAGACCTTAACCATTAGGCCAGAGTATGAGTCTAAGACCTTAGCTATTAGGCCAGAGTAAGAGTTAAGACCTTAGCTATTAGGCCAGAGTAAGAGTTAAGACCTTAACCAGTAGGCCAGAGTAGAAGTTAAGACCTTAACCAGTAGGCCAAAGTAAGAGTTAAGACCTTAACCAGTATTCCAGAGTAAGAGTTAAGACCTTGACCAGTAGGCCAGAGTACGAGTCTAAGACCTTAGCTATTAGGCCAGAGTACGAGTTAAGACCTTAACCAGTAGGTCAGAGCACGAGTCTAAGACCTTAGCTATTAGGCCAGAGTAAGAGTTAAGACCTTAACCATTAGGCCAGATTAAGAGTCTAATATCTTTGCTATTAGGCCAGAGTAGGAGTTAGGACCTTAGCTATTAGGCCAGAGTAAGAGTTAAGACCTTAACCAGTAGGCCAGAGTAAGAGTTAATACCTTAACCATTAGGCCAGAGTACGAGTCTAAGACCTTAGCTATTAGGCCAGAGTAAGAGTTAAGACCTTAACCAGTAGGCCAGAGTAAGAGTTAAGACCATAATCATTAGGCCAGAGTACGAGTCTAAAACCTTAGCTATTAGGCCAGAGTAAGATTTAAGACCTTAGCTATTAGGCCAGAGTAAGAGTTAAGACCTTAACCAGTAGGCCAGAGTACGAGTCTAAGATCTTAGCTATTAGGCCAGAGTAAGAGTTAAGACCTTAACCAGTAGGCCAAAGTAAGAGTTAAGACCATAACCTGTAGGCCATAGTATGAGTCTAAGACCTTAGCTATTAGGCCAGAGTAAGAGTTAAGACCTTAACCATTAGGCCAGATTACGAGTCTAATACCTTTGCTATTAGGCCAGAGTAAGAGTTAAGACCTTAGCTATTAGGCCAGAGTAAGAGTTAAGACCTTAACCAGTAGGCCAGAGTAAGAGTTAAGACCTTAACCAGTAGGCCAGAGTAAGAGTCTAAGACCTTAGCTATTAGGCCAGAGTAAGAGTTAAGACCTTAACCATTAGGCCAGAGTACCAGTCTAAGACCTTAGCTATTAGGCCAGAGTAAGAGTTAGGAACTTAGCTATTAGGCTAGAGTAAGAGTTAAGACCTTAACCATTAGGCCAGATTACGAGTCTAATACCTTTGCTATTAGGCCAGAGTAAGAGTTAAGACCTTAGCTATTAGGCCAGAGTAAGAGTTAAGACCTTAACCATTAGGCCAGAGTACGAGTCTAAGCCCTTACCTATTAGGCCAGAGTAAGAGTTAAGACCTTAACCAGTAGGCCAGAGTAAGAGTTAAGACCTTAACCATTAGGCCAGAGTATGAGTCTAAGACCTTAGCTATTAGGCCAGAGTAAGAGTTAAGACCTTAGCTATTAGGCCAGAGTAAGAGTTAAGACCTTAGCTATTAGGCCAGAGTAAGAGTTAAGACCTTAACCAATAGGCCAGAGTAAGAGTTAAGACCTTAACCATTAAGCCAGAGTATGAGTCTAAGACTTTAGCTATTAGGCCAGAGTAAGAGTTAAGACCTTAACCAGTAGGCCAGAGTAAAAGTTAAGACTTTAACCACTAGGCCAGAGTACGAGTCTAAGACCTTAGCTATTAGGCCAGAGTAAGAGTTAAGACCTTAGCTATTAGGCCAGAGTACGAGTCTAAGACCTTAGCTTTTAGGCCAGAGTAAGATTTAAGACCTTAGCTATTAGGCCAGAGTAAGAGTTAAGACCTTAACCAGTAGGCCAGAGTAGGAGTTAAGACCTTAACCAGTAGGCCACAGTAAGAGTTAAGACCTTAACCAGTATTCCAGATTAAGAGTTAAGACCTTGACCAGTAGGCCAGAGTACGAGTCTAAGACCTTAGCTATTAGGCCAGAGTACGAGTTAAGACCTTAACCAGTAGGTCAGAGTAAGAGTCTAAGACCTTAGCTATTAGGCCAGAGTACCAGGCTAAGACCTTAGCTATTAGGCCAGAGTAAGAGTTTAGACCTTAAACATTAGGCCAGAGTATGAGTCTAAGACCTTAGCTATTAGGCCAGAGTAAGAGTTAAGACCTTAGCTATTAGGCCAGAGTAAGAGTTAAGACCTTAACCATTAGGCCAGAGTACAACTCTAAGACCTTAGCTTTTCAGCCAGAGTAAGAGTTAAGACCTTAGGTATTAGGCCCGCGTAAGAGTTAAGACCTTAGCTATTAGGCCAGAGTAGGAGTTAAGACCTTAACCAGTAGGCCAGAGTAAGAGTTAAGACCTTAACCATTAGGCCAGAGAACGAGTCTAAGACCTTAGCTATTCGGCCAGAGTAAGAGTTAAGACCTTAGCTATTAGGCCAGAGTAAGAGTTAAGACCTTAGCTATTAAGCCAGAGAAAGATTTAAGACCTTAACCAGTAGGCCAAATTAAGAGTTAAGACCTAAACCAGTAGGCCAGAGTAAGAGTCTAAGACCTTAGCTATTAGGCCAGAGTACGAGTCTAAGACCTTAGCTATTAGGCCAGAGTAAGAGTTCAGACCTTAACCAGTAGGCCAGAGTAAGAGTTAAGACCTTAATCATTAGGCCAGAGTACGAGTCTAAAACCTTAGCTATTAGGCCAGATTAAGAGTTAAGACCTTAACCAGTAGGCCAGAGTAAGAGTTAAGACCTTAATCATTAGGCCAGAGTACGAGTCTAAAACCTTAGCTATTAGGCCAGAGTAAGAGTTAAGACCTTAACCATTAGGCCAGATTAAGAGTCTAATATCTTTGCTATTAGGCCAGAGAAGGAGTTAGGACCTTAGCTATTAGGCCAGAGTAAGAGTTAAGACCTTAACCAGTAGGCCAGAGTAAGAGTTAATACCTTACCATTAGGCCAGAGTACGAGTCTAAGACCTTAGCTATTAGGCCAGAGTAAGAGTTAAGACCTTAACCAGTAGGCCAGAGTAAGAGTTAAGACCATAATCATTAGGCCAGAGTACGAGTCTAAAACCTTAGCTATTAGGCCAGAGTAAGAGTTAAGACCTTAGCTATTAGGCCAGAGTAAGAGTTAAGACCTTAACCAGTAGGCCAGAGTACGAGTCTAAGATCTTAGCTATTAGGCCAGAGTAAGAGTTAAGACCTTAACCAGTAGGCCAAAGTAAGAGTTAAGACCATAACCTGTAGGCCATAGTTTGAGTCTAAGACCTTAGCTATTAGGCCAGAGTAAGAGTTAAGACCTTAACCATTAGGCCAGATTACGAGTCTAATACCTTTGCTATTAGGCCAGAGTAAGAGTTAAGACCTTAGCTATTAGGCCAGAGTAAGAGTTAAGACCTTAACCAGTAGGCCAGAGTAAGAGTTAAGACCTTAACCAGTAGGCCAGAGTAAGAGTCTAAGACCTTAGCTATTAGGCCAGAGTAAGAGTTAAGACCTTAACCATTAGGCCAGAGTACCAGTCTAAGACCTTAGCTATTAGGCCAGAGTAAGAGTTAGGAACTTAGCTATTAGGCCAGAGTAAGAGTTAAGACCTTAACCATTAGGCCAGATTACGAGTCTAATACCTTTGCTATTAGGCCAGAGTAAGAGTTAAGACCTTAGGTATTAGGCCAGAGTAAGAGTTAAGACCTTAACCATTAGGCCAGAGTACGAGTCTAAGCCCTTACCTATTAGGCCAGAGTAAGAGTTAAGACCTTAACCAGTAGGCCAGAGTAAGAGTTAAGACCTTAACCATTAGGCCAGCGTATGAGTCTAAGACCTTAGCTATTAGGCCAGAGTAAGAGTTAAGACCTTAGCTATTAGGCCAGAGTAAGAGTTAAGACCTTAGCTATTAGGCCAGAGTAAGAGTTAAGACCTTAACCAATAGGCCAGAGTAAGAGTTAAGACCTTAACCATTAAGCCAGAGTATGAGTCTAAGACTTTAGCTATTAGGCCAGAGTAAGAGTTAAGACCTTAACCAGAAGGCCAGAGTAAGAGTTAAGACTTTAACCATTAGGCCAGAGTACGAGTCTAAGACCTTAGCTATTAGGCCAGAGTAAGAGTTAAGACCTTAGCTATTAGGCCAGAGTACGAGTCTAAGACCTTAGCTTTTAGGCCAGAGTAAGATTTAAGACCTTAGCTATTAGGCCAGAGTAAGAGTTAAGACCTTAACCAGTAGGCCAGAGTAGGAGTTAAGACCTTAACCAGTAGGCCAGAGTAAGAGTTAAGACCTTAACCATTAGGCCAGAGTATGAGTCTAAGACCTTAGCTATTAGGCCAGAGTAAGAGTTAAGACCTTAGCTATTAGGCCAGAGTAAGAGTTAAGACCTTAACCAATAGGCCAGAGTAAGAGTTAAGACCTTAACCATTAAGCCAGAGTATGAGTCTAAGACTTTAGCTATTAGGCCAGAGTAAGAGTTAAGACCTTAACCAGTAGGCCAGAGTAAGAGTTAAGACTTTAACCATTAGGCCAGAGTACGAGTCTAAGACCTTAGCTATTAGGCCAGAGTAAGATTAAGACCTTAGCTATTAGGCCAGAGTACGAGTCTAAGACCTTAGCTTTTAGGCCAGAGTAAGATTTAAGACCTTAGCTATTAGGCCAGAGTAAGAGTTAAGACCTTAACCAGTAGGCCAGAGTAGGAGTTAAGACCTTAACCAGTAGGCCACAGTAAGAGTTAAGACCTTAACCAGTATTCCAGAGTAAGAGTTAAGACCTTGACCAGTAGGCCAGAGTACGAGTCTAAGACCTTAGCTATTAGGCCAGAGTACGAGTTAAGACCTTAACCAGTAGGTCAGAGTAAGAGTCTAAGACCTTAGCTATTAGGCCAGAGTACCAGGCTAAGACCTTAGCTATTAGGCCAGAGTAAGAGTTAAGACCTTAAACATTAGGCCAGAGTATGAGTCTAAGACCTTAGCTATTAGGCCAGAGTAAGAGTTAAGACCTTAGCTATTAGGCCAGAGTAAGAGTTAAGACCTTAACCATTAGGCCAGAGTACAACTCTAAGACCTTAGCTATTCAGCCAGAGTAAGAGTTAAGACCTTAGGTATTAGGCCCGCGTAAGAGTTAAGACCTTAGCTATTAGGCCAGAGTAAGAGTTAAGTCCTTAACCAGTAGGCCAGAGTAAGAGTTAAGACCTTAACCAGTAGGCCAGAGTAAGAGTCTAAGACCTTAGCTATTAGGCCAGAGTAAGAGTTAAGACCTTAACCATTAGGCCAGAGTACGAGTCTAAGACCTTAGCTATTAGGCCAGAGTAAGAGTTAGGACCTTAGCTATTAGGACAGAGTAAGAGTTAAGACCTTAACCATTAGGCCAGATTACGAGTCTAATACCTTTGCTATTAGGCCAGAGTAAGAGTTAAGACCTTAGCTATTAGGCCAGAGTAAGAGTTAGGACTTTAACCATTAGGCCAGAGTACAACTCTAAGACCTTAGCTATTCAGCCAGAGTAAGAGTTAAGACCTTAGGTATTAGGCCCGCGTAAGAGTTAAGACCTTAGCTATTAGGCCAGAGTAAGAGTTAAGACCTTAACCAGTAGGCCAGAGTAAGAGTTAAGTCCTTAACCAGTAGGCCAGAGTAAGAGTCTAAGACCTTAGCTATTAGGCCAGAGTAAGAGTTAAGACCTTAACCATTAGGCCAGAGTACGAGTCTTAGACCTTAGCTATTAGGCCAGAGTAAGAGTTAGGACCTTAGCTATTAGGCCAGAGTAAGAGTTAAGACCTTAACCATTAGGCCAGATTACGAGTCTAATACCTTTGCTATTAGGCCAGAGTAAGAGTTAAGACCTTAGCTATTAGGCCAGAGTAAGAGTTAAGACCTTAACCAGTATGCCAGAGTAAGAGTTAAGACCTTAACCATTAGGCCAGAGTGCGAGTCTAAGCCCTTACCTATTAGGCCAGAGTAAGAGTTAAGACCTTAACCAGTAGGCCAGAGTAAGAGTTAAGACCTTAACCATTAGGCCAGAGTATGAGTCTAAGACCTTAGCTATTAGGCCAGAGTAAGAGTTAAGACCTTAGCTATTAGGCCAGAGTAAGAGTTAAGACCTTAACCAGTAGGCCAGAGTAGAAGTTAAGACCTTAACCAGTAGGCCAAAGTAAGAGTTAAGACCTTAACCAGTATTCCAGAGTAAGAGTTAAGACCTTGACCAGTAGGCCAGAGTACGAGTCTAAGACCTTAGCTATTAGGCCAGAGTACGAGTTAAGACCTTAACCAGTAGGTCAGAGCACGAGTCTAAGACCTTAGCTATTAGGCCAGAGTAAGAGTTAAGACCTTAACCATTAGGCCAGAGTACGAGTCTAAGACCTTAGCTATTAGGCCAGAGTAAGAGTTAGGACCTTAGCTATTAGGACAGAGTAAGAGTTAAGACCTTAACCATTAGGCCAGATTACGAGTCTAATACCTTTGCTATTAGGCCAGAGTAAGAGTTCAGACCTTAACCAGTAGGCCAGAGTAAGAGTTAAGACCTTAATCATTAGGCCAGAGTACGAGTCTAAAACCTTAGCTATTAGGCCAGATTAAGAGTTAAGACCTTAACCAGTAGGCCAGAGTAAGAGTTAAGACCTTAATCATTAGGCCAGAGTACGAGTCTAAAACCTTAGCTATTAGGCCAGAGTAAGAGTTAAGACCTTAACCATTAGGCCAGATTAAGAGTCTAATATCTTTGCTATTAGGCCAGAGAAGGAGTTAGGACCTTAGCTATTAGGCCAGAGTAAGAGTTAAGACCTTAACCAGTAGGCCAGAGTAAGAGTTAATACCTTACCATTAGGCCAGAGTACGAGTCTAAGACCTTAGCTATTAGGCCAGAGTAAGAGTTAAGACCTTAACCAGTAGGCCAGAGTAAGAGTTAAGACCATAATCATTAGGCCAGAGTACGAGTCTAAAACCTTAGCTATTAGGCCAGAGTAAGAGTTAAGACCTTAGCTATTAGGCCAGAGTAAGAGTTAAGACCTTAACCAGTAGGCCAGAGTACGAGTCTAAGATCTTAGCTATTAGGCCAGAGTAAGAGTTAAGACCTTAACCAGTAGGCCAAAGTAAGAGTTAAGACCATAACCTGTAGGCCATAGTTTGAGTCTAAGACCTTAGCTATTAGGCCAGAGTAAGAGTTAAGACCTTAACCATTAGGCCAGATTACGAGTCTAATACCTTTGCTATTAGGCCAGAGTAAGAGTTAAGACCTTAGCTATTAGGCCAGAGTAAGAGTTAAGACCTTAACCAGTAGGCCAGAGTAAGAGTTAAGACCTTAACCAGTAGGCCAGAGTAAGAGTCTAAGACCTTAGCTATTAGGCCAGAGTAAGAGTTAAGACCTTAACCATTAGGCCAGAGTACCAGTCTAAGACCTTAGCTATTAGGCCAGAGTAAGAGTTAGGAACTTAGCTATTAGGCCAGAGTAAGAGTTAAGACCTTAACCATTAGGCCAGATTACGAGTCTAATACCTTTGCTATTAGGCCAGAGTAAGAGTTAAGACCTTAGGTATTAGGCCAGAGTAAGAGTTAAGACCTTAACCATTAGGCCAGAGTACGAGTCTAAGCCCTTACCTATTAGGCCAGAGTAAGAGTTAAGACCTTAACCAGTAGGCCAGAGTAAGAGTTAAGACCTTAACCATTAGGCCAGAGTATGAGTCTAAGACCTTAGCTATTAGGCCAGAGTAAGAGTTAAGACCTTAGCTATTAGGCCAGAGTAAGAGTTAAGACCTTAGCTATTAGGCCAGAGTAAGAGTTAAGACCTTAACCAATAGGCCAGAGTAAGAGTTAAGACCTTAACCATTAAGCCAGAGTATGAGTCTAAGACTTTAGCTATTAGGCCAGAGTACGAGTTAAGACCTTAACCAGTAGGTCAGAGCACGAGTCTAAGACCTTAGCTATTAGGCCAGAGTAAGAGTTAAGACCTTAACCATTAGGCCAGATTAAGAGTCTAATATCTTTGCTATTAGGCCAGAGTAGGAGTTAGGACCTTAGCTATTAGGCCAGAGTAAGAGTTAAGACCTTAACCAGTAGGCCAGAGTAAGAGTTAATACCTTAACCATTAGGCCAGAGTACGAGTCTAAGACCTTAGCTATTAGGCCAGAGTAAGAGTTAAGACCTTAACCAGTAGGCCAGAGTAAGAGTTAAGACCATAATCATTAGGCCAGAGTACGAGTCTAAAACCTTAGCTATTAGGCCAGAGTAAGATTTAAGACCTTAGCTATTAGGCCAGAGTAAGAGTTAAGACCTTAACCAGTAGGCCAGAGTACGAGTCTAAGATCTTAGCTATTAGGCCAGAGTAAGAGTTAAGACCTTAACCAGTAGGCCAAAGTAAGAGTTAAGACCATAACCTGTAGGCCATAGTATGAGTCTAAGACCTTAGCTATTAGGCCAGAGTAAGAGTTAAGACCTTAACCATTAGGCCAGATTACGAGTCTAATACCTTTGCTATTAGGCCAGAGTAAGAGTTAAGACCTTAGCTATTAGGCCAGAGTAAGAGTTAAGACCTTAACCAGTAGGCCAGAGTAAGAGTTAAGACCTTAACCAGTAGGCCAGAGTAAGAGTCTAAGACCTTAGCTATTAGGCCAGAGTAAGAGTTAAGACCTTAACCATTAGGCCAGAGTACCAGTCTAAGACCTTAGCTATTAGGCCAGAGTAAGAGTTAGGAACTTAGCTATTAGGCTAGAGTAAGAGTTAAGACCTTAACCATTAGGCCAGATTACGAGTCTAATACCTTTGCTATTAGGCCAGAGTAAGAGTTAAGACCTTAGCTATTAGGCCAGAGTAAGAGTTAAGACCTTAACCATTAGGCCAGAGTACGAGTCTAAGCCCTTACCTATTAGGCCAGAGTAAGAGTTAAGACCTTAACCAGTAGGCCAGAGTAAGAGTTAAGACCTTAACCATTAGGCCAGAGTATGAGTCTAAGACCTTAGCTATTAGGCCAGAGTAAGAGTTAAGACCTTAGCTATTAGGCCAGAGTAAGAGTTAAGACCTTAGCTATTAGGCCAGAGTAAGAGTTAAGACCTTAACCAATAGGCCAGAGTAAGAGTTAAGACCTTAACCATTAAGCCAGAGTATGAGTCTAAGACTTTAGCTATTAGGCCAGAGTAAGAGTTAAGACCTTAACCAGTAGGCCAGAGTAAAAGTTAAGACTTTAACCACTAGGCCAGAGTACGAGTCTAAGACCTTAGCTATTAGGCCAGAGTAAGAGTTAAGACCTTAGCTATTAGGCCAGAGTACGAGTCTAAGACCTTAGCTTTTAGGCCAGAGTAAGATTTAAGACCTTAGCTATTAGGCCAGAGTAAGAGTTAAGACCTTAACCAGTAGGCCAGAGTAGGAGTTAAGACCTTAACCAGTAGGCCACAGTAAGAGTTAAGACCTTAACCAGTATTCCAGATTAAGAGTTAAGACCTTGACCAGTAGGCCAGAGTACGAGTCTAAGACCTTAGCTATTAGGCCAGAGTACGAGTTAAGACCTTAACCAGTAGGTCAGAGTAAGAGTCTAAGACCTTAGCTATTAGGCCAGAGTACCAGGCTAAGACCTTAGCTATTAGGCCAGAGTAAGAGTTTAGACCTTAAACATTAGGCCAGAGTATGAGTCTAAGACCTTAGCTATTAGGCCAGAGTAAGAGTTAAGACCTTAGCTATTAGGCCAGAGTAAGAGTTAAGACCTTAACCATTAGGCCAGAGTACAACTCTAAGACCTTAGCTTTTCAGCCAGAGTAAGAGTTAAGACCTTAGGTATTAGGCCCGCGTAAGAGTTAAGACCTTAGCTATTAGGCCAGAGTAAGAGTTAAGACCTTAACCAGTAGGCCAGAGTAAGAGTTAAGACCTTAACCATTAGGCCAGAGAACGAGTCTAAGACCTTAGCTATTCGGCCAGAGTAAGAGTTAAGACCTTAGCTATTAGGCCAGAGTAAGAGTTAAGACCTTAGCTATTAAGCCAGAGAAAGATTTAAGACCTTAACCAGTAGGCCAAATTAAGAGTTAAGACCTAAACCAGTAGGCCAGAGTAAGAGTCTAAGACCTTAGCTATTAGGCCAGAGTACGAGTCTAAGACCTTAGCTATTAGGCCAGAGTAAGAGTTCAGACCTTAACCAGTAGGCCAGAGTAAGAGTTAAGACCTTAATCATTAGGCCAGAGTACGAGTCTAAAACCTTAGCTATTAGGCCAGATTAAGAGTTAAGACCTTAACCAGTAGGCCAGAGTAAGAGTTAAGACCTTAATCATTAGGCCAGAGTACGAGTCTAAAACCTTAGCTATTAGGCCAGAGTAAGAGTTAAGACCTTAACCATTAGGCCAGATTAAGAGTCTAATATCTTTGCTATTAGGCCAGAGAAGGAGTTAGGACCTTAGCTATTAGGCCAGAGTAAGAGTTAAGACCTTAACCAGTAGGCCAGAGTAAGAGTTAATACCTTACCATTAGGCCAGAGTACGAGTCTAAGACCTTAGCTATTAGGCCAGAGTAAGAGTTAAGACCTTAACCAGTAGGCCAGAGTAAGAGTTAAGACCATAATCATTAGGCCAGAGTACGAGTCTAAAACCTTAGCTATTAGGCCAGAGTAAGAGTTAAGACCTTAGCTATTAGGCCAGAGTAAGAGTTAAGACCTTAACCAGTAGGCCAGAGTACGAGTCTAAGATCTTAGCTATTAGGCCAGAGTAAGAGTTAAGACCTTAACCAGTAGGCCAAAGTAAGAGTTAAGACCATAACCTGTAGGCCATAGTTTGAGTCTAAGACCTTAGCTATTAGGCCAGAGTAAGAGTTAAGACCTTAACCATTAGGCCAGATTACGAGTCTAATACCTTTGCTATTAGGCCAGAGTAAGAGTTAAGACCTTAGCTATTAGGCCAGAGTAAGAGTTAAGACCTTAACCAGTAGGCCAGAGTAAGAGTTAAGACCTTAACCAGTAGGCCAGAGTAAGAGTCTAAGACCTTAGCTATTAGGCCAGAGTAAGAGTTAAGACCTTAACCATTAGGCCAGAGTACCAGTCTAAGACCTTAGCTATTAGGCCAGAGTAAGAGTTAGGAACTTAGCTATTAGGCCAGAGTAAGAGTTAAGACCTTAACCATTAGGCCAGATTACGAGTCTAATACCTTTGCTATTAGGCCAGAGTAAGAGTTAAGACCTTAGGTATTAGGCCAGAGTAAGAGTTAAGACCTTAACCATTAGGCCAGAGTACGAGTCTAAGCCCTTACCTATTAGGCCAGAGTAAGAGTTAAGACCTTAACCAGTAGGCCAGAGTAAGAGTTAAGACCTTAACCATTAGGCCAGAGTATGAGTCTAAGACCTTAGCTATTAGGCCAGAGTAAGAGTTAAGACCTTAGCTATTAGGCCAGAGTAAGAGTTAAGACCTTAGCTATTAGGCCAGAGTAAGAGTTAAGACCTTAACCAATAGGCCAGAGTAAGAGTTAAGACCTTAACCATTAAGCCAGAGTATGAGTCTAAGACTTTAGCTATTAGGCCAGAGTAAGAGTTAAGACCTTAACCAGAAGGCCAGAGTAAGAGTTAAGACTTTAACCATTAGGCCAGAGTACGAGTCTAAGACCTTAGCTATTAGGCCAGAATAAGAGTTAAGACCTTAGCTATTAGGCCAGAGTAAGAGTTAAGACCTTAGCTATTAGGCCAGAGTACGAGTCTAAGACCTTAGCTATTAGGCCAGAGTAAGATTAAGACCTTAGCTATTAGGCCAGAGTACGAGTCTAAGACCTTAGCTTTTAGGCCAGAGTAAGATTTAAGACCTTAGCTATTAGGCCAGAGTAAGAGTTAAGACCTTAACCAGTAGGCCAGAGTAGGAGTTAAGACCTTAACCAGTAGGCCACAGTAAGAGTTAAGACCTTAACCAGTATTCCAGAGTAAGAGTTAAGACCTTGACCAGTAGGCCAGAGTACGAGTCTAAGACCTTAGCTATTAGGCCAGAGTACGAGTTAAGACCTTAACCAGTAGGTCAGAGTAAGAGTCTAAGACCTTAGCTATTAGGCCAGAGTACCAGGCTAAGACCTTAGCTATTAGGCCAGAGTAAGAGTTAAGACCTTAAACATTAGGCCAGAGTATGAGTCTAAGACCTTAGCTATTAGGCCAGAGTAAGAGTTAAGACCTTAGCTATTAGGCCAGAGTAAGAGTTAAGACCTTAACCATTAGGCCAGAGTACAACTCTAAGACCTTAGCTATTCAGCCAGAGTAAGAGTTAAGACCTTAGGTATTAGGCCCGCGTAAGAGTTAAGACCTTAGCTATTAGGCCAGAGTAAGAGTTAAGTCCTTAACCAGTAGGCCAGAGTAAGAGTTAAGACCTTAACCAGTAGGCCAGAGTAAGAGTCTAAGACCTTAGCTATTAGGCCAGAGTAAGAGTTAAGACCTTAACCATTAGGCCAGAGTACGAGTCTAAGACCTTAGCTATTAGGCCAGAGTAAGAGTTAGGACCTTAGCTATTAGGACAGAGTAAGAGTTAAGACCTTAACCATTAGGCCAGATTACGAGTCTAATACCTTTGCTATTAGGCCAGAGTAAGAGTTAAGACCTTAGCTATTAGGCCAGAGTAAGAGTTAGGACTTTAACCATTAGGCCAGAGTACAACTCTAAGACCTTAGCTATTCAGCCAGAGTAAGAGTTAAGACCTTAGGTATTAGGCCCGCGTAAGAGTTAAGACCTTAGCTATTAGGCCAGAGTAAGAGTTAAGACCTTAACCAGTAGGCCAGAGTAAGAGTTAAGTCCTTAACCAGTAGGCCAGAGTAAGAGTCTAAGACCTTAGCTATTAGGCCAGAGTAAGAGTTAAGACCTTAACCATTAGGCCAGAGTACGAGTCTTAGACCTTAGCTATTAGGCCAGAGTAAGAGTTAGGACCTTAGCTATTAGGCCAGAGTAAGAGTTAAGACCTTAACCATTAGGCCAGATTACGAGTCTAATACCTTTGCTATTAGGCCAGAGTAAGAGTTAAGACCTTAGCTATTAGGCCAGAGTAAGAGTTAAGACCTTAACCAGTATGCCAGAGTAAGAGTTAAGACCTTAACCATTAGGCCAGAGTGCGAGTCTAAGCCCTTACCTATTAGGCCAGAGTAAGAGTTAAGACCTTAACCAGTAGGCCAGAGTAAGAGTTAAGACCTTAACCATTAGGCCAGAGTATGAGTCTAAGACCTTAGCTATTAGGCCAGAGTAAGAGTTAAGACCTTAGCTATTAGGCCAGAGTAAGAGTTAAGACCTTAACCAGTAGGCCAGAGTAGAAGTTAAGACCTTAACCAGTAGGCCAAAGTAAGAGTTAAGACCTTAACCAGTATTCCAGAGTAAGAGTTAAGACCTTGACCAGTAGGCCAGAGTACGAGTCTAAGACCTTAGCTATTAGGCCAGAGTACGAGTTAAGACCTTAACCAGTAGGTCAGAGCACGAGTCTAAGACCTTAGCTATTAGGCCAGAGTAAGAGTTAAGACCTTAACCATTAGGCCAGATTAAGAGTCTAATATCTTTGCTATTAGGCCAGAGTAGGAGTTAGGACCTTAGCTATTAGGCCAGAGTAAGAGTTAAGACCTTAACCAGTAGGCCAGAGTAAGAGTTAATACCTTAACCATTAGGCCAGAGTACGAGTCTAAGACCTTAGCTATTAGGCCAGAGTAAGAGTTAAGACCTTAACCAGTAGGCCAGAGTAAGAGTTAAGACCATAATCATTAGGCCAGAGTACGAGTCTAAAACCTTAGCTATTAGGCCAGAGTAAGATTTAAGACCTTAGCTATTAGGCCAGAGTAAGAGTTAAGACCTTAACCAGTAGGCCAGAGTACGAGTCTAAGATCTTAGCTATTAGGCCAGAGTAAGAGTTAAGACCTTAACCAGTAGGCCAAAGTAAGAGTTAAGACCATAACCTGTAGGCCATAGTATGAGTCTAAGACCTTAGCTATTAGGCCAGAGTAAGAGTTAAGACCTTAACCATTAGGCCAGATTACGAGTCTAATACCTTTGCTATTAGGCCAGAGTAAGAGTTAAGACCTTAGCTATTAGGCCAGAGTAAGAGTTAAGACCTTAACCAGTAGGCCAGAGTAAGAGTTAAGACCTTAACCAGTAGGCCAGAGTAAGAGTCTAAGACCTTAGCTATTAGGCCAGAGTAAGAGTTAAGACCTTAACCATTAGGCCAGAGTACCAGTCTAAGACCTTAGCTATTAGGCCAGAGTAAGAGTTAGGAACTTAGCTATTAGGCTAGAGTAAGAGTTAAGACCTTAACCATTAGGCCAGATTACGAGTCTAATACCTTTGCTATTAGGCCAGAGTAAGAGTTAAGACCTTAGCTATTAGGCCAGAGTAAGAGTTAAGACCTTAACCATTAGGCCAGAGTACGAGTCTAAGCCCTTACCTATTAGGCCAGAGTAAGAGTTAAGACCTGAACCAGTAGGCCAGAGTAAGAGTTAAGACCTTAACCATTAGGCCAGAGTATGAGTCTAAGACCTTAGCTATTAGGCCAGAGTAAGAGTTAAGACCTTAGCTATTAGGCCAGAGTAAGAGTTAAGACCTTAGCTATTAGGCCAGAGTAAGAGTTAAGACCTTAACCAATAGGCCAGAGTAAGAGTTAAGACCTTAACCATTAAGCCAGAGTATGAGTCTAAGACTTTAGCTATTAGGCCAGAGTAAGAGTTAAGACCTTAACCAGTAGGCCAGAGTAAAAGTTAAGACTTTAACCACTAGGCCAGAGTACGAGTCTAAGACCTTAGCTATTAGGCCAGAGTAAGAGTTAAGACCTTAGCTATTAGGCCAGAGTACGAGTCTAAGACCTTAGCTTTTAGGCCAGAGTAAGATTTAAGACCTTAGCTATTAGGCCAGAGTAAGAGTTAAGACCTTAACCAGTAGGCCAGAGTAGGAGTTAAGACCTTAACCAGTAGGCCACAGTAAGAGTTAAGACCTTAACCAGTATTCCAGATTAAGAGTTAAGACCTTGACCAGTAGGCCAGAGTACGAGTCTAAGACCTTAGCTATTAGGCCAGAGTACGAGTTAAGACCTTAACCAGTAGGTCAGAGTAAGAGTCTAAGACCTTAGCTATTAGGCCAGAGTACCAGGCTAAGACCTTAGCTATTAGGCCAGAGTAAGAGTTTAGACCTTAAACATTAGGCCAGAGTATGAGTCTAAGACCTTAGCTATTAGGCCAGAGTAAGAGTTAAGACCTTAGCTATTAGGCCAGAGTAAGAGTTAAGACCTTAACCATTAGGCCAGAGTACAACTCTAAGACCTTAGCTTTTCAGCCAGAGTAAGAGTTAAGACCTTAGGTATTAGGCCCGCGTAAGAGTTAAGACCTTAGCTATTAGGCCAGAGTAAGAGTTAAGACCTTAACCAGTAGGCCAGAGTAAGAGTTAAGACCTTAACCATTAGGCCAGAGAACGAGTCTAAGACCTTAGCTATTCGGCCAGAGTAAGAGTTAAGACCTTAGCTATTAGGCCAGAGTAAGAGTTAAGACCTTAGCTATTAAGCCAGAGAAAGATTTAAGACCTTAACCAGTAGGCCAAATTAAGAGTTAAGACCTAAACCAGTAGGCCAGAGTAAGAGTCTAAGACCTTAGCTATTAGGCCAGAGTACGAGTCTAAGACCTTAGCTATTAGGCCAGAGTAAGAGTTCAGACCTTAACCAGTAGGCCAGAGTAAGAGTTAAGACCTTAATCATTAGGCCAGAGTACGAGTCTAAAACCTTAGCTATTAGGCCAGATTAAGAGTTAAGACCTTAACCAGTAGGCCAGAGTAAGAGTTAAGACCTTAATCATTAGGCCAGAGTACGAGTCTAAAACCTTAGCTATTAGGCCAGAGTAAGAGTTAAGACCTTAACCATTAGGCCAGATTAAGAGTCTAATATCTTTGCTATTAGGCCAGAGAAGGAGTTAGGACCTTAGCTATTAGGCCAGAGTAAGAGTTAAGACCTTAACCAGTAGGCCAGAGTAAGAGTTAATACCTTACCATTAGGCCAGAGTACGAGTCTAAGACCTTAGCTATTAGGCCAGAGTAAGAGTTAAGACCTTAACCAGTAGGCCAGAGTAAGAGTTAAGACCATAATCATTAGGCCAGAGTACGAGTCTAAAACCTTAGCTATTAGGCCAGAGTAAGAGTTAAGACCTTAGCTATTAGGCCAGAGTAAGAGTTAAGACCTTAACCAGTAGGCCAGAGTACGAGTCTAAGATCTTAGCTATTAGGCCAGAGTAAGAGTTAAGACCTTAACCAGTAGGCCAAAGTAAGAGTTAAGACCATAACCTGTAGGCCATAGTTTGAGTCTAAGACCTTAGCTATTAGGCCAGAGTAAGAGTTAAGACCTTAACCATTAGGCCAGATTACGAGTCTAATACCTTTGCTATTAGGCCAGAGTAAGAGTTAAGACCTTAGCTATTAGGCCAGAGTAAGAGTTAAGACCTTAACCAGTAGGCCAGAGTAAGAGTTAAGACCTTAACCAGTAGGCCAGAGTAAGAGTCTAAGACCTTAGCTATTAGGCCAGAGTAAGAGTTAAGACCTTAACCATTAGGCCAGAGTACCAGTCTAAGACCTTAGCTATTAGGCCAGAGTAAGAGTTAGGAACTTAGCTATTAGGCCAGAGTAAGAGTTAAGACCTTAACCATTAGGCCAGATTACGAGTCTAATACCTTTGCTATTAGGCCAGAGTAAGAGTTAAGACCTTAGGTATTAGGCCAGAGTAAGAGTTAAGACCTTAACCATTAGGCCAGAGTACGAGTCTAAGCCCTTACCTATTAGGCCAGAGTAAGAGTTAAGACCTTAACCAGTAGGCCAGAGTAAGAGTTAAGACCTTAACCATTAGGCCAGAGTATGAGTCTAAGACCTTAGCTATTAGGCCAGAGTAAGAGTTAAGACCTTAGCTATTAGGCCAGAGTAAGAGTTAAGACCTTAGCTATTAGGCCAGAGTAAGAGTTAAGACCTTAACCAATAGGCCAGAGTAAGAGTTAAGACCTTAACCATTAAGCCAGAGTATGAGTCTAAGACTTTAGCTATTAGGCCAGAGTAAGAGTTAAGACCTTAACCAGAAGGCCAGAGTAAGAGTTAAGACTTTAACCATTAGGCCAGAGTACGAGTCTAAGACCTTAGCTATTAGGCCAGAGTAAGAGTTAAGACCTTAGCTATTAGGCCAGAGTACGAGTCTAAGACCTTAGCTTTTAGGCCAGAGTAAGATTTAAGACCTTAGCTATTAGGCCAGAGTAAGAGTTAAGACCTTAACCAGTAGGCCAGAGTAGGAGTTAAGACCTTAACCAGTAGGCCACAGTAAGAGTTAAGACCTTAACCAGTATTCCAGAGTAAGAGTTAAGACCTTGACCAGTAGGCCAGAGTACGAGTCTAAGACCTTAGCTATTAGGCCAGAGTACGAGTTAAGACCTTAACCAGTAGGTCAGAGTAAGAGTCTAAGACCTTAGCTATTAGGCCAGAGTACCAGGCTACGACCTTAGCTATTAGGCCAGAGTAAGAGTTAAGACCTTAAACATTAGGCCAGAGTATGAGTCTAAGACCTTAGCTATTAGGCCAGAGTAAGAGTTAAGACCTTAGCTATTAGGCCAGAGTAAGAGTTAAGACCTTAACCATTAGGCCAGAGTACAACTCTAAGACCTTAGCTATTCAGCCAGAGTAAGAGTTAAGACCTTAGGTATTAGGCCCGCGTAAGAGTTAAGACCTTAGCTATTAGGCCAGAGTAAGAGTTAAGACCTTAACCAGTAGGCCAGAGTAAGAGTTAAGACCTTAACCAGTAGGCCAGAGTAAGAGTCTAAGACCTTAGCTATTAGGCCAGAGTAAGAGTTAAGACCTTAACCATTAGGCCAGAGTACGAGTCTAAGACCTAAGCTATTAGGCCAGAGTAAGAGTTATGACCTTAGCTATTAGGCCAGAGTAAGAGTTAAGACCTTAACCATTATGCCAGATTACGAGTCTAATACCTTTGCTATTAGGCCAGAGTAAGAGTTAAGACCTTAGCTATTAGGCCAGAGTAAGAGTTAAGACCTTAACCATTAGGCCAGAGTACAACTCTAAGACCTTAGCTATTCAGCCAGAGTAAGAGTTAAGACCTTAGGTATTAGGCCCGCGTAAGAGTTAAGACCTTAGCTATTAGGCCAGAGTAAGAGTTAAGACCTTAACCAGTAGGCCAGAGTAAGATTTAAGACCTTAACCAGTAGGCCAGAGTAAGAGTCTAAGACTTTAGCTATTAGGCCAGAGTAAGAGTTAAGACCTTAACCATTAGGCCAGAGTACGAGTCTTAGACCTTAGCTATTAGGCCAGAGTAAGAGTTAGGACCTTAGCTATTAGGCCAGAGTAAGAGTTAAGACCTTAACCATTAGGCCAGATTACGAGTCTAATACCTTTGCTATTAGGCCAGAGTAAGAGTTAAGACCTTAGCTATTAGGCCAGAGTAAGAGTTAAGACCTTAACCAGTATGCCAGAGTAAGAGTTAAGACCTTAACCATTAGGCCAGAGTGCGAGTCTAAGCCCTTACCTATTAGGCCAGAGTAAGAGTTAAGACCTTAACCAGTAGGCCAGAGTAAGAGTTAAGACCTTAACCATTAGGCCAGAGTAGGAGTCTAAGACCTTAGCTATTAGGCCAGAGTAAGAGTTAAGACCTTAGCTATTAGGCCAGAGTAAGAGTTAAGACCTTAACCAGTAGGCCAGAGTAGAAGTTAAGACCTTAACCAGTAGGCCAAAGTAAGAGTTAAGACCTTAACCAGTATTCCAGAGTAAGAGTTAAGACCTTGACCAGTAGGCCAGAGTACGAGTCTAAGACCTTAGCTATTAGGCCAGAGTACGAGTTAAGACCTTAACCAGTAGGTCAGAGTACGAGTCTAAGACCTTAGCTATTAGGCCAGAGTACCAGTCTAAGACCTTAGCTATTAGGCCAGAGTAAGAGTTAAGACCTTAAACATTAGGCCAGAGTATGAGTCTAAGACCTTAACTATTAGGCCAGAGTAAGAGTTAAGACCTTAGCTATTAGGCCAGAGTAAGAGTTAAGACCTTAACCATTAGGCCAGAGTACGAGTCTAAGACCTTAGCTATTCGGCCAGAGTAAGAGTTAAGACCTTAGCTATTAGGCCAGCGTAAGAGTTAAGACCTTAGCTATTAAGCCAGAGAAAGAGTTAAGACCTTAACCAGTAGGCCAAAGTAAGAGTTAAGACCTTAACCAGAAGGCCAGAGTAAGAGTCTAATGCCTTAGCTATTAGGCCAGAGTACAAGTCTAAGACCTTAGCTATTAGGCCAGAGTAAGAGTTCAGACCTTAACCTGTAGGCCAGAGTAAGAGTTAAGACCTAAATCATTAGGCCAGAGTACGAGTCTAAAACCTTAGCTATTAGGCCAGAGTAAGAGTTAAGACCTTAATCATTAGGCCAGAGTACGAGTCTAAAACCTTAGCTATTAGGCCAGAGTAAGAGTTAAGACCTTAACCATTAGGCCAGATTAAGAGTCTAATATCTCTGCTATTAGGCCAGAGTAGGAGTTAGGACCTTAGCTATTAGGCCAGAGTAAGAGTTAAGACCTTAACCAGTAGGCCATAGTAAGAGTTAATACCTTAACCATTAGGCCAGAGTACGAGTCTAAGACCTTAGCTATTAGGCCAGAGTAAGAGTTAAGACCTTAACCAGTAGGCCAGAGTAAGAGTTAAGACCATAATCATTAGGCCAGAGTACGAGTCTAAAACCTTAGCTATTAGGCCAGAGTAAGAGTTAAGACCTTAGCTATTAGGCCAGAGTAAGAGTTAAGACCTTAACCAGTAGGCCAGAGTACGAGTCTAAGATCTTAGCTATTAGGCCAGAGTAAGAGTTAAGACCTTAACCAGTAGGCCAAAGTAAGAGTTAAGACCATAACCTGTAGGCCATAGTATGAGTCTAAGACCTTAGCTATTAGGCCAGAGTAAGAGTTAAGACCTTAACCATTAGGCCAGATTACGAGTCTAATACCTTTGCTATTAGGCCAGAGTAAGAGTTAAGACCTTAGCTATTAGGCCAGAGTAAGAGTTAAGACCTTAACCATTAGGCCAGAGTAAGAGTCTAAGACCTTAGCTATTAGGCCAGAGTAAGAGTTAAGACCTTAACCATTAGGCCAGAGTACCAGTCTAAGACCTTAGCTATTAGGCCAGAGTAAGAGTTAGGAACTTAGCTATTAGGCCAGAGTAAGAGTTAAGACCTTAACCATTAGGCCAGATTACGAGTCTAATACCTTTGCTATTAGGCCAGAGTAAGAGTTAAGACCTTAGCTATTAGGCCAGAGTAAGAGTTAAGACCTTAACCATTAGGCCAGAGTACGAGTCTAAGCCCTTACCTATTAGGCCAGAGTAAGAGTTAAGACCTTAACCAGTAGGCCAGAGTAAGAGTTAAGACCTTAACCATTAGGCCAGAGTATGAGTCTAAGACCTTAGCTATTAGGCCAGAGTAAGAGTTAAGACCTTAGCTATTAGGCCAGAGTAAGAGTTAAGACCTTAGCTATTAGGCCAGAGTAAGAGTTAAGACCTTAACCAATAGGCCAGAGTAAGAGTTAAGACCTTAACCATTATGCCAGAGTATGAGTCTAAGACTTTAGCTATTAGGCCAGAGTAAGAGTTAAGACCTTAACCAGTAGGCCAGAGTAAGAGTTAAGACTTTAACCATTAGGCCAGAGTACGAGTCTAAGACCTTAGCTATTAGGCCAGAGTAAGAGTTAAGACCTTAGCTATTAGGCCAGAGTACGAGTCTAAGACCTTAGCTTTTAGGCCAGAGTAAGATTTAAGACCTTAGCTATTAGGCCAGAGTAAGAGTTAAGACCTTAACCAGTAGGCCAGAGTAGGAGTTAAGACCTTAACCAGTAGGCCACAGTAAGAGTTAAGACCTTAACCAGTATTCCAGAGTAAGAGTTAAGACCTTGACCAGTAGGCCAGAGTACGAGTCTAAGACCTTAGCTATTAGGCCAGAGTACGAGTTAAGACCTTAACCAGTAGGTCAGAGTAAGAGTCTAAGACCTTAGCTATTAGGCCAGAGTACCAGGCTAAGACCTTAGCTATTAGGCCAGAGTAAGAGTTAAGACCTTAAACATTAGGCCAGAGTATGAGTCTAAGACCTTAGCTATTAGGCCAGATTAAGAGTTAAGACCTTAGCTATTAGGCCAGAGTAAGAGTTAAGACCTTAACCATTAGGCCAGAGTACAACTCTAAGACCTTAGCTATTCAGCCAGAGTAAGAGTTAAGACCTTAGGTATTAGGCCCGCGTAAGAGTTAAGACCTTAGCTATTAGGCCAGAGTAAGAGTTAAGACCTTAACCAGTAGGCCAGAGTAAGAGTCTAAGACCTTAGCTATTAGGCCAGAGTAAGAGTTCAGACCTTAACCATTAGGCCAGAGTACGAGTCTAAGACCTTAGCTATTAGGCCAGAGTAAGAGTTAGGACCTTAGCTATTAGGCCAGAGTAAGAGTTAAGACCTTAACCATTAGGCCAGATTACGAGTCTAATACCTTTGCTATTAGGCCAGAGTAAGAGTTAAGACCTTAGCTATTAGGCCAGAGTAAGAGTTAAGACCTTAACCAGTATGCCAGAGTAAGAGTTAAGACCTTAACCATTAGGCCAGAGTGCGAGTCTAAGCCCTTACCTATTAGGCCAGAGTAAGAGTTAAGACCTTAACCAGTAGGCCAGAGTAAGAGTTAAGACCTTAACCATTAGGCCAGAGTATGAGTCTAAGACCTTAGCTATTAGGCCAGAGTAAGAGTTAAGACCTTAGCTATTAGGCCAGAGTAAGAGTTAAGACCTTAACCAGTAGGCCAGAGTAGAAGTTAAGACCTTAACCAGTAGGCCAAAGTAAGAGTTAAGACCTTAACCAGTATTCCAGAGTAAGAGTTAAGACCTTGACCAGTAGGCCAGAGTACGAGTCTAAGACCTTAGCTATTAGGCCAGAGTACGAGTTAAGACCTTAACCAGTAGGTCAGAGTACGAGTCTAAGACCTTAGCTATTAGGCCAGAGTACCAGTCTAAGACCTTAGCTATTAGGCCAGAGTAAGAGTTAAGACCTTAAACATTAGGCCAGAGTATGAGTCTAAGACCTTAGCTATTAGGCCAGAGTAAGAGTTAAGACCTTAGCTATTAGGCCAGAGTAAGAGTTAAGACCTTAACCATTAGGCCAGAGTACGAGTCTAAGACCTTAGCTATTCGGCCAGAGTAAGAGTTAAGACCTTAGCTATTAGGCCAGCGTAAGAGTTAAGACTTTAGCTATTAAGCCAGAGAAACAGTTAAGACCTTAACCAGTAGGCCAAAGTAAGAGTTAAGACCTTAACCAGTAGGCCAGAGTAAGAGTCTAAGACCTTAGCTATTAGGCCAGAGTACGAGTCTAAGACCTTAGCTATTAGGCCAGAGTAAGAGTTCAGACCTTAACCAGTAGGCCAGAGTAAGAGTTAAGACCTTAATCATTAGGCCAGAGTACGAGTCTAAAACCTTAGCTATTAGGCCAGATTAAGAGTTAAGACCTTAACCAGTAGGCCAGAGTAAGAGTTAAGACCTTAATCATTAGGCCAGAGTACGAGTCTAAAACCTTAGCTATTAGGCCAGAGTAAGAGTTAAGACCTTAACCATTAGGCCACATTAAGAGTCTAATATCTTTGCTATTAGGCCAGAGTAGGAGTTAGGACCTTAGCTATTAGGCCAGAGTAAGAGTTAAGACCTTAACCAGTAGGCCAGAGTAAGAGTTAATACCTTAACCATTAGGCCAGAGTACGAGTCTAAGACCTTAGCTATTAGGCCAGAGTAAGAGTTAAGACCTTAACCAGTAGGCCAGAGTAAGAGTTAAGACCATAATCATTAGGCCAGAGTACGAGTCTAAAACCTTAGCTATTAGGCCAGAGTAAGAGTTAAGACCTTAGCTATTAGGCCAGAGTAAGAGTTAAGACCTTAACCAGTAGGCCAGAGTACGAGTCTAAGACCTTAGCTATTAGGCCAGAGTAAGAGTTAAGACCTTAACCAGTAGGCCAAAGTAAGAGTTAAGACCATAACCTGTAGGCCATAGTATGAGTCTAAGACCTTAGCTATTAGGCCAGAGTAAGAGTTAAAACCTTAACCATTAGGCCAGATTACGAGTCTAATACCTTTGCTATTAGGCCAGAGTAAGAGTTAAGACCTTAGCTATTAGGCCAGAGTAAGAGTTAAGACCTTAACCAGTAGGCCAGAGTAAGAGTTAAGACCATAACCATTAGGCCAGAGTACGAGTCTAAGCCCTTACCTATTAGGCCAGAGTAAGAGTTAAGACCTTAACCAGTAGGCCAGAGTAAGAGTTAAGACCTTAACCATTAGGCCAGAGTATGAGTCTAAGACCTTAGCTATTAGGCCAGAGTAAGAGTTAAGACCTTAACCAGTAGGCCAGAGTAGAAGTTAAGACCTTAACCAGTAGGCCAAAGTAAGAGTTAAGACCTTAACCAGTATTCCAGAGTAAGAGTTAAGACCTTGACCAGTAGGCCAGAGTACGAGTCTAAGACCTTAGCTATTAGGCCAGAGTACGAGTTAAGACCTTAACCAGTAGGTCAGAGTACGAGTCTAAGACCTTAGCTATTAGGCCAGAGTAAGAGTTAAGACCTTAACCAGTAGGCCAGAGTAAGAGTTAAGACCTTAACCAGTAGGCCAGAGTAAGAGTCTAAGACCTTAGCTATTAGGCCAGAGTAAGAGTTAAGCCCTTAACCATTAGGCCAGAGTACCAGTCTAAGACCTTAGCTATTAGGCCAGAGTAAGAGTTAGGACCTTAGCTATTAGGCCAGAGTAAGAGTTAAGACCTTAACCATTAGGCCAGATTACGAGTCTAATACCTTTGCTATTAGGCCAGAGTAAGAGTTAAGACCTTAGCTATTAGGCCAGAGTAAGAGTTAAGACCTTAACCAGTAGGCCAGAGTAAGAGTTAAGACCTTAACCATTAGGCCAGAGTACGAGTCTAAGCCCTTACCTATTAGGCCAGAGTAAGAGTTAAGACCTTAACCAGTAGGCCAGAGTAAGAGTTAAGACCTTAACCAGTAGGCCAGAGTAAGAGTTAAGACCTTAACCATTAGGCCAGAGTATGAGTCTAAGACCTTAGCTATTAGGCCAGAGTAAGAGTTAAGACCTTAGCTATTAGGCCAGAGTAAGAGTTAAGACCTTAGCTATTAGGCCAGAGTAAGAGTTAAGACCTTAATCAATAGGCCAGAGTAAGAGTTAAGACCTTAACCATTAGGCCAGAGTATGAGTCTAAGACTTTAGCTATTAGGCCAGAGTAAGAGTTAAGACCTTAACCAGTAGGCCAGAGTAAGAGTTAAGACCTTAACCATTAGGCCAGAGTACGAGTCTAAGACCTTGGCTTTTAGGCCAGAAAAAGATTTAAGACCTTAGCTATTAGGCCAGAGTAAGAGTTAAGACCTTAACCAGTAGGCCACAGTAAGAGTTAAGACCTTAACCAGTATTCCAGAGTAAGAGTTAAGACCTTGACCAGTAGGCCAGAGTACGAGTCTAAGACCTTAGCTATTAGGCCAGAGTACGAGTTAAGACCTTAACCGGTAGGTCAGAGTAAGAGTCTAAGACCTTAGCTATTAGGCCAGAGTACCAGTCTAAGACCTTAGCTATTAGGCCAGAGTAAGAGTTAAGACCTTAAACATTAGGCCAGAGTATGAGTCTAAGACCTTAGCTATTAGGCCAGAGTAAGAGTTAAGACCTTAGCTATTAGGCCAGAGTAAGATTTAAGACCTTAACCATTAGGCCAGAGTACAACTCTAAGACCTTAGCTATTCGGCCAGAGTAAGAGTTAAGACCTTAGGTATTAGGCCCGCGTAAGAGTTAAGACCTTAGCTATTAGGCCAGAGTAAGAGTTAAGACCTTAACCAGTAGGCCAGAGTAAGAGTTAAGACCTTAACCAGTAGGCCAGAGTAAGAGTCTAAGACCTTAGCTATTAGGCCAGAGTAAGAGTTAAGACCTTAACCATTAGGCCAGAGTACGAGTCTCAGACCTTAACTATTAGGCCAGAGTAAGAGTTAGGACCTTAGCTATTAGGCCAGAGTAAGAGTTAAGACCTTAACCATTAGGCCAGATTACGAGTCTAATACCTTTGCTATTAGGCCAGAGTAAGAGTTAAGACCTTAGCTATTAGGCCAGAGTAAGAGTTAAGACCTTAACCAGTAGGCCAGAGTAAGAGTTAAGACCCTAACCATTAGGCCAGAGTACGAGTCTAAGCCCTTACCTATTAGGCCAGAGTAAGAGTTAAGACCTTAACCAGTTGGCCAGAGTAAGAGTTAAGACCTTAACCATTAGGCCGAAGTATGAGTCTAAGACCTTAGCGATTAGGCCAGAGTAAGAGTTAAGACCTTAGCTATTAGGCCAGAGTAATAGTTAAGACCTTAACCAGTAGGCCAGAGTAGAAGTTAAGACCTTAACCAGTAGGCCAAAGTAAGAGTTAAGACCTTAACCAGTATTCCAGAGTAAGAGTTAAGACCTTGACCAGTAGGCCAGAGTACGAGTCTAAGACCTTAGCTATTAGGCCAGAGTACGAGTTAAGACCTTAACCATTAGGTCAGAGTACGAGTCTAAGACCTTAGCTATTAGGCCAGAGAACCAGTCTAAGACCTTAGCTATTTGGCCAGAGTAAGAGTTAAGACCTTAAACATTAGGCCAGAGTATGAGTCTAAGACGTTAGCTATTAGGCCAGAGTAAGAGTTAAGACCTTAGCTATTAGGCCAGAGTAAGAGTTAAGACCTTAACCATTAGGCCAGAGTACGAGTCTAAGACCTTAGCTATTCGGCCAGAGTAAGAGTTAAGACCTTAGCTATTAGGCCAGCGTAAGAGTTAAGACCTTAGCTATTAGGCCAGAGTAAGAGTTAAGACCTTAACCAGTAGGCCAAAGTAAGAGTTAAGACCTTAACCAGTAGGCCAGAGTAAGAGTCTAAGACCTTAGCTATTAGGCCAGAGTACGAGTCTAAGACCTTAGCTATTAGGCCAGAGTAAGAGTTAAGACCTTAACCAGTAGGCCAGAGTAAGAGTTAAGACCTTAATCATTAGGCCAGAGTACGAGTCTAAAACCTTAGCTATTAGGCCACATTAAGAGTTAAGACCTTAACCAGTAGACCAGAGTAAGAGTTAAGACATTAATCATTAGGCCAGAGTACGAGTCTAAAACCTTAGCTATTAGGCCAGAGTAAGAGTTAAGACCTTAACCATTAGGCTAGATTAAGAGTCTAATATCTTTGCTATTAGGCCAGAGTAAGAGTTAGGACCTTAGCTATTAGGCCAGAGTAAGAGTTAAGACCTTAACCATTAGGCCAGAGTATGAGTCTAAGACCTTAGCTATTAGGCCAGAGTAAGAGTTAAGACCTTAGCTATTAGGCCAGAGTAAGAGTTAAGACCTTAGCTATTAGGCCAGAGTAAGAGTTAAGACCTTAATCAATAGGCCAGAGTAAGAGTTAAGACCTTAACCATTAGACCAGAGTATGAGTCTAAGACTTTAGCTATTAGGCCAGAGTAAGAGTTAAGACCTTAACCAGTAGGCCAGAGTAAGAGTTAAGACCTTAACCATTAGGCCAGAGTACGAGTCTAAGACCTTGGCTTTTAGGCCAGAAAAAGATTTAAGACCTTAGCTATTAGGCCAGAGTAAAAGTTAAGACCTTAACCAGTAGGCCACAGTAAGAGTTAAGACCTTAACCAGTATTCCAGAGTAAGAGTTAAGACCTTGACCAGTAGGCCAGAGTACGAGTCTAAGACCTTAGCTATTAGGCCAGAGTACGAGTTAAGACCTTAACCAGTAGGTCAGAGTAAGAGTCTAAGACCTTAGCTATTAGGCCAGAGTACCAGTTTAAGACCTTAGCTATTAGGCCAGAGTAAGAGTTAAGACCTTAAACATTAGGCCAGAGTATGAGTCTAAGACCTTAGCTATTAGGCCAGAGTAAGAGTTAAGACCTTAGCTATTAGGCCAGAGTAAGAGTTAAGACCTTAACCATTAGGCCAGAGTACAACTCTAAGACCTTAGCTATTCGGCCAGAGTAAGAGTTAAGACCTTAGGTATTAGGCCCGCGTAAGAGTTAAGACCTTAGCTATTAGGCCAGAGTAAGAGTTAGGACCTTAGCTATTAGGCCAGAGTAAGAGTTAAGACCTTAACCATTAGGCCAGATTACGAGTCTAATACCTTTGCTATTAGGCCAGAGTAAGAGTTAAGACCTTAGCTATTAGGCCAGAGTAAGAGTTAAGACCTTAACCATTAGGCCAGAGTACGAGTCTAAGCCCTTACCTATTAGGCCAGAGTAAGAGTTAAGACCTTAACCAGTTGGCCAGAGTAAGAGTTAAGACCTTAACCATTAGGCCAGAGTATGAGTCTAAGACCGTAGCTATTAGGCCAGAGTAAGAGTTAAGACCTTAGCTATTAGGCCAGAGTAATAGTTAAGACCTTAACCAGTAGGCCAGAGTAGAAGTTAAGACCTTAACCAGTAGGCCAAAGTAAGAGTTAAGACCTTAACCAGTATTCCAGAGTAAGAGTTAAGACCTTGACCAGTAGGCCAGAGTACGAGTCTAAGACCTTAGCTATTAGGCCAGAGTACGAGTTAAGACCTTAACCAGTAGGTCAGAGTACGAGTCTAAGACCTTAGCTATTAGGCCAGAGTACCAGTCTAAGACCTTAGCTATTTGGCCAGAGTAAGAGTTAAGACCTTAAACATTAGGCCAGAGTATGAGTCTAAGACGTTAGCTATTAGGCCAGAGTAAGAGTTAAGACCTTTGCTATTAGGCCAGAGTAAGAGTTAAGACCTTAACCATTAGGCCAGAGTACGAGTCTAAGACCTTAGCTATTCGGCCAGAGTAAGAGTTAAGACCTTAGCTATTAGGCCAGCGTAAGAGTTAAGACCTTAGCTATTAGGCCAGAGTAAGAGTTAAGACCTTAACCAGTAGGCCAAAGTAAGAGTTAAGACCTTAACCAGTAGGCCAGAGTAAGAGTCTAAGACCTTAGCTATTAGGCCAGAGTACGAGTCTAAGACCTTAGCTATTAGGCCAGAGTAAGAGTTAAGACCTTAACCAGTAGGCCAGAGTAAGAGTTAAGACCTTAATCATTAGGCCAGAGTACGAGTCTAAAACCTTAGCTATTAGGCCACATTAAGAGTTAAGACCTTAACCAGTAGGCCAGAGTAATAGTTAAGACCTTAATCATTAGGCCAGAGTATGAGTCTAAAACCTTAGCTATTAGGCCAGAGTAAGAGTTAAGACCTTAACCATTAAGCTAGATTAAGAGTTTAATATCTTTGCTATTAGGCCAGAGTAAGAGTTAGGACCTTAGCTATTAGGCCAGAGTAAGAGTTAAGACCTTAACCAGTAGGCCAGAGTAAGAGTTAATACATTAACCATTAGGCCAGAGTACGAGTCTAAGACCTTAGCTATTAGGCCAGAGTAAGAGTTAAGACCTTAACCAGTAGGCCAGAGTAAGAGTTAAGACCATAATCATTAGGCCAGAGTACGAGTCTAAAACCTTAGCTATTAGGCCAGAGTAAGAGTTAAGACCTTAGCTATTAGGCCAGAGTAAGAGTTAAGACCTTAACCAGTAGGCCAGAGTACGAGTCTAAGACCTTAGCTATTAGGCCAGAGTAAGAGTTAAGACCTTAACCAGTAGGCCAAAGTAAGAGTTAAGACCATAACCTGTAGGCCATAGTATGAGTCTAAGACCTTAGCTATTAGGCCAGAGTAAGAGTTAAGACCTTAGCTATTAGGCCAGAGTAAGAGTTAAGACCTTAACCATTAGGCCAGATTACGAGTCTAAGATCTTTGCTATTAGGCCATAGTAAGATTTAAGACCTTAGCTATTAGGCCAGAGTAAGAGTTAAGACCTTAACCAGTAGGCCAGAGTAAGAGTTAAGACCTTAACCATTAGGCCAGAGTACGAGTCTAAGACCTTAGCTATTAGGTCAGAGTAAGAGTTAAGACCTTAACCAGTAGGCCAGAGTAAGAGTTAAGACCTTAACCTGTAGGCCATAGTACGAGTCTAAGACCTTAGCTATTAGGCCAGAGTAAGAGTTAAGACCTTAACCAGTAGGCCAGAGTAAGAGTTAAGACCTTAACCTGTAGGCCATAGTAAGAGTCTAAGACCTTAGCTATTAGGCCAGAGTAAGAGTTAAGACCTTAACCAGTAGGCCAGAGTAAGAGTCTAAGACCTTAGCTATTAGGCCAGAGTACGAGTCTAAGACCTTAGCTATTAGGCCAGAGTAAGAGTTAAGACCTTAACCAGTAGGCCAGAGTAAGAGTTAAGACCTTAATCATTAGGCCAGAGTACGAGTCTAAAACCTTAGCTATTAGGCCACATTAAGAGTTAAGACCTTAACCAGTAGACCAGAGTAAGAGTTAAGACATTAATCATTAGGCCAGAGTACGAGTCTAAAACCTTAGCTATTAGGCCAGAGTAAGAGTTAAGACCTTAACCATTAGGCTAGATTAAGAGTCTAATATCTTTGCTATTAGGCCAGAGTAAGAGTTAGGACCTTAGCTATTAGGCCAGAGTAAGAGTTAAGACCTTAACCATTAGGCCAGAGTATGAGTCTAAGACCTTAGCTATTAGGCCAGAGTAAGAGTTAAGACCTTAGCTATTAGGCCAGAGTAAGAGTTAAGACCTTAGCTATTAGGCCAGAGTAAGAGTTAAGACCTTAATCAATAGGCCAGAGTAAGAGTTAAGACCTTAACCATTAGGCCAGAGTATGAGTCTAAGACTTTAGCTATTAGGCCAGAGTAAGAGTTAAGACCTTAACCAGTAGGCCAGAGTAAGAGTTAAGACCTTAACCATTAGGCCAGAGTACGAGTCTAAGACCTTGGCTTTTAGGCCAGAAAAAGATTTAAGACCTTAGCTATTAGGCCAGAGTAAAAGTTAAGACCTTAACCAGTATTCCACAGTAAGAGTTAAGACCTTGACCAGTAGGCCAGAGTACGAGTCTAAGACCTTAGCTATTAGGCCAGAGTACGAGTTAAGACCTTAACCAGTAGGTCAGAGTAAGAGTCTAAGACCTTAGCTATTAGGCCAGAGTACCAGTTTAAGACTTTAGCCATTAGGCCAGAGTAAGAGTTAAGACCTTAAACATTAGGCCAGAGTATGAGTCTAAGACCTTAGCTATTAGGCCAGAGTAAGAGTTAAGACCTTAGCTATTAGGCCAGAGTAAGAGTTAAGACCTTAACCATTAGGCCAGAGTACAACTCTAAGACCTTAGCTATTCGGCCAGAGTAAGAGTTAAGACCTTAGGTATTAGGCCCGCGTAAGAGTTAAGACCTTAGCTATTAGGCCAGAGTAAGAGTTAAGACCTTAACCAGTTGGCCAGAGTAAGAGTTAAGACCTTAACCATTAGGCCAGAGTATGAGTCTAAGACCGTAGCTATTAGGCCAGAGTAAGAGTTAAGACCTTAGCTATTAGGCCAGAGTAATAGTTAAGACCTTAACCAGTAGGCCAGAGTAGAAGTTAAGACCTTAACCAGTAGGCCAAAGTAAGAGTTAAGACCTTAACCAGTATTCCAGAGTAAGAGTTAAGACCTTGACCAGTAGGCCAGAGTACGAGTCTAAGACCTTAGCTATTAGGCCAGAGTACGAGTTAAGACCTTAACCAGTAGGTCAGAGTACGAGTCTAAGACCTTAGCTATTAGGCCAGAGTACCAGTCTAAGACCTTAGCTATTTGGCCAGAGTAAGAGTTAAGACCTTAAACATTAGGCCAGAGTATGAGTCTAAGACGTTAGCTATTAGGCCAGAGTAAGAGTTAAGACCTTAGCTATTAGGCCAGAGTAAGAGTTAAGACCTTAACCATTAGGCCAGAGTACGAGTCTAAGACCTTAGCTATTCGGCCAGAGTAAGAGTTAAGACCTTAGCTATTAGGCCAGCGTAAGAGTTAAGACCCTAGCTATTAGGCCAGAGTAAGAGTTAAGACCTTAACCAGTAGGCCAAAGTAAGAGTTAAGACCTTAACCAGTAGGCCAGAGTAAGAGTCTAAGACCTTAGCTATTAGGCCAGAGTACGAGTCTAAGACCTTAGCTATTAGGCCAGAGTAAGAGTTAAGACCTTAACAAGTAGGCCAGAGTAAGAGTTAAGACCTTAATCATTAGGCCAGAGTACGAGTCTAAAACCTTAGCTATTAGGCCACATTAAGAGTTAAGACCTTAACCAGTAGGCCAGAGTAATAGTTAAGACCTTAATCATTAGGCCAGAGTACGAGTCTAAAACCTTAGCTATTAGGCCAGAGTAAGAGTTAAGACCTTAACCATTAAGCTAGATTAAGAGTTTAATATCTTTGCTATTAGGCCAGAGTAAGAGTTAGGACCTTAGCTATTAGGCCAGAGTAAGAGTTAAGACCTTAACCAGTAGGCCAGAGTAAGAGTTAATACCTTAACCATTAGGCCAGAGTACGAGTCTAAGACCTTAGCTATTAGGCCAGAGTAAGAGTTAAGACCTTAACCAGTAGGCCAGAGTAAGAGTTAAGACCATAATCATTAGGCCAGAGTACGAGTCTAAAACCTTAGCTATTAGGCCAGAGTAAGAGTTAAGATCTTAGCTATTAGGCCAGAGTAAGAGTTAAGACCTTAACCAGTAGGCCAGAGTACGAGTCTAAGACCTTAGCTATTAGGCCAGAGTAAGAGTTAAGACCTTAACCAGTAGGCCAAAGTAAGAGTTAAGACCATAACCTGTAGGCCATAGTATGAGTCTAAGACCTTAGCTATTAGGCCAGAGTAAGAGTTAAGACCTTAGCTATTAGGCCAGAGTAAGAGTTAAGACCTTAACCATTAGGCCAGATTACGAGTCTAAGATCTTTGCTATTAGGCCATAGTAAGATTTAAGACCTTAGCTATTAGGCCAGAGTAAGAGTTAAGACCTTAACCAGTAGGCCAGAGTAAGAGTTAAGACCTTAACCATTAGGCCAGAGTACGAGTCTAAGACCTTATCTATTAGGTCAGAGTAAGAGTTAAGACCTTAACCAGTAGGCCAGAGTAAGAGTTAAGACCTTAACCTGTAGGCCATAGTACGAGTCTAAGACCTTAGCTATTAGGCCAGAGTAAGAGTTAAGACCTTAACCAGTAGGCCAGAGTAAGAGTTAAGACCTTAACCTGTAGGCCATAGTAAGAGTCTAAGACCTTAGCTATTAGGCCAGAGTAAGAGTTAAGACCTTAACTATTAGGCCAGAGTAAGAGTTAAGACCTTAACCATTAGGCCAGATTACGAGTCTAAGACCTTTGCTATTCGGCCAGAGTAAGAGTTAAGACCTTATCTATTAGGCCAGAGTAAGAGTTAAGACCTTAACCAGTAGGCCAGAGTAAGAGTTAAGACCTTAACCATTAGGCCAGAGTACGCGTCTAAGCCCTTCGCTATTAGGCCAGAGTAAGAGTTAAGACCTTAACCAGTAGGCCAGAGTAAGAGTTAAGACCTTAACCATTAGGCCAGAGTACGAGTCTAAGACCTTAGCTATTAGGCCAAAGTAAGAGTTAAGACCTTATCAATTAGGCCAGAGTAAGAGTTAAGACCTTAGCTATTAGGCCAGAGTAAGAGTTAAGACCTTAGTTATTAGGCCAGAGTAAGAGTTAAGACCTTAACCAATAGGCCAGAGTAAGAGTTAAGACCTTAACCATTAGGCCAGAGTACGAGTCTAAGACCTTAGCTATTAGGCCAGAGTAAGAGTTAAGACCTTAACCAATAGGCCAGAGTAAGAGTTAAGACCTTAACCATTTGGCCAGAGTACGAGTCTAAGACCTTAGCTATTAGGCCAGAGTAAGAGTTAAGACCTTAACCAGTAGGCCAGAGTAAGAGTTAAGACCTTAACCATTAGGCCACAGTACGAGTCTAAGACATTAGCTATTAGGCCAGAATAAGAGTTAAGACCTTAACCAGTAGGCCAGAGTAGGAGTTAAGACCTTAACCATTAGTCCAGAGTACGAGTCTAAGACCTTAGCTATTATCCCAGAGTAAGAGTTTAGACCTTAACCATTAGGCCAGATTACGAGTCTAATACCTTTGCTATTAGGCCAGAGTAAGAGTTAAGACCTTAGCTATTAGGCCAGAGTAAGAGTTAAGACCTTAACCAGTAGGCCAGAGTAAGAGTTAAGACCTTAACCATTAGGCCAGAGTACGAGTCTAAGCCCTTACCTATTAGGCCAGAGTAAGAGTTAAGACCTTAACCAGTAGGCCAGAGTAAGAGTTAAGGCCTTAACCATTAGGCCAGAGTATGAGTCTAAGACCTTAGCTATTAGGCCAGAGTAAGAGTTAAGACCTTAACTATTAGGCCAGAGTAAGAGTTAAGACATTAGCTATTAGGCCAGAGTAAGAGTTAAGACCTTAGTTATTAGGCCAGAGTAAGAGTTAAGACCTTAACCAATAGGCCAGAGTAAGAGTTAAGACCTTAACCATTAGGCCAGAGTACGAGTCTAAGACTTTAGCTATTAGGCCAGAGTAAGAGTTAAGACCTTAACCAGTAGGCCAGAGTAAGAGTTAAGACCATAATCATTAGGCCAGAGTACGAGTCTAAAACCTTAGCTATTAGGCCAGAGTAAGAGTTAAGACCTTAGCTATTAGGCCAGAGTAAGAGTTAAGACCTTAACCAGTAGGCCAGAGTACGAGTCTAAGACCTTAGCTATTAGGCCAGAGTAAGAGTTAAGACCTTAACCAGTAGGCCAAAGTAAGAGTTAAGACCATAACCTGTAGGCCATAGTATGAGTCTAAGACCTTAGCTATTAGGCCAGAGTAAGAGTTAAGACCTTAGCTATTAGGCCAGAGTAAGAGTTAAGACCTTAACCATTAGGCCAGATTACGAGTCTAAGATCTTTGCTATTAGGCCATAGTAAGATTTAAGACCTTAGCTATTAGGCCAGAGTAAGAGTTAAGACCTTAACCAGTAGGCCAGAGTAAGAGTTAAGACCTTAACCATTAGGCCAGAGTACGAGTCTAAGACCTTAGCTATTAGGTCAGAGTAAGAGTTAAGACCTTAACCAGTAGGCCAGAGTAAGAGTTAAGACCTTAACCTGTAGGCCATAGTACGAGTCTAAGACCTTAGCTATTAGGCCAGAGTAAGAGTTAAGACCTTAACCAGTAGGTCAGAGTAAGAGTTAAGACCTTAACCTGTAGGCCATAGTAAGAGTCTAAGACCTTAGCTATTAGGCCAGAGTAAGAGTTAAGACCTTAACCAGTAGGCCAGAGTAAGAGTCTAAGACCTTAGCTATTAGGCCAGAGTACGAGTCTAAGACCTTAGCTATTAGGCCAGAGTAAGAGTTAAGACCTTAACCAGTAGGCCAGAGTAAGAGTTAAGACCTTAATCATTAGGCCAGAGTACGAGTCTAAAACCTTAGCTATTAGGCCACATTAAGAGTTAAGACCTTAACCAGTAGACCAGAGTAAGAGTTAAGACATTAATCATTAGGCCAGAGTACGAGTCTAAAACCTTAGCTATTAGGCCAGAGTAAGAGTTAAGACCTTAACCATTAGGCTAGATTAAGAGTCTAATATCTTTGCTATTAGGCCAGAGTAAGAGTTAGGACCTTAGCTATTAGGCCAGAGTAAGAGTTAAGACCTTAACCATTAGGCCAGAGTATGAGTCTAAGACCTTAGCTATTAGGCCAGAGTAAGAGTTAAGACCTTAGCTATTAGGCCAGAGTAAGAGTTAAGACCTTAGCTATTAGGCCAGAGTAAGAGTTAAGACCTTAATCAATAGGCCAGAGTAAGAGTTAAGACCTTAACCATTAGGCCAGAGTATGAGTCTAAGACTTTAGCTATTAGGCCAGAGTAAGAGTTAAGACCTTAACCAGTAGGCCAGAGTAAGAGTTAAGACCTTAACCATTAGGCCAGAGTACGAGTCTAAGACCTTGGCTTTTAGGCCAGAAAAAGATTTAAGACCTTAGCTATTAGGCCAGAGTAAAAGTTAAGACCTTAACCAGTATTCCACAGTAAGAGTTAAGACCTTGACCAGTAGGCCAGAGTACGAGTCTAAGACCTTAGCTATTAGGCCAGAGTACGAGTTAAGACCTTAACCAGTAGGTCAGAGTAAGAGTCTAAGACCTTAGCTATTAGGCCAGAGTACCAGTTTAAGACTTTAGCTATTAGGCCAGAGTAAGAGTTAAGACCTTAAACATTAGGCCAGAGTATGAGTCTAAGACCTTAGCTATTAGGCCAGAGTAAGAGTTAAGACCTTAGCTATTAGGCCAGAGTAAGAGTTAAGACCTTAACCATTAGGCCAGAGTACAACTCTAAGACCTTAGCTATTCGGCCAGAGTAAGAGTTAAGACCTTAGGTATTAGGCCCGCGTAAGAGTTAAGACCTTAGCTATTAGGCCAGAGTAAGAGTTAAGACCTTAACCAGTAGGCCAGAGTAAGAGTTAAGACCTTAACCAGTAGGCCAGAGTAAGAGTCTAAGACCTTAGCTATTAGGCCAGAGTAAAAGTTAAGACCTTAACCATTAGGCCAGAGTACGAGTCTAAGACCTTAGCTATTAGGCCAGAGTAAGAGTTAGGACCTTAGCTATTAGGCCAGAGTAAGAGTTAAGACCTTAACCATTAGGCCAGATTACGAGTCTAATACCTTTGCTATTAGGCCAGAGTAAGAGTTAAGACCTTAGCTATTAGGCCAGAGTAAGAGTTAAGACCTTAACCATTAGGCCAGAGTACGAGTCTAAGCCCTTACCTATTAGGCCAGAGTAAGAGTTAAGACCTTAACCAGTTGGCCAGAGTAAGAGTTAAGACCTTAACCATTAGGCCAGAGTATGAGTCTAAGACCGTAGCTATTAGGCCAGAGTAAGAGTTAAGACCTTAGCTATTAGGCCAGAGTAATAGTTAAGACCTTAACCAGTAGGCCAGAGTAGAAGTTAAGACCTTAACCAGTAGGCCAAAGTAAGAGTTAAGACCTTAACCAGTATTCCAGAGTAAGAGTTAAGACCTTGACCAGTAGGCCAGAGTACGAGTCTAAGACCTTAGCTATTAGGCCAGAGTACGAGTTAAGACCTTAACCAGTAGGTCAGAGTACGAGTCTAAGACCTTAGCTATTAGGCCAGAGTACCAGTCTAAGACCTTAGCTATTTGGCCAGAGTAAGAGTTAAGACCTTAAACATTAGGCCAGAGTATGAGTCTAAGACGTTAGTTATTAGGCCAGAGTAAGAGTTAGGACCTTAGCTATTAGGCCAGAGTAAGAGTTAAGACCTTAACCATTAGGCCAGAGTACGAGTCTAAGACCTTAGCTATTCGGCCAGAGTAAGAGTTAAGACCTTAGCTATTAGGCCAGCGTAAGAGTTAAGACCCTAGCTATTAGGCCAGAGTAAGAGTTAAGACCTTAACCAGTAGGCCAAAGTAAGAGTTAAGACCTTAACCAGTAGGCCAGAGTAAGAGTCTAAGACCTTAGCTATTAGGCCAGAGTACGAGTCTAAGACCTTAGCTATTAGGCCAGAGTAAGAGTTAAGACCTTAACAAGTAGGCCAGAGTAAGAGTTAAGACCTTAATCATTAGGCCAGAGTACGAGTCTAAAACCTTAGCTATTAGGCCACATTAAGAGTTAAGACCTTAACCAGTAGGCCAGAGTAATAGTTAAGACCTTAATCATTAGGCCAGAGTACGAGTCTAAAACCTTAGCTATTAGGCCAGAGTAAGAGTTAAGACCTTAACCATTAAGCTAGATTAAGAGTTTAATATCTTTGCTATTAGGCCAGAGTAAGAGTTAGGACCTTAGCTATTAGGCCAGAGTAAGAGTTAAGACCTTAACCAGTAGGCCAGAGTAAGAGTTAATACCTTAACCATTAGGCCAGAGTACGAGTCTAAGACCTTAGCTATTAGGCCAGAGTATGAGTCTAAGACCTTAGCTATTAGGCCAGAGTAAGAGTTAAGACCTTAACAAGTAGGCCAGAGTAAGAGTTAAGACCTTAATCATTAGGCCAGAGTACGAGTCTAAAACCTTAGCTATTAGGCCACATTAAGAGTTAAGACCTTAACCAGTAGGCCAGAGTAATAGTTAAGACCTTAATCATTAGGCCAGAGTACGAGTCTAAAACCTTAGCTATTAGGCCAGAGTAAGAGTTAAGACCTTAACCATTAAGCTAGATTAAGAGTTTAATATCTTTGCTATTAGGCCAGAGTAAGAGTTAGGACCTTAGCTATTAGGCCAGAGTAAGAGTTAAGACCTTAACCAGTAGGCCAGAGTAAGAGTTAATACCTTAACCATTAGGCCAGAGTACGAGTCTAAGACCTTAGCTATTAGGCCAGAGTAAGAGTTAAGACCTTAACCAGTAGGCCAGAGTAAGAGTTAAGACCATAATCATTAGGCCAGAGTACGAGTCTAAAACCTTAGCTATTAGGCCAGAGTAAGAGTTAAGACCTTAGCTATTAGGCCAGAGTAAGAGTTAAGACCTTAACCAGTAGGCCAGAGTACGAGTCTAAGACCTTAGCTATTAGGCCAGAGTAAGAGTTAAGACCTTAACCAGTAGGCCAAAGTAAGAGTTAAGACCATAACCTGTAGGCCATAGTATGAGTCTAAGACCTTAGCTATTAGGCCAGAGTAAGAGTTAAGACCTTAGCTATTAGGCCAGAGTAAGAGTTAAGACCTTAACCATTAGGCCAGATTACGAGTCTAAGATCTTTGCTATTAGGCCATAGTAAGATTTAAGACCTTAGCTATTAGGCCAGAGTAAGAGTTAAGACCTTAACCAGTAGGCCAGAGTAAGAGTTAAGACCTTAACCATTAGGCCAGAGTACGAGTCTAAGACCTTATCTATTAGGTCAGAGTAAGAGTTAAGACCTTAACCAGTAGGCCAGAGTAAGAGTTAAGACCTTAACCTGTAGGCCATAGTACGAGTCTAAGACCTTAGCTATTAGGCCAGAGTAAGAGTTAAGACATTAACCAGTAGGCCAGAGTAAGAGTTAAGACCTTAACCTGTAGGCCATAGTAAGAGTCTAAGACCTTAGCTATTAGGCCAGAGTAAGAGTTAAGACCTTAACCATTAGGCCAGATTACGAGTCTAAGACCTTTGCTATTCGGCCAGAGTAAGAGTTAAGACCTTATCTATTAGGCCAGAGTAAGAGTTAAGACCTTAACCAGTAGGCCAGAGTAAGAGTTAAGACCTTAACCATTAGGCCAGAGTACGCGTCTAAGCCCTTCGCTATTAGGCCAGAGTAAGAGTTAAGACCTTAACCAGTAGGCCAGAGTAAGAGTTAAGACCTTAACCATTAGGCCAGAGTACGAGTCTAAGACCTTAGCTATTAGGCCAGAGTAAGAGTTAAGACCTTATCAATTAGGCCAGAGTAAGAGTTAAGACCTTAGCTATTAGGCCAGAGTAAGAGTTAAGACCTTAGTTATTAGGCCAGAGTAAGAGTTAAGACCTTAACCAATAGGCCAGAGTAAGAGTTAAGACCTTAACCATTAGGCCAGAGTACGAGTCTAAGACCTTAGCTATTAGGCCAGAGTAAGAGTTAAGACCTTAACCAGTAGGCCAGAGTAAGAGTTAAGACCTTAACCATTAGGCCAGAGTACGAGTCTAAAACCTTAGCTATTAGGCCAGAGTAAGAGTTAAGACCTTAGCTATTAGGCCAGAGTAAGAGTTAAGACCTTAACCAGTAGGCCAGAGTACGAGTCTAAGACCTTAGCTATTAGGCCAGAGTAAGAGTTAAGACCTTAACCAGTAGGCCAAAGTAAGAGTTAAGACCATAACCTGTAGGCCATAGTATGAGTCTAAGACCTTAGCTATTAGGCCATAGTAAGATTTAAGACCTTAGCTATTAGGCCAGAGTAAGAGTTAAGACCTTAACCAGTAGGCCAGAGTAAGAGTTAAGACCTTAACCATTAGGCCAGAGTACGAGTCTAAGACCTTAGCTATTAGGTCAGAGTAAGAGATAAGACCTTAACCAGTAGGCCAGAGTAAGAGTTAAGACCTTAACCTGTAGGCCATAGTACGAGTCTAAGACCTTAGCTATTAGGCCAGAGTAAGAGTTAAGACCTTAACCAGTAGGCCAGAGTAAGAGTTAAGACCTTAACCTGTAGGCCATAGTAAGAGTCTAAGACCTTAGCTATTAGGCCAGAGTAAGAGTTAAGACCTTAACTATTAGGCCAGAGTAAGAGTTAAGACCTTAACCATTAGGCCAGATTACGAGTCTAAGACCTTTGCTTTTCGGCCAGAGTAAGAGTTAAGACCTTATCTATTAGGCCAGAGTAAGAGTTAAGACCTTAACCAGTAGGCCAGAGTAAGAGTTAAGACCTTAACCATTCGGCCAGAGTACGCGTCTAAGCCCTTAGCTATTAGGCCAGAGTAAGAGTTAAGACCTTAACCAGTAGGCCAGAGTAAGAGTTAAGACCTTAACCATTAGGCCAGAGTACGAGTCTAAGACCTTAGCTATTAGGCCAGAGTAAGAGTTAAGACCTTATCAATTAGGCCAGAGTAAGAGTTAAGACCTTAGCTATTAGGCCAGAGTAAGAGTTAAGACCTTAGTTATTAGGCCAGAGTAAGAGTTAAGACCTTAACCAATAGGCCAGAGTAAGAGTTAAGACCTTAACCATTAGGCCAGAGTACGAGTCTAAGACCTTAGCTATTAGGCCAGAGTAAGAGTTAAGACCTTAACCAATAGGCCAGAGTAAGAGTTAAGACCTTAACCATTAGGCCAGAGTACGAGTCTAAGACCTTAGCTATTAGGCCAGAGTAAGAGTTAAGACCTTAACAAGTAGGCCAGAGTAAGAGTTAAGACCTTAACCATTAGGCCAGAGTACGAGTCTAAGACATTAGCTATTAGGCCAGAATAAGAGTTAAGACCTTAACCAGTAGGCCAGAGTAAGAGTTAAGACCTTAACCATTAGTCCAGAGTACGAGTCTAAGACCTTAGCTATTATCCCAGAGTAAGAGTTAAGACCTTAACCATTAGGCCAGATTACGAGTCTAATACCTTTGCTATTAGGCCAGAGTAAGAGTTAAGACCTTAGCTATTAGGCCAGAGTAAGAGTTAAGACCTTAACCAGTAGGCCAGAGTAAGAGTTAAGACCTTAACCATTAGGCCAGAGTATGAGTCTAAGACCTTAGCTATTAGGCCAGAGTAAGGGTTAAGACCTTAACTATTAGGCCAGAGTAAGAGTTAAGACATTAGCTATTAGGCCAGAGTAAGAGTTAAGACCTTAGTTATTAGGCCAGAGTAAGAGTTAAGACCTTAACCAATAGGCCAGAGTAAGAGTTAAGACCTTAACCATTAGGCCAGAGTACGAGTCTAAGACTTTAGCTATTAGGCCAGAGTAAGAGTTAAGACCTTAACCAGTAGGCCAGAGTAAGAGTTAAGACCTTAACCATTAGGCCAGAGTACGAGTCTAAGACCTTAGCTATTAGGCCAGAGTAAGAGTTAAGACCTTAACCAGTAGGCGAGAGTAAGAGTTAAGACCTTAACCATTAGGCCAGAGTACGAGTCTAAGACCTTAGCTATTAGGCCAGAGTAAGAGTTAAGACCTTAGCTATTAGGCCAGAGTACGAGTCTAAGACCTTAGCTATTAGGCCAGAGTAAGATTTAAGACCTTAGCTATTAGGCCAGAGTAAGAGTTAAGACCTTAACCAGTAGGCCAGGGTAGGAGTTAAGACTTTAACCAGTAGGCCAAAGTAAGAGTTAAGACCTTAACCAGTATTCCAGAGGAAGAGTTAAGACCTTGACCAGTAGGCCAGAGTACGAGTCTAAGACCTTAGCTATTAGGCCAGAGTACGAGTTAAGACCTTAACCAGTAGGTCAGAGTACGAGTCTAAGACCTTAGCTATTAGGCCAGAGTACCAGTCTAAGACCTTAGCTATTAGGCCAGAGTAAGAGTTAAGACCTTAAACATTAGGCCAGAGTATGAGTGTAAGACCTTAGCTATTAGGCCAGAGTAAGAGTTAAGACCTTAGCTATTAGGCCAGAGTAAGAGTTAAGACCTTAACCATTAGGCCAGAGTACGACTCTAAGACCTTAGCTATTCGGCCAGAGTAAGAGTTAAGACCTTAACCAGTAGGCCAGAGTAAGACTTAAGACCTTAACCAGTAGGCCAGAGTAAGAGTCTAAGACCTTAGCTATTAGGCCAGAGTAAGAGTTAAGACCTTAGCTATTAGGCCAGAGTAAGAGTTAAGACCTTAACCAGTAGGCCAGAGTAAGAGTTAAGACCTTAACCAGTAGGCCAGAGTAAGAGTCTAAGACCTTAGCTATTAGGCCAGAGTAAGAGTTAAGACCTTAACCATTAGGCCAGAGTACGAGTCTAAGCCCTTTGCTATTAGGCCAGAGTAAGAGTTAAGACCTTAGCTATTAGGCCAGAGTAAGAGTTAAGACCTTAACCAGTAGGCCAGAGAAAGAGTTAATGTGAGAAGTTGGCCTGGCATATGCTGTTCCTAGTTATAGGGACACCTTGCACCAGTCCAATTCGACTCCTATTGATGATAGGTTTAAGACAACCTTTAAAGAAAGCTATCCTAGTGGTAGCTGTGGAGAGCAGCCTTCAGGCTAAGTCTTGAAGGAGTGTTAAGCTTATTGTTTTACCATAATAACCTCTTGAATAACCAAATGAAAGAGTAGCCCACACAGGTATATATATAAAATATATGTATTTATTCTAGACAGAATCCCACAGTCACTTTCTGTGGCTAGTGGCAAAGTTACACTTCAAACAAGCATTTATAAACACAATAAATAGCACAGAAATCAATGGGCCCCAGGGGGGGACCAAACCATATACTAAAATAGTGGTATAAGAACCACGACAATTCTACAGGCAATGCCTAGGGCATTCAGGATCGCTGGCCCCTTACGAATCCACCCACAGTTAAGAGGAAGGGGACCCACGGGAGGCGTGTGCAGTGCGAGAAGTTGCTATCGGGATCGCAATGTTAGCCTATGGAGAATGTCGCGGTTGAATAATTAAGGTTTAAGGACACTTCTAACAACAGTACAAAGTTAAGGCTTGAGACTTAAGGCTTTGGAGAGCCCACCACCACGGAAGTACCGAAGTACCACTGTTACCTGCCCCAGGGAAGCCGGGTGCATAGGTCG
Source organism: Triturus cristatus (assembly GCF_964204655.1). NCBI lineage: Eukaryota > Metazoa > Chordata > Amphibia > Caudata > Salamandridae > Triturus > Triturus cristatus. The sequence goes on along the minus strand of NC_140589.1, from coordinate 1,098,179,920 downwards.
ATTCTGGTGTCGGGTCGCGGGCTGATTTTCTATGGAAAAGGAGTCCAAACTGCTGCTAGCTGGAAGTGTCGTTGAAGTCGTGAAGATTAGAGTTGAAGAAAAGACAAAGATGAACCTGAAAGCAGAGGGGACAGAGTCTGGGTCACAGCACAGTGACCAGGGAGCTCACAGGAAGGAGCTCGTGGATGTCGGGTGCTTCAGGTGTGGAAGGTACAGCTGGGCTCTGCAGTCACGGGCTCCGGGAGGCTTCAAGGAAGGCCAGCTTCTGGAGGGCGACTGTCCCACGTCGGCTGAGGGTCGCTGCGGTGTTAGTGTCCCGATTGGATCCACTAAGCATTGGCAACCGCAACCCACGCAAGATGAACAAAGCAGCTGCTGGTGCAGACCCACGAGGTCTGAGGGTGCTCTCCTTTGCAGGGAGCGTAGAGCAGGCCTGGAGCAACCAGGGGAACTCTTAGAAAAGAAGATTGTCCTCCGTCAGGGCCCACAAGTCGAGAGACAAGGGACCGCGGAAGGCAGCAAAATGGAGTGCGTAAAAGGGCTCCCACGGGCCACCGGAGCGGGCCAGGGAGCTGAGAGTCGACACAAATGCTGCTTGAAGGTTGGCTCAAGAATGGGCCAAAGCACAACTTCCCCACTGGTCGGGGTCGTGTGCTGGACAAGAGGTGGCCGGTGTCTCGGGGTATGCGGGGATCTCGACACCCACGTGGTCCAGGGTGCTCAGATTTGCTGGGCACACTCACAGGACGCTGGGATGCACTGGAGACCCACCTCGAGGTTGCTGGAAGGCGTCGAAGGTCGTGAGAGCAACGAAGTTCCAACCGGGTATCTTGTAGTCTTTTAGGTGCCTGCCAAGCAGGGGGATAACTCCTTTATCCCAAGGGAGATTTCTTCAGTCAGCTGGGCAGCAGCTCGTCGAAGGTCAGTTCTGTGAAGTCCTGTACGAATCTAAGGCTCTAGGGCAAAGTTATTCCCATATATCCCCAAGATTAGGGGATGGTCCAACAGAGAGCCTACCAATCAGAGTAGAGGCGGGAAAGGGTGGCTACACCCACTCCCCTTTGTGTGTTTCCCACCTGGGCGAGGGGCAGGACGCCCCTGAACCGGTTCCAGGCGGTGTATGCAGAATTGGGGCTCTGCAGCTGCCTACGTGCAACTCTGAAAGGACATTTGGTGCACCCACCCTGTTCCAATCCACATATCCTGTCTGGGGAGGTGCTGGCACCTCCCTGCCACAGGAGCCCTATTGTCCAGATGGCGAGGCTGGGGTTTTCCCCAGCAACAGCCAGCCAGAGTCGTGTAGGTGGCGAACATTAGCCATTTTGTGGTACATGTGCACTTTTAAATTGGTGTCCAAATTCTACCGCTTTTCCCATATCACCCTCCTAGCAAGGGGGAATCGTGCCCCCATGCCCATGGCTGGACTGGGGGTATGATTCCTTCATGTTTGACACCAAACACGATATGGTTCTGTGTAGCCATTCCTAAGTTACAGCGATGACGCAATAACTTATAATGCGGTTAAGAGTATATGGTATGGCTACACTACAAACAACCCAGTAACGATTTTACGAAGGTTGCAGAGAGGTCCTACTCACGTAGGGGTCCCCCCTCACACATACCTCATCACCCAGCCCTATAGGATTACCAGGGCCTGCCATAGGGGTGACCTATGAGAGTATATGTGTTGTAATGGTATGGGACATAGGGTACCTACATCCCTGTAAGGGGTGCTAGCACCACCTTACCCAGGCTACAGTAGTGGCCTGGTGGTGTCAGTTTGGGTGGCGGTCCCAGGGTGGCACAATAAGTGCTGCAGCCCTGGTAGGCCTACTGGGGGACCCATGCCCTGGGTACCTAGGGTACCATCTACAAGGGACTGGTAGGGCATGCCCAGCATCCAATTATGTTTGTACCTAGTGTACTCACAACAGTTTTAGGGAGAAAGCAGATAGGCTGGGGTCCTGGATAACAGGACCCCAGCCAGACTAGTCAAAAACCACTTAAATACCAGGCAAAAAGTTGGGGGCAACCATTAGTCAGATTCCACTCTCCTACAGTTAAGACCTTAACCATTAGGCCAGAGTACGAGTCTAAGCCCTTACCTATTAGGCCAGAGTAAGAGTTAAGACCTTAACCAGTAGGCCAGAGTAAGAGTTAAGGCCTTAACCATTAGGCCAGAGTATGAGTCTAAGACCTTAGCTATTAGGCCAGAGTAAGAGTTAAGACCTTAACTATTAGGCCAGAGTAAGAGTTAAGACATTAGCTATTAGGCCAGAGTAAGAGTTAAGACCTTAGTTATTAGGCCAGAGTAAGAGTTAAGACCTTAACCAATAGGCCAGAGTAAGAGTTAAGACCTTAACCATTAGGCCAGAGTACGAGTCTAAGACTTTAGCTATTAGGCCAGAGTAAGAGTTAAGACCTTAACCAGTAGGCCAGAGTAAGAGTTAAGACCTTAACCATTAGGCCAGAGTACGAGTCTAAGACCTTAGCTATTAGGCCAGAGTAAGAGTTAAGACCTTAACCAGTAGGCCAGAGTAAGAGTTAAGACCTTAACTATTAGGCCAGAGTACGAGTCTAAGACCTTAGCTATTAGGCCAGAGTAAGAGTTAAGACATTAGCTATTAGGCCAGAGTAAGAGTTAAGACCTTAGTTATTAGGCCAGAGAAAGAGTTAAGACCTTAACCAATAGGCCAGAGTAAGAGTTAAGACCTTAACCATTAGGCCAGAGTACGAGTCTAAGACTTTAGCTATTAGGCCAGAGTAAGAGTTAAGACCTTAACCAGTAGGCCAGAGTAAGAGTTAAGACCTTAACCATTAGGCCAGAGTACGAGTCTAAGACCTTAGCTATTAGGCCAGAGTAAGAGTTAAGACCTTAACCAGAAGGCCAGAGTAAGAGTTAAGACCTTAACCATTAGGCCAGAGTACGAGTCTAAGACCTTAGCTATTAGGCCAGAGTAAGAGTTAAGACCTTAGCTATTAGGCCAGAGTACGAGTCTAAGACCTTAGCTATTAGGCCAGAGTAAGATTTAAGACCTTAGCTATTAGGCCAGAGTAAGAGTTAAGACCTTAACCAGTAGGCCAGGGTAGGAGTTAAGACTTTAACCAGTAGGCCAAAGTAAGAGTTAAGACCTTAACCAGTATTCCAGAGGAAGAGTTAAGACCTTAACCAGTAGGCCAGAGTACGAGTCTAAGACCTTAGCTATTAGGCCAGAGTACGAGTTAAGACCTTAACCAGTAGGTCAGAGTACGAGTCTAAGACCTTAGCTATTAGGCCAGAGTACCAGTCTAAGACCTTAGCTATTAGGCCAGAGTAAGAGTTAAGACCTTAAACATTAGGCCAGAGTATGAGTGTAAGACCTTAGCTATTAGGCCAGAGTAAGAGTTAAGACCTTAGCTATTAGGCCAGAGTAAGAGTTAAGACCTTAACCATTAGGCCAGAGTATGACTCTAAGACCTTAGCTATTCGGCCAGAGTAAGAGTTAAGACCTTAACCAGTAGGCCAGAGTAAGACTTAAGACCTTAAACAGTAGGCCAGAGTAAGAGTCTAAGACCTTAGCTATTAGGCCAGAGTAAGAGTTAAGACCTTAGCTATTAGGCCAGAGTAAGAGTTAAGACCTTAACCAGTAGGCCAGAGTAAGAGTTAAGACCTTAACCAGTAGGCCAGAGTAAGAGTCTAAGACCTTAGCTATTAGGCCAGAGTAAGAGTTAAGACCTTAACCATTAGGCCAGAGTACGAGTCTAAGCCCTTTGCTATTAGGCCAGAGTAAGAGTTAAGACCTTAGCTATTAGGCCAGAGTAAGAGTTAAGACCTTAACCAGTAGGCCAGAGAAAGAGTTAAGACCTTAACCATTAGGCCAGAGTACGAGTCTAAGCCCTTACCTATTAGGCCAGAGTAAGAGTTAAGACCTTAACCAGTAGGCCAGAGTAAGAGTTAAGGCCTTAACCATTAGGCCAGAGTATGAGTCTAAGACCTTAGCTATTAGGCCAGAGTAAGAGTTAAGACCTTAACTATTAGGCCAGAGTAAGAGTTAAGACATTAGCTATTAGGCCAGAGTAAGAGTTAAGACCTTAGTTATTAGGCCAGAGTAAGAGTTAAGACCTTAACCAATAGGCCAGAGTAAGAGTTAAGACCTTAACCATTAGGCCAGAGTACGAGTCTAAGACTTTAGCTATTAGGCCAGAGTAAGAGTTAAGACCTCAACCAGTAGGCCAGAGTAAGAGTTAAGACCTTAACCATTAGGCCAGAGTACGAGTCTAAGACCTTAGCTATTAGGCCAGAGTAAGAGTTAAGACCTTAACCAGTAGGCCAGAGTAAGAGTTAAGACCTTAACCATTAGGCCAGAGTACGAGTCTAAGACCTTAGCTATTAGGCCAGAGTAAGAGTTAACATTAGCTATTAGGCCAGAGTAAGAGTTAAGACCTTAGTTATTAGGCCAGAGTAAGAGTTAAGACCTTAACCAATAGGCCAGAGTAAGAGTTAAGACCTTAACCATTAGGCCAGAGTACGAGTCTAAGACTTTAGCTATTAGGCCAGAGTAAGAGTTAAGACCTTAACCAGTAGGCCAGAGTAAGAGTTAAGACCTTAACCATTAGGCCAGAGTACGAGTCTAAGACCTTAGCTATTAGGCCAGAGTAAGAGTTAAGACCTTAACCAGTAGGCCAGAGTAAGAGTTAAGACCTTAACCATTAGGCCAGAGTACGAGTCTAAGACCTTAGCTATTAGGCCAGAGTAAGAGTTAAGACCTTAGCTATTAGGCCAGAGTACGAGTCTAAGACCTTAGCTATTAGGCCAGAGTAAGATTTAAGACCTTAGCTATTAGGCCAGAGTAAGAGTTAAGACCTTAACCAGTAGGCCAGGGTAGGAGTTAAGACTTTAACCAGTAGGCCAAAGTAAGAGTTAAGACCTTAACCAGTATTCCAGAGGAAGAGTTAAGACCTTAACCAGTAGGCCAGAGTACGAGTCTAAGACCTTAGCTATTAGGCCAGAGTACGAGTTAAGACCTTAACCAGTAGGTCAGAGTACGAGTCTAAGACCTTAGCTATTAGGCCAGAGTACCAGTCTAAGACCTTAGCTATTAGGCCAGAGTAAGAGTTAAGACCTTAAACATTAGGCCAGAGTGTGAGTCTAAGACCTTAGCTATTAGGCCAGAGTAAGAGTTAAGACCTTAGCTATTAGGCCAGAGTAAGAGTTAAGACCTTAACCATTAGGCCAGAGTACGACTCTAAGACGTTAGCTATTCGGCCAGAGTAAGAGTTAAGACCTTAACCAGTAGGCCAGAGTAAGAGTTAAGACCTTAACCAGTAGGCCAGAGTAAGAGTTAAGACCTTAGCTATTAGGCCAGAGTAAGAGTTAAGACCTTAGCTATTAGGCCAGAGTAAGAGTTAAGACCTTAACCAGTAGGCCAGAGTAAGAGTTAAGACCTTAACCAGTAGGCCAGAGTAAGAGTCTAAGACCTTAGCTATTAGGCCAGAGTAAGAGTTAAGACCTTAACCAGTAGGCCAGAGTAAGAGTTAAGACCATAATCATTAGGCCAGAGTACGAGTCTAAAACCTTAGCTATTAGGCCAGAGTAAGAGTTAAGACCTTAGCTATTAGGCCAGAGTAAGAGTTAAGACCTTAACCAGTAGGCCAGAGTACGAGTCTAAGACCTTAGCTATTAGGCCAGAGTAAGAGTTAAGACCTTAACCAGTAGGCCAAAGTAAGAGTTAAGACCATAACCTGTAGGCCATAGTATGAGTCTAAGACCTTAGCTATTAGGCCAGAGTAAGAGTTAAGACCTTAGCTATTAGGCCAGAGTAAGAGTTGAGACCTTAACCATTAGGCCAGATTACGAGTCTAAGATCTTTGCTATTAGGCCATAGTAAGATTTAAGACCTTAGCTATTAGGCCAGAGTAAGAGTTAAGACCTTAACCAGTAGGCCAGAGTAAGAGTTAAGACCTTAACCATTAGGCCAGAGTACGAGTCTAAGACCTTAGCTATTAGGTCAGAGTAAGAGTTAAGACCTTAACCAGTAGGCCAGAGTAAGAGTTAAGACCTTAACCTGTAGGCCATAGTACGAGTCTAAGACCTTAGCTATTAGGCCAGAGTAAGAGTTAAGACCTTAACCAGTAGGCCAGAGTAAGAGTTAAGACCTTAACCTGTAGGCCATAGTAAGAGTCTAAGACCTTAGCTATTAGGCCAGAGTAAGAGTTAAGACCTTAACTATTAGGCCAGAGTAAGAGTTAAGACCTTAACCATTAGGCCAGATTACGAGTCTAAGACCTTTGCTTTTCGGCCAGAGTAAGAGTTAAGACCTTATCTATTAGGCCAGAGTAAGAGTTAAGACCTTAACCAGTAGGCCAGAGTAAGAGTTAAGACCTTAACCATTAGGCCAGAGTACGCGTCTAAGCCCTTAGCTATTAGGCCAGAGTAAGAGTTAAGACCTTAACCAGTAGGCCAGAGTAAGAGTTAAGACCTTAACCATTAGGCCAGAGTACGAGTCTAAGACCTTAGCTATTAGGCCAGAGTAAGAGTTAAGACCTTATCAATTAGGCCAGAGTAAGAGTTAAGACCTTAGCTATTAGGCCAGAGTAAGAGTTAAGACCTTAGTTATTAGGCCAGAGTAAGAGTTAAGACCTTAACCAATAGGCCAGAGTAAGAGTTAAGACCTTAACCATTAGGCCAGAGTACGAGTCTAAGACCTTAGCTATTAGGCCAGAGTAAGAGTTAAGACCTTAACCAATAGGCCAGAGTAAGAGTTAAGACCTTAACCATTAGGCCAGAGTACGAGTCTAAGACCTTAGCTATTAGGCCAGAGTAAGACTTAAGACCTTAACCAGTAGGCCAGAGTAAGAGTTAAGACCTTAACCATTAGGCCAGAGTACGAGTCTAAGACATTAGCTATTAGGCCAGAATAAGAGTTAAGACCTTAACCAGTAGGCCAGAGTAAGAGTTAAGACCTTAACCATTAGTCCAGAGTACGAGTCTAAGACCTTAGCTATTATCCCAGAGTAAGAGTTAAGACCTTAACCATTAGGCCAGATTACGAGTCTAATACCTTTGCTATTAGGCCAGAGTAAGAGTTAAGACCTTAGCTATTAGGCCAGAGTAAGAGTTAAGACCTTAACAAGTAGGCCAGAGTAAGAGTTAAGACCTTAACCATTAGGCCAGAGTACGAGTCTAAGCCCTTACCTATTAGGCCAGAGTAAGAGTTAAGACCTTAACCAGTAGGCCAGAGTAAGAGTTAAGGCCTTAACCATTAGGCCAGAGTATGAGTCTAAGACCTTAGCTATTAGGCCAGAGTAAGAGTTAAGACCTTAACTATTAGGCCAGAGTAAGAGTTAAGACATTAGCTATTAGGCCAGAGTAGAAGTTAAGACCTTAGTTATTAGGCCAGAGTAAGAGTTAAGACCTTAACCAATAGGCCAGAGTAAGAGTTAAGACCTTAACCATTAGGCCAGAGTACGAGTCTAAGACTTTAGCTATTAGGCCAGAGTAAGAGTTAAGACCTTAACCAGTAGGCCAGAGTAAGATTTAAGACCTTAACCATTAGGCCAAAGTACGAGTCTAAGACCTTAGCTATTAGGCCAGAGTAAGAGTTAAGACCTTAGCTATTAGGCCAGAGTACGAGTCTAAGACCTTAGCTATTAGGCCAGAGTAAGATTTAAGACCTTAGCTATTAGGCCAGAGTAAGAGTTAAGACCTTAACCAGTAGGCCAGGGTAGGAGTTAAGACTTTAACCAGTAGGCCAAAGTAAGAGTTAAGACCTTAACCAGTATTCCAGAGGAAGAGTTAAGACCTTGACCAGTAGGCCAGAGTACGAGTCTAAGACCTTAGCTATTAGGCCAGAGTGCGAGTTAAGACCTTAACCAGTAGGTCAGAGTACGAGTCTAAGACCTTAGCTATTAGGCCAGAGTACCAGTCTAAGACCTTAGCTATTAGGCCAGAGTAAGAGTTAAGACCTTAAATATTAGGCCAGAGTATGAGTGTAAGACCTTAGCTATTAGGCCAGAGTAAGAGTTAAGACCTTAGCTATTAGGCCAGAGTAAGAGTTAAGACCTTAACCATTAGGCCAGAGTACGACTCTAAGACCTTAGCTATTCGGCCAGAGTAAGAGTTAAGACCTTAACCAGTAGGCCAGAGTAAGACTTAAGACCTTAACCAGTAGGCCAGAGTAAGAGTCTAAGACCTTAGCTATTAGGCCAGAGTAAGAGTTAAGACCTTAGCTATTAGGCCAGAGTAAGAGTTAAGACCTTAACCAGTAGGCCAGAGTAAGAGTTAAGACCTTAACCAGTAGGCCAGAGTAAGAGTCTAAGACCTTAGCTATTAGGCCAGAGTAAGAGTTAAGACCTTAACCATTAGGCCAGAGTACGAGTCTAAGCCCTTTGCTATTAGGCCAGAGTAAGAGTTAAGACCTTAGCTATTAGGCCAGAGTAAGAGTTAAGACCTTAACCAGTAGGCCAGAGAAAGAGTTAAGACCTTAACCATTAGGCCAGAGTACGAGTCTAAGCCCTTACCTATTAGGCCAGAGTAAGAGTTAAGACCTTAACCAATAGGCCAGAGTAAGAGTTAAGGCCTTAACCATTAGGCCAGAGTATGAGTCTAAGACCTTAGCTATTAGGCCAGAGTAAGAGTTAAGACCTTAACTATTAGGCCAGAGTAAGAGTTAAGACATTAGCTATTAGGCCAGAGTAAGAGTTAAGACCTTAGTTATTAGGCCAGAGTAAGAGTTAAGACCTTAACCAATAGGCCAGAGTAAGAGTTAAGACCTTAACCATTAGGCCAGAGTACGAGTATAAGACTTTAGCTATTAGGCCAGAGTAAGAGTTAAGACCTTAACCAGTAGGCCAGAGTAAGAGTTAAGACCTTAACCATTAGGCCAGAGTACGAGTCTAAGACCTTAGCTATTAGGCCAGAGTAAGAGTTAAGACCTTAACCAGTAGGCCAGAGTAAGAGTTAAGACCTTAACCATTAGGCCAGAGTACGAGTCTAAGACCTTAGCTATTAGGCCAGAGTAAGAGTTAAGACATTAGCTATTAGGCCAGAGTAAGAGTTAAGACCTTAGTTATTAGGCCAGAGTAAGAGTTAAGACCTTAACCAATAGGCCAGAGTAAGAGTTAAGACCTTAACCATTAGGCCAGAGTACGAGTCTAAGACTTTAGCTATTAGGCCAGAGTAAGAGTTAAGACCTTAACCAGTAGGCCAGAGTAAGAGTTAAGACCTTAACCATTAGGCCAGAGTACGTGTCTAAGACCTTAGCTATTAGGCCAGAGTAAGAGTTAAGACCTTAACCAGTAGGCCAGAGTAAGAGTTAAGACCTTAACCATTAGGCCAGAGTACAAGTCTAAGACCTTAGCTATTAGGCCAGAGTAAGAGTTAAGACCTTAGCTATTAGGCCAGAGTACGAGTCTAAGACATTAGCTATTAGGCCAGAGTAAGATTTAAGACCTTAGCTATTAGGCCAGAGTAAGAGTTAAGACCTTAACCAGTAGGCCAGGGTAGGAGTTAAGACTTTAACCAGTAGGCCAAAGTAAGAGTTAAGACCTTAACCAGTATTCCAGAGGAAGAGTTAAGACCTTAACCAGTAGGCCAGAGTACGAGTCTAAGACCTTAGCTATTAGGCCAGAGTACGAGTTAAGACCTTAACCAGTAGGTCAGAGTACGAGTCTAAGACCTTAGCTATTAGGCCAGAGTACCAGTCTAAGACCTTAGCTATTAGGCCAGAGTAAGAGTTAAGACCTTAAACATTAGGCCAGAGTATGAGTGTAAGACCTTAGCTATTAGGCCAGAGTAAGAGTTAAGACCTTAGCTATTAGGCCAGAGTAAGAGTTAAGACCTTAACCATTAGGCCAGAGTACGACTCTAAGACCTTAGCTATTCGGCCAGAGTAAGAGTTAAGACCTTAACCAGTAGGCCAGAGTAAGACTTAAGACCTTAACCAGTAGGCCAGAGAAAGAGTCTAAGACCTTAGCTATTAGGCCAGAGTAAGAGTTAAGACCTTAGCTATTAGGCCAGAGTAAGAGTTAAGACCTTAACCAGTAGGCCAGAGTAAGAGTTAAGACCTTAACCAGTAGGCCAGAGTAAGAGTCTAAGACCTTAGCTATTAGGCCAGAGTAAGAGTTAAGACCTTAACCATTAGGCCAGAGTACGAGTCTAAGCCCTTTGCTATTAGGCCAGAGTAAGAGTTAAGACCTTAGCTATTAGGCCAGAGTAAGAGTTAAGACCTTAACCAGTAGGCCAGAGAAAGAGTTAAGACCTTAACCATTAGGCCAGAGTACGAGTCTAAGCCCTTACCTATTAGGCCAGAGTAAGAGTTAAGACCTTAACCAGTAGGCCAGAGTAAGAGTTAAGGCCTTAACCATTAGGCCAGAGTATGAGTCTAAGACCTTAGCTATTAGGCCAGAGTAAGAGTTAAGACATTAGCTATTAGGCCAGAGTAAGAGTTAAGACCTTAGTTATTAGGCCAGAGTAAGAGTTAAGACCTTAACCAATAGGCCAGAGTAAGAGTTAAGACCTTAACCATTAGGCCAGAGTACGAGTCTAAGACTTTAGCTATTAGGCCAGAGTAAGAGTTAAGACCTTAACCAGTAGGCCAGAGTAAGAGTTAAGACGTTAACCATTAGGCCAGAGTACGAGTCTAAGACCTTAGCTATTAGGCCAGAGTAAGAGTTAAGACCTTAACCAGTAGGCCAGAGTTAGAGTTAAGACCTTAACCATTAGGCCAGAGTACGAGTCTAAGACCTTAGCTATTAGGCCAGAGTAAGAGTTAAGACATTAGCTATTAGGCCAGAGTAAGAGTTAAGACCTTAGTTATTAGGCCAGAGTAAGAGTTAAGACCTTAACCAATAGGCCAGAGTAAGAATTAAGACATTAACCATTAGGCCAGAGTACGAATCTAAGACTTTAGCTATTAGGCCAGAGTAAGAGTTAAGACCTTAACCAGTAGGCCAGAGTAAGAGTTAAGACCTTAACCATTAGGCCAGAGTACGAGTCTAAGACCTTAGCTATTAGGCCAGAGTAAGAGTTAAGACCTTAACCAGTAGGCCAGAGTAAGAGTTAAGACCTTAACCATTAGGCCAGAGTACGAGTCTAAGACCTTAGCTATTAGGCCAGAGTAAGAGTTAAGACCTTAGCTATTAGGCCAGAGTACGAGTCTAAGACCTTAGCTATTAGGCCAGAGTAAGATTTAAGACCTTAGCTATTAGGCCAGAGTAAGAGTTAAGACCTTAACCAGTAGGCCAGGGTAGGAGTTAAGACTTTAACCAGTAGGCCAAAGTAAGAGTTAAGACCTTAACCAGTATTCCAGAGGAAGAGTTAAGACCTTAACCAGTAGGCCAGAGTACGAGTCTAAGACCTTAGCTATTAGGCCAGAGTACGAGTTAAGACCTTAACCAGTAGGTCAGAGTACGAGTCTAAGACCTTAGCTATTAGGCCAGAGTACCAGTCTAAGACCTTAGCTATTAGGCCAGAGTAAGAGTTAAGACCTTAAACATTAGGCCAGAGTGTGAGTCTAAGACCTTAGCTATTAGGCCAGAGTAAGAGTTAAGACCTTAGCTATTAGGCCAGAGTAAGAGTTAAGACCTTAACCATTAGGCCAGAGTACGACTCTAAGACCTTAGCTATTCGGCCAGAGTAAGAGTTAAGACCTTAACCAGTAGGCCAGAGTAAGAGTTAAGACCTTAACCAGTAGGCCAGTGTAAGAGTCTAAGACCTTAGCTATTAGGCCAGAGTAAGAGTTAAGACCTTAGCTATTAGGCCAGAGTAAGAGTTAAGACCTTAACCAGTAGGCCAGAGTAAGAGTTAAGACCTTAACCAGTAGGCCAGAGTAAGAGTCTAAGACCTTAGCTATTAGGCCAGAGTAAGAGTTAAGACCTTAACCAGTAGGCCAGAGTACGAGTCTAAGCCCTTTGCTATTAGGCCAGAGTAAGAGTTAAGACCTTAGCTATTAGGCCAGAGTAAGAGTTAAGACCTTAACCAGTAGGCCAGAGAAAGAGTTAAGACCTTAACCAGTAGGCCAGAGTAAGAGTTAAGACCTTAACCATTAGGCCAGAGTACGAGTCTAAGACCTTAGCTATTAGGCCAGAGTAAGAGTTAAGACCTTAGCTATTAGGCCAGAGTACGAGTCTAAGACCTTAGCTATTAGGCCAGAGTAAGATTTAAGACCTTAGCTATTAGGCCAGAGTAAGAGTTAAGACCTTAACCAGTAGGCCAGGGTAGGAGTTAAGACTTTAACCAGTAGGCCAAAGTAAGAGTTAAGACCTTAACCAGTATTCCAGAGGAAGAGTTAAGACCTTGACCAGTAGGCCAGAGTACGAGTCTAAGACCTTAGCTATTAGGCCAGAGTACGAGTTAAGACCTTAACCAGTAGGTCAGAGTACGAGTCTAAGACCTTGGCTATTAGGCCAGAGTACCAGTCTAAGACCTTAGCTATTAGGCCAGAGTAAGAGTTAAGACCTTAAACATTAGGCCAGAGTGTGAGTCTAAGACCTTAGCTATTAGGCCAGAGTAAGAGTTAAGACCTTAGCTATTAGGCCAGAGTAAGAGTTAAGACCTTAACCATTAGGCCAGAGTACGACTCTAAGACCTTAGCTATTCGGCCAGAGTAAGAGTTAAGACCTTAGCTATTAGGCCAGAGTAAGAGTTAAGACCTTAACCAGTAGGCCAGAGTAAGAGTTAAGACCTTAACCAGTAGGCCAGAGTGTGAGTCTAAGACCTTAGCTATTAGGCCAGAGTAAGAGTTAAGACCTTAACCAGTAGGCCAGAGAAAGAGTTAAGACCTTAACCAGTAGGCCAGAGTAAGAGTTAAGACCTTAACCATTAGGCCAGAGTACGAGTCTAAGACCTTAGCTATTAGGCCAGAGTAAGAGTTAAGACCTTAGCTATTAGGCCAGAGTACGAGTCTAAGACCTTAGCTATTAGGCCAGAGTAAGATTTAAGACCATAGCTATTAGGCCAGAGTAAGAGTTAAGACCTTAACCAGTAGGCCAGGGTAGGAGTTAAGACTTTAACCAGTAGGCCAAAGTAAGAGTTAAGACCTTAACCAGTATTCCAGAGGAAGAGTTAAGACCTTGACCAGTAGGCCAGAGTACGAGTCTAAGACCTTAGCTATTAGGCCAGAGTAAGAGTTAAGACCTTAACCATTAGGCCAGAGTACGACTCTAAGACCTTAGCTATTAGGCCAGAGTAAGAGTTAAGACCTTAACCAGTAGGCCAGAGTAAGAGTTAAGACCTTAACCATTAGGCCAGAGTACGAGTCTAAGACCTTAGCTATTAGGCCAGAGTAAGAGTTAAGACCTTAGCTATTAGGCCAGAGTACGAGTCTAAGACCTTAGCTATTAGGCCAGAGTAAGATTTAAGACCTTAGCTATTAGGCCAGAGTAAGAGTTAAGACCTTAACCAGTAGGCCAGGGTCGGAGTTAAGACTTTAACCAGTAGGCCAAAGTAAGAGTTAAGACCTTAACCAGTATTCCAGAGGAAGAGTTAAGACCTTAACCAGTAGGCCAGAGTACGAGTCTAAGACCTTAGCTATTAGGCCAGAGTACGAGTTAAGACCTTAACCAGTAGGTCAGAGTACGAGTCTAAGACCTTAGCTATTAGGCCAGAGTACTAGTCTAGGACCTTAGCTATTAGGCCAGAGTAAGAGTTAAGACCTTAAACATTAGGCCAGAGTGTGAGTCTAAGACCTTAGCTATTAGGCCAGAGTAAGAGTTAAGACCTTAGCTATTAGGCCAGAGTAAGAGTTAAGACCTTAACCATTAGGCCAGAGTACGACTCTAAGACGTTAGCTATTCGGCCAGAGTAAGAGTTAAGACCTTAACCAGTAGGCCAGAGTAAGAGTTAAGACCTTAACCAGTAGGCCAGTGTAAGAGTCTAAGACCTTAGCTATTAGGCCAGAGTAAGAGTTAAGACCTTAGCTATTAGGCCAGAGTAAGAGTTAAGACCTTAACCAGTAGGCCAGAGTAAGAGTTAAGACCTTAACCAGTAGGCCAGAGTAAGAGTCTAAGACCTTAGCTATTAGGCCAGAGTAAGAGTTAAGACCTTAACCAGTAGGCCAGAGTAAGAGTTAAGACCATAATCATTAGGCCAGAGTACGAGTCTAAAACCTTAGCTATTAGGCCAGAGTAAGAGTTAAGACCTTAGCTATTAGGCCAGAGTAAGAGTTAAGACCTTAACCAGTAGGCCAGAGTACGAGTCTAAGACCTTAGCTATTAGGCCAGAGTAAGAGTTAAGACCTTAACCAGTAGGCCAAAGTAAGAGTTAAGACCATAACCTGTAGGCCATAGTATGAGTCTAAGACCTTAGCTATTAGGCCAGAGTAAGAGTTAAGACCTTAGCTATTAGGCCAGAGTAAGAGTTAAGACCTTAACCATTAGGCCAGATTACGAGTCTAAGATCTTTGCTATTAGGCCATAGTAAGATTTAAGACCTTAGCTATTAGGCCAGAGTAAGAGTTTAGACCTTAACCAGTAGGCCAGAGTAAGAGTTAAGACCTTAACCATTAGGCCAGAGTACGAGTCTAAGACCTTAGCTATTAGGTCAGAGTAAGAGTTAAGACCTTAACCAGTAGGCCAGAGTAAGAGTTAAGACCTTAACCTGTAGGCCATAGTACGAGTCTAAGACCTTAGCTATTAGGCCAGAGTAAGAGTTAAGACCTTAACCAGTAGGCCAGAGTAAGAGTTAAGACCTTAACCTGTAGGCCATAGTAAGAGTCTAAGACCTTAGCTATTAGGCCAGAGTAAGAGTTAAGACCTTAACTATTAGGCCAGAGTAAGAGTTAAGACCTTAACCATTAGGCCAGATTACGAGTCTAAGACCTTTGCTTTTCGGCCAGAGTAAGAGTTAAGACCTTATCTATTAGGCCAGAGTAAGAGTTAAGACCTTAACCAGTAGGCCAGAGTAAGAGTTAAGACCTTAACCATTAGGCCAGAGTACGCGTCTAAGCCCTTAGCTATTAGGCCAGAGTAAGAGTTAAGACCTTAACCAGTAGGCCAGAGTAAGAGTTAAGACCTTAACCATTAGGCCAGGGTACGAGTCTAAGACCTTAGCTATTAGGCCAGAGTAAGAGTTAAGACCTTATCAATTAGGCCAGAGTAAGAGTTAAGACCTTAGCTATTAGGCCAGAGTAAGAGTTAAGACCTTAGTTATTAGGCCAGAGTAAGAGTTAAGACCTTAACCAATAGGCCAGAGTAAGAGTTAAGACCTTAACCATTAGGCCAGAGTACGAGTCTAAGACCTTAGCTATTAGGCCAGAGTAAGAGTTAAGACCTTAACCAATAGGCCAGAGTAAGAGTTAAGACCTTAACCATTAGGCCAGAGTACGAGTCTAAGACCTTAGCTATTAGGCCAGAGTAAGACTTAAGACCTTAACCAGTAGGCCAGAGTAAGAGTTAAGACCTTAACCATTAGGCCAGAGTACGAGTCTAAGACATTAGCTATTAGGCCAGAATAAGAGTTAAGACCTTAACCAGTAGGCCAGAGTAAGAGTTAAGACCTTAACCATTAGTCCAGAGTACGAGTCTAAGACCTTAGCTATTATCCCAGAGTAAGGGTTAAGACCTTAACCATTAGGCCAGATTACGAGTCTAATACCTTTGCTATTAGGCCAGAGTAAGAGTTAAGACCTTAGCTATTAGGCCAGAGTAAGAGTTAAGACCTTAACAAATAGGCCAGAGTAAGAGTTAAGACCTTAACCATTAGGCCAGAGTACGAGTCTAAGCCCTTACCTATTAGGCCAGAGTAAGAGTTAAGACCTTAACCAGTAGGCCAGAGTAAGAGTTAAGGCCTTAACCATTAGGCCACAGTATGAGTCTAAGACCTTAGCTATTAGGCCAGAGTAAGAGTTAAGACCTTAACTATTAGGCCAGAGTAAGAGTTAAGACATTAGCTATTAGGCCAGAGTAGAAGTTAAGACCTTAGTTATTAGGCCAGAGTAAGAGTTAAGACCTTAACCAATAGGCCAGAGTAAGAGTTAAGACCTTAACCATTAGGCCAGAGTACGAGTCTAAGACTTTAGCTATTAGGCCAGAGTAAGAGTTAAGACCTTAACCAGTAGGCCAGAGTAAGAGTTAAGACCTTAACCATTAGGCCAGAGTACGAGTCTAAGACCTTAGCTATTAGGCCAGAGTAAGAGTTAAGACCTTAACCAGTAGGCGAGAGTAAGAGTTAAGACCTTAACCATTAGGCCAGAGTACGAGTCTAAGACCTTAGCTATTAGGCCAGAGTAAGAGTTAAGACCTTAGCTATTAGGCCAGAGTACGAGTCTAAGACCTTAGCTATTAGGCCAGAGTAAGATTTAAGACCTTAGCTATTAGGCCAAAGTAAGAGTTAAGACCTTAACCAGTATTCCAGAGTAAGAGTTAAGACCTTGACCAGTAGGCCAGAGTACGAGTCTAAGACCTTAGCTATTAGGCCAGAGTACGAGTTAAGACCTTAACCAGTAGGTCAGAGTACGAGTCTAAGACCTTAGCTATTAGGCCAGAGTACCAGTCTAAGACCTTAGCTATTAGGCCAGAGTAAGAGTTAAGACCTTAAACATTAGGCCAGAGTGTGAGTCTAAGACCTTAGCTATTAGGCCAGAGTAAGAGTTAAGACCTTAGCTATTAGGCCAGAGTAAGAGTTAAGACCTTAACCATTAGGCCAGAGTACGACTCTAAGACCTTAGCTATTTGGCCAGAGTAAGAGTTAAGACCTTAACCAGTAGGCCAGAGTAAGAGTTAAGACCTTAACCAGTAGGCCAGAGTAAGAGTCTAAGACCTTAGCTATTAGGCCAGAGTAAGAGTTAAGACCTTAGCTATTAGGCCAGAGTAAGAGTTAAGACCTTAACCAGTAGGCCAGAGTAAGAGTTAAGACCTTAACCAGTAGGCCAGAGTAAGAGTCTAAGACCTTAGCTATTAGGCCAGAGTAAGAGTTAAGACCTTAACCATTAGGCCAGAGTACGAGTCTAAGCCCTTTGCTATTAGGCCAGAGTAAGAGTTAAGACCTTAGCTATTAGGCCAGAGTAAGAGTTAAGACCTTAACCAGTAGGCCAGAGAAAGAGTTAAGACCTTAACCAGTAGGCCAGAGTACGAGTCTAAGCCCTTACCTATTAGGCCAGAGTAAGAGTTAAGACCTTAACCAGTAGGCCAGAGTAAGAGTTAAGACCTTAACCATTGGGCCAGAGTACGAGTCTAAGCCCTTACCTATTAGGCCAGAGTAAGAGTTAAAACCTTAACCATTAGGCCAGAGTATGAGTCTAAGACCTTAGCTATTAGGCCAGAGTAAGAGTTAAGACCTTAGCTATTAGGCCAGAGTAAGAGTTAAGACCTTAACCAATAGGCCAGAGTAAGAGTTAAGACCTTAACCATTAGGCCAGAGTACGAGTCTAAGACTTTAGCTATTAGGCCATAGTAAGAGTTAAGACCTTAACCAGTAGGCCAGAGTAAGAGTTAAGACCTTAACCATTAGGCCAGAGTACGAGTCTAAGACCTTAGCTATTAGGCCAGAGTAAGAATTAAGACCTTAACCAGTAGGCCAGAGTAAGAGTTAGGACCTTAACCATTAGGCCAGAGTACGAGTCTAAGACCTTAGCTATTAGGCCAGAGTAAGAGTTAAGACCTTAGCTATTAGGCCAGAGTACGAGTCTAAGACCTTAGCTATTAGGCCAGAGTAAGATTTAAGACCTTAGCTATTAGGCCAGAGTAAGAGTTAAGACCTTAACCAGTAGGCCAAAGTAAGAGTTAAGACCTTAACCAGTATTCCAGAGTAAGAGTTAAGACATTGACCAGTAGGCCAGAGTACGAGTCTAAGACCTTAGCTATTAGGCCAGAGTACCAGTCTAAGACCTTAGCTATTAGGCCAGAGTAAGAGTTAAGACCTTAAACATTAGGCCAGAGTGTGAGTCTAAGACCTTAGCTATTAGGCCAGAGTAAGAGTTAAGACCTTAGCTATTAGGCCAGAGTAAGAGTTAAGACCTTAACCATTAGGCCAGAGTACGACTTTAAGACCTTAGCTATTCGGCCAGAGTAAGAGTTAAGACCTTAACCAGTAGGCCAGAGTAAGAGTTAAGACCTTAACCAGTAGGCCAGAGTAAGAGTCTAAGACCTTAGCTATTAGGCCAGAGTAAGAGTTAAGACCTTAGCTATTAGGCCAGAGTACCAGTCTAAGACCTTAGCTATTAGGCCAGAGTAAGAGTTAAGACCTTAAACATTAGGCCAGAGTGTGAGTCTAAGACCTTAGCTATTCGGCCAGAGTAAGAGTTAAGACCTTAACCAGTAGGCCAGAGTAAGAGTTAAGACCTTAACCAGTAGGCCAGAGTAAGAGTCTAAGACCTTAGCTATTAGGCCAGAGTAAGAGTTAAGACCTTAGCTATTAGGCCAGAGTAAGAGTTAAGACCTTAACCAGTAGGCCAGAGTAAGAGTTAAGACCTTAACCAGTAGGCCAGAGTAAGAGTCTAAGACCTTAGCTATTAGGCTAGAGTAAGAGTTAAGACCTTAACCATTAGGCCAGAGTACGAGTCTAAGCCCTTTGCTATTAGGCCAGAGTAAGAGTTAAGACCTTAGCTATTAGGCCAGAGTAAGAGTTAAGACCTTAACCAGTAGGCCAGAGAAAGAGTTAAGACCTTAACCATTAGGCCAGAGTACGAGTCTAAGCCCTTACCTATTAGGCCAGAGTAAGAGTTAAGACCTTAACCAGTAGGCCAGAGTAAGAGTTAAGACCTTAACCATTGGGCCAGAGTACGAGTCTAAGCCCTTACCTATTAGGCCAGAGTAAGAGTTAAAACCTTAACCATTAGGCCAGAGTATGAGTCTAAGACCTTAGCTATTAGGCCAGAGTAAGAGTTAAGACCTTAGCTATTAGGCCAGAGTAAGAGTTAAGACCTTAACCAATAGGCCAGAGTAAGAGTTAAGACCTTAACCATTAGGCCAGAGTACGAGTCTAAGACTTTAGCTATTAGGCCATAGTAAGAGTTAAGACCTTAACCAGTAGGCCAGAGTAAGAGTTAAGACCTTAACCATTAGGCCAGAGTACGAGTCTAAGACCTTAGCTATTAGGCCAGAGTAAGAATTAAGACCTTAACCAGTAGGCCAGAGTAAGAGTTAGGACCTTAACCATTAGGCCAGAGTACGAGTCTAAGACCTTAGCTATTAGGCCAGAGTAAGAGTTAAGACCTTAGCTATTAGGCCAGAGTACGAGTCTAAGACCTTAGCTATTAGGCCAGAGTAAGATTTAAGACCTTAGCTATTAGGCCAGAGTAAGAGTTAAGACCTTAACCAGTAGGCCAAAGTAAGAGTTAAGACCTTAACCAGTATTCCAGAGTAAGAGTTAAAACCTTGACCAGTAGGCCAGAGTACGAGTCTAAGACCTTAGCTATTAGGCCAGAGTACCAGTCTAAGACCTTAGCTATTAGGCCAGAGTAAGAGTTAAGACCTTAAACATTAGGCCAGAGTGTGAGTCTAAGACCTTAGCTATTAGGCCAGAGTAAGAGTTAAGACCTTAGCTATTAGGCCAGAGTAAGAGTTAAGACCTTAACCATTAGGCCAGAGTACGACTTTAAGACCTTAGCTATTCGGCCAGAGTAAGAGTTAAGACCTTAACCAGTAGGCCAGAGTAAGAGTTAAGACCTTAACCAGTAGGCCAGAGTAAGAGTCTAAGACCTTAGCTATTAGGCCAGAGTAAGAGTTAAGACCTTAGCTATTAGGCCAGAGTAAGAGTTAAGACGTTAACCAGTAGGCCAGAGTAAGAGTTAAGACCTTAACTAGTAGGCCAGAGTAAGAGTTAGGACCTTAGCTATTAGGCCAGAGTAAGAGTTAAGACCTTAACCATTAGGCCAGATTACGAGTCTAATACCTTTGCTATTAGGCCAGAGTAAGAGTTAAGACCTTAGCTATTAGGCCAGAGTAAGAGTTAAGACCTTAACCAGTAGGCCAGAGTAAGAGTTAAGACCTTAACCATTAGGCCAGAGTACGAGTCTAAGCCCTTACCTATTAGGCCAGAGTAAGAGTTAAGACCTTAACCAGTAGGCCAGAGTAAGAGTTAAAACCTTAACCATTAGGCCAGAGTATGAGTCTAAGACCTTAGCTATTGGGCCAGAGTAAGAGTTAAGACCTTAGCTATTAGGCCAGAGTAAGAGTTAAGACCTTAACCAGTAGGCCAGAGTAGAAGTTAAGACCTTAACCAGTAGGCCAAAGTAAGTGTTAAGACCTTAACCAGTATTCCAGAGTAAGAGTTAAGACCTTGACCAGTAGGCCAGAGTACGAGTCTAAGACCTTAGCTATTAGGCCAGAGTATGAGTTAAGACCTTAACCAGTAGGTCAGAGTACGAGTCTAAGACCTTAGCTATTAGGCCAGAGTACGAGTCTAAGACCTTAGCTATTAGGCCAGAGTAAGAGTTAAGACCTTAACAATTAGGCCAGAGTAAGAGTTAAGACCTTAGCTTTTAGGCCAGAGTAAGAGTTAAGACCTTAGTTATTAGGCCAGAGTAAGAGTTAAGACCTTAACCAATAGGCCAGAGTAAGAGTTAAGACCTTAACCATTAGGCCAGAGTACGAGTCTAAGACCTTAGCTATTAGGCCAGAGTAAGAGTTAAGACCTTAACCAATAGGCCAGAGTAAGAGTTAAGACCTTAACCATTAGGCCAGAGTACGAGTCTAAGACCTTAGCTATTGGGCCAGAGTACCAGTCTAAGACCTTAGCTATTAGGCCAGAGTAAGAGTTAAGACCTTAAACATTAGGCCAGAGTATGAGTCTAAGACCTTAGCTATTAGGCCAGAGTAAGAGTTAAGACCTTAGCTATTAGGCCAGAGTAAGAGTTAAGACCTTAACCATTAGGCCAGAGTACGACTCTAAGACCTTAGCTATTCGGCCAGAGTAAGAGTTAAGACCTTAACCAGTAGGCCAGAGTAAGAGTTAAGACCCTAACCAGTAGGCCAGAGTAAGAGTCTAAGACCTTAGCTATTAGGCCAGAGTAAGAGTTAAGACCTTAGCTATTAGGCCAGAGTAAGAGTTAAGACCTTAACCAGTAGGCCAGAGTAAGAGTTAAGACCTTAACCAGTAGGCCAGAGTAAGAGTCTAAGACCTTAGCTATTAGGCCAGAGTAAGAGTTAAGACCTTAACCATTAGGCCAGAGTACGAGTCTAAGCCCTTTGCTATTAGGCCAGAGTAAGAGTTAAGAACTTAGCTATTAGGCCAGAGTAAGAGTTAAGACCTTAACCAGTAGGCCAGAGAAAGAGTTAAGACCTTAACCATTAGGCCAGAGTACGAGTCTAAGCCCTTACCTATTAGGCCAGAGTAAGAGTTAAGACCTTAACCAGTAGGCCAGAGTAAGAGTTAAGACCTTAACCATTAGGCCAGAGTACGAGTCTAAGCCCTTACCTATTAGGCCAGAGTAAGAGTTAAAACCTTAACCATTAGGCCAGAGTATGAGTCTAAGACCTTAGCTATTAGGCCAGAGTAAGAGTTAAGACCTTAGCTATTAGGCCAGAGTAAGAGTTAAGACCTTAACCAAAAGGCCAGAGTAAGAGTTAAGACCTTAACCATTAGGCCAGAGTACGAGTCTAAGACCTTAGCTATTAGGCCAGAGTAAGACTTAAGACCTTAACCAGTAGGCCAGAGTAAGAGTTAAGACCTTAACCATTAGGCCAGAGTACGAGTCTAAGACCTTAGCTATTAGGCCAGAATAAGAGTTAAGACCTTAACCAGTAGGCCAGAGTAAGAGTTAAGACCTTAACCATTAGGCCAGAGTACGAGTCTAAAACCTTAGCTATTAGGCCAGAGTAAGAGTTAAGACCTTAGCTATTAGGCCAGAGTAAGAGTTAAGACCTTAACCAGTAGGCCAGAGTACGAGTCTAAGACCTTAGCTATTAGGCCAGAGTAAGAGTTAAGACCTTAACCAGTAGGCCAAAGTAAGAGTTAAGACCATAACCTGTAGGCCATAGTATGAGTCTAAGACCTTAGCTATTAGGCCAGAGTAAGAGTTAAGACCTTAGCTATTAGGCCAGAGTAAGAGTTAAGACCTTAACCATTAGGCCAGATTACGAGTCTAAGATCTTTGCTATTAGGCCATAGTAAGATTTAAGACCTTAGCTATTAGGCCAGAGTAAGAGTTAAGACCTTAACCATTAGGCCAGAGTAAGAGTTAAGACCTTAACCATTAGGCCAGAGTACGAGTCTAAGACCTTAGCTATTAGGTCAGAGTAAGAGTTAAGACCTTAACCAGTAGGCCAGAGTAAGAGTTAAGACCTTAACCTGTAGGCCATAGTACGAGTCTAAGACCTTAGCTATTAGGCCAGAGTAAGAGTTAAGACCTTAACCAGTAGGCCAGAGTAAGAGTTAAGACCTTAACCTGTAGGCCATAGTAAGAGTCTAAGACCTTAACTATTAGGCCAGAGTAAGAGTTAAGACCTTAACCATTAGGCCAGATTACGAGTCTAAGACCTTTGCTATTCAGCCAGAGTAAGAGTTAAGACCTTATCTATTAGGCCAGAGTAAGAGTTAAGACCTAAACCAGTAGGCCAGAGTAAGAGTTAAGACCTTAACCATTAGGCCAGAGTACGCGTCTAAGCCCTTAGCTATTAGGCCAGAGTAAGAGTTAAGACCTTAACCAGTAGGCCAGAGGAAGAGTTAAGACCTTAACCATTAGGCCAGAGTACGAGTCTAAGACCTTAGCTATTAGGCCAGAGTAAGAGTTAAGACCTTATCAATTAGGCCAGAGTAAGAGTTAAGACCTTAGCTATTAGGCCAGAGTTAGAGTTAAGACCTTAGTTATTAGGCCAGAGTAAGAGTTAAGACCTTAACCAATAGGCCAGAGTAAGAGTTAAGACCTTAACCATTAGGCCAGAGTACGAGTCTAAGACCTTAGCTATTAGGCCAGAGTAAGAGTTAAGACCTTAACCAATAGGCCAGAGTAAGAGTTAAGACCTTAACCATTAGGCCAGAGTACGAGTCTAAGACCTTAGCTATTAGGCCAGAGTAAGAGTTAAGACCTTAACCAGTAGCCCAGAGTAAGAGTTAAGACCTTAACCATTAGGCCAGAGTACGAGTCTAAGACATTAGCTATTAGGCCAGAATAAGAGTTAAGACCTTAACCAGTAGGCCAGAGTAAGAGTTAAGACCATAACCATTAGTCCAGAGTACGAGTCTAAGACCTTAGCTATTATGCCAGAGTAAGAGTTAAGACCTTAACCATTAGGCCAGATTACGAGTCTAATACCTTTGCTATTAGGCCAGAGTAAGAGTTAAGACCTTAGCTATTAGGCCAGAGTAAGAGTTAAGACCTTAACCAGTAGGCCAGAGTAAGAGTTAAGACCTTAACCATTAGGCCAGAGTACGAGTCTAAGCCCTTACCTATTAGGCCAGAGTAAGAGTTAAGACCTTAACCAGTAGGCCAGAGTAAGAGTTAAGACCTTAACCAGTATTCCAGAGGAAGAGTTAAGACCTTGACCAGTAGGCCAGAGTACGAGTCTAAGACCTTAGCTATTAGGCCAGAGTACGAGTTAGAACCTTAACCAGTAGGTCAGAGTACGAGTCTAAGGCCTTAGCTATTAGGCCAGAGTACCAGTCTAAGACCTTAGCTATTAGGCCAGAGTAAGAGTTAAGACCTTTAACATTAGGCCAGAGTATGAGTCTAAGACCTTAGCTATTAGGCCAGAGTAAGAGTTAAGACCTTAGCTATTAGGCCAGAGTAAGAGTTAAGACCTTAACCATTAGGCCAGAGTACGACTCTAAGACCTTAGCTATTCGGCCAGAGTAAGAGTTAAGACCTTAACCAGTAGGCCAGAGTAAGAGTTAAGACCTTAACCAGTAGGCCAGAGTAAGAGTCTAAGACCTTAGCTATTAGGCCAGAGTAAGAGTTAAGACCTTAGCTATTAGGCCAGAGTAAGAGTTAAGACCTTAACCAGTAGGCCAGAGTAAGAGTTAAGACCTTAACCAGTAGTCCAGAGTAAGAGTCTAAGACCTTAGCCATTAGGCCAGAGTAAGAGTTAAGACCTTAACCATTAGGCCAGAGTATTAGTCTAAGCCCTTTGCTATTAGGCCAGAGTAAGAGTTGAGACCTTAGCTATTAGGCCAGAGTAAGAGTTAAGACCTTAACCAGTAGGCCAGAGAAAGAGTTAAGACCTTAACCATTAGGCCAGAGTACGAGTCTAAACCCTTACCTATTAGGCCAGAGTAAGAGTTAAGACCTTAACCAGTAGGCCAGAGTAAGAGTTAAGGCCTTAACCATTAGGCCAGAGTATGAGTCTAAGACCTTAGCTATTAGGCCAGAGTAAGAGTTAAGACCTTAGTTATTAGGCCAGAGTAAGAGTTAAGACCTTAACCAATAGGCCAGAGTAAGAGTTAAGACCTTAACCATTAGGCCAGAGTACGAGTCTAAGACTTTAGCTATTAGGCCAGAGTAAGAGTTAAGACCTTAACCAGTAGGCCAGAGTAAGAGTTAAGACCTTAACCATTAGGCCAGAGTACGAGTCTAAGACCTTAGCTATTAGGCCAGAGTAAGAGTTAAGAACTTAACCAGTAGGCCAGAGTAAGAGTGAAGACCTTAACCATTAGGCCAGAGTACGAGTCTAAGACCTTAGATATTAGGCCAGAGTAAGAGTTAAGACCTTAGCTATTAGGCCAGAGTACGAGTCTAAGACCTTAGCTATTAGGCCAGAGTAAGATTTAAGACCTTAGCTATTAGGCCAGAGTAAGAGTTAAGACCTTAACCAGTAGGCCAGGGTAGGAGTTAAGACTTTAACCAGTAGGCCAAAGTAAGAGTTAAGACCTTAACCAGTATTCCAGAGGAAGAGTTAAGACCTTGACCAGTAGGCCAGAGTACGAGTCTAAGACCTTAGCTATTAGGCCAGAGTACGAGTTAAGACCTTAACCAGTAGGTCAGAGTACGAGTTTAAGACCTTAGCTATTAGGCCAGAGTACCAGTCTAAGACCTTAGCTATTAGGCCAGAGTAAGAGTTAAGACCTTAAACATTAGGCCAGAGTATGAGTCTAAGACCTTAGCTATTAGGCCAGAGTAAGAGTTAAGACCTTAGCTATTAGGCCAGAGTAAGAGTTAAGACCTTAACCATTAGGCCAGAGTACGAGTCTAAGACCTTAGCTATTAGGCCAGAGTAAGAGTTAAGACCTTAACCAATAGGCCAGAGTAAGAGTTAAGACCTTAACCATTAGGCCAGAGTACGAGTCTAAGACTTTAGCTATTAGGCCAGAGTAAGAGTTAAGACCTTAACCAGTAGGCCAGAGTAAGAGTTAAGACCTTAACCATTAGGCCAGAGTACGAGTCTAAGACCTTAGCTATTAGGCCAGAGTAAGAGTTAAGAACTTAACCAGTAGGCCAGAGTAAGAGTGAAGACCTTAACCATTAGGCCAGAGTACGAGTCTAAGACCTTAGATATTAGGCCAGAGTAAGAGTTAAGACCTTAGCTATTAGGCCAGAGTACGAGTCTAAGACCTTAGCTATTAGGCCAGAGTAAGATTTAAGACCTTAGCTATTAGGCCAGAGTAAGAGTTAAGACCTTAACCAGTAGGCCAGGGTAGGAGTTAAGACTTTAACCAGTAGGCCAAAGTAAGAGTTAAGACCTTAACCAGTATTCCAGAGGAAGAGTTAAGACCTTGACCAGTAGGCCAGAGTACGAGTCTAAGACCTTAGCTATTAGGCCAGAGTACGAGTTAAGACCTTAACCAGTAGGTCAGAGTACGAGTTTAAGACCTTAGCTATTAGGCCAGAGTACCAGTCTAAGACCTTAGCTATTAGGCCAGAGTAAGAGTTAAGACCTTAAACATTAGGCCAGAGTATGAGTCTAAGACCTTAGCTATTAGGCCAGAGTAAGAGTTAAGACCTTAGCTATTAGGCCAGAGTAAGAGTTAAGACCTTAACCATTAGGCCAGAGAACGACTCTAAGACCTTAGCTATTCGGCCAGAGTAAAAGTTAAGACCTTAACCAGTAGGCCAGAGTAAGAGTTAAGACCTTACCCAGTAGGCCAGAGTAAGAGTCTAAGACCTTAGCTATTAGGCCAGAGTAAGAGTTAAGACCTTAGCTATTAGGCCAGAGTAAGAGTTAAGACCTTAACCAGTAGGCCAGAGTAAGAGTTAAGACCTTAAACAGTAGGCCAGAGTAAGAGTCTAAGACCTTAGCTATTAGGCCAGAGTAAGAGTTAAGACCTTAACCATTAGGCCAGAGTACGAGTCTAAGCCCTTTGCTATTAGGCCAGAGTAAGAGTTAAGACCTTAGCTATTAGGCCAGAGTAAGAGTTAAGACCTTAACCAGTAGGCCAGAGAAAGAGTTAAGACCTAAACCATTAGGCCAGAGTACGAGTCTAAGCCCTTACCTATTAGGCCAGAGTAAGAGTTAAGACCTTAACCAGTAGGCCAGAGTAAGAGTTAAGACCTTAACCATTAGGCCAGAGTACGAGTCTAAGCCCTTACCTATTAGGCCAGAGTAAGAGTTAAAACCTTAACCATTAGGCCAGAGTATGAGTCTAAGACCTTAGCTATTAGGCCAGAGTAAGAGTTAAGACCTTAACCATTAGGCCAGAGTACGAGTCTAAGACTTTAGCTATTAGGCCAGAGTACGAGTTAAGACCTTAACCAGTAGGCCAGAGTAAGAGTTAAGACCTTAACCATTAGGCCAGAGTACGAGTCTAAGACCTTAGCTATTAGGCCAGAGTAAGAGTTAAGACCTTAACCAGTAGGCCAGAGTAAGAGTTAAGACCTTAACCATTAGGCCAGAGTACGAGTCTAAGACCTTAGCTATTAGGCCAGAGTAAGAGTTAAGACCTTAGCTATTAGGCCAGAGTACGAGTCTAAGACCTTAGCTATTAGGCCAGAGTAAGATTTAAGACCTTAGCTATTAGGCCAGAGTAAGAGTTAAGACCTTAACCTGTAGGCCAGGGTAGGAGTTAAGACCTTAACCAGTAGGCCAAAGTAAGAGTTAAGACCTTAACCAGTATTCCAGTGTAAGAGTTAAGACCTTGACCAGTAGGCCAGAGTACGAGTCTAAGACCTTAGCTATTAGGCCAGAGTACGAGTTAAGACCTTAACCAGTAGGTCAGAGTACGAGTCTAAGACCTTAGCTATTAGGCCAGAGTACCAGTCTAAGACCTTAGCTGTTAGGCCAGAGTAAGAGTTAAGACCTTAAACATTAGGCCAGAGTGTGAGTCTAAGACCTTAGCTATTAGGCCAGAGTAAGAGTTAAGACCTTAGCTATTAGGCCAGAGTAAGAGTTAAGACCTTAACCATTAGGCCAGAGTACGACTCTAAGACCTTAGCTATTTGGCCAGAGTAAGAGTTAAGACCTTAACCAGTAGGCCAGAGTAACAGTCTAAGACCTTAGCTATTAGGCCAGAGTAAGAATTAAGACCTTAGCTATTAGGCCAGAGTAAGAGTTAAGACCTTAACCAGTAGGCCAGAGTAAGAGTTAAGACCTTAACCAGTAGGCCAGAGTAAGAGTCTAAGACCTTAGCTATTAGGCCAGAGTAAGAGTTAAGACCTTAACCATTAGGCCAGAGTACGAGTCTAAGCCCTTTGCTATTAGGCCAGAGTAAGAGTTAAGACCTTAGCTATTAGGCCAGAGTAAGAGTTAAGACCTTAACCATTAGGCCGGAGCACGAGTCTAAGCCCTTACCTATTAGGCCAGAGTAAGAGTTAAGACCTTAACCAGTAGGCCAGAGTAAGAGTTAAGACCTTAACCATTGGGCCAGAGTACGAGTCTAAGCCCTTACCTATTAGGCCAGAGTAAGAGTTAAAACCTTAACCATTAGGCCAGAGTATGAGTCTAAGACCTTAGCTATTAGGCCAGAGTAAGAGTTAAGACCTTAGCTAATAGGCCAGAGTAAGAGTTAAGACCTTAACCAATAGGCCAGAGTGAGAGTTAAGACCTTAACCATTAGGCCAGAGTACGAGTCTAAGACTTTAGCTATTAGGCCAGAGTAAGAGTTAAGACCTTAACCAGTAGGCCAGAGTAAGAGTTAAGACCTTAACCATTAGGCCAGAGTACGAGTCTAAGACCTTAGCTATTAGGCCAGAGTAAGAATTAAGACCTTAACCAGTAGGCCAGAGTAAGAGTTAAGACCTTAACCATTAGGCCAGAGTACGAGTCTAAGACCTTAGCTATTAGGCCAGAGTAAGAGTTAAGACCTTAACCAGTAGGCCAGAGTAAGAGTTAAGACCTTAGCTATTAGGCCAGAGTAAGAGTTAAGACCTTAACCAGTAGGCCAAAATAAGAGTTAAGACCTTAACCAGTATTCCAGAGTAAGAGTTAAGACCTTGACCAGTAGGCCAGAGTACGAGTCTAAGACCTTAGCTATTAGGCCAGAGTATGAGTTAAGACCTTAACCAGTAGGTCAGAGTACGAGTCTAAGACCTTAGCTATTAGGCCAGAGTACCAGTCTAAGACCTTAGCTATTAGGCCAGAGTAAGAGTTAAGACCTTAAACATTAGGCCAGAGTGTGAGTCTAAGACCTTAGCTATTAGGCCAGAGTAAGAGTTAAGACCTTAGCTATTAGGCCAGAGTAAGAGTTAAGACCTTAACCATTAAGCCATAGTACGACTCTAAGACCTTAGCTATTCGGCCAGAGTAAGAGTTAAAACCTTAACCATTAGGCCAGAGTATGAGTCTAAGACCTTAGCTATTAGGCCAGAGTAAGAGTTAAGACCTTAGCTAATAGGCCAGAGTAAGAGTTAAGACCTTAACCAATAGGCCAGAGTGAGAGTTAAGACCTTAACCATTAGGCCAGAGTACCAGTCTAAGACCTTAGCTATTAGGCCAGAGTAAGAGTTAAGACCTTAAACATTAGGCCAGAGTGTGAGTCTAAGACCTTAGCTATTAGGCCAGAGTAAGAGTTAAGACCTTAACCAATAGGCCAGAGTGAGAGTTAAGACCTTAACCATTAGGCCAGAGTACGAGTCTAAGACTTTAGCTATTAGGCCAGAGTAAGAGTTAAGACCTTAACCAGTAGGCCAGAGTAAGAGTTAAGACCTTAGCTATTAGGCCAGAGTAAGAGTTAAGACCTTAACCAGTAGGCCAAAGTAAGAGTTAAGACCTTAACCAGTATTCCAGAGTAAGAGTTAAGACCTTGACCAGTAGGCCAGAGTACGAGTCTAAGACCTTAGCTATTAGGCCAGAGTAAGAGTTAAGACCTTAACCATTAAGCCATAGTACGACTCTAAGACCTTAGCTATTCGGCCAGAGTAAGAGTTAAGACCTTAACCAGTAGGCCAGAGTAAGAGTTAAGACCTTAACCAATAGGCCAGAGTAAGAGTCTAAGACCTTAGCTATTAGGCCAGAGTAAGAGTTAAGACCTTAGCTATTAGGCCAGAGTAAGAGTTAAGACCTTAACCAGTAGGCCAGAGTAAGAGTTAAGACCTTAACCAGTAGGCCAGAGTAAGAGTTAGGACCTTAGCTATTAGGCCAGAGTAAGAGTTAGGACCTTAACCATTAGGCCAGATTACGAGTCTAATACCTTTGCTATTAGGCCAGAGTAAGAGTTAAGACCTTAGCTATTAGGCCAGAGTAAGAGTTAAGACCTTAACCAGTAGGCCAGAGTAAGAGTTAAGACCTTAACCATTAGGCCAGAGTACGAGTCTAAGCCCTTACCTATTAGGCCAGAGTAAGAGTTAAGACCTTAACCAGTAGGCCAGAGTAAGAGTTAAAACCTTAACCATTAGGCCAGAGTATGAGTCTAAGACCTTAGCTATTAGGCCAGAGTAAGAGTTAAGACCTTAGCTATTAGGCCAGAGTAAGAGTTAAGACCTTAACCAGTAGGCCAGAGTAGAAGTTAAGACCTTAACCAGTAGGCCAAAGTAAGTGTTAAGACCTTAACCAGTATTCCAGAGTAAGAGTTAAGACCTTGACCAGTAGGCCAGAGTACGAGTCTAAGACCTTAGCTATTAGGCCAGAGTACGAGTTAAGACCTTAACCAGTAGGTCAGAGTACGAGTCTAAGACCTTAGCTATTAGGCCAGAGTACCAGTCTAAGACCTTAGCTATTAGGCCAGAGTAAGAGTTAAGACCTTAAACATTAGGCCAGAGTGTGAGTCTAAGACCTTAGCTATTAGGCCAGAGTAAGAGTTAAGACCTTAGCTATTAGGCCAGAGTAAGAGTTAAGACCTTAACCATTAGGCCAGAGTACGACTCTAAGACCTTAGCTATTCGGCCAGAGTAAGAGTTAAGACCTTAACCAGTAGGCCAGAGTAAGAGTTAAGACCTTAACCAGTAGGCCAGAGTAAGAGTCTAAGACCTTAGCTATTAGGCCAGAGTAAGAATTAAGACCTTAGCTATTAGGCCAGAGTAAGAGTTAAGACCTTAACCAGTAGGCCAGAGTAAGAGTTAAGACCTTAACCAGTAGGCCAGAGTAAGAGTCTAAGACCTTAGCTATTAGGCCAGAGTAAGAGTTAAGACCTTAACCATTAGGCCAGAGTACGAGTCTAAGCCCTTTGCTATTAGGCCAGAGTAAGAGTTAAGACCTTAGCTATTAGGCCAGAGTAAGAGTTAAGACCTTAACCATTAGGCCGGAGCACGAGTCTAAGCCCTTACCTATTAGGCCAGAGTAAGAGTTAAGACCTTAACCAGTAGGCCAGAGTAAGAGTTAAGACCTTAACCATTGGGCCAGAGTACGAGTCTAAGCCCTTACCTATTAGGCCAGAGTAAGAGTTAAAACCTTAACCATTAGGCCAGAGTATGAGTCTAAGACCTTAGCTATTAGGCCAGAGTAAGAGTTAAGACCTTAGCTAATAGGCCATAGTAAGAGTTAAGACCTTAACCAATAGGCCAGAGTGAGAGTTAAGACCTTAACCATTAGGCCAGAGTACGAGTCTAAGACTTTAGCTATTAGGCCAGAGTAAGAGTTAAGACCTTAACCAGTAGGCCAGAGTAAGAGTTAAGACCTTAACCATTAGGCCAGAGTACGAGTCTAAGACCTTAGCTATTAGGCCAGAGTAAGAATTAAGACATTAACCAGTAGGCCAGAGTAAGAGGTAAGACCTTAACCATTAGGCCAGAGTACGAGTCTAAGACCTTAGCTATTAGGCCAGAGTAAGAGTTAAGACCTTAACCAGTAGGCCAGAGTAAGAGTTAAGACCTTAGCTATTAGGCCAGAGTAAGAGTTAAGACCTTAACCAGTAGGCCAAAGTAAGAGTTAAGACCTTAACCAGTATTCCAGAGTAAGAGTTAAGACCTTGACCAGTAGGCCAGAGTACGAGTCTAAGACCTTAGCTATTAGGCCAGAGTAAGAGTTAAGACCTTAACCATTAAGCCATAGTACAACTCTAAGACCTTAGCTATTCGGCCAGAGTAAGAGTTAAGACCTTAACCAGTAGGCCAGAGTAAGAGTTAAGACCTTAACCAATAGGCCAGAGTAAGAGTCTAAGACCTTAGCTATTAGGCCAGAGTAAGAGTTAAGACCTTAGCTATTAGGCCAGAGTAAGAGTTAAGACCTTAACCAGTAGGCCAGAGTAAGAGTTAAGACCTTAACCAGTAGGCCAGAGTAAGAGTTAGGACCTTAGCTATTAGGCCAGAGTAAGAGTTAGGACCTTAACCATTAGGCCAGATTACGAGTCTAATACCTTTGCTATTAGGCCAGAGTAAGAGTTAAGACCTTAGCTATTAGGCCAGAGTAAGAGTTAAGACCTTAACCAGTAGGCCAGAGTAAGAGTTAAGACCTTAACCATTAGGCCAGAGTACGAGTCTAAGCCCTTACCTATTAGGCCAGAGTAAGAGTTAAGACCTTAACCAGTAGGCCAGAGTAAGAGTTAAAACCTTAACCATTAGGCCAGAGTATGAGTCTAAGACCTTAGCTATTAGGCCAGAGTAAGAGTTAAGACCTTAGCTATTAGGCCAGAGTAAGAGTTAAGACCTTAACCAGTAGGCCAGAGTAGAAGTTAAGACCTTAACCAGTAGGCCAAAGTAAGTGTTAAGACCTTATCCAGTATTCCAGAGTAAGAGTTAAGACCTTGACCAGTAGGCCAGAGTACGAGTCTAAGACCTTAGCTATTAGGCCAGAGTACGAGTTAAGACCTTAACCAGTAGGTCAGAGTACGAGTCTAAGACCTTAGCTATTAGGCCAGAGTACCAGTCTAAGACCTTAGCTATTAGGCCAGAGTAAGAGTTAAGACCTTAAACATTAGGCCAGAGTGTGAGTCTAAGACCTTAGCTATTAGGCCAGAGTAAGAGTTAAGACCTTAGCTATTAGGCCAGAGTAAGAGTTAAGACCTTAACCATTAGGCCAAAGTACGACTCTAAGACCTTAGCTATTCGGCCAGAGTAAGAGTTAAGACCTTAACCAGTAGGCCAGAGTAAGAGTTAAGACCTTAACCAGTAGGCCAGAGTAAGAGTCTAAGACCTTAGCTATTAGGCCAGAGTAAGAATTAAGACCTTAGCTATTAGGCCAGAGTAAGAGTTAAGACCTTAACCAGTAGGCCAGAGTAAGAGTTAAGACCTTAACCAGTAGGCCAGAGTAAGAGTCTAAGACCTTAGCTATTAGGCCAGAGTAAGAGTTAAGACCTTAACCATTAGGCCAGAGTACGAGTCTAAGCCCTTTGCTATTAGGCCAGAGTAAGAGTTAAGACCTTAGCTATTAGGCCAGAGTAAGAGTTAAGACCTTAACCATTAGGCCGGAGCACGAGTCTAAGCCCTTACCTATTAGGCCAGAGTAAGAGTTAAGACCTTAACCAGTAGGCCAGAGTAAGAGTTAAGACCTTAACCATTGGGCCAGAGTACGAGTCTAAGCCCTTACCTATTAGGCCAGAGTAAGAGTTAAAACCTTAACCATTAGGCCAGAGTATGAGTCTAAGACCTTAGCTATTAGGCCAGAGTAAGAGTTAAGACCTTAGCTAATAGGCCAGAGTAAGAGTTAAGACCTTAACCAATAGGCCAGAGTGAGAGTTAAGACCTTAACCATTAGGCCAGAGTACGAGTCTAAGACTTTAGCTATTAGGCCAGAGTAAGAGTTAAGACCTTAACCAGTAGGCCAGAGTAAGAGTTAAGACCTTAACCATTAGGCCAGAGTACGAGTCTAAGACCTTAGCTATTAGGCCAGAGTTAGAATTAAGACCTTAACCAGTAGGCCAGAGTAAGAGTTAAGACCTTAACCATTAGGCCAGAGTACGAGTCTAAGACCTTAGCTGTTAGGCCAGAGTAAGAGTTAAGACCTTAACCAGTAGGCCAGAGTAAGAGTTAAGACCTTAGCTATTAGGCCAGAGTAAGAGTTAAGACCTTAACCAGTAGGCCAAAGTAAGAGTTAAGACCTTAACCAGTATTCCAGAGTAAGAGTTAAGACCTTGACCAGTAGGCCAGAGTACGAGTCTAAGACCTTAGCTATTAGGCCAGAGTATGAGTTAAGACCTTAACCAGTAGGTCAGAGTACGAGTCTAAGACCTTAGCTATTAGGCCAGAGTACCAGTCTAAGACCTTAGCTATTAGGCCAGAGTAAGAGTTAAGACCTTAGCTATTAGGCCAGAGTAAGAGTTAAGACCTTAACCATTAAGCCATAGTACGACTCTAAGACCTTAGCTATTCGGCCAGAGTAAGAGTTAAGACCTTAACCAGTAGGCCAGAGTAAGAGTTAAGACCTTAACCAATAGGCCAGAGTAAGAGTCTAAGACCTTAGCTATTAGGCCAGAGTAAGAGTTAAGACCTTAGCTATTAGGCCAGAGTAAGAGTTAAGACCTTAACCAGTAGGCCAGAGTAAGAGTTAAGACCTTAACCAGTAGGCCAGAGTAAGAGTTAGGACCTTAGCTATTAGGCCAGAGTAAGAGTTAGGACCTTAACCATTAGGCCAGATTACGAGTCTAATACCTTTGCTATTAGGCCAGAGTAAGAGTTAAGACCTTAGCTATTAGGCCAGAGTAAGAGTTAAGACCTTAACCAGTAGGCCAGAGTAAGAGTTAAGACCTTAACCATTAGGCCAGAGTACGAGTCTAAGCCCTTACCTATTAGGCCAGAGTAAGAGTTAAGACCTTAACCAGTAGGCCAGAGTAAGAGTTAAAACCTTAACCATTAGGCCAGAGTATGAGTCTAAGACCTTAGCTATTAGGCCAGAGTAAGAGTTAAGACCTTAGCTATTAGGCCAGAGTAAGAGTTAAGACCTTAACCAGTAGGCCAGAGTAGAAGTTAAGACCTTAACCAGTAGGCCAAAGTAAGTGTTAAGACCTTAACCAGTATTCCAGAGTAAGAGTTAAGACCTTGACCAGTAGGCCAGAGTACGAGTCTAAGACCTTAGCTATTAGGCCAGAGTATGAGTTAAGACCTTAACCAGTAGGTCAGAGTACGAGTCTAAGACCTTAGCTATTAGGCCAGAGTACGAGTCTAAGACCTTAGCTATTAGGCCAGAGTAAGAGTTAAGACCTTATCAATTAGGCCAGAGTAAGAGTTAAGACCTTAGCTTTTAGGCCAGAGTAAGAGCTAAGACCTTAGTTATTAGGCCAGAGTAAGAGTTAAGACCTTAACCAATAGGCCAGAGTAAGAGTTAAGACCTTAACCATTAGGCCAGAGTACGAGTCTAAGACCTTAGCTATTAGGTCAGAGTAAGAGTTAAGACCTTAACCAGTAGGCCAGAGTAGGAGTTAAGACCTTAACCTGTAGGCCATAGTACGAGTCTAAGACTTTAGCTATTAGGCCAGAGTAAGAGTTAAGACCTTAACCAGTAGGCCAGAGTAAGAGTTAAGACCTTAACCTGTAGGCCATAGTAAGAGTCTAAGACCTTAACTATTAGGCCAGAGTAAGAGTTAAGACCTTAACCATTAGGCCAGATTACGAGTCTAAGACCTTTGCTATTCAGCCAGAGTAAGAGTTAAGACCTTATCTATTAGGCCAGAGTAAGAGTTAAGACCTAAACCAGTAGGCCAGAGTAAGAGTTAAGACCTTAACCATTAGGCCAGAGTACGCGTCTAAGCCCTTAGCTATTAGGCCAGAGTAAGAGTTAAGACCTTAACCAGTAGGCCAGAGGAAGAGTTAAGACCTTAACCATTAGGCCAGAGTACGAGTCTAAGACCTTAGCTATTAGGCCAGAGTAAGAGTTAAGACCTTATCAATTAGGCCAGAGTAAGAGTTAAGACCTTAGCTATTAGGCCAGAGTAAGAGTTAAGACCTTAGTTATTAGGCCAGAGTAAGAGTTAAGACCTTAACCAATAGGCCAGAGTAAGAGTTAAGACCTTAACCATTAGGCCAGAGTACGAGTCTAAGACCTTAGCTATTAGGCCAGAGTAAGAGTTAAGACCTTAACCAATAGGCCAGAGTAAGAGTTAAGACCTTAACCATTAGGCCAGAGTACAAGTCTAAGACCTTAGCTATTAGGCCAGAGTAAGAGTTAAGACCTTAACCAGTAGGCCAGAGTAAGAGTTAAGACCTTAACCATTAGGCCAGAGTACGAGTCTAAGACATTAGCTATTAGGCCAGAATAAGAGTTAAGACCTTAACCAGTAGGCCAGAGTAAGAGTTAAGACCATAACCATTAGTCCAGAGTACGAGTCTAAGACCTTAGCTATTATCCCAGAGTAAGAGTTAAGACCTTAACCATTAGGCCAGATTACAAGTCTAATACCTTTGCTATTAGGCCAGAGTAAGAGTTAAGACCTTAGCTATTAGGCCAGAGTAAGAGTTAAGACCTTAACCAGTAGGCCAGAGTAAGAGTTAAGACCTTAACCATTAGGCCAGAGTACGAGTCTAAGCCCTTACCTATTAGGCCAGAGTAAGAGTTAAGACCTTAACCAGTAGGCCAGAGTAAGAGTTAAGGCCTTAACCATTAGGCCAGAGTATGAGTCTAAGACCTTAGCTATTAGGCCAGAGTAAGAGTTAAGACCTTAACTATTAGGCCAGAGTAAGAGTTAAGACATTAGCTATTAGGCCAGAGTAAGAGTTAAGACCTTAGTTATTAGGCCAGAGTAAGAGTTAAGACCTTAACCAATAGGCCAGAGTAAGAGTTCAGACCTTAACCATTAGGCCAGAGTACGAGTCTAAGACTTTAGCTATTAGGCCAGAGTAAGAGTTAAGACCTTAACCAGTAGGCCAGAGTAAGAGTTAAGACCTTAACCATTAGGCCAGAGTACGAGTCTAAGACCTTAGCTATTAGGCCAGAGTAAGAGTTAAGACCTTAACCAGTAGGCCAGAGTAAGAGTTAAGACCTTAACCATTAGGCCAGAGTACGAGTCTCAGACCTTAGCTATTAGGCCAGAGTAAGAGTTAAGACCTTAGCTATTAGGCCAGAGTACGAGTCTAAGACCTTAGCTATTAGGCCAGAGTAAGATTTAAGACCTTATCTAATAGGCCAGAGTAACAGTTAAGACCTTAACCAGTAGGCCAGGGTAGGAGTTAAGACTTTAACCAGTAGGCCAAAGTAAGAGTTAAGACCTTAACCAGTATTCCAGAGGAAGAGTTAAGACCTTGACCAGTAGGCCAGAGTACGAGTCTAAGACCTTAGCTATTAGGCCAGAGTACGAGTTAAGACCTTAACCAGTAGGTCAGAGTACGAGTCTAAGGCTTTAGCTATTAGGCCAGAGTACCAGTCTAAGACCTTAGCTATTAGGCCAGAGTAAGAGTTAAGACCTTAAACATTAGGCCAGAGTATGAGTCTAAGACCTTAGCTATTAGGCCAGAGTAAGAGTTAAGACCTTAGCTATTAGGCCAGAGTAAGAGTTAAGACCTTAACCATTAGGCCAGAGTACGACTCTAAGACCTTAGCTATTCGGCCAGAGTAAGAGTTAAGACCTTGACCAGTAGGCCAGAGTAAGAGTTAAGACCTTAACCAGTAGGCCAGAGTAAGAGTCTAAGACCTTAGCTATTAGGCCAGAGTAAGAGTTAAGACCTTAGCTATTAGGCCAGAGTAAGAGTTAAGACCTTAACCAGTAGGCCAGAGTAAGAGTTAAGACCTTAACCAGTAGGCCAGAGTAAGAGTCTAAGACCTTAGCTATTAGGCCAGAGTAAGAGTTAAGACCTTAACCATTAGGCCAGAGTACGAGTCTAAGCCCTTTGCTATTAGGCCAGAGTAAGAGTTAAGACCTTAGCTATTAGGCCAGAGTAAGAGTTAAGACCTTAACCAGTAGGCCAGAGAAAGAGTTAAGACCTTAACCATTAGGCCAGAGTACGAGTCTAAGCCCTTACCTATTAGGCCAGAGTAAGAGTTAAGACCTTAACCAGTAGGCCAGAGTAAGAGTTAAGGCCTTAACCATTAGGCCAGAGTATGAGTCTAAGACCTTAGCTATTAGGCCAGAGTAAGAGTTAAGACCTTAACTATTAGGCCAGAGTAAGAGTTAAGACATTAGCTATTAGGCCAGAGTAAGAGTTAAGACCTTAGTTATTAGGCCAGAGTAAGAGTTAAGACCTTAACCAATAGGCCAGAGTAAGAGTTAAGACCTTAACCATTAGGCCAGAGTACGAGTCTAAGACTTTAGCTATTAGGCCAGAGTAAGAGTTAAGACCTTAACCAGTAGGCCAGAGTAAGAGTTAAGACCTTAACCATTAGGCCAGAGTACGAGTCTAAGACCTTAGCTATTAGGCCAGAGTAAGAGTTAAGAACTTAACCAGTGTGAGAAGTTGGCCTGGCATATGCTGTTCCTAGTTATAGGGACACCTTGCACCAGTCCAATTCGACTCCTATTGATGGTAGGTTTAAGACAACCTTTAAAGAAAGCTATCCTAGTGGTAGCTGTGGAGAGCAGCCTTCAGGCTAAGTCTTGAAGGAGTGTTAAGCTTATTGTTTTACCATAATAACCTCTTGAATAACCAAATGAAAGAGTAGCCCACACAGGTATATATATAAAATATATGTATTTATTCTAGACAGAATCCCACAGTCACTTTATGTGGCTAGTGGCAAAGTTACAATTCAAACAAGCATTTCTAAACACAATAAATAGCACAGAAATCAATGGGCCCCAGGGGGGGACCAAACCATATACTAAAATAGTGGTATAAGAACCACGACAATTCTACAGGCAATGCCTAGGGCATTCAGGATCGCTGGCCCCTTAAGAATCCACCCACAGTTAAGAGGAAGGGGACCCACGGGAGGCGTGTGCAGTGCGAGAAGCTGCTGTCGGGATCGCAATGTTAGCCTATGGAGAATGTCGCGGTTGAATAATTAAGGTTTAAGGACACTTCTAACAACAGTACAAAGTTAAGGCTTGAGACTTAAGGCTTTGGAGAGCCCACCACCACGGGAGTACCGAAGTACCACTGTTACCTGCCCCAGGGAAGCCGGGTGCATAGGTCGATTCTGGTGTCGGGTCGCGGGCTGATTTTCTATGGAAAAGGAGTCCAAACTGCTGCTAGCTGGAAGTGTCGCTGAAGTCGTGAAGATTAAAGTTGAAGAAAAGACAAAGATGAACCTGAAAGCAGAGGGGACAGAGTCTGGGTCACAGCACAGTGACCAGGGAGCTCACAGGAAGGAGCTCGTGGATGTCGGGTGCTTCAGGTGTGGAAGGTACAGCTGGGCTCTGCAGTCACGGGCTCCGGGAGGCTTCAAGGAAGGCCAGCTTCTGGAGGGCGACTGTCCCACGTCGGCTGAGGGTCGCTGCGGTGTTAGTGTCCCGATTGGATCCACTGAGCATTGGCAACCGCAACCCACGCAAGATGAACAAAGCAGCTGCTGGTGCAGACCCACGAGGTCTGAGGGTGCTCTCCTTTGCAGGGAGCGTAGAGCAGGCCTGGAGCAACCAGGGGAACTCTTAGAAAGGAAGATTGTCCTCCGTCAGGGCCCACAAGTCGTGAGACAAGGGACCGCAGAAGGCAGCAAAATGGAGTGCGTAAAAGTGCTCCCACGGGCCACCGGAGCGGGCCAGGGAGCTGAGAGTCGGCACAAGTGCTGCTTGAAGGTTGGCTCAAGAATGGGCCAAAGCACAACTTCCCCACTGGTCGGGGTCGTGTGCTGGACAAGAGGTGGCCGGTGTCTCGGGGTATGCGGGGATCTCGACACCCACGTGGTCCAGGGTGCTCAGACTTGCTGGGCACACTCACAGGACGCTGGGATGCACTGGAGACCCACCTCGAGGTTGCGGGAAGGCGTCGAAGGTCGTGAGAGCAACGAAGTTCCAACCGGGTATCTTGTAGTCTTTTAGGTGCCTGCCAAGCAGGGGGATAACTCCTTTATCCCAAGGGAGATTTCTTCAGTCAGCTGGGCAGCAGCTCGTCGAAGGTCAGTTCTGTGAAGTCCTGTACGAATCTAAGGCTCTAGGGCAAAGTTATTCCCATATATCCCCAAGATTAGGGGATGGTCCAAAATAGAGCCTACCAATCAGAGTAGAGGCGGGAAAGGGTGGCTACACCCACTCCCCTTTGTGTGTTTCCCGCCTGGGCGAGGGGCAGGATGCCCCTGAACCGGTTCCAGGCGGTGTATGCAGAATTGGGGCTCTGCAGCTGCCTACGTGCAACTCTGAATGGACTTTTGGTGCACCCACCCTGTTCCAATCCACATATCCTGTCTGGGGAGGTGCTGGCACCTCCCTGCCACAGGAGCCCTATTGTCCAGATGGCGAGGCTGGGGTTTTCCCCAGCAACAGCCAGCCAGAGTCGTGTAGGTGGCGAACAGTAGCCATTTTGTGGTACATGTGCACTTTTAAATTGGTTTCCAAATTCTACCGCTTTTCCCATATCACCCTCCTAGCAAGGGGGAATCGTGCCCCCATGCCCATGGCTGGACTGGGGGTATGATTCCTTCATGTTTGACACCAAACACGATATGGTTCTGTGTAGCCAGTCCCAAGTTACAGCGATGACGCAATAACTTATAATGCGGTTAAGAGTATATGGTATGGCTACACTACAAACAACCCAGTAACGATTTTACGAAGGTTGCAGAGAGGTCCTACTCACGTAGGGGTCCCCCCTCACACATACCTCAGCACCCAGCCCTGTAGGATTACCAGGGCCTGCCATAGGGGTGACCTATGAGAGTATACGTGTTGTATGGTATGGGACATAGGGTACCTACGTCCCTGTAAGGGGTGCTAGCACCACCTTACCCAGGCTACAGTAGTGGCCTGGTGGTGTCAGTTTGGGTGGCTGTCCCAGGGTGGCACAATAAGTGCTGCAGCCCTGGTAGGCCTACTGGGGGACCCATGCCCTGGGTACCTAGGGTACCATCTACAAGGGACTGGAAGGGCATGCCCAGCATCCAATTGGTTGGTACCTAGGGTACCCACATAGTTTGTCAGAGGAAGCAGATAGGCTGGGGTCCTGGATAGCAGGGCCACAGCCTGGCTAAAGTCATAAAAACAGTCAAAACATCAGCAAAAAGTTGGGGGCAACTATGCAGTCGATGCCACTCTCCTACACAACCCCCCCCCAAACGCAGGGACATTAAACTAACCTTGACCAGTTGAGTCTTCATGTTCTAAGTGGAAATATCTGGAGAGGCCATCTGCATTGGCATGGTTGCTCCCAGGTCTATGTTCCACTGTATAGTCCATCCCCTGTAGGGAAATGGACCACCTGAGTAGTTTGGGGTTTTCACCCTTCATCTGTTTTAGCCATAGGAGGGGCTTATGGTCTGTCTGAACAATGAAGTGAGTACCAAACAAGTATGGCCTCAGCTTCTTCAGGGCCCAGACCACAGCAAAGGCCTCCCTCTCTATGGCTGACCAACGTTTCTCTCTGGGGGTCAACCTTCTGCTAATGAAAGCTACTGGTTGATCCTGGCCCTCCTCATTCAGTTGTGATAACACAGCACCTACCCCCACCTCTGAAGCATCAGTTTGAACTATGAATTCTTTGGAGTAGTTGGGGCTTTGGAGCACTGGAGCAGAGCACATTGCCTGTTTAAGGTCATCAAAAGCTTTCTGACAGCTGACAGTCCACTGAACCTTTTTGGGCATCCTCTTGGAGGTGAGATCATTCAAGGGGGTCACTATGGATCCATATCCTTTCACAAATCTCCTATAATAACCAGTCAGGCCCAAGAAAGCTCGAACCTGAGTCTGGGTGGTTGGAGCAACCCAGTCCATGATGGTCTGGATTTTGCTCTGTAAAGGTTGAACCTGGCCTCCTCCTACAAGGTGTCCCAGGTATACAACCTGACTCTGCCCTATCTGGCACTTAGTAGCCTTGATAGTGAGCCCAGCCTTCTGCAGGGCTTCTAAAACTTCCCTCAGGTGGATCAGGTGATCTTCCCAGGTGGAGCTAAAGACAGCAATATCATCCAGATATGCTGCACTAAAGTCTTCCAGGCCTGAGAGGACTTGGTTCACCAACCTTTGAAAAGTGGCAGGCGCATTTTTCAAACCAAAGGGCATCACAATAAATTGATAATGCCCACTAGGGGTAGAAAATGCAGTTTTGGCTTTTGCAGACTCAGCTAACCTTATCTGCCAGTAGCCAGCTGTCAGATCAAATGTGCTCAGATATTTGGCTGAGGCCAACCTATCTATGAGCTCATCTGCTCTGGGAATTGGATGAGCATCAGTCTTAGTGACTGCATTGAGACCCCTGTAGTCTACACAAAACCTCATCTCTCTCTTACCACCCTGGGTGTGAGGTTTTGGTACTAGGACTACTGGGCTAGCCCAAGGGCTATCTGAGGGCTCAATTACTCCCAACTCCAACATCTTTTGGACTTCAGTCCGTATGCAGTCCCTGACATGGTCAGGTTGCCTGTAGATCTTATTCTTGACAGGCAGACTGTCCCCAGTGTCCACTTCGTGAGTGCACCAGGTGGTCTGACTAGGAGTCAGAGAAAACATATGTCTGTATCTTTGCAGAACCTGTCTACAATCTGCTTGCTGCTGGGCAGTGAGGCTGCCTGCCAAGGCTACTCCATCAACTGACCCATCATCAGGGTTCTGAGAGAGCAGGTCTGGGAGAGGGTCACTCTCTTCCTCCTGTCCCTCATCTGTTGCCATGAGCAAGCCCATGTCAGCCCTGTCCACATATGCTTTCAATCTATTCACATGAAGTACCCTGTGGGGACTTCTGGGAGTGCCAAGGTCGACCAGGTAGGTAACCTCTCCCTTTTTCTCCAAAATGGTATGGGGTCCACTCCACTTGTCTTGGAGAGCTGCTGGGGCCACTGGCTCCAACACCCATACCTTCTGTCCTGGCTGGTACACCACCAGGACAGCCTTTTGGTCATGCCAGGCTTTCTGTAATTCCTGACTTGCCTCCAGGTTTTTAGTTGCCTTCTTCATATACTCAGCCATCCGGGAGCGGAGACCAAGTACGTAGTCCACTATGTCCTGTTTAGGGGGTTTGAGAGGTTGCTCCCATCCCTCCTTCACTAGACAAAGTGGCCCTCTAACAGGATGGCCAAACAGAAGTTCAAAGGGGCTGTAGCCAACCCCCTTCTGTGGCACCTCTCTGTATGCAAAGAGAAGGCAGGGCAGAAGAACATCCCATTTTCGCCTAAGCTTTTCTGGTAGCCCTTTAATCATACCCTTTAGGGTCTTGTTGAACCTTTCAACAAGACCATTGCATTGAGGGTGGTAAGGGGTGGTGAACTTGTAGTTAACCCCACA
This sequence comes from Triturus cristatus, assembly GCF_964204655.1. Classification (NCBI taxonomy): domain Eukaryota; kingdom Metazoa; phylum Chordata; class Amphibia; order Caudata; family Salamandridae; genus Triturus; species Triturus cristatus. Next base: position 1,098,137,535 of record NC_140589.1, on the reverse strand, counting down.
CTCCTTCCACATTGCCTTCAGGTAACTACTCATAAAGTTTGTACCTCTGTCAGACAATACCTCCTTAGGGAACCCCACCCTAGAGAAGACTCCAAGGAGGGCCCTTGCCACCACAGGAGCTGTGATGGTCCTAAGGGGAATAGCTTCTGGGTATCTAGTGGCATGATCCACTACCACTAAAATGAACCTGTGCCCAGATGCTGTTGGGGGGTCTAAGGGACCAACGATGTCAATCCCCACCCGCTCAAAGGGCACCCCCACCACAGGTAATGGTATCAGGGGGGCCTTGGTGGATTTACCTGCCTTGCCACTTGCTTGGCAGGTAATGCAAGAGCTGCAAAAGCTCTTACAGTCTTCACTCATGTGGGGCCAATGAAAGTGTGGGACAATTCTGTCCCAAGTCTTATTTTGGCCCAGGTGTCCTGCTAAGGGGATATCATGGGCCAGTGTGAGCAGGAAGCTCCTAAACTTCTGAGGTATAACCAACCTCCTGGCTGCACCAGGCTTGGGGTCTCGACCCTCAGAGTAAAGGAGCCCTTCATCCCAATAAATCTTATGGGTCCCACTGGCATCCCCTGCAGCCTCAGCAGCAGCTTGCTGTCTGAGGGGTTCAAGAGTGGGGCAGCTCTGCTGCTCCAGGCTCAAGTCTGCCCTAGAAGGTCCCCCTGCCCCCAAGAACTCAACCTGATCAGGTTCCAGTTCCTCTGGGGCAGTTCCTTCTTCAGGAGATAGATCCTCTTCTGCTAAAAGAGTTTCTACAGACTGATCCTGGGGGGAAGGCTCGGCCTTACCCCTGCTACTCCTCCTCTTGGAAGGTCCTTGGTCCATTCTTCCAGGATCCAAGGCCTGTTCAGTTCCTGTCAGCTTTGCTTTTGACCTTGTCAGGGCAAATACTTCTGCTGATATACCCAACATTGCTGCATGGGTACTTAGCTCCACCTCAGCCCATGCTGAGGTCTCCAAATCATTCCCTAGTAAACATTCAACAGGTAGGTCTGCACTCACCACAACTTTCTTGAGGCCAGTTACCCCTCCCCAGGAGAAGTTCACAACAGCTAGAGCATGGTCTGTACTAACGTTGCTAGCATTGGTCACTTGGTATGTCTCTCCAAGTATGATCTGGTTAGGGTCCACAAGGTCCTTAGTCACCATAGTGACACTGGCCCCTGTATCCCTGTAAGCTAGTGACTCCCTTCCATTTATGGTTGGCTGTTGTCTGTATTTGCCCAGACCACTGGGGCTCACAAACAGGGACAAGTCCCCATCACAAACTAGCACAGCCTGAGTAGGAGTTCTGACTAGGCCAGAGTCCTCTCCAGATCCCAGGGTCAACCCTACTATGCCCTTGTTCTGTGCACCAACACCTGTAACTGTACTAGGGGGAACAGGAGCCTTAGGGGCTGGTGTGGTGCTTGTGGAGTCTTTGGCCTTATTACAGTCTGAAGTCCAATGGGTAGTCTGTTTACAGTACTTACACCATGGCTTCCTTGGTTGTTTGGATTTGTTTTTCTTGGTAGTCTCAGAAGCTGCTTTTTGGGGGCCTGTTGAAGACTGCTGGTCTTTTCCCTTTTCCCCACCCTTGTCAGAGTTTTTGGCATCTTCTTTTTTAGTTGCACCTCCCAAGGGCTGGACCTTTTGCTTAATCCTGGTTCTGACCCATTTGTCTGCCTTCTTTCCCAATTCTTGGGGAGAGGTCAGATCAGAGTCCACCAGGTGCTGATGTAAGAGCTGGTTCTGACAATTGTTAAGGATCTGCTCCCTCATTATGAGATTGTATAATCCTGTATACTCATCTACTTTGCTGCCAGTTAACCAACCTTCCAGTGCCTTGGTTGCACAATCCACAAAGTCTACCCAATCCTGATTTTGTGCTTTCTGGGTGTCTCTGAACTTAAGTCTGTACTGATCAGTGGTTAAGCCAAACCCATCTATTAAAGCATCTTTCAGGATATAATAATCATCAGCATCCTCTTCTCTTACAGAGAGGAGCTTGTCTCTTCCTTTATCTGAAAAGGAGAGCCACAGGATTGCTGCCCACTGCTCTACTGGGACCCTCTGTACTCTACAGGCCCTTTCAAGAGCAGATATCCATTTGTGGATATCATCCCCATTCTGATAGGGGGGCACAATCTTGTGGAGGTTCCTATTGTCAGGGACTTTCTCTCTAACTCTAGGGGTTTCCTTACTGCCACCAGGGATCTCTAGACCCCACTTTCTTGAAGCTTTCTGAAGCTCCAGGGTTTCCCTGTCCAATGCTAACTGTTCTCTTTTAAGCTCAAGCTTAGCCTGCTCAAATTTGATCAGTCTGCATTTCCTCTCATGAGAGGATTCTCTTCTCTGAGAAGAGGCAGAGGACCCTTTGGATCTCCTAGAATGGTTGGATCCCACTGAGGGGGATCTGTTCCTTCTTGGATCCACCACTCTCCTTTTAAGGGTGGAGGGAGTGCCCCTTGAGCCATCACCTCCATGCTGTGAGTGGTCTGTTTCTTCCAGGTCAGGATTTTCATCCTCTTCCTGCTCCTCTTCAGATTCCACTCTGGGAGTGTCCTCTTCTGAGGGGTGCCCACCCACTCTGTCCGTCCCTCTGGATCCTATGGACTCCATAAAGTCTGCTATGAGCAGGATCTCTTTGAGACGTTTTGTGTTGGCACCTCTTTCTGTCTTCAGTCCCCTAAGGGTGCACATTTCCCTGAGCTCTGCAAAGGTGAAATTATCATACTTATCTACTGGGACCCTCTGGGGTCCTTCCATAGCCTTAGTGCCACCTGAAGACATGTTTAGTGTAGTGATGTATCTACCTACACTAAGTGTGGCCTACTGAACCCTCTCTTGAGTTGTAGTCAAGGTGTGCTAAACCCTCTACACACAACTCCAAGTTCAGTAGAACTTATTGTATTCTAGCTTGAATTTATATGTACCTTTGGTACCTTGTGGCTTCCACTTTAGAAATTCAATTTGTTATCTGGTAAAACAATGGCAAGCTTGAATCCAACCGCTGCACACCAATGTGAGAAGTTGGCCTGGCATATGCTGTTCCTAGTTATAGGGACACCTTGCACCAGTCCAATTCGACTCCTATTGATGGTAGGTTTAAGACAACCTTTAAAGAAAGCTATCCTAGTGGTAGCTGTGGAGAGCAGCCTTCAGGCTAAGTCTTGAAGGAGTGTTAAGCTTATTGTTTTACCATAATAACCTCTTGAATAACCAAATGAAAGAGTAGCCCACACAGGTATATATATAAAATATATGTATTTATTCTAGACAGAATCCCACAGTCACTTTATGTGGCTAGTGGCAAAGTTACAATTCAAACAAGCATTTCTAAACACAATAAATAGCACAGAAATCAATGGGCCCCAGGGGGGGACCAAACCATATACTAAAATAGTGGTATAAGAACCACGACAATTCTACAGGCAATGCCTAGGGCATTCAGGATCGCTGGCCCCTTAAGAATCCACCCACAGTTAAGAGGAAGGGGACCCACGGGAGGCGTGTGCAGTGCGAGAAGCTGCTGTCGGGATCGCAATGTTAGCCTATGGAGAATGTCGCGGTTGAATAATTAAGGTTTAAGGACACTTCTAACAACAGTACAAAGTTAAGGCTTGAGACTTAAGGCTTTGGAGAGCCCACCACCACGGGAGTACCGAAGTACCACTGTTACCTGCCCCAGGGAAGCCGGGTGCATAGGTCGATTCTGGTGTCGGGTCGCGGGCTGATTTTCTATGGAAAAGGAGTCCAAACTGCTGCTAGCTGGAAGTGTCGCTGAAGTCGTGAAGATTAAAGTTGAAGAAAAGACAAAGATGAACCTGAAAGCAGAGGGGACAGAGTCTGGGTCACAGCACAGTGACCAGGGAGCTCACAGGAAGGAGCTCGTGGATGTCGGGTGCTTCAGGTGTGGAAGGTACAGCTGGGCTCTGCAGTCACGGGCTCCAGGAGGCTTCAAGGAAGGCCAGCTTCTGGAGGGCGACTGTCCCACGTCGGCTGAGGGTCGCTGCGGTGTTAGTGTCCCGATTGGATCCACTGAGCATTGGCAACCGCAACCCACGCAAGATGAACAAAGCAGCTGCTGGTGCAGACCCACGAGGTCTGAGGGTGCTCTCCTTTGCAGGGAGCGTAGAGCAGGCCTGGAGCAACCAGGGGAACTCTTAGAAAGGAAGATTGTCCTCCGTCAGGGCCCACAAGTCGTGAGACAAGGGACCGCGGAAGGCAGCAAAATGGAGTGCGTAAAAGTGCTCCCACGGGCCACCGGAGCGGGCCAGGGAGCTGAGAGTCGGCACAAGTGCTGCTTGAAGGTTGGCTCAAGAATGGGCCAAAGCACAACTTCCCCACTGGTCGGGGTCGTGTGCTGGACAAGAGGTGGCCGGTGTCTCGGGGTATGCGGGGATCTCGACACCCACGTGGTCCAGGGTGCTCAGACTTGCTGGGCACACTCACAGGACGCTGGGATGCACTGGAGACCCACCTCGAGGTTGCGGGAAGGCGTCGAAGGTCGTGAGAGCAACGAAGTTCCAACCGGGTATCTTGTAGTCTTTTAGGTGCCTGCCAAGCAGGGGGATAACTCCTTTATCCCAAGGGAGATTTCTTCAGTCAGCTGGGCAGCAGCTCGTCGAAGGTCAGTTCTGTGAAGTCCTGTACGAATCTAAGGCTCTAGGGCAAAGTTATTCCCATATATCCCCAAGATTAGGGGATGGTCCAAAATAGAGCCTACCAATCAGAGTAGAGGCGGGAAAGGGTGGCTACACCCACTCCCCTTTGTGTGTTTCCCGCCTGGGCGAGGGGCAGGATGCCCCTGAACCGGTTCCAGGCGGTGTATGCAGAATTGGGGCTCTGCAGCTGCCTACGTGCAACTCTGAATGGACTTTTGGTGCACCCACCGTGTTCCAATCCACATATCCTGTCTGGGGAGGTGCTGGCACCTCCCTGCCACAGGAGCCCTATTGTCCAGATGGCGAGGCTGGGGTTTTCCCCAGCAACAGCCAGCCAGAGTCGTGTAGGTGGCGAACAGTAGCCATTTTGTGGTACATGTGCACTTTTAAATTGGTTTCCAAATTCTACCGCTTTTCCCATATCACCCTCCTAGCAAGGGGGAATCGTGCCCCCATGCCCATGGCTGGACTGGGGGTATGATTCCTTCATGTTTGACACCAAACACGATATGGTTCTGTGTAGCCAGTCCCAAGTTACAGCGATGACGCAATAACTTATAATGCGGTTAAGAGTATATGGTATGGCTACACTACAAACAACCCAGTAACGATTTTACGAAGGTTGCAGAGAGGTCCTACTCACGTAGGGGTCCCCCCTCACACATACCTCAGCACCCAGCCCTGTAGGATTACCAGGGCCTGCCATAGGGGTGACCTATGAGAGTATACGTGTTGTATGGTATGGGACATAGGGTACCTACGTCCCTGTAAGGGGTGCTAGCACCACCTTACCCAGGCTACAGTAGTGGCCTGGTGGTGTCAGTTTGGGTGGCTGTCCCAGGGTGGCACAATAAGTGCTGCAGCCCTGGTAGGCCTACTGGGGGACCCATGCCCTGGGTACCTAGGGTACCATCTACAAGGGACTGGAAGGGCATGCCCAGCATCCAATTGGTTGGTACCTAGGGTACCCACATAGTTTGTCAGAGGAAGCAGATAGGCTGGGGTCCTGGATAGCAGGGCCACAGCCTGGCTAAAGTCATAAAAACAGTCAAAACATCAGCAAAAAGTTGGGGGCAACTATGCAGTCGATGCCACTCTCCTACAACCAGTAGGCCAGAGTAAGAGTGAAGACCTTAACCATTAGGCCAGAGTACGAGTCTAAGACCTTAGCTATTAGGCCAGAGTAAGAGTTAAGACCTTAGCTATTAGGCCAGAGTACGAGTCTAAGACCTTAGCTATTAGGCCAGAGTAAGATTTAAGACCTTAGCTATTAGGCCAGAGTAAGAGTTAAGACCTTAACCAGTAGGCCAGGGTAGGAGTTAAGACTTTAACCAGTAGGCCAAAGTAAGAGTTAAGACCTTAACCAGTATTCCAGAGGAAGAGTTAAGACCTTGACCAGTAGGCCAGAGTACGAGTCTAAGACCTTAGCTATTAGGCCAGAGTACCAGTCTAAGACCTTAGCTATTAGGCCAGAGTAAGAGTTAAGACCTTAAACATTAGGCCAGAGTATGAGTCCTTGGCCTTAGCTATTAGGCCAGAGTAAGAGTTAAGACCTTAGCTATTAGGCCAGAGTAAGAGTTAAGACCTTAACCAGTAGGCCAAAGTAAGAGTTAAGACCTTGACCAGTAGGCCAGAGTACGAGTCTAAGACCTTAGCTTTTAGGCCAGAGTACGAGTTAAGACTTTAACCAGTAGGTCAGAGTACGAGTCTAAGACCTTAGCTATTAGGCCAGAGTACCAGTCTAAGACCTTAGCTATTAGGCCAGAGTAAGAGTTAAGACCTTAAACATTAGGCCAGAGTATGAGTCTAAGACCTTAGCTATTAGGCCAGAGTACCAGTCTAAGACCTTAGCTATTAGGCCAGAGTAAGAGTTAAGACCTTAAACATTAGGCCAGAGTATGAGTCTAAGACCTTAGCTATTAGGCCAGAGTAAGAGTTAAGACCTTAGCTATTAGGCCAGAGTAAGAGTTAAGACCTTAACCAATAGGCCAGAGTAAGAGTTAAGACCTTAACCATTAGGCCAGAGTATGAGTCTAAGACTTTAGCTATTAGGCCAGAGTAAGAGTTAAGACCTTAACCAGTAGGCCAGAGTAAGAGTTAAGACTTTAACCATTAGGCCAGAGTACGAGTCTAAGACCTTAGCTATTAGGCCAGAGTAAGAGTTAAGACCTTAGCTATTAGGCCAGAGTACGAGTCTAAGACCTTAGCTTTTAGGCCAGAGTAAGATTTAAGGCCTTAGCTATTAGGCCAGAGTACGAGTCTAAGACCTTAGCTATTAGGCCAGAGTAAGATTTAAGACCTTATCTAATAGGCCAGAGTAAGAGTTAAGACCTTAACCAGTAGGCCAGGGTAGGAGTTAAGACTTTAACCAGTAGGCCAAAGTAAGAGTTAAGACCTTAACCAGTATTCCAGAGGAAGAGTTAAGACCTTGACCAGTAGGCCAGAGTACGAGTCTAAGACCTTAGCTATTAGGCCAGAGTACGAGTTAAGACCTTAACCAGTAGGTCAGAGTACGAGTCTAAGGCCTTAGCTATTAGGCCAGAGTACCAGTCTAAGACCTTAGCTATTAGGCCAGAGTAAGAGTTAAGACCTTAAACATTAGGCCAGAGTATGAGTCTAAGACCTTAGCTATTAGGCCAGAGTAAGAGTTAAGACCTTAGCTATTAGGCCAGAGTAAGAGTTAAGACCTTAACCATTAGGCCAGAGTACGACTCTAAGACCTTAGCTATTCGGCCAGAGTAAGAGTTAAGACCTTAACCAGTAGGCCAGAGTAAGAGTTAAGACCTTAACCAGTAGGCCAGAGTAAGAGTCTAAGACCTTAGCTATTAGGCCAGAGTAAGAGTTAAGACCTTAGCTATTAGGCCAGAGTAAGAGTTAAGACCTTAACCAGTAGGCCAGAGTAAGAGTCTAAGACCTTAGCTATTAGGCCAGAGTAAGAGTTAAGACCTTAACCATTAGGCCAGAGTACGAGTCTAAGCCCTTTGCTATTAGGCCAGAGTAAGAGTTAAGACCTTAGCTATTAGGCCAGAGTAAGAGTTAAGACCTTAACCAGTAGGCCAGAGAAAGAGTTAAGACCTTAACCATTAGGCCAGAGTACGAGTCTAAGCCCTTACCTATTAGGCCAGAGTAAGAGTTAAGACCTTAACCAGTAGGCCAGAGTAAGAGTTAAGGCCTTAACCATTAGGCCAGAGTATGAGTCTAAGACCTTAGCTATTAGGCCAGAGTAAGAGTTAAGACCTTAACTATTAGGCCAGAGTAAGAGTTAAGACATTAGCTATTAGGCCAGAGTAAGAGTTAAGACCTTAGTTATTAGGCCAGAGTAAGAGTTAAGACCTTAACCAATAGGCCAGAGTAAGAGTTAAGACCTTAACCATTAGGCCAGAGTACGAGTCTAAGACTTTAGCTATTAGGCCAGAGTAAGAGTTAAGACCTTAACCAGTAGGCCAGAGTAAGAGTTAAGACCTTAACCATTAGGCCAGAGTACGAGTCTAAGACCTTAGCTATTAGGCCAGAGTAAGAGTTAAGAACTTAACCAGTAGGCCAGAGTAAGAGTGAAGACCTTAACCATTAGGCCAGAGTACGAGTCTAAGACCTTAGCTATTAGGCCAGAGTAAGAGTTAAGACCTTAGCTATTAGGCCAGAGTACGAGTCTAAGACCTTAGCTATTAGGCCAGAGTAAGATTTAAGACCTTAGCTATTAGGCCAGAGTAAGAGTTAAGACCTTAACCAGTAGGCCAGGGTAGGAGTTAAGACTTTAACCAGTAGGCCAAAGTAAGAGTTAAGACCTTAACCAGTATTCCAGAGGAAGAGTTAAGACCTTGACCAGTAGGCCAGAGTACGAGTCTAAGACCTTAGCTATTAGGCCAGAGTACGAGTTAAGACCTTAACCAGTAGGTCAGAGTACGAGTTTAAGACCTTAGCTATTAGGCCAGAGTACCAGTCTAAGACCTTAGCTATTAGGCCAGAGTAAGAGTTAAGACCTTAAACATTAGGCCAGAGTATGAGTCTAAGACCTTAGCTATTAGGCCAGAGTAAGAGTTAAGACCTTAGCTATTAGGCCAGAGTAAGAGTTAAGACCTTAACCATTAGGCCAGAGAACGACTCTAAGACCTTAGCTATTCGGCCAGAGTAAGAGTTAAGACCTTAACCAGTAGGCCAGAGTAAGAGTTAAGACCTTACCCAGTAGGCCAGAGTAAGAGTCTAAGACCTTAGCTATTAGGCCAGAGTAAGAGTTAAGACCTTAGCTATTAGGCCAGAGTAAGAGTTAAGACCTTAACCAATAGGCCAGAGTAAGAGTTAAGACCTTAACCATTAGGCCAGAGTACGAGTCTAAGACTTTAGCTATTAGGCCAGAGTAAGAGTTAAGACCTTAACCAGTAGGCCAGAGTAAGAGTTAAGACCTTAACCATTAGGCCAGAGTACGAGTCTAAGACCTTAGCTATTAGGCCAGAGTAAGAGTTAAGAACTTAACCAGTAGGCCAGAGTAAGAGTGAAGACCTTAACCATTAGGCCAGAGTACGAGTCTAAGACCTTAGCTATTAGGCCAGAGTAAGAGTTAAGACCTTAGCTATTAGGCCAGAGTACGAGTCTAAGACCTTAGCTATTAGGCCAGAGTAAGATTTAAGACCTTAGCTATTAGGCCAGAGTAAGAGTTAAGACCTTAACCAGTAGGCCAGGGTAGGAGTTAAGACTTTAACCAGTAGGCCAAAGTAAGAGTTAAGACCTTAACCAGTATTCCAGAGGAAGAGTTAAGACCTTGACCAGTAGGCCAGAGTACGAGTCTAAGACCTTAGCTATTAGGCCAGAGTACGAGTTAAGACCTTAACCAGTAGGTCAGAGTACGAGTTTAAGACCTTAGCTATTAGGCCAGAGTACCAGTCTAAGACCTTAGCTATTAGGCCAGAGTAAGAGTTAAGACCTTAAACATTAGGCCAGAGTATGAGTCTAAGACCTTAGCTATTAGGCCAGAGTAAGAGTTAAGACCTTAGCTATTAGGCCAGAGTAAGAGTTAAGACCTTAACCATTAGGCCAGAGAACGACTCTAAGACCTTAGCTATTCGGCCAGAGTAAGAGTTAAGACCTTAACCAGTAGGCCAGAGTAAGAGTTAAGACCTTACCCAGTAGGCCAGAGTAAGAGTCTAAGACCTTAGCTATTAGGCCAGAGTAAGAGTTAAGACCTTAGCTATTAGGCCAGAGTAAGAGTTAAGACCTTAACCAGTAGGCCAGAGTAAGAGTTAAGACCTTAACCAGTAGGCCAGAGTAAGAGTCTAAGACCTTAGCTATTAGGCCAGAGTAAGAGTTAAGACCTTAACCATTAGGCCAGAGTACGAGTCTAAGCCCTTTGCTATTAGGCCAGAGTAAGAGTTAAGACCTTAGCTATTAGGCCAGAGTAAGAGTTAAGACCTTAACCAGTAGGCCAGAGAAAGAGTTAAGACCTTAACCATTAGGCCAGAGTACGAGTCTAAGCCCTTACCTATTAGGCCAGAGTAAGAGTTAAGACCTTAACCAGTAGGCCAGAGTAAGAGTTAAGACCTTAACCATTAGGCCAGAGTACGAGTCTAAGCCCTTACCTATTAGGCCAGAGTAAGAGTTAAAACCTTAACCATTAGGCCAGAGTATGAGTCTAAGACCTTAGCTATTAGGCCAGAGTAAGAGTTAAGACCTTAACCATTAGGCCAGAGTACGAGTCTAAGACTTTAGCTATTAGGCCAGAGTACGAGTTAAGACCTTAACCAGTAGGCCAGAGTAAGAGTTAAGACCTTAACCATTAGGCCAGAGTACGAGTCTAAGACCTTAGCTATTAGGCCAGAGTAAGAGTTAAGACCTTAACCAGTAGGCCAGAGTAAGAGTTAAGACCTTAACCATTAGGCCAGAGTACGAGTCTAAGACCTTAGCTATTAGGCCAGAGTAAGAGTTAAGACCTTAGCTATTAGGCCAGAGTATGAGTCTAAGACCTTAGCTATTAGGCCAGAGTAAGATTTAAGACCTTAGCTATTAGTCCAGAGTAAGAGTTAAGACCTTAACCTGTAGGCCAGGGTAGGAGTTAAGACCTTAACCAGTAGGCCAAAGTAAGAGTTAAGACCTTAACCAGTATTCCAGAGTAAGAGTTAAGACCTTGACCAGTAGGCCAGAGTACGAGTCTAAGACCTTAGCTATTAGGCCAGAGTACGAGTTAAGACCTTAACCAGTAGGTCAGAGTACGAGTCTAAGACCTTAGCTATTAGGCCAGAGTACCAGTCTAAGACCTTAGCTATTAGGCCAGAGTAAGAGTTAAGACCTTAAACATTAGGCCAGAGTGTGAGTCTAAGACCTTAGCTATTAGGCCAGAGTAAGAGTTAAGACCTTAGCTATTAGGCCAGAGTAAGAGTTAAGACCTTAACCATTAGGCCAGAGTACGACTCTAAGACCTTAGCTATTCGGCCAGAGTAAGAGTTAAGACCTTAACCAGTAGGCCAGAGTAAGAGTTAAGACCTTAACCAGTAGGCCAGAGTAAGAGTCTAAGACCTTAGCTATTAGGCCAGAGTAAGAATTAAGACCTTAGCTTTTAGGCCAGAGTAAGAGTTAAGACCTTAACCAGTAGGCCAGAGTAAGAGTTAAGACCTTAACCAGTAGGCCAGAGTAAGAGTCTAAGACCTTAGCTATTAGGCCAGAGTAAGAGTTAAGACCTTAACCATTAGGCCAGAGTACGAGTCTAAGCCCTTTGCTATTAGGCCAGAGTAAGAGTTAAGACCTTAGCTATTAGGCCAGAGTAAGAGTTAAGACCTTAACCATTAGGCCGGAGCACAAGTCTAAGCCCTTACCTATTAGGCCAGAGTAAGAGTTAAGACCTTAACCAGTAGGCCAGAGTAAGAGTTAAGACCTTAACCATTGGGACAGAGTACGAGTCTAAGCCCTTACCTATTAGGCCAGAGTAAGAGTTAACACCTTAACCATTAGGCCAGAGTATGAGTCTAAGACCTTAGCTATTAGGCCAGAGTAAGAGTTAAGACCTTAGCTAATAGGCCAGAGTAAGAGTTAAGACCTTAACCAATAGGCCAGAGTGAGAGTTAAGACCTTAACCATTAGGCCAGAGTACGAGTCTAAGACTTTAGCTATTAGGCCAGAGTAAGAGTTAAGACCTTAACCAGTAGGCCAGAGTAAGAGTTAAGACCTTAACCATTAGGCCAGAGTACGAGTCTAAGACCTTAGCTATTAGGCCATAGTAAGAATTAAGACCTTAACCAGTAGGCCAGAGTAAGAGTTAAGACCTTAACCATTAGGCCAGAGTACGAGTCTAAGACCTTAGCTATTAGGCCAGAGTAAGAGTTAAGACCTTAACCAGTAGGCCAGAGTAAGAGTTAAGACCTTAGCTATTAGGCCAGAGTAAGAGTTAAGACCTTAACCAGTAGGCCAAAGTAAGAGTTAAGACCTTAACCAGTATTCCAGAGTAAGAGTTAAGACCTTGACCAGTAGGCCAGAGTACGAGTCTAAGACCTTAGCTATTAGGCCAGAGTATGAGTTAAGACCTTAACCAGTAGGTCAGAGTACGAGTCTAAGACCTTAGCTATTAGGCCAGAGTACCAGTCTAAGACCTTAGCTATTAGGCCAGAGTAAGAGTTAAGACCTTAAACATTAGGCCAGAGTGTGAGTCTAAGACCTTAGCTATTAGGCCAGAGTAAGAGTTAAGACCTTAGCTATTAGGCCAGAGTAAGAGTTAAGACCTTAACCATTAAGCCATAGTACGACTCTAAGACCTTAGCTATTCGGCCAGAGTAAGAGTTAAGACCTTAACCAGTAGGCCAGAGTAAGAGTTAAGACCTTAACCAATAGGCCAGAGTAAGAGTCTAAGACCTTAGCTATTAGGCCAGAGTAAGAGTTAAGACCTTAGCTATTAGGCCAGAGTAAGAGTTAAGACCTTAACCAGTAGGTCAGAGTAAGAGATAAGACCTTAACCAGTAGGCCAGAGTAAGAGTTAGGACCTTAGCTATTAGGCCAGAGTAAGAGTTAGGACCTTAACCATTAGGCCAGATTACGAGTCTAATACCTTTGCTATTAGGCCAGAGTAAGAGTTAAGACCTTAGCTATTAGGCCAGAGTAAGAGTTAAGACCTTAACCAGTAGGCCAGAGTAAGAGTTAAGACCTTAACCATTAGGCCAGAGTACGAGTCTAAGCCCTTACCTATTAGGCCAGAGTAAGAGTTAAGACCTTAACCAGTAGGCCAGAGTAAGAGTTAAAACCTTAACCATTATTCCAGAGTATGAGTCTAAGACCTTAGCTATTAGGCCAGAGTAAGAGGTAAGACCTTAGCTATTAGGCCAGAGTAAGAGTTAAGACCTTAACCAGTAGGCCAGAGGAGAAGTTAAGACCTTAACCAGTAGGCCAAAGTAAGTGTTAAGACCTTAACCAGTATTCCAGAGTAAGAGTTAAGACCTTGACCAGTAGGCCAGAGTACGAGTCTAAGACCTTAGCTATTAGGCCAGAGTATGAGTTAAGACCTTAACCAGTAGGTCAGAGTACGAGTCTAAGACCTTAGCTATTAGGCCAGAGTACGAGTCTAAGACCTTAGCTATTAGGCCAGAGTAAGAGTTAAGACCTTATCAATTAGGCCAGAGTAAGAGTTAAGACCTTAGCTTTTAGGCCAGAGTAAGAGCTAAGACCTTAGTTATTAGGCCAGAGTAAGAGTTAAGACCTTAACCAATAGGCCAGAGTAAGAGTTAAGACCTTAACCATTAGGCCAGAGTACGAGTCTAAGACCTTAGCTATTAGGTCAGAGTAAGAGTTAAGACCTTAACCAGTAGGCCAGAGTAGGAGTTAAGACCTTAACCTGTAGGCCATAGTACGAGTCTAAGACTTTAGCTATTAGGCCAGAGTAAGAGTTAAGACCTTAACCAGTAGGCCAGAGTAAGAGTTAAGACCTTAACCTGTAGGCCATAGTAAGAGTCTAAGACCTTAACTATTAGGCCAGAGTAAGAGTTAAGACCTTAACCATTAGGCCAGATTACGAGTCTAAGACCTTTGCTATTCAGCCAGAGTAAGAGTTAAGACCTTATCTATTAGGCCAGAGTAAGAGTTAAGACCTAAACCAGTAGGCCAGAGTAAGAGTTAAGACCTTAACCATTAGGCCAGAGTACGCGTCTAAGCCCTTAGCTATTAGGCCAGAGTAAGAGTTAAGACCTTAACCAGTAGGCCAGAGGAAGAGTTAAGACCTTAACCATTAGGCCAGAGTACGAGTCTAAGACCTTAGCTATTAGGCCAGAGTAAGAGTTAAGACCTTATCAATTAGGCCAGAGTAAGAGTTAAGACCTTAGCTATTAGGCCAGAGTAAGAGTTAAGACCTTAGTTATTAGGCCAGAGTAAGAGTTAAGACCTTAACCAATAGGCCAGAGTAAGAGTTAAGACCTTAACCATTAGGCCAGAGTATGAGTCTAAGACCTTAGCTATTAGGCCAGAGTAAGAGTTAAGACCTTAACCAATAGGCCAGAGTAAGAGTTAAGACCTTAACCATTAGGCCAGAGTACGAGTCTAAGACCTTAGCTATTAGGCCAGAGTAAGAGTTAAGACCTTAACCAGTAGGCCAGAGTAAGAGTTACGACCTTAACCATTAGGCCAGAGTACAAGTCTAAGACATTAGCTATTAGGCCAGAATAAGAGTTAAGACCTTAACCAGTAGGCCAGAGTAAGAGTTAAGACCATAACCATTAGTCCAGAGTACGAGTCTAAGACCTTAGCTATTATCCCAGAGTAAGAGTTAAGACCTTAACCATTAGGCCAGATTACGAGTCTAATACCTTTGCTATTAGGCCAGAGTAAGAGTTAAGACCTTAGCTATTAGGCCAGAGTAAGAGTTAAGACCTTAACCAGTAGGCCAGAGTAAGAGTTAAGACCTTAACCATTAGGCCAGAGTACGAGTCTAAGCCCTTACCTATTAGGCCAGAGTAAGAGTTAAGACCTTAACCAGTAGGCCAGAGTAAGAGTTAAGGCCTTAACCATTAGGCCAGAGTATGAGTCTAAGACCTTAGCTATTAGGCCAGAGTAAGAGTTAAGACCTTAACTATTAGGCCAGAGTAAGAGTTAAGACATTAGCTATTAGGCCAGAGTAAGAGTTAAGACCTTAGTTATTAGGCCAGAGTAAGAGTTAAGACCTTAACCAATAGGCCAGAGTAAGAGTTCAGACCTTAACCATTAGGCCAGAGTACGAGTCTAAGACTTTAGCTATTAGGCCAGAGTAAGAGTTAAGACCTTAACCAGTAGGCCAGAGTAAGAGTTAAGACCTTAACCATTAGGCCAGAGTACGAGTCTAAGACCTTAGCTATTAGGCCAGAGTAAGAGTTAAGACCTTAACCAGTAGGCCAGAGTAAGAGTTAAGACCTTAACCATTAGGCCAGAGTACGAGTCTCAGACCTTAGCTATTAGGCCAGAGTAAGAGTTAAGACCTTAGCTATTAGGCCAGAGTACGAGTCTAAGACCTTAGCTATTAGGCCAGAGTAAGATTTAAGACCTTATCTAATAGGCCAGAGTAACAGTTAAGACCTTAACCAGTAGGCCAGGGTAGGAGTTAAGACTTTAACCAGTAGGCCAAAGTAAGAGTTAGGACCTTAACCAGTATTCCAGAGGAAGAGTTAAGACCTTGACCAGTAGGCCAGAGTACGAGTCTAAGACCTTAGCTATTAGGCCAGAGTACGAGTTAAGACCTTAACCAGTAGGTCAGAGTACGAGTCTAAGGCCTTAGCTATTAGGCCAGAGTACCAGTCTAAGACCTTAGCTATTAGGCCAGAGTAAGAGTTAAGACCTTAAACATTAGGCCAGAGTATGAGTCTAAGACCTTAGCTATTAGGCCAGAGTAAGAGTTAAGACCTTAGCTATTAGGCCAGAGTAAGAGTTAAGACCTTAACCATTAGGCCAGAGTACGACTCTAAGACCTTAGCTATTCGGCCAGAGTAAGAGTTAAGACCTTGACCAGTAGGCCAGAGTAAGAGTTAAGACCTTAACCAGTAGGCCAGAGTAAGAGTCTAAGACCTTAGCTATTAGGCCAGAGTAAGAGTTAAGACCTTAGCTATTAGGCCAGAGTAAGAGTTAAGACCTTAACCAGTAGGCCAGAGTAAGAGTTAAGACCTTAACCAGTAGGCCAGAGTAAGAGTCTAAGACCTTAGCTATTAGGCCAGAGTAAGAGTTAAGACCTTAACCATTAGGCCAGAGTACGAGTCTAAGCCCTTTGCTATTAGGCCAGAGTAAGAGTTAAGACCTTAGCTATTAGGCCAGAGTAAGAGTTAAGACCTTAACCAGTAGGCCAGAGAAAGAGTTAAGACCTTAACCATTAGGCCAGAGTACGAGTCTAAGCCCTTACCTATTAGGCCAGAGTAAGAGTTAAGACCTTAACCAGTAGGCCAGAGTAAGAGTTAAGGCCTTAACCATTAGGCCAGAGTATGAGTCTAAGACCTTAGCTATTAGGCCAGAGTAAGAGTTAGGACCTTAACTATTAGGCCAGAGTAAGAGTTAAGACATTAGCTATTAGGCCAGAGTAAGAGTTAAGACCTTAGTTATTAGGCCAGAGTAAGAGTTAAGACCTTAACCAATAGGCCAGAGTAAGAGTTAAGACCTTAACCATTAGGCCAGAGTACGAGTCTAAGACTTTAGCTATTAGGCCAGAGTAAGAGTTAAGACCTTAACCAGTAGGCCAGAGTAATGGTTAAGACCTTAACCATTAGGCCAGAGTACGAGTCTAAGACCTTAGCTATTAGGCCAGAGTAAGAGTTAAGAACTTAACCAGTAGGCCAGAGTAAGAGTGAAGACCTTAACCATTAGGCCAGAGTACGAGTCTAAGACCTTAGCTATTAGGCCAGAGTAAGAGTTAAGACCTTAGCTATTAGGCCAGAGTACGAGTCTAAGACCTTAGCTATTAGGCCAGAGTAAGATTTAAGACCTTAGCTATTAGGCCAGAGTAAGAGTTAAGACCTTAACCAGTAGGCCAGGGTAGGAGTTAAGACTTTAACCAGTAGGCCAAAGTAAGAGTTAAGACCTTAACCAGTATTCCAGAGGAAGAGTTAAGACCTTGACCAGTAGGCCAGAGTACGAGTCTAAGACCTTAGCTATTAGGCCAGAGTACGAGTTAAGACCTTAACCAGTAGGTCAGAGTACGAGTCTAAGACCTTAGCTATTAGGCCAGAGTACCAGTCTAAGACCTTAGCTATTAGGCCAGAGTAAGAGTTAAGACCTTAAACATTAGGCCAGAGTATGAGTCTAAGACCTTAGCTATTAGGCCAGAGTAAGAGTTAAGACCTTAGCTATTAGGCCAGAGTAAGAGTTAAGACCTTAACCATTAGGCCAGAGTAAGAGTCTAAGACCTTAGCTATTAGGCCAGAGTAAGAGTTAAGACCTTAGCTATTAGGCCAGAGTAAGAGTTAAGACCTTAACCAGTAGGCCAGAGTAAGAGTTAAGACCTTAACCAGTAGGCCAGAGTAAGAGTCTAAGACCTTAGCTATTAGGCCAGAGTAAGAGTTAAGACCTTAACCATTAGGCCAGAGTACGAGTCTAAGCCCTTTGCTATTAGGCCAGAGTAAGAGTTAAGACCTTAGCTATTAGGCCAGAGTAAGAGTTAAGACCTTAACCAGTAGGCCAGAGAAAGAGTTAAGACCTTAACCATTAGGCCAGCGTACGAGTCTAAGCCCTTACCTATTAGGCCAGAGTAAGAGTTAAGACCTTAACCAGTAGGCCAGAGTAAGAGTTAAGACCTTAACCATTAGGCCAGAGTACGAGTCTAAGCCCTTACCTATTAGGCCAGAGTAAGAGTTAAAACATTAACCATTAGGCCAGAGTATGAGTCTAAGACCTTACCTATTAGGCCAGAGTAAGAGTTAAGACCTTAACCATTTGGCCAGAGTACGAGTCTAAGACTTTAGCTATTAGGCCAGAGTACGAGTTAAGACCTTAACCAGTAGGCCAGAGTAAGAGTTAAGACCTTAACCATTAGGCCAGAGTACGAGTCTAAGACCTTAGCTATTAGGCCAGAGTAAGAGTTAAGACCTTAACCAGTAGGCCAGAGTAAGAGTTAAGACCTTAACCATTAGGCCAGAGTACGAGTCTAAGACCTTAGCTATTAGGCCAGAGTAAGAGTTAAGACCTTAGCTATTAGGCCAGAGTACGAGTCTAAGACCTTAGCTATTAGGCCAGAGTAAGATTTAAGACCTTAGCTATTAGGCCAGAGTAAGAGTTAAGACCTTAACCTGTAGGCCAGGGTAGGAGTTAAGACCTTAACCAGTAGGCCAAAGTAAGAGTTAAGACCTTAACCAGTATTCCAGAGTAAGAGTTAAGACCTTGACCAGTAGGCCAGAGTACGAGTCTAAGACCTTAGCTATTAGGCCAGAGTACGAGTTAAGACCTTAACCAGTAGGTCAGAGTACGAGTCTAAGACCTTAGCTATTAGGCCAGAGTACCAGTCTAAGACCTTAGCTATTAGGCCAGAGTAAGAGTTAAGACCTTAAATATTAGGCCAGAGTATGAGTCTAAGACCTTAGCTATTAGGCCAGAGTACCAGTCTAAGACCTTAGCTATTAGGCCAGAGTAAGAGTTAAGACCTTAAACATTAGGCCAGAGTATGAGTCTAAGACCTTAGCTATTAGGCCAGAGTAAGAGTTAAGACCTTAGCTATTAGGCCAGAGTAAGAGTTAAGACCTTAACCATTAGGCCAGAGAACGACTCTAAGACCTTAGCTATTCGGCCAGAGTAAGAGTTAAGACCTTAACCAGTAGGCCAGAGTAAGAGTTAAGACCTTAACCAGTAGGCCAGAGTAAGAGTCTAAGACCTTAGCTATTAGGCCAGAGTAAGAGTTAAGACCTTAGCTATTAGGCCAGAGTAAGAGTTAAGACCTTAACCAGTAGGCCAGAGTAAGAGTTAAGACCTTAACCAGTAGGCCAGAGTAAGAGTCTAAGACCTTAGCTATTAGGCCAGAGTAAGAGTTAAGACCTTAACCATCAGGCCAGAGTACGAGTCTAAGCCCTTTGCTATTAGGCCAGAGTAAGAGTTAAGACCTTAGCTATTAGGCCAGAGTAAGAGTTAAGACCTTAACCAGTAGGCCAGAGAAAGAGTTAAGACCTTAACCATTAGGCCAGAGCACGAGTCTAAGCCCTTACCTATTAGGCCAGAGTAAGAGTTAAGACCTTAACCAGTAGGCCAGAGTAAGAGTTAAGACCTTAACCATTGGGCCAGAGTACGAGTCTAAGCCTTACCTATTAGGCCAGAGTAAGAGTTAAAACCTTAACCATTAGGCCAGAGTATGAGTCTAAGACCTTAGCTATTAGGCCAGAGTAAGAGTTAAGACCTTAGCTATTAGGCCAGAGTAAGAGTTAAGACCTTAACCAATAGGCCAGAGTGAGAGTTAAGACCTTAACCATTAGGCCAGAGTACGAGTCTAAGACTTTAGCTATTAGGCCAGAGTAAGAGTTAAGACCTTAACCAGTAGGCCAGAGTAAGAGTTAAGACCTTAACCATTAGGCCAGAGTACGAGTCTAAGACCTTAGCTATTAGGCCAGAGTAAGAATTAAGACCTTAACCAGTAGGCCAGAGTAAGAGTTAAGACCTTAACCATTAGGCCAGAGTACGAGTCTAAGACCTTAGCTATTAGGCCAGAGTAAGAGTTAAGACCTTAACCAGTAGGCCAGAGTAAGAGTTAAGACCTTAGCTATTAGGCCAGAGTAAGAGTTAAGACCTTAACCAGTAGGCCAAAGTAAGAGTTAAGACCTTAACCAGTATTCCAGAGTAAGAGTTAAGACCTTGACCAGTAGGCCAGAGTACGAGTCTAAGACCTTAGCTATTAGGCCAGAGTATGAGTTAAGACCTTAACCAGTAGGTCAGAGTACGAGTCTAAGACCTTAGCTATTAGGCCAGAGTACCAGTCTAAGACCTTAGCTATTAGGCCAGAGTAAGAGTTAAGACCTTAAACATTAGGCCAGAGTGTGAGTCTAAGACCTTAGCTATTAGGCCAGAGTAAGAGTTAAGACCTTAGCTATTAGGCCAGAGTAAGAGTTAAGACCTTAACCATTAAGCCATAGTACGACTCTAAGACCTTAGCTATTCGGCCAGAGTAAGAGTTAAGACCTTAACCAGTAGGCCAGAGTAAGAGTTAAGACCTTAACCAATAGGCCAGAGTAAGAGTCTAAGACCTTAGCTATTAGGCCAGAGTAAGAGTTAAGACCTTAGCTATTAGGCCAGAGTAAGAGTTAAGACCTTAACCAGTAGGCCAGAGTAAGAGTTAAGACCTTAACCAGTAGGCCAGAGTAAGAGTTAGGACCTTAGCTATTAGGCCAGAGTAAGAGTTAGGACCTTAACCATTAGGCCAGATTACGAGTCTAATACCTTTGCTATTAGGCCAGAGTAAGAGTTAAGACCTTAGCTATTAGGCCAGAGTAAGAGTTAAGACCTTAACCAGTAGGCCAGAGTAAGAGTTAAGACCTTAACCATTAGGCCAGAGTACGAGTCTAAGCCCTTACCTATTAGGCCAGAGTAAGAGTTAAGACCTTAACCAGTAGGCCAGAGTAAGAGTTAAAACCTTAACCATTAGGCCAGAGTATGAGTCTAAGACCTTAGCTATTAGGCCAGAGTAAGAGTTAAGACCTTAGCTATTAGGCCAGAGTAAGAGTTAAGACCTTAACCAGTAGGCCAGAGTAGAAGTTAAGACCTTAACCAGTAGGCCAAAGTAAGTGTTAAGACCTTAACCAGTATTCCAGAATAAGAGTTAAGACCTTGACCAGTAGACCAGAGTACGAGTCTAAGACCTTAGCTATTAGGCCAGAGTATGAGTTAAGACCTTAACCAGTAGGTCAGAGTACGAGTCTAAGACCTTAGCTATTAGGCCAGAGTACGAGTCTAAGACCTTAGCTATTAGGCCAGAGTAAGAGTTAAGACCTTATCAATTAGGCCAGAGTAAGAGTTAAGACCTTAGCTTTTAGGCCAGAGTAAGAGCTAAGACCTTAGTTATTAGGCCAGAGTAAGAGTTAAGACCTTAACCAATAGGCCAGAGTAAGAGTTAAGACCTTACCCATTAGGCCAGAGTACGAGTCTAAGACCTTAGCTATTAGGTCAGAGTAAGAGTTAAGACCTTAACCAGTAGGCCAGAGTAAGAGTTAAGACCTTAACCTGTAGGCCATAGTACGAGTCTAAGACCTTAGCTATTAGGCCAGAGTAAGAGTTAAGACCTTAACCAGTAGGCCAGAGTAAGAGTTAAGACCTTAACCTGTAGGCCATAGTAAGAGTCTAAGACCTTAACTATTAGGCCAGAGTAAGAGTTAAGACCTTAACCATTAGGCCAGATTACGAGTCTAAGACCTTTGCTATTCAGCCAGAGTAAGAGTTAAGACCTTATCTATTAGGCCAGAGTAAGAGTTAAGACCTAAACCAGTAGGCCAGAGTAAGAGTTAAGACCTTAACCATTAGGCCAGAGTACGCGTCTAAGCCCTTAGCTATTAGGCCAGAGTAAGAGTTAAGACCTTAACCAGTAGGCCAGAGGAAGAGTTAAGACCTTAACCATTAGGCCAGACTACGAGTCTAAGACCTTAGCTATTAGGCCAGAGTAAGAGTTAAGACCTTATCAATTAGGCCAGAGTAAGAGTTAAGACCTTAGCTATTAGGCCAGAGTAAGAGTTAAGACCTTAGTTATTAGGCCAGAGTAAGAGTTAAGACCTTAACCAATAGGCCAGAGTACGAGACTAAGACCTTAGCTATTAGGCCAGAGTAAGAGTTAAGACCTTAACCAATAGGCCAGAGTACGAGTCTAAGACCTTAGCTATTAGGCCAGAGTAAGAGTTAAGACCTTAACCAATAGGCCAGAGTAAGAGTTAAGACCTTAACCATTAGGCCAGAGTACGAGTCTAAGACCTTAGCTATTAGGCCAGAGTAAGAGTTAAGACCTTAACCAGTAGGCCAGAGTAAGAGTTAAGACCTTAACCATTAGGCCAGAGTACGAGTCTAAGACATTAGCTATTAGGCCAGAATAAGAGTTAAGACCTTAACCAGTAGGCCAGAGTAAGAGTTAAGACCATAACCATTAGTCCAGAGTACGAGTCTAGGACCTTAGCTATTATCCCAGAGTAAGAGTTAAGACCTTAACCATTAGGCCAGATTACGAGTCTAATACCTTTGCTATTAGGCCAGAGTAAGAGTTAAGACCTTAGATATTAGGCCAGAGTAAGAGTTAAGACCTTAACCAGTAGGCCAGAGTAAGAGTTAAGACCTTAACCATTAGGCCAGAGTACGAGTCTAAGCCCTTACCTATTAGGCCAGAGTAAGAGTTAAGACCTTAACCAGTAGGCCAGTGTAAGAGTTAAGGCCTTAACCATTAGGCCAGAGTATGAGTCTAAGACCTTAGCTATTAGGCCAGAGTAAGAGTTAAGACCTTAACTATTAGGCCAGAGTAAGAGTTAAGACATTAGCTATTAGGCCAGAGTAAGAGTTAAGACCTTAGTTATTAGGCCAGAGTAAGAGTTAAGACCTTAACCAATAGGCCAGAGTAAGAGTTCAGACCTTAACCATTAGGCCAGAGTACGAGTCTAAGACTTTAGCTATTAGGCCAGAGTAAGAGTTAAGACCTTAACCAGTAGGCCAGAGTAAGAGTTAAGACCTTAACCATTAGGCCAGAGTACGAGTCTAAGACCTTAGCTATTAGGCCAGAGTAAGAGTTAAGACCTTAACCAGTAGGCCAGAGTAAGAGTTAAGACCTTAACCATTAGGCCAGAGTACGAGTCTAAGACCTTAGCTATTAGGCCAGAGTAAGAGTTAAGACCTTAGCTATTAGGCCAGAGTACGAGTCTAAGACCTTAGCTATTAGGCCAGAGTAAGATTTAAGACCTTATCTAATAGGCCAGAGTAAGAGTTAAGACCTTAACCAGTAGGCCAGGGTAGGAGTTAAGACTTTAACCAG
Organism: Triturus cristatus; assembly: GCF_964204655.1. Classification (NCBI taxonomy): domain Eukaryota; kingdom Metazoa; phylum Chordata; class Amphibia; order Caudata; family Salamandridae; genus Triturus; species Triturus cristatus. The sequence goes on along the minus strand of NC_140589.1, from coordinate 1,098,114,999 downwards.
TAGGCCAAAGTAAGAGTTAAGACCTTAACCAGTATTCCAGAGGAAGAGTTAAGACCTTGACCAGTAGGCCAGAGTACGAGTCTAAGACCTTAGCTATTAGGCCAGAGTACGAGTTAAGACCTTAACCAGTAGGTCAGAGTACGAGTCTAAGGCCTTAGCTATTAGGCCAGAGTACCAGTCTAAGACCTTAGCTATTAGGCCAGAGTAAGAGTTAAGACCTTAAACATTAGGCCAGAGTATGAGTCTAAGACCTTAGCTATTAGGCCAGAGTAAGAGTTAAGACCTTAGCTATTAGGCCAGAGTAAGAGTTAAGACCTTAACCATTAGGCCAGAGTAAGAGTCTAAGACCTTAGCTATTAGGCCAGAGTAAGAGTTAAGACCTTAGCTATTAGGCCAGAGTAAGAGTTAAGACCTTAACCAGTAGGCCAGAGTAAGAGTTAAGACCTTAACCAGTAGGCCAGAGTAAGAGTCTAAGACCTTAGCTATTAGGCCAGAGTAAGAGTTAAGACCTTAACCATTAGGCCAGAGTACGAGTCTAAGCCCTTTGCTATTAGGCCAGAGTAAGAGTTAAGACCTTAGCTATTAGGCCAGAGTAAGAGTTAAGACCTTAACCAGTAGGCCAGAGAAAGAGTTAAGACCTTAACCATTAGGCCAGCGTACGAGTCTAAGCCCTTACCTATTAGGCCAGAGTAAGAGTTAAGACCTTAACCAGTAGGCCAGAGTAAGAGTTAAGACCTTAACCATTAGGCCAGAGTACGAGTCTAAGCCCTTACCTATTAGGCCAGAGTAAGAGTTAAAACATTAACCATTAGGCCAGAGTATGAGTCTAAGACCTTAGCTATTAGGCCAGAGTAAGAGTTAAGACCTTAACCATTTGGCCAGAGTACGAGTCTAAGACTTTAGCTATTAGGCCAGAGTACGAGTTAAGACCTTAACCAGTAGGCCAGAGTAAGAGTTAAGACCTTAACCATTAGGCCAGAGTACGAGTCTAAGACCTTAGCTATTAGGCCAGAGTAAGAGTTAAGACCTTAACCAGTAGGCCAGAGTAAGAGTTAAGACCTTAACCATTAGGCCAGAGTACGAGTCTAAGACCTTAGCTATTAGGCCAGAGTAAGAGTTAAGACCTTAGCTATTAGGCCAGAGTACGAGTCTAAGACCTTAGCTATTAGGCCAGAGTAAGATTTAAGACCTTAGCTATTAGGCCAGAGTAAGAGTTAAGACCTTAACCTGTAGGCCAGGGTAGGAGTTAAGACCTTAACCAGTAGGCCAAAGTAAGAGTTAAGACCTTAACCAGTATTCCAGAGTAAGAGTTAAGACCTTGACCAGTAGGCCAGAGTACGAGTCTAAGACCTTAGCTATTAGGCCAGAGTACGAGTTAAGACCTTAACCAGTAGGTCAGAGTACGAGTCTAAGACCTTAGCTATTAGGCCAGAGTACCAGTCTAAGACCTTAGCTATTAGGCCAGAGTAAGAGTTAAGACCTTAAATATTAGGCCAGAGTATGAGTCTAAGACCTTAGCTATTAGGCCAGAGTACCAGTCTAAGACCTTAGCTATTAGGCCAGAGTAAGAGTTAAGACCTTAAACATTAGGCCAGAGTATGAGTCTAAGACCTTAGCTATTAGGCCAGAGTAAGAGTTAAGACCTTAGCTATTAGGCCAGAGTAAGAGTTAAGACCTTAACCATTAGGCCAGAGTACGACTCTAAGACCTTAGCTATTCGGCCAGAGTAAGAGTTAAGACCTTAACCAGTAGGCCAGAGTAAGAGTTAAGACCTTAACCAGTAGGCCAGAGTAAGAGTCTAAGACCTTAGCTATTAGGCCAGAGTAAGAGTTAAGACCTTAGCTATTAGGCCAGAGTAAGAGTTAAGACCTTAACCAGTAGGCCAGAGTAAGAGTTAAGACCTTAACCAGTAGGCCAGAGTAAGAGTCTAAGACCTTAGCTATTAGGCCAGAGTAAGAGTTAAGACCTTAACCATCAGGCCAGAGTACGAGTCTAAGCCCTTTGCTATTAGGCCAGAGTAAGAGTTAAGACCTTAGCTATTAGGCCAGAGTAAGAGTTAAGACCTTAACCAGTAGGCCAGAGAAAGAGTTAAGACCTTAACCATTAGGCCAGAGTACGAGTCTAAGCCCTTACCTATTAGGCCAGAGTAAGAGTTAAGACCTTAACCAGTAGGCCAGAGTAAGAGTTAAGGCCTTAACCATTAGGCCAGAGTATGAGTCTAAGACCTTAGCTATTAGGCCAGAGTAAGAGTTAAGACCTTAACTATTAGGCCAGAGTAAGAGTTAAGACATTAGCTATTAGGCCAGAGTAAGAGTTAAGACCTTAGTTATTAGGCCAGAGTAAGAGTTAAGACCTTAACCAATAGGCCAGAGTAAGAGTTAAGACCTTAACCATTAGGCCAGAGTACGAGTCTAAGACCTTAGCTATTAGGCCAGAGTAAGAGTTAAGAACTTAACCAGTAGGCCAGAGTAAGAGTGAAGACCTTAACCATTAGGCCAGAGTACGAGTCTAAGACCTTAGCTATTAGGCCAGAGTAAGAGTTAAGACCTTAGCTATTAGGCCAGAGTACGAGTCTAAGACCTTAGCTATTAGGCCAGAGTAAGATTTAAGACCTTAGCTATTAGGCCAGAGTAAGAGTTAAGACCTTAACCAGTAGGCCAGGGTAGGAGTTAAGACTTTAACCAGTAGGCCAAAGTAAGAGTTAAGACCTTAACCAGTATTCCAGAGGAAGAGTTAAGACCTTGACCAGTAGGCCAGAGTACGAGTCTAAGACCTTAGCTATTAGGCCAGAGTACGAGTTAAGACCTTAACCAGTAGGTCAGAGTACGAGTCTAAGACCTTAGCTATTAGGCCAGAGTATGAGTCTAAGACCTTAGCTATTAGGCCAGAGTAAGAGTTAAGACCTTAGCTATTAGGCCAGAGTAAGAGTTAAGACCTTAACCATTAGGCCAGAGAACGACTCTAAGACCTTAGCTATTCGGCCAGAGTAAGAGTTAAGACCTTAACCAGTAGGCCAGAGTAAGAGTTAAGACCTTAACCAGTAGGCCAGAGTAAGAGTCTAAGACCTTAGCTATTAGGCCAGAGTAATAGTTAAGACCTTAGCTATTAGGCCAGAGTAAGAGTTAAGACCTTAACCAGTAGGCCAGAGTAAGAGTTAAGACCTTAACCAGTAGGCCAGAGTAAGAGTCTAAGACCTTAGCTATTAGGCCAGAGTAAGAGTTAAGACCTTAACCATTAGGCCAGAGTACGAGTCTAAGCCCTTTGCTATTAGGCCAGAGTAAGAGTTAAGACCTTAGCTATTAGGCCAGAGTAAGAGTTAAGACCTTAACCAGTAGGCCAGAGAAAGAGTTAAGACCTTAACCATTAGGCCAGAGTACGAGTCTAAGCCCTTACCTATTAGGCCAGAGTAAGAGTTAAGACCTTAACCAGTAGGCCAGAGTAAGAGTTAAGACCTTAACCATTAGGCCAGAGTACGAGTCTAAGCCCTTACCTATTAGGCCAGAGTAAGAGTTAAAACCTTAACCATTAGGCCAGAGTATGAGTCTAAGACCTTAGCTATTAGGCCAGAGTAAGAGTTAAGACCTTAACCATTAGGCCAGAGTACGAGTCTAAGACTTTAGCTATTAGGCCAGAGTACGAGTTAAGACCTTAACCAGTAGGCCAGAGTAAGAGTTAAGACCTTAACCATTAGGGGCCAGAGTACGAGTCTAAGACCTTAGCTATCAGGCCAGAGTAAGAGTTAAGACCTTAACCAGTAGGCCAGAGTAAGAGTTAAGACCTTAACCATTAGGCCAGAGTACGAGTCTAAGACCTTAGCTATTAGGCCAGAGTAAGAGTTAAGACCTTAGCTATTAGGCCAGAGTACGAGTCTAAGACCTTAGCTATTAGGCCAGAGTAAGATTTAAGACCTTAGCTATTAGGCCAGAGTAAGAGTTAAGACCTTAACCTGTAGGCCAGGGTAGGAGTTAAGACCTTAACCAGTAGGCCAAAGTAAGAGTTAAGACCTTAACCAGTATTCCAGAGTAAGAGTTAAGACCTTGACCAGTAGGCCAGAGTACGGGTCTAAGACCTTAGCTATTAGGCCAGAGTACGAGTTAAGACCTTAACCAGTAGGTCAGAGTACGAGTCTAAGACCTTAGCTATTAGGCCAGAGTACCAGTCTAAGACCTTAGCTATTAGGCCAGAGTGAGAGTTAAGACCTTAAACATTAGGCCAGAGTGTGAGTCTAAGACCTTAGCTATAAGGCCAGAGTAAGAGTTAAGACCTTAGCTATTAGGCCAGAGTAAGAGTTAAGACCTTAACCATTAGGCCAGAGTACGACTCTAAGACCTTAGCTATTCGGACAGAGTAAGAGTTAAGACCTTAACCAGTAGGCCAGAGTAAGAGTTAGGACCTTAACCAGTAGGCCAGAGTAAGAGTCTAAGACCTTAGCTATTAGGCCAGAGTAAGAGTTAAGACCTTAGCTATTAGGCCAGAGTAAGAGTTAAGACCTTAACCAGTAGGCCAGAGTAAGAGTTAAGACCTTAACCAGTAGGCCAGAGTAAGAGTCTAAGACCTTAGCTATTAGGCCAGAGTAAGAGTTAAGACCTTAACCATTAGGCCAGAGTACGAGTCTAAGCCCTTTGCTATTAGGCCAGAGTAAGAGTTAAGACCTTAGCTATTAGGCCAGAGTAAGAGTTAAGACCTTAACCAGTAGGCCAGAGAAAGAGTTAAGACCTTAACCATTAGGCCAGAGCACGAGTCTAAGCCCTTACCTATTAGGCCAGAGTAAGAGTTAAGACCTTAACCAGTAGGCCAGAGTAAGAGTTAAGACCTTAACCATTGGGCCAGAGTACGAGTCTAAGCCTTACATATTAGGCCAGAGTAAGAGTTAAAACCTTAACCATTAGGCCAGAGTATGAGTCTAAGACCTTAGCTATTAGGCCAGAGTAAGAGTTAAGACCTTAGCTATTAGGCCAGAGTAAGAGTTAAGACCTTAACCAATAGGCCAGAGTGAGAGTTAAGACCTTAACCATTAGGCCAGAGTACGAGTCTAAGACTTTAGCTATTAGGCCAGAGTAAGAGTTAAGACCTTAACCAGTAGGCCAGAGTAAGAGTTAAGACCTTAACCATTAGGCCAGAGTACGAGTCTAAGACCTTAGCTATTAGGCCAGAGTAAGAATTAAGACCTTAACCAGTAGGCCAGAGTAAGAGTTAAGACCTTAACCATTAGGCCAGAGTACGAGTCTAAGACCTTAGCTATTAGGCCAGAGTAAGAGTTAAGACCTTAACCAGTAGGCCAGAGTAAGAGTTAAGACCTTAGCTATTAGGCCAGAGTAAGAGTTAAGACCTTAACCAGTAGGCCAAAGTAAGAGTTAAGACCTTAACCAGTATTCCAGAGTAAGAGTTAAGACCTTGACCAGTAGGCCAGAGTACGAGTCTAAGACCTTAGCTATTAGGCCAGAGTATGAGTTAAGACCTTAACCAGTAGGTCAGAGTACGAGTCTAAGACCTTAGCTATTAGGCCAGAGTACCAGTCTAAGACCTTAGCTATTAGGCCAGAGTAAGAGTTAAGACCTTAAACATTAGGCCAGAGTGTGAGTCTAAGACCTTAGCTATTAGGCCAGAGTAAGAGTTAAGACCTTAGCTATTAGGCCAGAGTAAGAGTTAAGACCTTAACCATTAAGCCATAGTACGACTCTAAGACCTTAGCTATTCGGCCAGAGTAAGAGTTAAGACCTTAACCAGTAGGCCAGAGTAAGAGTTAAGACCTTAACCAATAGGCCAGAGTAAGAGTCTAAGACCTTAGCTATTAGGCCAGAGTAGGAGTTAAGACCTTAGCTATTAGGCCAGAGTAAGAGTTAAGACCTTAACCAGTAGGCCAGAGTAAGAGTTAAGACCTTAACCAGTAGGCCAGAGTAAGAGTTAGGACCTTAGCTATTAGGCCAGAGTAAGAGTTAGGACCTTAACCATTAGGCCAGATTACGAGTCTAATACCTTTGCTATTAGGCCAGAGTAAGAGTTAAGACCTTAGCTATTAGGCCAGAGTAAGAGTTAAGACCTTAACCAGTAGGCCAGAGTAAGAGTTAAGACCTTAACCATTAGGCCAGAGTACGAGTCTAAGCCCTTGCCTATTAGGCCAGAGTAAGAGTTAAGACCTTAACCAGTAGGCCAGAGTAGGAGTTAAAACCTTAACCATTAGGCCAGAGTATGAGTCTAAGACCTTAGCTATTAGGCCAGAGTAAGAGTTAAGACCTTAGCTATTAGGCCAGAGTAAGAGTTAAGACCTTAACCAGTAGGCCAGAGTAGAAGTTAAGACCTTAACCAGTAGGCCAAAGTAAGTGTTAAGACCTTAACCAGTATTCCAGAGTAAGAGTTAAGACCTTGACCAGTAGGCCAGAGTACGAGTCTAAGACCTTAGCTATTAGGCCAGAGTATGAGTTAAGACCTTAACCAGTAGGTCAGAGTACGAGTCTAAGACCTTAGCTATTAGGCCAGAGTACGAGTCTAAGACCTTAGCTATTAGGCCAGAGTAAGAGTTAAGACCTTATCAATTAGGCCAGAGTAAGAGTTAAGACCTTAGCTTTTAGGCCAGAGTAAGAGCTAAGACCTTAGTTATTAGGCCAGAGTAAGAGTTAAGACCTTAACCAATAGGCCAGAGTAAGAGTTAAGACCTTACCCATTAGGCCAGAGTACGAGTCTAAGACCTTAGCTATTAGGTCAGAGTAAGAGTTAAGACCTTAACCAGTAGGCCAGAGTAAGAGTTAAGACCTTAACCTGTAGGCCATAGTACGAGTCTAAGACCTTAGCTATTAGGCCAGAGTAAGAGTTAAGACCTTAACCAGTAGGCCAGAGTAAGAGTTAAGACCTTAACCTGTAGGCCATAGTAAGAGTCTAAGACCTTAACTATTAGGCCAGAGTAAGAGTTAAGACCTTAACCATTAGGCCAGATTACGAGTCTAAGACCTTTGCTATTCAGCCAGAGTAAGAGTTAAGACCTTATCTATTAGGCCAGAGTAAGAGTTAAGACCTAAACCAGTAGGCCAGAGTAAGAGTTAAGACCTTAACCATTAGGCCAGAGTACGCGTCTAAGCCCTTAGCTATTAGGCCAGAGTAAGAGTTAAGACCTTAACCAGTAGGCCAGAGGAAGAGTTAAGACCTTAACCATTAGGCCAGACTACGAGTCTAAGACCTTAGCTATTAGGCCAGAGTAAGAGTTAAGACCTTATCAATTAGGCCAGAGTAAGAGTTAAGACCTTAGCTATTAGGCCAGAGTAAGAGTTAAGACCTTAGTTATTAGGCCAGAGTAAGAGTTAAGACCTTAACCAATAGGCCAGAGTACGAGTCTAAGACCTTAGCTATTAGGCCAGAGTAAGAGTTAAGACCTTAACCAATAGGCCAGAGTACGAGTCTAAGACCTTAGCTATTAGGCCAGAGTAAGAGTTAAGACCTTAACCAATAGGCCAGAGTAAGAGTTAAGACCTTAACCATTAGGCCAGAGTACGAGTCTAAGACCTTAGCTATTAGGCCAGAGTAAGAGTTAAGACCTTAACCAGTAGGCCAGAGTAAGAGTTAAGACCTTAACCATTAGGCCAGAGTACGAGTCTAAGACATTAGCTATTAGGCCAGAATAAGAGTTAAGACCTTAACCAGTAGGCCAGAGTAAGAGTTAAGACCATAACCATTAGTCCAGAGTACGAGTCTAGGACCTTAGCTATTATCCCAGAGTAAGAGTTAAGACCTTAACCATTAGGCCAGATTACGAGTCTAATACCTTTGCTATTAGGCCAGAGTAAGAGTTAAGACCTTAGCTATTAGGCCAGAGTAAGAGTTAAGACCTTAACCAGTAGGCCAGAGTAAGAGTTAAGACCTTAACCATTAGGCCAGAGTACGAGTCTAAGCCCTTACCTATTAGGCCAGAGTAAGAGTTAAGACCTTAACCAGTAGGCCAGTGTAAGAGTTAAGGCCTTAACCATTAGGCCAGAGTATGAGTCTAAGACCTTAGCTATTAGGCCAGAGTAAGAGTTAAGACCTTAACTATTAGGCCAGAGTAAGAGTTAAGACATTAGCTATTAGGCCAGAGTAAGAGTTAAGACCTTAGTTATTAGGCCAGAGTAAGAGTTAAGACCTTAACCAATAGGCCAGAGTAAGAGTTCAGACCTTAACCATTAGGCCAGAGTACGAGTCTAAGACTTTAGCTATTAGGCCAGAGTAAGAGTTAAGACCTTAACCAGTAGGCCAGAGTAAGAGTTAAGACCTTAACCATTAGGCCAGAGTACGAGTATAAGACCTTAGCTATTAGGCCAGAGTAAGAGTTAAGACCTTAACCAGTAGGCCAGAGTAAGAGTTAAGACCTTAACCATTAGGCCAGAGTACGAGTCTAAGACCTTAGCTATTAGGCCAGAGTAAGAGTTAAGACCTTAGCTATTAGGCCAGAGTACGAGTCTAAGACCTTAGCTATTAGGCCAGAGTAAGATTTAAGACCTTATCTAATAGGCCAGAGTAAGAGTTAAGACCTTAACCAGTAGGCCAGGGTAGGAGTTAAGACTTTAACCAGTAGGCCAAAGTAAGAGTTAAGACCTTAACCAGTATTCCAGAGGAAGAGTTAAGACCTTGACCAGTAGGCCAGAGTACTAGTCTAAGACCTTAGCTATTAGGCCAGAGTACGAGTTAAGACCTTAACCAGTAGGTCAGAGTACGAGTCTAAGGCCTTAGCTATTAGGCCAGAGTACCAGTCTAAGACCTTAGCTATTAGGCCAGAGTACCAGTCTAAGACCTTAGCTATTAGGCCAGAGTAAGAGTTAAGACCTTAACCATTAGGCCAGAGTACGAGTCTAAGACGTTAGCTATTAGGCCAGAGTAAGAGTTAAGACCTTAGCTATTAGGCCAGAGTAAGAGTTAAGACCTTAACCATTAGGCCAGAGTACGACTCTAAGACCTTAGCTATTCGGCCAGAGTAAGAGTTAAGACCTTAACCAGTAGGCCAGAGTAAGATTTTAAGACCTTAACCAGTAGGCCAGAGTAAGAGTCTAAGACCTTAGCTATTAGGCCAGAGTAAGAGTTAAGACCTTAGCTATTAGGCCAGAGTAAGAGTTAAGACCTTAACCAGTAGGCCAGAGTAAGAGTTAAGACCTTAACCAGTAGGCCAGAGTAAGAGTCTAAGACCTTAGCTATTAGGCCAGAGTAAGAGTTAAGACCTTAACCATTAGGCCAGAGTACGAGTCTAAGCCCTTTGCTATTAGGCCAGAGTAAGAGTTAAGACCTTAGCTATTAGGCTAGAGTAAGAGTTAAGACCTTAACCAGTAGGCCAGAGAAAGAGTTAAGACCTTAACCATTAGGCCAGAGTACGAGTCTAAGCCCTTACCTATTAGGCCAGAGTAAGAGTTAAGACCTTAACCAGTAGGCCAGAGTAAGAGTTAAGGCCTTAACCATTAGGCCAGAGTATGAGTCTAAGACCTTAGCTATTAGGCCAGAGTAAGAGTTAAGACCTTAACTATTAGGCCAGAGTAAGAGTTAAGACATTAGCTATTAGGCCAGAGTAAGAGTTAGGACCTTAGTTATTAGGCCAGAGTAAGAGTTAAGACCTTAACCAATAGGCCAGAGTAAGAGTTAAGACCTTAACCATTAGGCCAGAGTACGAGTCTAAGACTTTAGCTATTAGGCCAGAGTAAGAGTTAAGACCTTAACCAGTAGGCCAGAGTAAGAGTTAAGACCTTAACCATTAGGCCAGAGTACGAGTCTAAGACCTTAGCTATTAGGCCAGAGTAAGAGTTAAGAACTTAACCAGTAGGCCAGAGTAAGAGTGAAGACCTTAACCATTAGGCCAGAGTACGAGTCTAAGACCTTAGCTATTAGGCCAGAGTAAGAGTTAAGACCTTAGCTATTAGGCCAGAGTACGAGTCTAAGACCTTAGCTATTAGGCCAGAGTAAGATTTAAGACCTTAGTTATTAGGCCAGAGTAAGAGTTAAGACCTTAACCAGTAGGCCAGGGTAGGAGTTAAGACTTTAACCAGTAGGCCAAAGTAAGAGTTAAGACCTTAACCAGTATTCCAGAGGAAGAGTTAAGACCTTGACCAGTAGGCCAGAGTACGAGTCTAAGACCTTAGCTATTAGGCCAGAGTACCAGTCTAAGACCTTAGCTATTAGGCCAGAGTAAGAGTTAAGACCTTAAACATTAGGCCAGAGTATGAGTCTAAGACCTTAGCTATTAGGCCAGAGTAAGAGTTAAGACCTTAGCTATTAGGCCAGAGTAAGAGTTAAGACCTTAACCATTAGGCCAGAGAACGACTCTAAGACCTTAGCTATTTGGCCAGAGTAAGAGTTAAGACCTTAACCAGTAGGCCAGAGTAAGAGTTAAGACCTTAACCAGTAGGCCAGAGTAAGAGTCTAAGACCTTAGCTATTAGGCCAGAGTAAGAGTTAAGACCTTAGCTATTAGGCCAGAGAAAGAGTTAAGACCTTAACCATTAGGCCAGAGTACGACTCTAAGACCTTAGCTATTCGGCCAGAGTAAGAGTTAAGACCTTAACCAGTAGGCCAGAGTAAGAGTTAAGACCTTAACCAGTAGGCCAGAGTAAGAGTTAGGACCTTAGCTATTAGGCCAGAGTAAGAGTTAGGACCTTAACCATTAGGCCAGATTACGAGTCTAATACCTTTGCTATTAGGCCAGAGTAAGAGTTAAGACCTTAGCTATTAGGCCAGAGTAAGAGTTAAGACCTTAACCAGTAGGCCAGAGTAAGAGTTAAGACCTTAACCATTAGGCCAGAGTACGAGTCTAAGCCCTTACCTATTAGGCCAGAGTAAGAGTTAAGACCTTAGCTATTAGGCCAGAGTAAGAGTTAAGACCTTAACCAGTGGGCCAGAGTAGAAGTTAAGACCTTAACCAGTAGGCCAAAGTAAGTGTTAAGACCTTAACCAGTATTCCAGAGTAAGAGTTAAGACCTTGACCAGTAGGCCAGAGTACGAGTCTAAGACCTTAGCTATTAGGCCAGAGTATGAGTTAAGACCTTAACCAGTAGGTCAGAGTACGAGTCTAAGACCTTAGCTATTAGGCCAGAGTACGAGTCTAAGACCTTAGCTATTAGGCCAGAGTAAGAGTTAAGACCTTATCAATTAGGCCAGAGTAAGAGTTAAGACCTTAGCTTTTAGGCCAGAGTAAGAGCTAAGACCTTAGTTATTAGGCCAGAGTAAGAGTTAAGACCTTATCCAATAGGCCAGAGTAAGAGTTAAGACCTTAACCATTAGGCCAGAGTACGAGTCTAAGACCTTAGCTATTAGGTCAGAGTAAGAGTTAAGACCTTAACCAGTAGGCCAGAGTAAGAGTTAAGACCTTAACCTGTAGGCCATAGTACGAGTCTAAGACCTTAGCTATTAGGCCAGAGTGTGAGTTAAGACCTTAACCAGTAGGCCAGAGTAAGAGTTAAGACCTTAACCTGTAGGCCATAGTAAGAGTCTAAGACCTTAACTATTAGGCCAGAGTAAGAGTTAAGACCTTAACCATTAGGCCAGATTACGAGTCTAAGACCTTTGCTATTCAGCCAGAGTAAGAGTTAAGACCTAATCTATTAGGCCAGAGTAAGAGTTAAGACCTAAACCAGTAGGCCAGAGTAAGAGTTAAGACCTTAACCATTAGGCCAGAGTACGCGTCTAAGCCCTTAGCTATTAGGCCAGAGTAAGAGTTAAGACCTTAACCAGTAGGCCAGAGGAAGAGTTAAGACCTTAACCATTAGGCCAGAGTACGAGTCTAAGACCTTAGCTATTAGGCCAGAGTAAGAGTTAAGACCTTATCAATTAGGCCAGAGTAAGAGTTAAGACCTTAGCTATTAGGCCAGAGTAAGAGTTAAGACCTTAGTTATTAGGCCAGAGTAAGAGTTAAGACCTTAACCAATAGGCCAGAGTAAGAGTTAAGACATTAACCATTAGGCCAGAGTACGAGTCTAAGACCTTAGCTATTAGGCCAGAGTAAGAGTTAAGACCTTAACCAATAGGCCAGAGTAAGAGTTAAGACCTTAACCATTAGGCCAGAGTACGAGTCTAAGACCTTAGCTATTAGGCCAGAGTAAGAGTTAAGACCTTAACCAGTAGGCCAGAGTAAGAGTTAAGACCTTAACCATTAGGCCAGAGTACGAGTCTAAGACATTAGCTATTAGGCCAGAATAAGAGTTAAGACCTTAACCAGTAGGCCAGAGTAAGAGTTAAGACCATAACCATTAGTCCAGAGTACGAGTCTAAGACCTTAGCTATTATCCCAGAGTAAGAGTTAAGACCTTAACCATTAGGCCAGATTACGAGTCTAATACCTTTGCTATTAGGCCAGAGTAAGAGTTAAGACCTTAGCTATTAGGCCAGAGTAAGAGTTAAGACCTTAACCAGTAGGCCAGTGTAAGAGTTAAGACCTTAACCATTAGGCCAGAGTACGAGTCTAAGCCCTTACCTATTAGGCCAGAGTAAGAGTTAAGACCTTAACCAGTAGGCCAGAGTAAGAGTTAAGGCCTTAACCATTAGGCCAGAGTATGAGTCTAAGACCTTAGCTATTAGGCCAGAGTAAGAGTTAAGACCTTAACTATTAGGCCAGAGTAAGAGTTAAGACATTAGCTATTAGGCCAGAGTAAGAGTTAAGACCTTAGTTATTAGGCCAGAGTAAGAGTTAAGACCTTAACCAATAGGCCAGAGTAAGAGTTCAGACCTTAACCATTAGGCCAGAGTACGAGTCTAAGACTTTAGCTATTAGGCCAGAGTAAGAGTTAAGACCTTAACCAGTAGGCCAGAGTAAGAGTTAAGACCTTAACCATTAGGCCAGAGTACGAGTCTAAGACCTTAGCTATTAGGCCAGAGTGAGAGTTAAGACCTTAACCAGTAGGCCAGAGTAAGAGTTAAGACCTTAACCATTAGGCCAGAGTACGAGTCTAAGACCTTAGCTATTAGGCCAGAGTAAGAGTTAAGACCTTAACCAGTAGGCCAGAGTAAGAGTTAAGACCTTAACCAGTAGGCCAGAGTAAGAGTTAGGACCTTAGCTATTAAGCCAGAGTAAGAGTTAAGACCTTAACCATTAGGCTAGATTACGAGTCTAATACCTTTGCTATTAGGCCAGAGTAAGAGTTAAGACCTTAGCTATTAGGCCAGAGTAAGAGTTAAGACCTTAACCAGTAGGCCAGAGTAAGATTTAAGACCTTATCTAATAGGCCAGAGTAAGAGTTAAGACCTTAACCAGTATTCCAGAGGAAGAGTTAAGACCTTGACCAGTAGGCCAGAGTACGAGTCTAAGACCTTAGCTATTAGGCCAGAGTACGAGTTAAGACCTTAACCAGTAGGTCAGAGTACGAGTCTAAGGCCTTAGCTATTAGGCCAGAGTACCAGTCTAAGACCTTAGCTATTAGGCCAGAGTAAGAGTTAAGACCTTAAACATTAGGCCAGAGTATGAGTCTAAGACCTTAGCTATTAGGCCAGAGTAAGAGTTAAGACCTTAGCTATTAGGCCAGAGTAAGAGTTAAGACCTTAACCATTAGGCCAGAGTACGACTCTAAGACCTTAGCTATTCGGCCAGAGTAAGAGTTAAGACCTTAACCAGTAGGCCAGAGTAAGAGTTAAGACCTTAACCAGTAGGCCAGAGTAAGAGTCTAAGACCTTAGCTATTAGGCCAGAGTAAGAGTTAAGACCTTAGCTATTAGGCCAGAGTAAGAGTTAAGACCTTAACCAGTAGGCCAGAGTAAGAGTTAAGACCTTAACCAGTAGGCCAGAGTAAGAGTCTAAGACCTTAGCTATTAGGCCAGAGTAAGAGTTAAGACCTTAACCATTAGGCCAGAGTACGAGTCTAAGCCCTTTGCTATTAGGCCAGAGTAAGAGTTAAGACCTTAGCTATTAGGCCAGAGTAAGAGTTAAGACCTTAACCAGTAGGCCAGAGAAAGAGTTAAGACCTTAACCATTAGGCCAGAGTACGAGTCTAAGCCCTTACCTATTAGGCCAGAGTAAGAGTTAAGACCTTAACCAGTAGGCCAGAGTAAGAGTTAAGGCCTTAACCATTAGGCCAGAGTATGAGTCTAAGACCTTAGCTATTAGACCAGAGTAAGAGTTAAAACCTTAACTATTAGGCCAGAGTAAGAGTTAAGACATTAGCTATTAGGCCAGAGTAAGAGTTAAGACCTTAGTTATTAGGCCAGAGTAAGAGTTAAGACCTTAACCAATAGGCCAGAGTAAGAGTTAAGACCTTAACCATTAGGCCAGAGTACGAGTCTAAGACTTTAGCTATTAGGCCAGAGTAAGAGTTAAGACCTTAACCAGTAGGCCAGAGTAAGAGTTAAGACCTTAACCATTAGGCCAGAGTACGAGTCTAAGACCTTAGCTATTAGGCCAGAGTAAGAGTTAAGAACTTAACCAGTAGGCCAGAGTAAGAGTGAATACCTTAACCATTAGGCCAGAGTACGAGTCTAAGACCTTAGCTATTAGGCCAGAGTAAGAGTTAAGACCTTAGCTATTAGGCCAGAGTACGAGTCTAAGACCTTAGCTATTAGGCCAGAGTAAGATTTAAGACCTGAGCTATTAGGCCAGAGTAAGAGTTAAGACCTTAACCAGTAGGCCAGGGTAGGAGTTAAGACTTTAACCAGTAGGCCAAAGTAAGAGTTAAGACCTTAACCAGTATTCCAGAGGAAGAGTTAAGACCTTGACCAGTAGGCCAGAGTAAGAGTCTAAGACCTTAGCTATTAGGCCAGAGTAAGAGTTAAGACCTTAACCATTAGGCCAGAGTACGAGTCTAAGCCCTTTGCTATTAGGCCAGAGTAAGAGTTAAGACCTTAGCTATTAGGCCAGAGTAAGAGTTAAGACCTTAACCAGTAGGCCAGAGAAAGAGTTAAGACCTTAACCATTAGGCCAGAGTACGAGTCTAAGCCCTTACCTATTAGGCCAGAGTAAGAGTTAAGACCTTAACCAGTAGGCCAGAGTAAGAGTTAAGGCCTTAACCATTAGGCCAGAGTATGAGTCTAAGACCTTAGCTATTAGACCAGAGTAAGAGTTAAAACCTTAACTATTAGGCCAGAGTAAGAGTTAAGACATTAGCTATTAGGCCAGAGTAAGAGTTAAGACCTTAGTTATTAGGCCAGAGTAAGAGTTAAGACCTTAACCAATAGGCCAGAGTAAGAGTTAAGACCTTAACCATTAGGCCAGAGTACGAGTCTAAGACTTTAGCTATTAGGCCAGAGTAAGAGTTAAGACCTTAACCAGTAGGCCAGAGTAAGAGTTAAGACCTTAACCATTAGGCCAGAGTACGAGTCTAAGACCTTAGCTATTAGGCCAGAGTAAGAGTTAAGAACTTAACCAGTAGGCCAGAGTAAGAGTGAATACCTTAACCATTAGGCCAGAGTACGAGTCTAAGACCTTAGCTATTAGGCCAGAGTAAGAGTTAAGACCTTAGCTATTAGGCCAGAGTACGAGTCTAAGACCTTAGCTATTAGGCCAGAGTAAGATTTAAGACCTGAGCTATTAGGCCAGAGTAAGAGTTAAGACCTTAACCAGTAGGCCAGGGTAGGAGTTAAGACTTTAACCAGTAGGCCAAAGTAAGAGTTAAGACCTTAACCAGTATTCCAGAGGAAGAGTTAAGACCTTGACCAGTAGGCCAGAGTACGAGTCTAAGACCTTAGCTATTAGGCCAGAGTACCAGTCTAAGACCTTAGCTATTAGGCCAGAGTAAGAGTTAAGACCTTAAACATTAGGCCAGAGTATGAGTCTAAGACCTTAGCTATTAGGCCAGAGTAAGAGTTAAGACCTTAGCTATTAGGCCAGAGTAAGAGTTAAGACCTTAACCATTAGGCCAGAGAACGACTCTAAGACCTTAGCTATTTGGCCAGAGTAAGAGTTAAGACCTTAACCAGTAGGCCAGAGTAAGAGTTAAGACCTTAACCAGTAGGCCAGAGTAAGAGTCTAAGACCTTAGCTATTAGGCCAGAGTAAGAGTTAAGACCTTAGCTATTAGGCCAGAGTAAGAGTTAAGACCTTAACCAGTAGGCCAGAGTAAGAGTTAAGACCTTAACCAGTAGGCCAGAGTAAGAGTCTAAGACCTTAGCTATTAGGCCAGAGTAAGAGTTAAGACCTTAACCATTAGGCCAAAGTACGAGTCTAAGCCCTTTGCTATTAATGCCATAGTAAGAGTTAAGACCTTAGCTATTAGGCCAGAGTAAGAGTTAAGACCTTAACCAATAGGCCAGAGAAAGAGTTAAGACCTTAACCATTAGGCCAGAGTACGAGTCTAAGCCCTTACCTATTAGGCCAGAGTAAGAGTTAAGACCTTAACCAGTAGGCCAGAGTAAGAGTTAAGACCTTAACCATTAGGCCAGAGTACGAGTCTAAGCCCTTACCTATTAGGCCAGAGTAAGAGTTAAAACCTTAACCATTAGGCCAGAGTATGAGTCTAAGACCTTAGCTATTAGGCCAGAGTAAGAGTTAAGACCTTAACCATTAGGCCAGAGTACGAGTCTAAGACTTTAGCTATTAGGCCAGAGTACGAGTTAAGACCTTAACCAGTAGGCCAGAGTAAGAGTTAAGACCTTAACCATTAGGCCAGAGTACGAGTCTAAGACCTTAGCTATTAGGCCAGAGTAAGAGTTAAGACCTTAACCAGTAGGCCAGAGTAAGAGTTAAGACCTTAACCATTAGGCCAGAGTACGAGTCTAAGACCTTAGCTATTAGGCCAGAGTAAGAGTTAAGACCTTAGCTATTAGGCCAGAGTACGAGTCTAAGACCTTAGCTATTAGGCCAGAGTAAGATTTAAGACCTTAGCTATTAGGCCAGAGTAAGAGTTAAGACCTTAACCTGTAGGCCAGGGTAGGAGTTAAGACCTTAACCAGTAGGCCAAAGTAAGAGTTAAGACCTTAACCAGTATTCCAGAGTAAGAGTTAAGACCTTGACCAGTAGGCCAGAGTACGAGTCTAAGACCTTAGCTATTAGGCCAGAGTACGAGTTAAGACCTTAACCAGTAGGTCAGAGTACGAGTCTAAGACCTTAGCTATTAGGCCAGAGTACCAGTCTAAGACCTTAGCTATTAGGCCAGAGTAAGAGTTAAGACCTTAAACATTAGGCCAGAGTGTGAGTCTAAGACCTTAGCTATTAGGCCAGAGTAAGAGTTAAGACCTTAGCTATTAGGCCAGAGTAAGAGTTAAGACCTTAACCATTAGGCCAGTGTACGACTCTAAGACCTTAGCTATTCGGCCAGAGTAAGAGTTAAGACCTTAACCAGTAGGCCAGAGTAAGAGTCTAAGACCTTAGCTATTAGGCCAGAGTAAGAGTTAAGACCTTAGCTATTAGGCCAGAGTAAGAGTTAAGACCTTAACCAGTAGGCCAGAGTAAGAGTTAAGACCTTAACCAGTAGGCCAGAGTAAGAGTCTAAGACCTTAGCTATTAGGCCAGAGTAAGAGTTAAGACCTTAACCATTAGGCCAGAGTACGAGTCTAAGCCCTTTGCTATTAGGCCAGAGTAAGAGTTAAGACCTTAGCTATTAGGCCAGAGTAAGAGTTAAGACCTTAACCAGTAGGCCAGAGAAAGAGTTAAGACCTTAACCATTAGGCCAGAGCGCGAGTCTAAGCCCTTACCTATTAGGCCAGAGTAAGAGTTAAGACCTTAACCAGTAGGCCAGAGTAAGAGTTAAGACCTTAACCATTGGGCCAGAGTACGAGTCTAAGCCCTTACCTATTAGGCCAGAGTAAGAGTTAAAACCTTAACCATTAGGCCAGAGTATGAGTCTAAGACCTTAGCTATTAGGCCAGAGTAAGAGTTAAGACCTTAGCTATTAGGCCAGAGTAAGAGTTAAGACCTTAACCAATAGGCCAGAGTGAGAGTTAAGACCTTAACCATTAGGCCAGAGTACGAGTCTAAGACTTTAGCTATTAGGCCAGAGTAAGAGTTAAGACCTTAACCAGTAGGCCAGAGTAAGAGTTAAGACCTTAACCATTAGGCCAGAGTACGAGTCTAAGACCTTAGCTATTAGGCCAGAGTAAGAATTAAGACCTTAACCAGTAGGCCAGAGTAAGAGTTAAGACCTTAACCATTAGGCCAGAGTACGAGTCTAAGACCTTAGCTATTAGGCCAGAGTAAGAGTTAAGACCTTAACCAGTAGGCCAGAGTAAGAGTTAAGACCTTAGCTATTAGGCCAGAGTAAGAGTTAAGACCTTAACCAGTAGGCCAAAGTAAGAGTTAAGACCTTAACCAGTATTCCAGAGTAAGAGTTAAGACCTTGACCAGTAGGCCAGAGTACGAGTCTAAGACCTTAGCTATTAGGCCAGAGTATGAGTTAAGACCTTAACCAGTAGGTCAGAGTACGAGTCTAAGACCTTAGCTATTAGGCCAGAGTACCAGTCTAAGACCTTAGCTATTAGGCCAGAGTAAGAGTTAAGACCTTAAACATTAGGCCAGAGTGTGAGTCTAAGACCTTAGCTATTAGGCCAGAGTAAGAGTTAAGACCTTAGCTATTAGGCCAGAGTAAGAGTTAAGACCTTAACCATTAAGCCATAGTACGACTCTAAGACCTTAGCTATTCGGCCAGAGTAAGAGTTAAGACCTTAACCAGTAGGCCAGAGTAAGAGTTAAGACCTTAACCAATAGGCCAGAGTAAGAGTCTAAGACCTTAGCTATTAGGCCAGAGTAAGAGTTAAGACCTTAGCTATTAGGCCAGAGTAAGAGTTAAGACCTTAACCAGTAGGCCAGAGTAAGAGTTAAGACCTTAACCAGTAGGCCAGAGTAAGAGTTAGGACCTTAGCTATTAGGCCAGAGTAAGAGTTAGGACCTTAACCATTAGGCCAGATTACAAGTCTAATACCTTTGCTATTAGGCCAGAGTAAGAGTTAAGACCTTAGCTATTAGGCCAGAGTAAGAGTTAAGACCTTAACCAGTAGGCCAGAGTAAGAGTTAAGACCTTAACCATTAGGCCAGAGTACGAGTCTAAGCCCTTACCTATTAGGCCAGAGTAAGAGTTAAGACCTTAACCAGTAGGCCAGAGTAAGAGTTAAAACCTTAACCATTAGGCCAGAGTATGAGTCTAAGACCTTAGCTATTAGGCCAGAGTAAGAGTTAAGACCTTAGCTATTAGGCCAGAGTAAGAGTTAAGACCTTAACCAGTAGGCCAGAGTAGAAGTTAAGACCTTAACCAGTAGGCCAAAGTAAGTGTTAAGACCTTAACCAGTATTCCAGAGTAAGAGTTAAGACCTTGACCAGTAGGCCAGAGTACGAGTCTAAGACCTTAGCTATTAGGCCAGAGTATGAGTTAAGACCTTAACCAGTAGGTCAGAGTACGAGTCTAAGACCTTAGCTATTAGGCCAGAGTACGAGTCTAAGACCTTAGCTATTAGGCCAGAGTAAGAGTTAAGACCTTATCAATTAGGCCAGAGTAAGAGTTAAGACCTTAGCTTTTAGGCCAGAGTAAGAGCTAAGACCTTAGTTATTAGGCCAGAGTAAGAGTTAAGACCTTAACCAATAGGCCAGAGTAAGAGTTAAGACCTTAACCATTAGGCCAGAGTACGAGTCTAAGACCTTAGCTATTAGGCCAGAGTAAGAGTTAAGACCTTAACCAATAGGCCAGAGTAAGAGTTAAGACCTTAACCATTAGGCCAGAGTACAAGTCTAAGACCTTAGCTATTAGGCCAGAGTACCAGTCTAAGACCTTAGCTATTAGGCCAGAGTAAGAGTTAAGACCTTAGCTATTAGGCCAGAGTAAGAGTTAAGACCTTAACCATTAGGCCAGAGTACGACTCTAAGACCTTAGCTATTCGGCCAGAGTAAGAGTTAAGACCTTAACCAGTAGGCCAGAGTAAGAGTTAAGACCTTAACCAGTAGGCCAGAGTAAGAGTCTAAGACCTTAGCTATTAGGCCAGAGTAAGAGTTAAGACCTTGACCAGTAGGCCAGAGTACGAGTCTAAGACCTTAGCTATTAGGCCAGAGTATGAGTTAAGACCTTAACCAGTAGGTCAGAGTACGAGTCTAAGACCTTAGCTATTAGGCCAGAGTACCAGTCTAAGACCTTAGCTATTAGGCCAGAGTAAGAGTTAAGACCTTAAACATTAGGCCAGAGTGTGAGTCTAAGACCTTAGCTATTAGGCCAGAGTAAGAGTTAAGACCTTAGCTATTAGGCCAGAGTAAGAGTTAAGACCTTAACCATTAAGCCATAGTACGACTCTAAGACCTTAGCTATTCGGCCAGAGTAAGAGTTAAGACCTTAACCAGTAGGCCAGAGTAAGAGTTAAGACCTTAACCAATAGGCCAGAGTAAGAGTCTAAGACCTTAGCTATTAGGCCAGAGTAAGAGTTAAGACCTTAGCTATTAGGCCAGAGTAAGAGTTAAGACCTTAACCAGTAGGCCAGAGTAAGAGTTAAGACCTTAACCAGTAGGCCAGAGTAAGAGTTAGGACCTTAGCTATTAGGCCAGAGTAAGAGTTAGGACCTTAACCATTAGGCCAGATTACGAGTCTAATACCTTTGCTATTAGGCCAGAGTAAGAGTTAAGACCTTAGCTATTAGGCCAGAGTAAGAGTTAAGACCTTAACCAGTAGGCCAGAGTAAGAGTTAAGACCTTAACCATTAGGCCAGAGTACGAGTCTAAGCCCTTACCTATTAGGCCAGAGTAAGAGTTAAGACCTTAACCAGTAGGCCAGAGTAAGAGTTAAGACCTTGACCAGTAGGCCAGAGTACGAGTCTAAGACCTTAGCTATTAGGCCAGAGTATGAGTTAAGACCTTAACCAGTAGGTCAGAGTACGAGTCTAAGACCTTAGCTATTAGGCCAGAGTACGAGTCTAAGACCTTAGCTATTAGGCCAGAGTAAGAGTTAAGACCTTATCAATTAGGCCAGAGTAAGAGTTAAGACCTTAGCTTTTAGGCCAGAGTAAGAGCTAAGACCTTAGTTATTAGGCCAGAGTAAGAGTTAAGACCTTAACCAATAGGCCAGAGTAAGAGTTAAGACCTTAACCATTAGGCCAGAGTACGAGTCTAAGACCTTAGCTATTAGGCCAGAGTAAGAGTTAAGACCTTAACCAATAGGCCAGAGTAAGAGTTAAGACCTTAACCATTAGGCCAGAGTACAAGTCTAAGACCTTAGCTATTAGGCCAGAGTACCAGTCTAAGACCTTAGCTATTAGGCCAGAGTAAGAGTTAAGACCTTAGCTATTAGGCCAGAGTAAGAGTTAAGACCTTAACCATTAGGCCAGAGTACGACTCTAAGACCTTAGCTATTCGGCCAGAGTAAGAGTTAAGACCTTAACCAGTAGGCCAGAGTAAGAGTTAAGACCTTAACCAGTAGGCCAGAGTAAGAGTCTAAGACCTTAGCTATTAGGCCAGAGTAAGAGTTAAGACCTTGACCAGTAGGCCAGAGTACGAGTCTAAGACCTTAGCTATTAGGCCAGAGTATGAGTAAAGACCTTAACCAGTAGGTCAGAGTACGAGTCTAAGACCTTAGCTATTAGGCCAGAGTACCAGTCTAAGACCTTAGCTATTAGGCCAGAGTAAGAGTTAAGACCTTAAACATTAGGCCAGAGTGTGAGTCTAAGACCTTAGCTATTAGGCCAGAGTAAGAGTTAAGACCTTAACCATTAAGCCATAGTACGACTCTAAGACCTTAGCTATTCGGCCAGAGTAAGAGTTAAGACCTTAACCAGTAGGCCAGAGTAAGAGTTAAGACCTTAACCAATAGGCCAGAGTAAGAGTCTAAGACCTTAGCTATTAGGCCAGAGTAAGAGTTAAGACCTTAACCAGTAGGCCAGAGTAAGAGTTAAGACCTTAACCATTAGGCCAGAGTACGAGTCTAAGACATTAGCTATTAGGCCAGAATAAGAGTTAAGACCTTAACCAGTAGGCCAGAGTAAGAGTTAAGACCATAACCATTAGTCCAGAGTACGAGTCTAAGACCTTAGCTATTATCCCAGAGTAAGAGTTAAGACCTTAACCATTAGGCCAGATTACGAGTCTAATACCTTTGCTATTAGGCCAGAGTAAGAGTTAAGACCTTAGCTATTAGGCCAGAGTAAGAGTTAAGACATTAACCATTAGGCCAGAGTACGAGTCTAAGACCTTAGCTATTAGGCCAGAGTAAGAGTTAAGACCTTAACCAATAGGCCAGAGTAAGAGTTAAGACCTTAACCATTAGGCCAGAGTACGAGTCTAAGACCTTAGCTATTAGGCCAGAGTAAGAGTTAAGACCTTAACCAGTAGGCCAGAGTAAGAGTTAAGACCTTAACCATTAGGCCAGAGTACGAGTCTAAGACATTAGCTATTAGGCCAGAATAAGAGTTAAGACCTTAACCAGTAGGCCAGAGTAAGAGTTAAGACCATAACCATTAGTCCAGAGTACGAGTCTAAGACCTTAGCTATTATCCCAGAGTAAGAGTTAAGACCTTAACCATTAGGCCAGATTACGAGTCTAATACCTTTGCTATTAGGCCAGAGTAAGAGTTAAGACCTTAGCTATTAGGCCAGAGTAAGAGTTAAGACCTTAACCAGTAGGCCAGTGTAAGAGTTAAGACCTTAACCATTAGGCCAGAGTACGAGTCTAAGCCCTTACCTATTAGGCCAGAGTAAGAGTTAAGACCTTAACCAGTAGGCCAGAGTAAGAGTTAAGGCCTTAACCATTAGGCCAGAGTATGAGTCTAAGACCTTAGCTATTAGGCCAGAGTAAGAGTTAAGACCTTAACTATTAGGCCAGAGTAAGAGTTAAGACATTAGCTATTAGGCCAGAGTAAGAGTTAAGACCTTAGTTATTAGGCCAGAGTAAGAGTTAAGACCTTAACCAATAGGCCAGAGTAAGAGTTCAGACCTTAACCATTAGGCCAGAGTACGAGTCTAAGACTTTAGCTATTAGGCCAGAGTAAGAGTTAAGACCTTAACCAGTAGGCCAGAGTAAGAGTTAAGACCTTAACCATTAGGCCAGAGTACGAGTCTAAGACCTTAGCTATTAGGCCAGAGTGAGAGTTAAGACCTTAACCAGTAGGCCAGAGTAAGAGTTAAGACCTTAACCATTAGGCCAGAGTACGAGTCTAAGACCTTAGCTATTAGGCCAGAGTAAGAGTTAAGACCTTAACCAGTAGGCCAGAGTAAGAGTTAAGACCTTAACCAGTAGGCCAGAGTAAGAGTTAGGACCTTAGCTATTAAGCCAGAGTAAGAGTTAAGACCTTAACCATTAGGCTAGATTACGAGTCTAATACCTTTGCTATTAGGCCAGAGTAAGAGTTAAGACCTTAGCTATTAGGCCAGAGTAAGAGTTAAGACCTTAACCAGTAGGCCAGAGTAAGATTTAAGACCTTATCTAATAGGCCAGAGTAAGAGTTAAGACCTTAACCAGTATTCCAGAGGAAGAGTTAAGACCTTGACCAGTAGGCCAGAGTACGAGTCTAAGACCTTAGCTATTAGGCCAGAGTACGAGTTAAGACCTTAACCAGTAGGTCAGAGTACGAGTCTAAGGCCTTAGCTATTAGGCCAGAGTACCAGTCTAAGACCTTAGCTATTAGGCCAGAGTAAGAGTTAAGACCTTAAACATTAGGCCAGAGTATGAGTCTAAGACCTTAGCTATTAGGCCAGAGTAAGAGTTAAGACCTTAGCTATTAGGCCAGAGTAAGAGTTAAGACCTTAACCATTAGGCCAGAGTACGACTCTAAGACCTTAGCTATTCGGCCAGAGTAAGAGTTAAGACCTTAACCAGTAGGCCAGAGTAAGAGTTAAGACCTTAACCAGTAGGCCAGAGTAAGAGTCTAAGACCTTAGCTATTAGGCCAGAGTAAGAGTTAAGACCTTAGCTATTAGGCCAGAGTAAGAGTTAAGACCTTAACCAGTAGGCCAGAGTAAGAGTTAAGACCTTAACCAGTAGGCCAGAGTAAGAGTCTAAGACCTTAGCTATTAGGCCAGAGTAAGAGTTAAGACCTTAACCATTAGGCCAGAGTACGAGTCTAAGCCCTTTGCTATTAGGCCAGAGTAAGAGTTAAGACCTTAGCTATTAGGCCAGAGTAAGAGTTAAGACCTTAACCAGTAGGCCAGAGAAAGAGTTAAGACCTTAACCATTAGGCCAGAGTACGAGTCTAAGCCCTTACCTATTAGGCCAGAGTAAGAGTTAAGACCTTAACCAGTAGGCCAGAGTAAGAGTTAAGGCCTTAACCATTAGGCCAGAGTATGAGTCTAAGACCTTAGCTATTAGACCAGAGTAAGAGTTAAAACCTTAACTATTAGGCCAGAGTAAGAGTTAAGACATTAGCTATTAGGCCAGAGTAAGAGTTAAGACCTTAGTTATTAGGCCAGAGTAAGAGTTAAGACCTTAACCAATAGGCCAGAGTAAGAGTTAAGACCTTAACCATTAGGCCAGAGTACGAGTCTAAGACTTTAGCTATTAGGCCAGAGTAAGAGTTAAGACCTTAACCAGTAGGCCAGAGTAAGAGTTAAGACCTTAACCATTAGGCCAGAGTACGAGTCTAAGACCTTAGCTATTAGGCCAGAGTAAGAGTTAAGAACTTAACCAGTAGGCCAGAGTAAGAGTGAATACCTTAACCATTAGGCCAGAGTACGAGTCTAAGACCTTAGCTATTAGGCCAGAGTAAGAGTTAAGACCTTAGCTATTAGGCCAGAGTACGAGTCTAAGACCTTAGCTATTAGGCCAGAGTAAGATTTAAGACCTGAGCTATTAGGCCAGAGTAAGAGTTAAGACCTTAACCAGTAGGCCAGGGTAGGAGTTAAGACTTTAACCAGTAGGCCAAAGTAAGAGTTAAGACCTTAACCAGTATTCCAGAGGAAGAGTTAAGACCTTGACCAGTAGGCCAGAGTACGAGTCTAAGACCTTAGCTATTAGGCCAGAGTACCAGTCTAAGACCTTAGCTATTAGGCCAGAGTAAGAGTTAAGACCTTAAACATTAGGCCAGAGTATGAGTCTAAGACCTTAGCTATTAGGCCAGAGTAAGAGTTAAGACCTTAGCTATTAGGCCAGAGTAAGAGTTAAGACCTTAACCATTAGGCCAGAGAACGACTCTAAGACCTTAGCTATTTGGCCAGAGTAAGAGTTAAGACCTTAACCAGTAGGCCAGAGTAAGAGTTAAGACCTTAACCAGTAGGCCAGAGTAAGAGTCTAAGACCTTAGCTATTAGGCCAGAGTAAGAGTTAAGACCTTAGCTATTAGGCCAGAGTAAGAGTTAAGACCTTAACCAGTAGGCCAGAGTAAGAGTTAAGACCTTAACCAGTAGGCCAGAGTAAGAGTCTAAGACCTTAGCTATTAGGCCAGAGTAAGAGTTAAGACCTTAACCATTAGGCCAGAGTACGAGTCTAAGCCCTTTGCTATTAATGCCATAGTAAGAGTTAAGACCTTAGCTATTAGGCCAGAGTAAGAGTTAAGACCTTAACCAATAGGCCAGAGAAAGAGTTAAGACCTTAACCATTAGGCCAGAGTACGAGTCTAAGCCCTTACCTATTAGGCCAGAGTAAGAGTTAAGACCTTAACCAGTAGGCCAGAGTAAGAGTTAAGACCTTAACCATTAGGCCAGAGTACGAGTCTAAGCCCTTACCTATTAGGCCAGAGTAAGAGTTAAAACCTTAACCATTAGGCCAGAGTATGAGTCTAAGACCTTAGCTATTAGGCCAGAGTAAGAGTTAAGACCTTAACCATTAGGCCAGAGTACGAGTCTAAGACTTTAGCTATTAGGCCAGAGTACGAGTTAAGACCTTAACCAGTAGGCCAGAGTAAGAGTTAAGACCTTAACCATTAGGCCAGAGTACGAGTCTAAGACCTTAGCTATTAGGCCAGAGTAAGAGTTAAGACCTTAACCAGTAGGCCAGAGTAAGAGTTAAGACCTTAACCATTAGGCCAGAGTACGAGTCTAAGACCTTAGCTATTAGGCCAGAGTAAGAGTTAAGACCTTAGCTATTAGGCCAGAGTACGAGTCTAAGACCTTAGCTATTAGGCCAGAGTAAGATTTAAGACCTTAGCTATTAGGCCAGAGTAAGAGTTAAGACCTTAACCTGTAGGCCAGGGTAGGAGTTAAGACCTTAACCAGTAGGCCAAAGTAAGAGTTAAGACCTTAACCAGTATTCCAGAGTAAGAGTTAAGACCTTGACCAGTAGGCCAGAGTACGAGTCTAAGACCTTAGCTATTAGGCCAGAGTACGAGTTAAGACCTTAACCAGTAGGTCAGAGTACGAGTCTAAGACCTTAGCTATTAGGCCAGAGTACCAGTCTAAGACCTTAGCTATTAGGCCAGAGTAAGAGTTAAGACCTTAAACATTAGGCCAGAGTGTGAGTCTAAGACCTTAGCTATTAGGCCAGAGTAAGAGTTAAGACCTTAGCTATTAGGCCAGAGTAAGAGTTAAGACCTTAACCATTAGGCCAGTGTACGACTCTAAGACCTTAGCTATTCGGCCAGAGTAAGAGTTAAGACCTTAACCAGTAGGCCAGAGTAAGAGTCTAAGACCTTAGCTATTAGGCCAGAGTAAGAGTTAAGACCTTAGCTATTAGGCCAGAGTAAGAGTTAAGACCTTAACCAGTAGGCCAGAGTAAGAGTTAAGACCTTAACCAGTAGGCCAGAGTAAGAGTCTAAGACCTTAGCTATTAGGCCAGAGTAAGAGTTAAGACCTTAACCATTAGGCCAGAGTACGAGTCTAAGCCCTTTGCTATTAGGCCAGAGTAAGAGTTAAGACCTTAGCTATTAGGCCAGAGTAAGAGTTAAGACCTTAACCAGTAGGCCAGAGAAAGAGTTAAGACCTTAACCATTAGGCCAGAGCGCGAGTCTAAGCCCTTACCTATTAGGCCAGAGTAAGAGTTAAGACCTTAACCAGTAGGCCAGAGTAAGAGTTAAGACCTTAACCATTGGGCCAGAGTACGAGTCTAAGCCCTTACCTATTAGGCCAGAGTAAGAGTTAAAACCTTAACCATTAGGCCAGAGTATGAGTCTAAGACCTTAGCTATTAGGCCAGAGTAAGAGTTAAGACCTTAGCTATTAGGCCAGAGTAAGAGTTAAGACCTTAACCAATAGGCCAGAGTGAGAGTTAAGACCTTAACCATTAGGCCAGAGTACGAGTCTAAGACTTTAGCTATTAGGCCAGAGTAAGAGTTAAGACCTTAACCAGTAGGCCAGAGTAAGAGTTAAGACCTTAACCATTAGGCCAGAGTACGAGTCTAAGACCTTAGCTATTAGGCCAGAGTAAGAATTAAGACCTTAACCAGTAGGCCAGAGTAAGAGTTAAGACCTTAACCATTAGGCCAGAGTACGAGTCTAAGACCTTAGCTATTAGGCCAGAGTAAGAGTTAAGACCTTAACCAGTAGGCCAGAGTAAGAGTTAAGACCTTAGCTATTAGGCCAGAGTAAGAGTTAAGACCTTAACCAGTAGGCCAAAGTAAGAGTTAAGACCTTAACCAGTATTCCAGAGTAAGAGTTAAGACCTTGACCAGTAGGCCAGAGTACGAGTCTAAGACCTTAGCTATTAGGCCAGAGTATGAGTTAAGACCTTAACCAGTAGGTCAGAGTACGAGTCTAAGACCTTAGCTATTAGGCCAGAGTACCAGTCTAAGACCTTAGCTATTAGGCCAGAGTAAGAGTTAAGACCTTAAACATTAGGCCAGAGTGTGAGTCTAAGACCTTAGCTATTAGGCCAGAGTAAGAGTTAAGACCTTAGCTATTAGGCCAGAGTAAGAGTTAAGACCTTAACCATTAAGCCATAGTACGACTCTAAGACCTTAGCTATTCGGCCAGAGTAAGAGTTAAGACCTTAACCAGTAGGCCAGAGTAAGAGTTAAGACCTTAACCAATAGGCCAGAGTAAGAGTCTAAGACCTTAGCTATTAGGCCAGAGTAAGAGTTAAGACCTTAGCTATTAGGCCAGAGTAAGAGTTAAGACCTTAACCAGTAGGCCAGAGTAAGAGTTAAGACCTTAACCAGTAGGCCAGAGTAAGAGTTAGGACCTTAGCTATTAGGCCAGAGTAAGAGTTAGGACCTTAACCATTAGGCCAGATTACAAGTCTAATACCTTTGCTATTAGGCCAGAGTAAGAGTTAAGACCTTAGCTATTAGGCCAGAGTAAGAGTTAAGACCTTAACCAGTAGGCCAGAGTAAGAGTTAAGACCTTAACCATTAGGCCAGAGTACGAGTCTAAGCCCTTACCTATTAGGCCACAGTAAGAGTTAAGACCTTAACCAGTAGGCCAGAGTAAGAGTTAAAACCTTAACCATTAGGCCAGAGTATGAGTCTAAGACCTTAGCTATTAGGCCAGAGTAAGAGTTAAGACCTTAGCTATTAGGCCAGAGTAAGAGTTAAGACCTTAACCAGTAGGCCAGAGTAGAAGTTAAGACCTTAACCAGTAGGCCAAAGTAAGTGTTAAGACCTTAACCAGTATTCCAGAGTAAGAGTTAAGACCTTGACCAGTAGGCCAGAGTACGAGTCTAAGACCTTAGCTATTAGGCCAGAGTATGAGTTAAGACCTTAACCAGTAGGTCAGAGTACGAGTCTAAGACCTTAGCTATTAGGCCAGAGTACGAGTCTAAGACCTTAGCTATTAGGCCAGAGTAAGAGTTAAGACCTTATCAATTAGGCCAGAGTAAGAGTTAAGACCTTAGCTTTTAGGCCAGAGTAAGAGCTAAGACCTTAGTTATTAGGCCAGAGTAAGAGTTAAGACCTTAACCAATAGGCCAGAGTAAGAGTTAAGACCTTAACCATTAGGCCAGAGTACGAGTCTAAGACCTTAGCTATTAGGCCAGAGTAAGAGTTAAGACCTTAACCAATAGGCCAGAGTAAGAGTTAAGACCTTAACCATTAGGCCAGAGTACAAGTCTAAGACCTTAGCTATTAGGCCAGAGTACCAGTCTAAGACCTTAGCTATTAGGCCAGAGTAAGAGTTAAGACCTTAGCTATTAGGCCAGAGTAAGAGTTAAGACCTTAACCATTAGGCCAGAGTACGACTCTAAGACCTTAGCTATTCGGCCAGAGTAAGAGTTAAGACCTTAACCAGTAGGCCAGAGTAAGAGTTAAGACCTTAACCAGTAGGCCAGAGTAAGAGTCTAAGACCTTAGCTATTAGGCCAGAGTAAGAGTTAAGACCTTGACCAGTAGGCCAGAGTACGAGTCTAAGACCTTAGCTATTAGGCCAGAGTATGAGTTAAGACCTTAACCAGTAGGTCAGAGTACGAGTCTAAGACCTTAGCTATTAGGCCAGAGTACCAGTCTAAGACCTTAGCTATTAGGCCAGAGTAAGAGTTAAGACCTTAAACATTAGGCCAGAGTGTGAGTCTAAGACCTTAGCTATTAGGCCAGAGTAAGAGTTAAGACCTTAGCTATTAGGCCAGAGTAAGAGTTAAGACCTTAACCATTAAGCCATAGTACGACTCTAAGACCTTAGCTATTCGGCCAGAGTAAGAGTTAAGACCTTAACCAGTAGGCCAGAGTAAGAGTTAAGACCTTAACCAATAGGCCAGAGTAAGAGTCTAAGACCTTAGCTATTAGGCCAGAGTAAGAGTTAAGACCTTAGCTATTAGGCCAGAGTAAGAGTTAAGACCTTAACCAGTAGGCCAGAGTAAGAGTTAAGACCTTAACCAGTAGGCCAGAGTAAGAGTTAGGACCTTAGCTATTAGGCCAGAGTAAGAGTTAGGACCTTAACCATTAGGCCAGATTACGAGTCTAATACCTTTGCTATTAGGCCAGAGTAAGAGTTAAGACCTTAGCTATTAGGCCAGAGTAAGAGTTAAGACCTTAACCAGTAGGCCAGAGTAAGAGTTAAGACCTTAACCATTAGGCCAGAGTACGAGTCTAAGCCCTTACCTATTAGGCCAGAGTAAGAGTTAAGACCTTAACCAGTAGGCCAGAGTAAGAGTTAAGACCTTGACCAGTAGGCCAGAGTACGAGTCTAAGACCTTAGCTATTAGGCCAGAGTATGAGTTAAGACCTTAACCAGTAGGTCAGAGTACGAGTCTAAGACCTTAGCTATTAGGCCAGAGTACGAGTCTAAGACCTTAGCTATTAGGCCAGAGTAAGAGTTAAGACCTTATCAATTAGGCCAGAGTAAGAGTTAAGACCTTAGCTTTTAGGCCAGAGTAAGAGCTAAGACCTTAGTTATTAGGCCAGAGTAAGAGTTAAGACCTTAACCAATAGGCCAGAGTAAGAGTTAAGACCTTAACCATTAGGCCAGAGTACGAGTCTAAGACCTTAGCTATTAGGCCAGAGTAAGAGTTAAGACCTTAACCAATAGGCCAGAGTAAGAGTTAAGACCTTAACCATTAGGCCAGAGTACAAGTCTAAGACCTTAGCTATTAGGCCAGAGTACCAGTCTAAGACCTTAGCTATTAGGCCAGAGTAAGAGTTAAGACCTTAGCTATTAGGCCAGAGTAAGAGTTAAGACCTTAACCATTAGGCCAGAGTACGACTCTAAGACCTTAGCTATTCGGCCAGAGTAAGAGTTAAGACCTTAACCAGTAGGCCAGAGTAAGAGTTAAGACCTTAACCAGTAGGCCAGAGTAAGAGTCTAAGACCTTAGCTATTAGGCCAGAGTAAGAGTTAAGACCTTGACCAGTAGGCCAGAGTACGAGTCTAAGACCTTAGCTATTAGGCCAGAGTATGAGTAAAGACCTTAACCAGTAGGTCAGAGTACGAGTCTAAGACCTTAGCTATTAGGCCAGAGTACCAGTCTAAGACCT
Organism: Triturus cristatus; assembly: GCF_964204655.1. Classification (NCBI taxonomy): domain Eukaryota; kingdom Metazoa; phylum Chordata; class Amphibia; order Caudata; family Salamandridae; genus Triturus; species Triturus cristatus. The sequence continues at coordinate 1,098,084,419 of NC_140589.1, read as the reverse complement.
TAGCTATTAGGCCAGAGTAAGAGTTAAGACCTTAAACATTAGGCCAGAGTGTGAGTCTAAGACCTTAGCTATTAGGCCAGAGTAAGAGTTAAGACCTTAACCATTAAGCCATAGTACGACTCTAAGACCTTAGCTATTCGGCCAGAGTAAGAGTTAAGACCTTAACCAGTAGGCCAGAGTAAGAGTTAAGACCTTAACCAATAGGCCAGAGTAAGAGTCTAAGACCTTAGCTATTAGGCCAGAGTAAGAGTTAAGACCTTAGCTATTAGGCCAGAGTAAGAGTTAAGACCTTAACCAGTAGGCCAGAGTAAGAGTTAAGACCTTAACCAGTAGGCCAGAGTAAGAGTTAGGACCTTAGCTATTAGGCCAGAGTAAGAGTTAGGACCTTAACCATTAGGCCAGATTACGAGTCTAATACCTTTGCTATTAGGCCAGAGTAAGAGTTAAGACCTTAGCTATTAGGCCAGAGTAAGAGTTAAGACCTTAACCAGTAGGCCAGAGTAAGAGTTAAGACCTTAACCATTAGGCCAGAGTACGTGTCTAAGCCCTTACCTATTAGGCCAGAGTAAGAGTTAAGACCTTAACCAGTAGGCCAGAGTAAGAGTTAAAACCTTAACCATTAGGCCAGAGTATGAGTCTAAGACCTTAGCTATTAGGCCAGAGTAAGAGTTAAGACCTTAGCTATTAGGCCAGAGTAAGAGTTAAGACCTTAACCAGTAGGCCAGAGTAGAAGTTAAGACCTTAACCAGTAGGCCAAAGTAAGTGTTAAGACCTTAACCAGTATTCCAGAGTAAGAGTTAAGACCTTGACCAGTAGGCCAGAGTACGAGTCTAAGACCTTAGCTATTAGGCCAGAGTATGAGTTAAGACCTTAACCAGTAGGTCAGAGTACGAGTCTAAGACCTTAGCTATTAGGCCAGAGTACGAGTCTAAGACCTTAGCTATTAGGCCAGAGTAAGAGTTAAGACCTTATCAATTAGGCCAGAGTAAGAGTTAAGACCTTAGCTTTTAGGCCAGAGTAAGAGCTAAGACCTTAGTTATTAGGCCAGAGTAAGAGTTAAGACCTTAACCAATAGGCCAGAGTAAGAGTTAAGACCTTAACCATTAGGCCAGAGTACGAGTCTAAGACCTTAGCTATTAGGCCAGAGTAAGAGTTAAGACCTTAACCAATAGGCCAGAGTAAGAGTTAAGACCTTAACCATTAGGCCAGAGTACAAGTCTAAGACCTTAGCTATTAGGCCAGAGTACCAGTCTAAGACCTTAGCTATTAGGCCAGAGTAAGAGTTAAGACCTTAGCTATTAGGCCAGAGTAAGAGTTAAGACCTTAACCATTAGGCCAGAGTACGACTCTAAGACCTTAGCTATTCGGCCAGAGTAAGAGTTAAGACCTTAACCAGTAGGCCAGAGTAAGAGTTAAGACCTTAACCAGTAGGCCAGAGTAAGAGTCTAAGACCTTAGCTATTAGGCCAGAGTAAGAGTTAAGACCTTAGCTATTAGGCCAGAGTAAGAGTTAAGACCTTAACCAGTAGGCCAGAGTAAGAGTTAAGACCTTAACCAGTAGGCCAGAGTAAGAGTCTAAGACCTTAGCTATTAGGCCAGAGTAAGAGTTAAGACCTTAACCATTAGGCCAGAGTACGAGTCTAAGCCCTTTGCTATTAGGCCAGAGTAAGAGTTAAGACCTTAGCTATTAGGCCAGAGTAAGAGTTAAGACCTTAACCAGTAGGCCAGAGAAAGAGTTAAGACCTTAACCATTAGGCCAGAGTACGAGTCTAAGCCCTTACCTATTAGGCCAGAGTAAGAGTTAAGACCTTAACCAGTAGGCCAGACTAAGAGTTAAGACCTTAACCATTAGGCCAGAGTACGAGTCTAAGCCCTTACCTATTAGGCCAGAGTAAGAGTTAAAACCTTAACCATTAGGCCAGAGTATGAGTCTAAGACCTTAGCTATTAGGCCAGAGTAAGAGTTAAGACCTTAGCTATTAGGCCAGAGTAAGAGTTAAGACCTTAACCAATAGGCCAGAGTAAGAGTTAAGACCTTAACCATTAGGCCAGAGTACGAGTCTAAGACTTTAGCTATTAGGCCAGAGTAAGAGTTAAGACCTTAACCAGTAGGCCAGAGTAAGAGTTAAGACCTTAACCATTAGGCCAGAGTACGAGTCTAAGACCTTAGCTATTAGGCCAGAGTAAGAGTTAAGACCCTAACCAGTAGTCCAGAGTAAGAGTTAAGACCTTAACCATTAGGCCAGAGTACGAGTCTAAGACCTTAGCTATTAGGCCAGAGTAAGAGTTAAGACCTTAACCATTAGGCCAGAGTAAGAGTTAAGACCTTAACCATTAGGCCAGAGTACGAGTCTAAAACCTTAGCTATTAGGCCAGAGTAAGAGTTAAGACCTTAGCTATTAGGCCAGAATAAGAGTTAAGACCTTAACCAGTAGGCCAGAGTACGAGTCTAAGACCTTAGCTATTAGGCCAGAGTAAGAGTTAAGACCTTAACCAGTAGGCCAAAGTAAGGGTTAAGACCATAACCTGTAGGCCATAGTATGAGTCTAAGACCTTAGCTATTAGGCCAGAGTAAGAGTTAAGACCTTAGCTATTAGGCCAGAGTAAGAGTTAAGACCTTAACCATTAGGCCAGATTACGAGTCTAAGATCTTTGCTATTAGGCCATAGTAAGATTTAAGACCTTAGCTATTAGGCCAGAGTAAGAGTTAAGACCTTAACCAGTAGGCCAGAGTAAGAGTTAAGACCTTAACCATTAGGCCAGAGTACGAGTCTAAGACCTTAGCTATTAGGTCAGAGTAAGAGTTAAGACCTTAACCAGTAGGCCAGAGTAAGAGTTAAGATCTTAACCTGTAGGCCATAGTACGAGTCTAAGACCTTAGATATTAGGCCAGAGTAAGAGTTAGGACCTTAACCAGTAGGCCAGAGTAAGTGTTAAGACCTTAACCTGTAGGCCATAGTAAGAGTCTAAGACCTTAGCTATTAGGCCAGAGTAGGCCAGAGTAAGAGTTAAGACCTTAACTATTAGGCCAGAGTAAGAGTTAAGACCTTAACCATTAGGCCAGATTACGAGTCTAAGACCTTTGCTATTCGGCCAGAATAAGAGTTAAGACCTTATCTATTAGGCCAGAGTAAGAGTTAAGACCTTAACCAGTAGGCCAGAGTAAGAGTTAAGACCTTAACCATTAGGCCAGAGTATGCGTCTAAGCCCTTAGCTATTAGGCCAGAGTAAGAGTTAAGACCTTAACCAGTAGGCCAGAGTAAGAGTTAAGACCTTAACCATTAGGCCAGAGTACGAGTCTAAGACCTTAGCTATTAGGCCAGAGTAAGAGTTAAGACCTTATCAATTAGGCCAGAGTAAGAGTTAAGACCTTAGCTATTAGGCCAGAGTAAGAGTTAAGACCTTAGTTATTAGGCCAGAGTAAGAGTTAAGACCTTAACCAATAGGCCAGAGTAAGAGTTAAGACCTTAACCATTAGGCCAGAGTACGAGTCTAAGACCTTAGCTATTAGGCCAGAGTAAGAGTTAAGTCCTTAACCAATAGGCCAGAGTAAGAGTTAAGACCTTAACCATTAGGCCAGAGTACGAGTCTAAGACCTTAGCTATTAGGCCAGAGTAAGAGTTAAGACCTTAACCAGTAGGCCAGAGTAAGAGTTAAGACCTTAACCATTAGGCCAGAGTACGAGTCTAAGACATTAGCTATTAGGCCAGAATAAGAGTTAAGACCTTAACCAGTAGGCCAGAGTAAGAGTTAAGACCTTAACCATTAGTCCAGAGTACGAGTCTAAGACCTTAGCTATTATCCCAGAGTAAGAGTTAAGACCTTAACCATTAGGCCAGATTATGAGTCTAATACCTTTGCTATTAGGCCAGAGTAAGAGTTAAGACCTTAGCTATTAGGCCAGAGTAAGAGTTAAGACCTTAACTAGTAGGCCAGAGTAAGACATTAGCTATTAGGCCAGAGTAAGAGTTAAGACCTTAGTTATTAGGCCAGAGTAAGAGTTAAGACCTTAACCAATAGGCCAGAGTAAGAGTTAAGACCTTAACCATTAGGCCAGAGTACGAGTCTAAGACTTTAGCTATTAGGCCAGAGTAAGAGTTAAGACCTTAACCAGTAGGCCAGAGTAAGAGTTAAGACCTTAACCATTAGGCCAGAGTACGAGTCTAAGACCTTAGCTATTAGGCCAGAGTAAGAGTTAAGACCTTAACCATTAGGCCAGAGTACGAGTCTAAGACTTTAGCTATTAGGCCAGAGTAAGAGTTAAGACCTTAACCAGTAGGACAGAGTAAGAGTTAAGACCTTAACCATTAGGCCAGAGTACGAGTCTAAGACCTTAGCTATTAGGCCAGAGTAAGAGTTAAGACCTTAACCAGTAGACCAGAGTAATAGTCTAAGACCTTAGCTATTAGGCCAGAGTAAGAGTTAAGACCTTAACCATTAGGCCAGAGTACGAGTCTAAGCCCTTTGCTATTAGGCCAGAGTAAGAGTTAAGACCTTAGCTATTAGGCCAGAGTAAGAGTTAAGACCTTAACCAGTAGGCCAGAGTAAGAGTTAAGACCTTAACCATTAGGCCAGAGTACGAGTCTAAGACCTTAGCTATTAGGCCAGAGTAAGAGTTAAGACCTTAGCTATTAGGCCAGAATACAAGTCTAAGACCTTAGCTATTAGGCCAGAGTAAGATTTAAGACCTTAGCTATTAGGCCAGAGTAAGAGTTAAGACCTTAACCAGTAGGCCAGGTTAGGAGTTAAGACTTTAACCAGTAGGCCAAAGTAAGAGTTAAGACCTTAACCAGTATTCCAGAGGAAGAGTTAAGACCTTGACCAGTAGGCCAGAGTACGAGTCTAAGACCTTAGCTATTAGGCCAGAGTACGAGTTAAGACCTTAACCAGTAGGTCAGAGTATGGATCTAAGACCTTAGCTATTAGGCCAGAGTACCAGTCTAAGACCTTAGCTATTAGGCCAGAGTAAGAGTTAAGACCTTAAACATTAGGCCAGAGTATGAGTCTAAGACCTTAGCTATTAGGCCAGAGTAAGAGTTAAGACCTTAGCTATTAGGCCAGAGTAAGAGTTAAGACCTTAACCATTAGGCCAGAGTACGACTCTAAGACCTTTGCTATTCGGCCAGAGTAAGAGTTAAGACCTTAACCAGTAGGCCAGAGTAAGAGTTAAGACCTTAACCAGTAGGCCAGAGTAAGAGTCTAAGACCTTAGCTATTTGGCCAGAGTAAGAGTTAAGACCTTAGCTATTAGGCCAGAGTAAGAGTTAAGACCTTAACCAGTAGGCCAGAGTAAGAGTTAAGACCTTAACCATTAGGCCAGAGTACGAGTCTAAGCCCTTACCTATTAGGCCAGAGTAAGAGTTAAAACCTTAACCATTAGGCCAGAGTATGAGTCTAAGACCTTAGCTATTAGGCCAGAGTAAGAGTTAAGACCTTAACCATTAGGCCAGAGTACGAGTCTAAGACTTTAGCTATTAGGCCAGAGTACGAGTTAAGACCTTAACCAGTAGGCCAGAGTAAGAGTTAAGACCTTAACCATTAGGCCAGAGTACGAGTCTAAGACCTTAGCTATTAGGCCAGAGTAAGAGTTAAGACCTTAACCAGTAGGCCAGAGTAAGAGTTAAGACCTTAACCATTAGGCCAGAGTACGAGTCTAAGACCTTAGCTATTAGGCCAGAGTAAGAGTTAAGACCTTAGCTATTAGGCCAGAGTACGAGTCTAAGACCTTAGCTATTAGGCCAGAGTAAGATTTAAGACCTTAGCTATTAGGCCAGAGTAAGAGTTAAGACCTTAACCTGTAGGCCAGGGTAGGAGTTAAGACCTTAACCAGTAGGCCAAAGTAAGAGTTAAGACCTTAACCAGTATTCCAGAGTAAGAGTTAAGACCTTGACCAGTAGGCCAGAGTACGAGTCTAAGACCTTAGCTATTAGGCCAGAGTACGAGTTAAGACCTTAACCAGTAGGTCAGAGTACGAGTCTAAGACCTTAGCTATTAGGCCAGAGTACCAGTCTAAGACCTTAGCTATTAGGCCAGAGTAAGAGTTAAGACCTTAAACATTAGGCCAGAGTGTGAGTCTAAGACCTTAGCTATTAGGCCAGAGTAAGAGTTAAGACCTTAGCTATTAGGCCAGAGTAAGAGTTAAGACCTTAACCATTAGGCCAGTGTACGACTCTAAGACCTTAGCTATTCGGCCAGAGTAAGAGTTAAGACCTTAACCAGTAGGCCAGAGTAAGAGTCTAAGACCTTAGCTATTAGGCCAGAGTAAGAGTTAAGACCTTAGCTATTAGGCCAGAGTAAGAGTTAAGACCTTAACCAGTAGGCCAGAGTAAGAGTTAAGACCTTAACCAGTAGGCCAGAGTAAGAGTCTAAGACCTTAGCTATTAGGCCAGAGTAAGAGTTAAGACCTTAACCATTAGGCCAGAGTACGAGTCTAAGCCCTTTGCTATTAGGCCAGAGTAAGAGTTAAGACCTTAGCTATTAGGCCAGAGTAAGAGTTAAGACCTTAACCAGTAGGCCAGAGAAAGAGTTAAGACCTTAACCATTAGGCCAGAGCGCGAGTCTAAGCCCTTACCTATTAGGCCAGAGTAAGAGTTAAGACCTTAACCAGTAGGCCAGAGTAAGAGTTAAGACCTTAACCATTGGGCCAGAGTACGAGTCTAAGCCCTTACCTATTAGGCCAGAGTAAGAGTTAAAACCTTAACCATTAGGCCAGAGTATGAGTCTAAGACCTTAGCTATTAGGCCAGAGTAAGAGTTAAGACCTTAGCTATTAGGCCAGAGTAAGAGTTAAGACCTTAACCAATAGGCCAGAGTGAGAGTTAAGACCTTAACCATTAGGCCAGAGTACGAGTCTAAGACTTTAGCTATTAGGCCAGAGTAAGAGTTAAGACCTTAACCAGTAGGCCAGAGTAAGAGTTAAGACCTTAACCATTAGGCCAGAGTACGAGTCTAAGACCTTAGCTATTAGGCCAGAGTAAGAATTAAGACCTTAACCAGTAGGCCAGAGTAAGAGTTAAGACCTTAACCATTAGGCCAGAGTACGAGTCTAAGACCTTAGCTATTAGGCCAGAGTAAGAGTTAAGACCTTAACCAGTAGGCCAGAGTAAGAGTTAAGACCTTAGCTATTAGGCCAGAGTAAGAGTTAAGACCTTAACCAGTAGGCCAAAGTAAGAGTTAAGACCTTAACCAGTATTCCAGAGTAAGAGTTAAGACCTTGACCAGTAGGCCAGAGTACGAGTCTAAGACCTTAGCTATTAGGCCAGAGTATGAGTTAAGACCTTAACCAGTAGGTCAGAGTACGAGTCTAAGACCTTAGCTATTAGGCCAGAGTACCAGTCTAAGACCTTAGCTATTAGGCCAGAGTAAGAGTTAAGACCTTAAACATTAGGCCAGAGTGTGAGTCTAAGACCTTAGCTATTAGGCCAGAGTAAGAGTTAAGACCTTAGCTATTAGGCCAGAGTAAGAGTTAAGACCTTAACCATTAAGCCATAGTACGACTCTAAGACCTTAGCTATTCGGCCAGAGTAAGAGTTAAGACCTTAACCAATAGGCCAGAGTAAGAGTTAAGACCTTAACCAATAGGCCAGAGTAAGAGTCTAAGACCTTAGCTATTAGGCCAGAGTAAGAGTTAAGACCTTAGCTATTAGGCCAGAGTAAGAGTTAAGACCTTAACCAGTAGGCCAGAGTAAGAGTTAAGACCTTAACCAGTAGGCCAGAGTAAGAGTTAGTACCTTAGCTATTAGGCCAGAGTAAGAGTTAGGACCTTAACCATTAGGCCAGATTACAAGTCTAATACCTTTGCTATTAGGCCAGAGTAAGAGTTAAGACCTTAGCTATTAGGCCAGAGTAAGAGTTAAGACCTTAACCAGTAGGCCAGAGTAAGAGTTAAGACCTTAACCATTAGGCCAGAGTACGAGTCTAAGCCCTTACCTATTAGGCCAGAGTAAGAGTTAAGACCTTAACCAGTAGGCCAGAGTAAGAGTTAAAACCTTAACCATTAGGCCAGAGTATGAGTCTAAGACCTTAGCTATTAGGCCAGAGTAAGAGTTAAGACCTTAGCTATTAGGCCAGAGTAAGAGTTAAGACCTTAACCAGTAGGCCAGAGTAGAAGTTAAGACCTTAACCAGTAGGCCAAAGTAAGTGTTAAGACCTTAACCAGTATTCCAGAGTAAGAGTTAAGACCTTGACCAGTAGGCCAGAGTACGAGTCTAAGACCTTAGCTATTAGGCCAGAGTATGAGTTAAGACCTTAACCAGTAGGTCAGAGTACGAGTCTAAGACCTTAGCTATTAGGCCAGAGTACGAGTCTAAGACCTTAGCTATTAGGCCAGAGTAAGAGTTAAGACCTTATCAATTAGGCCAGAGTAAGAGTTAAGACCTTAGCTTTTAGGCCAGAGTAAGAGCTAAGACCTTAGTTATTAGGCCAGAGTAAGAGTTAAGACCTTAACCAATAGGCCAGAGTAAGAGTTAAGACCTTAACCATTAGGCCAGAGTACGAGTCTAAGACCTTAGCTATTAGGCCAGAGTAAGAGTTAAGACCTTAACCAATAGGCCAGAGTAAGAGTTAAGACCTTAACCATTAGGCCAGAGTACAAGTCTAAGACCTTAGCTATTAGGCCAGAGTACCAGTCTAAGACCTTAGCTATTAGGCCAGAGTAAGAGTTAAGACCTTAGCTATTAGGCCAGAGTAAGAGTTAAGACCTTAACCATTAGGCCAGAGTACGACTCTAAGACCTTAGCTATTCGGCCAGAGTAAGAGTTAAGACCTTAACCAGTAGGCCAGAGTAAGAGTTAAGACCTTAACCAGTAGGCCAGAGTAAGAGTCTAAGACCTTAGCTATTAGGCCAGAGTAAGAGTTAAGACCTTGACCAGTAGGCCAGAGTACGAGTCTAAGACCTTAGCTATTAGGCCAGAGTATGAGTTAAGACCTTAACCAGTAGGTCAGAGTACGAGTCTAAGACCTTAGCTATTAGGCCAGAGTACCAGTCTAAGACCTTAGCTATTAGGCCAGAGTAAGAGTTAAGACCTTAAACATTAGGCCAGAGTGTGAGTCTAAGACCTTAGCTATTAGGCCAGAGTAAGAGTTAAGACCTTAGCTATTAGGCCAGAGTAAGAGTTAAGACCTTAACCATTAAGCCATAGTACGACTCTAAGACCTTAGCTATTCGGCCAGAGTAAGAGTTAAGACCTTAACCAGTAGGCCAGAGTAAGAGTTAAGACCTTAACCAATAGGCCAGAGTAAGAGTCTAAGACCTTAGCTATTAGGCCAGAGTAAGAGTTAAGACCTTAGCTATTAGGCCAGAGTAAGAGTTAAGACCTTAACCAGTAGGCCAGAGTAAGAGTTAAGACCTTAACCAGTAGGCCAGAGTAAGAGTTAGGACCTTAGCTATTAGGCCAGAGTAAGAGTTAGGACCTTAACCATTAGGCCAGATTACGAGTCTAATACCTTTGCTATTAGGCCAGAGTAAGAGTTAAGACCTTAGCTATTAGGCCAGAGTAAGAGTTAAGACCTTAACCAGTAGGCCAGAGTAAGAGTTAAGACCTTAACCATTAGGCCAGAGTACGAGTCTAAGCCCTTACCTATTAGGCCAGAGTAAGAGTTAAGACCTTAACCAGTAGGCCAGAGTAAGAGTTAAGACCTTGAACAGTAGGCCAGAGTACGAGTCTAAGACCTTAGCTATTAGGCCAGAGTATGAGTTAAGACCTTAACCAGTAGGTCAGAGTACGAGTCTAAGACCTTAGCTATTAGGCCAGAGTACGAGTCTAAGACCTTAGCTATTAGGCCAGAGTAAGAGTTAAGACCTTATCAATTAGGCCAGAGTAAGAGTTAAGACCTTAGCTTTTAGGCCAGAGTAAGAGCTAAGACCTTAGTTATTAGGCCAGAGTAAGAGTTAAGACCTTAACCAATAGGCCAGAGTAAGAGTTAAGACCTTAACCATTAGGCCAGAGTACGAGTCTAAGACCTTAGCTATTAGGCCAGAGTAAGAGTTAAGACCTTAACCAATAGGCCAGAGTAAGAGTTAAGACCTTAACCATTAGGCCAGAGTACAAGTCTAAGACCTTAGCTATTAGGCCAGAGTACCAGTCTAAGACCTTAGCTATTAGGCCAGAGTAAGAGTTAAGACCTTAGCTATTAGGCCAGAGTAAGAGTTAAGACCTTAACCATTAGGCCAGAGTACGACTCTAAGACCTTAGCTATTCGGCCAGAGTAAGAGTTAAGACCTTAACCAGTAGGCCAGAGTAAGAGTTAAGACCTTAACCAGTAGGCCAGAGTAAGAGTCTAAGACCTTAGCTATTAGGCCAGAGTAAGAGTTAAGACCTTGACCAGTAGGCCAGAGTACGAGTCTAAGACCTTAGCTATTAGGCCAGAGTATGAGTAAAGACCTTAACCAGTAGGTCAGAGTACGAGTCTAAGACCTTAGCTATTAGGCCAGAGTACCAGTCTAAGACCTTAGCTATTAGGCCAGAGTAAGAGTTAAGACCTTAAACATTAGGCCAGAGTGTGAGTCTAAGACCTTAGCTATTAGGCCAGAGTAAGAGTTAAGACCTTAACCATTAAGCCATAGTACGACTCTAAGACCTTAGCTATTCGGCCAGAGTAAGAGTTAAGACCTTAACCAGTAGGCCAGAGTAAGAGTTAAGACCTTAACCAATAGGCCAGAGTAAGAGTCTAAGACCTTAGCTATTAGGCCAGAGTAAGAGTTAAGACCTTAGCTATTAGGCCAGAGTAAGAGTTAAGACCTTAACCAGTAGGCCAGAGTAAGAGTTAAGACCTTAACCAGTAGGCCAGAGTAAGAGTTAGGACCTTAGCTATTAGGCCAGAGTAAGAGTTAGGACCTTAACCATTAGGCCAGATTACGAGTCTAATACCTTTGCTATTAGGCCAGAGTAAGAGTTAAGACCTTAGCTATTAGGCCAGAGTAAGAGTTAAGACCTTAACCAGTAGGCCAGAGTAAGAGTTAAGACCTTAACCATTAGGCCAGAGTACGTGTCTAAGCCCTTACCTATTAGGCCAGAGTAAGAGTTAAGACCTTAACCAGTAGGCCAGAGTAAGAGTTAAAACCTTAACCATTAGGCCAGAGTATGAGTCTAAGACCTTAGCTATTAGGCCAGAGTAAGAGTTAAGACCTTAGCTATTAGGCCAGAGTAAGAGTTAAGACCTTAACCAGTAGGCCAGAGTAGAAGTTAAGACCTTAACCAGTAGGCCAAAGTAAGTGTTAAGACCTTAACCAGTATTCCAGAGTAAGAGTTAAGACCTTGACCAGTAGGCCAGAGTACGAGTCTAAGACCTTAGCTATTAGGCCAGAGTATGAGTTAAGACCTTAACCAGTAGGTCAGAGTACGAGTCTAAGACCTTAGCTATTAGGCCAGAGTACGAGTCTAAGACCTTAGCTATTAGGCCAGAGTAAGAGTTAAGACCTTATCAATTAGGCCAGAGTAAGAGTTAAGACCTTAGCTTTTAGGCCAGAGTAAGAGCTAAGACCTTAGTTATTAGGCCAGAGTAAGAGTTAAGACCTTAACCAATAGGCCAGAGTAAGAGTTAAGACCTTAACCATTAGGCCAGAGTACGAGTCTAAGACCTTAGCTATTAGGCCAGAGTAAGAGTTAAGACCTTAACCAATAGGCCAGAGTAAGAGTTAAGACCTTAACCATTAGGCCAGAGTACAAGTCTAAGACCTTAGCTATTAGGCCAGAGTACCAGTCTAAGACCTTAGCTATTAGGCCAGAGTAAGAGTTAAGACCTTAGCTATTAGGCCAGAGTAAGAGTTAAGACCTTAACCATTAGGCCAGAGTACGACTCTAAGACCTTAGCTATTCGGCCAGAGTAAGAGTTAAGACCTTAACCAGTAGGCCAGAGTAAGAGTTAAGACCTTAACCAGTAGGCCAGAGTAAGAGTCTAAGACCTTAGCTATTAGGCCAGAGTAAGAGTTAAGACCTTAGCTATTAGGCCAGAGTAAGAGTTAAGACCTTAACCAGTAGGCCAGAGTAAGAGTTAAGACCTTAACCAGTAGGCCAGAGTAAGAGTCTAAGACCTTAGCTATTAGGCCAGAGTAAGAGTTAAGACCTTAACCATTAGGCCAGAGTACGAGTCTAAGCCCTTTGCTATTAGGCCAGAGTAAGAGTTAAGACCTTAGCTATTAGGCCAGAGTAAGAGTTAAGACCTTAACCAGTAGGCCAGAGAAAGAGTTAAGACCTTAACCATTAGGCCAGAGTACGAGTCTAAGCCCTTACCTATTAGGCCAGAGTAAGAGTTAAGACCTTAACCAGTAGGCCAGACTAAGAGTTAAGACCTTAACCATTAGGCCAGAGTACGAGTCTAAGCCCTTACCTATTAGGCCAGAGTAAGAGTTAAAACCTTAACCATTAGGCCAGAGTATGAGTCTAAGACCTTAGCTATTAGGCCAGAGTAAGAGTTAAGACCTTAGCTATTAGGCCAGAGTAAGAGTTAAGACCTTAACCAATAGGCCAGAGTAAGAGTTAAGACCTTAACCATTAGGCCAGAGTACGAGTCTAAGACTTTAGCTATTAGGCCAGAGTAAGAGTTAAGACCTTAACCAGTAGGCCAGAGTAAGAGTTAAGACCTTAACCATTAGGCCAGAGTACGAGTCTAAGACCTTAGCTATTAGGCCAGAGTAAGAGTTAAGACCCTAACCAGTAGTCCAGAGTAAGAGTTAAGACCTTAACCATTAGGCCAGAGTACGAGTCTAAGACCTTAGCTATTAGGCCAGAGTAAGAGTTAAGACCTTAACCATTAGGCCAGAGTAAGAGTTAAGACCTTAACCATTAGGCCAGAGTACGAGTCTAAAACCTTAGCTATTAGGCCAGAGTAAGAGTTAAGACCTTAGCTATTAGGCCAGAATAAGAGTTAAGACCTTAACCAGTAGGCCAGAGTACGAGTCTAAGACCTTAGCTATTAGGCCAGAGTAAGAGTTAACACCTTAACCAGTAGGCCAAAGTAAGGGTTAAGACCATAACCTGTAGGCCATAGTATGAGTCTAAGACCTTAGCTATTAGGCCAGAGTAAGAGTTAAGACCTTAGCTATTAGGCCAGAGTAAGAGTTAAGACCTTAACCATTAGGCCAGATTACGAGTCTAAGATCTTTGCTATTAGGCCATAGTAAGATTTAAGACCTTAGCTATTAGGCCAGAGTAAGAGTTAAGACCTTAACCAGTAGGCCAGAGTAAGAGTTAAGACCTTAACCATTAGGCCAGAGTACGAGTCTAAGACCTTAGCTATTAGGTCAGAGTAAGAGTTAAGACCTTAACCAGTAGGCCAGAGTAAGAGTTAAGATCTTAACCTGTAGGCCATAGTACGAGTCTAAGACCTTAGATATTAGGCCAGAGTAAGAGTTAGGACCTTAACCAGTAGGCCAGAGTAAGTGTTAAGACCTTAACCTGTAGGCCATAGTAAGAGTCTAAGACCTTAGCTATTAGGCCAGAGTAGGCCAGAGTAAGAGTTAAGACCTTAACTATTAGGCCAGAGTAAGAGTTAAGACCTTAACCATTAGGCCAGATTACGAGTCTAAGACCTTTGCTATTCGGCCAGAATAAGAGTTAAGACCTTATCTATTAGGCCAGAGTAAGAGTTAAGACCTTAACCAGTAGGCCAGAGTAAGAGTTAAGACCTTAACCATTAGGCCAGAGTATGCGTCTAAGCCCTTAGCTATTAGGCCAGAGTAAGAGTTAAGACCTTAACCAGTAGGCCAGAGTAAGAGTTAAGACCTTAACCATTAGGCCAGAGTACGAGTCTAAGACCTTAGCTATTAGGCCAGAGTAAGAGTTAAGACCTTATCAATTAGGCCAGAGTAAGAGTTAAGACCTTAGCTATTAGGCCAGAGTAAGAGTTAAGACCTTAGTTATTAGGCCAGAGTAAGAGTTAAGACCTTAACCAATAGGCCAGAGTAAGAGTTAAGACCTTAACCATTAGGCCAGAGTACGAGTCTAAGACCTTAGCTATTAGGCCAGAGTAAGAGTTAAGTCCTTAACCAATAGGCCAGAGTAAGAGTTAAGACCTTAACCATTAGGCCAGAGTACGAGTCTAAGACCTTAGCTATTAGGCCAGAGTAAGAGTTAAGACCTTAACCAGTAGGCCAGAGTAAGAGTTAAGACCTTAACCATTAGGCCAGAGTACGAGTCTAAGACATTAGCTATTAGGCCAGAATAAGAGTTAAGACCTTAACCAGTAGGCCAGAGTAAGAGTTAAGACCTTAACCATTAGTCCAGAGTACGAGTCTAAGACCTTAGCTATTATCCCAGAGTAAGAGTTAAGACCTTAACCATTAGGCCAGATTATGAGTCTAATACCTTTGCTATTAGGCCAGAGTAAGAGTTAAGACCTTAGCTATTAGGCCAGAGTAAGAGTTAAGACCTTAACTAGTAGGCCAGAGTAAGACATTAGCTATTAGGCCAGAGTAAGAGTTAAGACCTTAGTTATTAGGCCAGAGTAAGAGTTAAGACCTTAACCAATAGGCCAGAGTAAGAGTTAAGACCTTAACCATTAGGCCAGAGTACGAGTCTAAGACTTTAGCTATTAGGCCAGAGTAAGAGTTAAGACCTTAACCAGTAGGCCAGAGTAAGAGTTAAGACCTTAACCATTAGGCCAGAGTACGAGTCTAAGACCTTAGCTATTAGGCCAGAGTAAGAGTTAAGACCTTAACCATTAGGCCAGAGTACGAGTCTAAGACTTTAGCTATTAGGCCAGAGTAAGAGTTAAGACCTTAACCAGTAGGACAGAGTAAGAGTTAAGACCTTAACCATTAGGCCAGAGTACGAGTCTAAGACCTTAGCTATTAGGCCAGAGTAAGAGTTAAGACCTTAACCAGTAGACCAGAGTAATAGTCTAAGACCTTAGCTATTAGGCCAGAGTAAGAGTTAAGACCTTAACCATTAGGCCAGAGTACGAGTCTAAGCCCTTTGCTATTAGGCCAGAGTAAGAGTTAAGACCTTAGCTATTAGGCCAGAGTAAGAGTTAAGACCTTAACCAGTAGGCCAGAGTAAGAGTTAAGACCTTAACCATTAGGCCAGAGTACGAGTCTAAGACCTTAGCTATTAGGCCAGAGTAAGAGTTAAGACCTTAGCTATTAGGCCAGAATACAAGTCTAAGACCTTAGCTATTAGGCCAGAGTAAGATTTAAGACCTTAGCTATTAGGCCAGAGTAAGAGTTAAGACCTTAACCAGTAGGCCAGGTTAGGAGTTAAGACTTTAACCAGTAGGCCAAAGTAAGAGTTAAGACCTTAACCAGTATTCCAGAGGAAGAGTTAAGACCTTGACCAGTAGGCCAGAGTACGAGTCTAAGACCTTAGCTATTAGGCCAGAGTACGAGTTAAGACCTTAACCAGTAGGTCAGAGTATGGATCTAAGACCTTAGCTATTAGGCCAGAGTACCAGTCTAAGACCTTAGCTATTAGGCCAGAGTAAGAGTTAAGACCTTAAACATTAGGCCAGAGTATGAGTCTAAGACCTTAGCTATTAGGCCAGAGTAAGAGTTAAGACCTTAGCTATTAGGCCAGAGTAAGAGTTAAGACCTTAACCATTAGGCCAGAGTACGACTCTAAGACCTTTGCTATTCGGCCAGAGTAAGAGTTAAGACCTTAACCAGTAGGCCAGAGTAAGAGTTAAGACCTTAACCAGTAGGCCAGAGTAAGAGTCTAAGACCTTAGCTATTTGGCCAGAGTAAGAGTTAAGACCTTAGCTATTAGGCCAGAGTAAGAGTTAAGACCTTAACCAGTAGGCCAGAGTAAGAGTTAAGACCTTAACCAGTAGGCCAGAGTAAGAGTCTAAGACCTTAGCTATTAGGCCAGAGTAAGAGTTAAGACCTTAACCATTAGGCCAGAGTACGAGTCTAAGCCCTTTGCTATTAGGCCAGAGTAAGAGTTAAGACCTTAGCTATTAGGCCAGAGTAAGAGTTAAGACCTTAACCAGTAGGCCAGAGAAAGAGTTAAGACCTTAACCATTAGGCCAGAGTACGAGTCTAAGCCCTTACCTATTAGGCCAGAGTAAGAGTTAAGACCTTAACCAGTAGGCCAGAGTAAGAGATAAGGCCTTAACCATTAGGCCAGAGTATGAGTCTAAGACCTTAGCTATTAGGCCAGAGTAAGAGTTAAGACCTTAACTATTAGGCCAGAGTAAGAGTTAAGACATTAGCTATTAGGCAAGAGTAAGAGTTAAGACCTTAGTTATTAGGCCAGAGTAAGAGTTAAGACCTTAACCAATAGGCCAGAGTAAGAGTTAAGACCTTAACCATTAGGCCAGAGTACGAGTCTAAGACTTTAGCTATTAGGCCAGAGTAAGAGTTAAGACCTTAACCAGTAGGCCAGAGTAAGAGTTAAGACCTTAACCATTAGGCCAGAGTACGAGTCTAAGACCTTAGCTATTAGGCCAGAGTAAGAGTTAAGACCTTAACCAGTAGGCCAGAGTAAGAGTTAAGACCTTAACCATTAGGCCAGAGTACGAGTCTAAGACCTTAGCTATTAGGCCAGAGTAAGAGTTAAGACCTTAGCTATTAGGCCAGAGTACGAGTCTAAGACCTTAGCTATTAGGCCAGAGTAAGATTTAAGACCTTAGCTATTAGGCCAGAGTAAGAGTTAATACCTTAACCAGTAGGCCAGGGTAGGAGTTAAGACTTTAACCAGTAGGCCAAAGTAAGAGTTAAGACCTTAACCAGTATTCCAGAGGAAGAGTTAAGACCTTGACCAGTAGGCCAGAGTACGAGTCTAAGACCTTAGCTATTAAGCCAGAGTACGAGTTAAGACCTTAACCAGTAGGTCAGAGTACGAGTCTAAGACCTTAGCTATTAGACCAGAGTACCAGTCTAAGACCTTAGCTATTAGGCCAGAGTAAGAGTTAAGACCTTAGCTATTAGGCCAGAGTAAGAGTTAAGACCTTAACCATTAGGCCAGAGTACAACTCTAAGACCTTAGCTATTCGGCCAGAGTAAGAGTTAAGACCTTAACCAGTAGGCCAGAGTAAGAGTTAAGACCTTAACCAGTAGGCCAGAGTAAGAGTCTAAGACCTTAGCTATTAGGCCAAAGTAAGAGTTAAGACCTTAGCTATTAGGCCAGAGTAAGAGATAAGACCTTAACCAGTAGGCCAGAGTAAGAGTTAAGACCTTAACCAGTAGGCCAGAGTAAGAGTCTAAGACCTTAGCTATTAGGCCAGAGTAAGAGTTAAGACCTTAACCATTAGGCCAGAGTACGAGTCTAAGCCCTTTGCTATTAGGCCAGAGTAAGAGTTAAGACCTTAGCTATTAGGCCAGAGTAAGAGTTAAGACCTTAACCAGTAGGCCAGAGAAAGAGTTAAGACCTTAACCATTAGGCCAGAGTACGAGTCTAAGCCCTTACCTATTAGGCCAGAGTAAGAGTTAAAACCTTAACCATTAGGCCAGAGTATGAGTCTAAGACCTTAGCTATTAGGCCAGAGTAAGAGTTAAGACCTTAGCTATTAGGCCAGAGTAAGAGTTAAGACCTTAACCAATAGGCCAGAGTAAGAGTTAAGACCTTAACCATTAGGCCAGAGTACGAGTCTAAGACTTTAGCTATTAGGCCAGAGTAAGAGTTAAGACCTTAACCAGTAGGACAGAGTATGAGTTAAGACCTTAACCATTAGGCCAGAGTACGAGTCTAAGACCTTAGCTATTAGGCCAGAGTAAGAGTTAAGACCTTAACCAGTAGACCAGAGTAATAGTCTAAGACCTTAGCTATTAGGCCAGAGTAAGAGTTAAGACCTTAACCATTAGGCCAGAGTACGAGTCTAAGCCCTTTGCTATTAGGCCAGAGTAAGAGTTAAGACCTTAGCTATTAGGCCAGAGTAAGAGTTAAGACCTTAACCAGTAGGCCAGAGAAAGAGTTAAGACCTTAACCATTAGGCCAGAGTACGAGTCTAAGCCCTTACCTATTAGGCCAGAGTAAGAGTTAAGACCTTAACCAGTAGGACAGAGTAAGAGTTAAGGCCTTAACCATTAGGCCAGAGTATGAGTCTAAGACCTTAGCTATTAGGCCAGAGTAAGAGTTAAGACCTTAACTATTAGGCCAGAGTAAGAGTTAAGACATTAGCTATTAGGCCAGAGTAAGAGTTAAGACCTTAGTTATTAGGCCAGAGTAAGAGTTAAGACCTTAACCAATAGGCCAGAGTAAGAGTTAAGACCTTAACCATTAGGCCAGAGTACGAGTCTAAGACTTTAGCTATTAGGCCAGAGTAAGAGTTAAGACCTTAACCAGTAGGCCAGAGTAAGAGTTAAGACCTTAACCATTAGGCCAGAGTACGAGTCTAAGACCTTAGCTATTAGGCCAGAGTAAGAGTTAAGACCTTAACCAGTAGGCCAGAGTAAGAGTTACGACCTTAACCATTAGGCCAGAGTACGAGTCTAAGACCTTAGCTATTAGGCCAGAGTAAGAGTTAAGACCTTAGCTATTAGGCCAGAGTACGAGTCTAAGACCTTAGCTATTAGGCCAGAGTAAGATTTAAGACCTTAGCTATTAGGCCAGAGTAAGAGTTAAGACCTTAACCAGTAGGCCAGGGTAGGAGTTAAGACTTTAACCAGTAGGCCAAAGTAAGAGTTAAGACCTTAACCAGTATTCCAGAGGAAGAGTTAAGACCTTGACCAGTAGGCCAGAGTAAGAGTTAAGACCTTAACCATTAGGCCAGAGTACGAGTCTAAGACCTTAGCTATTAGGCCAGAGTACGAGTTAAGACCTTAACCAGTAGGTCAGAGTACGAGTCTAAGACCTTAGCTATTAGGCCAGAGTACCAGTCTAAGACCTTAGCTATTAGGCCAGAGTAAGAGTTAAGACCTTAAACATTAGGCCAGAGTATGAGTCTAAGACCTTAGCTATTAGGCCAGAGTAAGAGTTAAGACCTTAGCTATTAGGCCAGAGTAAGAGTTAAGACCTTAACCATTAGGCCAGAGTACGACTCTAAGACCTTAGCTATTCGGCCAGAGTAAGAGTTAAGACCTTAACCAGTAGGCCAGAGTAAGAGTTAAGACCTTAACCAGTAGGCCAGAGTAAGAGTCTAAGACCTTAGCTATTAGGCCAGAGTAAGAGTTAAGACCTTAGCTATTAGGCCAGAGTAAGAGTTAAGACCTTAACCAGTAGGCCAGAGTAAGAGTTAAGTACTTAACCAGTAGGCCAGAGTAAGAGTCTAAGACCTTAGCTATTAGGCCAGAGTAAGAGTTAAGACCTTAACCATTAGGCCAGAGTACGAGTCTAAGCCCTTTGCTATTAGGCCAGAGTAAGAGTTAAGACCTTAGCTATTAGGCCAGAGTAAGAGTTAAGACCTTAACCAGTAGGCCAGAGAAAGAGTTAAGACCTTAACCATTAGGCCAGAGTACGAGTCTAAGCCCTTACCTATTAGGCCAGAGTAAGAGTTAAGACCTTAACCAGTAGGCCAGAGTAAGAGTTAAGACCTTAACCATTAGGCCAGAGTACGAGTCTAAGCCCTTACCTATTAGGCCAGAGTAAGAGTTAAAACCTTAACCATTAGGCCAGAGTATGAGTCTAAGACCTTAGCTATTAGGCCAGAGTAAGAGTTAAGACCTTAGCTATTCGGCCAGAGTAAGAGTTAAGACCTTAACCAGTAGGCCAGAGTAAGAGTTAAGACCTTAACCAGTAGGCCAGAGTAAGAGTCTAAGACCTTAGCTATTAGGCCAGAGTAAGAGTTAAGACCTTAGCTATTAGGCCAGAGTAAGAGATAAGACCTTAACCAGTAGGCCAGAGTAAGAGTTAAGACCTTAACCAGTAGGCCAGAGTAAGAGTCTAAGACCTTAGCTATTAGGCCAGAGTAAGAGTTAAGACCTTAACCATTAGGCCAGAGTACGAGTCTAAGCCCTTTGCTATTAGGCCAGAGTAAGAGTTAAGACCTTAGCTATTAGGCCAGAGTAAGAGTTAAGACCTTAACCAGTAGGCCAGAGAAAGAGTTAAGACCTTAACCATTAGGCCAGAGTACGAGTCTAAGCCCTTACCTATTAGGCCAGAGTAAGAGTTAAAACCTTAACCATTAGGCCAGAGTATGAGTCTAAGACCTTAGCTATTAGGCCAGAGTAAGAGTTAAGACCTTAGCTATTAGGCCAGAGTAAGAGTTAAGACCTTAACCAAAAGGCCAGAGTAAGAGTTAAGACCTTAACCATTAGGCCAGAGTACGAGTCTAAGACTTTAGCTATTAGGCCAGAGTAAGAGTTAAGACCTTAACCAGTAGGACAGAGTAAGAGTTAAGACCTTAACCATTAGGCCAGAGTACGAGTCTAAGACCTTAGCTATTAGGCCAGAGTAAGAGTTAAGACCTTAACCAGTAGACCAGAGTAATAGTCTAAGACCTTAGCTATTAGGCCAGAGTAAGAGTTAAGACCTTAACCATTAGGCCAGAGTACGAGTCTAAGCCCTTTGCTATTAGGCCAGAGTAAGAGTTAAGACCTTAGCTATTAGGCCAGAGTAAGAGTTAAGACCTTAACCAGTAGGCCAGAGAAAGAGTTAAGACCTTAACCATTAGGCCAGAGTACGAGTCTAAGCCCTTACCTATTAGGCCAGAGTAAGAGTTAAGACCTTAACCAGTAGGCCAGAGTAAGAGTTAAGGCCTTAACCATTAGGCCAGAGTATGAGTCTAAGACCTTAGCTATTAGGCCAGAGTAAGAGTTAAGACCTTAACTATTAGGCCAGAGTAAGAGTTAAGACATTAGCTATTAGGCCAGAGTAAGAGTTAAGACCTTAGTTATTAGGCCAGAGTAAGAGTTAAGACCTTAACCAATAGGCCAGAGTAAGAGTTAAGACCTTAACCATTAGGCCAGAGTACGAGTCTAAGACTTTAGCTATTAGGCCAGAGTAAGAGTTAAGACCTTAACCAGTAGGCCAGAGTAAGAGTTAAGACCTTAACCATTAGGCCAGAGTACGAGTCTAAGACCTTAGCTATTAGGCCAGAGTAAGAGTTAAGACCTTAACCAGTAGGCCAGAGTAAGAGTTACGACCTTAACCATTAGGCCAGAGTACGAGTCTAAGACCTTAGCTATTAGGCCAGAGTAAGAGTTAAGACCTTAGCTATTAGGCCAGAGTACGAGTCTAAGACCTTAGCTATTAGGCCAGAGTAAGATTTAAGACCTTAGCTATTAGGCCAGAGTAAGAGTTAAGACCTTAACCAGTAGGCCAGGGTAGGAGTTAAGACTTTAACCAGTAGGCCAAAGTAAGAGTTAAGACCTTAACCAGTATTCCAGAGGAAGAGTTAAGACCTTGACCAGTAGGCCAGAGTAAGAGTTAAGACCTTAACCATTAGGCCAGAGTACGAGTCTAAGACCTTAGCTATTAGGCCAGAGTACGAGTTAAGACCTTAACCAGTAGGTCAGAGTACGAGTCTAAAACCTTAGCTATTAGGCCAGAGTACCAGTCTAAGACCTTAGCTATTAGGCCAGAGTAAGAGTTAAGACCTTAAACATTAGGCCAGAGTATGAGTCTAAGACCTTAGCTATTAGGCCAGAGTAAGAGTTAAGACCTTAGCTATTAGGCCAGAGTAAGAGTTAAGACCTTAACCATTAGGCCAGAGTACGACTCTAAGACCTTAGCTATTCGGCCAGAGTAAGAGTTAAGACCTTAACCAGTAGGCCAGAGTAAGAGTTAAGACCTTAACCAGTAGGCCAGAGTAAGAGTCTAAGACCTTAGCTATTAGGCCAGAGTAAGAGTTAAGACCTTAGCTATTAGGCCAGAGTAAGAGTTAAGACCTTAACCATTAGGCCAGAGTAAGAGTTAAGACCTTAACCATTAGGCCAGAGTACGAGTCTAAGCCCTTTGCTATTAGGCCAGAGTAAGAGTTAAGACCTTAGCTATTAGGCCAGAGTAAGAGTTAAGACCTTAACCAGTAGGCCAGAGAAAGAGTTAAGACCTTAACCATTAGGCCAGAGTACGAGTCTAAGCCCTTACCTATTAGGCCAGAGTAAGAGTTAAGACCTTAACCAGTAGGCCAGAGTAAGAGTTAAGACCTTAACCATTAGGCCAGAGTACGAGTCTAAGCCCTTACCTATTAGGCCAGAGTAAGAGTTAAAACCTTAACCATTAGGCCAGAGTATGAGTCTAAGACCTTAGCTATTAGGCCAGAGTAAGAGTTAAGACCTTAGCTATTAGGCCAGAGTAAGAGTTAAGACCTTAACCAATAGGCCAGAGTAAGAGTTAAGACCTTAACCATTAGGCCAGAGTATGAGTCTAAGACTTTAGCTATTAGGCCAGAGTAAGAGTTAAGACCTTAACCAGTAGGCCAGAGTAAGAGTTAAGACCTTAACCATTAGGCCAGAGTACGAGTCTAAGACCTTAGCTATTAGGCCAGAGTAAGAGTTAAGACCTTAACCAGTAGGCCAGAGTAAGAGTTAAGACCTTAACCATTAGGCCAGAGTACGAGTCTAAGACCTTAGCTATTAGGCCAGAGTACGAGTCTAAGACCTTAGCTATTAGGCCAGAGTAAGATTTAAGACCTTAGCTATTAGGCCAGAGTAAGAGTTAAGACCTTGACCAGTAGGCCAGAGTACGAGTCTAAGACCTTAGCTATTAGGCCAGAGTATGAGTTAAGACCTTAACCAGTAGGTCAGAGTACGAGTCTAAGACCTTAGCTATTAGGCCAGAGTACCAGTCTAAGACCTTAGCTATTAGGCCAGAGTAAGAGTTAAGACCTTAAACATTAGGCCAGAGTGTGAGTCTAAGACCTTAGCTATTAGGCCAGAGTAAGAGTTAAGACCTTAGCTATTAGGCCAGAGTAAGAGTTAAGACCTTAACCATTAGGCCAGAGTACGACTCTAAGACCTTAGCTATTCGGCCAGAGTAAGAGTTAAGACCTTAACCAGTAGGCCAGAGTAAGAGTTAAGACCTTTACCAGTAGGCCAGAGTAAGAGTCTAAGACCTTAGCTATTAGGCCAGAGTAAGAGTTAAGACCTTAACCATTAGGCCAGAGTACGAGTCTAAGACCTTAGCTATTAGGCCAGAGTAAGAGTTAGGACCTTAGCTATTAGGCCAGAGTAAGAGAAGACCTTAACCATTAGGCCAGATTACGAGTCTAATACCTTTGCTAGTAGGCCAGAGTAAGAGTTAAGACCTTAGCTATTAGGCCAGAGTAAGAGTTAAGACCTTAACCAGTAGGCCAGAGTAAGAGTTAAGACCTTAACCATTAGGCCAGAGTACGAGTCTAAGACCTTAGCTATTAGGCTAGAGTAAGAGTTAAGACCTTAGCTATTAGGCCAGAGTACGAGTCTAAGACCTTAGCTATTAGGCCAGAGTAAGATTTAAGACCTTAGCTATTAGGCCAGAGTAAGAGTTAAGACCTTAACCTGTAGGCCAGGGTAGGAGTTAAGACCTTAACCAGTAGGCCAAAGTAAGAGTTAAGACCTTAACCAGTATTCCAGAGTAAGAGTTAAGACCTTGACCAGTAGGCCAGAGTACGAGTCTAAGACCTTAGCTATTAGGCCAGAGTACGAGTTAAGACCTTAACCAGTAGGTCAGAGTACGAGTCTAAGACCTTAGCTATTAGGCCAGAGTATGAGTCTAAGACCTTAGCTATTAGGCCAGAGTAAGAGTTAAGACCTTAGCTATTAGGCCAGAGTAAGAGTTAAGACCTTAACCAATAGGCCAGAGTAAGAGTTAAGACCTTAACCATTAGGCCAGAGTACGAGTCTAAGACTTTAGCTATTAGGCCAGAGTAAGAGTTAAGACCTTAACCAGTAGGCCAGAGTAAGAGTTAAGACCTTAACCATTAGGCCAGAGTACGAGTCTAAGACCTTAGCTATTAGGCCAGAGTAAGAATTAAGACCTTAACCAGTAGGCCAGAGTAAGAGTTAGGACCTTAACCATTAGGCCAGAGTACGAGTCTAAGACCTTAGCTATTAGGCCAGAGTAAGAGTTAAGACCTTAGCTATTAGGCCAGAGTACGAGTCTAAGACCTTAGCTATTAGGCCAGAGTAAGATTTAAGACCTTAGCTATTAGGCCAGAGTAAGAGTTAAGACCTTAACCAGTAGGCCAAAGTAAGAGTTAAGACCTTAACCAGTATTCCAGAGTAAGAGTTAAGACCTTGACCAGTAGGCCAGAGTACGAGTCTAAGACCTTAGCTATTAGGCCAGAGTATGAGTTAAGACCTTAACCAGTAGGTCAGAGTACGAGTCTAAGACCTTAGCTATTAGGCCAGAGTACCAGTCTAAGACCTTAGCTATTAGGCCAGAGTAAGAGTTAAGACCTTAAACATTAGGCCAGAGTGTGAGTCTAAGACCTTAGCTATTAGGCCACAGTAAGAGTTAAGACCTTAACCATTAGGCCAGAGTACAACTCTAAGACCTTAGCTATTCGGCCAGAGTAAGAGTTAGGACCTTAACCAGTAGGCCAGAGTAAGAGTTAAGACATTAACCAATAGGCCAGAGTAAGAGTCTAAGGCCTTAGCTATTAGGCCAGAGTAAGAGTTAAAACCTTAACCATTAGGCCAGAGTACGAGTCTAAGACCTTAGCTATTAGGCCAGAGTAAGAGTTAGGACCTTAGCTATTAGGCCAGAGTAAGAGAAGACCTTAACCATTAGGCCAGATTACGAGTATAATACCTTTGCTAGTAGGCCAGAGTAAGAGTTAAGACCTTAGCTATTAGGCCAGAGTAAGAGTTAAGACCTTAACCAGTAGGCCAGAGTAAGAGTTAAGACCTTAACCATTAGGCCAGAGTACGAGTCTAAGACCTTAGCTATTAGGCTAGAGTAAGAGTTAAGACCTTAGCTATTAGGCCAGAGTACGAGTTAAGACCTTAACCAGTAGGCCAGAGTAAGAGTTAAGACCTTAACCATTAGGTCAGAGTACGATTCTAAGACCTTAGCTATTAGGCCAGAGTAAGAGTTAAGACCTTAACCAGTAGGCCAGAGAAAGAGTTAAGACCTTAACCATTAGGCCAGAGTACGAGTCTAAGCCCTTACCTATTAGGCCAGAGTAAGAGTTAAGACCTTAACCAGTAGGCCAGAGTAAGAGTTAAGACCTTAACCATTAGGCCAGAGTACGAGTCTAAGCCCTTACCTATTAGGCCAGAGTAAGAGTTAAAACCTTAACCATTAGGCCAGAGTATGAGTCTAAGACCTTAGCTATTAGGCCAGAGTAAGAGTTAAGACCTTAGCTATTAGGCCAGAGTAAGAGTTAAGACCTTAACCAATAGGCCAGAGTAAGAGTTAAGACCTTAACCATTAGGCCAGAGTATGAGTCTAAGACTTTAACTATTAGGCCAGAGTAAGAGTTAAGACCTTAACCAGTAGGCCAGAGTAAGAGTTAAGACCTTAACCATTAGGCCAGAGTACGAGTCTAAGACCTTAGCTATTAGGCCAGAGTAAGAGTTAAGACCTTAACCAGTAGGCCAGAGTAAGAGTTAAGACCTTAACCATTAGGCCAGAGTACGAGTCTAAGACCTTAGCTATTAGGCCAGAGTACGAGTCTAAGACCTTAGCTATTAGGCCAGAGTAAGATTTAAGACCTTAGCTATTAGGCCAGAGTAAGAGTTAAGACCTTGACCAGTAGGCCAGAGTACGAGTCTAAGACCTTAGCTATTAGGCCAGAGTATGAGTTAAGACCTTAACCAGTAGGTCAGAGTACGAGTCTAAGACCTTAGCTATTAGGCCAGAGTACCAGTCTAAGACCTTAGCTATTAGGCCAGAGTAAGAGTTAAGACCTTAAACATTAGGCCAGAGTGTGAGTCTAAGACCTTAGCTATTAGGCCAGAGTAAGAGTTAAGACCTTAGCTATTAGGCCAGAGTAAGAGTTAAGACCTTAACCATTAGGCCAGAGTACGACTCTAAGACCTTAGCTATTTGGCCAGAGTAAGAGTTAAGACCTTAACCAGTAGGCCAGAGTAAGAGTTAAGACCTTTACCAGTAGGCCAGAGTAAGAGTCTAAGACCTTAGCTATTAGGCCAGAGTAAGAGTTAAGACCTTAACCATTAGGCCAGAGTACGAGTCTAAGACCTTAGCTATTAGGCCAGAGTAAGAGTTAGGACCTTAGCTATTAGGCCAGAGTAAGAGAAGACCTTAACCATTAGGCCAGATTACGAGTCTAATACCTTTGCTAGTAGGCCAGAGTAAGAGTTAAGACCTTAGCTATTAGGCCAGAGTAAGAGTTAAGACCTTAACCCGTAGGCCAGAGTAAGAGTTAAGACCTTAACCATTAGGCCAGAGTACGAGTCTAAGACCTTAGCTATTAGGCTAGAGTAAGAGTTAAGACCTTAGCTATTAGGCCAGAGTACGAGTCTAAGACCTTAGCTATTAGGCCAGAGTAAGATTTAAGACCTTAGCTATTAGGCCAGAGTAAGAGTTAAGACCTTAACCTGTAGGCCAGGGTAGGAGTTAAGACCTTAACCAGTAGGCCAAAGTAAGAGTTAAGACCTTAACCAGTATTCCAGAGTAAGAGTTAAGACCTTGACCAGTAGGCCAGAGTACGAGTCTAAGACCTTAGCTATTAGGCCAGAGTACGAGTTAAGACCTTAACCAGTAGGTCAGAGTACGAGTCTAAGACCTTAGCTATTAGGCCAGAGTACCAGTCTAAGACCTTAGCTATTAGGCCAGAGTAAGAGTTAAGACCTTAAACATTAGGCCAGAGTGTGAGTCTAAGACCTTAGCTATTAGGCCAGAGTAAGAGTTAAGACCTTAGCTATTAGGCCATAGTAAGAGTTAAGACCTTAACCATTAGGCCAGAGTACGACTCTAAGACCTTAGCTATTCGGCCAGAGTAAGAGTTAAGACCTTAACCAGTAGACAAGAGTAAGAGTTAAGACCTTAACCAGTAGGCCAGAGTAAGAGTCTAAGACCTTAGCTATTATGCCAGAGTAAGAGTTAAGACCTTAGCTATTAGGCCAGAGTAAGAGTTAAGACCTTAACCAGTAGGCCAGAGTAAGAGTTAAGACCTTAACCAGTAGGCCAGAGTAAGAGTCTAAGACCTTAGCTATTAGGCCAGAGTAAGAGTTAAGGCCTTAACCATTAGGCCAGAGTACGAGTCTAAGCCCTTTGCTATTAGGCCAGAGTAAGAGTTAAGACCTTAGCTATTAGGCCAGAGTAAGAGTTAAGACCTTAACCAGTAGGCCAGAGAAAGAATTAAGACCTTAACCATTAGGCCAGAGTACGAGTCTAAGACCTTAGCTATTAGGCCAGAGTACCAGTCTAAGACCTTAGCTATTAGGCCAGAGTAAGAGTTAAGACCTTAAACATTAGGCCAGAGTGTGAGTCTAAGACCTTAGCTATTAGGCCAGAGTAAGAGTTAAGACCTTAGCTATTAGGCCATAGTAAGAGTTAAGACCTTAACCATTAGGCCAGAGTACGACTCTAAGACCTTAGCTATTCGGCCAGAGTAAGAGTTAAGACCTTAACCAGTAGACAAGAGTAAGAGTTAAGACCTTAACCAGTAGGCCAGAGTAACAGTCTAAGACCTTAGCTATTAGGCCAGAGTAAGAGTTAAGACCTTAGCTATTAGGCCAGAGTAAGAGTTAAGACCTTAACCAGTAGGCCAAAGTAAGAGTTAAGACCTTAACCAGTAGGCCAGAGTAAGAGTCTAAGACCTTAGCTATTAGGCCAGAGTAAGAGTTAAGACCTTAACCATTAGGCCAGAGTACGAGTCTAAGCCCTTTGCTATTAGGCCAGAGTAAGAGTTAAGACCTTAGCTATTAGGCCAGAGTAAGAGTTAAGACCTTAACCAGTAGGCCAGAGAAAGAGTTAAGACCTTAACCATTAGGCCAGAGTACGAGTCTAAGCCCTTACCTATTAGGCCAGAGTAAGAGTTAAGACCTTAACCAGTAGGCCAGAGTAAGAGTTAAGACCTTAACCATTGGGCCAGAGTACGAGTCTAAGCCCTTACCTATTAGGCCAGAGTAAGAGTTAAAACCTTAACCATTAGGCCAGAGTATGAGTCTAAGACCTTAGCTATTAGGCCAGAGTAAGAGTTAAGACCTTAGCTATTAGGCCAGAGTAAGAGTTAAGACCTTAACCAATAGGCCAGAGTAAGAGTTAAGACCTTAACCATTAGGCCAGAGTACGAGTCTAAGTCTTTAGCTATTAGGCCAGAGTAAGAGTTAAGACCTTAACCAGTAGGCCAGAGTAAGAGTTAAGACCTTAACCATTAGGCCAGAGTACGAGTCTAAGACCTTAGCTATTAGGCCAGAGTAAGAATTAAGACCTTAACCAGTAGGCCAGAGTAAGAGTTAGGACCTTAACCATTAGGCCAGAGTATGAGTCTAAGACCTTAGCTATTAGGCCAGAGTAAGAGTTAAGACCTTAGCTATTAGGCCAGAGTACGAGTCTAAGACCTTAGCTATTAGGCCAGAGTAAGATTTAAGACCTTAGCTATTAGGCCAGAGTAAGAGTTAAGACCTTAACCAGTAGGCCAAAGTAAGAGTTAAGACCTTAACCAGTATTCCAGAGTAAGAGTTAAGACCTTGACCAGTAGGCCAGAGTACGAGTCTAAGACCTTAGCTATTAGGCCAGAGTATGAGTTAAGACCTTAACCAGTAGGTCAGAGTACGAGTCTAAGACCTTAGCTATTAGGCCAGAGTACCAGTCTAAGACCTTAGCTATTAGGCCAGAGTAAGAGTTAAGACCTTAAACATTAGGCCAGAGTGTGAGTCTAAGACCTTAGCTATTAGGCCAGAGTAAGAGTTAAGACCTTAACCATTAGGCCAGAGTACGACTCTAAGACCTTAGCTATTCGGCCAGAGTAAGAGTTAGGACCTTAACCAGTAGGCCAGAGTAAGAGTTAAGACATTAACCAATAGGCCAGAGTAAGAGTCTAAGACCTTAGCTATTAGGCCAGAGTAAGAGTTAAGACCTTAGCTATTAGGCCAGAGTAAGAGTTAAGACCTTAACCAGTAGGCCAGAGTAAGAGTTAAGACCTTAACCAGTAGGCCAGAGTAAGAGTTAGGACCTTAGCTATTAGGCCAGAGTAAGTGTTAAGACCTTAACCATTAGGCCAGATTACGAGTCTAATACCTTTGCTATTAGGCCAGAGTAAGAGTTAAGACCTTAGCTATTAGGCCAGAGTAAGAGTTAAGACCTTAACCAGTAGGCCAGAGTAAGAGTTAAGACCTTAACCATTAGGCCAGAGTACGAGTCTAAGCCCTTACCTATTAGGCCAGAGTAAGAGTTAAGACCTTAACCAGTAGGCCAGAGTAAGAGTTAAAACCTTAACCATTAGGCCAGAGTATGAGTCTAAGACCTTAGCTATTAGGCCAGAGTAAGAGTTAAGACCTTAGCTATTAGGCCAGAGTAAGAGTTAAGACCTTAACCAGTAGGCCAGAGTAGAAGTTAAGACCTTAACCAGTAGGCCAAAGTAAGTGTTAAGACCTTAACCAGTATTCCAGAGTGAGAGTTAAGACCTTGACCAGTAGGCCAGAGTACGAGTCTAAGACCTTAGCTATTAGGCCAGAGTATGAGTTAAGACCTTAACCAGTAGGTCAGAGTACGAGTCTAAGACCTTAGCTATTAGGCCAGAGTACGAGTCTAAGACCTTAGCTATTAGGCCAGAGTAAGAGTTAAGACCTTATCAATTAGGCCAGAGTAAGAGTTAAGACCTTAGCTTTTAGGCCAGAGTAAGAGTTAAGACCTTAGTTATTAGGCCAGAGTAAGAGTTAAGACCTTAACCAATAGGCCAGAGTAAGAGTTAAGACCTTAACCATTAGGCCAGAGTACGAGTCTAAGACCTTAGCTATTAGGCCAGAGTAAGAGTTAAGACCTTAACCAATAGGCCAGAGTAAGAGTTAAGACCTTAACCATTAGGCCAGAGTACGAGTCTAAGACCTTAGCTATTAGGCCAGAGTACCAGTCTAAGACCTTAGCTATTAGGCCAGAGTAAGAGTTAAGACCTTAGCTATTAGGCCAGAGTAAGAGTTAAGACCTTAACCATTAGGCCAGAGTACGACTCTAAGACCTTAGCTATTCGGCCAGAGTAAGAGTTAAGACCTTAACCAGTAGGCCAGAGTAAGAGTTAAGACCTTAACCAGTAGGCCAGAGTAAGAGTCTAAGACCTTAGCTATTAGGCCAGAGTAAGAGTTAAGACCTTAGCTATTAGGCCAGAGTAAGAGTTAAGACCTTAACCAGTAGGCCAGAGTAAGAGTTATGACCTTAACCAGTAGGCCAGAGTAAGAGTCCAAGACCTTAGCTATTAGGCCAGAGTAAGAGTTAAGACCTTAACCATTAGGCCAGAGTACGAGTCTAAGCCCTTTGCTATTAGGCCAGAGTAAGAGTTAAGACCTTAGCTATTAGGCCAGAGTAAGAGTTAAGACCTTAACCAGTAGGCCAGAGAAAGAGTTAAGACCTTAACCATTAGGCCAGAGTACGAGTCTTAGCCCTTACCTATTAGGCCAGAGTAAGAGTTAAGACCTTAACCAGTAGGCCAGAGTAAGAGTTAAGACCTTAACCATTAGGCCAGAGTACAAGTCTAAGCCCTTACCTATTAGGCCAGAGTAAGAGTTAAAACCTTAACCATTAGGCCAGAGTATGAGTCTAAGACCTTAGCTATTAGGCCAGAGTAAGAGTTAAGACCTTAGCTATTAGGCCAGAGTAAGAGTTAAGACCTTAACCAATAGGCCAGAGTAAGAGTTAAGACCTTAACCATTAGGCCAGAGTACGAGTCTAAGACTTTAGCTATTAGGCCAGAGTAAGAGTTAAGACCTTAACCAGTAGGCCAGAGTAAGAGTTAAGACCTTAACCATTAGGCCAGAGTACGAGTCTAAGACCTTAGCTATTAGGCCAGAGTAAGAGTTAAGACCTTAACCAGTAGGCCAGAGTGAGAGTTAAGACCTTAACCATTAGGCCAGAGTACGAGTCTAAGACCTTAGCTATTAGGCCAGAGTAAGAGTTAAGACCTTAACCAATAGGCCAGAGAAAGAGTTAAGACCTTAACCATTAGGCCAGAGTACGAGTCTAAAACCTTAGCTATTAGGCCAGAGTAAGAGTTAAGACCTTAACCAGTAGGCCAGAGTACGAGTCTAAGACCTTAGCTATTAGGCCAGAGTAAGAGTTAAGACCTTAACCAGTAGGCCAAAGTAAGAGTTAAGACCATAACCTGTAGGCCATAGTATGAGTCTAAGACCTTAGTTATTAGGCCAGAGTAAGAGTTAAGACCTTAGCTATTAGGCCAGAGTAAGAGTTAAGACCTTAACCATTAGGCCAGATTACGGGTCTAAGATCTTTGCTATTAGGCCATAGTAAGATTTAAGACCTTAGCTATTAGGCCAGAGTAAGAGTTAAGACCTTAACCAGTAGGCCAGAGTAAGAGTTAAGACCTTAACCATTAGGCCAGAGTACGAGTCTAAGACCTTAGCTATTAGGTCAGAGTAAGAGTTAAGACCTTAACCAGTAGGCCAGAGTAAGAGTTAAGACCTTAACCTGTAGGCCATAGTACGAGTCTAAGACCTTAGCTATTAGGCCAGAGTAAGAGTTAAGACCTTAACCAGTAGGCCAGAGTAAGAGTTAAGACCTTAACCATTAGGCCAGAGTACGAGTCTAAGACCTTAGCTATTAGGCCAGAGTAAGAGTTAAGACCTTAGCTATTAGGCCAGAGTACGAGTCTAAGACCTTAACTATTAGGCCAGAGTAAGATTTAAGACCTTAGCTATTAGGCCAGAGTAAGAGTTAAGACCTTAACCAGTAGGCCAGGGTAGGAGTTAAGACTTTAACCAGTAGGCCAAAGTAAGAGTTAAGACCTTAACCAGTATTCCAGAGGAAGAGTTAAGACCTTGACCAGTAGGCCAGAGTACCAGTCTAAGAGTTAGCTATTAGGCCAGAGTACGAGTTAAGACCTTAACCAGTAGGTCAGAGTACGAGTCTAAGACCTTAGCTATTAGGCCAGAGTACCAGTCTAAGACATTAGCTATTAGGCCAGAGTAAGAGTTAAGACCTTAAACATTAGGCCAGAGTATGAGTCTAAGACCTTAGCTATTAGGCCAGAGTAAGAGTTAAGACCTTAGCTATTAGGCCAGAGTAAGAGTTAAGACCTTAACCATTAGGCCAGAGTACGACTCTAAGACCTTAGCTATTCGGCCAGAGTAAGAGTTAAGACCTTAACCAGTAGGCCAGAGTAAGAGTTAAGACCTTAACCAGTAGGCCAGAGTAAGAGTCTAAGACCTTAGCTATTAGGCCAGAGTAAGAGTTAAGACCTTAGCTATTAGGCCAGAGTAAGAGTTAAGACCTTAACCAGTAGGCCAGAGTAAGAGTTAAGACCTTAACCAGTAGGCCAGAGTAAGAGTCTAAGACCTTAGCTATTAGGCCAGAGTAAGAGTTAAGACCTTAACCATTAGGCCAGAGTACGAGTCTAAGCCCTTTGCTATTAGGCCAGAGTAAGAGTTAAGACCTTAGCTATTAGGCCAGAGAAAGAGTTAAGACCTTAACCAGTAGGCCAGAGAAAGAGTTAAGACCTTAACCATTAGGCCAGAGTACGAGTCTAAGCCCTTACCTATTAGGCCAGAGTAAGAGTTAAGACCTTAACCAGTAGGCCAGAGTAAGAGTTAAGACCTTAACCATTAGGCCAGAGTACGAGTCTAAGCCCTTACCTATTAGGCCAGAGTAAGAGTTAAAACCTTAACCATTAGGCCAGAGTATGAGTCTAAGACCTTAGCTATTAGGCCAGAGTAAGAGTTAAGACCTTAGCTATTAGGCCAGAGTAAGAGTTAAGACCTTAACCAATAGGCCAGAGTAAGAGTTAAGACCTTAACCATTAGGCCAGAGTACGAGTCTAAGACTTTAGCTATTAGGCCAGAGTAAGAGTTAAGACCTTAACCAGTAGGCCAGAGTAAGAGTTAAGACCTTAACCATTAGGCCAGAGTACGAGTCTAAGACCTTAGCTATTAGGCCAGAGTAAGAGTTAAGACCTTAACCAGTAGGCCAGAGTAAGAGTTAAGACCTTAACCATTAGGCCAGAGTACGAGTTTAAGACCATAGCTATTAGGCCAGAGTACGAGTCTAAGACCTTAGCTATTAGGCCAGAGTAAGATTTAAGACCTTAGCTATTAGGCCAGAGTAAGAGTTAAGACCTTAACCAGTAGGCCAGGGTAGGAGTTAAGACCTTAACCAGTAGGCCAAAGTAAGAGTTAAGACCTTAACCAGTATTCCAGAGTAAGAGTTAAGACCTTGACCAGTAGGCCAGAGTACGAGTCTAAGACCTTAGCTATTAGGCCAGAGTATGAGTTAAGACCTTAACCAGTAGGTCAGAGTACGAGTCTAAGACCTTAGCTATTAGGCCAGAGTACCAGTCTAAGACCTTAGCTATTAGGCCAGAGTAAGAGTTAAGACCTTAAACATTAGGCCAGAGTGTGAGTCTAAGACCTTAGCTATTAGGCCAGAGTAAGAGTTAAGACCTTAGCTATTAGGCCAGAGTAAGAGTTAAGACCTTAACCATTAGGCCAGAGTACGACTCTAAGACCTTAGCTATTAGGCCAGAGTAAGAGTTAAGACATTAACCAGTAGGCCAGAGTAAGAGTTAAGACCTTAACCAGTAGGCCAGAGTAAGAGTCTAAGACCTTAGCTATTAGGCCAGAGTAAGAGTTAAGACCTTAACCATTGGGCCAGAGTACGAGTCTAAGACCTTAGCTATTAGGCCAGAGTAAGAGTTAGGACCTTAGCTATTAGGCCAGAGTAAGATTTAAGACCTTAACCATTAGGCCAGATTACGAGTCTAATACCTTTGCTATTAGGCCAGAGTAAGAGTTAAGACCTTAGCTATTAGGCCAGAGTAAGAGTTAAGACCTTAACCAGTAGGCCAGAGTAAGAGTTAGGACCTTAACCATTAGGCCAGAGTACGAGTCTAAGACCTTAGCTATTAGGCCAGAGTAAGAGTTAAGACCTTAGCTATTAGGCCAGAGTACGAGTCTAAGACCTTAGCTATTAGGCCAGAGTAAGATTTAAGACCTTAGCTATTAGGCCAGAGTAAGAGTTAAGACCTTAACCTGTAGGCCAGGGTAGGAGTTAAGACCTTAACCAGTAGGCCAAAGTAAGAGTTAAGACCTTAACCAGTATTCCAGAGTAAGAGTTAAGACCTTGCCAGTAGGCCAGAGTACGAGTCTAAGACCTTAGCTATTAGGCCAGAGTACGAGTTAAGACCTTAACCAGTAGGTCAGAGTACGAGTCTAAGACCTTAGCTATTAGGCCAGAGTACCAGTCGAAGACCTTAGCTATTAGGCCAGAGTAAGAGTTAAGACCTTAAACATTAGGCCAGAGTGTGAGTCTAAGACCTTAGCTATTATGCCAGAGTAAGAGTTAAGACCTTAGCTATTAGGCCAGAGTAAGAGTTAAGACCTTAACCAGCAGGCCAGAGTAAGAGTTAAGACCTTAACCAGTAGGCCAGAGTAAGAGTCTAAGACCTTAGCTATTAGGCCAGAGTAAGAGTTAAGACCTTAACCATTAGGCCAGAGTACGAGTCTAAGACCTTAGCTATTAGGCCAGAGTAAGAGTTAAGACCTTAGCTATTAGGCCAGAGTAAGAGTTAAGACCTTAACCAGCAGGCCAGAGTAAGAGTTAAGACCTTAACCAGTAGGCCAGAGTAAGAGTCTAAGACCTTAGCTATTAGGCCAGAGTAAGAGTTAAGACCTTAACCATTAGGCCAGAGTACGAGTCTAAGCCCTTTGCTATTAGGCCAGAGTAAGAGTTAAGACCTTAGCTATTAGGCCAGAGTAAGAGTTAAGACCTTAAACAGTAGGCCAGAGAAAGAGTTAAGACCTTAACCATTAGGCCAGAGTACGAGTCTAAGCCCTTACCTATTAGGCCAGAGTAAGAGTTAAGACCTTAACCAGTAGGCCAGAGTAAGAGTTAAAACCTTAACCATTAGGCCAGAGTATGAGTCTAAGACCTTAGCTATTAGGCCAGAGTAAGAGTTAAGACCTTAGCTATTAGGCCAGAGTAAGAGTTAAGACCTTAACCAGTAGGCCAGAGTAGAAGTTAAGACCTTAACCAGTAGGCCAAAGTAAGTGTTAAGACCTTAACCAGTATTCCAGAGTAAGAGTTAAGACCTTGACCAGTAGGCCAGAGTGCGAGTCTAAGACCTTAGCTATTAGGCCAGAGTATGAGTTAAGACCTTAACCAGTAGGTCAGAGTACGAGTCTAAGACCTTAGCTATTAGGCCAGAGTACGAGTCTAAGACCTTAGCTATTAGGCCAGAGTAAGAGTTAAGACCTTATCAATTAGGCCAGAGTAAGAGTTAAGACCTTAGCTTTTAGGCCAGAGTAAGAGTTAAGACCTTAGTTATTAGGCCAGAGTAAGAGTTAAGACCTTAACCAATAGGCCAGAGTAAGAGTTAAGACCTTAACCATTAGGCCAGAGTACGAGTCTAAGACCTTAGCTATTAGGCCAGAGTAAGAGTTAAGACCTTAACCAATAGGCCAGAGTAAGAGTTAAGACCTTAACCATTAGGCCAGAGTACGAGTCTAAGACCTTAGCTATTAGGCCAGAGTACCAGTCTAAGACCTTAGCTATTAGGCCAGAGTAAGAGTTAAGACCTTAAACATTAGGCCAGAGTATGAGTCTAAGACCTTAGCTATTAGGCCAGAGTAAGAGTTAAGACCTTAACCATTAGGCCAGAGTACGACTCTAAGACCTTAGCTATTCGGCCAGAGTAAGAGTTAAGACCTTAACCAGTAGGCCAGAGTAAGAGTTAAGACCTTAACCAGTAGGCCAGAGTAAGAGTCTAAGACCTTAGCTATTAGGCCAGAGTAAGAGTTAAGACCTTAGCTATTAGGCCAGAGTAAGAGTTAAGACCTTAACCAGTAGGCCAGAGTAAGAGTTATGACCTTAACCAGTAGGCCAGAGTAAGAGTCTAAGACCTTAGCTATTAGGCCAGAGTAAGAGTTAAGACCTGAACCATTAGGCCAGAGTACGAGTCTAAGCCCTTTGCTATTAGGCCAGAGTAAGAGTTAAGACCTTAGCTATTAGGCCAGAGTAAGAGTTAAGACCTTAACCAGTAGGCCAGAGAAAGAGTTAAGACCTTAACCATTAGGCCAGAGTACGAGTCTAAGCCCTTATCTATTAGGCCAGAGTAAGAGTTAAGACCTTAACCAGTAGGCCAGAGTAAGAGTTAAGACCTTAACCATTAGGCCAGAGTACAAGTCTAAGCCCTTACCTATTAGGCCAGAGTAAGAGTTAAAACCTTAACCATTAGGCCAGAGTATGAGTCTAAGACCTTAGCTATTAGGCCAGAGTAAGAGTTAAGACCTTAGCTATTAGGCCAGAGTAAGAGTTAAGACCTTAACCAATAGGCCAGAGTAAGAGTTAAGACCTTAACCATTAGGCCAGAGTACGAGTCTAAGACTTTAGCTATTAGGCCAGAGTAAGAGTTAAGACCTTAACCAGTAGGCCAGAGTAAGAGTTAAGACCTTAACCATTAGGCCAGAGTACGAGTCTAAGACCTTAGCTATTAGGCCAGAGTAAGAGTTAAGACCTTAACCAGTAGGCCAGAGTGAGAGTTAAGACCTTAACCATTAGGCCAGAGTACGAGTCTAAGACCTTAGCTATTAGGCCAGAGTAAGAGATAAGACCTTAACCAGTAGGCCAGAGAAAGAGTTAAGACCTTAACCATTAGGCCAGAGTACGAGTCTAAAACCTTAGCTATTAGGCCAGAGTAAGAGTTAAGACCTTAGCTATTAGGCCAGAGTAAGAGTTAAGACCTTAACCAGTAGGCCAGAGTATGAGTCTAAGACCTTAGCTATTAGGCCAGAGTAAGAGTTAAGACCTTAACCAGTAGGCCAAAGTAAGAGTTAAGACCATAACCTGTAGGCCATAGTATGAGTCTAAGACCTTAGCTATTAGGCCAGAGTAAGAGTTAAGACCTTAGCTATTAGGCCAGAGTAAGAGTTAAGACCTTAACCATTAGGCCAGATTACGGGTCTAAGATCTTTGCTATTAGGCCATAGTAAGATTTAAGACCTTAGCTATTAGGCCAGAGTAAGAGTTAAGACCTTAACCAGTAGGCCAGAGTAAGAGTTAAGACCTTAACCATTAGGCCAGAGTACGAGTCTAAGACCTTAGCTATTAGGTCAGAGTAAGAGTTAAGACCTTAACCAGTAGGCCAGAGTAAGAGTTAAGACCTTAACCTGTAGGCCATAGTACGAGTCTAAGACCTTAGCTATTAGGCCAGAGTAAGAGTTAAGACCTTAACCAGTAGGCCAGAGTAAGAGTTAAGACCTTAACCATTAGGCCAGAGTACGAGTCTAAGACCTTAGCTATTAGGCCAGAGTAAGAGTTAAGACCTTAGCTATTAGGCCAGAGTACGAGTCTAAGACCTTAGCTATTAGGCCAGAGTAAGATTTAAGACCTTAGCTATTAGGCCAGAGTAAGAGTTAAGACCTTAACCAGTAGGCCAGGGTAGGAGTTAAGACTTTAACCAGTAGGCCAAAGTAAGAGTTAAGACCTTAACCAGTATTCCAGAGGAAGAGTTAAGACCTTGACCAGTAGGCCAGAGTACCAGTCTAAGACCTTAGCTATTAGGCCAGAGTACGAGTTAAGACCTTAACCAGTAGGTCAGAGTACGAGTCTAAGACCTTAGCTATTAGGCCAGAGTACCAGTCTAAGACATTAGCTATTAGGCCAGAGTAAGAGTTAAGACCTTAAACATTAGGCCAGAGTATGAGTCTAAGACCTTAGCTATTAGGCCAGAGTAAGAGTTAAGACCTTAGCTATTAGGCCAGAGTAAGAGTTAAGACCTTAACCATTAGGCCAGAGTACGACTCTAAGACCTTAGCTATTCGGCCAGAGTAAGAGTTAAGACCTTAACCAGTAGGCCAGAGTAAGAGTTAAGACCTTAACCAGTAGGCCAGAGTAAGAGTCTAAGACCTTAGCTATTAGGCCAGAGTAAGAGTTAAGACCTTAGCTATTAGGCCAGAGTAAGAGTTAAGACCTTAACCAGTAGGCCAGAGTAAGAGTTAAGACCTTAACCAGTAGGCCAGAGTAAGAGTCTAAGACCTTAGCTATTAGGCCAGAGTAAGAGTTAAGACCTTAACCATTAGGCCAGAGTACGAGTCTAAGCCCTTTGCTATTAGGCCAGAGTAAGAGTTAAGACCTTAGCTATTAGGCCAGAGTAAGAGTTAAGACCTTAACCAGTAGGCCAGAGAAAGAGTTAAGACCTTAACCATTAGGCCAGAGTACGAGTCTAAGCCCTTACCTATTAGGCCAGAGTAAGAGTTAAGACCTTAACCAGTAGGCCAGAGTAAGAGTTAAGACCTTAACCATTAGGCCAGAGTACGAGTCTAAGCCCTTACCTATTAGGCCAGAGTAAGAGTTAAAACCTTAACCTTTAGGCCAGAGTATGAGTCTAAGACCTTAGCTATTAGGCCCGAGTAAGATTTAAGACCTTAGCTATTAGGCCAGAGTAAGAGTTAAGACCTTAACCAATAGGCCAGAGTAAGAGTTAAGACCTTAACCATTAGGCCAGAGTACGAGTCTAAGACTTTAGCTATTAGGCCAGAGTAAGAGTTAAGACCTTAACCAGTAGGCGAGAGTAAGAGTTAAGACCTTAACCATTAGGCCAGAGAACGAGTCTAAGACCTTAGCTATTAGGCCAGAGTAAGAGTTAAGACCTTAACCAGTAGGCCAGAGTAAGAGTTAAGACCTTAACCATTAGGCCAGAGTACAAGTCTAAGACCTTAGCTATTAGGCCAGAGAACGAGTCTAAGACCTTAGCTATTAGGCCAGAGTGAGATTTAAGACCTTAGCTATTAGGCCAGAGTAAGAGTTAAGAACTTAACCAGTAGGCCAAGGTAGGAGTTAAGACCTTAACCAGTAGGCCAAAGTAAGAGTTAAGACCTTAACCAGTATTCCAGAGTAAGAGTTAAGACCTTGACCAGTAGGCCAGAGTACGAGTCTAAGACCTTAGCTATTAGGCCAGAGTATGAGTTAAGACCTTAACCAGTAGGTCAGAGTACGAGTCTAAGACCTTAGCTATTAGGCCAGAGTACCAGTCTAAGACCTTAGCTATTAGGCCAGAGTAAGAGTTAAGACCTTAAACATTAGGCCAGAGTGTGAGTCTAAGACCTTAGCTATTAGGCCAGAGTAAGAGTTAAGACCTTAGCTATTAGGCCAGAGTAAGAGTTAAGACCTTAACCATTATGCCAGAGTACGACTCTAAGACCTTAGCTATTCGGCCAGAGTAAGAGTTAAGACCTTAACCAGTAGGCCAGAGTAAGAGTTAAGACCTTAACCAGTAGGCCAGAGTAAGAGTCTAAGACCTTAGCTATTAGGCCAGAGTAAGAGTTAAGACCTTAGCTATTAGGCCAGAGTAAGAGTTAAGACATTAACCAGTAGGCCAGAGTAAGAGTTAAGACCTTAACCAGTAGGCCAGAGTAAGAGTCTAAGACCTTAGCTATTAGGCCAGAGTAAGAGTTAAGACCTTAACCATTAGGCCAGAGTACGAGTCTAAGACCTTAGCTATTAGGCCAGAGTAAGAGTTAGGACCTTAGCTATTAGGCCAGAGTAAGAGTTAAGACCTTAACCATTAGGCCAGATTACGAGTCTAATACCTTTGCTATTAGGCCAGAGTAAGAGTTAAGACCTTAGCTATTAGGCCAGAGTAAGAGTTAAGACCTTAACCAGTAGGCCAGAGTAAGAGTTAGGACCTTAACCATTAGGCCAGAGTACGAGTCTAAGACCTTAGCTATTAGGCCAGAGTAAGAGTTAAGACCTTAGCTATTAGGCCAGAGTACGAGTCTAAGACCTTAGCTATTAGGCCAGAGTAAGATTTAAGACCTTAGCTATTAGGCCAGAGTAAGAGTTAAGACCTTAACCTGTAGGCCAGGGTAGGAGTTAAGACCTTAACCAGTAGGCCAAAGTAAGAGTTAAGACCTTAACCAGTATTCCAGAGTAAGAGTTAAGACCTTGACCAGTAGGCCAGAGTACGAGTCTAAGACCTTAGCTATTAGGCCAGAGTACGAGTTAAGACCTTAACCAGTAGGCCAGAGTACCAGTCTAAGACCTTAGCTATTAGGCCAGAGTAAGAGTTAAGACCTTAAACATTAGGCCAGAGTGTGAGTCTAAGACCTTAGCTATTCGGCCAGAGTAAGAGTTAAGACCTTAGCTATTAGGCCAGAGTAAGAGTTAAGACCTTAACCATTAGGCCAGAGTACGACTCTAAGACCTTAGCTATTCAGCCAGAGTAAGAGTTAAGACCTTAACCAGTAGACAAGAGTAAGAGTTAAGACCTTAACCAGTAGGCCAGAGTAAGAGTCTAAGACCTTAGCTATTAGGCCAGAGTAAGAGTTAAGACCTTAGCTATTAGGCCAGAGTAAGAGTTAAGACCTTAACCAGCAGGCCAGAGTAAGAGTTAAGACCTTAACCAGTAGGCCAGAGTAAGAGTCTAAGACCTTAGCTATTAGGCCAGAGTAAGAGTTAAGACCTTAACCATTAGGCCAGAGTACGAGTCTAAGCCCTTTGCTATTAGGCCAGAGTAAGAGTTAAGACCTTAGCTATTAGGCCAGAGTAAGAGTTAAGACCTTAAACAGTAGGCCAGAGAAAGAGTTAAGACCTTAACCATTAGGCCAGAGTACGAGTCTAAGCCCTTACCTATTAGGCCAGAGTAAGAGTTAAGACCTTAACCAGTAGGCCAGAGTAAGAGTTAAAACCTTAACCATTAGGCCAGAGTATGAGTCTAAGACCTTAGCTATTAGGCCAGAGTAAGAGTTAAGACCTTAGCTATTAGGCCAGAGTAAGAGTTAAGACCTTAACCAGTAGGCCAGAGTAGAAGTTAAGACCTTAACCAGTAGGCCAAAGTAAGTGTTAAGACCTTAACCAGTATTCCAGAGTAAGAGTTAAGACCTTGACCAGTAGGCCAGAGTACGAGTCTAAGACCTTAGCTATTAGGCCAGAGTATGAGTTAAGACCTTAACCAGTAGGTCAGAGTACGAGTCTAAGACCTTAGCTATTAGGCCAGAGTACGAGTCTAAGACCTTAGCTATTAGGCCAGAGTAAGAGTTAAGACCTTATCAATTAGGCCAGAGTAAGAGTTAAGACCTTAGCTTTTAGGCCAGAGTAAGAGTTAAGACCTTAGTTATTAGGCCAGAGTAAGAGTTAAGACCTTAACCAATAGGCCAGAGTAAGAGTTAAGTCCTTAACCATTAGGCCAGAGTACGAGTCTAAGACCTTAGCTATTAGGCCAGAGTAAGAGTTAAGACCTTAACCAATAGGCCAGAGTAAGAGTTAAGACCTTAACCATTAGGCCAGAGTACGAGTCTAAGACCTTAGCTATTAGGCCAGAGTACCAGTCTAAGACCTTAGCTATTAGGCCAGAGTAAGAGTTAAGACCTTAAACATTAGGCCAGAGTATGAGTCTAAGACCTTAGCTATTAGGCCAGAGTAAGAGTTAAGACCTTAGCTATTAGGCCAGAGTAAGAGTTAAGACCTTAACCATTAGGCCAGAGTACGACTCTAAGACCTTAGCTATTCGGCCAGAGTAAGAGTTAAGACCTTAACCAGTAGGCCAGAGTAAGAGTTAAGACCTTAACCAGTAGGCCAGAGTAAGAGTCTAAGACCTTAGCTATTAGGCCAGAGTAAGAGTTAAGACCTTAGCTATTAGGCCAGAGTAAGAGTTAAGACCTTAACCAGTAGGCCAGAGTAAGAGTTATGACCTTAACCAGTAGGCCAGAGTAAGAGTCTAAGACCTTAGCTATTAGGCCAGAGTAAGAGTTAAGACCTTAACCATTAGGCCAGAGTACGAGTCTAAGCCCTTTGCTATTAGGCCAGAGTAAGAGTTAAGACCTTAGCTATTAGGCCAGAGTAAGAGTTAAGACCTTAACCAGTAGGCCAGAGAAAGAGTTAAGACCTTAACCATTAGGCCAGAGTACGAGTCTAAGCCCTTATCTATTAGGCCAGAGTAAGAGTTAAGACCTTAACCAGTAGGCCAGAGTAAGAGTTAAGACCTTAACCATTAGGCCAGAGTACAAGTCTAAGCCCTTACCTATTAGGCCAGAGTAAGAGTTAAAACCTTAACCATTAGGCCAGAGTATGAGTCTAAGACCTTAGCTATTAGGCCAGAGTAAGAGTTAAGACCTTAGCTATTAGGCCAGAGTAAGAGTTAAGACCTTAACCAATAGGCCAGAGTAAGAGTTAAGACCTTAACCATTAGGCCAGAGTACGAGTCTAAGACTTTAGCTATTAGGCCAGAGTAAGAGTTAAGACCTTAACCAGTAGGCCAGAGGAAGAGTTAAGACCTTAACCATTAGGCCAGAGTACGAGTCTAAGACCTTAGCTATTAGGCCAGAGTAAGAGTTAAGACCTTAACCAGTAGGCCAGAGTGAGAGTTAAGACCTTAACCATTAGGCCAGAGTACGAGTCTAAGACCTTAGCTATTAGGCCAGAGTAAGAGATAAGACCTTAACCAGTAGGCCAGAGAAAGAGTTAAGACCTTAACCATTAGGCCAGAGTACGAGTCTAAAACCTTAGCTATTAGGCCAGAGTAAGAGTTAAGACCTTAGCTATTAGGCCAGAGTAAGAGTTAAGACCTTAACCAGTAGGCCAGAGTATGAGTCTAAGACCTTAGCTATTAGGCCAGAGTAAGAGTTAAGACCTTAACCAGTAGGCCAAAGTAAGAGTTAAGACCATAACCTGTAGGCCATAGTATGAGTCTAAGACCTTAGCTATTAGGCCAGAGTAAGAGTTAAGACCTTAGCTATTAGGCCAGAGTAAGAGTTAAGACCTTAACCATTAGGCCAGATTACGGGTCTAAGATCTTTGCTATTAGGCCATAGTAAGATTTAAGACCTTAGCTATTAGGCCAGAGTAAGAGTTAAGACCTTAACCAGTAGGCCAGAGTAAGAGTTAAGACCTTAACCATTAGGCCAGAGTACGAGTCTAAGACCTTAGCTATTAGGTCAGAGTAAGAGTTAAGACCTTAACCAGTAGGCCAGAGTAAGAGTTAAGACCTTAACCTGTAGGCCATAGTACGAGTCTAAGACCTTAGCTATTAGGCCAGAGTAAGAGTTAAGACCTTAACCAGTAGGCCAGAGTAAGAGTTAAGACCTTAACCATTAGGCCAGAGTACGAGTCTAAGACCTTAGCTATTAGGCCAGAGTAAGAGTTAAGACCTTAGCTATTAGGCCAGAGTACGAGTCTAAGACCTTAGCTATTAGGCCAGAGTAAGATTTAAGACCTTAGCTATTAGGCCAGAGTAAGAGTTAAGACCTTAACCAGTAGGCCAGGGTAGGAGTTAAGACTTTAACCAGTAGGCCAAAGTAAGAGTTAAGACCTTAACCAGTATTCCAGAGGAAGAGTTAAGACCTTGACCAGTAGGCCAGAGTACCAGTCTAAGACCTTAGCTATTAGGCCAGAGTACGAGTTAAGACCTTAACCAGTAGGTCAGAGTACGAGTCTAAGACCTTAGCTATTAGGCCAGAGTACCAGTCTAAGACATTAGCTATTAGGCCAGAGTAAGAGTTAAGACCTTAAACATTAGGCCAGAGTATGAGTCTAAGACCTTAGCTATTAGGCCAGAGTAAGAGTTAAGACCTTAGCTATTAGGCCAGAGTAAGAGTTAAGACCTTAACCATTAGGCCAGAGTACGACTCTAAGACCTTAGCTATTCGGCCAGAGTAAGAGTTAAGACCTTAACCAGTAGGCCAGAGTAAGAGTTAAGACCTTAACCAGTAGGCCAGAGTAAGAGTCTAAGACCTTAGCTATTAGGCCAGAGTAAGAGTTAAGACCTTAGCTATTAGGCCAGAGTAAGAGTTAAGACCTTAACCAGTAGGCCAGAGTAAGAGTTAAGACCTTAACCAGTAGGCCAGAGTAAGAGTCTAAGACCTTAGCTATTAGGCCAGAGTAAGAGTTAAGACCTTAACCATTAGGCCAGAGTACGAGTCTAAGCCCTTTGCTATTAGGCCAGAGTAAGAGTTAAGACCTTAGCTATTAGGCCAGAGTAAGAGTTAAGACCTTAACCAGTAGGCCAGAGAAAGAGTTAAGACCTTAACCATTAGGCCAGAGTACGAGTCTAAGCCCTTACCTATTAGGCCAGAGTAAGAGTTAAGACCTTAACCAGTAGGCCAGAGTAAGAGTTAAGACCTTAACCATTAGGCCAGAGTACGAGTCTAAGCCCTTACCTATTAGGCCAGAGTAAGAGTTAAAACCTTAACCTTTAGGCCA
The DNA here is from genome assembly GCF_964204655.1 of Triturus cristatus. Lineage (NCBI taxonomy): Eukaryota > Metazoa > Chordata > Amphibia > Caudata > Salamandridae > Triturus > Triturus cristatus. The sequence continues at coordinate 1,098,040,369 of NC_140589.1, read as the reverse complement.
GAGTATGAGTCTAAGACCTTAGCTATTAGGCCCGAGTAAGATTTAAGACCTTAGCTATTAGGCCAGAGTAAGAGTTAAGACCTTAACCAATAGGCCAGAGTAAGAGTTAAGACCTTAACCATTAGGCCAGAGTACGAGTCTAAGACTTTAGCTATTAGGCCAGAGTAAGAGTTAAGACCTTAACCAGTAGGCGAGAGTAAGAGTTAAGACCTTAACCATTAGGCCAGAGAACGAGTCTAAGACCTTAGCTATTAGGCCAGAGTAAGAGTTAAGACCTTAACCAGTAGGCCAGAGTAAGAGTTAAGACCTTAACCATTAGGCCAGAGTACAAGTCTAAGACCTTAGCTATTAGGCCAGAGAACGAGTCTAAGACCTTAGCTATTAGGCCAGAGTGAGATTTAAGACCTTAGCTATTAGGCCAGAGTAAGAGTTAAGAACTTAACCAGTAGGCCAGGGTAGGAGTTAAGACCTTAACCAGTAGGCCAAAGTAAGAGTTAAGACCTTAACCAGTATTCCAGAGTAAGAGTTAAGACCTTGACCAGTAGGCCAGAGTACGAGTCTAAGACCTTAGCTATTAGGCCAGAGTATGAGTTAAGACCTTAACCAGTAGGTCAGAGTACGAGTCTAAGACCTTAGCTATTAGGCCAGAGTACCAGTCTAAGACCTTAGCTATTAGGCCAGAGTAAGAGTTAAGACCTTAAACATTAGGCCAGAGTGTGAGTCTAAGACCTTAGCTATTAGGCCAGAGTAAGAGTTAAGACCTTAGCTATTAGGCCAGAGTAAGAGTTAAGACCTTAACCATTATGCCAGAGTACGACTCTAAGACCTTAGCTATTCGGCCAGAGTAAGAGTTAAGACCTTAACCAGTAGGCCAGAGTAAGAGTTAAGACCTTAACCAGTAGGCCAGAGTAAGAGTCTAAGACCTTAGCTATTAGGCCAGAGTAAGAGTTAAGACCTTAGCTATTAGGCCAGAGTAAGAGTTAAGACATTAACCAGTAGGCCAGAGTAAGAGTTAAGACCTTAACCAGTAGGCCAGAGTAAGAGTCTAAGACCTTAGCTATTAGGCCAGAGTAAGAGTTAAGACCTTAACCATTAGGCCAGAGTACGAGTCTAAGACCTTAGCTATTAGGCCAGAGTAAGAGTTAGGACCTTAGCTATTAGGCCAGAGTAAGAGTTAAGACCTTAACCATTAGGCCAGATTACGAGTCTAATACCTTTGCTATTAGGCCAGAGTAAGAGTTAAGACCTTAGCTATTAGGCCAGAGTAAGAGTTAAGACCTTAACCAGTAGGCCAGAGTAAGAGTTAGGACCTTAACCATTAGGCCAGAGTACGAGTCTAAGACCTTAGCTATTAGGCCAGAGTAAGAGTTAAGACCTTAGCTATTAGGCCAGAGTACGAGTCTAAGACCTTAGCTATTAGGCCAGAGTAAGATTTAAGACCTTAGCTATTAGGCCAGAGTAAGAGTTAAGACCTTAACCTGTAGGCCAGGGTAGGAGTTAAGACCTTAACCAGTAGGCCAAAGTAAGAGTTAAGACCTTAACCAGTATTCCAGAGTAAGAGTTAAGACCTTGACCAGTAGGCCAGAGTACGAGTCTAAGACCTTAGCTATTAGGCCAGAGTACGAGTTAAGACCTTAACCAGTAGGTCAGAGTACGAGTCTAAGACCTTAGCTATTAGGCCAGAGTACCAGTCTAAGACCTTAGCTATTAGGCCAGAGTAAGAGTTAAGACCTTAAACATTAGGCCAGAGTGTGAGTCTAAGACCTTAGCTATTCGGCCAGAGTAAGAGTTAAGACCTTAGCTATTAGGCCAGAGTAAGAGTTAAGACCTTAACCATTAGGCCAGAGTACGACTCTAAGACCTTAGCTATTCAGCCAGAGTAAGAGTTAAGACCTTAACCAGTAGACAAGAGTAAGAGTTAAGACCTTAACCAGTAGGCCAGAGTAAGAGTCTAAGACCTTAGCTATTAGGCCAGAGTAAGAGTTAAGACCTTAGCTATTAGGCCAGAGTAAGAGTTAAGACCTTAACCAGCAGGCCAGAGTAAGAGTTAAGACCTTAACCAGTAGGCCAGAGTAAGAGTCTAAGACCTTAGCTATTAGGCCAGAGTAAGAGTTAAGACCTTAACCATTAGGCCAGAGTACGAGTCTAAGCCCTTTGCTATTAGGCCAGAGTAAGAGTTAAGACCTTAGCTATTAGGCCAGAGTAAGAGTTAAGACCTTAAACAGTAGGCCAGAGAAAGAGTTAAGACCTTAACCATTAGGCCAGAGTACGAGTCTAAGCCCTTACCTATTAGGCCAGAGTAAGAGTTAAGACCTTAACCAGTAGGCCAGAGTAAGAGTTAAAACCTTAACCATTAGGCCAGAGTATGAGTCTAAGACCTTAGCTATTAGGCCAGAGTAAGAGTTAAGACCTTAGCTATTAGGCCAGAGTAAGAGTTAAGACCTTAACCAGTAGGCCAGAGTAGAAGTTAAGACCTTAACCAGTAGGCCAAAGTAAGTGTTAAGACCTTAACCAGTATTCCAGAGTAAGAGTTAAGACCTTGACCAGTAGGCCAGAGTACGAGTCTAAGACCTTAGCTATTAGGCCAGAGTATGAGTTAAGACCTTAACCAGTAGGTCAGAGTACGAGTCTAAGACCTTAGCTATTAGGCCAGAGTACGAGTCTAAGACCTTAGCTATTAGGCCAGAGTAAGAGTTAAGACCTTATCAATTAGGCCAGAGTAAGAGTTAAGACCTTAGCTTTTAGGCCAGAGTAAGAGTTAAGACCTTAGTTATTAGGCCAGAGTAAGAGTTAAGACCTTAACCAATAGGCCAGAGTAAGAGTTAAGTCCTTAACCATTAGGCCAGAGTACGAGTCTAAGACCTTAGCTATTAGGCCAGAGTAAGAGTTAAGACCTTAACCAATAGGCCAGAGTAAGAGTTAAGACCTTAACCATTAGGCCAGAGTACGAGTCTAAGACCTTAGCTATTAGGCCAGAGTACCAGTCTAAGACCTTAGCTATTAGGCCAGAGTAAGAGTTAAGACCTTAAACATTAGGCCAGAGTATGAGTCTAAGACCTTAGCTATTAGGCCAGAGTAAGAGTTAAGACCTTAGCTATTAGGCCAGAGTAAGAGTTAAGACCTTAACCATTAGGCCAGAGTACGACTCTAAGACCTTAGCTATTCGGCCAGAGTAAGAGTTAAGACCTTAACCAGTAGGCCAGAGTAAGAGTTAAGACCTTAACCAGTAGGCCAGAGTAAGAGTCTAAGACCTTAGCTATTAGGCCAGAGTAAGAGTTAAGACCTTAGCTATTAGGCCAGAGTAAGAGTTAAGACCTTAACCAGTAGGCCAGAGTAAGAGTTATGACCTTAACCAGTAGGCCAGAGTAAGAGTCTAAGACCTTAGCTATTAGGCCAGAGTAAGAGTTAAGACCTTAACCATTAGGCCAGAGTACGAGTCTAAGCCCTTTGCTATTAGGCCAGAGTAAGAGTTAAGACCTTAGCTATTAGGCCAGAGTAAGAGTTAAGACCTTAACCAGTAGGCCAGAGAAAGAGTTAAGACCTTAACCATTAGGCCAGAGTACGAGTCTAAGCCCTTACCTATTAGGCCAGAGTAAGAGTTAAGACCTTAACCAGTAGGCCAGAGTAAGAGTTAAGACCTTAACCATTAGGCCAGAGTACAAGTCTAAGCCCTTACCTATTAGGCCAGAGAAAGAGTTAAAACCTTAACCATTAGGCCAGAGTATGAGTCTAAGACCTTAGCTATTAGGCCAGAGTAAGAGTTAAGACCTTAGCTATTAGGCCAGAGTAAGAGTTAAGACCTTAACCAATAGGCCAGAGTAAGAGTTAAGACCTTAACCATTAGGCCAGAGTACGAGTCTAAGACTTTAGCTATTAGGCCAGAGTAAGAGTTAAGACCTTAACCAGTAGGCCAGAGTAAGAGTTAAGACCTTAACCATTAGGCCAGAGTACGAGTCTAAGACCTTAGCTATTAGGCCAGAGTAAGAGTTAAGACCTTAACCAGTAGGCCAGAGTGAGAGTTAAGACCTTAACCATTAGGCCAGAGTACGAGTCTAAGACCTTAGCTATTAGGCCAGAGTAAGAGTTAAGACCTTAACCAGTAGGCCAGAGAAAGAGTTAAGACCTTAACCATTAGGCCAGAGTACGAGTCTAAAACCTTAGCTATTAGGCCAGAGTAAGAGTTAAGACCTTAGCTATTAGGCCAGAGTAAGAGTTAAGACCTTAACCAGTAGGCCAGAGTACGAGTCTAAGACCTTAGCTATTAGGCCAGAGTAAGAGTTAAGACCTTAACCAGTAGGCCAAAGTAAGAGTTAAGACCATAACCTGTAGGCCATAGTATGAGTCTAAGACCTTAGCTATTAGGCCAGAGTAAGAGTTAAGACCTTAGCTATTAGGCCAGAGTAAGAGTTAAGACCTTAACCATTAGGCCAGATTACGGGTCTAAGATCTTTGCTATTGGGCCATAGTAAGATTTAAGACCTTAGCTATTAGGCCAGAGTAAGAGTTAAGACCTTAACCAGTAGGCCAGAGTAAGAGTTAAGACCTTAACCATTAGGCCAGAGTACGAGTCTAAGACCTTAGCTATTAGGTCAGAGTAAGAGTTAAGACCTTAACCAGTAGGCCAGAGTAAGAGTTAAGACCTTAACCTGTAGGCCATAGTACGAGTCTAAGACCTTAGCTATTAGGCCAGAGTAAGAGTTAAGACCTTAACCAGTAGGCCAGAGTAAGAGTTAAGACCTTAACCATTAGGCCAGAGTACGAGTCTAAGACCTTAGCTATTAGGCCAGAGTAAGATTTAAGACCTTAGCTATTAGGCCAGAGTAAGAGTTAAGACCTTAACCAGTAGGCCAGGGTAGGAGTTAAGACTTTAACCAGTAGGCCAAAGTAAGAGTTAAGACCTTAACCAGTATTCCAGAGGAAGAGTTAAGACCTTGACCAGTAGGCCAGAGTACCAGTCTAAGACCTTAGCTATTAGGCCAGAGTACGAGTTAAGACCTTAACCAGTAGGTCAGAGTACGAGTCTAAGACCTTAGCTATTAGGCCAGAGTACCAGTCTAAGACATTAGCTATTAGGCCAGAGTAAGAGTTAAGACCTTAAACATTAGGCCAGAGTATGAGTCTAAGACCTTAGCTATTAGGCCAGAGTAAGAGTTAAGACCTTAGCTATTAGGCCAGAGTAAGAGTTAAGACCTTAACCATTAGGCCAGAGTACGACTCTAAGACCTTAGCTATTCGGCCAGAGTAAGAGTTAAGACCTTAACCAGTAGGCCAGAGTAAGAGTTAAGACCTTAACCAGTAGGCCAGAGTAAGAGTCTAAGACCTTAGCTATTAGGCCAGAGTAAGAGTTAAGACCTTAGCTATTAGGCCAGAGTAAGAGTTAAGACCTTAACCAGTAGGCCAGAGTAAGAGTTAAGACCTTAACCAGTAGGCCAGAGTAAGAGTCTAAGACCTTAGCTATTAGGCCAGAGTAAGAGTTAAGACCTTAACCATTAGGCCAGAGTACGAGTCTAAGCCCTTTGCTATTAGGCCAGAGTAAGAGTTAAGACCTTAGCTATTAGGCCATAGTAAGAGTTAAGACCTTAACCAGTAGGCCAGAGAAAGAGTTAAGACCTTAACCATTAGGCCAGAGTACGAGTCTAAGCCCTTACCTATTAGGCCAGAGTAAGAGTTAAGACCTTAACCAGTAGGCCAGAGTAAGAGTTAAGGCCGTAACCATTAGGCCATAGTACGAGTCTAAGCCCTTTCCTATTAGGCCAGAGTAAGAGTTAAAACCTTAACCATTAGGCCAGAGTATGAGTCTAAGACCTTAGCTATTAGGCCAGAGTAAGAGTTAAGACCTTAGCTATTAGGCCAGAGTAAGAGTTAAGACCTTAACCAATAGGCCAGAGTAAGAGTTAAGACCTTAACCATTAGGCCAGAGTACGAGTCTAAGACTTTAGCTATTAGGCCAGAGTAAGAGTTAAGACCTTAACCAGTAGGCCAGAGTAAGAGTTAAGACCTTAACCATTAGGCCAGAGTACGAGTCTAAGACCTTAGCTATTATGCCAGAGTAAGAGTTAAGACCTTAACCAGTAGGCCAGAGTAAGAGTTAAGACCTTAACCATTAGGCCAGAGTACGAGTCTAAGACCTTAGCTATTAGGCCAGAGTACGAGTCTAAGACCTTAGCTATTAGGCCAGAGTAAGATTTAAGACCTTAGCTATTAGGCCAGAGTAAGAGTTAAGACCTTAACCAGTAGGCCAGGGTAGGAGTTAAGACCTTAACCAGTAGGCCAAAGTAAGAGTTAAGACCTTAACCAGTATTCCAGAGTAAGAGTTAAGACCTTGACCAGTAGGCCAGAGTACGAGTCTAAGACCTTAGCTATTAGGCCAGAGTATGAGTTAAGACCTTAACCAGTAGGTCAGAGTACGAGTCTAAGACCTTAGCTATTAGGCCAGAGTACCAGTCTAAGACCTTAGCTATTAGGCCAGAGTAAGAGTTAAGACCTTAAACATTAGGCCAGAGTGTGAGTCTAAGACCTTACCTATTAGGCCAGAGTAAGAGTTCAGACCTTAGCTATTAGGCCAGAGTAAGAGTTAAGACCTTAACCATTAGGCCAGAGTACGACTCTAAGACCTTAGCTATTCGGCCAGAGTAAGAGTTAAGACCTTAACCAGTAGGCCAGAGTAAGAGTTAAGACCTTAACCAGTAGGCCAGAGTAAGAGTCTAAGACCTTAGCTATTAGGCCAGAGTAAGAGTTAAGACCTTAGCTATTAGGCCAGAGTAAGAGTTAAGACATTAACCAGTAGGCCAGAGTAAGAGTTAAGACCTTAACCAGTAGGCCAGAGTAAGAGTCTAAGACCTTAGCTATTAGGCCAGAGTAAGAGTTAAGACCTTAACCATTAGGCCAGAGTACGAGTCTAAGACCTTAGCTATTAGGCCAGAGTAAGAGTTAGGACCTTAGCTATTAGGCCAGAGTAAGAGTTAAGACCTTAACCATTAGGCCAGATTACGAGTCTAATACCTTTGCTATTAGGCCAGAGTAAGAGTTAAGACCTTAGCTATTAGGCCAGAGTAAGAGTTAAGACCTTAACCAGTAGGCCAGAGTAAGACTTAGGACCTTAACCATTAGGCCAGAGTACGAGTCTAAGACCTTAGCTATTAGGCCAGAGTAAGAGTTAAGACCTTAGCTATTAGGCCAGAGTACGAGTCTAAGACCTTAGCTATTAGGCCAGAGTAAGATTTAAGACCTTAGCTATTAGGCCAGAGTAAGAGTTAAGACCTTAACCTGTAGGCCAGGGTAGGAGTTAAGACCTTAACCAGTAGGCCAAAGTAAGAGTTAAGACCTTAACCAGTATTCCAGAGTAAGAGTTAAGACCTTGACCAGTAGGCCAGAGTACGAGTCTAAGACCTTAGCTATTAGGCCAGAGTACGAGTTAAGACCTTAACCAGTAGGTCAGAGTACGAGTCTAAGACCTTAGCTATTAGGCCAGAGTACCAGTCTAAGACCTTAGCTATTAGGCCAGAGTAAGAGTTAAGACCTTAAACATTAGGCCAGAGTGTGAGTCTAAGACCTTAGCTATTAGGCCAGAGTAAGAGTTAAGACCTTAGCTATTAGGCCAGAGTAAGAGTTAAGACCTTAACCATTAGGCCAGAGTACGACTCTAAGACCTTAGCTATTCGGCCAGAGTAAGAGTTAAGACCTTAACCAGTAGACAAGAGTAAGAGTTAAGACCTTAACCAGTAGGCCAGAGTAAGAGTCTAAGACCTTAGCTATTAGGCCAGAGTAAGAGTTAAGACCTTAGCTATTAGGCCAGAGTAAGAGTTAAGACCTTAACCAGCAGGCCAGAGTAAGAGTTAAGACCTTAACCAGTAGGCCAGAGTAAGAGTCTAAGACCTTAGCTATTAGGCCAGAGTAAGAGTTAAGACCTTAACCATTAGGCCAGAGTACGAGTCTAAGCCCTTTGCTATTAGGCCAGAGTAAGAGTTAAGACCTTAGCTATTAGGCCAGAGTAAGTGTTAAGACCTTAAACAGTAGGCCAGAGAAAGAGTTAAGACCTTAACCATTAGGCCAGAGTACGAGTCTAAGCCCTTACCTATTAGGCCAGAGTAAGAGTTAAGACCTTAACCAGTAGGCCAGAGTAAGAGTTAAAACCTTAACCATTAGGCCAGAGTATGAGTCTAAGACCTTAGCTATTAGGCCAGAGTAAGAGTTAAGACCTTAGCTATTAGGCCAGAGTAAGAGTTAAGACCTTAACCAGTAGGCCAGAGTAGAAGTTAAGACCTTAACCAGTAGGCCAAAGTAAGTGTTAAGACCTTAACCAGTATTCCAGAGTAAGAGTTAAGACCTTGACCAGTAGGCCAGAGTACGAGTCTAAGACCTTAGCTATTAGGCCAGAGTATGAGTTAAGACCTTAACCAGTAGGTCAGAGTACGAGTCTAAGACCTTAGCTATTAGGCCAGAGTACGAGTCTAAGACCTTAGCTATTAGGCCAGAGTAAGAGTTAAGACCTTATCAATTAGGCCAGAGTAAGAGTTAAGACCTTAGCTTTTAGGCCAGAGTAAGAGTTAAGACCTTAGTTATTAGGCCAGAGTAAGAGTTAAGACCTTAACCAATAGGCCAGAGTAAGAGTTAAGACCTTAACCATTAGGCCAGAGTACGAGTCTAAGACCTTAGCTATTAGGCCAGAGTAAGAGTTAAGACCTTAACCAATAGGCCAGAGTAAGAGTTAAGACCTTAACCATTAGGCCAGAGTACGAGTCTAAGACCTTAGCTATTAGGCCAGAGTACTAGTCTAAGACGTTAGCTATTAGGCCAGAGTAAGAGTTAAGACCTTAAACATTAGGCCAGAGTATGAGTCTAAGACCTTAGCTATTAGGCCAGAGTAAGAGTTAAGACCTTAGCTATTAGGCCAGAGTAAGAGTTAAGACCTTAACCATTAGGCCAGAGTACGACTCTAAGACCTTAGCTATTCGGCCAGAGTAAGAGTTAAGACCTTAACCAGTAGGCCAGAGTAAGAGTTAAGACCTTAACCAGTAGGCCAGAGTAAGAGTCTAAGACCTTAGCTATTAGGCCAGAGTAAGAGTTAAGACCTTAGCTATTAGGCCAGAGTAAGAGTTAAGACCTTAACCAGTAGGCCAGAGTAAGAGTTATGACCTTAACCAGTAGGCCAGAGTAAGAGTCTAAGACCTTAGCTATTAGGCCAGAGTAAGAGTTAAGACCTTAACCATTAGGCCAGAGTACGAGTCTAAGCCCTTTGCTATTAGGCCAGAGTAAGAGTTAAGACCTTAGCTATTAGGCCAGAGTAAGAGTTAAGACCTTAACCAGTAGGCCAGAGAAAGAGTTAAGACCTTAACCATTAGGCCAGAGTACGAGTCTAAGCCCTTACCTATTAGGCCAGAGTAAGAGTTAAGACCTTAACCAGTAGGCCAGAGTAAGAGTTAAGACCTTAACCATTAGGCCAGAGTACAAGTCTAAGCCCTTACCTATTAGGCCAGAGTAAGAGTTAAAACCTTAACCATTAGGCCAGAGTATGAGTCTAAGACCTTAGCTATTAGGCCAGAGTAAGAGTTAAGACCTTAGCTATTAGGCCAGAGTAAGAGTTAAGACCTTAACCAATAGGCCAGAGTAAGAGTTAAGACCTTAACCATTAGGCCAGAGTACGAGTCTAAGACTTTAGCTATTAGGCCAGAGTAAGAGTTAAGACCTTAACCAGTAGGCCAGAGTAAGAGTTAAGACCTTAACCATTAGGACAGAGTACGAGTCTAAGACCTTAGCTATTAGGCCAGAGTAAGAGTTAAGACCTTAACCAGTAGGCCAGAGTGAGAGTTAAGACCTTAACCATTAGGCCAGAGTACGAGTCTAAGACCTTAGCTATTAGGCCAGAGTAAGAGTTAAGACCTTAACCAGTAGGCCAGAGAAAGAGTTAAGACCTTAACCATTAGGCCAGAGTACGAGTCTAAAACCTTAGCTATTAGGCCAGAGTAAGAGTTAAGACCTTAGCTATTAGGCCAGAGTAAGAGTTAAGACCTTAACCAGTAGGCCAGAGTACGAGTCTAAGACCTTAGCTATTAGGCCAGAGTAAGAGTTAAGACCTTAACCAGTAGGCCAAAGTAAGAGTTAAGACCATAACCTGTAGGCCATAGTATGAGTCTAAGACCTTAGCTATTAGGCCAGAGTAAGAGTTAAGACCTTAGCTATTAGGCCAGAGTAAGAGTTAAGACCTTAACCATTAGGCCAGATTACGGGTCTAAGATCTTTGCTATTAGGCCATAGTAAGATTTAAGACCTTAAGACCTTAACCAGTAGGCCAGAGTAAGAGTTAAGACCTTAACCATTAGAACAGAGTACGAGTCTAAGACCTTAGCTATTAGGTCAGAGTAAGAGTTAAGACCTTAACCAGTAGGCCAGAGTAAGAGTTAAGACCTTAACCTGTAGGCCATAGTACGAGTCTAAGACCTTAGCTATTAGGCCAGAGTAAGAGTTAAGACCTTAACCAGTAGGCCAGAGTAAGAGTTAAGACCTTAACCATTAGGCCAGAGTACGAGTCTAAGACCTTAGCTATTAGGCCAGAGTAAGAGTTAAGACCTTAGCTATTAGGCCAGAGTACGAGTCTAAGACCTTAGCTATTAGGCCAGAGTAAGATTTAAGACCTTAGCTATTAGGCCAGAGTAAGAGTTAAGACCTTAACCAGTAGGCCAGGGTAGGAGTTAAGACTTTAACCAGTAGGCCAAAGTAAGAGTTAAGACCTTAACCAGTATTCCAGAGGAAGAGTTAAGACCTTGACCAGTAGGCCAGAGTACCAGTCTAAGACCTTAGCTATTAGGCCAGAGTACGAGTTAAGACCTTAACCAGTAGGTCAGAGTACGAGTCTAAGACCTTAGCTATTAGGCCAGAGTACCAGTCTAAGACATTAGCTATTAGGTCAGAGTAAGAGTTAAGACCTTAAACATTAGGCCAGAGTATGAGTCTAAGACCTTAGCTATTAGGCCAGAGTAAGAGTTAAGACCTTAGCTATTAGGCCAGAGTAAGAGTTAAGACCTTAACCATTAGGCCAGAGTACGACTCTAAGACCTTAGCTATTCGGCCAGAGTAAGAGTTAAGACCTTAACCAGTAGGCCAGAGTAAGAGTTAAGACCTTAACCAGTAGGCCAGAGTAAGAGTCTAAGACCTTAGCTATTAGGCCAGAGTAAGAGTTAAGACCTTAGCTATTAGGCCAGAGTAAGAGTTAAGACCTTAACCAGTAGGCCAGAGTAAGAGTTAAGACCTTAACCAGTAGGCCAGAGTAAGAGTCTAAGACCTTAGCTATTAGGCCAGAGTAAGAGTTAAGACCTTAACCATTAGGCCAGAGTACGAGTCTAAGCCCTTTGCTATTAGGCCAGAGTAAGAGTTAAGACCTTAGCTATTAGGCCAGAGTAAGAGTTAAGACCTTAACCAGTAGGCCAGAGAAAGAGTTAAGACCTTAACCATTAGGCCAGAGTACGAGTCTAAGCCCTTACCTATTAGGCCAGAGTAAGAGTTAAGACCTTAACCAGTAGGCCAGAGTAAGAGTTAAGACCTTAACCATTAGGCCAGAGTACGAGTCTAAGCCCTTACCTATTAGGCCAGAGTAAGAGTTAAAACCTTAACCATTAGGCCAGAGTATGAGTCTAAGACCTTAGCTATTAGGCCAGAGTAATAGTTAAGACCTTAGCTATTAGGCCAGAGTAAGAGTTAAGACCTTAACCAATAGGCCAGAGTAAGAGTTAAGACCTTAACCATTAGGCCAGAGTACGAGTCTAAGACTTTAGCTATTAGGCCAGAGTAAGAGTTAAGACCTTAACCAGTAGGCCAGAGTAAGAGTTAAGACCTTAACCATTAGGCCAGAGTACGAGTCTAAGACCTTAGCTATTAGGCCAGAGTAAGAGTTAAGACCTTAACCAGTAGGCCAGAGTAAGAGTTAAGACCTTAACCATTAGGCCAGAGTATGAGTCTAAGACCTTAGCTATTAGGCCAGAGTACGAGTCTAAGACCTTAGCTATTAGGCCAGAGTAAGATTTAAGACCTTAGCTATTAGGCCAGAGTAAGAGTTAAGACCTTAACCAGTAGGCCAGGGTAGGAGTTAAGACCTTAACCAGTAGGCCAAAGTAAGAGTTAAGACCTTAACCAGTATTCCAGAGTAAGAGTTAAGACCTTGACCAGTAGGCCAGAGTACGAGTCTAAGACCTTAGCTATTAGGCCAGAGTATGAGTTAAGACCTTAACCAGTAGGTCAGAGTACGAGTCTAAGACCTTAGCTATTAGGCCAGAGTACCAGTCTAAGACCTTAGCTATTAGGCCAGAGTAAGAGTTAAGACCTTAAACATTAGGCCAGAGTGTGAGTCTAAGACCTTAGCTATTAGGCCAGAGTAAGAGTTAAGACCTTAGCTATTAGGCCAGAGTAAGAGTTAAGACCTTAACCATTAGGCCAGAGTACGACTCTAAGACCTTAGCTATTCGGCCAGAGTAAGAGTTAAGACCTTAACCAGTAGGCCAGAGTAAGAGTTAAGACCTTAACCAGTAGGCCAGAGTAAGAGTCTAAGACCTTAGCTATTAGGCCAGAGTAAGAGTTAAGACCTTAGCTATTAGGCCAGAGTAAGAGTTAAGACATTAACCAGTAGGCCAGAGTAAGAGTTAAGACCTTAACCAGTAGGCCAGAGTAAGAGTCTAAGACCTTAGCTATTAGGCCAGAGTAAGAGTTAAGACCTTAACCATTAGGCCAGAGTACGAGTCTAAGACCTTAGCTATTAGGCCAGAGTAAGAGTTAGGACCTTAGCTATTAGGCCAGAGTAAGAGTTAAGACCTTAACCATTAGGCCAGATTACGAGTCTAATACCTTTGCTATTAGGCCAGAGTAAGAGTTAAGACCTTAGCTATTAGGCCAGAGTAAGAGTTAAGACCTTAACCAGTAGGCCAGAGTAAGAGTTAGGACATTAACCATTAGGCCAGAGTACGAGTCTAAGACCTTAGCTATTAGGCCAGAGTAAGAGTTAAGACCTTAAACATTAGGCCAGAGTATGAGTCTAAGACCTTAGCTATTAGGCCAGAGTAAGAGTTAAGACCTTAGCTATTAGGCCAGAGTAAGAGTTAAGACCTTAACCATTAGGCCAGAGTACGACTCTAAGACCTTAGCTATTCGGCCAGAGTAAGAGTTAAGACCTTAACCAGTAGGCCAGAGTAAGAGTTAAGACCTTAACCAGTAGGCCAGAGTAAGAGTCTAAGACCTTAGCTATTAGGCCAGAGTAAGAGTTAAGACCTTAGCTATTAGGCCAGAGTAAGAGTTAAGACCTTAACCAGTAGGCCAGAGTAAGAGTTAAGACCTTAACCAGTAGGCCAGAGTAAGAGTCTAAGACCTTAGCTATTAGGCCAGAGTAAGAGTTAAGACCTTAACCATTAGGCCAGAGTACGAGTCTAAGCCCTTTGCTATTAGGCCAGAGTAAGAGTTAAGACCTTAGCTATTAGGCCAGAGTAAGAGTTAAGACCTTAACCAGTAGGCCAGAGAAAGAGTTAAGACCTTAACCATTAGGCCAGAGTACGAGTCTAAGCCCTTACCTATTAGGCCAGAGTAAGAGTTAAGACCTTAACCAGTAGGCCAGAGTAAGAGTTAAGACCTTAACCATTAGGCCAGAGTACGAGTCTAAGCCCTTACCTATTAGGCCAGAGTAAGAGTTAAAACCTTAACCATTAGGCCAGAGTATGAGTCTAAGACCTTAGCTATTAGGCCAGAGTAATAGTTAAGACCTTAGCTATTAGGCCAGAGTAAGAGTTAAGACCTTAACCAATAGGCCAGAGTAAGAGTTAAGACCTTAACCATTAGGCCAGAGTACGAGTCTAAGACTTTAGCTATTAGGCCAGAGTAAGAGTTAAGACCTTAACCAGTAGGCCAGAGTAAGAGTTAAGACCTTAACCATTAGGCCAGAGTACGAGTCTAAGACCTTAGCTATTAGGCCAGAGTAAGAGTTAAGACCTTAACCAGTAGGCCAGAGTAAGAGTTAAGACCTTAACCATTAGGCCAGAGTATGAGTCTAAGACCTTAGCTATTAGGCCAGAGTACGAGTCTAAGACCTTAGCTATTAGGCCAGAGTAAGATTTAAGACCTTAGCTATTAGGCCAGAGTAAGAGTTAAGACCTTAACCAGTAGGCCAGGGTAGGAGTTAAGACCTTAACCAGTAGGCCAAAGTAAGAGTTAAGACCTTAACCAGTATTCCAGAGTAAGAGTTAAGACCTTGACCAGTAGGCCAGAGTACGAGTCTAAGACCTTAGCTATTAGGCCAGAGTATGAGTTAAGACCTTAACCAGTAGGTCAGAGTACGAGTCTAAGACCTTAGCTATTAGGCCAGAGTACCAGTCTAAGACCTTAGCTATTAGGCCAGAGTAAGAGTTAAGACCTTAAACATTAGGCCAGAGTGTGAGTCTAAGACCTTAGCTATTAGGCCAGAGTAAGAGTTAAGACCTTAGCTATTAGGCCAGAGTAAGAGTTAAGACCTTAACCATTAGGCCAGAGTACGACTCTAAGACCTTAGCTATTCGGCCAGAGTAAGAGTTAAGACCTTAACCAGTAGGCCAGAGTAAGAGTTAAGACCTTAACCAGTAGGCCAGAGTAAGAGTCTAAGACCTTAGCTATTAGGCCAGAGTAAGAGTTAAGACCTTAGCTATTAGGCCAGAGTAAGAGTTAAGACATTAACCAGTAGGCCAGAGTAAGAGTTAAGACCTTAACCAGTAGGCCAGAGTAAGAGTCTAAGACCTTAGCTATTAGGCCAGAGTAAGAGTTAAGACCTTAACCATTAGGCCAGAGTACGAGTCTAAGACCTTAGCTATTAGGCCAGAGTAAGAGGTAGGACCTTAGCTATTAGGCCAGAGTAAGAGTTAAGACCTTAACCATTAGGCCAGATTACGAGTCTAATACCTTTGCTATTAGGCCAGAGTAAGAGTTAAGACCTTAGCTATTAGGCCAGAGTAAGAGTTAAGACCTTAACCAGTAGGCCAGAGTAAGAGTTAGGACATTAACCATTAGGCCAGAGTACGAGTCTAAGACCTTAGCTATTAGGCCAGAGTAAGAGTTAAGACCTTAACCAGTAGGTCAGAGTACGAGTCTAAGACCTTAGCTATTAGGCCAGAGTACCAGTCTAAGACCTTAGCTATTAGGCCAGAGTAAGAGTTAAGACCTTAAACATTAGGCCAGAGTGTGAGTCTAAGACCTTAGCTATTAGGCCAGAGTAAGAGTTAAGACCTTAGCTATTAGGCCAGAGTAAGAGTTAAGACCTTAACCATTAGGCCAGAGTACGACTCTAAGACCTTAGCTATTCGGCCAGAGTAAGAGTTAAGACCTTAACCAGTAGACAAGAGTAAGAGTTAAGACCTTAACCAGTAGGCCAGAGTAAGAGTCTAAGACCTTAGCTATTAGGCCAGAGTAAGAGTTAAGACCTTAGCTATTAGGCCAGAGTAAGAGTTAAGACCTTAACCAGTAGGCCAGAGTAAGAGTCTAAGACCTTAGCTATTAGGCCAGAGTAAGAGTTAAGACCTTAACCATTAGGCCAGAGTACGAGTCTAAGCCCTTTGCTATTAGGCCAGAGTAAGAGTTAAGACCTTAGCTATTAGGCCAGAGTAAGAGTTAAGACCTTAAACAGTAGGCCAGAGAAAGAGTTAAGACCTTAACCATTAGGCCAGAGTACGAGTCTAAGCCCTTACCTATTAGGCCAGAGTAAGAGTTAAGACCTTAACCAGTAGGCCAGAGTAAGAGTTAAAACCTTAACCATTAGGCCAGAGTATGAGTCTAAGACCTTAGCTATTAGGCCAGAGTAAGAGTTAAGACCTTAGCTATTAGGCCAGAGTAAGAGTTAAGACCTTAACCAGTAGGCCAGAGTAGAAGTTAAGACCTTAACCAGTAGGCCAAAGTAAGTGTTAAGACCTTAACCAGTATTCCAGAGTAAGAGTTAAGACCTTGACCAGTAGGCCAGAGTACGAGTCTAAGACCTTAGCTATTAGGCCAGAGTATGAGTTAAGACCTTAACCAGTAGGTCAGAGTACGAGTCTAAGACCTTAGCTATTAGGCCAGAGTACGAGTCTAAGACCTTAGCTATTAGGCCAGAGTAAGAGTTAAGACCTTATCAATTAGGCCAGAGTAAGAGTTAAGACCTTAGCTTTTAGGCCAGAGTAAGAGTTAAGACCTTAGTTATTAGGCCAGAGTAAGAGTTAAGACCTTAACCAATAGGCCAGAGTAAGAGTTAAGACCTTAACCATTAGGCCAGAGTACGAGTCTAAGACCTTAGCTATTAGGCCAGAGTAAGAGTTAAGACCTTAACCAATAGGCCAGAGTAAGAGTTAAGACCTTAACCATTAGGCCAGAGTACGAGTCTAAGACCTTAGCTATTAGGCCAGAGTACCAGTCTAAGACCTTAGCTATTAGGCCAGAGTAAGAGTTAAGACCTTAAACATTAGGCCAGAGTATGAGTCTAAGACCTTAGCTATTAGGCCAGAGTAAGAGTTAAGACCTTAGCTATTAGGCCAGAGTAAGAGTTAAGACCTTAACCATTAGGCCAGAGTACGGCTCTAAGACCTTAGCTATTCGGCCAGAGTAAGAGTTAAGACCTTAACCAGTAGGCCAGAGTAAGAGTTAAGACCTTAACCAGTAGGCCAGAGTAAGAGTCTAAGACCTTAGCTATTAGGCCAGAGTAAGAGTTAAGACCTTAGCTATTAGGCCAGAGTAAGAGTTAAGACCTTAACCAGTAGGCCAGAGTAAGAGTTATGACCTTAACCAGTAGGCCAGAGTAAGAGTCTAAGACCTTAGCTATTAGGCCAGAGTAAGAGTTAAGACCTTAACCATTAGGCCAGAGTACGAGTCTAAGCCCTTTGCTATTAGGCCAGAGTAAGAGTTAAGACCTTAGCTATTAGGCCAGAGTAAGAGTTAAGACCTTAACCAGTAGGCCAGAGAAAGAGTTAAGACCTTAACCATTAGGCCAGAGTACGAGTCTAAGCCCTTACCTATTAGGCCAGAGTAAGAGTTAAGACCTTAACCAGTAGGCCAGAGTAAGAGTTAAGACCTTAACCATTAGGCCAGAGTACAAGTCTAAGCCCTTACCTATTAGGCCAGAGTAAGAGTTAAGACCTTAGCTATTAGGCCAGAGTAAGAGTTAAGACCTTAACCAATAGGCCAGAGTAAGAGTTAAAACCTTAACCATTAGGCCAGAGTATGAGTCTAAGACCTTAGCTATTAGGCCAGAGTAAGAGTTAAGACCTTAGCTATTAGGCCAGAGTAAGAGTTAAGACCTTAACCAATAGGCCAGAGTAAGAGTTAAGACCTTAACCATTAGGCCAGAGTACGAGTCTAAGACTTTAGCTATTAGGCCAGAGTAAGAGTTAAGACCTTAACCAGTACGCCAGAGTAAGAGTTAAGACCTTAACCATTAGGCCAGAGTACGAGTCTAAGACCTTAGCTATTAGGCCAGAGTAAGAGTTAAGACCTTAACCAGTAGGCCAGAGTGAGAGTTAAGACCTTAACCATTAGGCCAGAGTACGAGTCTAAGACCTTAGCTATTAGGCCAGAGTAAGAGTTAAGACCTTAACCAGTAGGCCAGAGAAAGAGTTAAGACCTTAACCATTAGGCCAGAGTACGAGTCTAAAACCTTAGCTATTAGGCCAGAGTAAGAGTTAAGACCTTAGCTATTAGGCCAGAGTAAGAGTTAAGACCTTAACCAGTAGGCCAGAGTACGAGTCTAAGACCTTAGCTATTAGGCCAGAGTAAGAGTTAAGACCTTAACCAGTAGGCCAAAGTAAGAGTTAAGACCATAACCTGTAGGCCATAGTATGAGTCTAAGACCTTAGCTATTAGGCCAGAGTAAGAGTTAAGACCTTAGCTATTAGGCCAGAGTAAGAGTTAAGACCTTAACCATTAGGCCAGATTACGGGTCTAAGATCTTTGCTATTAGGCCATAGTAAGATTTAAGACCTTAGCTATTAGGCCAGAGTAAGAGTTAAGACCTTAACCAGTAGGCCAGAGTAAGAGTTAAGACCTTAACCATTAGGCCAGAGTACGAGTCTAAGACCTTAGCTATTAGGTCAGAGTAAGAGTTAAGACCTTAACCAGTAGGCCAGAGTAAGAGTTAAGACCTTAACCTGTAGGCCATAGTACGAGTCTAAGACCTTAGCTATTAGGCCAGAGTAAGAGTTAAGACCTTAACCAGTAGGCCAGAGTAAGAGTTAAGACCTTAACCATTAGGCCAGAGTACGAGTCTAAGACCTTAGCTATTAGGCCAGAGTAAGAGTTAAGACCTTAGCTATTAGGCCAGAGTACGAGTCTAAGACCTTAGCTATTAGGCCAGAGTAAGATTTAAGACCTTAGCTATTAGGCCAGAGTAAGAGTTAAGACCTTAACCAGTAGGCCAGGGTAGGAGTTAAGACTTTAACCAGTAGGCCAAAGTAAGAGTTAAGACCTTAACCAGTATTCCAGAGGAAGAGTTAAGACCTTGACCAGTAGGCCAGAGTACCAGTCTAAGACCTTAGCTATTAGGCCAGAGTACGAGTTAAGACCTTAACCAGTAGGTCAGAGTACGAGTCTAAGACCTTAGCTATTAGGCCAGAGTACCAGTCTAAGACATTAGCTATTAGGCCAGAGTAAGAGTTAAGACCTTAAACATTAGGCCAGAGTATGAGTCTAAGACCTTAGCTATTAGGCCAGAGTAAGAGTTAAGACCTTAGCTATTAGGCCAGAGTAAGAGTTAAGACCTTAACCATTAGGCCAGAGTACGACTCTAAGACCTTAGCTATTCGGCCAGAGTAAGAGTTAAGACCTTAACCAGTAGGCCAGAGTAAGAGTTAAGACCTTAACCAGTAGGCCAGAGTAAGAGTCTAAGACCTTAGCTATTAGGCCAGAGTAAGAGTTAAGACCTTAGCTATTAGGCCAGAGTAAGAGTTAAGACCTTAACCAGTAGGCCAGAGTAAGAGTTAAGACCTTAACCAGTAGGCCAGAGTAAGAGTCTAAGACCTTAGCTATTAGGCCAGAGTAAGAGTTAAGACCTTAACCATTAGGCCAGAGTACGAGTCTAAGCCCTTTGCTATTAGGCCAGAGTAAGAGTTAAGACCTTAGCTATTAGGCCAGAGTAAGAGTTAAGACCTTAACCAGTAGGCCAGAGAAAGAGTTAAGACCTTAACCATTAGGCCAGAGTACGAGTCTAAGCCCTTACCTATTAGGCCAGAGTAAGAGTTAAGACCTTAACCAGTAGGCCAGAGTAAGAGTTAAGACCTTAACCATTAGGCCAGAGTACGAGTCTAAGCCCTTACCTATTAGGCCAGAGTAAGAGTTAAAACCTTAACCATTAGGCCAGAGTATGAGTCTAAGACCTTAGCTATTAGGCCAGAGTAAGAGTTAAGACCTTAGCTATTAGGCCAGAGTAAGAGTTAAGACCTTAACCAATAGGCCAGAGTAAGAGTTAAGACCTTAACCATTAGGCCAGAGTACGAGTCTAAGACTTTAGCTATTAGGCCAGAGTAAGAGTTAAGACCTTAACCAGTAGGCCAGAGTAAGAGTTAAGACCTTAACCATTAGGCCAGAGTACGAGTCTAAGACCTTAGCTATTAGGCCAGAGTAAGAGTTAAGACCTTAACCAGTAGGCCAGAGTAAGAGTTAAGACCTTAACCATTAGGCCAGAGTACGAGTCTAGGACCTTAGCTATTAGGCCAGAGTACGAGTCTAAGACCTTAGCTATTAGGCCAGAGTAAGATTTAAGACCTTAGCTATTAGGTCAGAGTAAGAGTTAAGACCTTAACCAGTAGGCCAGGGTAGGAGTTAAGACCTTAACCAGTAGGCCAAAGTAAGAGTTAAGACCTTAACCAGTATTCCAGAGTAAGAGTTAAGACCTTGACCAGTAGGCCAGAGTACGAGACTAAGACCTTAGCTATTAGGCCAGAGTATGAGTTAAGACCTTAACCAGTAGGTCAGAGTACGAGTCTAAGACCTTAGCTATTAGGCCAGAGTACCAGTCTAAGACCTTAGCTATTAGGCCAGAGTAAGAGTTAAGACCTTAAACATTAGGCCAGAGTGTGAGTCTAAGACCTTAGCTATTAGGCCTGAGTAAGAGTTAAGACCTTAGCTATTAGGCCAGAGTAAGAGTTAAGACCTTAACCATTAGGCCAGAGTACGACTCTAAGACCTTAGCTATTCGGCCAGAGTAAGAGTTAAGACCTTAACCAGTAGGCCAGAGTAAGAGTTAAGACCTTAACCAGTAGGCCAGAGTAAGAGTCTAAGACCTTAGCTATTAGGCCAGAGTAAGAGTTAAGACCTTAGCTATTAGGCCAGAGTACGAGTCTAAGACCTTAGCTATTAGGCCAGAGTAAGATTTAAGACCTTAGCTATTAGGCCAGAGTAAGAGTTAAGACCTTAACCAGTAGGCCAGGGTAGGAGTTAAGACCTTAACCAGTAGGCCAGAGTACGAGTCTAAGACCTTAGCTATTAGGCCAGAGTAAGAGTTAAGACCTTAGCTATTAGGCCAGAGTAAGAGTTAAGACCTTAACCAATAGGCCAGAGTAAGAGTTAAGACCTTAACCATTAGGCCAGAGTACGAGTCTAAGACTTTAGCTATTAGGCCAGAGTAAGAGTTAAGACATTAACCAGTAGGCCAGAGTAAGAGTTAAGACCTTAACCATTAGGCCAGAGTACGAGTCTAAGACCTTAGCTATTAGGCCAGAGTAAGAATTAAGACCTTAACCAGTAGGCCAGAGTAAGAGTTAGGACCTTAACCATTAGGCCAGAGTAAGAGTTAAGACCTTAACCAGTAGGCCAGAGTAAGAGTTAAGACCTTAACCATTAGGCCAGAGTACGAGTCTAAGACCTTAGCTATTAGGCCAGAGTAAGAGTTAAGACCTTAACCAGTAGGCCAGAGTAAGAGTTAAGACCTTAACCATTAGGCCAGAGTACGAGTCTAAAACCTTAGCTATTAGGCCAGAGTAAGAGTTAAGACCTTAGCTATTAGGCCAGAGTAAGAGTTAAGACCTTAACCAGTAGGCCAGAGTACGAGTCTAAGACCTTAGCTATTAGGCCAGAGTAAGAGTTAAGACCTTAACCAGTAGGCCAAAGTAAGAGTTAAGACCATAACCTGTAGGCCATAGTATGAGTCTAAGACCTTAACCAGTAGGCCAGAGTAAGAGTTAAGACCTTAACCTGTAGGCCATAGTACGAGTCTAAGACCTTAGCTATTAGGCCAGAGTAAGAGTTAAGACCTTAACCAGTAGGCCAGAGTAAGAGTTAAGACCTTAACCTGTAGGCCATAGTAAGAGTCTAAGACCTTAGCTATTAGGCCAGAGTAAGAGTTAAGACCTTAACTATTAGGCCAGAGTAAGAGTTAAGACCTTAACCATTAGGCCAGATTACGAGTCTAAGACCTTTGCTATTCGGCCAGAATAAGAGTTAAGACCTTATCTATTAGGCCAGAGTAAGAGTTAAGACATTAACCAGTAGGCCAGAGTAAGAGTTAAGACCTTAACCAGTAGGCCAGAGTAAGAGTCTAAGACCTTAGCTATTAGGCCAGAGTAAGAGTTAAGACCTTAACCATTAGGCCAGAGTACGAGTCTAAGACCTTAGCTATTAGGCCAGAGTAAGAGTTAGGACCTTAGCTATTAGGCCAGAGTAAGAGTTAAGACCTTAACCATTAGGCCAGATTACGAGTCTAATACCTTTGCTATTAGGCCAGAGTAAGAGTTAAGACCTAAGCTATTAGGCCAGAGTAAGAGTTAAGACCTTAACCAGTAGGCCAGAGTAAGAGTTAGGACATTAACCATTAGGCCAGAGTACGAGTCTAAGACCTTAGCTATTAGGCCAGAGTAAGAGTTAAGACCTTAACCAGTAGGTCAGAGTACGAGTCTAAGACCTTAGCTATTAGGCCAGAGTACCAGTCTAAGACCTTAGCTATTAGGCCAGAGTAAGAGTTAAGACCTTAAACATTAGGCCAGAGTGTGAGTCTAAGACCTTAGCTATTAGGCCAGAGTAAGAGTTAAGACCTTAGCTATTAGGCCAGAGTAAGAGTTAAGACCTTAACCATTAGGCCAGAGTACGACTCTAAGACCTTAGCTATTCGGCCAGAGTAAGAGTTAAGACCTTAACCAGTAGACAAGAGTAAGAGTTAAGACCTTAACCAGTAGGCCAGAGTAAGAGTCTAAGACCTTAGCTATTAGGCCAGAGTAAGAGTTAAGACCTTAGCTATTAGGCCAGAGTAAGAGTTAAGACCTTAACCAGTAGGCCAGAGTAAGAGTCTAAGACCTTAGCTATTAGGCCAGAGTAAGAGTTAAGACCTTAACCATTAGGCCAGAGTACGAGTCTAAGCCCTTTGCTATTAGGCCAGAGTAAGAGTTAAGACCTTAGCTATTAGGCCAGAGTAAGAGTTAAGACCTTAAACAGTAGGCCAGAGAAAGAGTTAAGACCTTAACCATTAGGCCAGAGTACGAGTCTAAGCCCTTACCTATTAGGCCAGAGTAAGAGTTAAGACCTTAACCAGTAGGCCAGAGTAAGAGTTAAAACCTTAACCATTAGGCCAGAGTATGAGTCTAAGACCTTAGCTATTAGGCCAGAGTAAGAGTTAAGACCTTAGCTATTAGGCCAGAGTAAGAGTTAAGACCTTAACCAGTAGGCCAGAGTAGAAGTTAAGACCTTAACCAGTAGGCCAAAGTAAGTGTTAAGACCTTAACCAGTATTCCAGAGTAAGAGTTAAGACCTTGACCAGTAGGCCAGAGTACGAGTCTAAGACCTTAGCTATTAGGCCAGAGTATGAGTTAAGACCTTAACCAGTAGGTCAGAGTACGAGTCTAAGACCTTAGCTATTAGGCCAGAGTACGAGTCTAAGACCTTAGCTATTAGGCCAGAGTAAGAGTTAAGACCTTATCAATTAGGCCAGAGTAAGAGTTAAGACCTTAGCTTTTAGGCCAGAGTAAGAGTTAAGACCTTAGTTATTAGGCCAGAGTAAGAGTTAAGACCTTAACCAATAGGCCAGAGTAAGAGTTAAGACCTTAACCATTAGGCCAGAGTACGAGTCTAAGACCTTAGCTATTAGGCCAGAGTAAGAGTTAAGACCTTAACCAATAGGCCAGAGTAAGAGTTAAGACCTTAACCATTAGGCCAGAGTACGAGTCTAAGACCTTAGCTATTAGGCCAGAGTACCAGTCTAAGACCTTAGCTATTAGGCCAGAGTAAGAGTTAAGACCTTAAACATTAGGCCAGAGTATGAGTCTAAGACCTTAGCTATTAGGCCAGAGTAAGAGTTAAGACCTTAGCTATTAGGCCAGAGTAAGAGTTAAGACCTTAACCATTAGGCCAGAGTACGGCTCTAAGACCTTAGCTATTCGGCCAGAGTAAGAGTTAAGACCTTAACCAGTAGGCCAGAGTAAGAGTTAAGACCTTAACCAGTAGGCCAGAGTAAGAGTCTAAGACCTTAGCTATTAGGCCAGAGTAAGAGTTAAGACCTTAGCTATTAGGCCAGAGTAAGAGTTAAGACCTTAACCAGTAGGCCAGAGTAAGAGTTATGACCTTAACCAGTAGGCCAGAGTAAGAGTCTAAGACCTTAGCTATTAGGCCAGAGTAAGAGTTAAGACCTTAACCATTAGGCCAGAGTACGAGTCTAAGCCCTTTGCTATTAGGCCAGAGTAAGAGTTAAGACCTTAGCTATTAGGCCAGAGTAAGAGTTAAGACCTTAACCAGTAGGCCAGAGAAAGAGTTAAGACCTTAACCATTAGGCCAGAGTACGAGTCTAAGCCCTTACCTATTAGGCCAGAGTAAGAGTTAAGACCTTAACCAGTAGGCCAGAGTAAGAGTTAAGACCTTAACCATTAGGCCAGAGTACAAGTCTAAGCCCTTACCTATTAGGCCAGAGTAAGAGTTAAGACCTTAGCTATTAGGCCAGAGTAAGAGTTAAGACCTTAACCAATAGGCCAGAGTAAGAGTTAAAACCTTAACCATTAGGCCAGAGTATGAGTCTAAGACCTTAGCTATTAGGCCAGAGTAAGAGTTAAGACCTTAGCTATTAGGCCAGAGTAAGAGTTAAGACCTTAACCAATAGGCCAGAGTAAGAGTTAAGACCTTAACCATTAGGCCAGAGTACGAGTCTAAGACTTTAGCTATTAGGCCAGAGTAAGAGTTAAGACCTTAACCAGTACGCCAGAGTAAGAGTTAAGACCTTAACCATTAGGCCAGAGTACGAGTCTAAGACCTTAGCTATTAGGCCAGAGTAAGAGTTAAGACCTTAACCAGTAGGCCAGAGTGAGAGTTAAGACCTTAACCATTAGGCCAGAGTACGAGTCTAAGACCTTAGCTATTAGGCCAGAGTAAGAGTTAAGACCTTAACCAGTAGGCCAGAGAAAGAGTTAAGACCTTAACCATTAGGCCAGAGTACGAGTCTAAAACCTTAGCTATTAGGCCAGAGTAAGAGTTAAGACCTTAGCTATTAGGCCAGAGTAAGAGTTAAGACCTTAACCAGTAGGCCAGAGTACGAGTCTAAGACCTTAGCTATTAGGCCAGAGTAAGAGTTAAGACCTTAACCAGTAGGCCAAAGTAAGAGTTAAGACCATAACCTGTAGGCCATAGTATGAGTCTAAGACCTTAGCTATTAGGCCAGAGTAAGAGTTAAGACCTTAGCTATTAGGCCAGAGTAAGAGTTAAGACCTTAACCATTAGGCCAGATTACGGGTCTAAGATCTTTGCTATTAGGCCATAGTAAGATTTAAGACCTTAGCTATTAGGCCAGAGTAAGAGTTAAGACCTTAACCAGTAGGCCAGAGTAAGAGTTAAGACCTTAACCATTAGGCCAGAGTACGAGTCTAAGACCTTAGCTATTAGGTCAGAGTAAGAGTTAAGACCTTAACCAGTAGGCCAGAGTAAGAGTTAAGACCTTAACCTGTAGGCCATAGTACGAGTCTAAGACCTTAGCTATTAGGCCAGAGTAAGAGTTAAGACCTTAACCAGTAGGCCAGAGTAAGAGTTAAGACCTTAACCATTAGGCCAGAGTACGAGTCTAAGACCTTAGCTATTAGGCCAGAGTAAGAGTTAAGACCTTAGCTATTAGGCCAGAGTACGAGTCTAAGACCTTAGCTATTAGGCCAGAGTAAGATTTAAGACCTTAGCTATTAGGCCAGAGTAAGAGTTAAGACCTTAACCAGTAGGCCAGGGTAGGAGTTAAGACTTTAACCAGTAGGCCAAAGTAAGAGTTAAGACCTTAACCAGTATTCCAGAGGAAGAGTTAAGACCTTGACCAGTAGGCCAGAGTACCAGTCTAAGACCTTAGCTATTAGGCCAGAGTACGAGTTAAGACCTTAACCAGTAGGTCAGAGTACGAGTCTAAGACCTTAGCTATTAGGCCAGAGTACCAGTCTAAGACATTAGCTATTAGGCCAGAGTAAGAGTTAAGACCTTAAACATTAGGCCAGAGTATGAGTCTAAGACCTTAGCTATTAGGCCAGAGTAAGAGTTAAGACCTTAGCTATTAGGCCAGAGTAAGAGTTAAGACCTTAACCATTAGGCCAGAGTACGACTCTAAGACCTTAGCTATTCGGCCAGAGTAAGAGTTAAGACCTTAACCAGTAGGCCAGAGTAAGAGTTAAGACCTTAACCAGTAGGCCAGAGTAAGAGTCTAAGACCTTAGCTATTAGGCCAGAGTAAGAGTTAAGACCTTAGCTATTAGGCCAGAGTAAGAGTTAAGACCTTAACCAGTAGGCCAGAGTAAGAGTTAAGACCTTAACCAGTAGGCCAGAGTAAGAGTCTAAGACCTGAGCTATTAGGCCAGAGTAAGAGTTAAGACCTTAACCATTAGGCCAGAGTACGAGTCTAAGCCCTTTGCTATTAGGCCAGAGTAAGAGTTAAGACCTTAGCTATTAGGCCAGAGTAAGAGTTAAGACCTTAACCAGTAGGCCAGAGAAAGAGTTAAGACCTTAACCATTAGGCCAGAGTACGAGTCTAAGCCCTTACCTATTAGGCCAGAGTAAGAGTTAAGACCTTAACCAGTAGGCCAGAGTAAGAGTTAAGACCTTAACCATTAGGCCAGAGTACGAGTCTAAGCCCTTACCTATTAGGCCAGAGTAAGAGTTAAAACCTTAACCATTAGGCCAGAGTATGAGTCTAAGACCTTAGCTATTAGGCCAGAGTAAGAATTAAGACCTTAGCTATTAGGCCAGAGTAAGAGTTAAGACCTTAACCAATAGGCCAGAGTAAGAGTTAAGACCTTAACCATTAGGCCAGAGTACGAGTCTAAGACTTTAGCTATTAGGCCAGAGTAAGAGTTAAGACCTTAACCAGTAGGCCAGAGTAAGAGTTAAGACCTTAACCATTAGGCCAGAGTACGAGTCTAAGACCTTAGCTATTAGGCCAGAGTAAGAGTTAAGACCTTAACCAGTAGGCCAGAGTAAGAGTTAAGACCTTAACCATTAGGCCAGAGTACGAGTCTAGGACCTTAGCTATTAGGCCAGAGTACGAGTCTAAGACCTTAGCTATTAGGCCAGAGTAAGATTTAAGACCTTAGCTATTAGGTCAGAGTAAGAGTTAAGACCTTAACCAGTAGGCCAGGGTAGGAGTTAAGACCTTAACCAGTAGGCCAAAGTAAGAGTTAAGACCTTAACCAGTATTCCAGAGTAAGAGTTAAGACCTTGACCAGTAGGCCAGAGTACGAGACTAAGACCTTAGCTATTAGGCCAGAGTATGAGTTAAGACCTTAACCAGTAGGTCAGAGTACGAGTCTAAGACCTTAGCTATTAGGCCAGAGTACCAGTCTAAGACCTTAGCTATTAGGCCAGAGTAAGAGTTAAGACCTTAAACATTAGGCCAGAGTGTGAGTCTAAGACCTTAGCTATTAGGCCTGAGTAAGAGTTAAGACCTTAGCTATTAGGCCAGAGTAAGAGTTAAGACCTTAACCATTAGGCCAGAGTACGACTCTAAGACCTTAGCTATTCGGCCAGAGTAAGAGTTAAGACCTTAACCAGTAGGCCAGAGTAAGAGTTAAGACCTTAACCAGTAGGCCAGAGTAAGAGTCTAAGACCTTAGCTATTAGGCCAGAGTAAGAGTTAAGACCTTAGCTATTAGGCCAGAGTACGAGTCTAAGACCTTAGCTATTAGGCCAGAGTAAGATTTAAGACCTTAGCTATTAGGCCAGAGTAAGAGTTAAGACCTTAACCAGTAGGCCAGGGTAGGAGTTAAGACCTTAACCAGTAGGCCAGAGTACGAGTCTAAGACCTTAGCTATTAGGCCAGAGTAAGAGTTAAGACCTTAGCTATTAGGCCAGAGTAAGAGTTAAGACCTTAACCAATAGGCCAGAGTAAGAGTTAAGACCTTAACCATTAGGCCAGAGTACGAGTCTAAGACTTTAGCTATTAGGCCAGAGTAAGAGTTAAGACATTAACCAGTAGGCCAGAGTAAGAGTTAAGACCTTAACCATTAGGCCAGAGTACGAGTCTAAGACCTTAGCTATTAGGCCAGAGTAAGAATTAAGACCTTAACCAGTAGGCCAGAGTAAGAGTTAGGACCTTAACCATTAGGCCAGAGTAAGAGTTAAGACCTTAACCAGTAGGCCAGAGTAAGAGTTAAGACCTTAACCATTAGGCCAGAGTACGAGTCTAAGACCTTAGCTATTAGGCCAGAGTAAGAGTTAAGACCTTAACCAGTAGGCCAGAGTAAGAGTTAAGACCTTAACCATTAGGCCAGAGTACGAGTCTAAAACCTTAGCTATTAGGCCAGAGTAAGAGTTAAGACCTTAGCTATTAGGCCAGAGTAAGAGTTAAGACCTTAACCAGTAGGCCAGAGTACGAGTCTAAGACCTTAGCTATTAGGCCAGAGTAAGAGTTAAGACCTTAACCAGTAGGCCAAAGTAAGAGTTAAGACCATAACCTGTAGGCCATAGTATGAGTCTAAGACCTTAACCAGTAGGCCAGAGTAAGAGTTAAGACCTTAACCTGTAGGCCATAGTACGAGTCTAAGACCTTAGCTATTAGGCCAGAGTAAGAGTTAAGACCTTAACCAGTAGGCCAGAGTAAGAGTTAAGACCTTAACCTGTAGGCCATAGTAAGAGTCTAAGACCTTAGCTATTAGGCCAGAGTAAGAGTTAAGACCTTAACTATTAGGCCAGAGTAAGAGTTAAGACCTTAACCATTAGGCCAGATTACGAGTCTAAGACCTTTGCTATTCGGCCAGAATAAGAGTTAAGACCTTATCTATTAGGCCAGAGTAAGAGTTAAGACCTTAACCAGTAGGCCAGAGTAAGAGTTAAGACCTTAACCATTAGGCCAGAGTACGCGTCTAAGCCCTTAGCTATTAGGCCAGAGTAAGAGTTAAGACCTTAACCAGTAGGCCAGAGTAAGAGTTAAGACCTTAACCATTAGGCCAGAGTACGAGTCTAAGACCTTAGCTATTAGGCCAGAGTAAGAGTTAAGACCTTATCAATTAGGCCAGAGTAAGAGTTAAGACCTTAGCTATTAGGCCAGAGTAAGAGTTAAGACCTTAGTTATTAGGCCAGAGTAAGAGTTAAGACCTTAACCAATAGGCCAGAGTAAGAGTTAAGACCTTAACCATTAGGCCAGAGTACGAGTCTAAGACCTTAGCTATTAGGCCAGAGTAAGAGTTAAGACCTTAACCAATAGGCCAGAGTAAGAGTTAAGACCTTAACCATTAGGCCAGAGTACGAGTCTAAGACCTTAGCTATTAGGCCAGAGTAAGAGTTAAGACCTTAACCAGTAGGCCAGAGTAAGAGTTAAGACCTTAACCATTAGGCCAGAGTACGAGTCTAAGACATTAGCTATTAGGCCAGAATAAGAGTTAAGACCTTAACCAGTAGGCCAGAGTAAGAGTTAAGACCTTAACCATTAGTCCAGAGTACGAGTCTAAGACATTAGCTATTATCCCAGAGTAAGAGTTAAGACCTTAACCATTAGGCCAGATTACGAGTCTAATACCTTTGCTATTAGGCCAGAGTAAGAGTTAAGACCTTAGCTATTAGGCCAGAGTAAGAGTAAAGACCTTAACCAGTAGGCCAGAGTAAGAGTTAAGACCTTAACCATTAGGCCAGAGTACGAGTCTAAGCCCTTACCTATTAGGCCAGAGTAAGAGTTAAGACCTTAACCAGTAGGCCAGAGTAAGAGTTAAGGCCTTAACCACTAGGCCAGAGTATGAGTCTAAGACCTTAGCTATTAGGCCAGAGTAAGAGTTAAGACCTTAACTATTAGGCCAGAGTAAGAGTTAAGACATTAGCTATTAGGCCAGAGTAAGAGTTAAGACCTTAGTTATTAGGCCAGAGTAAGAGTTAAGACCTTAACCAATAGGCCAGAGTAAGAGTTAAGACCTTAACCATTAGGCCAGAGTACGAGTCTAAGACTTTAGCTATTAGGCCAGAGTAAGAGTTAAGACCTTAACCAGTAGGCCAGAGTAAGAGTTAAGACCTTAACCATTAGGCCAGAGTACGAGTCTAAGACCTTAGCTATTAGGCCAGAGTAAGAGTTAAGACCTTAACCAGTAGGCCAGAGTAAGAGTTAAGACCTTAACCATTAGGCCAGAGTACGAGTCTAAGACCTTAGCTATTAGGCCAGAGTAAGAGTTAAGACCTTAGCTATTAGGCCAGAGTACGAGTCTAAGACCTTAGCTATTAGGCCAGAGTAAGATTTAAGACCTTAGATATTAGGCCAGAGTAAGAGTTAAGACCTTAACCAGTAGGCCAGGTTAGGAGTTAAGACTTTAACCAGTAGGCCAAAGTAAGAGTTAAGACCTTAACCAGTATTCCAGAGGAAGAGTTAAGACCTTGACCAGTAGTCCAGAGTACGAGTCTAAGACCTTAGCTATTAGGCCAGAGTACGAGTTAAGACCTTAACCAGTAGGTCAGAGTACGAGTCTAAGACCTTAGCTATTAGGCCAGAGTACCAGTCTAAGACCTTAGCTATTAGGCCAGAGTAAGAGTTAAGACCTTAAACATTAGGCCAGAGTATGAGTCTAAGACCTTAGCTATTAGGCCAGAGTAAGAGTTAAGACCTTAGCTATTAGGCCAGAGTAAGAGTTAGGCCTTAACCATTAGGCCAGAGTACGACTCTAAGACCTTAGCTATTCAGCCAGAGTAAGAGTTAAGACCTTAACCAGTAGGCCAGAGTAAGAGTTAAGACCTTAACCAGTAGGCCAGAGTAAGAGTCTAAGACCTTAGCTATTAGGCCAGAGTAAGAGTTAAGACCTTAGCTATTAGGCCAGAGTAAGAATTAAGACCTTAACCAGTAGGCCAGAGTAAGAGTCTAAGACCTTAGCTATTAGGCCAGAGTAAGAGTTAAGACCTTAACCATTAGGCAAGAGTACGAGTCTAAGCCCTTTGCTATTAGGCCAGAGTAAGAGTTAAGACCTTAGCTATTAGGCCAGAGTAAGAGTTAAGAACTTAACCATTAGGCCAGAGTACGAGTCTAAGCCCTTACCTATTAGGCCAGAGTAAGAGTTAAGACCTTAACCAGTAGGCCAGAGTAAGAGTTAAGGCCTTAACCATTAGGCCAGAGTATGAGTCTAAGACCTTAGCTATCAGGCCAGAGTAAGAGTTAAGACCTTAACTATTAGGCCAGAGTAAGAGTTAAGACATTAGCTATTAGGCCAGAGTAAGAGTTAAGACCTTAGTTATTAGGCCAGAGTAAGAGTTAAGACCTTAACCAATAGGCCAGAGTAAGAGTTAAGACCTTAACCATTAGGCCAGAGTACGAGTCTAAGACTTTAGCTATTAGGCCAGAGTAAGAGTTAAGACCTTAACCAGTAGGCCAGAGTAAGAGTTAAGACCTTAACCATTAGGCCAGAGTACAAGTCTAAGACCTTAGCTATTAGGCCAGAGTAAGAGTTAAGACCTTAACCAGTAGGCCAGAGTAAGAGTTAAGACCTTAACCATTAGGCCAGAGTACGAGTCTAAGACCTTAGCTATTAGGCCAGAGTAAGAGTTAAGACCTTAGCTATTAGGCCAGAGTACGAGTCTAAGACCTTAGCTATTAGGCCAGAGTAAGATTTAAGACCTTAGCTATTAGGCCAGAGTAAGAGTTAAGACCTTAACCAGTAGGCCAGGGTAGGAGTTAAGACTTTAACCAGTAGGCCAAAGTAAGAGTTAAGACCTTAACCAGTATTCCAGAGGAAGAGTTAAGACCTTGACCAGTAGGCCAGAGTACGAGTCTAAGACCTTAGCTATTAGGCCAGAGTACGAGTTAAGACCTTAACCAGTAGGTCAGAGTACGAGTCTAAGACCTTAGCTATTAGGCCAGAGTACCAGTCTAAGACCTTAGCTATTAGGCCAGAGTAAGAGTTAAGACCTTATCAATTAGGCCAGAGTAAGAGTTAAGACCTTAGCTTTTAGGCCAGAGTAAGAGTTAAGACATTAGTTATTAGGCCAGAGTAAGAGTTAAGACCTTAACCAATAGGCCAGAGTAAGAGTTAAGACCTTAACCATTAGGCCAGAGTACGAGTCTAAGACCTTAGCTATTAGGCCAGAGTAAGAGTTAAGACCTTAACCAATAGGCCAGAGTAAGAGTTAAGACCTTAACCATTAGGCCAGAGTATGAGTCTAAGACCTTAGCTATTAGGCCAGAGTACCAGTCTAAGACCTTAGCTATTAGGCCAGAGTAAGAGTTAAGACCTTAAACATTAAGCCAGAGTATGAGTCTAAGACCTTAGCTATTAGGCCAGAGTAAGAGTTAAGACCTTAGCTATTAGGCCAGAGTAAGAGTTAAGACCTTAACCATTAGGCCAGAGTACGACTCTAAGACCGTAGCTATTCGGCCAGAGTAAGAGTTAAGACCTTAACCAGTAGGCCAGAGTAAGAGTTAAGACCTTAACCAGTAGGCCAGAGTAAGAGTCTAAGACCTTAGCTATTAGGCCAGAGTAAGAGTTAAGACCTTAGCTATTAGGCCAGAGTAAGAGTTAAGACCTTAACCAGTAGGCCAGAGTAAGAGTTAAGACCTTAACCAGTAGGCCAGAGTAAGAGTCTAAGACCTTAGCTATTAGGCCAGAGTAAGAGTTAAGACCTTAACCATTAGGCCAGAGTACGAGTCTAAGCCCTTTGCTATTAGGCCAGAGTAAGAGTTAAGACCTTAGCTATTAGGCCAGAGTAAGAGTTAAGACCTTAACCAGTAGGCCAGAGAAAGAGTTAAGACCTTAACCATTAGGCCAGAGTACGAGTCTAAGCCCTTACCTATTAGGCCAGAGTAAGAGTTAAGACCTTAACCAATAGGCCAGAGTAAGAGTTAAGACCTTAACCATTAGGCCAGAGTACGAATCTAAGCCCTTACCTATTAGGCCAGAGTAAGAGTTAAAACCTTAACCATTAGGCCAGAGTATGAGTCTAAGACCTTAGCTATTAGGCCAGAGTAAGAGTTAAGACCTTAGCTATTAGGCCAGAGTAAGAGTTAAGACCTTAACCAATAGGCCAGAGTAAGAGTTAAGACCTTAACCATTAGGCCAGAGTACGAGTCTAAGACTTTAGCTATTAGGCCAGAGTAAGAGTTAAGACCTTAACCAGTAGGCCAGAGTAAGAGTTAAGACCTTAACCATTAGGCCAGAGTACGAGTCTAGGACCTTAGCTATTAGGCCAGAGTAAGAGTTAAGACCTTAACCAGTAGGCCAGAGTAAGAGTTAAGACCTTAACCATTAGGCCAGAGTACGAGTCTAAGACCTTAGCTATTAGGCCAGAGTAAGAGTTAAGACCTTAACCAGTAGGCCAGAGTAAGAGTTAAGACCTTAACCATTAGGCCAGAGTACGAGTCTAAAACCTTAGCTATTAGGCCAGAGTAAGAGTTAAGACCTTAGCTATTAGGCCAGAGTAAGAGTTAAGACCTTAACCAGTAGGCCAGAGTACGAGTCTAAGACCTTAGCTATTAGGCCAGAGTAAGAGTTAAGACCTTAACCAGTAGGCCAAAGTAAGAGTTAAGACCATAACCTGTAGGCCATAGTATGAGTCTAAGACCTTAGCTATTAGGCCAGAGTAAGAGTTAAGACCTTAGCTATTAGGCCAGAGTAAGAGTTAAGACCTTAACCATTAGGCCAGATTACGAGTCTAAGATCTTTGCTATTAGGCCATAGTAAGATTTAAGACCTTAGCTATTAGGCCAGAGTAAGAGTTAAGACCTTAACTAGTAGGCCAGAGTAAGAGTTAAGACCTTAACCATTAGGCCAGAGTATGAGTCTAAGACCTTAGCTATTAGGTCAGAGTAAGAGTTAAGACCTTAACCAGTAGGCCAGAGTAAGAGTTAAGACCTTAACTATTAGGCCAGAGTAAGAGTTAAGACATTAGCTATTAGGCCAGAGTAAGAGTTAAGACCTTAGTTATTAGGCCAGAGTAAGAGTTAAGACCTTAACCAATAGGCCAGAGTAAGAGTTAAGACCTTAACCATTAGGCCAGAGTACGAGTCTAAGACTTTAGCTATTAGGCCAGAGTAAGAGTTAAGACCTTAACCAGTAGGCCAGAGTAAGAGTTAAGACCTTAACCATTAGGCCAGAGTACAAGTCTAAGACCTTAGCTATTAGGCCAGAGTAAGAGTTAAGACCTTAACCAGTAGGCCAGAGTAAGAGTTAAGACCTTAACCATTAGGCCAGAGTACGAGTCTAAGACCTTAGCTATTAGGCCAGAGTAAGAGTTAAGACCTTAGCTATTAGGCCAGAGTACGAGTCTAAGACCTTAGCTATTAGGCCAGAGTAAGATTTAAGACCTTAGCTATTAGGCCAGAGTAAGAGTTAAGACCTTAACCAGTAGGCCAGGGTAGGAGTTAAGACTTTAACCAGTAGGCCAAAGTAAGAGTTAAGACCTTAACCAGTATTCCAGAGGAAGAGTTAAGACCTTGACCAGTAGGCCAGAGTACGAGTCTAAGACCTTAGCTATTAGGCCAGAGTACGAGTTAAGACCTTAACCAGTAGGTCAGAGTACGAGTCTAAGACCTTAGCTATTAGGCCAGAGTACCAGTCTAAGACCTTAGCTATTAGGCCAGAGTAAGAGTTAAGACCTTATCAATTAGGCCAGAGTAAGAGTTAAGACCTTAGCTTTTAGGCCAGAGTAAGAGTTAAGACATTAGTTATTAGGCCAGAGTAAGAGTTAAGACCTTAACCAATAGGCCAGAGTAAGAGTTAAGACCTTAACCATTAGGCCAGAGTACGAGTCTAAGACCTTAGCTATTAGGCCAGAGTAAGAGTTAAGACCTTAACCAATAGGCCAGAGTAAGAGTTAAGACCTTAACCATTAGGCCAGAGTATGAGTCTAAGACCTTAGCTATTAGGCCAGAGTACCAGTCTAAGACCTTAGCTATTAGGCCAGAGTAAGAGTTAAGACCTTAAACATTAAGCCAGAGTATGAGTCTAAGACCTTAGCTATTAGGCCAGAGTAAGAGTTAAGACCTTAGCTATTAGGCCAGAGTAAGAGTTAAGACCTTAACCATTAGGCCAGAGTACGACTCTAAGACCGTAGCTATTCGGCCAGAGTAAGAGTTAAGACCTTAACCAGTAGGCCAGAGTAAGAGTTAAGACCTTAACCAGTAGGCCAGAGTAAGAGTCTAAGACCTTAGCTATTAGGCCAGAGTAAGAGTTAAGACCTTAGCTATTAGGCCAGAGTAAGAGTTAAGACCTTAACCAGTAGGCCAGAGTAAGAGTTAAGACCTTAACCAGTAGGCCAGAGTAAGAGTCTAAGACCTTAGCTATTAGGCCAGAGTAAGAGTTAAGACCTTAACCATTAGGCCAGAGTACGAGTCTAAGCCCTTTGCTATTAGGCCAGAGTAAGAGTTAAGACCTTAGCTATTAGGCCAGAGTAAGAGTTAAGACCTTAACCAGTAGGCCAGAGAAAGAGTTAAGACCTTAACCATTAGGCCAGAGTACGAGTCTAAGCCCTTACCTATTAGGCCAGAGTAAGAGTTAAGACCTTAACCAATAGGCCAGAGTAAGAGTTAAGACCTTAACCATTAGGCCAGAGTACGAATCTAAGCCCTTACCTATTAGGCCAGAGTAAGAGTTAAAACCTTAACCATTAGGCCAGAGTATGAGTCTAAGACCTTAGCTATTAGGCCAGAGTAAGAGTTAAGACCTTAGCTATTAGGCCAGAGTAAGAGTTAAGACCTTAACCAATAGGCCAGAGTAAGAGTTAAGACCTTAACCATTAGGCCAGAGTACGAGTCTAAGACTTTAGCTATTAGGCCAGAGTAAGAGTTAAGACCTTAACCAGTAGGCCAGAGTAAGAGTTAAGACCTTAACCATTAGGCCAGAGTACGAGTCTAGGACCTTAGCTATTAGGCCAGAGTAAGAGTTAAGACCTTAACCAGTAGGCCAGAGTAAGAGTTAAGACCTTAACCATTAGGCCAGAGTACGAGTCTAAGACCTTAGCTATTAGGCCAGAGTAAGAGTTAAGACCTTAACCAGTAGGCCAGAGTAAGAGTTAAGACCTTAACCATTAGGCCAGAGTACGAGTCTAAAACCTTAGCTATTAGGCCAGAGTAAGAGTTAAGACCTTAGCTATTAGGCCAGAGTAAGAGTTAAGACCTTAACCAGTAGGCCAGAGTACGAGTCTAAGACCTTAGCTATTAGGCCAGAGTAAGAGTTAAGACCTTAACCAGTAGGCCAAAGTAAGAGTTAAGACCATAACCTGTAGGCCATAGTATGAGTCTAAGACCTTAGCTATTAGGCCAGAGTAAGAGTTAAGACCTTAGCTATTAGGCCAGAGTAAGAGTTAAGACCTTAACCATTAGGCCAGATTACGAGTCTAAGATCTTTGCTATTAGGCCATAGTAAGATTTAAGACCTTAGCTATTAGGCCAGAGTAAGAGTTAAGACCTTAACTAGTAGGCCAGAGTAAGAGTTAAGACCTTAACCATTAGGCCAGAGTATGAGTCTAAGACCTTAGCTATTAGGTCAGAGTAAGAGTTAAGACCTTAACCAGTAGGCCAGAGTAAGAGTTAAGACCTTACCCTGTAGGCCATAGTACGAGTCTAAGACCTTAGCTATTAGGCCAGAGTAAGAGTTAAGACCTTAACTATTAGGCCAGAGTAAGAGTTAAGACCTTAACCATTAGGCCAGATTACGAGTCTAAGACCTTTGCTATTCGGCCAGAATAAGAGTTAAGACCTTATCTATTAGGCCAGAGTAAGAGTTAAGACCTTAACCAGTAGGCCAGAGTAAGAGTTAAGACCTTAACCATTACGCCAGAGTACGCGTCTAAGCCCTTAGCTATTAGGCCAGAGTAAGAGTTAAGACCTTAACCAGTAGGCCAGAGTAAGAGTTAAGACCTTAACCATTAGGCCAGAGTACGAGTCTAAGACCTTAGCTATTAGGCCAGAGTAAGAGTTAAGACCTTAGTTATTAGGCCAGAGTAAGAGTTAAGACCTTAACCAATAGGCCAGAGTAAGAGTTAAGACCTTAACCATTAGGCCAGAGTACGAGTCTAAGACCTTAGCTATTAGGCCAGAGTAAGAGTTAAGACCTTAACCAATAGGCCAGAGTAAGAGTTAAGACCTTAACCATTAGGCCAGAGTACGAGTCTAAGACCTTAGCTATTAGGCCAGAGTAAGAGTTAAGACCTTAACCAGTAGGCCAGAGTAAGAGTTAAGACCTTAACCATTAGGCCAGAGTACGAGTCTAAGACATTAGCTATTAGGCCAGAATAAGAGTTAAGACCTTAACCAGTAGGCCAGAGTAAGAGTTAAGACCTTAACCATTAGTCCAGAGTACGAGTCTAAGACCTTAGCTATTATCCCAGAGTAAGAGTTAAGACCTTAACCATTAGGCCAGATTACGAGTCTAATACCTTTGCTATTAGGCCAGAGTAAGAGTTAAGACCTTAGCTATTAGGCCAGAGTAAGAGTTAAGACCTTAACCAGTAGGCCAGAGTAAGAGTTAAGACGTTAACCATTAGGCCAGAGTACGAGTCTAAGCCCTTACCTATTAGGCCAGAGTAAGAGTTAAGACCTTAACCAGTAGGCCAGAGTAAGAGTTAAGGCCTTAACCATTAGGCCAGAGTATGAGTCTAAGACCTTAGCTATTAGGCCAGAGTAAGAGTTAAGACCTTAACTATTAGGCCAGAGTAAGAGTTAAGACATTAGCTATTAGGCCAGAGTAAGAGTTAAGACCTTAGTTATTAGGCCAGAGTAAGAGTTAAGACCTTAACCAATAGGCCAGAGTAAGAGTTAAGACCTTAACCATTAGGCCAGAGTACGAGTCTAAGACTTTAGCTATTAGGCCAGAGTAAGAGTTAAGACCTTAACCAGTAGGCCAGAGTAAGAGTTAAGACCTTAACCATTAGGCCAG
This sequence comes from Triturus cristatus, assembly GCF_964204655.1. NCBI lineage: Eukaryota > Metazoa > Chordata > Amphibia > Caudata > Salamandridae > Triturus > Triturus cristatus. Next base: position 1,098,003,148 of record NC_140589.1, on the reverse strand, counting down.
AGTACGAGTCTAAGACCTTAGCTATTAGGCCAGAGTAAGAGTTAAGACCTTAACCAGTAGGCCAGAGTAAGAGTTAGGACCTTAACCATTAGGCCAGAGTACGAGTCTAAGACCTTAGCTATTAGGCCAGAGTAAGAGTTAAGACCTTAGCTATTAGGCCAGAGTACGAGTCTAAGACCTTAGCTATTAGGCCAGAGTAAGATTTAAGACCTTAGCTATTAGGCCAGAGTAAGAGTTAAGACCTTAACCAGTAGGCCAGGTTAGGAGTTAAGACTTTAACCAGTAGGCCAAAGTAAGAGTTAAGACCTTAACCAGTATTCCAGAGGAAGAGTTAAGACCTTGACCAGTAGGCCAGAGTACGAGTCTAAGACCTTAGCTATTAGGCCAGAGTACGAGTTAAGACCTTAACCAGTAGGTCAGAGTACGAGTCTAAGACCTTAGCTATTAGGCCAGAGTACCAGTCTAAGACCTTAGCTATTAGGCCAGAGTAAGAGTTAAGACCTTAAACATTAGGCCAGAGTATGAGTCTAAGACCTTAGCTATTAGGCCAGAGTAAGAGTTAAGACCTTAGCTATTAGGCCAGAGTAAGAGTTAAGACCTTAACCATTAGGCCAGAGTACGACTCTAAGACCTTAGCTATTCGGCCAGAGTAAGAGTTAAGACCTTAACCAGTAGGCCAGAGTAAGAGTTAAGACCTTAACCAGTAGGCCAGAGTAAGAGTCTAAGACCTTAGCTATTAGGCCAGAGTAAGAGTTAAGACCTTAGCTATTAGGCCAGAGTAAGAGTTAAGACCTTAACCAGTAGGCCAGAGTAAGAGTTAAGACCTTAACCAGTAGGCCAGAGTAAGAGTCTAAGACCTTAGCTATTAGGCCAGAGTAAGAGTTAAGACCTTAACCATTAGGCCAGAGTACGAGTCTAAGCCCTTTGCTATTAGGCCAGAGTAAGAGTTAAGACCTTAGCTATTAGGCCAGAGTAAGAGTTAAGACCTTAACCAGTAGGCCAGAGAAAGAGTTAAGACCTTAACCATTAGGCCAGAGTACGAGTCTAAGCCCTTACCTATTAGGCCAGAGTAAGAGTTAAGACCTTAACCAGTAGGCCAGAGTAAGAGTTAAGGCCTTAACCATTAGACCAGAGTATGAGTCTAAGACCTTAGCTATTAGGCCAGAGTAAGAGTTAAGACCTTAACTATTAGGCCAGAGTAAGAGTTAAGACATTAGCTATTAGGCCAGAGTAAGAGTTAAGACCTTAGTTATTATTAGGCCAGAGTAAGAGTTAAGACCTTAACCAATAGGCCAGAGTAAGAGTTAAGACCTTAACCGTTAGGCCAGAGTACGAGTCTAAGACTTTAGCTATTAGGCCAGAGTAAGAGTTAAGACCTTAACCAGTAGGCCAGAGTAAGAGTTAAGACCTTAACCATTAGGCCAGAGTACGAGTCTAAGACCTTAGGTATTAGGCCAGAGTAAGAGTTAAGACCTTAACCAGTAGGCCAGAGTAAGAGTTAAGACCTTAACCATTAGGCCAGAGTACGAGTCTAAGACCTTAACTATTAGGCCAGAGTAAGAGTTAAGACCTTAGCTATTAGGCCAGAGTACGAGTCTAAGACCTTAGCTATTAGGCCAGAGTAAGATTTAAGACCTTAGCTATTAGGCCAGAGTAAGAGTTAAGACCTTAACCAGTAGGCCAGGGTAGGAGTTAAGACTTTAACCAGGAGGCCAAAGTAAGAGTTAAGACCTTAACCAGTATTCCAGAGGAAGAGTTAAGACCTTGACCAGTAGGCCAGAGTACGAGTCTAAGACCTTAGCTATTAGGCCAGAGTACGAGTTAAGACCTTAACCAGTAGGTCAGAGTACGAGTCTAAGACCTTAGCTATTAGGCCAGAGTATCAGTCTAAGACCTTAGCTATTAGGCCAGAGTAAGAGTTAAGACCTTAAACATTAGGCCAGAGTATGAGTCTAAGACCTTAGCTATTAGGCCAGAGTAAGAGTTAAGACCTTAGCTATTAGGCCAGAGTAAGAGTTAAGACCTTAACCATTAGGCCAGAGTACGACTCTAAGACCTTAGCTATTCGGCCAGAGTAAGAGTTAAGACCTTAACCAGTAGGCCAGAGTAAGAGTTAAGACCTTAACCAGTAGGCCAGAGTAAGAGTCTAAGACCTTAGCTATTAGGCCAGAGTAAGAGTTAAGACCTTAGCTATTAGGCCAGAGTAAGAGTTAAGACCTTAACCAGTAGGCCAGAGTAAGAGTTAAGACCTTAACCAGTAGGCCAGAGTAAGAGTCTAAGACCTTAGCTATTAGGCCAGAGTAAGAGTTAAGACCTTAACCATTAGGCCAGAGTACGAGTCTAAGCCCTTTGCTATTAGGCCAGAGTAAGAGTTAAGACCTTAGCTATTAGGCCAGAGTAAGAGTTAAGACCTTAACCAGTAGGCCAGAGAAAGAGTTAAGACCTTAACCATTAGGCCAGAGTACGAGTCTAAGCCCTTACCTATTAGGCCAGAGTAAGAGTTAAGACCTTAACCAGTAGGCCAGAGTAAGAGTTAAGACCTTAACCATTAGGCCAGAGTACGAGTCTAAGCCCTTACCTATTAGGCCAGAGTAAGAGTTAAAACCTTAGCCATTAGGCCAGAGTATGAGTCTAAGACCTTAGCTATTAGGCCAGAGTAAGAGTTAAGACCTTAGCTATTAGGCAAGAGTAAGAGTTAAGACCTTAACCAATAGGCCAGAGTAAGAGTTAAGACCTTAACCATTAGGCCAGAGTACGAGTCTAAGACTTTAGCTATTAGGCCAGAGTAAGAGTTAAGACCTTAACCAGTAGGCCAGAGTAAGAGTTAAGACCTTAACCATTAGGCCAGAGTACGAGTCTAAGACCTTAGCTATTAGGCCAGAGTAAGAGTTAAGACCTTAACCAGTAGGCCAGAGTAAGAGTTAAGACCTTAACCATTAGGCCAGAGTACGAGTCTAAGACCTTAGCTATTAGGCCAGAGTACGAGTCTAAGACCTTAGCTATTAGGCCAGAGTAAGATTTAAGACCTTAGCTATTAGGCCAGAGTAAGAGTTAAGACCTTAACCAGTAGGCCAGGGTAGGAGTTAAGACCTTAACCAGTAGGCCAAAGTAAGAGTTAAGACCTTAACCAGTATTCCAGAGTAACAGTTAAGACCTTAACCAGTAGGCCAGAGTAAGAGTTAAAACCTTAACCATTAGGCCAGAGTATGAGTCTAAGACCTTAGCTATTAGGCCAGAGTAAGAGTTAAGACCTTAGCTATTAGGCCAGAGTAAGAGTTAAGACCTTAACCAGTAGGCCAGAGTAGAAGTTAAGACCTTAACCAGTAGGCCAAAGTAAGTGTTAAGACCTTAACCAGTATTCCAGAGTAAGAGTTAAGACCTTGACCAGTAGGCCAGAGTACGAGTCTAAGACCTTAGCTATTAGGCCAGAGTATGAGTTAAGACCTTAACCAGTAGGTCAGAGTACGAGTCTAAGACCTTAGCTATTAGGCCAGAGTACCAGTCTAAGACCTTAGCTATTAGGCCAGAGTAAGAGTTAAGACCTTAAACATTAGGCCAGAGTATGAGTCTAAGACCTTAGCTATTAGGCCAGACTAAGAGTTAAGACCTTAGCTATTAGGCCAGAGTAAGAGTTAAGACCTTAACCATTAGGCCAGAGTACGAGTCTATGACCTTAGCTATTCGGCCAGAGTAAGAGTTAAGACCTTAGCTATTAGGCCAGCGTAAGAGTTAAGACCTTAGCTATTAGGCCAGAGTAAGAGTTAAGACCTTAACCAGTAGGCCAGAGTAAGAGTTAAGACCTTAACCAGTAGGCCAGAGTAAGAGTCTAAGACCTTAGCTATTAGGCCAGAGTACGAGTCTAAGACCTTAGCTATTAGGCCAGAGTAAGAGTTAAGACCTTAACCAGTAGGCCAGAGTAAGAGTTAAGACCTTAATCATTAGGCCAGAGTACGAGTCTAAAACCTTAGCTATTAGGCCAGATTAAGAGTTAAGACCTTAACCAGTAGGCCAGAGTAAGAGTTAAGACCTTAATCATTAGGCCAGAGTACGAGTCTAAAACCTTAGCTATTAGGCCAGAGTAAGAGTTAAGACCTTAACCATTAGGCCAGATTAAGAGTCTAATACCTTTGCTATTAGGCCAGAGTAAGAGTTAGGACCTTAGCTATTAGGCCAGAGTAAGAGTTAAGACCTTAACCAGTAGGCCAGAGTAAGAGTTAATACCTTAACCATTAGGCCAGAGTATGAGTCTAAGACCTTAGCTATTAGGCCAGAATAAGAGTTAAGACCTTAACCAGTAGGCCAGAGTAAGAGTTAAGACCTTAATCATTAGGCCAGAGTACGAGTCTAAAACCTTAGCTATTAGGCCAGAGTAAGAGTTAAGACCTTAGCTATTAGGCCAGAGTAAGAGTAAAGACCTTAACCAGTAGGCCAGAGTACGAGTCTAAGACCTTAGCTATTAGGCCAGAGTAAGAGTTAAGACCTTAACCAGTAGGCCAAAGTAAGAGTTAAGACCATAACCTGTAGGCCATAGTATGAGTCTAAGACCTTAGCTATTAGGCCAGAGTAAGAGTTAAGACCGTAGCTATTAGGCCAGAGTAAGAGTTAAGACCTTAACCATTAGGCCAGATTACGAGTCTAAGACCTTTGCTATTCGGCCAGAATAAGAGTTAAGACCTTATCTATTAGGCCAGAGTAAGAGTTAAGACCTTAACCAGTAGGCCAGAGTAAGAGTTAAGACCTTAACCATTAGGCCAGAGTACGCGTCTAAGCCCTTAGCTATTAGGCCAGAGTAAGAGTTAAGACCTTAACCAGAAGGCCAGAGTAAGAGTTAAGACCTTAACCATTAGGCCAGAGTACGAGTCTAAGACCTTAGCTATTAGGCCAGAGTAAGAGTTAAGACCTTATCAATTAGGCCATAGTAAGAGTTAAGACCTTAGCTATTAGGCCAGAGTAAGAGTTAAGACCTTAGTTATTAGGCCAGAGTAAGAGTTAAGACCTTAACCAATAGGCCAGAGTAAGAGTTAAGACCTTAACCATTAGGCCAGAGTACGAGTCTAAGACCTTAGCTATTAGGCCAGAGTAAGAGTTAAGACCTTAACCAATAGGCCAGAGTAAGAGTTAAGACCTTAACCATTAGGCCAGAGTACGAGTCTAAGACCTTAGCTATTAGGCCAGAGTAAGAGTTAAGACCTTAACCAGTAGGCCAGAGTAAGAGTTAAGACCTTAACCATTAGGCCAGAGTACGAGTCTAAGACATTAGCTATTAGGCCAGAATAAGAGTTAAGACCTTAACCAGTAGGCCAGAGTAAGAGTTAAGACCTTAACCATTAGTCCAGAGTACGAGTCTAAGACCTTAGCTATTATCCCAGAGTAAGAGTTAAGACCTTAACCATTAGGCCAGATTACGAGTCTAATACCTTTGCTATTAGGCCAGAGTAAGAGTTAAGACCTTAGCTATTAGGCCAGAGTAAGAGTTAAGACCTTAACCAGTAGGCCAGAGTAAGAGTTAAGACGTTAACCATTAGGCCAGAGTACGAGTCTAAGCCCTTACCTATTAGGCCAGAGTAAGAGTTAAGACCTTAACCAGTAGGCCAGAGTAAGAGTTAAGGCCTTAACTATTAGGCCAGAGTATGAGTCTAAGACCTTAGCTATTAGGCCAGAGTAAGAGTTAAGACCTTAACTATTAGGCCAGAGTAAGAGTTAAGACATTAGCTATTAGGCCAGAGTAAGAGTTAAGACCTTAGTTATTAGGCCAGAGTAAGAGTTAAGACCTTAACCAATAGGCCAGAGTAAGAGTTAAGACCTTAACCATTAGGCCAGAGTACGAGTCTAAGACTTTAGCTATTAGGCCAGAGTAAGAGTTAAGACCTTAGTTATTAGGCCAGAGTAAGAGTTAAGACCTTAACCAATAGGCCAGAGTAAGAGTTAAGACCTTAATCATTAGGCCAGAGTACGAGTCTAAGACTTTAGCTATTAGGCCAGAGTAAGAGTTAAGACCTTAACCAGTAGGCCAGAGTAAGAGTTAAGACCTTAACCATTAGGCCAGAGTACGAGTCTAAGACCTTAGCTATTAGGCCAGAGTAAGAGTTAAGACCTTAACCAGTAGGCCAGAGTAAGAGTTAAGACCTTAACCATTAGGCCAGAGTACGAGTCTAAGACCTTAGCTATTAGGCCAGAGTAAGAGTTAAGACCTTAGCTATTAGGCCAGAGTACGAGTCTAAGACCTTAGCTATTAGGCCAGAGTAAGATTTAAGACCTTAGCTATTAGGCCAGAGTAAGAGTTAAGACCTTAACCAGTAGGCCAGGGTAGGAGTTAAGACTTTAACCAGTAGGCCAAAGTAAGAGTTAAGACCTTAACCAGTATTCCAGAGGAAGAGTTAAGACCTTGACCAGTAGGCCAGAGTACGAGTCTAAGACCTTAGCTATTAGGCCAGAGTACGAGTTAAGACCTTAACCAGTAGGTCAGAGTACGAGTCTAAGACCTTAGCTAATAGGCCAGAGTACCAGTCTAAGACCTTTGCTATTAGGCCAGAGTAAGAGTTAAGACCTTATCAATTAGGCCAGAGTAAGAGTTAAGACCTTAGCTTTTAGGCCAGAGTAAGAGTTAAGACATTAGTTATTAGGCCAGAGTAAGAGTTAAGACCTTAACCAATAGGCCAGAGTAAGAGTTAAGACCTTAACCATTAGGCCAGAGTACGAGTCTAAGACCTTAGCTATTAGGCCAGAGTAAGAGTTAAGACCTTAACCAATAGGCCAGAGTAAGAGTTAAGACCTTAACCATTAGGCCAGAGTATGAGTCTAAGACCTTAGCTATTAGGCCAGAGTACCAGTCTAAGACCTTAGCTATTAGGCCAGAGTAAGAGTTAAGACCTTAAACATTAAGCCAGAGTATGAGTCTAAGACCTTAGCTATTAGGCCAGAGTACCAGTCTAAGACCTTAGCTATTAGGCCAGAGTAAGAGTTAAGACCTTAACCATTAGGCCAGAGTATGACTCTAAGACCTTAGCTATTCGGCCAGAGTAAGAGTTAAGACCTTAACCAGTAGGCCAGAGTAAGAGTTAAGACCTTAACCAGTAGGCCAGAGTAAGAGTCTAAGACCTTAGCTATTAGGCCAGAGTAAGAGTTAAGACCTTAGCTATTAGGCCAGAGTAAGAGTTAAGACCTTAATCAGTAGGCCAGAGTAAGAGTTAAGACCTTAACCAGTAGGCCAGAGTAAGAGTCTAAGACCTTAGCTATTAGGCCAGAGTAAGAGTTAAGACCTTAACCATTAGGCCAGAGTACGAGTCTAAGCCCTTTGCTATTAGGCCAGAGTAAGAGTTAAGACCTTAGCTATTAGGCCAGAGTAAGAGTTAAGACCTTAACCAGTAGGCCAGAGAAAGAGTTAAGACCTTAACCATTAGGCCAGAGTACGAGTCTAAGCCCTTACCTATTAGGCCAGAGTAAGAGTTAAGACCTTAACCAATAGGCCAGAGTAAGAGTTAAGACCTTAACCATTAGGCCAGAGTACGAATCTAAGCCCTTACCTATTAGGCCAGAGTAAGAGTTAAAACCTTAACCATTAGGCCAGAGTATGAGTCTAAGACCTTAGCTATTAGGCCAGAGTAAGAGTTAAGACCTTAGCTATTAGGCCAGAGTAAGAGTTAAGACCTTAACCAATAGGCCAGAGTAAGAGTTAAGACCTTAACCATTAGGCCAGAGTACGAGTCTAAGACTTTAGCTATTAGGCCAGAGTAAGAGTTAAGACCTTAACCAGTAGGCCAGAGTAAGAGTTAAGACCTTAACCATTAGGCCAGAGTACGAGTCTAGGACCTTAGCTATTAGGCCAGAGTAAGAGTTAAGACCTTAACCAGTAGGCCAGAGTAAGAGTTAAGACCTTAACCATTAGGCCAGAGTACGAGTCTAAGACCTTAGCTATTAGGCCAGAGTAAGAGTTAAGACCTTAACCAGTAGGCCAGAGTAAGAGTTAAGACCTTAACCATTAGGCCAGAGTACGAGTCTAAAACCTTAGCTATTAGGCCAGAGTAAGAGTTAAGACCTTAGCTATTAGGCCAGAGTAAGAGTTAAGACCTTAACCAGTAGGCCAGAGTACGAGTCTAAGACCTTAGCTATTAGGCCAGAGTAAGAGTTAAGACCTTAACCAGTAGGCCAAAGTAAGAGTTAAGACCATAACCTGTAGGCCATAGTATGAGTCTAAGACCTTAGCTATTAGGCCAGAGTAAGAGTTAAGACCTTAGCTATTAGGCCAGAGTAAGAGTTAAGACCTTAACCATTAGGCCAGATTACGAGTCTAAGATCTTTGCTATTAGGCCATAGTAAGATTTAAGACCTTAGCTATTAGGCCAGAGTAAGAGTTAAGACCTTAACTAGTAGGCCAGAGTAAGAGTTAAGACCTTAACCATTAGGCCAGAGTATGAGTCAAAGACCTTAGCTATTAGGTCAGAGTAAGAGTTAAGACCTTAACCAGTAGGCCAGAGTAAGAGTTAAGACCTTACCCTGTAGGCCATAGTACGAGTCTAAGACCTTAGCTATTAGGCCAGAGTAAGAGTTAAGACCTTAACCAGTAGGCCAGAGTAAGAGTTAAGACCTTAACCTGTAGGCCATAGTAAGAGTCTAAGACCTTAGCTATTAGGCCAGAGTAAGAGTTAAGACCTTAACTATTAGGCCAGAGTAAGAGTTAAGACCTTAACCATTAGGCCAGATTACGAGTCTAAGACCTTTGCTATTCGGCCAGAATAAGAGTTAAGACCTTATCTATTAGGCCAGAGTAAGAGTTAAGACCTTAACCAGTAGGCCAGAGTAGGAGTTAAGACCTTAACCATTAGGCCAGAGTACGCGTCTAAGCCCTTAGCTATTAGGCCAGAGTAAGAGTTAAGACCTTAACCAGTAGGCCAGAGTAAGAGTTAAGACCTTAACCATTAGGCCAGAGTACGAGTCTAAGACCTTAGCTATTAGGCCAGAGTAAGAGTTAAGACCTTATCAATTAGGCCATAGTAAGAGTTAAGACCTTAGCTATTAGGCCAGAGTAAGAGTTAAGACCTTAGTTATTAGGCCAGAGTAAGAGTTAAGACCTTAACCAATAGGCCAGAGTAAGAGTTAAGACCTTAACCATTAGGCCAGAGTACGAGTCTAAGACCTTAGCTATTAGGCCAGAGTAAGAGTTAAGACCTTAACCAATAGGCCAGAGTAAGAGTTAAGACCTTAACCATTAGGCCAGAGTACGAGTCTAAGACCTTAGCTATTAGGCCAGAGTAAGAGTTAAGGCCTTAACCAGTAGGCCAGAGTAAGAGTTAAGACCTTAACCATTAGGCCAGAGTACGAGTCTAAGACATTAGCTATTAGGCCAGAATAAGAGTTAAGACCTTAACCAGTAGGCCAGAGTAAGAGTTAAGACCTTAACCATTAGTCCAGAGTACGAGTCTAAGACCTTAGCTATTATCCCAGAGTAAGAGTTAAGACCTTAACCATTAGGCCAGATTACGAGTCTAATACCTTTGCTATTAGGCCAGAGTAAGAGTTAAGACCTTATCTATTAGGCCAGAGTAAGAGTTAAGACCTTAACCAGTAGGCCAGAGTAAGAGTTAAGACCTTAACCATTAGGCCAGAGTACGCGTCTAAGCCCTTAGCTATTAGGCCAGAGTAAGAGTTAAGACCTTAACCAGTAGGCCAGAGTAAGAGTTAAGACCTTAACCATTAGGCCAGAGTACGAGTCTAAGACCTTAGCTATTAGGCCAGAGTAAGAGTTAAGACCTTATCAATTAGGCCATAGTAAGAGTTAAGACCTTAGCTATTAGGCCAGAGTAAGAGTTAAGACCTTAGTTATTAGGCCAGAGTAAGAGTTAAGACCTTAACCAATAGGCCAGAGTAAGAGTTAAGACCTTAACCATTAGGCCAGAGTACGAGTCTAAGACCTTAGCTATTAGGCCAGAGTAAGAGTTAAGACCTTAACCAATAGGCCAGAGTAAGAGTTAAGACCTTAACCATTAGGCCAGAGTACGAGTCTAAGACCTTAGCTATTAGGCCAGAGTAAGAGTTAAGACCTTAACCAGTAGGCCAGAGTGTGAGAAGTTGGCCTGGCATATGCTGTTCCTAGTTATAGGGACACCTTGCACCAGTCCAATTCGACTCCTATTGATGGTAGGTTTAAGACAACCTTTAAAGAAAGCTATCCTAGTGGTAGCTGTGGAGAGCAGCCTTCAGGCTAAGTCTTGAAGGAGTGTTAAGCTTATTGTTTTACCATAATAACCTCTTGAATAACCAAATGAAAGAGTAGCCCACACAGGTATATATATAAAATATATGTATTTATTCTAGACAGAATCCCACAGACACTTTATGTGGCTAGTGGCAAAGTTACAATTCAAACAAGCATTTCTAAACACAATAAATAGCACAGAAATCAATGGGCCCCAGGGGGGGACCAAACCATATACTAAAATAGTGGTATAAGAACCACGACAATTCTACAGGCAATGCCTAGGGCATTCAGGATCGCTGGCCCCTTAAGAATCCACCCACAGTTAAGAGGAAGGGGACCCACGGGAGGCGTGTGCAGTGCGAGAAGCTGCTGTCGGGATCGCAATGTTAGCCTATGGAGAATGTCGCGGTTGAATAATTAAGGTTTAAGGACACTTCTAACAACAGTACAAAGTTAAGGCTTGGGACTTAAGGCTTTGGAGAGCCCACCACCACGGAAGTACCGAAGTACCACTGTTACCTGCCCCAGGGAAGCCGGGTGCATAGGTCGATTCTGGTGTCGGGTCGCGGGCTGATTTTCTATGGAAAAGGAGTCCAAACTGCTGCTAGCTGGAAGTGTCGCTGAAGTCGTGAAGATTAAAGTTGAAGAAAAGACAAAGATGAACCTGAAAGCAGAGGGGACAGAGTCTGGGTCACAGCACAGTGACCAGGGAGCTCACAGGAAGGAGCTCGTGGATGTCGGGTGCTTCAGGTGTGGAAGGTACAGCTGGGCTCTGCAGTCACGGGCTCCGGGAGGCTTCAAGGAAGGCCAGCTTCTGGAGGGCGACTGTCCCACGTCGGCTGAGGGTCGCTGCGGTGTTAGTGTCCCGATTGGATCCACTAAGCATTGGCAACCGCAACCCACGCAAGATGAACAAAGCAGCTGCTGGTGCAGACCCACGTGGTCTGAGGGTGCTCTCCTTTGCAGGGAGCGTAGAGCAGGCCTGGAGCAACCAGGGGAACTCTTAGAAAGGAAGATTGTCCTCCGTCAGGGCCCACAAGTCGAGAGACAAGGGACCGCGGAAGGCAGCAAAATGGAGTGCGTAAAAGGGCTCCCACGGGCCACCGGAGCGGGCCAGGGAGCTGAGGGTCGGCACAATTGCTGCGTGAAGGTTTGCTCAAAAATGGGCCAAAGCACAACTTCCCCACTGGTCGGGGTTGTGTGCTGGACAAGAGGTGGCCGGTGTCTCGGGGTATGCGGGGATCTCGGCACCCACGTGGTCCAGGGTGCTCAGACTTGCTGGGCACGCTCACAGGACGCTGGGATGCACTGGAGACCCACCTCGAGGTTGCTGGAAGGCGTCGAAGGTCGTGAGAGCAACGAAGTTCCAACCGGGTATCCTGTAGTCTTTTAGGTGCCTGCCAAGCAGGGGGATAACTCCTTTATCCCAAGGGAGATTTCTTCAGTCAGCTGGGCAGCAGCTCGTCGAAGGTCAGTTCTGTGAAGTCCTGTACGAATCTCAGGCTCTAGGGCAAAGTTATTCCCATATATCCCCAAGATTAGGGGATGGTCCAAAATAGAGCCTACCAATCAGAGTAGAGGCGGGAAAGGGTGGCTACACCCACTCCCCTTTGTGTGTTTCCCGCCTGGGCGAGGGGCAGGATGCCCCTGAACCGGTTCCAGGCGGTGTATGCAGAATTGGGGCTCTGCAGCTGCCTACGTGCAACTCTGAATGGACTTTTGGTGCACCCACCCTGTTCCAATCCACATATCCTGTCTGGGGAGGTGCTGGCACCTCCCTGCCACAGGAGCCCTATTGTCCAGATGGCGAGGCTGGGGTTTTTCCCCAGCAACAGCCAGCCAGAGTCGTGTAGGTGGCGAACAGTAGCCATTTTGTGGTACATGTGCACTTTTAAATTGGTTTCCAAATTCTACCGCTTTTCCCATATCACCCTCCTAGCAAGGGGGAATCGTGCCCCCATGCCCATGGCTGGACTGGGGGTATGATTCCTTCATGTTTGACACCAAACACGATATGGTTCGGTGTAGCCATTCCCAAGTTACAGCGATGACGCAATAACTTATAATGCGGTTAAGAGTATATGGTATGGCTACACTACAAACAACCCAGTAACGATTTTACGAAGGTTGCAGAGAGGTCCTACTCACGTAGGGGTCCCCCCTCACACATACCTCAGCACCCAGCCCTGTAGGATTACCAGGGCCTGCCATAGGGGTGACCTATGAGAGTATACGTGTTGTATGGTATGGGACATAGGGTACCTACGTCCCTGTAAGGGGTGCTAGCACCACCTTACCCAGGCTACAGTAGTGGCCTGGTGGTGTCAGTTTGGGTGGCTGTCCCAGGGTGGCACAATAAGTGCTGCAGCCCTGGTAGGCCTACTGGGGGACCCATGCCCTGGGTACCTAGGGTACCATCTACAAGGGACTGGAAGGGCATGCCCAGCATCCAATTATGTTTGTACCTAGAGTACTCACAACAGTTTTAGGGAGAAAGCAGATAGGCTGGGGTCCTGGATAGCAGGATCCCAGCCAGACTAGTCAAAAACCACTTAAATACCAGGCAAAAAGTTGGGGGCAACCATTAGTCAGATTCCACTCTCCTACATAACCCCCCCCCAAACGAAAGGAGATAAGGCTAACCTTGTCCAGATAAGCCTTTATTTCCTGAGTGGCCATATAAGGAAGAACCTGTACTAACATGGTTGCTCCCTGTGTCATGGTCCACTTGGGAAATCCTACCCCAAGGGGTTCTAGAGTTTCTCCAAAGTCTAGGGAAATTACCTGTATTGGTTTTTGGGTCAGAGGTGGGCTGGTGGGGTGTCTGAGTCTGGAAGTGAGACCCTACTTGGGTTGGTCTCAACCTCCTCAGATCACTGGCCACTATGGAAGCCTTTCTGCCCATGACTGTGTCATATCTGGCCCTAAGGGACAACCTCTGGCTGCCTACAGCTGGGGGTTGGATCCCTTTGGCTGGAATAGTGGAGGGCACTGGAAGGTTGGGGGCAGCTAGGCCCCAGGTTTCCCTGTGCTCAACAACATCCATTGGAGGGGTGCCTATACCTAGGGGTAAGGGGGATCCCTCGGTTTGTAGAGGAATATTCACCTGGCTGAAACTACTCTGCTGGGTGTCCCTAATCTGTTGATGAGGGGGTTCCTCTGGGCAGGGGCCCAATAAGGGTCCACTGACCTCCCTGACCTCTGCAGCCCTGGGCTGACTGAGGCAGGGTAGAGAGGGGCAGGATACCTGCTCCAGACTGGGTACCACCTTGGAAGGATCCCCTGCCATCAGAGAGGTGGGCAGGCCAAGCCTGTCCACATCTGGGGCAGTTACTTCACAAGGGGCAGGGTCAGTTCCCTGAGAAACTGGACCCTTACCTGTAGTCTGGTGGGGGGAGGACTGTTCCTCTTCCCCTATGCTCTCTGTTTGGGTAGAGTGATCCCTAGTTTCAGGCTTCACTCTTTCTATTCTCTCCTGGGGTGGAGGTGAGGCCCCCAGGGTCTCATCCACTCTCTCAGGGATTCCTACCATTTTCAAATGGGCCTTGTGGTCAACCTCAGCCCAGGCTGAGATTTCTAGATCATTCCCCAGTAGACAATCTACAGGCAAGTTTGGGGACACTGCCACTCTCTTGGGGCCAGTGACTCCTCCCCAGCTGAGATTTATCACTGCCATGGGATGATCTGTCCTGATTCCATCAATATTGGTCACCTGATAGCTAAACCCAGGTAAAAGCTGATCTAGGGGCACTAGCCTCTTGGTCACCATGGTGACACTGGCCCCTGTGTCCTTATAGGCCACAGCCTTCTGACCATTGATTATTGGTTCTTGTCTGTACCTGCCCAGAATACTGGGGCTCATGGTAAAGTTGGCAAACCCCATGCCACCATCACAGACCATAGTTGCTAATGCAGGGGACCTGGCTAGGCCAGAGTCCACTGGTGTCCCCAAAGAGAACCCAACTAAGTTTTTGGGTGCACTCCCACCACCTGGGGGATTACTACTAGTAGTAACAGGAGGTGTTGGAGCTGGTTTTGGAGGAACACTTTCTTTATTGCCATTCTTAGGACAGCTGGAGTCAGTTTTCCAGTGTCCAGGTTTCTTACACACATGGCAATATGGTTTCTTGGTATTAGAGGAAGTATTTTGGGACCCACCCCCAGCACTGGTTTGTTGGGGCCCTTCAGAGGACTTTTCTTGTTTATCATCCCCACCTTTCTCTTTGGGCTTAGTGGAATCCTTCTTCTGGTCACCAACTTGGTTCTTAGGCCTAATCCTGGTTCTGACCCATTTGTCTGCCTTCTTTCCCAATTCTTGGGGAGAGGTCAGATCAGAGTCCACCAGGTGCTGGTGTAAAAGTTGGTTCTGACAATTATTAAGAATCTGCTCCCTCATAATGAGATTATACAATCCTTGATAATCATTAACTTTACTGCCATTTAACCAACCTTCCAGTGCCTTGGTTGCACAATCCACAAAGTCTACCCAATCTTGATTCTGTGCTTTCTGGGTGTCTCTGAACTTAAGTCTGTATTGATCAGTGGTTAAGCCAAACCCATCTATTAAAGCATCTTTCAAGATATAATAATCATCAGCATCCTCTTCTCTTACAGAGAGGAGCTTGTCTCTCCCTTTATCTGAAAAGGAGAGCCACAGGATTGCTGCCCACTGCTCTACAGGGACCCTCTGTACTCTACAGGCCCTTTCAAGAGCAGATATCCATTTGTGGATATCATCCCCATTCTGATAGGGGGGCACAATCTTGTGGAGGTTCCTATTGTCAGGGACTCTCTCTCTAACTCTAGGGGTTTCATCACTGCCACCAGGGATCTCTAGACCCCACTTTCTTGAAGCTTTCTGAAGCTCCAGGGTTTCCCTGTCTAATGCTAACTGTTCTCTTTTAAGCTCAAGCTTAGCCTGCTCAAATTTGATCAGTCTGCATTTCCTCTCATGAGAGGTTTCTCTTCTCTGAGAAGAGGCAGAGGACCCTTTGGATCCCTTAGAATGGTTGGATCCCACTGAGGGGGATCTGTTCCTTCTTGGACTCACCACTCCCCTTTTAAGGGTGGAGGGAGTGCCTCTTGGGCCATCACCTCCATGCTGTGAGTGGTTTGTTTCTTCCAGGTCAGGATTTTCATCCTCTTCCTGTTCCTCTTCAGATTCCACTCTAGGAGTGTCCTCTTCTGAGGGGTGCCCACCCACTCTGTCCGTCCCTCTGGATCCTATGGACTCCATAAAGTCTGCTATGAGCAGGATCTCCTTGAGACGTTTTGTGTTGGCACCTCTTTCTGTCTTCAGTCCCCTAAGGGTGCACATTTCCCTGAGCTCTGCAAAGGTGAAATTATCATACTTATCTACTGGGACCCTCTGGGGTCCTTCCATAGCCTTAGTGCCACCTGAAGACATGTTTAGTGTAGTGATGTATCTACCTACACTAAGTGTGGCCTACTGAACCCTCTCTTGAGTTGTAGTCAAGGTGTGCTAAACCCTCTACACACAACTCCAAGTTCAGTAGAACTTATTGTATTCTAGCTTGAATTTATATGTACCTTTGGTACCTTGTGGCTTCCACTTTAGAAATTCAATTTGTTATCTGGTAAAACAATGGCAAGCTTGAATCCAACCGCTGCACACCAATGTGAGAAGTTGGCCTGGCATATGCTGTTCCTAGTTATAGGGACACCTTGCACCAGTCCAATTCGACTCCTATTGATGGTAGGTTTAAGACAACCTTTAAAGAAAGCTATCCTAGTGGTAGCTGTGGAGAGCAGCCTTCAGGCTAAGTCTTGAAGGAGTGTTAAGCTTATTGTTTTACCATAATAACCTCTTGAATAACCAAATGAAAGAGTAGCCCACACAGGTATATATATAAAATATATGTATTTATTCTAGACAGAATCCCACAGACACTTTATGTGGCTAGTGGCAAAGTTACAATTCAAACAAGCA
Source organism: Triturus cristatus (assembly GCF_964204655.1). Lineage (NCBI taxonomy): Eukaryota > Metazoa > Chordata > Amphibia > Caudata > Salamandridae > Triturus > Triturus cristatus. The sequence goes on along the minus strand of NC_140589.1, from coordinate 1,097,987,003 downwards.
TTTCTAAACACAATAAATAGCACAGAAATCAATGGGCCCCAGGGGGGGACCAAACCATATACTAAAATAGTGGTATAAGAACCACGACAATTCTACAGGCAATGCCTAGGGCATTCAGGATCGCTGGCCCCTTAAGAATCCACCCACAGTTAAGAGGAAGGGGACCCACGGGAGGCGTGTGCAGTGCGAGAAGCTGCTGTCGGGATCGCAATGTTAGCCTATGGAGAATGTCGCGGTTGAATAATTAAGGTTTAAGGACACTTCTAACAACAGTACAAAGTTAAGGCTTGGGACTTAAGGCTTTGGAGAGCCCACCACCACGGAAGTACCGAAGTACCACTGTTACCTGCCCCAGGGAAGCCGGGTGCATAGGTCGATTCTGGTGTCGGGTCGCGGGCTGATTTTCTATGGAAAAGGAGTCCAAACTGCTGCTAGCTGGAAGTGTCGCTGAAGTCGTGAAGATTAAAGTTGAAGAAAAGACAAAGATGAACCTGAAAGCAGAGGGGACAGAGTCTGGGTCACAGCACAGTGACCAGGGAGCTCACAGGAAGGAGCTCGTGGATGTCGGGTGCTTCAGGTGTGGAAGGTACAGCTGGGCTCTGCAGTCACGGGCTCCGGGAGGCTTCAAGGAAGGCCAGCTTCTGGAGGGCGACTGTCCCACGTCGGCTGAGGGTCGCTGCGGTGTTAGTGTCCCGATTGGATCCACTAAGCATTGGCAACCGCAACCCACGCAAGATGAACAAAGCAGCTGCTGGTGCAGACCCACGTGGTCTGAGGGTGCTCTCCTTTGCAGGGAGCGTAGAGCAGGCCTGGAGCAACCAGGGGAACTCTTAGAAAGGAAGATTGTCCTCCGTCAGGGCCCACAAGTCGAGAGACAAGGGACCGCGGAAGGCAGCAAAATGGAGTGCGTAAAAGGGCTCCCACGGGCCACCGGAGCGGGCCAGGGAGCTGAGGGTCGGCACAATTGCTGCGTGAAGGTTGGCTCAAAAATGGGCCAAAGCACAACTTCCCCACTGGTCGGGGTCGTGTGCTGGACAAGAGGTGGCCGGTGTCTCGGGGTATGCGGGGATCTCGGCACCCACGTGGTCCAGGGTGCTCAGACTTGCTGGGCACGCTCACAGGACGCTGGGATGCACTGGAGACCCACCTCGAGGTTGCTGGAAGGCGTCGAAGGTCGTGAGAGCAACAAAGTTCCAACCGGGTATCCTGTAGTCTTTTAGGTGCCTGCCAAGCAGGGGGATAACTCCTTTATCCCAAGGGAGATTTCTTCAGTCAGCTGGGCAGCAGCTCGTCGAAGGTCAGTTCTGTGAAGTCCTGTACGAATCTCAGGCTCTAGGGCAAAGTTATTCCCATATATCCCCAAGATTAGGGGATGGTCCAAAATAGAGCCTACCAATCAGAGTAGAGGCGGGAAAGGGTGGCTACACCCACTCCCCTTTGTGTGTTTCCCGCCTGGGCGAGGGGCAGGATGCCCCTGAACCGGTTCCAGGCGGTGTATGCAGAATTGGGGCTCTGCAGCTGCCTACGTGCAACTCTGAATGGACTTTTGGTGCACCCACCCTGTTCCAATCCACATATCCTGTCTGGGGAGGTGCTGGCACCTCCCTGCCACAGGAGCCCTATTGTCCAGATGGCGAGGCTGGGGTTTTTCCCCAGCAACAGCCAGCCAGAGTCGTGTAGGTGGCGAACAGTAGCCATTTTGTGGTACATGTGCACTTTTAAATTGGTTTCCAAATTCTACCGCTTTTCCCATATCACCCTCCTAGCAAGGGGGAATCGTGCCCCCATGCCCATGGCTGGACTGGGGGTATGATTCCTTCATGTTTGACACCAAACACGATATGGTTCGGTGTAGCCATTCCCAAGTTACAGCGATGACGCAATAACTTATAATGCGGTTAAGAGTATATGGTATGGCTACACTACAAACAACCCAGTAACGATTTTACGAAGGTTGCAGAGAGGTCCTACTCACGTAGGGGTCCCCCCTCACACATACCTCAGCACCCAGCCCTGTAGGATTACCAGGGCCTGCCATAGGGGTGACCTATGAGAGTATACGTGTTGTATGGTATGGGACATAGGGTACCTACATCCCTGTAAGGGGTGCTAGCACCACCTTACCCAGGCTACAGTAGTGGCCTGGTGGTGTCAGTTTGGGTGGCTGTCCCAGGGTGGCACAATAAGTGCTGCAGCCCTGGTAGGCCTACTGGGGGACCCATGCCCTGGGTACCTAGGGTACCATCTACAAGGGACTGGAAGGGCATGCCCAGCATCCAATTATGTTTGTACCTAGAGTACTCACAACAGTTTTAGGGAGAAAGCAGATAGGCTGGGGTCCTGGATAGCAGGATCCCAGCCAGACTAGTCAAAAACCACTTAAATACCAGGCAAAAAGTTGGGGGCAACCATTAGTCAGATTCCACTCTCCTACACAGAGTAAGAGTTAAGACCTTAACCATTAGGCCAGAGTACGAGTCTAAGACATTAGCTATTAGGCCAGAATAAGAGTTAAGACCTTAACCAGTAGGCCAGAGTAAGAGTTAAGACCTTAACCATTAGTCCAGAGTACGAGTCTAAGACCTTAGCTATTATCCCAGAGTAAGAGTTAAGACCTTAACCATTAGGCCAGATTACGAGTCTAATACCTTTGCTATTAGGCCAGAGTAAGAGTTAAGACCTTAGCTATTAGGCCAGAGTAAGAGTTAAGACCTTAACCAGTAGGCCAGAGTAAGAGTTAAGACGTTAACCATTAGGCCAGAGTACGAGTCTAAGCCCTTACCTATTAGGCCAGAGAAAGAGTTAAGACCTTAACCAGTAGGCCAGAGTAAGAGTTAAGGCCTTAACCATTAGGCCAGAGTATGAGTCTAAGACCTTAGCTATTAGGCCAGAGTAAGAGTTAAGACCTTAACTATTAGGCCAGAGTAAGAGTTAAGACATTAGCTATTAGGCCAGAGTAAGAGTTAAGACCTTAGTTATTAGGCCAGAGTAAGAGTTAAGACCTTAACCAATAGGCCAGAGTAAGAGTTAAGACCTTAACCATTAGGCCAGAGTACGAGTCTAAGACTTTAGCTATTAGGCCAGAGTAAGAGTTAAGACCTTAACCAGTAGGCCAGAGTAAGAGTTAAGACCTTAACCATTAGGCCAGAGTACGAGTCTAAGACCTTAGCTATTAGGCCAGAGTATGTTATGTTATGTTATGTTATGTTATGTTAGTGCTATTTGTATTGCGCACGGCTGCTCCAGCGAAGGAGCGTCCCGGCGCACCGACAAGGTGGCGAACACAACACAACTGGGGAACAGAAATAATTATTAAGAAATTGGGGAGTGCAGGATTTAACAAAGCTCAGAAAATAAATGAGTTTTAGCGGCCTTGCGGAAGGAGAGCAGGTCACCAAAGGTCCGGAGTTTCAAAGGGAGAGCGTTCCAGAGTGCGGCTGCCCGCACCTTAAAAGAGCGACCCCCCACCCGACTGAGTTTGAACCGAGGGGCTACCGCTAATTCTTGGTCTAGCGAGCGCAGAGTGCGGCCCGGGATGTAAGGGCGCAAGAGTTGGTGCAGTAAGGGAAGTGATAGGCCCTTCAGAATTTTGAAGGAAAGGCACAAAACTTTAAAGTGGATCCGCTGCCTAACGGGTAACCAATGCAAGGCTCGCAAAGATTGACCGGCCGAGCAAAACCTAGGAAGACCTATGATCGCTCTGGCCGCAGCGTTCTGCACTCTTTGAAGTCGGGTTAACTCAGCCTGGTTTAATCCTATAAAAAGGGAGCTGGCATAGTCCAGCCGTGCCAAAACCGTTGCTTGCACCACCAATTGACGAGTTGCGGCATCGAAGTATTTAAGGGCAGGGCGCAGATTGCGCAGGATGCCGAAGCAGCAAGCCGCCGTCCTTTTGGTGTGGCCAACGAAGTTGAGGGAAGGGTCCAGCCAAACACCAAGGTTTTTGATCTCCGCAACCGGAGTGGGGGTCGGCCCCAACTCAGAGGGCCACCAAGTATCTCCCCATAGGTCCGTCCGCTTCCCAAAGATCATCACCTCCGTTTTTTTGGCGTTTAGTTGGAGACAGTTGGACGTCATCCAACCAGCCACCGCCCTGAGTCCTTCTCTGAATCTTGGGGCATCCACCCCCGAGTCCCCGCTGATCGTGACCGCTAGCTGGGTGTCATCTGCGTACGACACCATGGTCATACCACAGAGCTTCACAACCTCAGCCAGCGGCCTCACGTAGATGTTAAACAACGTGGGGCTCAGTGAGGAACCCTGTGGGACCCCAAGAGTAAGAGTTAAGACCTTAACCAGTAGGCCAGAGTAAGAGTTAGGACCTTAACCATTAGGCCAGAGTACGAGTCTAAGACCTTAGCTATTAGGCCAGAGTAAGAGTTAAGACCTTAGCTATTAGGCCAGAGTACGAGTCTAAGACCTTAGCTATTAGGCCAGAGTAAGATTTAAGACCTTAGCTATTAGGCCAGAGTAAGAGTTAAGACCTTAACCAGTAGGCCAGGTTAGGAGTTAAGACTTTAACCAGTAGGCCAAAGTAAGAGTTAAGACCTTAACCAGTATTCCAGAGGAAGAGTTAAGACCTTGACCAGTAGGCCAGAGTACGAGTCTAAGACCTTAGCTATTAGGCCAGAGTACGAGTTAAGACCTTAACCAGTAGGTCAGAGTACGAGTCTAAGACCTTAGCTATTAGGCCAGAGTACCAGTCTAAGACCTTAGCTATTAGGCCAGAGTAAGAGTTAAGACCTTAAACATTAGGCCAGAGTATGAGTCTAAGACCTTAGCTATTAGGCCAGAGTAAGAGTTAAGACCTTAGCTATTAGGCCAGAGTAAGAGTTAAGACCTTAACCATTAGGCCAGAGTACGACTCTAAGACCTTAGCTATTCGGCCAGAGTAAGAGTTAAGACCTTAACCAGTAGGCCAGAGTAAGAGTTAAGACCTTAACCAGTAGGCCAGAGTAAGAGTCTAAGACCTTAGCTATTAGGCCAGAGTAAGAGTTAAGACCTTAGCTGTTAGGCCAGAGTAAGAGTTAAGACCTTAACCAGTAGGCCAGAGTAAGAGTTAAGACCTTAACCAGTAGGCCAGAGTAAGAGTCTAAGACCTTAGCTATTAGGCCAGAGTAAGAGTTAAGACCTTAACCATTAGGCCAGAGTACGAGTCTAAGCCCTTTGCTATTAGGCCAGAGTAAGAGTTAAGACCTTAGCTATTAGGCCAGAGTAAGAGTTAAGACCTTAACCAGTAGGCCAGAGAAAGAGTTAAGACCTTAACCATTAGGCCAGAGTACGAGTCTAAGCCCTTACCTATTAGGCCAGAGTAAGAGTTAAGACCTTAACCAGTAGGCCAGAGTAAGAGTTAAGGCCTTAACCATTAGGCCAGAGTATGAGTCTAAGACCTTAGCTATTAGGCCAGAGTAAGAGTTAAGACCTTAACTATTAGGCCAGAGTAAGAGTTAAGACATTAGCTATTAGGCCAGAGTAAGAGTTAAGACCTTAGTTATGAGGCCAGAGTAAGAGTTAAGACCTTAACCAATAGGCCAGAGTAAGAGTTAAGACCTTAACCATTAGGCCAGAGTACGAGTCTAAGACTTTAGCTATTAGGCCAGAGTAAGAGTTAAGACCTTAACCAGTAGGCCAGAGTAAGAGTTAAGACCTTAACCATTAGGCCAGAGTACGAGTCTAAGACCTTAGCTATTAGGCCAGAGTAAGAGTTAAGACCTTAACCAGTAGGCCAGAGTAAGAGTTAAGACCTTAACCATTAGGCCAGAGTACGAGTCTAAGACCTTAACTATTAGGCCAGAGTAAGAGTTAAGACCTTAGCTATTAGGCCAGAGTACGAGTCTAAGACCTTAGCTATTAGGCCAGAGTAAGATTTAAGACCTTAGCTATTAGGCCAGAGTAAGAGTTAAGACCTTAACCAGTAGGCCAGGGTAGGAGTTAAGACTTTAACCAGGAGGCCAAAGTAAGAGTTAAGACCTTAACCAGTATTCCAGAGGAAGAGTTAAGACCTTGACCAGTAGGCCAGAGTACGAGTCTAAGACCTTAGCTATTAGGCCAGAGTACGAGTTAAGACCTTAACCAGTAGGTCAGAGTACGAGTCTAAGACCTTAGCTATTAGGCCAGAGTACCAGTCTAAGACCTTAGCTATTAGGCCAGAGTAAGAGTTAAGACCTTAAACATTAGGCCAGAGTATGAGTCTAAGACCTTAGCTATTAGGCCAGAGTAAGAGTTAAGACCTTAGCTATTAGGCCAGAGTAAGAGTTAAGACCTTAACCATTAGGCCAGAGTACGACTCTAAGACCTTAGCTATTCGGCCAGAGTAAGAGTTAAGACCTTAACCAGTAGGCCAGAGTAAGAGTTAAGACCTTAACCAGTAGGCCAGAGTAAGAGTCTAAGACCTTAGCTATTAGGCCAGAGTAAGAGTTAAGACCTTAGCTATTAGGCCAGAGTAAGAGTTAAGACCTTAACCAGTAGGCCAGAGTAAGAGTTAAGACCTTAACCAGTAGGCCAGAGTAAGAGTCTAAGACCTTAGCTATTAGGCCAGAGTAAGAGTTAAGACCTTAACCATTAGGCCAGAGTACGAGTCTAAGCCCTTTGCTATTAGGCCAGAGTAAGAGTTAAGACCTTAGCTATTAGGCCAGAGTAAGAGTTAAGACCTTAACCAGTAGGCCAGAGAAAGAGTTAAGACCTTAACCATTAGGCCAGAGTACGAGTCTAAGCCCTTACCTATTAGGCCAGAGTAAGAGTTAAGACCTTAACCAGTAGGCCAGAGTAAGAGTTAAGACCTTAACCATTAGGCCAGAGTACGAGTCTAAGCCCTTACCTATTAGGCCAGAGTAAGAGTTAAAACCTTAGCCATTAGGCCAGAGTATGAGTCTAAGACCTTAGCTATTAGGCCAGAGTAAGAGTTAAGACCTTAGCTATTAGGCAAGAGTAAGAGTTAAGACCTTAACCAATAGGCCAGAGTAAGAGTTAAGACCTTAACCATTAGGCCAGAGTACGAGTCTAAGACTTTAGCTATTAGGCCAGAGTAAGAGTTAAGACCTTAACCAGTAGGCCAGAGTAAGAGTTAAGACCTTAACCATTAGGCCAGAGTACGAGTCTAAGACCTTAGCTATTAGGCCAGAGTAAGAGTTAAGACCTTAACCAGTAGGCCAGAGTAAGAGTTAAGACCTTAACCATTAGGCCAGAGTACGAGTCTAAGACCTTAGCTATTAGGCCAGAGTACGAGTCTAAGACCTTAGCTATTAGGCCAGAGTAAGATTTAAGACCTTAGCTATTAGGCCAGAGTAAGAGTTAAGACCTTAACCAGTAGGCCAGGGTAGGAGTTAAGACCTTAACCAGTAGGCCAAATTAAGAGTTAAGACCTTAACCAGTATTCCAGAGTAAGAGTTAAGACCTTAACCAGTAGGCCAGAGTAAGAGTTAAAACCTTAACCATTAGGCCAGAGTATGAGTCTAAGACCTTAGCTATTAGGCCAGAGTAAGAGTTAAGACCTTAGCTATTAGGCCAGAGTAAGAGTTAAGACCTTAACCAGTAGGCCAGAGTAGAAGTTAAGACCTTAACCAGTAGGCCAAAGTAAGTGTTAAGACCTTAACCAGTATTCCAGAGTAAGAGTTAAGACCTTGACCAGTAGGCCAGAGTACGAGTCTAAGACCTTAGCTATTAGGCCAGAGTATGAGTTAAGACCTTAACCAGTAGGTCAGAGTACGAGTCTAAGACCTTAGCTATTAGGCCAGAGTACCAGTCTAAGACCTTAGCTATTAGGCCAGAGTAAGAGTTAAGACCTTAAACATTAGGCCAGAGTATGAGTCTAAGACCTTAGCTATTAGGCCAGACTAAGAGTTAAGACCTTAGCTATTAGGCCAGAGTAAGAGTTAAGACCTTAACCATTAGGCCAGAGTACGAGTCTATGACCTTAGCTATTCGGCCAGAGTAAGAGTTAAGACCTTAGCTATTAGGCCAGCGTAAGAGTTAAGACCTTAGCTATTAGGCCAGAGTAAGAGTTAAGACCTTAACCAGTAGACCAGAGTAAGAGTTAAGACCTTAACCAGTAGGCCAGAGTAAGAGTCTAAGACCTTAGCTATTAGGCCAGAGTACGAGTCTAAGACCTTAGCTATTAGGCCAGAGTAAGAGTTAAGACCTTAACCAGTAGGCCAGAGTAAGAGTTAAGACCTTAATCATTAGGCCAGAGTACGAGTCTAAAACCTTAGCTATTAGGCCAGATTAAGAGTTAAGACCTTAACCAGTAGGCCAGAGTAAGAGTTAAGACCTTAATCATTAGGCCAGAGTACGAGTCTAAAACCTTAGCTATTAGGCCAGAGTAAGAGTTAAGACCTTAACCATTAGGCCAGATTAAGAGTCTAATACCTTTGCTATTAGGCCAGAGTAAGAGTTAGGACCTTAGCTATTAGGCCAGAGTAAGAGTTAAGACCTTAACCAGTAGGCCAGAGTAAGAGTTAATACCTTAACCATTAGGCCAGAGTATGAGTATAAGACCTTAGCTATTAGGCCAGAATAAGAGTTAAGACCTTAACCAGTAGGCCAGAGTAAGAGTTAAGACCTTAATCATTAGGCCAGAGTACGAGTCTAAAACCTTAGCTATTAGGCCAGAGTAAGAGTTAAGACCTTAGCTATTAGTCCAGAGTAAGAGTAAAGACCTTAACCAGTAGGCCAGAGTACGAGTCTAAGACCTTAGCTATTAGGCCAGAGTAAGAGTTAAGACCTTAACCAGTAGGCCAAAGTAAGAGTTAAGACCATAACCTGTAGGCCATAGTATGAGTCTAAGACCTTAGCTATTAGGCCAGAGTAAGAGTTAAGACCGTAGCTATTAGGCCAGAGTAAGAGTTAAGACCTTAACCATTAGGCCAGATTACGAGTCTAAGACCTTTGCTATTCGGCCAGAATAAGAGTTAAGACCTTATCTATTAGGCCAGAGTAAGAGTTAAGACCTTAACCAGTAGGCCAGAGTAAGAGTTAAGACCTTAACCATTAGGCCAGAGTACGCGTCTAAGCCCTTAGCTATTAGGCCAGAGTAAGAGTTAAGACCTTAACCAGTAGGCCAGAGTAAGAGTTAAGACCTTAACCATTAGGCCAGAGTACGAGTCTAAGACCTTAGCTATTAGGCCAGAGTAAGAGTTAAGACCTTATCAATTAGGCCATAGTAAGAGTTAAGACCTTAGCTATTAGGCCAGAGTAAGAGTTAAGACCTTAGTTATTAGGCCAGAGTAAGAGTTAAGACCTTAACCAATAGGCCAGAGTAAGAGTTAAGACCTTAACCATTAGGCCAGAGTACGAGTCTAAGACCTTAGCTATTAGGCCAGAGTAAGAGTTAAGACCTTAACCAATAGGCCAGAGTAAGAGTTAAGACCTTAACCATTAGGCCAGAGTACGAGTCTAAGACCTTAGCTATTAGGCCAGAGTAAGAGTTAAGACCTTAACCAGTAGGCCAGAGTAAGAGTTAAGACCTTAACCATTAGGCCAGAGTACGAGTCTAAGACATTAGCTATTAGGCCAGAATAAGAGTTAAGACCTTAACCAGTAGGCCAGAGTAAGAGTTAAGACCTTAACCATTAGTCCAGAGTACGAGTCTAAGACCTTAGCTATTATCCCAGAGTAAGAGTTAAGACCTTAACCATTAGGCCAGATTACGAGTCTAATACCTTTGCTATTAGGCCAGAGTAAGAGTTAAGACCTTAGCTATTAGGCCAGAGTAAGAGTTAAGACCTTAACCAGTAGGCCAGAGTAAGAGTTAAGACGTTAACCATTAGGCCAGAGTACGAGTCTAAGCCCTTACCTATTAGGCCAGAGTAAGAGTTAAGACCTTAACCAGTAGGCCAGAGTAAGAGTTAAGGCCTTAACCATTAGGCCAGAGTATGAGTCTAAGACCTTAGCTATTAGGCCAGAGTAAGAGTTAAGACCTTAACTATTAGGCCAGAGTAAGAGTTAAGACATTAGCTATTAGGCCAGAGTAAGAGTTAAGACCTTAGTTATTAGGCCAGAGTAAGAGTTAAGACCTTAACCAATAGGCCAGAGTAAGAGTTAAGACCTTAACCATTAGGCCAGAGTACGAGTCTAAGACTTTAGCTATTAGGCCAGAGTAAGAGTTAAGACCTTAACCAGTAGGCCAGAGTAAGAGTTAAGACCTTAACCATTAGGCCAGAGTACGAGTCTAAGACCTTAGCTATTAGGCCAGAGTAAGAGTTAAGACCTTAACCAGTAGGCCAGAGTAAGAGTTAGGACCTTAACCATTAGGCCAGAGTACGAGTCTAAGACCTTAGCTATTAGGCCAGAGTAAGAGTTAAGACCTTAGCTATTAGGCCAGAGTACGAGTCTAAGACCTTAGCTATTAGGCCAGAGTAAGATTTAAGACCTTAGCTATTAGGCCAGAGTAAGAGTTAAGACCTTAACCAGTAGGCCAGGTTAGGAGTTAAGACTTTAACCAGTAGGCCAAAGTAAGAGTTAAGACCTTAACCAGTATTCCAGAGGAAGAGTTAAGACCTTGACCAGTAGGCCAGAGTACGAGTCTAAGACCTTAGCTATTAGGCCAGAGTACGAGTTAAGACCTTAACCAGTAGGTCAGAGTACGAGTCTAAGACCTTAGCTATTGGGCCAGAGTACCAGTCTAAGACCTTAGCTATTAGGCCAGAGTAAGAGTTAAGACCTTATCAATTAGGCCAGAGTATGAGTCTAAGACCTTAGCTATTAGGCCAGAGTAAGAGTTAAGACCTTAGCTATTAGGCCAGAGTAAGAGTTAAGACCTTAACCATTAGGCCAGAGTACGACTCTAAGACCTTAGCTATTCTGCCAGAGTAAGAGTTAAGACCTTAACCAGTAGGCCAGAGTAAGAGTTAAGACCTTAACCAGTAGGCCAGAGTAAGAGTCTAAGCCCTTACCTATTAGGCCAGAGTAAGAGTTAAGACCTTAACCAGTAGGCCAGAGTAAGAGTTAAGACCTTAACCATTAGGCCAGAGTACGAGTCTAAGCCCTTACCTATTAGGCCAGAGTAAGAGTTAAAACCTTAGCCATTAGGCCAGAGTATGAGTCTAAGACCTTAGCTATTAGGCCAGAGTAAGAGTAAAGACCTTAGCTATTAGGCAAGAGTAAGAGTTAAGACCTTAACCAATAGGCCAGAGTAAGAGTTAAGACCTTAACCATTAGGCCAGAGTACGAGTCTAAGACTTTAGCTATTAGGCCAGAGTAAGAGTTAAGACCTTAACCAGTAGGCCAGAGTAAGAGTTAAGACCTTAACCATTAGGCCAGAGTACGAGTCTAAGACCTTAGCTATTAGGCCAGAGTAAGAGTTAAGACCTTAACCAGTAGGCCAGAGTAAGAGTTAAGACCTTAACCATTAGGCCAGAGTACGAGTCTAAGACCTTAGCTATTAGGCCAGAGTACGAGTCTAAGACCTTAGCTATTAGGCCAGAGTAAGATTTAAGACCTTAGCTATTAGGCCAGAGTAAGAGTTAAGACCTTAACCAGTAGGCCAGGGTAGGAGTTAAGACCTTAACCAGTAGGCCAAAGTAAGAGTTAAGACCTTAACCAGTATTCCAGAGTAAGAGTTAAGACCTTAACCAGTAGGCCAGAGTAAGAGTTAAAACCTTAACCATTAGGCCAGAGTATGAGTCTAAGACCTTAGCTATTAGGCCAGAGTAAGAGTTAAGACCTTAGCTATTAGGCCAGAGTAAGAGTTAAGACCTTAACCAGTAGGCCAGAGTAGAAGTTAAGACCTTAACCAGTAGGCCAAAGTAAGTGTTAAGACCTTAACCAGTATTCCAGAGTAAGAGTTAAGACCTTGACCAGTAGGCCAGAGTACGAGTCTAAGACCTTAGCTATTAGGCCAGAGTATGAGTTAAGACCTTAACCAGTAGGTCAGAGTACGAGTCTAAGACCTTAGCTATTAGGCCAGAGTACCAGTCTAAGACCTTAGCTATTAGGCCAGAGTGAGAGTTAAGACCTTAAACATTAGGCCAGAGTATGAGTCTAAGACCTTAGCTATTAGGCCAGACTAAGAGTTAAGACCTTAGCTATTAGGCCAGAGTAAGAGTTAAGACCTTAACCATTAGGCCAGAGTACGAGTCTATGACCTTAGCTATTCGGCCAGAGTAAGAGTTAAGACCTTAGCTATTAGGCCAGCGTAAGAGTTAAGACCTTAGCTATTAGGCCAGAGTAAGAGTTAAGACCTTAACCAGTAGGCCAGAGTAAGAGTTAAGACCTTAACCAGTAGGCCAGAGTAAGAGTCTAAGACCTTAGCTATTAGGCCAGAGTACGAGTCTAAGACCTTAGCTATTAGCCAGAGTAAGAGTTAAGACCTTAACCAGTAGGCCAGAGTAAGAGTTAAGACCTTAATCATTAGGCCAGAGTACAAGTCTAAAACCTTAGCTATTAGGCCAGATTAAGAGTTAAGACCTTAACCAGTAGGCCAGAGTAAGAGTTAAGACCTTAATCATTAGGCCAGAGTACGAGTCTAAAACCTTAGCTATTAGGCCAGAGTAAGAGTTAAGACCTTAACCATTAGGCCAGATTAAGAGTCTAATACCTTTGCTATTAGGCCAGAGTAAGAGTTAGGACCTTAGCTATTAGGCCAGAGTAAGAGTTAAGACCTTAACCAGTAGGCCAGAGTAAGAGTTAATACCTTAACCATTAGGCCAGAGTATGAGTCTAAGACCTTAGCTATTAGGCCAGAATAAGAGTTAAGACCTTAACCAGTAGGCCAGAGTAAGAGTTAAGACCTTAATCATTAGGCCAGAGTACGAGTCTAAAACCTTAGCTATTAGGCCAGAGTAAGAGTTAAGACCTTAGCTATTAGTCCAGAGTAAGAGTAAAGACCTTAACCAGTAGGCCAGAGTACGAGTCTAAGACCTTAGCTATTAGGCCAGAGTAAGAGTTAAGACCTTAACCAGTAGGCCAAAGTAAGAGTTAAGACCATAACCTGTAGGCCATAGTATGAGTCTAAGACCTTAGCTATTAGGCCAGAGTAAGAGTTAAGACCGTAGCTATTAGGCCAGAGTAAGAGTTAAGACCTTAACCATTAGGCCAGATTACGAGTCTAAGACCTTTGCTATTCGGCCAGAATAAGAGTTAAGACCTTATCTATTAGGCCAGAGTAAGAGTTAAGACCTTAACCAGTAGGCCAGAGTAAGAGTTAAGACCTTAACCATTAGGCCAGAGTACGCGTCTAAGCCCTTAGCTATTAGGCCAGAGTAAGAGTTAAGACCTTAACCAGTAGGCCAGAGTAAGAGTTAAGACCTTAACCATTAGGCCAGAGTACGAGTCTAAGACCTTAGCTATTAGGCCAGAGTAAGAGTTAAGACCTTATCAATTAGGCCATAGTAAGAGTTAAGACCTTAGCTATTAGGCCAGAGTAAGAGTTAAGACCTTAGTTATTAGGCCAGAGTAAGAGTTAAGACCTTAACCAATAGGCCAGAGTAAGAGTTAAGACCTTAACCATTAGGCCAGAGTACGAGTCTAAGACCTTAGCTATTAGGCCAGAGTAAGAGTTAAGACCTTAACCAATAGGCCAGAGTAAGAGTTAAGACCTTAACCATTAGGCCAGAGTACGAGTCTAAGACCTTAGCTATTAGGCCAGAGTAAGAGTTAAGACCTTAACCAGTAGGCCAGAGTAAGAGTTAAGACCTTAACCATTAGGCCAGAGTACGAGTCTAAGACATTAGCTATTAGGCCAGAATAAGAGTTAAGACCTTAACCAGTAGGCCAGAGTAAGAGTTAAGACCTTAACCATTAGTCCAGAGTACGAGTCTAAGACCTTAGCTATTATCCCAGAGTAAGAGTTAAGACCTTAACCATTAGGCCAGATTACGAGTCTAATACCTTTGCTATTAGGCCAGAGTAAGAGTTAAGACCTTAGCTATTAGGCCAGAGTAAGAGTTAAGACCTTAACCAGTAGGCCAGAGTAAGAGTTAAGACGTTAACCATTAGGCCAGAGTACGAGTCTAAGCCCTTACCTATTAGGCCAGAGTAAGAGTTAAGACCTTAACCAGTAGGCCAGAGTAAGAGTTAAGGCCTTAACCATTAGGCCAGAGTATGAGTCTAAGACCTTAGCTATTAGGCCAGAGTAAGAGTTAAGACCTTAACTATTAGGCCAGAGTAAGAGTTAAGACATTAGCTATTAGGCCAGAGTAAGAGTTAAGACCTTAGTTATTAGGCCAGAGTAAGAGTTAAGACCTTAACCAATAGGCCAGAGTAAGAGTTAAGACCTTAACCATTAGGCCAGAGTACGAGTCTAAGACTTTAGCTATTAGGCCAGAGTAAGAGTTAAGACCTTAACCAGTAGGCCAGAGTAAGAGTTAAGACCTTAACCATTAGGCCAGAGTACGAGTCTAAGACCTTAGCTATTAGGCCAGAGTAAGAGTTAAGACCTTAACCAGTAGGCCAGAGTAAGAGTTAGGACCTTAACCATTAGGCCAGAGTACGAGTCTAAGACCTTAGCTATTAGGCCAGAGTAAGAGTTAAGACCTTAGCTATTAGGCCAGAGTACGAGTCTAAGACCTTAGCTATTAGGCCAGAGTAAGATTTAAGACCTTAGCTATTAGGCCAGAGTAAGAGTTAAGACCTTAACCAGTAGGCCAGGTTAGGAGTTAAGACTTTAACCAGTAGGTCAAAGTAAGAGTTAAGACCTTAACCAGTATTCCAGAGGAAGAGTTAAGACCTTGACCAGTAGGCCAGAGTACGAGTCTAAGACCTTAGCTATTAGGCCAGAGTACGAGTTAAGACCTTAACCAGTAGGTCAGAGTACGAGTCTAAGACCTTAGCTATTAGGCCAGAGTACCAGTCTAAGACCTTAGCTATTAGGCCAGAGTAAGAGTTAAGACCTTAAACATTAGGCCAGAGTATGAGTCTAAGACCTTAGCTATTAGGCCAGAGTAAGAGTTAAGACCTTAGCTATTAGGCCAGAGTAAGAGTTAAGACCTTAACCATTAGGCCAGAGTACGACTCTAAGACCTTAGCTATTCTGCCAGAGTAAGAGTTAAGACCTTAACCAGTAGGCCAGAGTAAGAGTTAAGACCTTAACCAGTAGGCCAGAGTAAGAGTCTAAGCCCTTACCTATTAGGCCAGAGTAAGAGTTAAGACCTTAACCAGTAGGCCAGAGTAAGAGTTAAGACCTTAACCATTAGGCCAGAGTACGAGTCTAAGCCCTTACCTATTAGGCCAGAGTAAGAGTTAAAACCTTAGCCATTAGGCCAGAGTATGAGTCTAAGACCTTAGCTATTAGGCTAGAGTAAGAGTTAAGACCTTAGCTATTAGGCAAGAGTAAGAGTTAAGACCTTAACCAATAGGCCAGAGTAAGAGTTAAGACCTTAACCATTAGGCCAGAGTACGACTCTAAGACTTTAGCTATTAGGCCAGAGTAAGAGTTAAGACCTTAACCAGTAGGCCAGAGTAAGAGTTAAGACCTTAACCATTAGGCCAGAGTACGAGTCTAAGACCTTAGCTATTAGGCCAGAGTAAGAGTTAAGACCTTAACCAGTAGGCCAGAGTAAGAGTTAAGACCTTAACCATTAGGCCAGAGTACGAGTCTAAGACCTTAGCTATTAGGCCAGAGTACGAGTCTAAGACCTTAGCTATTAGGCCAGAGTAAGATTTAAGACCTTAGCTATTAGGCCAGAGTAAGAGTTTAGACCTTAACCAGTAGGCCAGGGTAGGAGTTAAGACCTTAACCAGTAGGCCAAAGTAAGAGTTAAGACCTTAACCAGTATTCCAGAGTAAGAGTTAAGACCTTAACCAGTAGGCCAGAGTAAGAGTTAAAACCTTAACCATTAGGCCAGAGTATGAGTCTAAGACCTTAGCTATTAGGCCAGAGTAAGAGTTAAGACCTTAGCTATTAGGCCAGAGTAAGAGTTAAGACCTTAACCAGTAGGCCAGAGTAGAAGTTAAGACCTTAACCAGTAGGCCAAAGTAAGTGTTAAGACCTTAACCAGTATTCCAGAGTAAGAGTTAAGACCTTGACCAGTAGGCCAGAGTACGAGTCTAAGACCTTAGCTATTAGGCCAGAGTATGAGTTAAGACCTTAACCAGTAGGTCAGAGTACGAGTCTAAGACCTTAGCTATTAGGCCAGAGTACCAGTCTAAGACCTTAGCTATTAGGCCAGAGTAAGAGTTAAGACCTTAAACATTAGGCCAGAGTATGAGTCTAAGACCTTAGCTATTAGGCCAGACTAAGAGTTAAGACCTTAGCTATTAGGCCAGAGTAAGAGTTAAGACCTTGACCATTAGGCCAGAGTACGAGTCTATGACCTTAGCTATTCGGCCAGAGTAAGAGTTAAGACCTTAGCTATTAGGCCAGCGTAAGAGTTAAGACCTTAGCTATTAGGCCAGAGTAAGAGTTAAGACCTTAACCAGTAGGCCAGAGTAAGAGTTAAGACCTTAACCAGTAGGCCAGAGTAAGAGTCTAAGACCTTAGCTATTAGGCCAGAGTACGAGTCTAAGACCTTAGCTATTAGGCCAGAGTAAGAGTTAAGACCTTAACCAGTAGGCCAGAGTAAGAGTTAAGACCTTAATCATTAGGCCAGAGTACAAGTCTAAAACCTTAGCTATTAGGCCAGATTAAGAGTTAAGACCTTAACCAGTAGGCCAGAGTAAGAGTTAAGACCTTAATCATTAGGCCAGAGTACGAGTCTAAAACCTTAGCTATTAGGCCAGAGTAAGAGTTAAGACCTTAACCATTAGGCCAGATTAAGAGTCTAATACCTTTGCTATTAGGCCAGAGTAAGAGTTAGGACCTTAGCTATTAGGCCAGAGTAAGAGTTAAGACCTTAACCAGTAGGCCAGAGTAAGAGTTAATACCTTAACCATTAGGCCAGAGTATGAGTCTAAGACCTTAGCTATTAGGCCAGAATAAGAGTTAAGACCTTAACCAGTAGGCCAGAGTAAGAGTTAAGACCTTAATCATTAGGCCAGAGTACGAGTCTAAAACCTTAGCTATTAGGCCAGAGTAAGAGTTAAGACCTTAGCTATTAGTCCAGAGTAAGAGTAAAGACCTTAACCAGTAGGCCAGAGTACGAGTCTAAGACCTTAGCTATTAGGCCAGAGTAAGAGTTAAGACCTTAACCAGTAGGCCAAAGTAAGAGTTAAGACCATAACCTGTAGGCCATAGTATGAGTCTAAGACCTTAGCTATTAGGCCAGAGTAAGAGTTAAGACCGTAGCTATTAGGCCAGAGTAAGAGTTAAGACCTTAACCATTAGGCCAGATTACGAGTCTAAGACCTTTGCTATTCGGCCAGAATAAGAGTTAAGACCTTATCTATTAGGCCAGAGTAAGAGTTAAGACCTTAACCAGTAGGCCAGAGTAAGAGTTAACACCTTAACCATTAGGCCAGAGTACGCGTCTAAGCCCTTAGCTATTAGGCCAGAGTAAGAGTTAAGACCTTAACCAGTAGGCCAGAGTAAGAGTTAAGACCTTAACCATTAGGCCAGAGTACGAGTCTAAGACCTTAGCTATTAGGCCAGAGTAAGAGTTAAGACCTTATCAATTAGGCCATAGTAAGAGTTAAGACCTTAGCTATTAGGCCAGAGTAAGAGTTAAGACCTTAGTTATTAGGCCAGAGTAAGAGTTAAGACCTTAACCAATAGGCCAGAGTAAGAGTTAAGACCTTAACCATTAGGCCAGAGTACGAGTCTAAGACCTTAGCTATTAGGCCAGAGTAAGAGTTAAGACCTTAACCAGTAGGCCAGAGTAAGAGTTAAGACCTTAACCATTAGGCCAGAGTACGAGTCTAAGACATTAGCTATTAGGCCAGAATAAGAGTTAAGACCTTAACCAGTAGGCCAGAGTAAGAGTTAAGACCTTAACCATTAGTCCAGAGTACGAGTCTAAGACCTTAGCTATTATCCCAGAGTAAGAGTTAAGACCTTAACCATTAGGCCAGATTACGAGTCTAATACCTTTGCTATTAGGCCAGAGTAAGAGTTAAGACCTTAGCTATTAGGCCAGAGTAAGAGTTAAGACCTTAACCAGTAGGCCAGAGTAAGAGTTAAGACGTTAACCATTAGGCCAGAGTACGAGTCTAAGCCCTTACCTATTAGGCCAGAGTAAGAGTTAAGACCTTAACCAGTAGGCCAGAGTAAGAGTTAAGGCCTTAACCATTAGGCCAGAGTATGAGTCTAAGACCTTAGCTATTAGGCCAGAGTAAGAGTTAAGACCTTAACTATTAGGCCAGAGTAAGAGTTAAGACATTAGCTATTAGGCCAGAGTAAGAGTTAAGACCTTAGTTATTAGGCCAGAGTAAGAGTTAAGACCTTAACCAATAGGCCAGAGTAAGAGTTAAGACCTTAACCATTAGGCCAGAGTACGAGTCTAAGACTTTAGCTATTAGGCCAGAGTAAGAGTTAAGACCTTAACCAGTAGGCCAGAGTAAGAGTTAAGACCTTAACCATTAGGCCAGAGTACGAGTCTAAGACCTTAGCTATTAGGCCAGAGTAAGAGTTAAGACCTTAACCAGTAGGCCAGAGTAAGAGTTAGGACCTTAACCATTAGGCCAGAGTACGAGTCTAAGACCTTAGCTATTAGGCCAGAGTAAGAGTTAAGACCTTAGCTATTAGGCCAGAGTACGAGTCTAAGACCTTAGCTATTAGGCCAGAGTAAGATTTAAGACCTTAGCTATTAGGCCAGAGTAAGAGTTAAGACCTTAACCAGTAGGCCAGGTTAGGAGTTAAGACTTTAACCAGTAGGCCAAAGTAAGAGTTAAGACCTTAACCAGTATTCCAGAGGAAGAGTTAAGACCTTGACCAGTAGGCCAGAGTATGAGTCTAAGACCTTAGCTATTAGGCCAGAGTACGAGTTAAGACCTTAACCAGTAGGTCAGAGTACGAGTCTAAGACCTTAGCTATTAGGCCAGAGTACCAGTCTAAGACCTTAGCTATTAGGCCAGAGTAAGAGTTAAGACCTTAAACATTAGGCCAGAGTATGAGTCTAAGACCTTAGCTATTAGGCCAGAGTAAGAGTTAAGACCTTAGCTATTAGGCCAGAGTAAGAGTTAAGACCTTAACCATTAGGCCAGAGTACGACTCTAAGACCTTAGCTATTCGGCCAGAGTAAGAGTTAAGACCTTAACCAGTAGGCCAGAGTAAGAGTTAAGACCTTAACCAGTAGGCCAGAGTAAGAGTCTAAGACCTTAGCTATTAGGCCAGAGTAAGAGTTAAGACCTTAGCTATTAGGCCAGAGTAAGAGTTAAGACCTTAACCAGTAGGCCAGAGTAAGAGTTAAGACCTTAACCAGTAGGCCAGAGTAAGAGTCTAAGACCTTAGCTATTAGGCCAGAGTAAGAGTTAAGACCTTAACCATTAGGCCAGAGTACGAGTCTAAGCCCTTTGCTATTAGGCCAGAGTAAGAGTTAAGACCTTAGCTATTAGGCCAGAGTAAGAGTTAAGACCTTAACCAGTAGGCCAGAGAAAGAGTTAAGACCTTAACCATTAGGCCAGAGTACGAGTCTAAGCCCTTACCTATTAGGCCAGAGTAAGAGTTAAGACCTTAACCAGTAGGCCAGAGTAAGAGTTAAGGCCTTAACCATTAGGCCAGAGTATGAGTCTAAGACCTTAGCTATTAGGCCAGAGTAAGAGTTAAGACCTTAACTATTAGGCCAGAGTAAGAGTTAAGACATTAGCTATTAGGCCAGAGTAAGAGTTAAGACCTTAGTTATTAGGCCAGAGTAAGAGTTAAGACCTTAACCAATAGGCCAGAGTAAGAGTTAAGACCTTAACCATTAGGCCAGAGTACGAGTCTAAGACTTTAGCTATTAGGCCAGAGTAAGAGTTAAGACCTTAACCAGTAGGCCAGAGTAAGAGTTAAGACCTTAACCATTAGGCCAGAGTACGAGTCTAAGACCTTAGCTATTAGGCCAGAGTAAGAGTTAAGACGTTAACCAGTAGGCCAGAGTAAGAGTTAAGACCTTAACCATTAGGCCAGAGTACGAGTCTAAGACCTTAACTATTAGGCCAGAGTAAGAGTTAAGACCTTAGCTATTAGGCCAGAGTACGAGTCTAAGACCTTAGCTATTAGGCCAGAGTAAGATTTAAGACCTTAGCTATTAGGCCAGAGTAAGAGTTAAGACCTTAACCAGTAGGCCAGGGTAGGAGTTAAGACTTTAACCAGGAGGCCAAAGTAAGAGTTAAGACCTTAACCAGTATTCCAGAGGAAGAGTTAAGACCTTGACCAGTAGGCCAGAGTACGAGTCTAAGACCTTAGCTATTAGGCCAGAGTACGAGTTAAGACCTTAACCAGTAGGCCAGGTTAGGAGTTAAGACTTTAACCAGTAGGCCAAAGTAAGAGTTAAGACCTTAACCAGTATTCCAGAGGAAGAGTTAAGACCTTGACCAGTAGGCCAGAGTATGAGTCTAAGACCTTAGCTATTAGGCCAGAGTACGAGTTAAGACCTTAACCAGTAGGTCAGAGTACGAGTCTAAGACCTTAGCTATTAGGCCAGAGTACCAGTCTAAGACCTTAGCTATTAGGCCAGAGTAAGAGTTAAGACCTTAAACATTAGGCCAGAGTATGAGTCTAAGACCTTAGCTATTAGGCCAGAGTAAGAGTTAAGACCTTAGCTATTAGGCCAGAGTAAGAGTTAAGACCTTAACCATTAGGCCAGAGTACGACTCTAAGACCTTAGCTATTCGGCCAGAGTAAGAGTTAAGACCTTAACCAGTAGGACAGAGTAAGAGTTAAGACCTTAACCAGTAGGCCAGAGTAAGAGTCTAAGACCTTAGCTATTAGGCCAGAGTAAGAGTTAAGACCTTAGCTATTAGGCCAGAGTAAGAGTTAAGACCTTAACCAGTAGGCCAGAGTAAGAGTTAAGACCTTAACCAGTAGGCCAGAGTAAGAGTCTAAGACCTTAGCTATTAGGCCAGAGTAAGAGTTAAGACCTTAACCATTAGGCCAGAGTACGAGTCTAAGCCCTTTGCTATTAGGCCAGAGTAAGAGTTAAGACCTTAGCTATTAGGCCAGAGTAAGAGTTAAGACCTTAACCAGTAGGCCAGAGAAAGAGTTAAGACCTTAACCATTAGGCCAGAGTACGAGTCTAAGCCCTTACCTATTAGGCCAGAGTAAGAGTTAAGACCTTAACCAGTAGGCCAGAGTAAGAGTTAAGACCTTAACCATTAGGCCAGAGTACGAGTCTAAGCCCTTACCTATTAGGCCAGAGTAAGAGTTAAAACCTTAGCCATTAGGCCAGAGTATGAGTCTAAGACCTTAGCTATTAGGCCAGAGTAAGAGTTAAGACCTTAGCTATTAGGCAAGAGTAAGAGTTAAGACCTTAACCAATAGGCCAGAGTAAGAGTTAAGACCTTAACCATTAGGCCAGAGTACGAGTCTAAGACTTTAGCTATTAGGCCAGAGTAAGAGTTAAGACCTTAACCAGTAGGCCAGAGTAAGAGTTAAGACCTTAACCATTAGGCCAGAGTACGAGTCTAAGACCTTAGCTATTAGGCCAGAGTAAGAGTTAAGACCTTAACCAGTAGGCCAGAGTAAGAGTTAAGACCTTAACCATTAGGCCAGAGTACGAGTCTAAGACCTTAGCTATTAGGCCAGAGTACGAGTCTAAGACCTTAGCTATTAGGCCAGAGTAAGATTTAAGACCTTAGCTATTAGGCCAGAGTAAGAGTTAAGACCTTAACCAGTAGGCCAGGGTAGGAGTTAAGACCTTAACCAGTAGGCCAAAGTAAGAGTTAAGACCTTAACCAGTATTCCAGAGTAAGAGTTAAGACCTTAACCAGTAGGCCAGAGTAAGAGTTAAAACCTTAACCATTAGGCCAGAGTATGAGTCTAAGACCTTAGCTATTAGGCCAGAGTAAGAGTTAAGACCTTAGCTATTAGGCCAGAGTAAGAGTTAAGACCTTAACCAGTAGGCCAGAGTAGAAGTTAAGACCTTAACCAGTAGGCCAAAGTAAGTGTTAAGACCTTAACTAGTATTCCAGAGTAAGAGTTAAGACCTTGACCAGTAGGCCAGAGTACGAGTCTAAGACCTTAGCTATTAGGCCAGAGTATGAGTTAAGACCTTAACCAGTAGGTCAGAGTACGAGTCTAAGACCTTAGCTATTAGGCCAGAGTACCAGTCTAAGACCTTAGCTATTAGGCCAGAGTAAGAGTTAAGACCTTAAACATTAGGCCAGAGTATGAGTCTAAGACCTTAGCTATTAGGCCAGAGTAAGAGTTAAGACCTTAGCTATTAGGCCAGAGTAAGAGTTAAGACCTTAACCATTAGGCCAGAGTACGAGTCTATGACCTTAGCTATTCGGCCAGAGTAAGAGTTAAGACCTTAGCTATTAGGCCAGCGTAAGAGTTAAGACCTTAGCTATTAGGCCAGAGTAAGAGTTAAGACCTTAACCAGTAGGCCAGAGTAAGAGTTAAGACCTTAACCAGTAGGCCAGAGTAAGAGTCTAAGACCTTAGCTATTAGGCCAGAGTACGAGTCTAAGACCTTAGCTATTAGGCCAGAGTAAGAGTTAAGACCTTAACCAGTAGGCCAGAGTAAGAGTTAAGACCTTAATCATTAGGCCAGAGTACGAGTCTAAAACCTTAGCTATTAGGCCAGATTAAGAGTTAAGACCTTAACCAGTAGGCCAGAGTAAGAGTTAAGACCTTAATCATTAGGCCAGAGTACGAGTCTAAAACCTTAGCTATTAGGCCAGAGTAAGAGTTAAGACCTTAACCATTAGGCCAGATTAAGAGTCTAATACCTTTGCTATTAGGCCAGAGTAAGAGTTAGGACCTTAGCTATTAGGCCAGAGTAAGAGTTAAGACCTTAACCAGTAGGCCAGAGTAAGAGTTAATACCTTAACCATTAGGCCAGAGTATGAGTCTAAGACCTTAGCTATTAGGCCAGAATAAGAGTTAAGACCTTAACCAGTAGGCCAGAGTAAGAGTTAAGACCTTAATCATTAGGCCAGAGTACGAGTCTAAAACCTTAGCTATTAGGCCAGAGTAAGAGTTAAGACCTTAGCTATTAGGCCAGAGTAAGAGTAAAGACCTTAACCAGTAGGCCAGAGTACGAGTCTAAGACCTTAGCTATTAGGCCAGAGTAAGAGTTAAGACCTTAACCAGTAGGCCAAAGTAAGAGTTAAGACCATAACCTGTAGGCCATAGTATGAGTCTAAGACCTTAGCTATTAGGCCAGAGTAAGAGTTAAGACCGTAGCTATTAGGCCAGAGTAAGAGTTAAGACCTTAACCATTAGGCCAGATTACGAGTCTAAGACCTTTGCTATTCGGCCAGAATAAGAGTTAAGACCTTATCTATTAGGCCAGAGTAAGAGTTAAGACCTTAACCAGTAGGCCAGAGTAAGAGTTAAGACCTTAACCATTAGGCCAGAGTACGCGTCTAAGCCCTTAGCTATTAGGCCAGAGTAAGAGTTAAGACCTTAACCAGTAGGCCAGAGTAAGAGTTAAGACCTTAACCATTAGGCCAGAGTACGAGTCTAAGACCTTAGCTATTAGGCCAGAGTAAGAGTTAAGACCTTATCAATTAGGCCATAGTAAGAGTTAAGACCTTAGCTATTAGGCCAGAGTAAGAGTTAAGACCTTAGTTATTAGGCCAGAGTAAGAGTTAAGACCTTAACCAATAGGCCAGAGTAAGAGTTAAGACCTTAACCATTAGGCCAGAGTACGAGTCTAAGACCTTAGCTATTAGGCCAGAGTAAGAGTTAAGACCTTAACCAATAGGCCAGAGTAAGAGTTAAGACCTTAACCATTAGGCCAGAGTACGAGTCTAAGACCTTAGCTATTAGGCCAGAGTAAGAGTTAAGACCTTAACCAGTAGGCCAGAGTAAGAGTTAAGACCTTAACCATTAGGCCAGAGTACGAGTCTAACACATTAGCTATTAGGCCAGAATAAGAGTTAAGACCTTAACCAGTAGGCCAGAGTAAGAGTTAAGACCTTAACCATTAGTCCAGAGTACGAGTCTAAGACCTTAGCTATTATCCCAGAGTAAGAGTTAAGACCTTAACCATTAGGCCAGATTACGAGTCTAATACCTTTGCTATTAGGCCAGAGTAAGAGTTAAGACCTTAGCTATTAGGCCAGAGTAAGAGTTAAGACCTTAACCAGTAGGCCAGAGTAAGAGTTAGGACCTTAACCATTAGGCCAGAGTATGAGTCTAAGACCTTAGCTATTAGGCCAGAGTAAGAGTTAAGACCTTAGCTATTAGGCCAGAGTACGAGTCTAAGACCTTAGCTATTAGGCCAGAGTAAGATTTAAGACCTTGGCTATTAGGCCAGAGTAAGAGTTAGGACCTTAACCTGTAGGCCAGGGTAGGAGTTAAGACCTTAACCAGTAGGCCAAAGTAAGAGTTAAGACCTTAACCAGTATTCCAGAGTAAGAGTTAAGACCTTGACCAGTAGGCCAGAGTACGAGTCTAAGACCTTAGCTATTAGGCCAGAGTACGAGTTAAGACCTTAACCAGTAGGTCAGAGTACGAGTCTAAGACCTTAGCTATTAGGCCAGAGTACCAGTCTAAGACCTTAGCTATTAGGCCAGAGTAAGAGTTAAGACCTTAAACATTAGGCCAGAGTGTGAGTCTAAGACCTTAGCTATTAGGCCAGAGTAAGAGTTAAGACCTTAGCTATTAGGCCAGAGTAAGAGTTAAGACCTTAACCATTAGGCCAGAGTACGACTCTAAGACCTTAGCTATTCGGCCAGAGTAAGAGATAAGACATTAACCAGTAGACAAGAGTAAGAGTTAAGACCTTAACCAGTAGGCCAGAGTAAGAGTCTAAGACCTTAGCTATTAGGCCAGAGTAAGAGTTAAGACCTTAGCTATTAGGCCAGAGTAAGAGTTAAGACCTTAACCAGCAGGCCAGAGTAAGAGTTAAGACCTTAACCAGTAGGCCAGAGTAAGAGTCTAAGACCTTAGCTATTAGGCCAGAGTAAGAGTTAAGACCTTAACTATTAGGCCAGAGTAAGAGTTAAGACATTAGCTATTAGGCCAGAGTAAGAGTTAAGACCTTAGTTATTAGGCCAGAGTAAGAGTTAAGACCTTAACCAATAGGCCAGAGTAAGAGTTAAGACCTTAACCATTAGGCCAGAGTACGAGTCTAAGACTTTAGCTATTAGGCCAGAGTAAGAGTTAAGACCTTAACCAGTAGGCCAGAGTAAGAGTTAAGACCTTAACCATTAGGCCAGAGTACGAGTCTAAGACCTTAGCTATTAGGCCAGAGTAAGAGTTAAGACCTTAACCAGTAGGCCAGAGTAAGAGTTAAGACCTTAACCATTAGGCCAGAGTACGAGTCTAAGACCTTAACTATTAGGCCAGAGTAAGAGTTAAGACCTTAGCTATTAGGCCAGAGTACGAGTCTAAGACCTTAGCTATTAGGCCAGAGTAAGATTTAAGACCTTAGCTATTAGGCCAGAGTAAGAGTTAAGACCTTAACCAGTAGGCCAGGGTAGGAGTTAAGACTTTAACCAGGAGGCCAAAGTAAGAGTTAAGACCTTAACCAGTATTCCAGAGGAAGAGTTAAGACCTTGACCAGTAGGCCAGAGTACGAGTCTAAGACCTTAGCTATTAGGCCAGAGTACGAGTTAAGACCTTAACCAGTAGGTCAGAGTACGAGTCTAAGACCTTAGCTATTAGGCCAGAGTACCAGTCTAAGACCTTAGCTATTAGGCCAGAGTAAGAGTTAAGACCTTAAACATTAGGCCAGAGTATGAGTCTAAGACCTTAGCTATTAGGCCAGAGTAAGAGTTAAGACCTTAGCTATTAGGCCAGAGTAAGAGTTAAGACCTTAACCATTAGGCCAGAGTACGACTCTAAGACCTTAGCTATTCGGCCAGAGTAAGAGTTAAGACCTTAACCAGTAGGCCAGAGTAAGAGTTAAGACCTTAACCAGTAGGCCAGAGTAAGAGTCTAAGACCTTAGCTATTAGGCCAGAGTAAGAGTTAAGACCTTAGCTATTAGGCCAGAGTAAGAGTTAAGACCTTAACCAGTAGGCCAGAGTAAGAGTTAAGACCTTAACCAGTAGGCCAGAGTAAGAGTCTAAGACCTTAGCTATTAGGCCAGAGTAAGAGTTAAGACCTAACCATTAGGCCAGAGTACGAGTCTAAGCCCTTTGCTATTAGGCCAGAGTAAGAGTTAAGACCTTAGCTATTAGGCCCGAGTAAGAGTTAAGACCTTAACCAGTAGGCCAGAGAAAGAGTTAAGACCTTAACCATTAGGCCAGAGTACGAGTCTAAGCCCTTACCTATTAGGCCAGAGTAAGAGTTAAGACCTTAACCAGTAGGCCAGAGTAAGAGTTAAGACCTTAACCATTAGGCCAGAGTACGAGTCTAAGCCCTTACCTATTAGGCCAGAGTAAGAGTTAAAACCTTAGCCATTAGGCCAGAGTATGAGTCTAAGACCTTAGCTATTAGGCCAGAGTAAGAGTTAAGACCTTAGCTATTAGGCAAGAGTAAGAGTTAAGACCTTAACCAATAGGCCAGAGTAAGAGTTAAGACCTTAACCATTAGGCCAGAGTACGAGTCTAAGACTTTAGCTATTAGGCCAGAGTAAGAGTTAAGACCTTAACCAGTAGGCCAGAGTAAGAGTTAAGACCTTAACCATTAGGCCAGAGTACGAGTCTAAGACCTTAGCTATTAGGCCAGAGTAAGAGTTAAGACCTTAACCAGTAGGCCAGAGTAAGAGTTAAGACCTTAACCATTAGGCCAGAGTACGAGTCTAAGACCTTAGCTATTAGGCCAGAGTACGAGTCTAAGACCTTAGCTATTAGGCCAGAGTAAGATTTAAGACCTTAGCTATTAGGCCAGAGTAAGAGTTAAGACCTTAACCAGTAGGCCAGGGTAGGAGTTAAGACCTTAACCAGTAGGCCAAAGTAAGAGTTAAGACCTTAACCAGTATTCCAGAGTAAGAGTTAAGACCTTAACCAGTAGGCCAGAGTAAGAGTTAAAACCTTAACCATTAGGCCAGAGTATGAGTCTAAGACCTTAGCTATTAGGCCAGAGTAAGAGTTAAGACCTTAGCTATTAGGCCAGAGTAAGAGTTAAGACCTTAACCAGTAGGCCAGAGTAGAAGTTAAGACCTTAACCAGTAGGCCAAAGTAAGTGTTAAGACCTTAACCAGTATTCCAGAGTAAGAGTTAAGACCTTGACTAGTAGGCCAGAGTACGAGTCTAAGACCTTAGCTATTAGGCCAGAGTATGAGTTAAGACCTTAACCAGTAGGTCAGAGTACGAGTCTAAGACCTTAGCTATTAGGCCAGAGTACCAGTCTAAGACCTTAGCTATTAGGCCAGAGTAAGAGTTAAGACCTTAAACATTAGGCCAGAGTATGAGTCTAAGACCTTAGCTATTAGGCCAGAGTAAGAGTTAAGACCTTAGCTATTAGGCCAGAGTAAGAGTTAAGACCTTAACCATTAGGCCAGAGTACGAGTCTATGACCTTAGCTTTTCGGCCAGAGTAAGAGTTAAGACCTTAGCTATTAGGCCAGCGTAAGAGTTAAGACCTTAGCTATTAGGCCAGAGTAAGAGTTAAGACCTTAACCAGTAGGCCAGAGTAAGAGTTAAGACCTTAACCAGTAGGCCAGAGTAAGAGTCTAAGACCTTAGCTATTAGGCCAGAGTACGAGTCTAAGACCTTAGCTATTAGGCCAGAGTAAGAGTTAAGACCTTAACCAGTAGGCCAGAGTAAGAGTTAAGACCTTAATCATTAGGCCAGAGTACGAGTCTAAAACCTTAGCTATTAGGCCAGATTAAGAGTTAAGACCTTAACCAGTAGGCCAGAGTAAGAGTTAAGACCTTAATCATTAGGCCAGAGTACGAGTCTAAAACCTTAGCTATTAGGCCAGAGTAAGAGTTAAGACCTTAACCATTAGGCCAGATTAAGAGTCTAATACCTTTGCTATTAGGCCAGAGTAAGAGTTAGGACCTTAGCTATTAGGCCAGAGTAAGAGTTAAGACCTTAACCAGTAGGCCAGAGTAAGAGTTAATACCTTAACCATTAGGCCAGAGTATGAGTCTAAGACCTTAGCTATTAGGCCAGAATAAGAGTTAAGACCTTAACCAGTAGGCCAGAGTAAGAGTTAAGACCTTAATCATTAGGCCAGAGTACGAGTCTAAAACCTTAGCTATTAGGCCAGAGTAAGAGTTAAGACCTTAGCTATTAGGCCAGAGTAAGAGTAAAGTCCTTAACCAGTAGGCCAGAGTACGAGTCTAAGACCTTAGCTATTAGGCCAGAGTAAGAGTTAAGACCTTAACCAGTAGGCCAAAGTAAGAGTTAAGACCATAACCTGTAGGCCATAGTATGAGTCTAAGACCTTAGCTATTAGGCCAGAGTAAGAGTTAAGACCGTAGCTATTAGGCCAGAGTAAGAGTTAAGACCTTAACCATTAGGCCAGATTACGAGTCTAAGACCTTTGCTATTCGGCCAGAATAAGAGTTAAGACCTTATCTATTAGGCCAGAGTAAGAGTTAAGACCTTAACCAGTAGGCCAGAGTAAGAGTTAAGACCTTAACCATTAGGCCAGAGTACGCGTCTAAGCCCTTAGCTATTAGGCCAGAGTAAGAGTTAAGACCTTAACCAGTAGGCCAGAGTAAGAGTTAAGACCTTAACCATTAGGCCAGAGTACGAGTCTAAGACCTTAGCTATTAGGCCAGAGTAAGAGTTAAGACCTTATCAATTAGGCCATAGTAAGAGTTAAGACCTTAGCTATTAGGCCAGAGTAAGAGTTAAGACCTTAGTTATTAGGCCAGAGTAAGAGTTAAGACCTTAACCAATAGGCCAGAGTAAGAGTTAAGACCTTAACCATTAGGCCAGAGTACGAGTCTAAGACCTTAGCTATTAGGCCAGAGTAAGAGTTAAGACCTTAACCAATAGGCCAGAGTAAGAGTTAAGACCTTAACCATTAGGCCAGAGTACGAGTCTAAGACCTTAGCTATTAGGCCAGAGTAAGAGTTAAGACCTTAACCAGTAGGCCAGAGTAAGAGTTAAGACCTTAACCATTAGTCCAGAGTACGAGTCTAAGACCTTAGCTATTATCCCAGAGTAAGAGTTAAGACCTTAACCATTAGGCCAGATTACGAGTCTAATACCTTTGCTATTAGGCCAGAGTAAGAGTTAAGACCTTAGCTATTAGGCCAGAGTAAGAGTTGAGACCTTAACCAGTAGGCCAGAGTAAGAGTTAGGACCTTAACCATTAGGCCAGAGTACGAGTCTAAGACCTTAGCTATTAGGCCAGAGTAAGAGTTAAGACCTTAGCTATTAGGCCAGAGTACGAGTCTAAGACCTTAGCTATTAGGCCAGAGTAAGATTTAAGACCTTGGCTATTAGGCCAGAGTAAGAGTTAGGACCTTAACCAGTAGGCCAGAGTAAGAGTTAAGACCTTAACCATTAGTCCAGAGTACGAGTCTAAGACCTTAGCTATTATCCCAGAGTAAGAGTTAAGACCTTAACCATTAGGCCAGATTACGAGTCTAATACCTTTGCTATTA
Source organism: Triturus cristatus (assembly GCF_964204655.1). Classification (NCBI taxonomy): domain Eukaryota; kingdom Metazoa; phylum Chordata; class Amphibia; order Caudata; family Salamandridae; genus Triturus; species Triturus cristatus. Next base: position 1,097,957,592 of record NC_140589.1, on the reverse strand, counting down.
GCCCAGAGTAAGAGTTAAGACCTTAGCTATTAGGCCAGAGTAAGAGTTAAGACCTTAACCAGTAGGCCAGAGTAAGAGTTAGGACCTTAACCATTAGGCCAGAGTACGAGTCTAAGACCTTAGCTATTAGGCCAGAGTAAGAGTTAAGACCTTAGCTATTAGGCCAGAGTACGAGTCTAAGACCTTAGCTATTAGGCCAGAGTAAGATTTAAGACCTTGGCTATTAGGCCAGAGTAAGAGTTAGGACCTTAACCTGTAGGCCAGGGTAGGAGTTAAGACCTTAACCAGTAGGCCAAAGTAAGAGTTAAGACCTTAACCAGTATTCCAGAGTAAGAGTTAAGACCTTGACCAGTAGGCCAGAGTACGAGTCTAAGACCTTAGCTATTAGGCCAGAGTACGAGTTAAGACCTTAACCAGTAGGTCAGAGTACGAGTCTAAGACCTTAGCTATTAGGCCAGAGTACCAGTCTAAGACCTTAGCTATTAGGCCAGAGTAAGAGTTAAGACCTTAAACATTAGGCCAGAGTGTGAGTCTAAGACCTTAGCTATTAGGCCAGAGTAAGAGTTAAGACCTTAGCTATTAGGCCAGAGTAAGAGTTAAGACCTTAACCATTAGGCCAGAGTACGACTCTAAGACCTTAGCTATTCGGCCAGAGTAAGAGTTAAGACATTAACCAGTAGACAAGAGTAAGAGTTAAGACCTTAACCAGTAGGCCAGAGTAAGAGTCTAAGACCTTAGCTATTAGGCCAGAGTAAGAGTTAAGACCTTAGCTATTAGGCCAGAGTAAGAGTTAAGACCTTAACCAGCAGGCCAGAGTAAGAGTTAAGACCTTAACCAGTAGGCCAGAGTAAGAGTCTAAGACCTTAGCTATTAGGCCAGAGTAAGAGTTAAGACCTTAACCATTAGGCCAGAGTACGAGTCTAAGCCCTTTGCTATTAGGCCAGAGTAAGAGTTAAGACCTTAGCTATTAGGCCAGAGTAAGAGTTAAGACCTTAAACAGTAGGCCAGAGAAAGAGTTAAGACCTTAACCATTAGGCCAGAGTACGAGTCTAAGCCCTTACCTATTAGGCCAGAGTAAGAGTTAAGACCTTAACCAGTAGGCCAGAGTAAGAGTTAAGACCTTAACCATTGGGCCAGAGTACGAGTCTAAGCCCTTACCTATTTGGCCAGAGTAAGAGTTAAGACCTTAACCATTAGGCCAGAGTATGAGTCTAAGACCTTAGCTATTAGGCCAGAGTAAGAGTTAAGACCTTAGCTATTAGGCCAGAGTAAGAGTTAAGACCTTAACCAATAGGCCAGAGTAAGAGTTAAGACCTTAACCATTAGGCCAGAGTACGAGTCTAAGACCTTAGCTATTAGGCCAGAGTAAGAATTAAGACCTTAACCAGTAGGCCAGAGTAAGAGTTAGGACCTTAACCATTAGGCCAGAGTAAGAGTTAAGACCTTAACCAGTAGGCCAGAGTAAGAGTTAAGACCTTAACCATTAGGCCAGAGTACGAGTCTAAGACCTTAGCTATTAGGCCAGAGTAAGAGTTAAGACCTTAACCAGTAGGCCAGAGTAAGAGTTAAGACCTTAACCAGTAGGCCAGATTACGAGTCTAAGATCTTTGCTATTAGGCCATAGTAAGATTGAAGACCTTAGCTATTAGGCCAGAGTAAGAGTTAAGACCTTAACCAGTAGGCCAGAGTAAGAGTTAAGACCTTAACCATTAGGCCAGAGTACGAGTCTAAGACCTTAGCTATTAGGTCAGAGTAAGAGTTAAGACCTTAACCAGTAGGCCAGAGTAAGAGTTAAGACCTTAACCAGTAGGCCAGAGTACGAGTCTAAGACCTTAGCTATTAGGCCAGAGTAAGAGTTAAGACCTTAACCAGTAGGCCAAAGTAAGAGTTAAGGCCATAACCTGTAGGCCATAGTATGAGTCTAAGACCTTAGCTATTAGGCCAGAGTAAGAGTTAAGACCTTAGCTATTAGGCCAGAGTAAGAGTTAAAACCTTAACCATTAGGCCAGATTACGAGTCTAAGATCTTTGCTATTAGGCCATAGTAAGATTTAAGACCTTAGCTATTAGGCCAGAGTAAGAGTTAAGACCTTAACCAGTAGGCCAGAGTAAGAGTTAAGACCTTAACCATTAGGCCAGAGTACGAGTCTAAGACCTTAGCTATTAGGTCAGAGTAAGAGTTAAGACCTTAACCAGTAGGCCAGAGTAAGAGTTAAGACCTTAACCTGTAGGCCATAGTACGAGTCTAAGACCTTAGCTATTAGGCCAGAGTAAGAGTTAAGACCTTAACCAGTAGGCCAGAGTAAGAGTTAAGACCTTAACCTGTAGGCCATAGTAAGAGTCTAAGACCTTAGCTATTAGGCCAGAGTAAGAGTTAAGACCTTAACTATTAGGCCAGAGTAAGAGTTAAGACCTTAACCATTAGGCCAGATTACGAGTCTAAGACCTTTGCTATTCGGCCAGAATAAGAGTTAAGACCTTATCTATTAGGCCAGAGTAAGAGTTAAGACCTTAACCAGTAGGCCAGAGTAAGAGTTAAGACCTTAACCATTAGGCCAGAGTACGCGTCTAAGCCCTTAGCTATTAGGCCAGAGTAAGAGTTAAGACCTTAACCAGTAGGCCAGAGTAAGAGTTAAGACCTTAACCATTAGGCCAGAGTACGAGTCTAAGACCTTAGCTATTAGGTCAGAGTAAGAGTTAAGACCTTAACCAGTAGGCCAGAGTAAGAGTTAAGACCTTAACCAGTAGGCCAGAGTACGAGTCTAAGACCTTAGCTATTAGGCCAGAGTAAGAGTTAAGACCTTAACCAGTAGGCCAAAGTAAGAGTTAAGGCCATAACCTGTAGGCCATAGTATGAGTCTAAGACCTTAGCTATTAGGCCAGAGTAAGAGTTAAGACCTTAGCTATTAGGCCAGAGTAAGAGTTAAAACCTTAACCATTAGGCCAGATTACGAGTCTAAGATCTTTGCTATTAGGCCATAGTAAGATTTAAGACCTTAGCTATTAGGCCAGAGTAAGAGTTAAGACCTTAACCAGTAGGCCAGAGTAAGAGTTAAGACCTTAACCATTAGGCCAGAGTACGAGTCTAAGACCTTAGCTATTAGGTCAGAGTAAGAGTTAAGACCTTAACCAGTAGGCCAGAGTAAGAGTTAAGACCTTAACCTGTAGGCCATAGTACGAGTCTAAGACCTTAGCTATTAGGCCAGAGTAAGAGTTAAGACCTTAACCAGTAGGCCAGAGTAAGAGTTAAGACCTTAACCTGTAGGCCATAGTAAGAGTCTAAGACCTTAGCTATTAGGCCAGAGTAAGAGTTAAGACCTTAACTATTAGGCCAGAGTAAGAGTTAAGACCTTAACCATTAGGCCAGATTACGAGTCTAAGACCTTTGCTATTCGGCCAGAATAAGAGTTAAGACCTTATCTATTAGGCCAGAGTAAGAGTTAAGACCTTAACCAGTAGGCCAGAGTAAGAGTTAAGACCTTAACCATTAGGCCAGAGTACGCGTCTAAGCCCTTAGCTATTAGGCCAGAGTAAGAGTTAAGACCTTAACCAGTAGGCCAGAGTAAGAGTTAAGACCTTAACCATTAGGCCAGAGTACGAGTCTAAGACCTTAGCTATTAGGCCAGAGTTAGAGTTAAGACCTTATCAATTAGGCCAGAGTAAGAGTTAAGACCTTAGCTATTAGGCCAGAGTACGAGTCTAAGACATTAGCTATTAGGCCAGAGTAAGAGTTAAGACCTTAACCAATAGGCCAGAGTAAGAGTTAAGACCTTAATCATTAGGCCAGAGTACGAGTCTAAAACCTTAGCTATTAGGCCAGAGTAAGAGTTAAGACCTTAACCATTAGGCCAGATTAAGAGTCTAATACCTTTGCTATTAGGCCAGAGTAAGAGTTAGGACCTTAGCTATTAGGCCAGAGTAAGAGTTAAGACCTTAACCAGTAGGCCAGAGTAAGAGTTAATACCTTAACCATTAGGCCAGAGTATGAGTCTAAGACCTTAGCTATTAGGCCAGAATAAGAGTTAAGACCTTAACCAGTAGGCCAGAGTAAGAGTTAAGACCTTAATCATTAGGCCAGAGTACGAGTCTAAAACCTTAGCTATTAGGCCAGAGTAAGAGTTAAGACCTTAGCTATTAGGCCAGAGTAAGAGTAAAGACCTTAACCAGTAGGCCAGAGTACGAGTCTAAGACCTTAGCTATTAGGCCAGAGTAAGAGTTAAGACCTTAACCAGTAGGCCAAAGTAAGAGTTAAGACCATAACCTGTAGGCCATAGTATGAGTCTAAGACCTTAGCTATTAGGCCAGAGTAAGAGTTAAGACCGTAGCTATTAGGCCAGAGTAAGAGTTAAGACCTTAACCATTAGGCCAGATTACGAGTCTAAGACCTTTGCTATTCGGCCAGAATAAGAGTTAAGACCTTATCTATTAGGCCAGAGTAAGAGTTAAGACCTTAACCAGTAGGCCAGAGTAAGAGTTAAGACCTTAACCATTAGGCCAGAGTACGCGTCTAAGCCCTTAGCTATTAGGCCAGAGTAAGAGTTAAGACCTTAACCAGTAGGCCAGAGTAAGAGTTAAGACCTTAACCATTAGGCCAGAGTACGAGTCTAAGACCTTAGCTATTAGGCCAGAGTAAGAGTTAAGACCTTATCAATTAGGCCATAGTAAGAGTTAAGACCTTAGCTATTAGGCCAGAGTAAGAGTTAAGACCTTAGTTATTAGGCCAGAGTAAGAGTTAAGACCTTAACCAATAGGCCAGAGTAAGAGTTAAGACCTTAACCATTAGGCCAGAGTACGAGTCTAAGACCTTAGCTATTAGGCCAGAGTAAGAGTTAAGACCTTAACCAATAGGCCAGAGTAAGAGTTAAGACCTTAACCATTAGGCCAGAGTACGAGTCTAAGACCTTAGCTATTAGGCCAGAGTAAGAGTTAAGACCTTAACCAGTAGGCCAGAGTAAGAGTTAAGACCTTAACCATTAGGCCAGAGTACGAGTCTAACACATTAGCTATTAGGCCAGAATAAGAGTTAAGACCTTAACCAGTAGGCCAGAGTAAGAGTTAAGACCTTAACCATTAGTCCAGAGTACGAGTCTAAGACCTTAGCTATTATCCCAGAGTAAGAGTTAAGACCTTAACCATTAGGCCAGATTACGAGTCTAATACCTTTGCTATTAGGCCAGAGTAAGAGTTAAGACCTTAGCTATTAGGCCAGAGTAAGAGTTAAGACCTTAACCAGTAGGCCAGAGTAAGAGTTAGGACCTTAACCATTAGGCCAGAGTATGAGTCTAAGACCTTAGCTATTAGGCCAGAGTAAGAGTTAAGACCTTAGCTATTAGGCCAGAGTACGAGTCTAAGACCTTAGCTATTAGGCCAGAGTAAGATTTAAGACCTTGGCTATTAGGCCAGAGTAAGAGTTAGGACCTTAACCTGTAGGCCAGGGTAGGAGTTAAGACCTTAACCAGTAGGCCAAAGTAAGAGTTAAGACCTTAACCAGTATTCCAGAGTAAGAGTTAAGACCTTGACCAGTAGGCCAGAGTACGAGTCTAAGACCTTAGCTATTAGGCCAGAGTACGAGTTAAGACCTTAACCAGTAGGTCAGAGTACGAGTCTAAGACCTTAGCTATTAGGCCAGAGTACCAGTCTAAGACCTTAGCTATTAGGCCAGAGTAAGAGTTAAGACCTTAAACATTAGGCCAGAGTGTGAGTCTAAGACCTTAGCTATTAGGCCAGAGTAAGAGTTAAGACCTTAGCTATTAGGCCAGAGTAAGAGTTAAGACCTTAACCATTAGGCCAGAGTACGACTCTAAGACCTTAGCTATTCGGCCAGAGTAAGAGATAAGACATTAACCAGTAGACAAGAGTAAGAGTTAAGACCTTAACCAGTAGGCCAGAGTAAGAGTCTAAGACCTTAGCTATTAGGCCAGAGTAAGAGTTAAGACCTTAGCTATTAGGCCAGAGTAAGAGTTAAGACCTTAACCAGCAGGCCAGAGTAAGAGTTAAGACCTTAACCAGTAGGCCAGAGTAAGAGTCTAAGACCTTAGCTATTAGGCCAGAGTAAGAGTTAAGACCTTAACTATTAGGCCAGAGTAAGAGTTAAGACATTAGCTATTAGGCCAGAGTAAGAGTTAAGACCTTAGTTATTAGGCCAGAGTAAGAGTTAAGACCTTAACCAATAGGCCAGAGTAAGAGTTAAGACCTTAACCATTAGGCCAGAGTACGAGTCTAAGACTTTAGCTATTAGGCCAGAGTAAGAGTTAAGACCTTAACCAGTAGGCCAGAGTAAGAGTTAAGACCTTAACCATTAGGCCAGAGTACGAGTCTAAGACCTTAGCTATTAGGCCAGAGTAAGAGTTAAGACCTTAACCAGTAGGCCAGAGTAAGAGTTAAGACCTTAACCATTAGGCCAGAGTACGAGTCTAAGACCTTAACTATTAGGCCAGAGTAAGAGTTAAGACCTTAGCTATTAGGCCAGAGTACGAGTCTAAGACCTTAGCTATTAGGCCAGAGTAAGATTTAAGACCTTAGCTATTAGGCCAGAGTAAGAGTTAAGACCTTAACCAGTAGGCCAGGGTAGGAGTTAAGACTTTAACCAGGAGGCCAAAGTAAGAGTTAAGACCTTAACCAGTATTCCAGAGGAAGAGTTAAGACCTTGACCAGTAGGCCAGAGTACGAGTCTAAGACCTTAGCTATTAGGCCAGAGTACGAGTTAAGACCTTAACCAGTAGGTCAGAGTACGAGTCTAAGACCTTAGCTATTAGGCCAGAGTACCAGTCTAAGACCTTAGCTATTAGGCCAGAGTAAGAGTTAAGACCTTAAACATTAGGCCAGAGTATGAGTCTAAGACCTTAGCTATTAGGCCAGAGTAAGAGTTAAGACCTTAGCTATTAGGCCAGAGTAAGAGTTAAGACCTTAACCATTAGGCCAGAGTACGACTCTAAGACCTTAGCTATTCGGCCAGAGTAAGAGTTAAGACCTTAACCAGTAGGCCAGAGTAAGAGTTAAGACCTTAACCAGTAGGCCAGAGTAAGAGTCTAAGACCTTAGCTATTAGGCCAGAGTAAGAGTTAAGACCTTAGCTATTAGGCCAGAGTAAGAGTTAAGACCTTAACCAGTAGGCCAGAGTAAGAGTTAAGACCTTAACCAGTAGGCCAGAGTAAGAGTCTAAGACCTTAGCTATTAGGCCAGAGTAAGAGTTAAGACCTAACCATTAGGCCAGAGTACGAGTCTAAGCCCTTTGCTATTAGGCCAGAGTAAGAGTTAAGACCTTAGCTATTAGGCCCGAGTAAGAGTTAAGACCTTAACCAGTAGGCCAGAGAAAGAGTTAAGACCTTAACCATTAGGCCAGAGTACGAGTCTAAGCCCTTACCTATTAGGCCAGAGTAAGAGTTAAGACCTTAACCAGTAGGCCAGAGTAAGAGTTAAGACCTTAACCATTAGGCCAGAGTACGAGTCTAAGCCCTTACCTATTAGGCCAGAGTAAGAGTTAAAACCTTAGCCATTAGGCCAGAGTATGAGTCTAAGACCTTAGCTATTAGGCCAGAGTAAGAGTTAAGACCTTAGCTATTAGGCAAGAGTAAGAGTTAAGACCTTAACCAATAGGCCAGAGTAAGAGTTAAGACCTTAACCATTAGGCCAGAGTACGAGTCTAAGACTTTAGCTATTAGGCCAGAGTAAGAGTTAAGACCTTAACCAGTAGGCCAGAGTAAGAGTTAAGACCTTAACCATTAGGCCAGAGTACGAGTCTAAGACCTTAGCTATTAGGCCAGAGTAAGAGTTAAGACCTTAACCAGTAGGCCAGAGTAAGAGTTAAGACCTTAACCATTAGGCCAGAGTACGAGTCTAAGACCTTAGCTATTAGGCCAGAGTACGAGTCTAAGACCTTAGCTATTAGGCCAGAGTAAGATTTAAGACCTTAGCTATTAGGCCAGAGTAAGAGTTAAGACCTTAACCAGTAGGCCAGGGTAGGAGTTAAGACCTTAACCAGTAGGCCAAAGTAAGAGTTAAGACCTTAACCAGTATTCCAGAGTAAGAGTTAAGACCTTAACCAGTAGGCCAGAGTAAGAGTTAAAACCTTAACCATTAGGCCAGAGTATGAGTCTAAGACCTTAGCTATTAGGCCAGAGTAAGAGTTAAGACCTTAGCTATTAGGCCAGAGTAAGAGTTAAGACCTTAACCAGTAGGCCAGAGTAGAAGTTAAGACCTTAACCAGTAGGCCAAAGTAAGTGTTAAGACCTTAACCAGTATTCCAGAGTAAGAGTTAAGACCTTGACTAGTAGGCCAGAGTACGAGTCTAAGACCTTAGCTATTAGGCCAGAGTATGAGTTAAGACCTTAACCAGTAGGTCAGAGTACGAGTCTAAGACCTTAGCTATTAGGCCAGAGTACCAGTCTAAGACCTTAGCTATTAGGCCAGAGTAAGAGTTAAGACCTTAAACATTAGGCCAGAGTATGAGTCTAAGACCTTAGCTATTAGGCCAGAGTAAGAGTTAAGACCTTAGCTATTAGGCCAGAGTAAGAGTTAAGACCTTAACCATTAGGCCAGAGTACGAGTCTATGACCTTAGCTTTTCGGCCAGAGTAAGAGTTAAGACCTTAGCTATTAGGCCAGCGTAAGAGTTAAGACCTTAGCTATTAGGCCAGAGTAAGAGTTAAGACCTTAACCAGTAGGCCAGAGTAAGAGTTAAGACCTTAACCAGTAGGCCAGAGTAAGAGTCTAAGACCTTAGCTATTAGGCCAGAGTACGAGTCTAAGACCTTAGCTATTAGGCCAGAGTAAGAGTTAAGACCTTAACCAGTAGGCCAGAGTAAGAGTTAAGACCTTAATCATTAGGCCAGAGTACGAGTCTAAAACCTTAGCTATTAGGCCAGATTAAGAGTTAAGACCTTAACCAGTAGGCCAGAGTAAGAGTTAAGACCTTAATCATTAGGCCAGAGTACGAGTCTAAAACCTTAGCTATTAGGCCAGAGTAAGAGTTAAGACCTTAACCATTAGGCCAGATTAAGAGTCTAATACCTTTGCTATTAGGCCAGAGTAAGAGTTAGGACCTTAGCTATTAGGCCAGAGTAAGAGTTAAGACCTTAACCAGTAGGCCAGAGTAAGAGTTAATACCTTAACCATTAGGCCAGAGTATGAGTCTAAGACCTTAGCTATTAGGCCAGAATAAGAGTTAAGACCTTAACCAGTAGGCCAGAGTAAGAGTTAAGACCTTAATCATTAGGCCAGAGTACGAGTCTAAAACCTTAGCTATTAGGCCAGAGTAAGAGTTAAGACCTTAGCTATTAGGCCAGAGTAAGAGTAAAGTCCTTAACCAGTAGGCCAGAGTACGAGTCTAAGACCTTAGCTATTAGGCCAGAGTAAGAGTTAAGACCTTAACCAGTAGGCCAAAGTAAGAGTTAAGACCATAACCTGTAGGCCATAGTATGAGTCTAAGACCTTAGCTATTAGGCCAGAGTAAGAGTTAAGACCGTAGCTATTAGGCCAGAGTAAGAGTTAAGACCTTAACCATTAGGCCAGATTACGAGTCTAAGACCTTTGCTATTCGGCCAGAATAAGAGTTAAGACCTTATCTATTAGGCCAGAGTAAGAGTTAAGACCTTAACCAGTAGGCCAGAGTAAGAGTTAAGACCTTAACCATTAGGCCAGAGTACGCGTCTAAGCCCTTAGCTATTAGGCCAGAGTAAGAGTTAAGACCTTAACCAGTAGGCCAGAGTAAGAGTTAAGACCTTAACCATTAGGCCAGAGTACGAGTCTAAGACCTTAGCTATTAGGCCAGAGTAAGAGTTAAGACCTTATCAATTAGGCCATAGTAAGAGTTAAGACCTTAGCTATTAGGCCAGAGTAAGAGTTAAGACCTTAGTTATTAGGCCAGAGTAAGAGTTAAGACCTTAACCAATAGGCCAGAGTAAGAGTTAAGACCTTAACCATTAGGCCAGAGTACGAGTCTAAGACCTTAGCTATTAGGCCAGAGTAAGAGTTAAGACCTTAACCAATAGGCCAGAGTAAGAGTTAAGACCTTAACCATTAGGCCAGAGTACGAGTCTAAGACCTTAGCTATTAGGCCAGAGTAAGAGTTAAGACCTTAACCAGTAGGCCAGAGTAAGAGTTAAGACCTTAACCATTAGTCCAGAGTACGAGTCTAAGACCTTAGCTATTATCCCAGAGTAAGAGTTAAGACCTTAACCATTAGGCCAGATTACGAGTCTAATACCTTTGCTATTAGGCCAGAGTAAGAGTTAAGACCTTAGCTATTAGGCCAGAGTAAGAGTTGAGACCTTAACCAGTAGGCCAGAGTAAGAGTTAGGACCTTAACCATTAGGCCAGAGTACGAGTCTAAGACCTTAGCTATTAGGCCAGAGTAAGAGTTAAGACCTTAGCTATTAGGCCAGAGTACGAGTCTAAGACCTTAGCTATTAGGCCAGAGTAAGATTTAAGACCTTGGCTATTAGGCCAGAGTAAGAGTTAGGACCTTAACCAGTAGGCCAGAGTAAGAGTTAAGACCTTAACCATTAGTCCAGAGTACGAGTCTAAGACCTTAGCTATTATCCCAGAGTAAGAGTTAAGACCTTAACCATTAGGCCAGATTACGAGTCTAATACCTTTGCTATTAGCCCAGAGTAAGAGTTAAGACCTTAGCTATTAGGCCAGAGTAAGAGTTAAGACCTTAACCAGTAGGCCAGAGTAAGAGTTAGGACCTTAACCATTAGGCCAGAGTACGAGTCTAAGACCTTAGCTATTAGGCCAGAGTAAGAGTTAAGACCTTAGCTATTAGGCCAGAGTACGAGTCTAAGACCTTAGCTATTAGGCCAGAGTAAGATTTAAGACCTTGGCTATTAGGCCAGAGTAAGAGTTAGGACCTTAACCTGTAGGCCAGGGTAGGAGTTAAGACCTTAACCAGTAGGCCAAAGTAAGAGTTAAGACCTTAACCAGTATTCCAGAGTAAGAGTTAAGACCTTGACCAGTAGGCCAGAGTACGAGTCTAAGACCTTAGCTATTAGGCCAGAGTACGAGTTAAGACCTTAACCAGTAGGTCAGAGTACGAGTCTAAGACCTTAGCTATTAGGCCAGAGTACCAGTCTAAGACCTTAGCTATTAGGCCAGAGTAAGAGTTAAGACCTTAAACATTAGGCCAGAGTGTGAGTCTAAGACCTTAGCTATTAGGCCAGAGTAAGAGTTAAGACCTTAGCTATTAGGCCAGAGTAAGAGTTAAGACCTTAACCATTAGGCCAGAGTACGACTCTAAGACCTTAGCTATTCGGCCAGAGTAAGAGTTAAGACATTAACCAGTAGACAAGAGTAAGAGTTAAGACCTTAACCAGTAGGCCAGAGTAAGAGTCTAAGACCTTAGCTATTAGGCCAGAGTAAGAGTTAAGACCTTAGCTATTAGGCCAGAGTAAGAGTTAAGACCTTAACCAGCAGGCCAGAGTAAGAGTTAAGACCTTAACCAGTAGGCCAGAGTAAGAGTCTAAGACCTTAGCTATTAGGCCAGAGTAAGAGTTAAGACCTTAACCATTAGGCCAGAGTACGAGTCTAAGCCCTTTGCTATTAGGCCAGAGTAAGAGTTAAGACCTTAGCTATTAGGCCAGAGTAAGAGTTAAGACCTTAAACAGTAGGCCAGAGAAAGAGTTAAGACCTTAACCATTAGGCCAGAGTACGAGTCTAAGCCCTTACCTATTAGGCCAGAGTAAGAGTTAAGACCTTAACCAGTAGGCCAGAGTAAGAGTTAAGACCTTAACCATTGGGCCAGAGTACGAGTCTAAGCCCTTACCTATTTGGCCAGAGTAAGAGTTAAGACCTTAACCATTAGGCCAGAGTATGAGTCTAAGACCTTAGCTATTAGGCCAGAGTAAGAGTTAAGACCTTAGCTATTAGGCCAGAGTAAGAGTTAAGACCTTAACCAATAGGCCAGAGTAAGAGTTAAGACCTTAACCATTAGGCCAGAGTACGAGTCTAAGACCTTAGCTATTAGGCCAGAGTAAGAATTAAGACCTTAACCAGTAGGCCAGAGTAAGAGTTAGGACCTTAACCATTAGGCCAGAGTAAGAGTTAAGACCTTAACCAGTAGGCCAGAGTAAGAGTTAAGACCTTAACCATTAGGCCAGAGTACGAGTCTAAGACCTTAGCTATTAGGCCAGAGTAAGAGTTAAGACCTTAACCAGTAGGCCAGAGTAAGAGTTAAGACCTTAACCAGTAGGCCAGATTACGAGTCTAAGATCTTTGCTATTAGGCCATAGTAAGATTTAAGACCTTAGCTATTAGGCCAGAGTAAGAGTTAAGACCTTAACCAGTAGGCCAGAGTAAGAGTTAAGACCTTAACCATTAGGCCAGAGTACGAGTCTAAGACCTTAGCTATTAGGTCAGAGTAAGAGTTAAGACCTTAACCAGTAGGCCAGAGTAAGAGTTAAGACCTTAACCAGTAGGCCAGAGTACGAGTCTAAGACCTTAGCTATTAGGCCAGAGTAAGAGTTAAGACCTTAACCAGTAGGCCAAAGTAAGAGTTAAGGCCATAACCTGTAGGCCATAGTATGAGTCTAAGACCTTAGCTATTAGGCCAGAGTAAGAGTTAAGACCTTAGCTATTAGGCCAGAGTAAGAGTTAAAACCTTAACCATTAGGCCAGATTACGAGTCTAAGATCTTTGCTATTAGGCCATAGTAAGATTTAAGACCTTAGCTATTAGGCCAGAGTAAGAGTTAAGACCTTAACCAGTAGGCCAGAGTAAGAGTTAAGACCTTAACCATTAGGCCAGAGTACGAGTCTAAGACCTTAGCTATTAGGTCAGAGTAAGAGTTAAGACCTTAACCAGTAGGCCAGAGTAAGAGTTAAGACCTTAACCTGTAGGCCATAGTACGAGTCTAAGACCTTAGCTATTAGGCCAGAGTAAGAGTTAAGACCTTAACCAGTAGGCCAGAGTAAGAGTTAAGACCTTAACCTGTAGGCCATAGTAAGAGTCTAAGACCTTAGCTATTAGGCCAGAGTAAGAGTTAAGACCTTAACTATTAGGCCAGAGTAAGAGTTAAGACCTTAACCATTAGGCCAGATTACGAGTCTAAGACCTTTGCTATTCGGCCAGAATAAGAGTTAAGACCTTATCTATTAGGCCAGAGTAAGAGTTAAGACCTTAACCAGTAGGCCAGAGTAAGAGTTAAGACCTTAACCATTAGGCCAGAGTACGCGTCTAAGCCCTTAGCTATTAGGCCAGAGTAAGAGTTAAGACCTTAACCAGTAGGCCAGAGTAAGAGTTAAGACCTTAACCATTAGGCCAGAGTACGAGTCTAAGACCTTAGCTATTAGGCCAGAGTTAGAGTTAAGACCTTATCAATTAGGCCAGAGTAAGAGTTAAGACCTTAGCTATTAGGCCAGAGTACGAGTCTAAGACATTAGCTATTAGGCCAGAGTAAGAGTTAAGACCTTAACCAATAGGCCAGAGTAAGAGTTAAGACCTTAACCATTAGGCCAGAGTACGAGTCTAAGACCTTAGCTATTAGGTCAGAGTAAGAGTTAAGACCTTAACCAGTAGGCCAGAGTAAGAGTTAAGACCTTAACCATTAGGCCAGAGTACGAGTCGAAGACATTAGCTATTAGGCCAGAATAAGAGTTAAGACCTTAACCAGTAGGCCAGAGTAAGAGTTAAGACCTTAACCATTAGTCCAGAGTACGAGTCTAAGACCTTAGCTATTATCCCAGAGTAAGAGTTAAGACCTTAACCATTAGGCCAGATTACGAGTCTAATACCTTTGCTATTAGGCCAGAGTAAGAGTTAAGACCTTAGCTATTAGGCCAGAGTAAGAGTTAAGACCTTAACCAGTAGGCCAGAGTAAGAGTTAAGACCTTAACCATTAGGCCAGAGTACGAGTCTAAGCCCTTACCTATTAGGCCAGAGTAAGAGTTAAGACCTTAACCAGTAGGCCAGAGTAAGAGTTAAGGCCTTAACCATTAGGCCAGAGTATGAGTCTAAGACCTTAGCTATTAGGCCAGAGTAAGAGTTAAGACCTTAACTATTAGGCCAGAGTAAGAGTTAAGACATTAGCTATTAGGCCAGAGTAAGAGTTAAGACCTTAGTTATTAGGCCAGAGTAAGAGTTAAGACCTTAACCAATAGGCCAGAGTAAGAGTTAAGACCTTAACCATTAGGCCAGAGTACGAGTCTAAGACTTTAGCTATTAGGCCAGAGTAAGAGTTAAGACCTTAACCAGTAGGCCAGAGTAAGAGTTAAGACCGTAACCATTAGGCCAGAGTACGAGTCTAAGACCTTAGCTATTAGGCCAGAGTAAGAGTTAAGACCTTAACCAGTAGGCCAGAGTAAGAGTTAAGACCTTAACCATTAGGCCAGAGTACGAGTCTAAGACCTTAGCTATTAGGCCAGAGTAAGAGTTAAGACCTTAGCTATTAGGCCAGAGTACGAGTCTAAGACCTTAGCTATTAGGCCAGAGTAAGATTTAAGACCTTAGCTATTAGGCCAGAGTAAGAGTTAAGACCTTAACCAGTAGGCCAGGTTAGGAGTTAAGACTTTAACCAGTAGGCCAAAGTAAGAGTTAAGACCTTAACCAGTATTCCAGAGGAAGAGTTAAGACCTTGACCAGTAGTCCAGAGTACGAGTCTAAGACCTTAGCTATTAGGCCAGAGTACGAGTTAAGACCTTAACCAGTAGGTCAGAGTACGAGTCTAAGACCTTAGCTATTAGGCCAGAGTACCAGTCTAAGACCTTAGCTATTAGGCCAGAGTAAGAGTTAAGACCTTAAACATTAGGCCAGAGTATGAGTCTAAGACCTTAGCTATTAGGCCAGAGTAAGAGTTAAGACCTTAGCTATTAGGCCAGAGTAAGAGTTAGGCCTTAACCATTAGGCCAGAGTACGACTCTAAGACCTTAGCTATTCGGCCAGAGTAAGAGTTAAGACCTTAACCAGTAGGCCAGAGTAAGAGTTAAGACCTTAACCAGTAGGCCAGAGTAAAAGTCTAAGACCTTAGCTATTAGGCCAGAGTAAGAGTTAAGACCTTAGCTATTAGGCCAGAGTAAGAATTAAGACCTTAACCAGTAGGCCAGAGTAAGAGTCTAAGACCTTAGCTATTAGGCCAGAGTAAGAGTTAAGACCTTAACCATTAGGCAAGAGTACGAGTCTAAGCCCTTTGCTATTAGGCCAGAGTAAGAGTTAAGACCTTAACCATTAGGCCAGAGTACGAGTCTATGACCTTAGCTATTCGGCCAGAGTAAGAGTTAAGACCTTAGCTATTAGGCCAGCGTAAGAGTTAAGACCTTAGCTATTAGGCCAGAATAAGAGTTAAGACCTTAACCAGTAGGCCAGAGTAAGAGTTAAGACCTTAATCATTAGGCCAGAGTACGAGTCTAAAACCTTAGCTATTAGGCCAGAGTAAGAGTTAAGACCTTAGCTATTAGGCCAGAGTAAGAGTAAAGACCTTAACCAGTAGGCCAGAGTACGAGTCTAAGACCTTAGCTATTAGGCCAGAGTAAGAGTTAAGACCTTAACCAGTAGGCCAAAGTAAGAGTTAAGACCATAACCTGTAGGCCATAGTATGAGTCTAAGACCTTAGCTATTAGGCCAGAGTAAGAGTTAAGACCGTAGCTATTAGGCCAGAGTAAGAGTTAAGACCTTAACCATTAGGCCAGATTACGAGTCTAAGACCTTTGCTATTCGGCCAGAATAAGAGTTAAGACCTTATCTATTAGGCCAGAGTAAGAGTTAAGACCTTAACCAGTAGGCCAGAGTAAGAGTTAAGACCTTAACCATTAGGCCAGAATACGCGTCTAAGCCCTTAGCTATTAGGCCAGAGTAAGAGTTAAGACCTTAACTAGTAGGCCAGAGTAAGAGTTAAGACCTTAACCATTAGGCCAGAGTACGAGTCTAAGACCTTAGCTATTAGGCCAGAGTAAGAGTTAAGACCTTATCAATTAGGCCATAGTAAGAGTTAAGACCTTAGCTATTAGGCCAGAGTAAGAGTTAAGACCTTAGTTATTAGGCCAGAGTAAGAGTTAAGACCTTAACCAATAGGCCAGAGTAAGAGTTAAGACCTTAACCATTAGGCCAGAGTACGAGTCTAAGACCTTAGCTATTAGGCCAGAGTAAGAGTTAAGACCTTAACCAGTAGGCCAGAGTAAGAGTTAAGACCTTAACCATTAGGCCAGAGTACGAGTCTAAGACATTAGCTATTAGGCCAGAATAAGAGTTAAGACCTTAACCAGTAGGCCAGAGTAAGAGTTAAGACCTTAACCATTAGTCCAGAGTATGAGTCTAAGACCTTAGCTATTATCCCAGAGTAAGAGTTAAGACCTTAACCATTAGGCCAGATTACGAGTCTAATACCTTTGCTATTAGGCCAGAGTAAGAGTTAAGACCTTAGCTATTAGGCCAGAGTAAGAGTTAAGACCTTAACCAGTAGGCCAGAGTAAGAGTTAAGACGTTAACCATTAGGCCAGAGTACGAGTCTAAGCCCTTACCTATTAGGCCAGAGTAAGAGTTAAGACCTTAACCAGTAGGCCAGAGTAAGAGTTAAGGCCTTAACCATTAGGCCAGAGTATGAGTCTAAGACCTTAGCTATTAGGCCAGAGTAAGAGTTAAGACCTTAACTATTAGGCCAGAGTAAGAGTTAAGACATTAGCTATTAGGCCAGAGTAAGAGTTAAGACCTTAGTTATTAGGCCAGAGTAAGAGTTAAGACCTTAACCAATAGGCCAGAGTAAGAGTTAAGACCTTAACCATTAGGCCAGAGTACGAGTCTAAGACTTTAGCTATTAGGCCAGAGTAAGAGTTAAGACCTTAACCAGTAGGCCAGAGTAAGAGTTAAGACCTTAACCATTAGGCCAGAGTACGAGTCTAAGACCTTAGCTATTAGGCCAGAGTAAGAGTTAAGACCTTAACCAGTAGGCCAGAGTAAGAGTTAGGACCTTAACCATTAGGCCAGAGTACGAGTCTAAGACCTTAGCTATTAGGCCAGAGTAAGAGTTAAGACCTTAGCTATTAGGCCAGAGTACGAGTCTAAGACCTTAGCTATTAGGCCAGAGTAAGATTTAAGACCTTAGCTATTAGGCCAGAGTAAGAGTTAAGACCTTAACCAGTAGGCCAGGTTAGGAGTTAAGACTTTAACCAGTAGGCCAAAGTAAGAGTTAAGACCTTAACCAGTATTCCAGAGGAAGAGTTAAGACCTTGACCAGTAGGCCAGAGTACGAGTCTAAGACCTTAGCTATTAGGCCAGAGTACGAGTTAAGACCTTAACCAGTAGGTCAGAGTACGAGTCTAAGACCTTAGCTATTAGGCCAGAGTACCAGTCTAAGACCTTAGCTATTAGGCCAGAGTAAGAGTTAAGACCTTAAACATTAGGCCAGAGTATGAGTCTAAGACCTTAGCTATTAGGCCAGAGTAAGAGTTAAGACCTTAGCTATTAGGCCAGAGTAAGAGTTAAGACCTTAACCATTAGGCCAGAGTACGACTCTAAGACCTTAGCTATTCGGCCAGAGTAAGAGTTAAGACCTTAACCAGTAGGCCAGAGTAAGAGTTAAGACCTTAACCAGTAGGCCAGAGTAAGAGTCTAAGACCTTAGCTATTAGGCCAGAGTAAGAGTTAAGACCTTAGCTATTAGGCCAGAGTAAGAGTTAAGACCTTAACCAGTAGGCCAGAGTAAGAGTTAAGACCTTAACCAGTAGGCCAGAGTAAGAGTCTAAGACCTTAGCTATTAGGCCAGAGTAAGAGTTAAGACCTTAACCATTAGGCCAGAGTACGAGTCTAAGCCCTTTGCTATTAGGCCAGAGTAAGAGTTAAGACCTTAGCTATTAGGCCAGAGTAAGAGTTAAGACCTTAACCAGTAGGCCAGAGAAAGAGTTAAGACCTTAACCATTAGGCCAGAGTACGAGTCTAAGCCCTTACCTATTAGGCCAGAGTAAGAGTTAAGACCTTAACCAGTAGGCCAGAGTAAGAGTTAAGGCCTTAACCATTAGGCCAGAGTATGAGTCTAAGACCTTAGCTATTAGGCCAGAGTAAGAGTTAAGACCTTAACTATTAGGCCAGAGTAAGAGTTAAGACATTAGCTATTAGGCCAGAGTAAGAGTTAAGACCTTAGTTATTAGGCCAGAGTAAGAGTTAAGACCTTAACCAATAGGCCAGAGTAAGAGTTAAGACCTTAACCATTAGGCCAGAGTACGAGTCTAAGACTTTAGCTATTAGGCCAGAGTAAGAGTTAAGACCTTAACCAGTAGGCCAGAGTAAGAGTTAAGACCTTAACCATTAGGCCAGAGTACGAGTCTAAGACCTTAGCTATTAGGCCAGAGTAAGAGTTAAGACGTTAACCAGTAGGCCAGAGTAAGAGTTAAGACCTTAACCATTAGGCCAGAGTACGAGTCTAAGACCTTAACTATTAGGCCAGAGTAAGAGTTAAGACCTTAGCTATTAGGCCAGAGTACGAGTCTAAGACCTTAGCTATTAGGCCAGAGTAAGATTTAAGACCTTAGCTATTAGGCCAGAGTAAGAGTTAAGACCTTAACCAGTAGGCCAGGGTAGGAGTTAAGACTTTAACCAGGAGGCCAAAGTAAGAGTTAAGACCTTAACCAGTATTCCAGAGGAAGAGTTAAGACCTTGACGAGTAGGCCAGAGTACGAGTCTAAGACCTTAGCTATTAGGCCAGAGTACGAGTTAAGACCTTAACCAGTAGGTCAGAGTACGAGTCTAAGACCTTAGCTATTAGGCCAGAGTACCAGTCTAAGACCTTAGCTATTAGGCCAGAGTAAGAGTTTAGACCTTAAACATTAGGCCAGAGTATGAGTCTAAGACCTTAGCTATTAGGCCAGAGTAAGAGTTAAGACCTTAGCTATTAGGCCAGAGTAAGAGTTAAGACCTTAACCATTAGGCCAGAGTACGACTCTAAGACCTTAGCTATTCGGCCAGAGTAAGAGTTAAGACCTTAACCAGTAGGACAGAGTAAGAGTTAAGACCTTAACCAGTAGGCCAGAGTAAGAGTCTAAGACCTTAGCTATTAGGCCAGAGTAAGAGTTAAGACCTTAGCTATTAGGCCAGAGTAAGAGTTAAGACCTTAACCAGTAGGCCAGAGTAAGAGTCTAAGACCTTAGCTATTAGGCCAGAGTAAGAGTTAAGACCTTAACCATTAGGCCAGAGTACGAGTCTAAGCCCTTTGCTATTAGGCCAGAGTAAGAGTTAAGACCTTAGCTATTAGGCCAGAGTAAGAGTTAAGACCTTAACCAGTAGGCCAGAGAAAGAGTTAAGACCTTAACCATTAGGCCAGAGTACGAGTCTAAGCCCTTACCTATTAGGCCAGAGTAAGAGTTAAGACCTTAACCAGTAGGCCAGAGTAAGAGTTAAGACCTTAACCATTAGGCCAGAGTACGAGTCTAAGCCCTTACCTATTAGGCCAGAGTAAGAGTTAAAACCTTAGCCATTAGGCCAGAGTATGAGTCTAAGACCTTAGCTATTAGGCCAGAGTAAGAGTTAAGACCTTAGCTATTAGGCAAGAGTAAGAGTTAAGACCTTAACCAATAGGCCAGAGTAAGAGTTAAGACCTTAACCATTAGGCCAGAGTACGAGTCTAAGACTTTAGCTATTAGGCCAGAGTAAGAGTTAAGACCTTAACCAGTAGGCCAGAGTAAGAGTTAAGACCTTAACCATTAGGCCAGAGTACGAGTCTAAGACCTTAGCTATTAGGCCAGAGTAAGAGTTAAGACCTTAACCAGTAGGCCAGAGTAAGAGTTAAGACCTTAACCATTAGGCCAGAGTACGAGTCTAAGACCTTAGCTATTAGGCCAGAGTACGAGTCTAAGACCTTAGCTATTAGGCCAGAGTAAGATTTAAGACCTTAGCTATTAGGCCAGAGTAAGAGTTAAGACCTTAACCAGTAGGCCAGGGTAGGAGTTAAGACCTTAACCAGTAGGCCAAAGTAAGAGTTAAGACCTTAACCAGTATTCCAGAGTAAGAGTTAAGACCTTAACCAGTAGGCCAGAGTAAGAGTTAAAACCTTAACCATTAGGCCAGAGTATGAGTCTAAGACCTTAGCAATTAGGCCAGAGTAAGAGTTAAGACCTTAGCTATTAGGCCAGAGTAAGAGTTAAGACCTTAACCAGTAGGCCAGAGTAGAAGTTAAGACCTTAACCAGTAGGCCAAAGTAAGTGTTAAGACCTTAACTAGTATTCCAGAGTAAGAGTTAAGACCTTGACCAGTAGGCCAGAGTACGAGTCTAAGACCTTAGCTATTAGGCCAGAGTATGAGTTAAGACCTTAACCAGTAGGTCAGAGTACGAGTCTAAGACCTTAGCTATTAGGCCAGAGTACCAGTCTAAGACCTTAGCTATTAGGCCAGAGTAAGAGTTAAGACCTTAAACATTAGGCCAGAGTATGAGTCTAAGACCTTAGCTATTAGGCCAGAGTAAGAGTTAAGACCTTAGCTATTAGGCCAGAGTAAGAGTTAAGACCTTAACCATTAGGCCAGAGTACGAGTCTATGACCTTAGCTATTCGGCCAGAGTAAGAGTTAAGACCTTAGCTATTAGGCCAGCGTAAGAGTTAAGACCTTAGCTATTAGGCCAGAGTAAGAGTTAAGACCTTAACCAGTAGGCCAGAGTAAGAGTTAAGACCTTAACCAGTAGGCCAGAGTAAGAGTCTAAGACCTTAGCTATTAGGCCAGAGTACGAGTCTAAGACCTTAGCTATTAGGCCAGAGTAAGAGTTAAGACCTTAACCAGTAGGCCAGAGTAAGAGTTAAGACCTTAATCATTAGGCCAGAGTACGAGTCTAAAACCTTAGCTATTAGGCCAGATTAAGAGTTAAGACCTTAACCAGTAGGCCAGAGTAAGAGTTAAGACCTTAATCATTAGGCCAGAGTACGAGTCTAAAACCTTAGCTATTAGGCCAGAGTAAGAGTTAAGACCTTAACCATTAGGCCAGATTAAGAGTCTAATACCTTTGCTATTAGGCCAGAGTAAGAGTTAGGACCTTAGCTATTAGGCCAGAGTAAGAGTTAAGACCTTAACCAGTAGGCCAGAGTAAGAGTTAATACCTTAACCATTAGGCCAGAGTATGAGTCTAAGACCTTAGCTATTAGGCCAGAATAAGAGTTAAGACCTTAACCAGTAGGCCAGAGTAAGAGTTAAGACCTTAATCATTAGGCCAGAGTACGAGTCTAAAACCTTAGCTATTAGGCCAGAGTAAGAGTTAAGACCTTAGCTATTAGGCCAGAGTAAGAGTAAAGACCTTAACCAGTAGGCCAGAGTACGAGTCTAAGACCTTAGCTATTAGGCCAGAGTAAGAGTTAAGACCTTAACCAGTAGGCCAAAGTAAGAGTTAAGACCATAACCTGTAGGCCATAGTATGAGTCTAAGACCTTAGCGATTAGGCCAGAGTAAGAGTTAAGACCGTAGCTATTAGGCCAGAGTAAGAGTTAAGACCTTAACCATTAGGCCAGATTACGAGTCTAAGACCTTTGCTATTCGGCCAGAATAAGAGTTAAGACCTTATCTATTAGGCCAGAGTAAGAGTTAAGACCTTAACCAGTAGGCCAGAGTAAGAGTTAAGACCTTAACCATTAGGCCAGAGTACGCGTCTAAGCCCTTAGCTATTAGGCCAGAGTAAGAGTTAAGACCTTAACCAGTAGGCCAGAGTAAGAGTTAAGACCTTAACCATTAGGCCAGAGTACGAGTCTAAGACCTTAGGTATTAGGCCAGAGTAAGAGTTAAGACCTTATCAATTAGGCCATAGTAAAAGTTAAGACCTTAGCTATTAGGCCAGAGTAAGAGTTAAGACCTTAGTTATTAGGCCAGAGTAAGAGTTAAGACCTTAACCAATAGGCCAGAGTAAGAGTTAAGACCTTAACCATTAGGCCAGAGTACGAGTCTAAGACCTTAGCTATTAGGCCAGAGTAAGAGTTAAGACCTTAACCAATAGGCCAGAGTAAGAGTTAAGACCTTAACCATTAGGCCAGAGTACGAGTCTAAGACCTTAGCTATTAGGCCAGAGTAAGAGTTAAGACCTTAACCAGTAGGCCAGAGTAAGAGTTAAGACCTTAACCATTAGGCCAGAGTACGAGTCTAAGACATTAGCTATTAGGCCAGAATAAGAGTTAAGACCTTAACCAGTAGGCCAGAGTAAGAGTTAAGACCTTAACCATTAGTCCAGAGTACGAGTCTAAGACCTTAGCTATTATCCCAGAGTAAGAGTTAAGACCTTAACCATTAGGCCAGATTACGAGTCTAATACCTTTGCTATTAGGCCAGAGTAAGAGTTAAGACCTTAGCTATTAGGCCAGAGTAAGAGTTAAGACCTTAACCAGTAGGCCAGAGTAAGAGTTAGGACCTTAACCATTAGGCCAGAGTACGAGTCTAAGACCTTAGCTATTAGGCCAGAGTAAGAGTTAAGACCTTAGCTATTAGGCCAGAGTACGAGTCTAAGACCTTAGCTATTAGGCCAGAGTAAGATTTAAGACCTTGGCTATTAGGCCAGAGTAAGAGTTAGGACCTTAACCTGTAGGCCAGGGTAGGAGTTAAGACCTTAACCAGTAGGCCAAAGTAAGAGTTAAGACCTTAACCAGTATTCCAGAGTAAGAGTTAAGACCTTGACCAGTAGGCCAGAGTACGAGTCTAAGACCTTAGCTATTAGGCCAGAGTACGAGTTAAGACCTTAACCAGTAGGTCAGAGTACGAGTCTAAGACCTTAGCTATTAGGCCAGAGTACCAGTCTAAGACCTTAGCTATTAGGCCAGAGTAAGAGTTAAGACCTTAAACATTAGGCCAGAGTGTGAGTCTAAGACCTTAGCTATTAGGCCAGAGTAAGAGTTAAGACCTTAGCTATTAGGCCAGAGTAAGAGTTAAGACCTTAACCATTAGGCCAGAGTACGACTCTAAGACCTTAGCTATTCGGCCAGAGTAAGAGATAAGACATTAACCAGTAGACAAGAGTAAGAGTTAAGACCTTAACCAGTAGGCCAGAGTAAGAGTCTAAGACCTTAGCTATTAGGCCAGAGTAAGAGTTAAGACCTTAGCTATTAGGCCAGAGTAAGAGTTAAGACCTTAACCAGCAGGCCAGAGTAAGAGTTAAGACCTTAACCAGTAGGCCAGAGTAAGAGTCTAAGACCTTAGCTATTAGGCCAGAGTAAGAGTTAAGACCTTAACTATTAGGCCAGAGTAAGAGTTAAGACATTAGCTATTAGGCCAGAGTAAGAGTTAAGACCTTAGTTATTAGGCCAGAGTAAGAGTTAAGACCTTAACCAATAGGCCAGAGTAAGAGTTAAGACCTTAACCATTAGGCCAGAGTACGAGTCTAAGACTTTAGCTATTAGGCCAGAGTAAGAGTTAAGACCTTAACCAGTAGGCCAGAGTAAGAGTTAAGACCTTAACCATTAGGCCAGAGTACGAGTCTAAGACCTTAGCTATTAGGCCAGAGTAAGAGTTAAGACCTTAACCAGTAGGCCAGAGTAAGAGTTAAGACCTTAACCATTAGGCCAGAGTACGAGTCTAAGACCTTAACTATTAGGCCAGAGTAAGAGTTAAGACCTTAGCTATTAGGCCAGAGTACGAGTCTAAGACCTTAGCTATTAGGCCAGAGTAAGATTTAAGACCTTAGCTATTAGGCCAGAGTAAGAGTTAAGACCTTAACCAGTAGGCCAGGGTAGGAGTTAAGACTTTAACCAGGAGGCCAAAGTAAGAGTTAAGACCTTAACCAGTATTCCAGAGGAAGAGTTAAGACCTTGACCAGTAGGCCAGAGTACGAGTCTAAGACCTTAGCTATTAGGCCAGAGTACGAGTTAAGACCTTAACCAGTAGGTCAGAGTACGAGTCTAAGACCTTAGCTATTAGGCCAGAGTACCAGTCTAAGACCTTAGCTATTAGGCCAGAGTAAGAGTTAAGACCTTAAACATTAGGCCAGAGTATGAGTCTAAGACCTTAGCTATTAGGCCAGAGTAAGAGTTAAGACCTTAGCTATTAGGCCAGAGTAAGAGTTAAGACCTTAACCATTAGGCCAGAGTACGACTCTAAGACCTTAGCTATTCGGCCAGAGTAAGAGTTAAGACCTTAACCAGTAGGCCAGAGTAAGAGTTAAGACCTTAACCAGTAGGCCAGAGTAAGAGTCTAAGACCTTAGCTATTAGGCCAGAGTAAGAGTTAAGACCTTAGCTATTAGGCCAGAGTAAGAGTTAAGACCTTAACCAGTAGGCCAGAGTAAGAGTTAAGACCTTAACCAGTAGGCCAGAGTAAGAGTCTAAGACCTTAGCTATTAGGCCAGAGTAAGAGTTAAGACCTTAACCATTAGGCCAGAGTACGAGTCTAAGCCCTTTGCTATTAGGCCAGAGTAAGAGTTAAGACCTTAGCTATTAGGCCCGAGTAAGAGTTAAGACCTTAACCAGTAGGCCAGAGAAAGAGTTAAGACCTTAACCATTAGGCCAGAGTACGAGTCTAAGCCCTTACCTATTAGGCCAGAGTAAGAGTTAAGACCTTAACCAGTAGGCCAGAGTAAGAGTTAAGACCTTAACCATTAGGCCAGAGTACGAGTCTAAGCCCTTACCTATTAGGCCAGAGTAAGAGTTAAAACCTTAGCCATTAGGCCAGAGTATGAGTCTAAGACCTTAGCTATTAGGCCAGAGTAAGAGTTAAGACCTTAGCTATTAGGCAAGAGTAAGAGTTAAGACCTTAACCAATAGGCCAGAGTAAGAGTTAAGACCTTAACCATTAGGCCAGAGTACGAGTCTAAGACTTTAGCTATTAGGCCAGAGTAAGAGTTAAGACCTTAACCAGTAGGCCAGAGTAAGAGTTAAGACCTTAACCATTAGGCCAGAGTACGAGTCTAAGACCTTAGCTATTAGGCCAGAGTAAGAGTTAAGACCTTAACCAGTAGGCCAGAGTAAGAGTTAAGACCTTAACCATTAGGCCAGAGTACGAGTCTAAGACCTTAGCTATTAGGCCAGAGTACGAGTCTAAGACCTTAGCTATTAGGCCAGAGTAAGATTTAAGACCTTAGCTATTAGGCCAGAGTAAGAGTTAAGACCTTAACCAGTAGGCCAGGGTAGGAGTTAAGACCTTAACCAGTAGGCCAAAGTAAGAGTTAAGACCTTAACCAGTATTCCAGAGTAAGAGTTAAGACCTTAACCAGTAGGCCAGAGTAAGAGTTAAAACCTTAACCATTAGGCCAGAGTATGAGTCTAAGACCTTAGCTATTAGGCCAGAGTAAGAGTTAAGACCTTAGCTATTAGGCCAGAGTAAGAGTTAAGACCTTAACCAGTAGGCCAGAGTAGAAGTTAAGACCTTAACCAGTAGGCCAAAGTAAGTGTTAAGACCTTAACCAGTATTCCAGAGTAAGAGTTAAGACCTTGACTAGTAGGCCAGAGTACGAGTCTAAGACCTTAGCTATTAGGCCAGAGTATGAGTTAAGACCTTAACCAGTAGGTCAGAGTACGAGTCTAAGACCTTAGCTATTAGGCCAGAGTACCAGTCTAAGACCTTAGCTATTAGGCCAGAGTAAGAGTTAAGACCTTAAACATTAGGCCAGAGTATGAGTCTAAGACCTTAGCTATTAGGCCAGAGTAAGAGTTAAGACCTTAGCTATTAGGCCAGAGTAAGAGTTAAGACCTTAACCATTAGGCCAGAGTACGAGTCTATGACCTTAGCTTTTCGGCCAGAGTAAGAGTTAAGACCTTAGCTATTAGGCCAGCGTAAGAGTTAAGACCTTAGCTATTAGGCCAGAGTAAGAGTTAAGACCTTAACCAGTAGGCCAGAGTAAGAGTTAAGACCTTAACCAGTAGGCCAGAGTAAGAGTCTAAGACCTTAGCTATTAGGCCAGAGTACGAGTCTAAGACCTTAGCTATTAGGCCAGAGTAAGAGTTAAGACCTTAACCAGTAGGCCAGAGTAAGAGTTAAGACCTTAATCATTAGGCCAGAGTACGAGTCTAAAACCTTAGCTATTAGGCCAGATTAAGAGTTAAGACCTTAACCAGTAGGCCAGAGTAAGAGTTAAGACCTTAATCATTAGGCCAGAGTACGAGTCTAAAACCTTAGCTATTAGGCCAGAGTAAGAGTTAAGACCTTAACCATTAGGCCAGATTAAGAGTCTAATACCTTTGCTATTAGGCCAGAGTAAGAGTTAGGACCTTAGCTATTAGGCCAGAGTAAGAGTTAAGACCTTAACCAGTAGGCCAGAGTAAGAGTTAATACCTTAACCATTAGGCCAGAGTATGAGTCTAAGACCTTAGCTATTAGGCCAGAATAAGAGTTAAGACCTTAACCAGTAGGCCAGAGTAAGAGTTAAGACCTTAATCATTAGGCCAGAGTACGAGTCTAAAACCTTAGCTATTAGGCCAGAGTAAGAGTTAAGACCTTAGCTATTAGGCCAGAGTAAGAGTAAAGTCCTTAACCAGTAGGCCAGAGTACGAGTCTAAGACCTTAGCTATTAGGCCAGAGTAAGAGTTAAGACCTTAACCAGTAGGCCAAAGTAAGAGTTAAGACCATAACCTGTAGGCCATAGTATGAGTCTAAGACCTTAGCTATTAGGCCAGAGTAAGAGTTAAGACCGTAGCTATTAGGCCAGAGTAAGAGTTAAGACCTTAACCATTAGGCCAGATTACGAGTCTAAGACCTTTGCTATTCGGCCAGAATAAGAGTTAAGACCTTATCTATTAGGCCAGAGTAAGAGTTAAGACCTTAACCAGTAGGCCAGAGTAAGAGTTAAGACCTTAACCATTAGGCCAGAGTACGCGTCTAAGCCCTTAGCTATTAGGCCAGAGTAAGAGTTAAGACCTTAACCAGTAGGCCAGAGTAAGAGTTAAGACCTTAACCATTAGGCCAGAGTACGAGTCTAAGACCTTAGCTATTAGGCCAGAGTAAGAGTTAAGACCTTATCAATTAGGCCATAGTAAGAGTTAAGACCTTAGCTATTAGGCCAGAGTAAGAGTTAAGACCTTAGTTATTAGGCCAGAGTAAGAGTTAAGACCTTAACCAATAGGCCAGAGTAAGAGTTAAGACCTTAACCATTAGGCCAGAGTACGAGTCTAAGACCTTAGCTATTAGGCCAGAGTAAGAGTTAAGACCTTAACCAATAGGCCAGAGTAAGAGTTAAGACCTTAACCATTAGGCCAGAGTACGAGTCTAAGACCTTAGCTATTAGGCCAGAGTAAGAGTTAAGACCTTAACCAGTAGGCCAGAGTAAGAGTTAAGACCTTAACCATTAGTCCAGAGTACGAGTCTAAGACCTTAGCTATTATCCCAGAGTAAGAGTTAAGACCTTAACCATTAGGCCAGATTACGAGTCTAATACCTTTGCTATTAGGCCAGAGTAAGAGTTAAGACCTTAGCTATTAGGCCAGAGTAAGAGTTGAGACCTTAACCAGTAGGCCAGAGTAAGAGTTAGGACCTTAACCATTAGGCCAGAGTACGAGTCTAAGACCTTAGCTATTAGGCCAGAGTAAGAGTTAAGACCTTAGCTATTAGGCCAGAGTACGAGTCTAAGACCTTAGCTATTAGGCCAGAGTAAGATTTAAGACCTTGGCTATTAGGCCAGAGTAAGAGTTAGGACCTTAACCAGTAGGCCAGAGTAAGAGTTAAGACCTTAACCATTAGTCCAGAGTACGAGTCTAAGACCTTAGCTATTATCCCAGAGTAAGAGTTAAGACCTTAACCATTAGGCCAGATTACGAGTCTAATACCTTTGCTATTAGGCCAGAGTAAGAGTTAAGACCTTAGCTATTAGGCCAGAGTAAGAGTTAAGACCTTAACCAGTAGGCCAGAGTAAGAGTTAGGACCTTAACCATTAGGCCAGAGTACGAGTCTAAGACCTTAGCTATTAGGCCAGAGTAAGAGTTAAGACCTTAGCTATTAGGCCAGAGTACGAGTCTAAGACCTTAGCTATTAGGCCAGAGTAAGATTTAAGACCTTGGCTATTAGGCCAGAGTAAGAGTTAGGACCTTAACCTGTAGGCCAGGGTAGGAGTTAAGACCTTAACCAGTAGGCCAAAGTAAGAGTTAAGACCTTAACCAGTATTCCAGAGTAAGAGTTAAGACCTTGACCAGTAGGCCAGAGTACGAGTCTAAGACCTTAGCTATTAGGCCAGAGTACGAGTTAAGACCTTAACCAGTAGGTCAGAGTACGAGTCTAAGACCTTAGCTATTAGGCCAGAGTACCAGTCTAAGACCTTAGCTATTAGGCCAGAGTAAGAGTTAAGACCTTAAACATTAGGCCAGAGTGTGAGTCTAAGACCTTAGCTATTAGGCCAGAGTAAGAGTTAAGACCTTAGCTATTAGGCCAGAGTAAGAGTTAAGACCTTAACCATTAGGCCAGAGTACGACTCTAAGACCTTAGCTATTCGGCCAGAGTAAGAGTTAAGACATTAACCAGTAGACAAGAGTAAGAGTTAAGACCTTAACCAGTAGGCCAGAGTAAGAGTCTAAGACCTTAGCTATTAGGCCAGAGTAAGAGTTAAGACCTTAGCTATTAGGCCAGAGTAAGAGTTAAGACCTTAACCAGCAGGCCAGAGTAAGAGTTAAGACCTTAACCAGTAGGCCAGAGTAAGAGTCTAAGACCTTAGCTATTAGGCCAGAGTAAGAGTTAAGACCTTAACCATTAGGCCAGAGTACGAGTCTAAGCCCTTTGCTATTAGGCCAGAGTAAGAGTTAAGACCTTAGCTATTAGGCCAGAGTAAGAGTTAAGACCTTAAACAGTAGGCCAGAGAAAGAGTTAAGACCTTAACCATTAGGCCAGAGTACGAGTCTAAGCCCTTACCTATTAGGCCAGAGTAAGAGTTAAGACCTTAACCAGTAGGCCAGAGTAAGAGTTAAGACCTTAACCATTGGGCCAGAGTACGAGTCTAAGCCCTTACCTATTAGGCCAGAGTAAGAGTTAAGACCTTAACCATTAGGCCAGAGTATGAGTCTAAGACCTTAGCTATTAGGCCAGAGTAAGAGTTAAGACCTTAGCTATTAGGCCAGAGTAAGAGTTAAGACCTTAACCAATAGGCCAGAGTAAGAGTTAAGACCTTAACCATTAGGCCAGAGTACGAGTCTAAGACCTTAGCTATTAGGCCAGAGTAAGAATTAAGACCTTAACCAGTAGGCCAGAGTAAGAGTTAGGACCTTAACCATTAGGCCAGAGTAAGAGTTAAGACCTTAACCAGTAGGCCAGAGTAAGAGTTAAGACCTTAACCATTAGGCCAGAGTACGAGTCTAAGACCTTAGCTATTAGGCCAGAGTAAGAGTTAAGACCTTAACCAGTAGGCCAGAGTAAGAGTTAAGACCTTAACCAGTAGGCCAGATTACGAGTCTAAGATCTTTGCTATTAGGCCATAGTAAGATTTAAGACCTTAGCTATTAGGCCAGAGTAAGAGTTAAGACCTTAACCAGTAGGCCAGAGTAAGAGTTAAGACCTTAACCATTAGGCCAGAGTACGAGTCTAAGACCTTAGCTATTAGGTCAGAGTAAGAGTTAAGACCTTAACCAGTAGGCCAGAGTAAGAGTTAAGACCTTAACCAGTAGGCCAGAGTACGAGTCTAAGACCTTAGCTATTAGGCCAGAGTAAGAGTTAAGACCTTAACCAGTAGGCCAAAGTAAGAGTTAAGACCATAACCTGTAGGCCATAGTATGAGTCTAAGACCTTAGCTATTAGGCCAGAGTAAGAGTTAAGACCTTAGCTATTAGGCCAGAGTAAGAGTTAAAACCTTAACCATTAGGCCAGATTACGAGTCTAAGATCTTTGCTATTAGGCCATAGTAAGATTTAAGACCTTAGCTATTAGGCCAGAGTAAGAGTTAAGACCTTAACCAGTAGGCCAGAGTAAGAGTTAAGACCTTAACCATTAGGCCAGAGTACTAGTCTAAGACCTTAGCTATTAGGTCAGAGTAAGAGTTAAGACCTTAACCAGTAGGCCAGAGTAAGAGTTAAGACCTTAACCTGTAGGCCATAGTACGAGTCTAAGACCTTAGCTATTAGGCCAGAGTAAGAGTTAAGACCTTAACCAGTAGGCCAGAGTAAGAGTTAAGACCTTAACCTGTAGGCCATAGTAAGAGTCTAAGACCTTAGCTATTAGGCCAGAGTAAGAGTTAAGACCTTAACTATTAGGCCAGAGTAAGAGTTAAGACCTTAACCATTAGGCCAGATTACGAGTCTAAGACCTTTGCTATTCGGCCAGAATAAGAGTTAAGACCTTATCTATTAGGCCAGAGTAAGAGTTAAGACCTTAACCAGTAGGCCAGAGTAAGAGTTAAGACCTTAACCATTAGGCCAGAGTACGCGTCTAAGCCCTTAGCTATTAGGCCAGAGTAAGAGTTAAGACCTTAACCAGTAGGCCAGAGTAAGAGTTAAGACCTTAACCATTAGGCCAGAGTACGAGTCTAAGACCTTAGCTATTAGGCCAGAGTAAGAGTTAAGACCTTATCAATTAGGCCAGAGTAAGAGTTAAGACCTTAGCTATTAGGCCAGAGTACGAGTCTAAGACATTAGCTATTAGGCCAGAGTAAGAGTTAAGACCTTAACCAATAGGCCAGAGTAAGAGTTAAGACCTTAACCATTAGGCCAGAGTACGAGTCTAAGACCTTAGCTATTAGGTCAGAGTAAGAGTTAAGACCTTAACCAGTAGGCCAGAGTAAGAGTTAAGACCTTAACCATTAGGCCAGAGTACGAGTCTAAGACATTAGCTATTAGGCCAGAATAAGAGTTAAGACCTTAACCAGTAGGCCAGAGTAAGAGTTAAGACCTTAACCATTAGTCCAGAGTACGAGTCTAAGACCTTAGCTATTATCCCAGAGTAAGAGTTAAGACCTTAACCATTAGGCCAGATTACGAGTCTAATACCTTTGCTATTAGGCCAGAGTAAGAGTTAAGACCTTAGCTATTAGGCCAGAGTAAGAGTTAAGACCTTAACCAGTAGGCCAGAGTAAGAGTTAAGACCTTAACCATTAGGCCAGAGTACGAGTCTAAGCCCTTACCTATTAGGCCAGAGTAAGAGTTAAGACCTTAACCAGTAGGCCAGAGTAAGAGTTAAGGCCTTAACCATTAGGCCAGAGTATGAGTCTAAGACCTTAGCTATTAGGCCAGAGTAAGAGTTAAGACCTTAACTATTAGGCCAGAGTAAGAGTTAAGACATTAGCTATTAGGCCAGAGTAAGAGTTAAGACCTTAGTTATTAGGCCAGAGTAAGAGTTAAGACCTTAACCAATAGGCCAGAGTAAGAGTTAAGACCTTAACCATTAGGCCAGAGTACGAGTCTAAGACTTTAGCTATTAGGCCAGAGTAAGAGTTAAGACCTTAACCAGTAGGCCAGAGTAAGAGTTAAGACCGTAACCATTAGGCCAGAGTACGAGTCTAAGACCTTAGCTATTAGGCCAGAGTAAGAGTTAAGACCTTAACCAGTAGGCCAGAGTAAGAGTTAAGACCTTAACCATTAGGCCAGAGTACGAGTCTAAGACCTTAGCTATTAGGCCAGAGTAAGAGTTAAGACCTTAGCTATTAGGCCAGAGTACGAGTCTAAGACCTTAGCTATTAGGCCAGAGTAAGATTTAAGACCTTAGCTATTAGGCCAGAGTAAGAGTTAAGACCTTAACCAGTAGGCCAGGTTAGGAGTTAAGACTTTAACCAGTAGGCCAAAGTAAGAGTTAAGACCTTAACCAGTATTCCAGAGGAAGAGTTAAGACCTTGACCAGTAGTCCAGAGTACGAGTCTAAGACCTTAGCTATTAGGCCAGAGTACGAGTTAAGACCTTAACCAGTAGGTCAGAGTACGAGTCTAAGACCTTAGCTATTAGGCCAGAGTACCAGTCTAAGACCTTAGCTATTAGGCCAGAGTAAGAGTTAAGACCTTAAACATTAGGCCAGAGTATGAGTCTAAGACCTTAGCTATTAGGCCAGAGTAAGAGTTAAGACCTTAGCTATTAGGCCAGAGTAAGAGTTAGGCCTTAACCATTAGGCCAGAGTACGACTCTAAGACCTTAGCTATTCGGCCAGAGTAAGAGTTAAGACCTTAACCAGTAGGCCAGAGTAAGAGTTAAGACCTTAACCAGTAGGCCAGAGTAAGAGTCTAAGACCTTAGCTATTAGGCCAGAGTAAGAGTTAAGACCTTAGCTATTAGGCCAGAGTAAGAATTAAGACCTTAACCAGTAGGCCAGAGTAAGAGTCTAAGACCTTAGCTATTAGGCCAGAGTAAGAGTTAAGACCTTAACCATTAGGCAAGAGTACGAGTCTAAGCCCTTTGCTATTAGGCCAGAGTAAGAGTTAAGACCTTAACCATTAGGCCAGAGTACGAGTCTATGACCTTAGCTATTCGGCCAGAGTAAGAGTTAAGACCTTAGCTATTAGGCCAGCGTAAGAGTTAAGACCTTAGCTATTAGGCCAGAATAAGAGTTAAGACCTTAACCAGTAGGCCAGAGTAAGAGTTAAGACCTTAATCATTAGGCCAGAGTACGAGTCTAAAACCTTAGCTATTAGGCCAGAGTAAGAGTTAAGACCTTAGCTATTAGGCCAGAGTAAGAGTAAAGACCTTAACCAGTAGGCCAGAGTACGAGTCTAAGACCTTAGCTATTAGGCCAGAGTAAGAGTTAAGACCTTAACCAGTAGGCCAAAGTAAGAGTTAAGACCATAACCTGTAGGCCATAGTATGAGTCTAAGACCTTAGCTATTAGGCCAGAGTAAGAGTTAAGACCGTAGCTATTAGGCCAGAGTAAGAGTTAAGACCTTAACCATTAGGCCAGATTACGAGTCTAAGACCTTTGCTATTCGGCCAGAATAAGAGTTAAGACCTTATCTATTAGGCCAGAGTAAGAGTTAAGACCTTAACCAGTAGGCCAGAGTAAGAGTTAAGACCTTAACCATTAGGCCAGAGTACGCGTCTAAGCCCTTAGCTATTAGGCCAGAGTAAGAGTTAAGACCTTAACCAGTAGGCCAGAGTAAGAGTTAAGACCTTAACCATTAGGCCAGAGTACGAGTCTAAGACCTTAGCTATTAGGCCAGAGTAAGAGTTAAGACCTTATCAATTAGGCCATAGTAAGAGTTAAGACCTTAGCTATTAGGCCAGAGTAAGAGTTAAGACCTTAGTTATTAGGCCAGAGTAAGAGTTAAGACCTTAACCAATAGGCCAGAGTAAGAGTTAAGACCTTAACCATTAGGCCAGAGTACGAGTCTAAGACCTTAGCTATTAGGCCAGAGTAAGAGTTAAGACCTTAACCAGTAGGCCAGAGAAAGAGTTAAGACCTTAACCATTAGGCCAGAGTACGAGTCTAAGCCCTTACCTATTAGGCCAGAGTAAGAGTTAAGACCTTAACCAGTAGGCCAGAGTAAGAGTTAAGACCTTAACCATTAGGCCAGAGTACGAGTCTAAGCCCTTACCTATTAGGCCAGAGTAAGAGTTAAAACCTTAGCCATTAGGCCAGAGTATGAGTCTAAGACCTTAGCTATTAGGCCAGAGTAAGAGTTAAGACCTTAGCTATTAGGCAAGAGTAAGAGTTAAGACCTTAACCAATAGGCCAGAGTAAGAGTTAAGACCTTAACCATTAGGCCAGAGTACGAGTCTAAGACTTTAGCTATTAGGCCAGAGTAAGAGTTAAGACCTTAACCAGTAGGCCAGAGTAAGAGTTAAGACCTTAACCATTAGGCCAGAGTACGAGTCTAAGACCTTAGCTATTAGGCCAGAGTAAGAGTTAAGACCTTAACCAGTAGGCCAGAGTAAGAGTTAAGACCTTAACCATTAGGCCAGAGTACGAGTCTAAGACCTTAGCTATTAGGCCAGAGTACGAGTCTAAGACCTTAGCTATTAGGCCAGAGTAAGATTTAAGACCTTAGCTATTAGGCCAGAGTAAGAGTTAAGACCTTAACCAGTAGGCCAGGGTAGGAGTTAAGACCTTAACCAGTAGGCCAAAGTAAGAGTTAAGACCTTAACCAGTATTCCAGAGTAAGAGTTAAGACCTTAACCAGTAGGCCAGAGTAAGAGTTAAAACCTTAACCATTAGGCCAGAGTATGAGTCTAAGACCTTAGCTATTAGGCCAGAGTAAGAGTTAAGACCTTAGCTATTAGGCCAGAGTAAGAGTTAAGACCTTAACCAGTAGGCCAGAGTAGAAGTTAAGACCTTAACCAGTAGGCCAAAGTAAGTGTTAAGACCTTAACCAGTATTCCAGAGTAAGAGTTAAGACCTTGACTAGTAGGCCAGAGTACGAGTCTAAGACCTTAGCTATTAGGCCAGAGTATGAGTTAAGACCTTAACCAGTAGGTCAGAGTACGAGTCTAAGACCTTAGCTATTAGGCCAGAGTACCAGTCTAAGACCTTAGCTATTAGGCCAGAGTAAGAGTTAAGACCTTAAACATTAGGCCAGAGTATGAGTCTAAGACCTTAGCTATTAGGCCAGAGTAAGAGTTAAGACCTTAGCTATTAGGCCAGAGTAAGAGTTAAGACCTTAACCATTAGGCCAGAGTACGAGTCTATGACCTTAGCTTTTCGGCCAGAGTAAGAGTTAAGACCTTAGCTATTAGGCCAGCGTAAGAGTTAAGACCTTAGCTATTAGGCCAGAGTAAGAGTTAAGACCTTAACCAGTAGGCCAGAGTAAGAGTTAAGACCTTAACCAGTAGGCCAGAGTAAGAGTCTAAGACCTTAGCTATTAGGCCAGAGTACGAGTCTAAGACCTTAGCTATTAGGCCAGAGTAAGAGTTAAGACCTTAACCAGTAGGCCAGAGTAAGAGTTAAGACCTTAATCATTAGGCCAGAGTACGAGTCTAAAACCTTAGCTATTAGGCCAGATTAAGAGTTAAGACCTTAACCAGTAGGCCAGAGTAAGAGTTAAGACCTTAATCATTAGGCCAGAGTACGAGTCTAAAACCTTAGCTATTAGGCCAGAGTAAGAGTTAAGACCTTAACCATTAGGCCAGATTAAGAGTCTAATACCTTTGCTATTAGGCCAGAGTAAGAGTTAGGACCTTAGCTATTAGGCCAGAGTAAGAGTTAAGACCTTAACCAGTAGGCCAGAGTAAGAGTTAATACCTTAACCATTAGGCCAGAGTATGAGTCTAAGACCTTAGCTATTAGGCCAGAATAAGAGTTAAGACCTTAACCAGTAGGCCAGAGTAAGAGTTAAGACCTTAATCATTAGGCCAGAGTACGAGTCTAAAACCTTAGCTATTAGGCCAGAGTAAGAGTTAAGACCTTAGCTATTAGGCCAGAGTAAGAGTAAAGTCCTTAACCAGTAGGCCAGAGTACGAGTCTAAGACCTTAGCTATTAGGCCAGAGTAAGAGTTAAGACCTTAACCAGTAGGCCAAAGTAAGAGTTAAGACCATAACCTGTAGGCCATAGTATGAGTCTAAGACCTTAGCTATTAGGCCAGAGTAAGAGTTAAGACCGTAGCTATTAGGCCAGAGTAAGAGTTAAGACCTTAACCATTAGGCCAGATTACGAGTCTAAGACCTTTGCTATTCGGCCAGAATAAGAGTTAAGACCTTATCTATTAGGCCAGAGTAAGAGTTAAGACCTTAACCAGTAGGCCAGAGTAAGAGTTAAGACCTTAACCATTAGGCCAGAGTACGCGTCTAAGCCCTTAGCTATTAGGCCAGAGTAAGAGTTAAGACCTTAACCAGTAGGCCAGAGTAAGAGTTAAGACCTTAACCATTAGGCCAGAGTACGAGTCTAAGACCTTAGCTATTAGGCCAGAGTAAGAGTTAAGACCTTATCAATTAGGCCATAGTAAGAGTTAAGACCTTAGCTATTAGGCCAGAGTAAGAGTTAAGACCTTAGTTATTAGGCCAGAGTAAGAGTTAAGACCTTAACCAATAGGCCAGAGTAAGAGTTAAGACCTTAACCATTAGGCCAGAGTACGAGTCTAAGACCTTAGCTATTAGGCCAGAGTAAGAGTTAAGACCTTAACCAATAGGCCAGAGTAAGAGTTAAGACCTTAACCATTAGGCCAGAGTACGAGTCTAAGACCTTAGCTATTAGGCCAGAGTAAGAGTTAAGACCTTAACCAGTAGGCCAGAGTAAGAGTTAAGACCTTAACCATTAGTCCAGAGTACGAGTCTAAGACCTTAGCTATTATCCCAGAGTAAGAGTTAAGACCTTAACCATTAGGCCAGATTACGAGTCTAATACCTTTGCTATTAGGCCAGAGTAAGAGTTAAGACCTTAGCTATTAGGCCAGAGTAAGAGTTGAGACCTTAACCAGTAGGCCAGAGTAAGAGTTAGGACCTTAACCATTAGGCCAGAGTACGAGTCTAAGACCTTAGCTATTAGGCCAGAGTAAGAGTTAAGACCTTAGCTATTAGGCCAGAGTACGAGTCTAAGACCTTAGCTATTAGGCCAGAGTAAGATTTAAGACCTTGGCTATTAGGCCAGAGTAAGAGTTAGGACCTTAACCAGTAGGCCAGAGTAAGAGTTAAGATCTTAACCATTAGTCCAGAGTACGAGTCTAAGACCTTAGCTATTATCCCAGAGTAAGAGTTAAGACCTTAACCATTAGGCCAGATTACGAGTCTAATACCTTTGCTATTAGGCCAGAGTAAGAGTTAAGACCTTAGCTATTAGGCCAGAGTAAGAGTTAAGACCTTAACCAGTAGGCCAGAGTAAGAGTTAGGACCTTAACCATTAGGCCAGAGTACGAGTCTAAGACCTTAGCTATTAGGCCAGAGTAAGAGTTAAGACCTTAGCTATTAGGCCAGAGTACGAGTCTAAGACCTTAGCTATTAGGCCAGAGTAAGATTTAAGACCTTGGCTATTAGGCCAGAGTAAGAGTTAGGACCTTAACCTGTAGGCCAGGGTAGGAGTTAAGACCTTAACCAGTAGGCCAAAGTAAGAGTTAAGACCTTAACCAGTATTCCAGAGTAAGAGTTAAGACCTTGACCAGTAGGCCAGAGTACGAGTCTAAGACCTTAGCTATTAGGCCAGAGTACGAGTTAAGACCTTAACCAGTAGGTCAGAGTACGAGTCTAAGACCTTAGCTATTAGGCCAGAGTACCAGTCTAAGACCTTAGCTATTAGGCCAGAGTAAGAGTTAAGACCTTAAACATTAGGCCAGAGTGTGAGTCTAAGACCTTAGCTATTAGGCCAGAGTAAGAGTTAAGACCTTAGCTATTAGGCCAGAGTAAGAGTTAAGACCTTAACCATTAGGCCAGAGTACGACTCTAAGACCTTAGCTATTCGGCCAGAGTAAGAGTTAAGACATTAACCAGTAGACAAGAGTAAGAGTTAAGACCTTAACCAGTAGGCCAGAGTAAGAGTCTAAGACCTTAGCTATTAGGCCAGAGTAAGAGTTGAGACCTTAGCTATTAGGCCAGAGTAAGAGTTAAGA
The DNA here is from genome assembly GCF_964204655.1 of Triturus cristatus. Taxonomy (NCBI): domain Eukaryota; kingdom Metazoa; phylum Chordata; class Amphibia; order Caudata; family Salamandridae; genus Triturus; species Triturus cristatus. The sequence goes on along the minus strand of NC_140589.1, from coordinate 1,097,920,377 downwards.
CCTTAACCAGCAGGCCAGAGTAAGAGTTAAGACCTTAACCAGTAGGCCAGAGTAAGAGTCTAAGACCTTAGCTATTAGGCCAGAGTAAGAGTTAAGACCTTAACCATTAGGCCAGAGTACGAGTCTAAGCCCTTTGCTATTAGGCCAGAGTAAGAGTTAAGACCTTAGCTATTAGGCCAGAGTAAGAGTTAAGACCTTAAACAGTAGGCCAGAGAAAGAGTTAAGACCTTAACCATTAGGCCAGAGTACGAGTCTAAGCCCTTACCTATTAGGCCAGAGTAAGAGTTAAGACCTTAACCAGTAGGCCAGAGTAAGAGTTAAGACCTTAACCATTGGGCCAGAGTACGAGTCTAAGCCCTTACCTATTAGGCCAGAGTAAGAGTTAAGACCTTAACCATTAGGCCAGAGTATGAGTCTAAGACCTTAGCTATTAGGCCAGAGTAAGAGTTAAGACCTTAGCTATTAGGCCAGAGTAAGAGTTAAGACCTTAACCAATAGGCCAGAGTAAGAGTTAAGACTTAACCATTAGGCCAGAGTACGAGTCTAAGACCTTAGCTATTAGGCCAGAGTAAGAATTAAGACCTTAACCAGTAGGCCAGAGTAAGAGTTAGGACCTTAACCATTAGGCCAGAGTAAGAGTTAAGACCTTAACCAGTAGGCCAGAGTAAGAGTTAAGACCTTAACCATTAGGCCAGAGTACGAGTCTAAGACCTTAGCTATTAGGCCAGAGTAAGAGTTAAGACCTTAACCAGTAGGCCAGAGTAAGAGTTAAGACCTTAACCAGTAGGCCAGATTACGAGTCTAAGATCTTTGCTATTAGGCCATAGTAAGATTTAAGACCTTAGCTATTAGGCCAGAGTAAGAGTTAAGACCTTAACCAGTAGGCCAGAGTAAGAGTTAAGACCTTAACCATTAGGCCAGAGTACGAGTCTAAGACCTTAGCTATTAGGTCAGAGTAAGAGTTAAGACCTTAACCAGTAGGCCAGAGTAAGAGTTAAGACCTTAACCAGTAGGCCAGAGTACGAGTCTAAGACCTTAGCTATTAGGCCAGAGTAAGAGTTAAGACCTTAACCAGTAGGCCAAAGTAAGAGTTAAGACCATAACCTGTAGGCCATAGTATGAGTCTAAGACCTTAGCTATTAGGCCAGAGTAAGAGTTAAGACCTTAGCTATTAGGCCAGAGTAAGAGTTAAAACCTTAACCATTAGGCCAGATTACGAGTCTAAGATCTTTGCTATTAGGCCATAGTAAGATTTAAGACCTTAGCTATTAGGCCAGAGTAAGAGTTAAGACCTTAACCAGTAGGCCAGAGTAAGAGTTAAGACCTTAACCATTAGGCCAGAGTACGAGTCTAAGACCTTAGCTATTAGGTCAGAGTAAGAGTTAAGACCTTAACCAGTAGGCCAGAGTAAGAGTTAAGACCTTAACCTGTAGGCCATAGTACGAGTCTAAGACCTTAGCTATTAGGCCAGAGTAAGAGTTAAGACCTTAACCAGTAGGCCAGAGTAAGAGTTAAGACCTTAACCTGTAGGCCATAGTAAGAGTCTAAGACCTTAGCTATTAGGCCAGAGTAAGAGTTAAGACCTTAACTATTAGGCCAGAGTAAGAGTTAAGACCTTAACCATTAGGCCAGATTACGAGTCTAAGACCTTTGCTATTCGGCCAGAATAAGAGTTAAGACCTTATCTATTAGGCCAGAGTAAGAGTTAAGACCTTAACCAGTAGGCCAGAGTAAGAGTTAAGACCTTAACCATTAGGCCAGAGTACGCGTCTAAGCCCTTAGCTATTAGGCCAGAGTAAGAGTTAAGACCTTAACCAGTAGGCCAGAGTAAGAGTTAAGACCTTAACCATTAGGCCAGAGTACGAGTCTAAGACCTTAGCTATTAGGCCAGAGTAAGAGTTAAGACCTTATCAATTAGGCCAGAGTAAGAGTTAAGACCTTAGCTATTAGGCCAGAGTACGAGTCTAAGACATTAGCTATTAGGCCAGAGTAAGAGTTAAGACCTTAACCAATAGGCCAGAGTAAGAGTTAAGACCTTAACCATTAGGCCAGAGTACGAGTCTAAGACCTTAGCTATTAGGCCAGAGTAAGAGTTAAGACCTTAACCAGTAGGCCAGAGTAAGAGTTAAGACCTTAACCATTAGGCCAGAGTACGAGTCTAAGACATTAGCTATTAGGCCAGAATAAGAGTTAAGACCTTAACCAGTAGGCCAGAGTAAGAGTTAAGACCTTAACCATTAGTCCAGAGTACGAGTCTAAGACCTTAGCTATTATCCCAGAGTAAGAGTTAAGACCTTAACCATTAGGCCAGATTACGAGTCTAATACCTTTGCTATTAGGCCAGAGTAAGAGTTAAGACCTTAGCTATTAGGCCAGAGTAAGAGTTAAGACCTTAACCAGTATGCCAGAGTAAGAGTTAAGACCTTAACCATTAGGCCAGAGTACGAGTCTAAGCCCTTACCTATTAGGCCAGAGTAAGAGTTAAGACCTTAACCAGTAGGCCAGAGTAAGAGTTAAGGCCTTAACCATTAGGCCAGAGTATGAGTCTAAGACCTTAGCTATTAGGCCAGAGTAAGAGTTAAGACCTTAACTATTAGGCCAGAGTAAGAGTTAAGACATTAGCTATTAGGCCAGAGTAAGAGTTAAGACCTTAGTTATTAGGCCAGAGTAAGAGTTAAGACCTTAACCAATAGGCCAGAGTAAGAGTTAAGACCTTAACCATTAGGCCAGAGTACGAGTCTAAGACTTTAGCTATTAGGCCAGAGTAAGAGTTAAGACCTTAACCAGTAGGCCAGAGTAAGAGTTAAGACCTTAACCATTAGGCCAGAGTACGAGTCTAAGACCTTAGCTATTAGGCCAGAGTAAGAGTTAAGACCTTAACCAGTAGGCCAGAGTAAGAGTTAAGACCTTAACCATTAGGCCAGAGTACGAGTCTAAGACCTTAGCTATTAGGCCAGAGTAAGAGTTAAGACCTTAGCTATTAGGCCAGAGTACGAGTCTAAGACCTTAGCTATTAGGCCAGAGTAAGATTTAAGACCTTAGCTATTAGGCCAGAGTAAGAGTTAAGACCTTAACCAGTAGGCCAGGTTAGGAGTTAAGACTTTAACCAGTAGGCCAAAGTAAGAGTTAAGACCTTAACCAGTATTCCAGAGGAAGAGTTAAGACCTTGACCAGTAGTCCAGAGTACGAGTCTAAGACCTTAGCTATTAGGCCAGAGTACGAGTTAAGACCTTAACCAGTAGGTCAGAGTACGAGTCTAAGACCTTAGCTATTAGGCCAGAGTACCAGTCTAAGACCTTAGCTATTAGGCCAGAGTAAGAGTTAAGACCTTAAACATTAGGCCAGAGTATGAGTCTAAGACCTTAGCTATTAGGCCAGAGTAAGAGTTAAGACCTTAGCTATTAGGCCAGAGTAAGAGTTAGGCCTTAACCATTAGGCCAGAGTACGACTCTAAGACCTTAGCTATTCGGCCAGAGTAAGAGTTAAGACCTTAACCAGTAGGCCAGAGTAAGAGTTAAGACCTTAACCAGTAGGCCAGAGTAAGAGTCTAAGACCTTAGCTATTAGGCCAGAGTAAGAGTTAAGACCTTAGCTATTAGGCCAGAGTAAGAATTAAGACCTTAACCAGTAGGCCAGAGTAAGAGTCTAAGACCTTAGCTATTAGGCCAGAGTAAGAGTTAAGACCTTAACCATTAGGCAAGAGTACGAGTCTAAGCCCTTTGCTATTAGGCCAGAGTAAGAGTTAAGACCTTAACCATTAGGCCAGAGTACGAGTCTATGACCTTAGCTATTCGGCCAGAGTAAGAGTTAAGACCTTAGCTATTAGGCCAGCGTAAGAGTTAAGACCTTAGCTATTAGGCCAGAATAAGAGTTAAGACCTTAACCAGTAGGCCAGAGTAAGAGTTAAGACCTTAATCATTAGGCCAGAGTACGAGTCTAAAACCTTAGCTATTAGGCCAGAGTAAGAGTTAAGACCTTAGCTATTAGGCCAGAGTAAGAGTAAAGACCTTAACCAGTAGGCCAGAGTACGAGTCTAAGACCTTAGCTATTAGGCCAGAGTAAGAGTTAAGACCTTAACCAGTAGGCCAAAGTAAGAGTTAAGACCATAACCTGTAGGCCATAGTATGAGTCTAAGACCTTAGCTATTAGGCCAGAGTAAGAGTTAAGACCGTAGCTATTAGGCCAGAGTAAGAGTTAAGACCTTAACCATTAGGCCAGATTACGAGTCTAAGACCTTTGCTATTCGGCCAGAATAAGAGTTAAGACCTTATCTATTAGGCCAGAGTAAGAGTTAAGACCTTAACCAGTAGGCCAGAGTAAGAGTTAAGACCTTAACCATTAGGCCAGAGTACGCGTCTAAGCCCTTAGCTATTAGGCCAGAGTAAGAGTTAAGACCTTAACCAGTAGGCCAGAGTAAGAGTTAAGACCTTAACCATTAGGCCAGAGTACGAGTCTAAGACCTTAGCTATTAGGCCAGAGTAAGAGTTAAGACCTTATCAATTAGGCCATAGTAAGAGTTAAGACCTTAGCTATTAGGCCAGAGTAAGAGTTAAGACCTTAGTTATTAGGCCAGAGTAAGAGTTAAGACCTTAACCAATAGGCCAGAGTAAGAGTTAAGACCTTAACCATTAGGCCAGAGTACGAGTCTAAGACCTTAGCTATTAGGCCAGAGTAAGAGTTAAGACCTTAACCAATAGGCCAGAGTAAGAGTTAAGACCTTAACCATTAGGCCAGAGTACGAGTCTAAGACCTTAGCTATTAGGCCAGAGTAAGAGTTAAGACCTTAACCAGTAGGCCAGAGTAAGAGTTAAGACCTTAACCATTAGTCCAGAGTACGAGTCTAAGACCTTAGCTATTATCCCAGAGTAAGAGTTAAGACCTTAACCATTAGGCCAGATTACGAGTCTAATACCTTTGCTATTAGGCCAGAGTAAGAGTTAAGACCTTAGCTATTAGGCCAGAGTAAGAGTTAAGACCTTAACCAGTAGGCCAGAGTAAGAGTTAGGACCTTAACCATTAGGCCAGAGTACGAGTCTAAGACCTTAGCTATTAGGCCAGAGTAAGAGTTAAGACCTTAGCTATTAGGCCAGAGTACGAGTCTAAGACCTTAGCTATTAGGCCAGAGTAAGATTTAAGACCTTGGCTATTAGGCCAGAGTAAGAGTTAGGACCTTAACCAGTAGGCCAGAGTAAGAGTTAAGACCTTAACCATTAGTCCAGAGTACGAGTCTAAGACCTTAGCTATTATCCCAGAGTAAGAGTTAAGACCTTAACCATTAGGCCAGATTACGAGTCTAATACCTTTGCTATTAGGCCAGAGTAAGAGTTAAGACCTTAGCTATTAGGCCAGAGTAAGAGTTAAGACCTTAACCAGTAGGCCAGAGTAAGAGTTAGGACCTTAACCATTAGGCCAGAGTACGAGTCTAAGACCTTAGCTATTAGGCCAGAGTAAGAGTTAAGACCTTAGCTATTAGGCCAGAGTACGAGTCTAAGACCTTAGCTATTAGGCCAGAGTAAGATTTAAGACCTTGGCTATTAGGCCAGAGTAAGAGTTAGGACCTTAACCTGTAGGCCAGGGTAGGAGTTAAGACCTTAACCAGTAGGCCAAAGTAAGAGTTAAGACCTTAACCAGTATTCCAGAGTAAGAGTTAAGACCTTGACCAGTAGGCCAGAGTACGAGTCTAAGACCTTAGCTATTAGGCCAGAGTACAAGTTAAGACCTTAACCAGTAGGTCAGAGTACGAGTCTAAGACCTTAGCTATTAGGCCAGAGTACCAGTCTAAGACCTTAGCTATTAGGCCAGAGTAAGAGTTAAGACCTTAAACATTAGGCCAGAGTGTGAGTCTAAGACCTTAGCTATTAGGCCAGAGTAAGAGTTAAGACCTTAGCTATTAGGCCAGAGTAAGAGTTAAGACCTTAACCATTAGGCCAGAGTACGACTCTAAGACCTTAGCTATTCGGCCAGAGTAAGAGTTAAGACATTAACCAGTAGACAAGAGTAAGAGTTAAGACCTTAACCAGTAGGCCAGAGTAAGAGTCTAAGACCTTAGCTATTAGGCCAGAGTAAGAGTTAAGACCTTAGCTATTAGGCCAGAGTAAGAGTTAAGACCTTAACCAGCAGGCCAGAGTAAGAGTTAAGACCTTAACCAGTAGGCCAGAGTAAGAGTCTAAGACCTTAGCTATTAGGCCAGAGTAAGAGTTAAGACCTTAACCATTAGGCCAGAGTACGAGTCTAAGCCCTTTGCTATTAGGCCAGAGTAAGAGTTAAGACCTTAGCTATTAGGCCAGAGTAAGAGTTAAGACCTTAAACAGTAGGCCAGAGAAAGAGTTAAGACCTTAACCATTAGGCCAGAGTACGAGTCTAAGCCCTTACCTATTAGGCCAGAGTAAGAGTTAAGACCTTAACCAGTAGGCCAGAGTAAGAGTTAAGACCTTAACCATTGGGCCAGAGTACGAGTCTAAGCCCTTACCTATTAGGCCAGAGTAAGAGTTAAGACCTTAACCATTAGGCCAGAGTATGAGTCTAAGACCTTAGCTATTAGGCCAGAGTAAGAGTTAAGACCTTAGCTATTAGGCCAGAGTAAGAGTTAAGACCTTAACCAATAGGCCAGAGTAAGAGTTAAGACCTTAACCATTAGGCCAGAGTACGAGTCTAAGACTTTAGCTATTAGGCCAGAGTAAGAGTTAAGACCTTAACCAGTAGGCCAGAGTAAGAGTTAAGACCTTAACCATTAGGCCAGAGTACGAGTCTAAGACCTTAGCTATTAGGCCAGAGTAAGAATTAAGACCTTAACCAGTAGGCCAGAGTAAGAGTTAGGACCTTAACCATTAGGCCAGAGTAAGAGTTAAGACCTTAACCAGTAGGCCAGAGTAAGAGTTAAGACCTTAACCATTAGGCCAGAGTACGAGTCTAAGACCTTAGCTATTAGGCCAGAGTAAGAGTTAAGACCTTAACCAGTAGGCCAGAGTAAGAGTTAAGACCTTAACCAGTAGGCCAGATTACGAGTCTAAGATCTTTGCTATTAGGCCATAGTAAGATTTAAGACCTTAGCTATTAGGCCAGAGTAAGAGTTAAGACCTTAACCAGTAGGCCAGAGTAAGAGTTAAGACCTTAACCATTAGGCCAGAGTACGAGTCTAAGACCTTAGCTATTAGGTCAGAGTAAGAGTTAAGACCTTAACCAGTAGGCCAGAGTAAGAGTTAAGACCTTAACCAGTAGGCCAGAGTACGAGTCTAAGACCTTAGCTATTAGGCCAGAGTAAGAGATAAGACCTTAACCAGTAGGCCAAAGTAAGAGTTAAGACCATAACCTGTAGGCCATAGTATGAGTCTAAGACCTTAGCTATTAGGCCAGAGTAAGAGTTAAGACCTTAGCTATTAGGCCAGAGTAAGAGTTAAAACCTTAACCATTAGGCCAGATTACGAGTCTAAGATCTTTGCTATTAGGCCATAGTAAGATTTAAGACCTTAGCTATTAGGCCAGAGTAAGAGTTAAGACCTTAACCAGTAGGCCAGAGTAAGAGTTAAGACCTTAACCATTAGGCCAGAGTACGAGTCTAAGACCTTAGCTATTAGGTCAGAGTAAGAGTTAAGACCTTAACCAGTAGGCCAGAGTAAGAGTTAAGACCTTAACCTGTAGGCCATAGTACGAGTCTAAGACCTTAGCTATTAGGCCAGAGTAAGAGTTAAGACCTTAACCAGTAGGCCAGAGTAAGAGTTAAGACCTTAACCTGTAGGCCATAGTAAGAGTCTAAGACCTTAGCTATTAGGCCAGAGTAAGAGTTAAGACCTTAACTATTAGGCCAGAGTAAGAGTTAAGACCTTAACCATTAGGCCAGATTACGAGTCTAAGACCTTTGCTATTCGGCCAGAATAAGAGTTAAGACCTTATCTATTATGCCAGAGTAAGAGTTAAGACCTTAACCAGTAGGCCAGAGTAAGAGTTAAGACCTTAACCATTAGGCCAGAGTACGCGTCTAAGCCCTTAGCTATTAGGCCAGAGTAAGAGTTAAGACCTTAACCAGTAGGCCAGAGTAAGAGTTAAGACCTTAACCATTAGGCCAGAGTACGAGTCTAAGACCTTAGCTATTAGGCCAGAGTAAGAGTTAAGACCTTAACCAGTAGGCCAGAGTAAGAGTTAAGACCTTAACCAGTAGGCCAGATTACGAGTCTAAGATCTTTGCTATTAGGCCATAGTAAGATTTAAGACCTTAGCTATTAGGCCAGAGTAAGAGTTAAGACTTTAACCAGTAGGCCAGAGTAAGAGTTAAGACCTTAACCATTAGGCCAGAGTACGAGTCTAAGACCTTAGCTATTAGGTCAGAGTAAGAGTTAAGACCTTAACCAGTAGGCCAGAGTAAGAGTTAAGACCTTAACCAGTAGGCCAGAGTACGAGTCTAAGACCTTAGCTATTAGGCCAGAGTAAGAGTTAAGACCTTAACCAGTAGGCCAAAGTAAGAGTTAAGACCATAACCTGTAGGCCATAGTATGAGTCTAAGACCTTAGCTATTAGGCCAGAGTAAGAGTTAAGACCTTAGCTATTAGGCCAGAGTAAGAGTTAAGACCTTAACCAGTAGGCCAAAGTAAGTGTTAAGACCTTAACGAGTAGGCCAGAGTAAGAGTCTAAGACCTTAGCTATTAGGCCATAGTACGAGTCTAAGACCTTAGATATTAGGCCAGAGTAGGAGTTAAGACCTTAACCATTAGGCCAGAGTACCAGTCTAAGACCTTAGATATTAGGCCAGAGTAAGAGTTAAGACCTTAACCAATAGGCCAGAGTAAGAGTTAGGACCTTAACCATTAGGCCAGAGTAAGAGTTAAGACCTTAACCAGTAGGCCAGAGTAAGAGTTAAGACCTTAACCATTAGGCCAGAGTACGAGTCTAAGACCTTAGCTATTAGGCCAGAGTAAGAGTTAAGACCTTAACCAGTAGGCCAGAGTAAGAGTTAAGACCTTAACCAGTAGGCCAGATTACGAGTCTAAGATCTTTGCTATTAGGCCATAGTAAGATTTAAGACCTTAGCTATTAGGCCAGAGTAAGAGTTAAGACCTTAACCAGTAGGCCAGAGTAAGAGTTAAGACCTTAACCATTAGGCCAGAGTACGAGTCTAAGACCTTAGCTATTAGGTCAGAGTAAGAGTTAAGACCTTAACCAGTAGGCCAGAGTAAGAGTTAAGACCTTAACCAGTAGGCCAGAGTACGAGTCTAAGACCTTAGCTATTAGGCCAGAGTAAGAGATAAGACCTTAACCAGTAGGCCAAAGTAAGAGTTAAGACCATAACCTGTAGGCCATAGTATGAGTCTAAGACCTTAGCTATTAGGCCAGAGTAAGAGTTAAGACCTTAGCTATTAGGCCAGAGTAAGAGTTAAAACCTTAACCATTAGGCCAGATTACGAGTCTAAGATCTTTGCTATTAGGCCATAGTAAGATTTAAGACCTTAGCTATTAGGCCAGAGTAAGAGTTAAGACCTTAACCAGTAGGCCAGAGTAAGAGTTAAGACCTTAACCATTAGGCCAGAGTACGAGTCTAAGACCTTAGCTATTAGGTCAGAGTAAGAGTTAAGACCTTAACCAGTAGGCCAGAGTAAGAGTTAAGACCTTAACCTGTAGGCCATAGTACGAGTCTAAGACCTTAGCTATTAGGCCAGAGTAAGAGTTAAGACCTTAACCAGTAGGCCAGAGTAAGAGTTAAGACCTTAACCTGTAGGCCAGAGTAAGAGTTAAGACCTTAGCTATTAGGCCAGAGTAAGAGTTAAAACCTTAACCATTAGGCCAGATTACGAGTCTAAGATCTTTGCTATTAGGCCATAGTAAGATTTAAGACCTTAGCTATTAGGCCAGAGTAAGAGTTAAGACCTTAACCAGTAGGCCAGAGTAAGAGTTAAGACCTTAACCATTAGGCCAGAGTACGAGTCTAAGACCTTAGCTATTAGGTCAGAGTAAGAGTTAAGACCTTAACCAGTAGGCCAGAGTAAGAGTTAAGACCTTAACCTGTAGGCCATAGTACGAGTCTAAGACCTTAGCTATTAGGCCAGAGTAAGAGTTAAGACCTTAACCAGTAGGCCAGAGTAAGAGTTAAGACCTTAACCTGTAGGCCATAGTAAGAGTCTAAGACCTTAGCTATTAGGCCAGAGTAAGAGTTAAGACCTTAACTATTAGGCCAGAGTAAGAGTTAAGACCTTAACCATTAGGCCAGATTACGAGTCTAAGACCTTTGCTATTCGGCCAGAATAAGAGTTAAGACCTTATCTATTATGCCAGAGTAAGAGTTAAGACCTTAACCAGTAGGCCAGAGTAAGAGTTAAGACCTTAACCATTAGGCCAGAGTACGCGTCTAAGCCCTTAGCTATTAGGCCAGAGTAAGAGTTAAGACCTTAACCAGTAGGCCAGAGTAAGAGTTAAGACCTTAACCATTAGGCCAGAGTACGAGTCTAAGACCTTAGCTATTAGGCCAGAGTAAGAGTTAAGACCTTAACCAGTAGGCCAGAGTAAGAGTTAAGACCTTAACCAGTAGGCCAGATTACGAGTCTAAGATCTTTGCTATTAGGCCATAGTAAGATTTAAGACCTTAGCTATTAGGCCAGAGTAAGAGTTAAGACTTTAACCAGTAGGCCAGAGTAAGAGTTAAGACCTTAACCATTAGGCCAGAGTACGAGTCTAAGACCTTAGCTATTAGGTCAGAGTAAGAGTTAAGACCTTAACCAGTAGGCCAGAGTAAGAGTTAAGACCTTAACCAGTAGGCCAGAGTACGAGTCTAAGACCTTAGCTATTAGGCCAGAGTAAGAGTTAAGACCTTAACCAGTAGGCCAAAGTAAGAGTTAAGACCATAACCTGTAGGCCATAGTATGAGTCTAAGACCTTAGCTATTAGGCCAGAGTAAGAGTTAAGACCTTAGCTATTAGGCCAGAGTAAGAGTTAAGACCTTAACCAGTAGGCCAAAGTAAGTGTTAAGACCTTAACGAGTAGGCCAGAGTAAGAGTCTAAGACCTTAGCTATTAGGCCATAGTACGAGTCTAAGACCTTAGATATTAGGCCAGAGTAGGAGTTAAGACCTTAACCATTAGGCCAGAGTACCAGTCTAAGACCTTAGATATTAGGCCAGAGTAAGAGTTAAGACCTTAACCAATAGGCCAGAGTAAGAGTTAGGACCTTAACCATTAGGCCAGAGTAAGAGTTAAGACCTTAACCAGTAGGCCAGAGTAAGAGTTAAGACCTTAACCATTAGGCCAGAGTACGAGTCTAAGACCTTAGCTATTAGGCCAGAGTAAGAGTTAAGACCTTAACCAGTAGGCCAGAGTAAGAGTTAAGACCTTAACCAGTAGGCCAGATTACGAGTCTAAGATCTTTGCTATTAGGCCATAGTAAGATTTAAGACCTTAGCTATTAGGCCAGAGTAAGAGTTAAGACCTTAACCAGTAGGCCAGAGTAAGAGTTAAGACCTTAACCATTAGGCCAGAGTACGAGTCTAAGACCTTAGCTATTAGGTCAGAGTAAGAGTTAAGACCTTAACCAGTAGGCCAGAGTAAGAGTTAAGACCTTAACCAGTAGGCCAGAGTACGAGTCTAAGACCTTAGCTATTAGGCCAGAGTAAGAGATAAGACCTTAACCAGTAGGCCAAAGTAAGAGTTAAGACCATAACCTGTAGGCCATAGTATGAGTCTAAGACCTTAGCTATTAGGCCAGAGTAAGAGTTAAGACCTTAGCTATTAGGCCAGAGTAAGAGTTAAAACCTTAACCATTAGGCCAGATTACGAGTCTAAGATCTTTGCTATTAGGCCATAGTAAGATTTAAGACCTTAGCTATTAGGCCAGAGTAAGAGTTAAGACCTTAACCAGTAGGCCAGAGTAAGAGTTAAGACCTTAACCATTAGGCCAGAGTACGAGTCTAAGACCTTAGCTATTAGGTCAGAGTAAGAGTTAAGACCTTAACCAGTAGGCCAGAGTAAGAGTTAAGACCTTAACCTGTAGGCCATAGTACGAGTCTAAGACCTTAGCTATTAGGCCAGAGTAAGAGTTAAGACCTTAACCAGTAGGCCAGAGTAAGAGTTAAGACCTTAACCTGTAGGCCATAGTAAGAGTCTAAGACCTTAGCTATTAGGCCAGAGTAAGAGTTAAGACCTTAACTATTAGGCCAGAGTAAGAGTTAAGACCTTAACCATTAGGCCAGATTACGAGTCTAAGACCTTTGCTATTCGGCCAGAATAAGAGTTAAGACCTTATCTATTATGCCAGAGTAAGAGTTAAGACCTTAACCAGTAGGCCAGAGTAAGAGTTAAGACCTTAACCATTAGGCCAGAGTACGCGTCTAAGCCCTTAGCTATTAGGCCAGAGTAAGAGTTAAGACCTTAACCAGTAGGCCAGAGTAAGAGTTAAGACCTTAACCATTAGGCCAGAGTACGAGTCTAAGACCTTAGCTATTAGGCCAGAGTAAGAGTTAAGACCTTAACCAGTAGGCCAGAGTAAGAGTTAAGACCTTAACCAGTAGGCCAGATTACGAGTCTAAGATCTTTGCTATTAGGCCATAGTAAGATTTAAGACCTTAGCTATTAGGCCAGAGTAAGAGTTAAGACTTTAACCAGTAGGCCAGAGTAAGAGTTAAGACCTTAACCATTAGGCCAGAGTACGAGTCTAAGACCTTAGCTATTAGGTCAGAGTAAGAGTTAAGACCTTAACCAGTAGGCCAGAGTAAGAGTTAAGACCTTAACCAGTAGGCCAGAGTACGAGTCTAAGACCTTAGCTATTAGGCCAGAGTAAGAGTTAAGACCTTAACCAGTAGGCCAAAGTAAGAGTTAAGACCATAACCTGTAGGCCATAGTATGAGTCTAAGACCTTAGCTATTAGGCCAGAGTAAGAGTTAAGACCTTAGCTATTAGGCCAGAGTAGGAGTTAAAACCTTAACCATTAGGCCAGATTACGAGTCTAAGATCTTTGCTATTAGGCCATAGTAAGATTTAAGACCTTAGCTATTAGGCCAGAGTAAGAGTTAAGACCTTAACCAGTAGGCCAGAGTAAGAGTTAAGACCTTAACCATTAGGCCAGAGTACGAGTCTAAGACCTTAGCTATTAGGTCAGAGTAAGAGTTAAGACCTTAACCAGTAGGCCAGAGTAAGAGTTAAGACCTTAACCTGTAGGCCATAGTACGAGTCTAAGACCTTAGCTATTAGGCCAGAGTAAGAGTTAAGACCTTAACCAGTAGGCCAGAGTAAGAGTTAAGACCTTAACCTGTAGGCCATAGTAAGAGTCTAAGACCTTAGCTATTAGGCCAGAGTAAGAGCTATTAGGCCAGAGTAAGAGTTAAGACCTTAACCATTAGGCCAGATTACGAGTCTAAGACCTTTGCTATTCGGCCAGAATAAGAGTTAAGACCTTATCTATTAGGCCAGAGTAAGAGTTAAGACCTTAACCAGTAGGCCAGAGTAAGAGTTAAGACCTTAACCATTAGGCCAGAGTACGCGTCTAAGCCCTTAGCTATTAGGCCAGAGTAAGAGTTAAGACCTTAACCAGTAGGCCAGAGTAAGACTTAAGACCTTAACCATTAGGCCAGAGTACGAGTCTAAGACCTTAGCTATTAGGCCAGAGTAAGAGTTAAGACCTTATCAATTAGGCCAGAGTAAGAGTTAAGACCTTAGCTATTAGGCCAGAGTACGAGTCTAAGACATTAGCTATTAGGCCAGAGTAAGAGTTAAGACCTTAACCAATAGGCCAGAGTAAGAGTTAAGACCTTAACCATTAGGCCAGAGTACGAGTCTAAGACCTTAGCTATTAGGCCAGAGTAAGAGTTAAGACCTTAACCAGTAGGCCAGAGTAAGAGTTAAGACCTTAACCATTAGGCCAGAGTACGAGTCTAAGACATTAGCTATTAGGCCAGAATAAGAGTTAAGACCTTAACCAGTAGGCCAGAGTAAGAGTTAAGACCTTAACCATTAGTCCAGAGTACGAGTCTAAGACCTTAGCTATTATCCCAGAGTAAGAGTTAAGACCTTAACCATTAGGCCAGATTACGAGTCTAATACCTTTGCTATTAGGCCAGAGTAAGAGTTAAGACCTTAGCTATTAGGCCAGAGTAAGAGTTAAGACCTTAACCAGTAGGCCAGAGTAAGAGTTAAGACCTTAACCATTAGGCCAGAGTACGAGTCTAAGCCCTTACCTATTAGGCCAGAGTAAGAGTTAAGACCTTAACCAGTAGGCCAGAGTAAGAGTTAAGGCCTTAACCATTAGGCCAGAGTATGAGTCTAAGACCTTAGCTATTAGGCCAGAGTAAGAGTTAAGACCTTAACTATTAGGCCAGAGTAAGAGTTAAGACCTTAGTTATTAGGCCAGAGTAAGAGTTAAGACCTTAACCAATAGGCCAGAGTAAGAGTTAAGACCTTAACCATTAGGCCAGAGTACGAGTCTAAGACTTTAGCTATTAGGCCAGAGTAAGAGTTAAGACCTTAACCAGTAGGCCAGAGTAAGAGTTAAGACCTTAACCATTAGGCCAGAGTACGAGTCTAAGACCTTAGCTATTAGGCCAGAGTAAGAGTTAAGACCTTAACCAGTAGGCCAGAGTAAGAGTTAAGACCTTAACCATTAGGCCAGAGTACGAGTCTAAGACCTTAGCTATTAGGCCAGAGTAAGAGTTAAGACCTTAGCTATTAGGCCAGAGTACGAGTCTAAGACCTTAGCTATTAGGCCAGAGTAAGATTTAAGACCTTAGCTATTAGGCCAGAGTAAGAGTTAAGACCTTAACCAGTAGGCCAGGTTAGGAGTTAAGACTTTAACCAGTAGGCCAAAGTAAGAGTTAAGACCTTAACCAGTATTCCAGAGGAAGAGTTAAGACCTTGACCAGTAGTCCAGAGTACGAGTCTAAGACCTTAGCTATTAGGCCAGAGTACGAGTTAAGACCTTAACCAGTAGGTCAGAGTACGAGTCTAAGACCTTAGCTATTAGGCCAGAGTACCAGTCTAAGACCTTAGCTATTAGGCCAGAGTAAGAGTTAAGACCTTAAACATTAGGCCAGAGTATGAGTCTAAGACCTTAGCTATTAGGCCAGAGTAAGAGTTAAGACCTTAGCTATTAGGCCAGAGTAAGAGTTAGGCCTTAACCATTAGGCCAGAGTACGACTCTAAGACCTTAGCTATTCGGCCAGAGTAAGAGTTAAGACCTTAACCAGTAGGCCAGAGTAAGAGTTAAGACCTTAACCAGTAGGCCAGAGTAAGAGTCTAAGACCTTAGCTATTAGGCCAGAGTAAGAGTTAAGACCTTAGCTATTAGGCCAGAGTAAGAATTAAGACCTTAACCAGTAGGCCAGAGTAAGAGTCTAAGACCTTAGCTATTAGGCCAGAGTAAGAGTTAAGACCTTAACCATTAGGCAAGAGTACGAGTCTAAGCCCTTTGCTATTAGGCCAGAGTAAGAGTTAAGACCTTAACCATTAGGCCAGAGTACGAGTCTATGACCTTAGCTATTCGGCCAGAGTAAGAGTTAAGACCTTAGCTATTAGGCCAGCGTAAGAGTTAAGACCTTAGCTATTAGGCCAGAATAAGAGTTAAGACCTTAACCAGTAGGCCAGAGTAAGAGTTAAGACCTTAATCATTAGGCCAGAGTACGAGTCTAAAACCTTAGCTATTAGGCCAGAGTAAGAGTTAAGACCTTAGCTATTAGGCCAGAGTAAGAGTAAAGACCTTAACCAGTAGGCCAGAGTACGAGTCTAAGACCTTAGCTATTAGGCCAGAGTAAGAGTTAAGACCTTAACCAGTAGGCCAAAGTAAGAGTTAAGACCATAACCTGTAGGCCATAGTATGAGTCTAAGACCTTAGCTATTAGGCCAGAGTAAGAGTTAAGACCGTAGCTATTAGGCCAGAGTAAGAGTTAAGACCTTAACCATTAGGCCAGATTACGAGTCTAAGACCTTTGCTATTCGGCCAGAATAAGAGTTAAGACCTTATCTATTAGGCCAGAGTAAGAGTTAAGACCTTAACCAGTAGGCCAGAGTAAGAGTTAAGACCTTAACCATTAGGCCAGAGTACGCGTCTAAGCCCTTAGCTATTAGGCCAGAGTAAGAGTTAAGACCTTAACCAGTAGGCCAGAGTAAGAGTTAAGACCTTAACCATTAGGCCAGAGTACGAGTCTAAGACCTTAGCTATTAGGCCAGAGTAAGAGTTAAGACCTTATCAATTAGGCCATAGTAAGAGTTAAGACCTTAGCTATTAGGCCAGAGTAAGAGTTAAGACCTTAGTTATTAGGCCAGAGTAAGAGTTAAGACCTTAACCATTAGGCCAGATTACGAGTCTAAGACCTTTGCTATTCGGCCAGAATAAGAGTTAAGACCTTATCTATTAGGCCAGAGTAAGAGTTAAGACCTTAACCAATAGGCCAGAGTAAGAGTTAAGACCTTAACCATTAGGCCAGAGTACGAGTCTAAGACCTTAGCTATTAGGCCAGAGTAAGAGTTAAGACCTTAACCAGTAGGCCAGAGTAAGAGTTAAGACCTTAACCATTAGTCCAGAGTACGAGTCTAAGACCTTAGCTATTATCCCAGAGTAAGAGTTAAGACCTTAACCATTAGGCCAGATTACGAGTCTAATACCTTTGCTATTAGGCCAGAGTAAGAGTTAAGACCTTAGCTATTAGGCCAGAGTAAGAGTTAAGACCTTAACCAGTAGGCCAGAGTAAGAGTTAGGACCTTAACCATTAGGCCAGAGTACGAGTCTAAGACCTTAGCTATTAGGCCAGAGTAAGAGTTAAGACCTTAGCTATTAGGCCAGAGTACGAGTCTAAGACCTTAGCTATTAGGCCAGAGTAAGATTTAAGACCTTGGCTATTAGGCCAGAGTAAGAGTTAGGACCTTAACCTGTAGGCCAGGGTAGGAGTTAAGACCTTAACCAGTAGGCCAAAGTAAGAGTTAAGACCTTAACCAGTATTCCAGAGTAAGAGTTAAGACCTTGACCAGTAGGCCAGAGTACGAGTCTAAGACCTTAGCTATTAGGCCAGAGTACGAGTTAAGACCTTAACCAGTAGGTCAGAGTACGAGTCTAAGACCTTAGCTATTAGGCCAGAGTACCAGTCTAAGACCTTAGCTATTAGGCCAGAGTAAGAGTTAAGACCTTAAACATTAGGCCAGAGTGTGAGTCTAAGACCTTAGCTATTAGGCCAGAGTAAGAGTTAAGACCTTAGCTATTAGGCCAGAGTAAGAGTTAAGACCTTAACCATTAGGCCAGAGTACGACTCTAAGACCTTAGCTATTCGGCCAGAGTAAGAGTTAAGACATTAACCAGTAGACAAGAGTAAGAGTTAAGACCTTAACCAGTAGGCCAGAGTAAGAGTCTAAGACCTTAGCTATTAGGCCAGAGTAAGAGTTAAGACCTTAGCTATTAGGCCAGAGTAAGAGTTAAGACCTTAACCAGCAGGCCAGAGTAAGAGTTAAGACCTTAACCAGTAGGCCAGAGTAAGAGTCTAAGACCTTAGCTATTAGGCCAGAGTAAGAGTTAAGACCTTAACCATTAGGCCAGAGTACGAGTCTAAGCCCTTTGCTATTAGGCCAGAGTAAGAGTTAAGACCTTAGCTATTAGGCCAGAGTAAGAGTTAAGACCTTAAACAGTAGGCCAGAGAAAGAGTTAAGACCTTAACCATTAGGCCAGAGTACGAGTCTAAGCCCTTACCTATTAGGCCAGAGTAAGAGTTAAGACCTTAACCAGTAGGCCAGAGTAAGAGTTAAGACCTTAACCATTGGGCCAGAGTACGAGTCTAAGCCCTTACCTATTAGGCCAGAGTAAGAGTTAAGACCTTAACCATTAGGCCAGAGTATGAGTCTAAGACCTTAGCTATTAGGCCAGAGTAAGAGTTAAGACCTTAGCTATTAGGCCAGAGTAAGAGTTAAGACCTTAACCAATAGGCCAGAGTAAGAGTTAAGACCTTAACCATTAGGCCATGGTACGAGTCTAAGACTTTAGCTATTAGGCCAGAGTAAGAGTTAAGACCTTAACCAGTAGGCCAGAGTAAGAGTTAAGACCTTAACCATTAGGCCAGAGTACGAGTCTAAGACCTTAGCTATTAGGCCAGAGTAAGAATTAAGACCTTAACCAGTAGGCCAGAGTAAGAGTTAGGACCTTAACCATTAGGCCAGAGTAAGAGTTAAGACCTTAACCAGTAGGCCAGAGTAAGAGTTAAGACCTTAACCATTAGGCCAGAGTACGAGTCTAAGACCTTAGCTATTAGGCCAGAGTAAGAGTTAAGACCTTAATCAGTAGGCCAGAGTAAGAGTTAAGACCTTAACCAGTAGGCCAGATTACGAGTCTAAGATCTTTGCTATTAGGCCATAGTAAGATTTAAGACCTTAGCTATTAGGCCAGAGTAAGAGTTAAGACCTTAACCAGTAGGCCAGAGTAAGAGTTAAGACCTTAACCATTAGGCCAGAGTACGAGTCTAAGACCTTAGCTATTAGGTCAGAGTAAGAGTTAAGACCTTAACCAGTAGGCCAGAGTAAGAGTTAAGACCTTAACCAGTAGGCCAGAGTACGAGTCTAAGACCTTAGCTATTAGGCCAGAGTAAGAGTTAAGACCTTAACCAGTAGGCCAAAGTAAGAGTTAAGACCATAACCTGTAGGCCATAGTATGAGTCTAAGACCTTAGCTATTAGGCCAGAGTAAGAGTTAAGACCTTAGCTATTAGGCCAGAGTAAGAGTTAAAACCTTAACCATTAGGCCAGATTACGAGTCTAAGATCTTTGCTATTAGGCCATAGTAAGATTTAAGACCTTAGCTATTAGGCCAGAGTAAGAGTTAAGACCTTAACCAGTAGGCCAGAGTAAGAGTTAAGACCTTAACCATTAGGCCAGAGTACGAGTCTAAGACCTTAGCTATTAGGTCAGAGTAAGAGTTAAGACCTTAACCAGTAGGCCAGAGTAAGAGTTAAGACCTTAACCTGTAGGCCATAGTACGAGTCTTAGACCTTAGCTATTAGGCCAGAGTAAGAGTTAAGACCTTAACCAGTAGGCCAGAGTAAGAGTTAAGACCTTAACCTGTAGGCCATAGTAAGAGTCTAAGACCTTAGCTATTAGGCCAGAGTAAGAGTTAAGACCTTAACTATTAGGCCAGAGTAAGAGTTAAGACCTTAACCATTAGGCCAGATTACGAGTCTAAGACCTTTGCTATTCGGCCAGAATAAGAGTTAAGACCTTATCTATTAGGCCAGAGTAAGAGTTAAGACCTTAACCAGTAGGCCAGAGTAAGAGTTAAGACCTTAACCATTAGGCCAGAGTACGCGTCTAAGCCCTTAGCTATTAGGCCAGAGTAAGAGTTAAGACCTTAACCAGTAGGCCAGAGTAAGAGTTAAGACCTTAACCATTAGGCCAGAGTACGAGTCTAAGACCTTAGCTATTAGGCCAGAGTAAGAGTTAAGACCTTATCAATTAGGCCAGAGTAAGAGTTAAGACCTTAGCTATTAGGCCAGAGTACGAGTCTAAGACATTAGCTATTAGGCCAGAGTAAGAGTTAAGACCTTAACCAATAGGCCAGAGTAAGAGTTAAGACCTTAACCATTAGGCCAGAGTACGAGTCTAAGACCTTAGCTATTAGGCCAGAGTAAGAGTTAAGACCTTAACCAGTAGGCCAGAGTAAGAGTTAAGACCTTAACCATTAGGCCAGAGTACGAGTCTAAGACATTAGCTATTAGGCCAGAATAAGAGTTAAGACCTTAACCAGTAGGCCAGAGTAAGAGTTAAGACCTTAACCATTAGTCCAGAGTACGAGTCTAAGACCTTAGCTATTATCCCAGAGTAAGAGTTAAGACCTTAACCATTAGGCCAGATTATGAGTCTAATACCTTTGCTATTAGGCCAGAGTAAGAGTTAAGACCTTAGCTATTAGGCCAGAGTAAGAGTTAAGACCTTAACCAGTAGGCCAGAGTAAGAGTTAAGACCTTAACCATTAGGCCAGAGTACGAGTCTAAGCCCTTACCTATTAGGCCAGAGTAAGAGTTAAGACCTTAACCAGTAGGCCAGAGTAAGAGTTAAGGCCTTAACCATTAGGCCAGAGTATGAGTCTAAGACCTTAGCTATTAGGCCAGAGTAAGAGTTAAGACCTTAACTATTAGGCCAGAGTAAGAGTTAAGACATTAGCTATTAGGCCAGAGTAAGAGTTAAGACCTTAGTTATTAGGCCAGAGTAAGAGTTAAGACCTTAACCAATAGGCCAGAGTAAGAGTTAAGACCTTAACCATTAGGCCAGAGTACGAGTCTAAGACTTTAGCTATTAGGCCAGAGTAAGAGTTAAGACCTTAACCAGTAGGCCAGAGTAAGAGTTAAGACCTTAACCATTAGGCCAGAGTACGAGTCTAAGACCTTAGCTATTAGGCCAGAGTAAGAGTTAAGACCTTAACCAGTAGGCCAGAGTAAGAGTTAAGACCTTAACCATTAGGCCAGAGTACGAGTCTAAGACCTTAGCTATTAGGCCAGAGTAAGAGTTAAGACCTTAGCTATTAGGCCAGAGTACGAGTCTAAGACCTTAGCTATTAGGCCAGAGTAAGATTTAAGACCTTAGCTATTAGGCCAGAGTAAGAGTTAAGACCTTAACCAGTAGGCCAGGTTAGGAGTTAAGACTTTAACCAGTAGGCCAAAGTAAGAGTTAAGACCTTAACCAGTATTCCAGAGGAAGAGTTAAGACCTTGACCAGTAGTCCAGAGTACGAGTCTAAGACCTTAGCTATTAGGCCAGAGTACGAGTTAAGACCTTAACCAGTAGGTCAGAGTACGAGTCTAAGACCTTAGCTATTAGGCCAGAGTACCAGTCTAAGACCTTAGCTATTAGGCCAGAGTAAGAGTTAAGACCTTAAACATTAGGCCAGAGTATGAGTCTAAGACCTTAGCTATTAGGCCAGAGTAAGAGTTAAGACCTTAGCTATTAGGCCAGAGTAAGAGTTAGGCCTTAACCATTAGGCCAGAGTACGACTCTAAGACCTTAGCTATTCGGCCAGAGTAAGAGTTAAGACCTTAACCAGTAGGCCAGAGTAAGAGTTAAGACCTTAACCAGTAGGCCAGAGTAAGAGTCTAAGACCTTAGCTATTAGGCCAGAGTAAGAGTTAAGACCTTAGCTATTAGGCCAGAGTAAGAATTAAGACCTTAACCAGTAGGCCAGAGTAAGAGTCTAAGACCTTAGCTATTAGGCCAGAGTAAGAGTTAAGACCTTAACCATTAGGCAAGAGTACGAGTCTAAGCCCTTTGCTATTAGGCCAGAGTAAGAGTTAAGACCTTAGCTATTAGGCCAGAGTAAGAGTTAAGAACTTAACCATTAGGCCAGAGTACGAGTCTAAGCCCTTACCTATTAGGCCAGAGTAAGAGTTAAGACCTTAACCAGTAGGCCAGAGTAAGAGTTAAGGCCTTAACCATTAGGCCAGAGTATGAGTCTAAGACCTTAGCTATCAGGCCAGAGTAAGAGTTAAGACCTTAACTATTAGGCCAGAGTAAGAGTTAAGACATTAGCTATTAGGCCAGAGTAAGAGTTAAGACCTTAGTTATTAGGCCAGAGTAAGAGTTAAGACCTTAACCAATAGGCCAGAGTAAGAGTTAAGACCTTAACCATTAGGCCAGAGTACGAGTCTAAGACTTTAGCTATTAGGCCAGAGTAAGAGTTAAGACCTTAACCAGTAGGCCAGAGTAAGAGTTAAGACCTTAACCATTAGGCCAGAGTACGAGTCTAAGACCTTAGCTATTAGGCCAGAGTAAGAGTTAAGACCTTAACCAGTAGGCCAGAGTAAGAGTTAAGACCTTAACCATTAGGCCAGAGTACGAGTCTAAGACCTTAGCTATTAGGCCAGAGTAAGAGTTAAGACCTTAGCTATTAGGCCAGAGTACGAGTCTAAGACCTTAGCTATTAGGCCAGAGTAAGATTTAAGACCTTAGCTATTAGGCCAGAGTAAGAGTTAAGACCTTAACCAGTAGGCCAGGGTAGGAGTTAAGACTTTAACCAGTAGGCCAAAGTAAGAGTTAAGACCTTAACCAGTATTCCAGAGGAAGAGTTAAGACCTTGACCAGTAGGCCAGAGTACGAGTCTAAGACCTTAGCTATTAGGCCAGAGTACAAGTCTAAGACCTTAGCTATTAGGCCAGAGTAAGAGTTAAGACCTTATCAATTAGGCCAGAGTAAGAGTTAAGACCTTAGCTTTTAGGCCAGAGTAAGAGTTAAGACATTAGTTATTAGGCCAGAGTAAGAGTTAAGACCTTAACCAATAGGCCAGAGTAAGAGTTAAGACCTTAACCATTAGGCCAGAGTACGAGTCTAAGACCTTAGCTATTAGGCCAGCGTAAGAGTTAAGACCTTAACCAATAGGCCAGAGTAAGAGTTAAGACCTTAACCATTAGGCCAGAGTATGAGTCTAAGACCTTAGCTATTAGGCCAGAGTACCAGTCTAAGACCTTAGCTATTAGGCCAGAGTAAGAGTTAAGACCTTAAACATTAGGCCAGAGTATGAGTCTAAGACCTTAGCTATTAGGCCAGAGTAAGAGCTAAGACCTTAGCTATTAGGCCAGAGTAAGAGTTAAGACCTTAACCATTAGGCCAGAGTACGACTCTAAGACCTTAGCTATTCGGCCAGAGTAAGAGTTAAGACCTTAACCAGTAGGCCAGAGTAAGAGTTAAGACCTTAACCAGTAGGCCAGAGTAAGAGTCTAAGACCTTAGCTATTAGGCCAGCGTAAGAGTTAAGACCTTAGCTATTAGGCCAGAGTAAGAGTTAAGACCTTAACCAGTAGGCCAGAGTAAGAGTTAAGACCTTAACCAGTAGGCCAGAGTAAGAGTCTAAGACCTTAGCTATTAGGCCAGAGTAAGAGTTAAGACCTTAACCATTAGGCCAGAGTACTAGTCTAAGCCCTTTGCTATTAGGCCAGAGTAAGAGTTAAGACCTTAGCTATTAGGCCAGAGTAAGAGTTAAGACCTTAACCAGTAGGCCAGAGAAAGAGTTAAGACCTTAACCATTAGGCCAGAGTACGAGTCTAAGCCCTTACCTATTAGGCCAGAGTAAGAGTTAAGACCTTAACCAGTAGGCCAGAGTAAGAGTTAAGACCTTAACCAGTAGGCCAGATTACGAGTCTAAGATCTTTGCTATTAGGCCATAGTAAGATTTAAGACCTTAGCTATTAGGCCAGAGTAAGAGTTAAGACCTTAACCAGTAGGCCAGAGTAAGAGTTAAGACCTTAACCATTAGGCCAGAGTACGAGTCTAAGACCTTAGCTATTAGGTCAGAGTAAGAGTTAAGACCTTAACCAGTAGGCCAGAGTAAGAGTTAAGACCTTAACCAGTAGGCCAGAGTACGAGTCTAAGACCTTAGCTATTAGGCCAGAGTAAGAGATAAGACCTTAACCAGTAGGCCAAAGTAAGAGTTAAGACCATAACCTGTAGGCCATAGTATGAGTCTAAGACCTTAGCTATTAGGCCAGAGTAAGAGTTAAGACCTTAGCTATTAGGCCAGAGTAAGAGTTAAAACCTTAACCATTAGGCCAGATTACGAGTCTAAGATCTTTGCTATTAGGCCATAGTAAGATTTAAGACCTTAGCTATTAGGCCAGAGTAAGAGTTAAGACCTTAACCAGTAGGCCAGAGTAAGAGTTAAGACCTTAACCATTAGGCCAGAGTACGAGTCTAAGACCTTAGCTATTAGGTCAGAGTAAGAGTTAAGACCTTAACCAGTAGGCCAGAGTAAGAGTTAAGACCTTAACCTGTAGGCCATAGTACGAGTCTAAGACCTTAGCTATTAGGCCAGAGTAAGAGTTAAGACCTTAACCAGTAGGCCAGAGTAAGAGTTAAGACCTTAACCTGTAGGCCAGAGTAAGAGTTAAGACCTTAGCTATTAGGCCAGAGTAAGAGTTAAAACCTTAACCATTAGGCCAGATTACGAGTCTAAGATCTTTGCTATTAGGCCATAGTAAGATTTAAGACCTTAGCTATTAGGCCAGAGTAAGAGTTAAGACCTTAACCAGTAGGCCAGAGTAAGAGTTAAGACCTTAACCATTAGGCCAGAGTACGAGTCTAAGACCTTAGCTATTAGGTCAGAGTAAGAGTTAAGACCTTAACCAGTAGGCCAGAGTAAGAGTTAAGACCTTAACCTGTAGGCCATAGTACGAGTCTAAGACCTTAGCTATTAGGCCAGAGTAAGAGTTAAGACCTTAACCAGTAGGCCAGAGTAAGAGTTAAGACCTTAACCTGTAGGCCATAGTAAGAGTCTAAGACCTTAGCTATTAGGCCAGAGTAAGAGTTAAGACCTTAACTATTAGGCCAGAGTAAGAGTTAAGACCTTAACCATTAGGCCAGATTACGAGTCTAAGACCTTTGCTATTCGGCCAGAATAAGAGTTAAGACCTTATCTATTATGCCAGAGTAAGAGTTAAGACCTTAACCAGTAGGCCAGAGTAAGAGTTAAGACCTTAACCATTAGGCCAGAGTACGCGTCTAAGCCCTTAGCTATTAGGCCAGAGTAAGAGTTAAGACCTTAACCAGTAGGCCAGAGTAAGAGTTAAGACCTTAACCATTAGGCCAGAGTACGAGTCTAAGACCTTAGCTATTAGGCCAGAGTAAGAGTTAAGACCTTAACCAGTAGGCCAGAGTAAGAGTTAAGACCTTAACCAGTAGGCCAGATTACGAGTCTAAGATCTTTGCTATTAGGCCATAGTAAGATTTAAGACCTTAGCTATTAGGCCAGAGTAAGAGTTAAGACTTTAACCAGTAGGCCAGAGTAAGAGTTAAGACCTTAACCATTAGGCCAGAGTACGAGTCTAAGACCTTAGCTATTAGGTCAGAGTAAGAGTTAAGACCTTAACCAGTAGGCCAGAGTAAGAGTTAAGACCTTAACCAGTAGGCCAGAGTACGAGTCTAAGACCTTAGCTATTAGGCCAGAGTAAGAGTTAAGACCTTAACCAGTAGGCCAAAGTAAGAGTTAAGACCATAACCTGTAGGCCATAGTATGAGTCTAAGACCTTAGCTATTAGGCCAGAGTAAGAGTTAAGACCTTAGCTATTAGGCCAGAGTAAGAGTTAAGACCTTAACCAGTAGGCC
Organism: Triturus cristatus; assembly: GCF_964204655.1. Taxonomy (NCBI): domain Eukaryota; kingdom Metazoa; phylum Chordata; class Amphibia; order Caudata; family Salamandridae; genus Triturus; species Triturus cristatus. The sequence goes on along the minus strand of NC_140589.1, from coordinate 1,097,895,367 downwards.
AAAGTAAGTGTTAAGACCTTAACGAGTAGGCCAGAGTAAGAGTCTAAGACCTTAGCTATTAGGCCATAGTACGAGTCTAAGACCTTAGATATTAGGCCAGAGTAGGAGTTAAGACCTTAACCATTAGGCCAGAGTACCAGTCTAAGACCTTAGATATTAGGCCAGAGTAAGAGTTAAGACCTTAACCAATAGGCCAGAGTAAGAGTTAGGACCTTAACCATTAGGCCAGAGTAAGAGTTAAGACCTTAACCAGTAGGCCAGAGTAAGAGTTAAGACCTTAACCATTAGGCCAGAGTACGAGTCTAAGACCTTAGCTATTAGGCCAGAGTAAGAGTTAAGACCTTAACCAGTAGGCCAGAGTAAGAGTTAAGACCTTAACCAGTAGGCCAGATTACGAGTCTAAGATCTTTGCTATTAGGCCATAGTAAGATTTAAGACCTTAGCTATTAGGCCAGAGTAAGAGTTAAGACCTTAACCAGTAGGCCAGAGTAAGAGTTAAGACCTTAACCATTAGGCCAGAGTACGAGTCTAAGACCTTAGCTATTAGGTCAGAGTAAGAGTTAAGACCTTAACCAGTAGGCCAGAGTAAGAGTTAAGACCTTAACCAGTAGGCCAGAGTACGAGTCTAAGACCTTAGCTATTAGGCCAGAGTAAGAGATAAGACCTTAACCAGTAGGCCAAAGTAAGAGTTAAGACCATAACCTGTAGGCCATAGTATGAGTCTAAGACCTTAGCTATTAGGCCAGAGTAAGAGTTAAGACCTTAGCTATTAGGCCAGAGTAAGAGTTAAAACCTTAACCATTAGGCCAGATTACGAGTCTAAGATCTTTGCTATTAGGCCATAGTAAGATTTAAGACCTTAGCTATTAGGCCAGAGTAAGAGTTAAGACCTTAACCAGTAGGCCAGAGTAAGAGTTAAGACCTTAACCATTAGGCCAGAGTACGAGTCTAAGACCTTAGCTATTAGGTCAGAGTAAGAGTTAAGACCTTAACCAGTAGGCCAGAGTAAGAGTTAAGACCTTAACCTGTAGGCCATAGTACGAGTCTAAGACCTTAGCTATTAGGCCAGAGTAAGAGTTAAGACCTTAACCAGTAGGCCAGAGTAAGAGTTAAGACCTTAACCTGTAGGCCATAGTAAGAGTCTAAGACCTTAGCTATTAGGCCAGAGTAAGAGTTAAGACCTTAACTATTAGGCCAGAGTAAGAGTTAAGACCTTAACCATTAGGCCAGATTACGAGTCTAAGACCTTTGCTATTCGGCCAGAATAAGAGTTAAGACCTTATCTATTATGCCAGAGTAAGAGTTAAGACCTTAACCAGTAGGCCAGAGTAAGAGTTAAGACCTTAACCATTAGGCCAGAGTACGCGTCTAAGCCCTTAGCTATTAGGCCAGAGTAAGAGTTAAGACCTTAACCAGTAGGCCAGAGTAAGAGTTAAGACCTTAACCATTAGGCCAGAGTACGAGTCTAAGACCTTAGCTATTAGGCCAGAGTAAGAGTTAAGACCTTAACCAGTAGGCCAGAGTAAGAGTTAAGACCTTAACCAGTAGGCCAGATTACGAGTCTAAGATCTTTGCTATTAGGCCATAGTAAGATTTAAGACCTTAGCTATTAGGCCAGAGTAAGAGTTAAGACTTTAACCAGTAGGCCAGAGTAAGAGTTAAGACCTTAACCATTAGGCCAGAGTACGAGTCTAAGACCTTAGCTATTAGGTCAGAGTAAGAGTTAAGACCTTAACCAGTAGGCCAGAGTAAGAGTTAAGACCTTAACCAGTAGGCCAGAGTACGAGTCTAAGACCTTAGCTATTAGGCCAGAGTAAGAGTTAAGACCTTAACCAGTAGGCCAAAGTAAGAGTTAAGACCATAACCTGTAGGCCATAGTATGAGTCTAAGACCTTAGCTATTAGGCCAGAGTAAGAGTTAAGACCTTAGCTATTAGGCCAGAGTAGGAGTTAAAACCTTAACCATTAGGCCAGATTACGAGTCTAAGATCTTTGCTATTAGGCCATAGTAAGATTTAAGACCTTAGCTATTAGGCCAGAGTAAGAGTTAAGACCTTAACCAGTAGGCCAGAGTAAGAGTTAAGACCTTAACCATTAGGCCAGAGTACGAGTCTAAGACCTTAGCTATTAGGTCAGAGTAAGAGTTAAGACCTTAACCAGTAGGCCAGAGTAAGAGTTAAGACCTTAACCTGTAGGCCATAGTACGAGTCTAAGACCTTAGCTATTAGGCCAGAGTAAGAGTTAAGACCTTAACCAGTAGGCCAGAGTAAGAGTTAAGACCTTAACCTGTAGGCCATAGTAAGAGTCTAAGACCTTAGCTATTAGGCCAGAGTAAGAGTTAAGACCTTAACTATTAGGCCAGAGTAAGAGTTAAGACCTTAACCATTAGGCCAGATTACGAGTCTAAGACCTTTGCTATTCGGCCAGAATAAGAGTTAAGACCTTATCTATTAGGCCAGAGTAAGAGTTAAGACCTTAACCAGTAGGCCAGAGTAAGAGTTAAGACCTTAACCATTAGGCCAGAGTACGCGTCTAAGCCCTTAGCTATTAGGCCAGAGTAAGAGTTAAGACCTTAACCAGTAGGCCAGAGTAAGACTTAAGACCTTAACCATTAGGCCAGAGTACGAGTCTAAGACCTTAGCTATTAGGCCAGAGTAAGAGTTAAGACCTTATCAATTAGGCCAGAGTAAGAGTTAAGACCTTAGCTATTAGGCCAGAGTACGAGTCTAAGACATTAGCTATTAGGCCAGAGTAAGAGTTAAGACCTTAACCAATAGGCCAGAGTAAGAGTTAAGACCTTAACCATTAGGCCAGAGTACGAGTCTAAGACCTTAGCTATTAGGCCAGAGTAAGAGTTAAGACCTTAACCAGTAGGCCAGAGTAAGAGTTAAGACCTTAACCATTAGGCCAGAGTACGAGTCTAAGACATTAGCTATTAGGCCAGAATAAGAGTTAAGACCTTAACCAGTAGGCCAGAGTAAGAGTTAAGACCTTAACCATTAGTCCAGAGTACGAGTCTAAGACCTTAGCTATTATCCCAGAGTAAGAGTTAAGACCTTAACCATTAGGCCAGATTACGAGTCTAATACCTTTGCTATTAGGCCAGAGTAAGAGTTAAGACCTTAGCTATTAGGCCAGAGTAAGAGTTAAGACCTTAACCAGTAGGCCAGAGTAAGAGTTAAGACCTTAACCATTAGGCCAGAGTACGAGTCTAAGCCCTTACCTATTAGGCCAGAGTAAGAGTTAAGACCTTAACCAGTAGGCCAGAGTAAGAGTTAAGGCCTTAACCATTAGGCCAGAGTATGAGTCTAAGACCTTAGCTATTAGGCCAGAGTAAGAGTTAAGACCTTAACTATTAGGCCAGAGTAAGAGTTAAGACCTTAGTTATTAGGCCAGAGTAAGAGTTAAGACCTTAACCAATAGGCCAGAGTAAGAGTTAAGACCTTAACCATTAGGCCAGAGTACGAGTCTAAGACTTTAGCTATTAGGCCAGAGTAAGAGTTAAGACCTTAACCAGTAGGCCAGAGTAAGAGTTAAGACCTTAACCATTAGGCCAGAGTACGAGTCTAAGACCTTAGCTATTAGGCCAGAGTAAGAGTTAAGACCTTAACCAGTAGGCCAGAGTAAGAGTTAAGACCTTAACCATTAGGCCAGAGTACGAGTCTAAGACCTTAGCTATTAGGCCAGAGTAAGAGTTAAGACCTTAGCTATTAGGCCAGAGTACGAGTCTAAGACCTTAGCTATTAGGCCAGAGTAAGATTTAAGACCTTAGCTATTAGGCCAGAGTAAGAGTTAAGACCTTAACCAGTAGGCCAGGTTAGGAGTTAAGACTTTAACCAGTAGGCCAAAGTAAGAGTTAAGACCTTAACCAGTATTCCAGAGGAAGAGTTAAGACCTTGACCAGTAGTCCAGAGTACGAGTCTAAGACCTTAGCTATTAGGCCAGAGTACGAGTTAAGACCTTAACCAGTAGGTCAGAGTACGAGTCTAAGACCTTAGCTATTAGGCCAGAGTACCAGTCTAAGACCTTAGCTATTAGGCCAGAGTAAGAGTTAAGACCTTAAACATTAGGCCAGAGTATGAGTCTAAGACCTTAGCTATTAGGCCAGAGTAAGAGTTAAGACCTTAGCTATTAGGCCAGAGTAAGAGTTAGGCCTTAACCATTAGGCCAGAGTACGACTCTAAGACCTTAGCTATTCGGCCAGAGTAAGAGTTAAGACCTTAACCAGTAGGCCAGAGTAAGAGTTAAGACCTTAACCAGTAGGCCAGAGTAAGAGTCTAAGACCTTAGCTATTAGGCCAGAGTAAGAGTTAAGACCTTAGCTATTAGGCCAGAGTAAGAATTAAGACCTTAACCAGTAGGCCAGAGTAAGAGTCTAAGACCTTAGCTATTAGGCCAGAGTAAGAGTTAAGACCTTAACCATTAGGCAAGAGTACGAGTCTAAGCCCTTTGCTATTAGGCCAGAGTAAGAGTTAAGACCTTAACCATTAGGCCAGAGTACGAGTCTATGACCTTAGCTATTCGGCCAGAGTAAGAGTTAAGACCTTAGCTATTAGGCCAGCGTAAGAGTTAAGACCTTAGCTATTAGGCCAGAATAAGAGTTAAGACCTTAACCAGTAGGCCAGAGTAAGAGTTAAGACCTTAATCATTAGGCCAGAGTACGAGTCTAAAACCTTAGCTATTAGGCCAGAGTAAGAGTTAAGACCTTAGCTATTAGGCCAGAGTAAGAGTAAAGACCTTAACCAGTAGGCCAGAGTACGAGTCTAAGACCTTAGCTATTAGGCCAGAGTAAGAGTTAAGACCTTAACCAGTAGGCCAAAGTAAGAGTTAAGACCATAACCTGTAGGCCATAGTATGAGTCTAAGACCTTAGCTATTAGGCCAGAGTAAGAGTTAAGACCGTAGCTATTAGGCCAGAGTAAGAGTTAAGACCTTAACCATTAGGCCAGATTACGAGTCTAAGACCTTTGCTATTCGGCCAGAATAAGAGTTAAGACCTTATCTATTAGGCCAGAGTAAGAGTTAAGACCTTAACCAGTAGGCCAGAGTAAGAGTTAAGACCTTAACCATTAGGCCAGAGTACGCGTCTAAGCCCTTAGCTATTAGGCCAGAGTAAGAGTTAAGACCTTAACCAGTAGGCCAGAGTAAGAGTTAAGACCTTAACCATTAGGCCAGAGTACGAGTCTAAGACCTTAGCTATTAGGCCAGAGTAAGAGTTAAGACCTTATCAATTAGGCCATAGTAAGAGTTAAGACCTTAGCTATTAGGCCAGAGTAAGAGTTAAGACCTTAGTTATTAGGCCAGAGTAAGAGTTAAGACCTTAACCATTAGGCCAGATTACGAGTCTAAGACCTTTGCTATTCGGCCAGAATAAGAGTTAAGACCTTATCTATTAGGCCAGAGTAAGAGTTAAGACCTTAACCAATAGGCCAGAGTAAGAGTTAAGACCTTAACCATTAGGCCAGAGTACGAGTCTAAGACCTTAGCTATTAGGCCAGAGTAAGAGTTAAGACCTTAACCAGTAGGCCAGAGTAAGAGTTAAGACCTTAACCATTAGTCCAGAGTACGAGTCTAAGACCTTAGCTATTATCCCAGAGTAAGAGTTAAGACCTTAACCATTAGGCCAGATTACGAGTCTAATACCTTTGCTATTAGGCCAGAGTAAGAGTTAAGACCTTAGCTATTAGGCCAGAGTAAGAGTTAAGACCTTAACCAGTAGGCCAGAGTAAGAGTTAGGACCTTAACCATTAGGCCAGAGTACGAGTCTAAGACCTTAGCTATTAGGCCAGAGTAAGAGTTAAGACCTTAGCTATTAGGCCAGAGTACGAGTCTAAGACCTTAGCTATTAGGCCAGAGTAAGATTTAAGACCTTGGCTATTAGGCCAGAGTAAGAGTTAGGACCTTAACCTGTAGGCCAGGGTAGGAGTTAAGACCTTAACCAGTAGGCCAAAGTAAGAGTTAAGACCTTAACCAGTATTCCAGAGTAAGAGTTAAGACCTTGACCAGTAGGCCAGAGTACGAGTCTAAGACCTTAGCTATTAGGCCAGAGTACGAGTTAAGACCTTAACCAGTAGGTCAGAGTACGAGTCTAAGACCTTAGCTATTAGGCCAGAGTACCAGTCTAAGACCTTAGCTATTAGGCCAGAGTAAGAGTTAAGACCTTAAACATTAGGCCAGAGTGTGAGTCTAAGACCTTAGCTATTAGGCCAGAGTAAGAGTTAAGACCTTAGCTATTAGGCCAGAGTAAGAGTTAAGACCTTAACCATTAGGCCAGAGTACGACTCTAAGACCTTAGCTATTCGGCCAGAGTAAGAGTTAAGACATTAACCAGTAGACAAGAGTAAGAGTTAAGACCTTAACCAGTAGGCCAGAGTAAGAGTCTAAGACCTTAGCTATTAGGCCAGAGTAAGAGTTAAGACCTTAGCTATTAGGCCAGAGTAAGAGTTAAGACCTTAACCAGCAGGCCAGAGTAAGAGTTAAGACCTTAACCAGTAGGCCAGAGTAAGAGTCTAAGACCTTAGCTATTAGGCCAGAGTAAGAGTTAAGACCTTAACCATTAGGCCAGAGTACGAGTCTAAGCCCTTTGCTATTAGGCCAGAGTAAGAGTTAAGACCTTAGCTATTAGGCCAGAGTAAGAGTTAAGACCTTAAACAGTAGGCCAGAGAAAGAGTTAAGACCTTAACCATTAGGCCAGAGTACGAGTCTAAGCCCTTACCTATTAGGCCAGAGTAAGAGTTAAGACCTTAACCAGTAGGCCAGAGTAAGAGTTAAGACCTTAACCATTGGGCCAGAGTACGAGTCTAAGCCCTTACCTATTAGGCCAGAGTAAGAGTTAAGACCTTAACCATTAGGCCAGAGTATGAGTCTAAGACCTTAGCTATTAGGCCAGAGTAAGAGTTAAGACCTTAGCTATTAGGCCAGAGTAAGAGTTAAGACCTTAACCAATAGGCCAGAGTAAGAGTTAAGACCTTAACCATTAGGCCATGGTACGAGTCTAAGACTTTAGCTATTAGGCCAGAGTAAGAGTTAAGACCTTAACCAGTAGGCCAGAGTAAGAGTTAAGACCTTAACCATTAGGCCAGAGTACGAGTCTAAGACCTTAGCTATTAGGCCAGAGTAAGAATTAAGACCTTAACCAGTAGGCCAGAGTAAGAGTTAGGACCTTAACCATTAGGCCAGAGTAAGAGTTAAGACCTTAACCAGTAGGCCAGAGTAAGAGTTAAGACCTTAACCATTAGGCCAGAGTACGAGTCTAAGACCTTAGCTATTAGGCCAGAGTAAGAGTTAAGACCTTAATCAGTAGGCCAGAGTAAGAGTTAAGACCTTAACCAGTAGGCCAGATTACGAGTCTAAGATCTTTGCTATTAGGCCATAGTAAGATTTAAGACCTTAGCTATTAGGCCAGAGTAAGAGTTAAGACCTTAACCAGTAGGCCAGAGTAAGAGTTAAGACCTTAACCATTAGGCCAGAGTACGAGTCTAAGACCTTAGCTATTAGGTCAGAGTAAGAGTTAAGACCTTAACCAGTAGGCCAGAGTAAGAGTTAAGACCTTAACCAGTAGGCCAGAGTACGAGTCTAAGACCTTAGCTATTAGGCCAGAGTAAGAGTTAAGACCTTAACCAGTAGGCCAAAGTAAGAGTTAAGACCATAACCTGTAGGCCATAGTATGAGTCTAAGACCTTAGCTATTAGGCCAGAGTAAGAGTTAAGACCTTAGCTATTAGGCCAGAGTAAGAGTTAAAACCTTAACCATTAGGCCAGATTACGAGTCTAAGATCTTTGCTATTAGGCCATAGTAAGATTTAAGACCTTAGCTATTAGGCCAGAGTAAGAGTTAAGACCTTAACCAGTAGGCCAGAGTAAGAGTTAAGACCTTAACCATTAGGCCAGAGTACGAGTCTAAGACCTTAGCTATTAGGTCAGAGTAAGAGTTAAGACCTTAACCAGTAGGCCAGAGTAAGAGTTAAGACCTTAACCTGTAGGCCATAGTACGAGTCTTAGACCTTAGCTATTAGGCCAGAGTAAGAGTTAAGACCTTAACCAGTAGGCCAGAGTAAGAGTTAAGACCTTAACCTGTAGGCCATAGTAAGAGTCTAAGACCTTAGCTATTAGGCCAGAGTAAGAGTTAAGACCTTAACTATTAGGCCAGAGTAAGAGTTAAGACCTTAACCATTAGGCCAGATTACGAGTCTAAGACCTTTGCTATTCGGCCAGAATAAGAGTTAAGACCTTATCTATTAGGCCAGAGTAAGAGTTAAGACCTTAACCAGTAGGCCAGAGTAAGAGTTAAGACCTTAACCATTAGGCCAGAGTACGCGTCTAAGCCCTTAGCTATTAGGCCAGAGTAAGAGTTAAGACCTTAACCAGTAGGCCAGAGTAAGAGTTAAGACCTTAACCATTAGGCCAGAGTACGAGTCTAAGACCTTAGCTATTAGGCCAGAGTAAGAGTTAAGACCTTATCAATTAGGCCAGAGTAAGAGTTAAGACCTTAGCTATTAGGCCAGAGTACGAGTCTAAGACATTAGCTATTAGGCCAGAGTAAGAGTTAAGACCTTAACCAATAGGCCAGAGTAAGAGTTAAGACCTTAACCATTAGGCCAGAGTACGAGTCTAAGACCTTAGCTATTAGGCCAGAGTAAGAGTTAAGACCTTAACCAGTAGGCCAGAGTAAGAGTTAAGACCTTAACCATTAGGCCAGAGTACGAGTCTAAGACATTAGCTATTAGGCCAGAATAAGAGTTAAGACCTTAACCAGTAGGCCAGAGTAAGAGTTAAGACCTTAACCATTAGTCCAGAGTACGAGTCTAAGACCTTAGCTATTATCCCAGAGTAAGAGTTAAGACCTTAACCATTAGGCCAGATTATGAGTCTAATACCTTTGCTATTAGGCCAGAGTAAGAGTTAAGACCTTAGCTATTAGGCCAGAGTAAGAGTTAAGACCTTAACCAGTAGGCCAGAGTAAGAGTTAAGACCTTAACCATTAGGCCAGAGTACGAGTCTAAGCCCTTACCTATTAGGCCAGAGTAAGAGTTAAGACCTTAACCAGTAGGCCAGAGTAAGAGTTAAGGCCTTAACCATTAGGCCAGAGTATGAGTCTAAGACCTTAGCTATTAGGCCAGAGTAAGAGTTAAGACCTTAACTATTAGGCCAGAGTAAGAGTTAAGACATTAGCTATTAGGCCAGAGTAAGAGTTAAGACCTTAGTTATTAGGCCAGAGTAAGAGTTAAGACCTTAACCAATAGGCCAGAGTAAGAGTTAAGACCTTAACCATTAGGCCAGAGTACGAGTCTAAGACTTTAGCTATTAGGCCAGAGTAAGAGTTAAGACCTTAACCAGTAGGCCAGAGTAAGAGTTAAGACCTTAACCATTAGGCCAGAGTACGAGTCTAAGACCTTAGCTATTAGGCCAGAGTAAGAGTTAAGACCTTAACCAGTAGGCCAGAGTAAGAGTTAAGACCTTAACCATTAGGCCAGAGTACGAGTCTAAGACCTTAGCTATTAGGCCAGAGTAAGAGTTAAGACCTTAGCTATTAGGCCAGAGTACGAGTCTAAGACCTTAGCTATTAGGCCAGAGTAAGATTTAAGACCTTAGCTATTAGGCCAGAGTAAGAGTTAAGACCTTAACCAGTAGGCCAGGTTAGGAGTTAAGACTTTAACCAGTAGGCCAAAGTAAGAGTTAAGACCTTAACCAGTATTCCAGAGGAAGAGTTAAGACCTTGACCAGTAGTCCAGAGTACGAGTCTAAGACCTTAGCTATTAGGCCAGAGTACGAGTTAAGACCTTAACCAGTAGGTCAGAGTACGAGTCTAAGACCTTAGCTATTAGGCCAGAGTACCAGTCTAAGACCTTAGCTATTAGGCCAGAGTAAGAGTTAAGACCTTAAACATTAGGCCAGAGTATGAGTCTAAGACCTTAGCTATTAGGCCAGAGTAAGAGTTAAGACCTTAGCTATTAGGCCAGAGTAAGAGTTAGGCCTTAACCATTAGGCCAGAGTACGACTCTAAGACCTTAGCTATTCGGCCAGAGTAAGAGTTAAGACCTTAACCAGTAGGCCAGAGTAAGAGTTAAGACCTTAACCAGTAGGCCAGAGTAAGAGTCTAAGACCTTAGCTATTAGGCCAGAGTAAGAGTTAAGACCTTAGCTATTAGGCCAGAGTAAGAATTAAGACCTTAACCAGTAGGCCAGAGTAAGAGTCTAAGACCTTAGCTATTAGGCCAGAGTAAGAGTTAAGACCTTAACCATTAGGCAAGAGTACGAGTCTAAGCCCTTTGCTATTAGGCCAGAGTAAGAGTTAAGACCTTAGCTATTAGGCCAGAGTAAGAGTTAAGAACTTAACCATTAGGCCAGAGTACGAGTCTAAGCCCTTACCTATTAGGCCAGAGTAAGAGTTAAGACCTTAACCAGTAGGCCAGAGTAAGAGTTAAGGCCTTAACCATTAGGCCAGAGTATGAGTCTAAGACCTTAGCTATCAGGCCAGAGTAAGAGTTAAGACCTTAACTATTAGGCCAGAGTAAGAGTTAAGACATTAGCTATTAGGCCAGAGTAAGAGTTAAGACCTTAGTTATTAGGCCAGAGTAAGAGTTAAGACCTTAACCAATAGGCCAGAGTAAGAGTTAAGACCTTAACCATTAGGCCAGAGTACGAGTCTAAGACTTTAGCTATTAGGCCAGAGTAAGAGTTAAGACCTTAACCAGTAGGCCAGAGTAAGAGTTAAGACCTTAACCATTAGGCCAGAGTACGAGTCTAAGACCTTAGCTATTAGGCCAGAGTAAGAGTTAAGACCTTAACCAGTAGGCCAGAGTAAGAGTTAAGACCTTAACCATTAGGCCAGAGTACGAGTCTAAGACCTTAGCTATTAGGCCAGAGTAAGAGTTAAGACCTTAGCTATTAGGCCAGAGTACGAGTCTAAGACCTTAGCTATTAGGCCAGAGTAAGATTTAAGACCTTAGCTATTAGGCCAGAGTAAGAGTTAAGACCTTAACCAGTAGGCCAGGGTAGGAGTTAAGACTTTAACCAGTAGGCCAAAGTAAGAGTTAAGACCTTAACCAGTATTCCAGAGGAAGAGTTAAGACCTTGACCAGTAGGCCAGAGTACGAGTCTAAGACCTTAGCTATTAGGCCAGAGTACAAGTCTAAGACCTTAGCTATTAGGCCAGAGTAAGAGTTAAGACCTTATCAATTAGGCCAGAGTAAGAGTTAAGACCTTAGCTTTTAGGCCAGAGTAAGAGTTAAGACATTAGTTATTAGGCCAGAGTAAGAGTTAAGACCTTAACCAATAGGCCAGAGTAAGAGTTAAGACCTTAACCATTAGGCCAGAGTACGAGTCTAAGACCTTAGCTATTAGGCCAGCGTAAGAGTTAAGACCTTAACCAATAGGCCAGAGTAAGAGTTAAGACCTTAACCATTAGGCCAGAGTATGAGTCTAAGACCTTAGCTATTAGGCCAGAGTACCAGTCTAAGACCTTAGCTATTAGGCCAGAGTAAGAGTTAAGACCTTAAACATTAGGCCAGAGTATGAGTCTAAGACCTTAGCTATTAGGCCAGAGTAAGAGCTAAGACCTTAGCTATTAGGCCAGAGTAAGAGTTAAGACCTTAACCATTAGGCCAGAGTACGACTCTAAGACCTTAGCTATTCGGCCAGAGTAAGAGTTAAGACCTTAACCAGTAGGCCAGAGTAAGAGTTAAGACCTTAACCAGTAGGCCAGAGTAAGAGTCTAAGACCTTAGCTATTAGGCCAGCGTAAGAGTTAAGACCTTAGCTATTAGGCCAGAGTAAGAGTTAAGACCTTAACCAGTAGGCCAGAGTAAGAGTTAAGACCTTAACCAGTAGGCCAGAGTAAGAGTCTAAGACCTTAGCTATTAGGCCAGAGTAAGAGTTAAGACCTTAACCATTAGGCCAGAGTACTAGTCTAAGCCCTTTGCTATTAGGCCAGAGTAAGAGTTAAGACCTTAGCTATTAGGCCAGAGTAAGAGTTAAGACCTTAACCAGTAGGCCAGAGAAAGAGTTAAGACCTTAACCATTAGGCCAGAGTACGAGTCTAAGCCCTTACCTATTAGGCCAGAGTAAGAGTTAAGACCTTAACCAGTAGGCCAGAGTAAGAGTTAAGACCTTAACCATTAGGCCAGAGTACGAGTCTAAGCCCTTACCTATTAGGCCAGAGTAAGAGTTAAAACCTTAACCATTAGGCCAGAGTATGAGTCTAAGACCTTAGCTATTAGGCCAGAGTAAGAGTTAAGACCTTAGCTATTAGGCCAGAGTAAGAGTTAAGACCTTAACCAATAGGCCAGAGTAAGAGTTAAGACCTTAACCATTAGGCCAGAGTACGAGTCTAAGACTTTAGCTATTAGGCCAGAGTAAGAGTTAAGACCTTAACCAGTAGGCCAGAGTAAGAGTTAAGACCTTAACCATTAGGCCAGAGTACGAGTCTAGGACCTTAGCTATTAGGCCAGAGTAAGAGTTAAGACCTTAACCAGTAGGCCAGAGTAAGAGTTAAGACCTTAACCATTAGGCCAGAGTACGAGTCTAAGACCTTAGCTATTAGGCCAGAGTAAGAGTTAAGACCTTAACCAGTAGGCCAGAGTAAGAGTTAAGACCTTAACCATTAGGCAAGAGTACGAGTCTAAAACCTTAGCTATTAGGCCAGAGTAAGAGTTAAGACCTTAGCTATTAGGCCAGAGTAAGAGTTAAGACCTTAACCAGTAGGCCAGAGTACGAGTCTAAGACCTTAGCTATTAGGGCAGAGTAAGAGTTAAGACCTTAACCAGTAGGCCAAAGTAAGAGTTAAGACCATAACCTGTAGGCCATAGTATGAGTCTAAGACCTTAGTTATTAGGCCAGAGTAAGATTTAAGACCTTAGCTATTAGGCCAGAGTAAGAGTTAAGACCTTAACCATTAGGCCAGATTACGAGTCTAAGATCTTTGCTATTAGGCCATAGTAAGATTTAAGACCTTAGCTATTAGGCCAGAGTAAGAGTTAAGACCTTAACTAGTAGGCCAGAGTAAGAGTTAAGACCTTAACCATTAGGCCAGAGTATGAGTCTAAGACCTTAGCTATTAGGTCAGAGTAAGAGTTAAGACCTTAACCAGTAGGCCAGAGTAAGAGTTAAGACCTTAACCTGTAGGCCATAGTACGAGTCTAAGACCTTAGCTATTAGGCCAGAGTAAGAGTTAAGACCTTAACCAGTAGGCCAGAGTAAGAGTTAAGACCTTAACCTGTAGGCCATAGTAAGAGTCTAAGACCTTAGCTATTAGGCCAGAGTAAGAGTTAAGACCTTAACTATTAGGCCAGAGTAAGAGTTAAGACCTTAACCATTAGACCAGATTACGAGTCTAAGACCTTTGCTATTCGGCCAGAATAAGAGTTAAGACCTTATCTATTAGGCCAGAGTAAGAGTTAAGACCTTAACCAGTAGGCCAGAGTAAGAGTTAAGACCTTAACCATTAGGCCAGAGTACGCGTCTAAGCCCTTAGCTATTAGGCCAGAGTAAGAGTTAAGACCTTAACCAGTAGGCCAGAGTAAGAGTTAAGACCTTAACCATTAGGCCAGAGTACGAGTCTAAGACCTTAGCTATTAGGCCAGAGTAAGAGTTAAGACCTTATCAATTAGGCCATAGTAAGAGTTAAGACCTTAGCTATTAGGCCAGAGTAAGAGTTAAGACCTTAGTTATTAGGCCAGAGTAAGAGTTAAGACCTTAACCAATAGGCCAGAGTAAGTGTTAAGACCTTAACCATTAGGCCAGAGTACGAGTCTAAGACCTTAGCTATTAGGCCAGAGTAAGAGTTAAGACCTTAACCAATAGGCCAGAGTAAGAGTTAAGACCTTAACCATTAGGCCAGAGTACGAGTCTAAGACCTTAGCTATTAGGCCAGAGTAAGAGTTAAGACCTTAACCAGTAGGCCAGAGTAAGAGTTAAGACCTTAACCATTAGGCCAGAGTACGAGTCTAAGACATTAGCTATTAGGCCAGAATAAGAGTTAAGACCTTAACCAGTAGGCCAGAGTAAGAGTTAAGACCTTAACCATTAGTCCAGAGTACGAGTCTAAGACCTTAGCTATTATCCCAGAGTAAGAGTTAAGACCTTAACCATTAGGCCAGATTACGAGTCTAATACCTTTGCTATTAGGCCAGAGTAAGAGTTAAGACCTTAGCTATTAGGCCAGAGTAAGAGTTAAGACCTTAACCAGTAGGCCAGAGTAAGAGTTAAGACGTTAACCATTAGGCCAGAGTACGAGTCTAAGCCCTTACCTATTAGGCCAGAGTAAGAGTTAAGACCTTAACCAGTAGGCCAGAGTAAGAGTTAAGGCCTTAACCATTAGGCCAGAGTATGAGTCTAAGACCTTAGCTATTAGGCCGGAGTAAGAGTTAAGACCTTAACTATTAGGCCAGAGTAAGAGTTAAGACATTAGCTATTAGGCCAGAGTAAGAGTTAAGACCTTAGTTATTAGGCCAGAGTAAGAGTTAAGACCTTAACCAATAGGCCAGAGTAAGAGTTAAGACCTTAACCATTAGGCCAGAGTACGAGTCTAAGACTTTAGCTATTAGGCCAGAGTAAGAGTTAAGACCTTAACCAGTAGGCCAGAGTAAGAGTTAAGACCTTAACCATTAGGCCAGAGTACGAGTCTAAGACCTTAGCTATTAGGCCAGAGTAAGAGTTAAGACCTTAACCAGTAGGCCAGAGTAAGAGTTAGGACCTTAACCATTAGGCCAGAGTACGAGTCTAAGACCTTAGCTATTAGGCCAGAGTAAGAGTTAAGACCTTAGCTATTAGGCCAGAGTACGAGTCTAAGACCTTAGCTATTAGGCCAGAGTAAGATTTAAGACCTTAGCTATTAGGCCAGAGTAAGAGTTAAGACCTTAACCAGTAGGCCAGGTTAGGAGTTAAGACTTTAACCAGTAGGCCAAAGTAAGAGTTAAGACCTTAACCAGTATTCCAGAGGAAGAGTTAAGACCTTGACCAGTAGGCCAGAGTACGAGTCTAAGCCCTTACCTATTAGGCCAGAGTAAGAGTTAAGACCTTAACCAGTAGGCCAGAGTAAGAGTTAAGGCCTTAACCATTAGGCCAGAGTATGAGTCTAAGACCTTAGCTATTAGGCCAGAGTAAGAGTTAAGACCTTAACTATTAGGCCAGAGTAAGAGTTAAGACATTAGCTATTAGGCCAGAGTAAGAGTTAAGACCTTAGTTATTAGGCCAGAGTAAGAGTTAAGACCTTAGTTATTAGGCCAGAGTAAGAGTTAAGACCTTAACCAGTAGGCCAGGTTAGGAGTTAAGACTTTAACCAGTAGGCCAAAGTAAGAGTTAAGACCTTAACCAGTATTCCAGAGGAAGAGTTAAGACCTTGACCAGTAGGCCAGAGTACGAGTCTAAGCCCTTACCTATTAGGCCAGAGTAAGAGTTAAGACCTTAACCAGTAGGCCAGAGTAAGAGTTAAGGCCTTAACCATTAGGTCAGAGTATGAGTCTAAGACCTTAGCTATCAGGCCAGAGTAAGAGTTAAGACCTTAACTATTAGGCCAGAGTAAGAGTTAAGACATTAGCTATTAGGCCAGAGTAAGAGTTAAGACCTTAGTTATTAGGCCAGAGTAAGAGTTAAGACCTTAACCAATAGGCCAGAGTAAGAGTTAAGACCTTAACCATTAGGCCAGAGTACGAGTCTAAGACTTTAGCTATTAGGCCAGAGTAAGAGTTAAGACCTTAACCAGTAGGCCAGAGTAAGAGTTAAGACCTTAACCATTAGGCCAGAGTACGAGTCTAAGACCTTAGCTATTAGGCCAGAGTGAGAGTTAAGACCTTAACCAGTAGGCCAGAGTAAGAGTTAAGACCTTAACCAGTAGGCCAGAGTAAGAGTTAAGACCTTAACCATTAGGCCAGAGTACGAGTCTAAGACCTTAGCTATTAGGCCAGAGTAAGAGTTAAGACCTTAGCTATTAGGCCAGAGTACGAGTCTAAGACCTTAGCTATTAGGCCAGAGTAAGATTTAAGACCTTAGCTATTAGGCCAGAGTAAGAGTTAAGACCTTAACCAGTAGGCCAGGGTAGGAGTTAAGACTTTAACCAGTAGGCCAAAGTAAGAGTTAAGACCTTAACCAGTATTCCAGAGGAAGAGTTAAGACCTTGACCAGTAGGCCAGAGTACGAGTCTAAGACCTTAGCTATTAGGCCAGAGTACAAGTCTAAGACCTTAGCTATTAGGCCAGAGTAAGAGTTAAGACCTTATCAATTAGGCCAGAGTAAGAGTTAAGACCTTAGCTTTTAGGCCAGAGTAAGAGTTAAGACATTAGTTATTAGGCCAGAGTAAGAGTTAAGACCTTAACCAATAGGCCAGAGTAAGAGTTAAGACCTTAACCATTAGGCCAGAGTACGAGTCTAAGACCTTAGCTATTAGGCCAGCGTAAGAGTTAAGACCTTAACCAATAGGCCAGAGTAAGAGTTAAGACCTTAACCATTAGGCCAGAGTATGAGTCTAAGACCTTAGCTATTAGGCCAGAGTACCAGTCTAAGACCTTAGCTATTAGGCCAGAGTAAGAGTTAAGACCTTAAACATTAGGCCAGAGTATGAGTCTAAGACCTTAGCTATTAGGCCAGAGTAAGAGCTAAGACCTTAGCTATTAGGCCAGAGTAAGAGTTAAGACCTTAACCATTAGGCCAGAGTACGACTCTAAGACCTTAGCTATTCGGCCAGAGTAAGAGTTAAGACCTTAACCAGTAGGCCAGAGTAAGAGTTAAGACCTTAACCAGTAGGCCAGAGTAAGAGTCTAAGACCTTAGCTATTAGGCCAGCGTAAGAGTTAAGACCTTAGCTATTAGGCCAGAGTAAGAGTTAAGACCTTAACCAGTAGGCCAGAGTAAGAGTTAAGACCTTAACCAGTAGGCCAGAGTAAGAGTCTAAGACCTTAGCTATTAGGCCAGAGTAAGAGTTAAGACCTTAACCATTAGGCCAGAGTACGAGTCTAAGCCCTTTGCTATTAGGCCAGAGTAAGAGTTAAGACCTTAGCTATTAGGCCAGAGTAAGAGTTAAGACCTTAACCAGTAGGCCAGAGAAAGAGTTAAGACCTTAACCATTAGGCCAGAGTACGAGTCTAAGCCCTTACCTATTAGGCCAGAGTAAGAGTTAAGACCTTAACCAGTAGGCCAGAGTAAGAGTTAAGACCTTAACCATTAGGCCAGAGTACGAGTCTAAGCCCTTACCTATTAGGCCAGAGTAAGAGTTAAAACCTTAACCATTAGGCCAGAGTATGAGTCTAAGACCTTAGCTATTAGGCCAGAGTAAGAGTTAAGACCTTAGCTATTAGGCCAGAGTAAGAGTTAAGACCTTAACCAATAGGCCAGAGTAAGAGTTAAGACCTTAACCATTAGGCCAGAGTACGAGTCTAAGACTTTAGCTATTAGGCCAGAGTAAGAGTTAAGACCTTAACCAGTAGGCCAGAGTAAGAGTTAAGACCTTAACCATTAGGCCAGAGTACGAGTCTAGGACCTTAGCTATTAGGCCAGAGTAAGAGTTAAGACCTTAACCAGTAGGCCAGAGTAAGAGTTAAGACCTTAACCATTAGGCCAGAGTACGAGTCTAAGACCTTAGCTATTAGGCCAGAGTAAGAGTTAAGACCTTAACCAGTAGGCCAGAGTAAGAGTTAAGACCTTAACCATTAGGCAAGAGTACGAGTCTAAAACCTTAGCTATTAGGCCAGAGTAAGAGTTAAGACCTTAGCTATAAGGCCAGAGTAAGAGTTAAGACCTTAACCAGTAGGCCAGAGTACGAGTCTAAGACCTTAGCTATTAGGGCAGAGTAAGAGTTAAGACCTTAACCAGTAGGCCAAAGTAAGAGTTAAGACCATAACCTGTAGGCCATAGTATGAGTCTAAGACCTTAGTTATTAGGCCAGAGTAAGAGTTAAGACCTTAGCTATTAGGCCAGAGTAAGAGTTAAGACCTTAACCATTAGGCCAGATTACGAGTCTAAGATCTTTGCTATTAGGCCATAGTAAGATTTAAGACCTTAGCTATTAGGCCAGAGTAAGAGTTAAGACCTTAACTAGTAGGCCAGAGTAAGAGTTAAGACCTTAACCATTAGGCCAGAGTATGAGTCTAAGACCTTAGCTATTAGGTCAGAGTAAGAGTTAAGACCTTAACCAGTAGGCCAGAGTAAGAGTTAAGACCTTAACCTGTAGGCCATAGTACGAGTCTAAGACCTTAGCTATTAGGCCAGAGTAAGAGTTAAGACCTTAACCAGTAGGCCAGAGTAAGAGTTAAGACCTTAACCTGTAGGCCATAGTAAGAGTCTAAGACCTTAGCTATTAGGCCAGAGTAAGAGTTAAGACCTTAACTATTAGGCCAGAGTAAGAGTTAAGACCTTAACCATTAGGCCAGATTACGAGTCTAAGACCTTTGCTATTCGGCCAGAATAAGAGTTAAGACCTTATCTATTAGGCCAGAGTAAGAGTTAAGACCTTAACCAGTAGGCCAGAGTAAGAGTTAAGACCTTAACCATTAGGCCAGAGTACGCGTCTAAGCCCTTAGCTATTAGGCCAGAGTAAGAGTTAAGACCTTAACCAGTAGGCCAGAGTAAGAGTTAAGACCTTAACCATTAGGCCAGAGTACGAGTCTAAGACCTTAGCTATTAGGCCAGAGTAAGAGTTAAGACCTTATCAATTAGGCCATAGTAAGAGTTAAGACCTTAGCTATTAGGCCAGAGTAAGAGTTAAGACCTTAGTTATTAGGCCAGAGTAAGAGTTAAGACCTTAACCAATAGGCCAGAGTAAGTGTTAAGACCTTAACCATTAGGCCAGAGTACGAGTCTAAGACCTTAGCTATTAGGCCAGAGTAAGAGTTAAGACCTTAACCAATAGGCCAGAGTAAGAGTTAAGACCTTAACCATTAGGCCAGAGTACGAGTCTAAGACCTTAGCTATTAGGCCAGAGTAAGAGTTAAGACCTTAACCAGTAGGCCAGAGTAAGAGTTAAGACCTTAACCATTAGGCCAGAGTACGAGTCTAAGACATTAGCTATTAGGCCAGAATAAGAGTTAAGACCTTAACCAGTAGGCCAGAGTAAGAGTTAAGACCTTAACCATTAGTCCAGAGTACGAGTCTAAGACCTTAGCTATTATCCCAGAGTAAGAGTTAAGACCTTAACCATTAGGCCAGATTACGAGTCTAATACCTTTGCTATTAGGCCAGAGTAAGAGTTAAGACCTTAGCTATTAGGCCAGAGTAAGAGTTAAGACCTTAACCAGTAGGCCAGAGTAAGAGTTAAGACGTTAACCATTAGGCCAGAGTACGAGTCTAAGCCCTTACCTATTAGGCCAGAGTAAGAGTTAAGACCTTAACCAGTAGGCCAGAGTAAGAGTTAAGGCCTTAACCATTAGGCCAGAGTATGAGTCTAAGACCTTAGCTATTAGGCCGGAGTAAGAGTTAAGACCTTAACTATTAGGCCAGAGTAAGAGTTAAGACATTAGCTATTAGGCCAGAGTAAGAGTTAAGACCTTAGTTATTAGGCCAGAGTAAGAGTTAAGACCTTAACCAATAGGCCAGAGTAAGAGTTAAGACCTTAACCATTAGGCCAGAGTACGAGTCTAAGACTTTAGCTATTAGGCCAGAGTAAGAGTTAAGACCTTAACCAGTAGGCCAGAGTAAGAGTTAAGACCTTAACCATTAGGCCAGAGTACGAGTCTAAGACCTTAGATATTAGGCCAGAGTAAGAGTTAAGACCTTAACCAGTAGGCCAGAGTAAGAGTTAGGACCTTAACCATTAGGCCAGAGTACGAGTCTAAGACCTTAGCTATTAGGCCAGAGTAAGAGTTAAGACCTTAGCTATTAGGCCAGAGTACGAGTCTAAGACCTTAGCTATTAGGCCAGAGTAAGATTTAAGACCTTAGCTATTAGGCCAGAGTAAGAGTTAAGACCTTAACCAGTAGGCCAGGTTAGGAGTTAAGACTTTAACCAGTAGGCCAAAGTAAGAGTTAAGACCTTAACCAGTATTCCAGAGGAAGAGTTAAGACCTTGACCAGTAGGCCAGAGTACGAGTCTAAGCCCTTACCTATTAGGCCAGAGTAAGAGTTAAGACCTTAACCAGTAGGCCAGAGTAAGAGTTAAGGCCTTAACCATTAGGCCAGAGTATGAGTCTAAGACCTTAGCTATTAGGCCAGAGTAAGAGTTAAGACCTTAACTATTAGGCCAGAGTAAGAGTTAAGACATTAGCTATTAGGCCAGAGTAAGAGTTAAGACCTTAGTTATTAGGCCAGAGTAAGAGTTAAGACCTTAGTTATTAGGCCAGAGTAAGAGTTAAGACCTTAACCAGTAGGCCAGAGTAAGAGTTAAGGCCTTAACCATTAGGCCAGAGTATGAGTCTAAGACCTTAGCTATCAGGCCAGAGTAAGAGTTAAGACCTTAACTATTAGGCCAGAGTAAGAGTTAAGACATTAGCTATTAGGTCAGAGTAAGAGTTAAGACCTTAGCTATTAGGCCAGAGTAAGAGTTAAGACCTTAGTTATTAGGCCAGAGTAAGAGTTAAGACCTTAACCAGTAGGCCAGAGTAAGAGTTAAGGCCTTAACCATTAGGCCAGAGTATGAGTCTAAGACCTTAGCTATCAGGCCAGAGTAAGAGTTAAGACCTTAACTATTAGGCCAGAGTAAGAGTTAAGACATTAGCTATTAGGCCAGAGTAAGAGTTAAGACCTTAGTTATTAGGCCAGAGTAAGAGTTAAGACCTTAACCAATATGCCAGAGTAAGAGTTAAGACCTTAACCATTAGGCCAGAGTACGAGTCTAAGACTTTAGCTATTAGGCCAGAGTAAGAGTTAAGACCTTAACCAGTAGGCCAGAGTAAGAGTTAAGACCTTAACCATTAGGCCAGAGTACGAGTCTAAGACCTTAGCTATTAGGCCAGAGTAAGAGTTAAGACCTTAACCAGTAGGCCAGAGTAAGAGTTAAGACCTTAACCATTAGGCCAGAGTACGAGTCTAAGACCTTAGCTATTAGGCCAGAGTAAGAGTTAAGACCTTAGCTATTAGGCCAGAGTACGAGTCTAAGACCTTAGCTATTAGGCCAGAGTAAGATTTAAGACCTTAGCTATTAGGCCAGAGTAAGAGTTAAGACCTTAACCAGTAGGCCAGGGTAGGAGTTAAGACTTTAACCAGTAGGCCAAAGTAAGAGTTAAGACCTTAACCAGTATTCCAGAGGAAGAGTTAAGACCTTGACCAGTAGGCCAGAGTACGAGTCTAAGACCTTAGCTATTAGGCCAGAGTACGAGTTAAGACCTTAACCAGTAGGTCAGAGTACGAGTCTAAGACCTTAGCTATTAGGCCAGAGTACCAGTCTAAGACCTTAGCTATTAGGCCAGAGTAAGAGTTAAGACCTTATCAATTAGGCCAGAGTAAGAGTTAAGACCTTAGCTTTTAGGCCAGAGTAAGAGTTAAGACATTAGTTATTAGGCCAGAGTAAGAGTTAAGACCTTAACCAATAGGCCAGAGTAAGAGTTAAGACCTTAACCATTAGGCCAGAGTACGAGTCTAAGACCTTAGCTATTAGGCCAGAGTAAGAGTTAAGACCTTAACCAATAGGCCAGAGTAAGAGTTAAGACCTTAACCATTAGGCCAGAGTATGAGTCTAAGACCTTAGCTATTAGGCCAGAGTACCAGTCTAAGACCTTAGCTATTAGGCCAGAGTAAGAGTTAAGACCTTAAACATTAGGCCAGAGTATGAGTCTAAGACCTTAGCTATTAGGCCAGAGTAAGAGTTAAGACCTTAGCTATTAGGCCAGAGTAAGAGTTAAGACCTTAACCATTAGGCCAGAGTACGACTCTAAGACCTTAGCTATTCGGCCAGAGTAAGAGTTAAGACCTTAACCAGTAGGCCAGAGTAAGAGTTAAGACCTTAACCAGTAGGCCAGAGTAAGAGTCTAAGACCTTAGCTATTAGGCCAGAGTAAGAGTTAAGACCTTAGCTATTAGGCCAGAGTAAGAGTTAAGACCTTAACCAGTAGGCCAGAGTAAGAGTTAAGACCTTAACCAGTAGGCCAGAGTAAGAGTCTAAGACCTTAGCTATTAGGCCAGAGTAAGAGTTAAGACCTTAACCATTAGGCCAGAGTACGAGTCTAAGCCCTTTGCTATTAGGCCAGAGTAAGAGTTAAGACCTTAGCTATTAGGCCAGAGTAAGAGTTAAGACCTTAACCAGTAGGCCAGAGAAAGAGTTAAGACCTTAACCATTAGGCCAGAGTACGAGTCTAAGCCCTTACCTATTAGGCCAGAGTAAGAGTTAAGACCTTAACCAGTAGGCCAGAGTAAGAGTTAAGACCTTAACCATTAGGCCAGAGTACGAGTCTAAGCCCTTACCTATTAGGCCAGAGTAAGAGTTAAAACCTTAACCATTAGGCCAGAGTATGAGTCTAAGACCTTAGCTATTAGGCCAGAGTAAGAGTTAAGACCTTAGCTATTAGGCCAGAGTAAGAGTTAAGACCTTAACCAATAGGCCAGAGTAAGAGTTAAGACCTTAACCATTAGGCCAGAGTACGAGTCTAAGACTTTAGCTATTAGGCCAGAGTAAGAGTTAAGACCTTAACCAGTAGGCCAGAGTAAGAGTTAAGACCTTAACCATTAGGCCAGAGTACGAGTCTAGGACCTTAGCTATTAGGCCAGAGTAAGAGTTAAGACCTTAACCAGTAGGCCAGAGTAAGAGTTAAGACCTTAACCATTAGGCCAGAGTACGAGTCTAAGACCTTAGCTATTAGGCCAGAGTAAGAGTTAAGACCTTAACCAGTAGGCCAGAGTAAGAGTTAAGACCTTAACCATTAGGCAAGAGTACGAGTCTAAAACCTTAGCTATTAGGCCAGAGTAAGAGTTAAGACCTTAGCTATTAGGCCAGAGTAAGAGTTAAGACCTTAACCAGTAGGCCAGAGTACGAGTCTAAGACCTTAGCTATTAGGCCAGAGTAAGAGTTAAGACCTTAACCAGTAGGCCAAAGTAAGAGTTAAGACCATAACCTGTAGGCCATAGTATGAGTCTAAGACCTTAGTTATTAGGCCAGAGTAAGAGTTAAGACCTTAGCTATTAGGCCAGAGTAAGAGTTAAGACCTTAACCATTAGGCCAGATTACGAGTCTAAGATCTTTGCTATTAGGCCATAGTAAGATTTAAGACCTTAGCTATTAGGCCAGAGTAAGAGTTAAGACCTTAACTAGTAGGCCAGAGTAAGAGTTAAGACCTTAACCATTAGGCCAGAGTATGAGTCTAAGACCTTAGCTATTAGGTCAGAGTAAGAGTTGAGACCTTAACCAGTAGGCCAGAGTAAGAGTTAGGACCTTAACCATTAGGCCAGAGTACGAGTCTAAGACCTTAGCTATTAGGCCAGAGTAAGATTTAAGACCTTAGCTATTAGGCCAGAGTAAGAGTTAAGACCTTAACCAGTAGGCCAGGTTAGGAGTTAAGACTTTAACCAGTAGGCCAAAGTAAGAGTTAAGACCTTAACCAGTATTCCAGAGGAAGAGTTAAGACCTTGACCAGTAGGCCAGAGTACGAGTCTAAGCCCTTACCTATTAGGCCAGAGTAAGAGTTAAGACCTTAACCAGTAGGCCAGAGTAAGAGTTAAGGCCTTAACCATTAGGCCAGAGTATGAGTCTAAGACCTTAGCTATTAGGCCAGAGTAAGAGTTAAGACCTTAACTATTAGGCCAGAGTAAGAGTTAAGACATTAGCTATTAGGCCAGAGTAAGAGTTAAGACCTTAGTTATTAGGCCAGAGTAAGAGTTAAGACCTTAGTTATTAGGCCAGAGTAAGAGTTAAGACCTTAACCAGTAGGCCAGAGTAAGAGTTAAGGCCTTAACCATTAGGCCAGAGTATGAGTCTAAGACCTTAGCTATCAGGCCAGAGTAAGAGTTAAGACCTTAACTATTAGGCCAGAGTAAGAGTTAAGACATTAGCTATTAGGCCAGAGTAAGAGTTAAGACCTTAGCTATTAGGCCAGAGTAAGAGTTAAGACCTTAGTTATTAGGCCAGAGTAAGAGTTAAGACCTTAACCAGTAGGCCAGAGTAAGAGTTAAGGCCTTAACCATTAGGCCAGAGTATGAGTCTAAGACCTTAGCTATCAGGCCAGAGTAAGAGTTAAGACCGTAACTATTAGGCCAGAGTAAGAGTTAAGACATTAGCTATTAGGCCAGAGTAAGAGTTAAGACCTTAGTTATTAGGCCAGAGTAAGAGTTAAGACCTTAACCAATAGGCCAGAGTAAGAGTTAAGACCTTAACCATTAGGCCAGAGTACGAGTCTAAGACTTTAGCTATTAGGTCAGAGTAAGAGTTAAGACCTTAACCAGTAGGCCAGAGTAAGAGTTAAGACCTTAACCATTAGGCCAGAGTACGAGTCTAAGACCTTAGCTATTAGGCCAGAGTAAGAGTTAAGACCTTAACCAGTAGGCCAGAGTAAGAGTTAAGACCTTAACCATTAGGCCAGAGTACGAGTCTAAGACCTTAGCTATTAGGCCAGAGTAAGAGTTAAGACCTTAGCTATTAGGCCAGAGTACGAGTCTAAGACCTTAGCTATTAGGCCAGAGTAAGATTTAAGACCTTAGCTATTAGGCCAGAGTAAGAGTTAAGACCTTAACCAGTAGGCCAGGGTAGGAGTTAAGACTTTAACCAGTAGGCCAAAGTAAGAGTTAAGACCTTAACCAGTATTCCAGAGGAAGAGTTAAGACCTTGACCAGTAGGCCAGAGTACGAGTCTAAGACCTTAGCTATTAGGCCAGAGTACGAGTTAAGACCTTAACCAGTAGGTCAGAGTACGAGTCTAAGACCTTAGCTATTAGGCCAGAGTACCAGTCTAAGACCTTAGCTATTAGGCCAGAGTAAGAGTTAAGACCTTATCAATTAGGCCAGAGTAAGAGTTAAGACCTTAGCTTTTAGGCCAGAGTAAGAGTTAAGACATTAGTTATTAGGCCAGAGTAAGAGTTAAGACCTTAACCAATAGGCCAGAGTAAGAGTTAAGACCTTAACCATTAGGCCAGAGTACGAGTCTAAGACCTTAGCTATTAGGCCAGAGTAAGAGTTAAGACCTTAACCAATAGGCCAGAGTAAGAGTTAAGACCTTAACCATTAGGCCAGAGTATGAGTCTAAGACCTTAGCTATTAGGCCAGAGTACCAGTCTAAGACCTTAGCTATTAGGCCAGAGTAAGAGTTAAGACCTTAAACATTAGGCCAGAGTATGAGTCTAAGACCTTAGCTATTAGGCCAGAGTAAGAGTTAAGACCTTAGCTATTAGGCCAGAGTAAGAGTTAAGACCTTAACCATTAGGCCAGAGTACGACTCTAAGACCTTAGCTATTCGGCCAGAGTAAGAGTTAAGACCTTAACCAGTAGGCCAGAGTAAGAGTTAAGACCTTAACCAGTAGGCCAGAGTAAGAGTCTAAGACCTTAGCTATTAGGCCAGAGTAAGAGTTAAGACCTTAGCTATTAGGCCAGAGTAAGAGTTAAGACCTTAACCAGTAGGCCAGAGTAAGAGTTAAGACCTTAACCAGTAGGCCAGAGTAAGAGTCTAAGACCTTAGCTATTAGGCCAGAGTAAGAGTTAAGACCTTAACCATTAGGCCAGAGTACGAGTCTAAGCCCTTTGCTATTAGGCCAGAGTAAGAGTTAAGACCTTAGCTATTAGGCCGGAGTAAGAGTTAAGACCTTAACCAGTAGGCCAGAGAAAGAGTTAAGACCTTAACCATTAGGCCAGAGTACGAGTCTAAGCCCTTACCTATTAGGCCAGAGTAAGAGTTAAGACCTGAACCAGTAGGCCAGAGTAAGAGTTAAGACCTTAACCATTAGGCCAGAGTACGACTCTAAGACCTTAGCTATTCGGCCAGAGTAAGAGTTAAGACCTTAACCAGTAGGCCAGAGTAAGAGTTAAGACCTTAACCAGTAGGCCAGAGTAAGAGTCTAAGACCTTAGCTATTAGGCCAGAGTAAGAGTTAAGACCTTAGCTATTAGGCCAGAGTAAGAGTTAAGACCTTAACCAGTAGGCCAGAGTAAGAGTCTAAGACCTTAGCTATTAGGCCAGAGTAAGAGTTAAGACCTTAACCATTAGGCCAGAGTACGAGTCTAAGCCCTTTGCTATTAGGCCAGAGTAAGAGTTAAGACCTTAGCTATTAGGCCAGAGTAAGAGTTAAGACCTTAACCAGTAGGCCAGAGAAAGAGTTAAGACCTTAACCATTAGGCCAGAGTACGAGTCTAAGCCCTTACCTATTAGGCCAGAGTAAGAGTTAAGACCTTAACCAGTAGGCCAGAGTAAGAGTTAAGACCTTAACCATTAGGCCAGAGTACGAGTCTAAGCCCTTACCTATTAGGCCAGAGTAAGAGTTAAAACCTTAACCATTAGGCCAGAGTATGAGTCTAAGACCTTAGCTATTAGGCCAGAGTAAGAGTTAAGACCTTAGCTATTAGGCCAGAGTAAGAGTTAAGACCTTAACCAATAGGCCAGAGTAAGAGTTAAGACCTTAACCATTAGGCCAGAGTACGAGTCTAAGACTTTAGCTATTAGGCCAGAGTAAGAGTTAAGACCTTAACCAGTAGGCCAGAGTAAGAGTTAAGACCTTAACCATTAGGCCAGAGTACGAGTCTAGGACCTTAGCTATTAGGCCAGAGTAAGAGTTAAGACCTTAACCAGTAGGCCAGAGTAAGAGTTAAGACCTTAACCATTAGGCCAGAGTACGAGTCTAAGACCTTAGCTATTAGGCCAGAGTAAGAGTTAAGACCTTAACCAGTAGGCCAGAGTAAGAGTTAAGACCTTAACCATTAGGCAAGAGTACGAGTCTAAAACCTTAGCTATTAGGCCAGAGTAAGAGTTAAGACCTTAGCTATTAGGCCAGAGTAAGAGTTAAGACCTTAACCAGTAGGCCAGAGTACGAGTCTAAGACCTTAGCTATTAGGCCAGAGTAAGAGTTAAGACCTTAACCAGTAGGCCAAAGTAAGAGTTAAGACCATAACCTGTAGGCCATAGTATGAGTCTAAGACCTTAGTTATTAGGCCAGAGTAAGAGTTAAGACCTTAGCTATTAGGCCAGAGTAAGAGTTAAGACCTTAACCATTAGGCCAGATTACGAGTCTAAGATCTTTGCTATTAGGCCATAGTAAGATTTAAGACCTTAGCTATTAGGCCAGAGTAAGAGTTAAGACCTTAACTAGTAGGCCAGAGTAAGAGTTAAGACCTTAACCATTAGGCCAGAGTATGAGTCTAAGACCTTAGCTATTAGGTCAGAGTAAGAGTTGAGACCTTAACCAGTAGGCCAGAGTAAGAGTTAGGACCTTAACCATTAGGCCAGAGTACGAGTCTAAGACCTTAGCTATTAGGCCAGAGTAAGATTTAAGACCTTAGCTATTAGGCCAGAGTAAGAGTTAAGACCTTAACCAGTAGGCCAGGTTAGGAGTTAAGACTTTAACCAGTAGGCCAAAGTAAGAGTTAAGACCTTAACCAGTATTCCAGAGGAAGAGTTAAGACCTTGACCAGTAGGCCAGAGTACGAGTCTAAGCCCTTACCTATTAGGCCAGAGTAAGAGTTAAGACCTTAACCAGTAGGCCAGAGTAAGAGTTAAGGCCTTAACCATTAGGCCAGAGTATGAGTCTAAGACCTTAGCTATTAGGCCAGAGTAAGAGTTAAGACCTTAACTATTAGGCCAGAGTAAGAGTTAAGACATTAGCTATTAGGCCAGAGTAAGAGTTAAGACCTTAGTTATTAGGCCAGAGTAAGAGTTAAGACCTTAGTTATTAGGCCAGAGTAAGAGTTAAGACCTTAACCAGTAGGCCAGAGTAAGAGTTAAGGCCTTAACCATTAGGCCAGAGTATGAGTCTAAGACCTTAGCTATCAGGCCAGAGTAAGAGTTAAGACCTTAACTATTAGGCCAGAGTAAGAGTTAAGACATTAGCTATTAGGCCAGAGTAAGAGTTAAGACCTTAGCTATTAGGCCAGAGTAAGAGTTAAGACCTTAGTTATTAGGCCAGAGTAAGAGTTAAGACCTTAACCAGTAGGCCAGAGTAAGAGTTAAGGCCTTAACCATTAGGCCAGAGTATGAGTCTAAGACCTTAGCTATCAGGCCAGAGTAAGAGTTAAGACCTTAACTATTAGGCCAGAGTAAGAGTTAAGACATTAGCTATTAGGCCAGAGTAAGAGTTAAGACCTTAGTTATTAGGCCAGAGTAAGAGTTAAGACCTTAACCAATAGGCCAGAGTAAGAGTTAAGACCTTAACCATTAGGCCAGAGTACGAGTCTAAGACTTTAGCTATTAGGCCAGAGTAAGAGTTAAGACCTTAACCAGTAGGCCAGAGTAAGAGTTAAGACCTTAACCATTAGGCCAGAGTACGAGTCTAAGACCTTAGCTATTAGGCCAGAGTAAGAGTTAAGACCTTAACCAGTAGGCCAGAGTAAGAGTTAAGACCTTAACCATTAGGCCAGAGTACGAGTCTAAGACCTTAGCTATTAGGCCAGAGTAAGAGTTAAGACCTTAGCTATTAGGCCAGAGTACGAGTCTAAGACCTTAGCTATTAGGCCAGAGTAAGATTTAAGACCTTAGCTATTAGGCCAGAGTAAGAGTTAAGACCTTAACCAGTAGGCCAGGGTAGGAGTTAAGACTTTAACCAGTAGGCCAAAGTAAGAGTTAAGACCTTAACCAGTATTCCAGAGGAAGAGTTAAGACCTTGACCAGTAGGCCAGAGTACGAGTCTAAGACCTTAGCTATTAGGCCAGAGTACGAGTTAAGACCTTAACCAGTAGGTCAGAGTACGAGTCTAAGACCTTAGCTATTAGGCCAGAGTACCAGTCTAAGACCTTAGCTATTAGGCCAGAGTAAGAGTTAAGACCTTATCAATTAGGCCAGAGTAAGAGTTAAGACCTTAGCTTTTAGGCCAGAGTAAGAGTTAAGACATTAGTTATTAGGCCAGAGTAAGAGTTAAGACCTTAACCAATAGGCCAGAGTAAGAGTTAAGACCTTAACCATTAGGCCAGAGTACGAGTCTAAGACCTTAGCTATTAGGCCAGAGTAAGAGTTAAGACCTTAACCAATAGGCCAGAGTAAGAGTTAAGACCTTAACCATTAGGCCAGAGTATGAGTCTAAGACCTTAGCTATTAGGCCAGAGTACCAGTCTAAGACCTTAGCTATTAGGCCAGAGTAAGAGTTAAGACCTTAAACATTAGGCCAGAGTATGAGTCTAAGACCTTAGCTATTAGGCCAGAGTAAGAGTTAAGACCTTAGCTATTAGGCCAGAGTAAGAGTTAAGACCTTAACCATTAGGCCAGAGTACGACTCTAAGACCTTAGCTATTCGGCCAGAGTAAGAGTTAAGACCTTAACCAGTAGGCCAGAGTAAGAGTTAAGACCTTAACCAGTAGGCCAGAGTAAGAGTCTAAGACCTTAGCTATTAGGCCAGAGTAAGAGTTAAGACCTTAGCTATTAGGCCAGAGTAAGAGTTAAGACCTTAACCAGTAGGCCAGAGTAAGAGTTAAGACCTTAACCAGTAGGCCAGAGTAAGAGTCTAAGACCTTAGCTATTAGGCCAGAGTAAGAGTTAAGACCTTAACCATTAGGCCAGAGTACGAGTCTAAGCCCTTTGCTATTAGGCCAGAGTAAGAGTTAAGACCTTAGCTATTAGGCCGGAGTAAGAGTTAAGACCTTAACCAGTAGGCCAGAGAAAGAGTTAAGACCTTAACCAGTAGGCCAGAGTAAGAGTTAAGACCTTAACCAGTAGGCCAGAGTAAGAGTCTAAGACCTTAGCTATTAGGCCAGAGTAAGAGTTAAGACCTTAACCATTAGGCCAGAGTACGAGTCTAAGCCCTTACCTATTAGGCCAGAGTAAGAGTTAAGACCTGAACCAGTAGGCCAGAGTAAGAGTTAAGACCTTAACCATTAGGCCAGAGTACGAGTCTAAGCCCTTACCTATTAGGCCAGAGTAAGAGTTAAAACCTTAACCATTAGGCCAGAGTATGAGTCTAAGACCTTAGCTATTAGGCCAGAGTAAGAGTTAAGACCTTAGCTATTAGGCCAGAGTAAGAGTTAAGACCTTAACCAATAGGCCAGAGTAAGAGTTAAGACCTTAACCATTAGGCCAGAGTACGAGTCTAAGACTTTAGCTATTAGGCCAGAGTAAGAGTTAAGACCTTAACCAGTAGGCCAGAGTAAGAGTTAAGACCTTAACCATTAGGCCAGAGTACGAGTCTAGGACCTTAGCTATTAGGCCAGAGTAAGAGTTAAGACCTTAACCAGTAGGCCAGAGTAAGAGTTAAGACCTTAACCATTAGGCCAGAGTACGAGTCTAAGACCTTAGCTATTAGGCCAGAGTAAGAGTTAAGACCTTAACCAGTAGGCCAGAGTAAGAGTTAAGACCTTAACCATTAGGCAAGAGTACGAGTCTAAAACCTTAGCTATTAGGCCAGAGTAAGAGTTAAGACCTTAGCTATTAGGCCAGAGTAAGAGTTAAGACCTTAACCAGTAGGCCAGAGTACGAGTCTAAGACCTTAGCTATTAGGCCAGAGTAAGAGTTAAGACCTTAACCAGTAGGCCAAAGTAAGAGTTAAGACCATAACCTGTAGGCCATAGTATGAGTCTAAGACCTTAGTTATTAGGCCAGAGTAAGAGTTAAGACCTTAGCTATTAGGCCAGAGTAAGAGTTAAGACCTTAACCATTAGGCCAGATTACGAGTCTAAGATCTTTGCTATTAGGCCATAGTAAGATTTAAGACCTTAGCTATTAGGCCAGAGTAAGAGTTAAGACCTTAACTAGTAGGCCAGAGTAAGAGTTAAGACCTTAACCATTAGGCCAGAGTATGAGTCTAAGACCTTAGCTATTAGGTCAGAGTAAGAGTTGAGACCTTAACCAGTAGGCCAGAGTAAGAGTTAAGACCTTAACCTGTAGGCCATAGTACGAGTCTAAGACCTTAGCTATTAGGCCAGAGTAAGAGTTAAGACCTTAACCAGTAGGCCAGAGTAAGAGTTAAGACCTTAACCTGTAGGCCATAGTAAGAGTCTAAGACCTTAGCTATTAGGCCAGAGTAAGAGTTAAGACCTTAACTATTAGGCCAGAGTAAGAGTTAAGACCTTAACCATTAGGCCAGATTACGAGTCTAAGACCTTTGCTATTCGGCCAGAATAAGAGTTAAGACCTTATCTATTAGGCCAGAGTAAGAGTTAAGACCTTAACCAGTAGGCCAGAGTAAGAGTTAAGACCTTAACCATTAGGCCAGAGTACGCGTCTAAGCCCTTAGCTATTAGGCCAGAGTAAGAGTTAAGACCTTAACCAGTAGGCCAGAGTAAGAGTTAAGACCTTAACCATTAGGCCAGAGTACGAGTCTAAGACCTTAGCTATTAGGCCAGAGTAAGAGTTAAGACCTTATCAATTAGGCCATAGTAAGAGTTAAGACCTTAGCTATTAGGCCAGAGTAAGAGTTAAGACCTTAGTTATTAGGCCAGAGTAAGAGTTAAGACCTTAACCAATAGGCCAGAGTAAGAGTTAAGACCTTAACCATTAGGCCAGAGTACGAGTCTAAGACCTTAGCTATTAGGCCAGAGTAAGAGTTAAGACCTTAACCAATAGGCCAGAGTAAGAGTTAAGACCTTAACCATTAGGCCAGAGTACGAGTCTAAGACCTTAGCTATTAGGCCAGAGTAAGAGTTAAGACCTTAACCAGTAGGCCAGAGTAAGAGTTAAGACCTTAACCATTAGGCCAGAGTACGAGTCTAAGACATTAGCTATTAGGCCAGAATAAGAGTTAAGACCTTAACCAGTAGGCCAGAGTAAGAGTTAAGACCTTAACCATTAGTCCAGAGTACGAGTCTAAGACCTTAGCTATTATCCCAGAGTAAGAGTTAAGACCTTAACCATTAGGCCAGATTACGAGTCTAATACCTTTGCTATTAGGCCAGAGTAAGAGTTAAGACCTTAGCTATTAGGCCAGAGTAAGAGTTAAGACCTTAACCATTAGGCCAGAGAACGACTCTAAGACCTTAGCTATTCGGCCAGAGTAAGAGTTAAGACCTTAACCAGTAGGCCAGAGTAAGAGTTAAGACCTTAACCAGTAGGCCAGAGTAAGAGTCTAAGACCTTAGCTATTAGGCCAGAGTAAGAGTTAAGACCTTAGCTATTAGGCCAGAGTAAGAGTTAAGACCTTAACCAGTAGGCCAGAGTAAGAGTTAAGACCTTAACCAGTAGGCCAGAGTAAGAGTCTAAGACCTTAGCTATTAGGCCAGAGTAAGAGTTAAGACCTTAACCATTAGGCCAGAGTACGAGTCTAAGCCCTTTGCTATTAGGCCAGAGTAAGAGTTAAGACCTTAGCTATTAGGCCAGAGTAAGAGTTAAGACCTTAACCAGTAGGCCAGAGAAAGAGTTAAGACCTTAACCATTAGGCCAGAGTACGAGTCTAAGACCTTAGCTATTAGGCCAGAGTAAGAGTTAAGACCTTAACCAGTAGGCCAGAGTAAGAGTTAAGACGTTAACCATTAGGCCAGAGTACGAGTCTAAGCCCTTACCTATTAGGCCAGAGTAAGAGTTAAGACCTTAACCAGTAGGCCAGAGTAAGAGTTAAGGCTTTAACCATTAGGCCAGAGTATGAGTCTAAGACCTTAGCTATTAGGCCAGAGTAAGAGTTAAGACCTTAACTATTAGGCCAGAGTAAGAGTTAAGACATTAGCTATTAGGCCAGAGTAAGAGTTAAGACCTTAGTTATTAGGCCAGAGTAAAAGTTAAGACCTTAACCAATAGGCCAGAGTAAGAGTTAAGACCTTAACCATTAGGCCAGAGTACGAGTCTAAGACTTTAGCTATTAGGCCAGAGTAAGAGTTAAGACCTTAACCAGTAGGCCAGAGTAAGAGTTAAGACCTTAACCATTAGGCCACAGTACGAGTCTAAGACCTTAGCTATTAGGCCAGAGTAAGAGTTAAGACCTTAACCAGTAGGCCAGAGTAAGAGTTAGGACCTTAACCATTAGGCCAGAGTACGAGTCTAAGACCTTAGCTATTAGGCCAGAGTAAGAGTTAAGACCTTAGCTATTAGGCCAGAGTACGAGTCTAAGACCTTAGCTATTAGGCCAGAGTAAGATTTAAGACCTTAGCTATTAGGCCAGAGTAAGAGTTAAGACCTTAACCAGTAGGCCAGGTTAGGAGTTAAGACTTTAACCAGTAGGCCAAAGTAAGAGTTAAGACCTTAACCAGTATTCCAGAGGAAGAGTTAAGACCTTGACCAGTAGGCCAGAGTACGAGTCTAAGACCTTAGCTATTAGGCCAGAGTACGAGTTAAGACCTTAACCAGTAGGTCAGAGTACGAGTCTAAGACCTTAGCTATTAGGCCAGAGTACCAGTCTAAGACCTTAGCTATTAGGCCAGAGTAAGAGTTAAGACCTTAAACATTAGGCCAGAGTATGAGTCTAAGACCTTAGCTATTAGGCCAGAGTAAGAGTTAAGACCTTAGCTATTAGGCCAGAGTAAGAGTTAAGACCTTAACCATTAGGCCAGAGTACGACTCTAAGACCTTAGCTATTCGGCCAGAGTAAGAGTTAAGACCTTAACCAGTAGGCCAGAGTAAGAGTTAAGACCTTAACCAGTAGGCCAGAGTAAGAGTCTAAGACCTTAGCTATTAGGCCAGAGTAAGAGTTAAGACCTTAGCTATTAGGCCAGAGTAAGAGTTAAGACCTTAACCAGTAGGCCAGAGTAAGAGTTAAGACCTTAACCAGTAGGCCAGAGTAAGAGTCTAAGACCTTAGCTATTAGGCCAGAGTAAGAGTTAAGACCTTAACCATTAGGCCAGAGTACGAGTCTAAGCCCTTTGCTATTAGGCCAGAGTAAGAGTTAAGACCTTAGCTATTAGGCCAGAGTAAGAGTTAAGACCTTAACCAGTAGGCCAGAGAAAGAGTTAAGACCTTAACCATTAGGCCAGAGTACGAGTCTAAGCCCTTACCTATTAGGCCAGAGTAAGAGTTAAGACCTTAACCAGTAGGCCAGAGTAAGAGTTAAGGCCTTAACCATTAGGCCAGAGTATGAGTCTAAGACCTTAGCTATTAGGCCAGAGTAAGAGTTAAGACCTTAACTATTAGGCCAGAGTAAGAGTTAAGACATTAGCTATTAGGCCAGAGTAAGAGTTAAGACCTTAGTTATTAGGCCAGAGTAAGAGTTAAGACCTTAACCAATAGGCCAGAGTAAGAGTTAAGACCTTAACCATTAGGCCAGAGTACGAGTCTAAGACTTTAGCTATTAGGCCAGAGTAAGAGTTAAGACCTTAACCAGTAGGCCAGAGTAAGAGTTAAGACCTTAACCATTAGGCCAGAGTACGAGTCTAAGACCTTAGCTATTAGGCCAGAGTAAGAGTTAAGACCTTAACCAGTAGGCCAGAGTAAGAGTTAAGACCTTAACCATTAGGCCAGAGTACGAGTCTAAGACCTTAACTATTAGGCCAGAGTAAGAGTTAAGACCTTAGCTATTAGGCCAGAGTACGAGTCTAAGACCTTAGCTATTAGGCCAGAGTAAGATTTAAGACCTTAGCTATTAGGCCAGAGTAAGAGTTAAGACCTTAACCAGTAGGCCAGGGTAGGAGTTAAGACTTTAACCAGGAGGCCAAAGTAAGAGTTAAGACCTTAACCAGTATTCCAGAGGAAGAGTTAAGACCTTGACCAGTAGGCCAGAGTACGAGTCTAAGACCTTAGCTATTAGGCCAGAGTACGAGTTAAGACCTTAACCAGTAGGTCAGAGTACGAGTCTAAGACCTTAGCTATTAGGCCAGAGTACCAGTCTAAGACCTTAGCTATTAGGCCAGAGTAAGAGTTAAGACCTTAAATATTAGGCCAGAGTATGAGTCTAAGACCTTAGCTATTAGGCCAGAGTAAGAGTTAAGACCTTAGCTATTAGGCCAGAGTAAGAGTTAAGACCTTAACCATTAGGCCAGAGTACGACTCTAAGACCTTAGCTATTCGGCCAGAGTAAGAGTTAAGACCTTAACCAGTAGGCCAGAGTAAGAGTTAAGACCTTAACCAGTAGGCCAGAGTAAGAGTCTAAGACCTTAGCTATTAGGCCAGAGTAAGAGTTAAGACCTTAGCTATTAGGCCAGAGTAAGAGTTAAGACCTTAACCAGTAGGCCAGAGTAAGAGTTAAGACCTTAACCAGTAGGCCAGAGTAAGAGTCTAAGACCTTTGCTATTAGGCCAGAGTAAGAGTTAAGACCTTAGCTATTAGGCCAGAGTAAGAGTTAAGACCTTAACCAGTAGGCCAGAGAAAGAGTTAAGACCTTAACCATTAGGCCAGAGTACGAGTCTAAGCCCTTACCTATTAGGCCAGAGTAAGAGTTAAGACCTTAACCAGTAGGCCAGAGTAAGAGTTAAGACCTTAACCATTAGGCCAGAGTACGAGTCTAAGCCCTTACCTATTAGGCCAGAGTAAGAGTTAAAACCTTAGCCATTAGGCGAGAGTATGAGTCTAAGACCTTAGCTATTAGGCCAGAGTAAGAGTTAAGACCTTAGCTATTAGGCCAGAGTAAGAGTTAAGACCTTAACCAATAGGCCAGAGTAAGAGTTAAGACCTTAACCATTAGGCCAGAGTACGAGTCTAAGACTTTAGCTATTAGGCCAGAGTAAGAGTTAAGACCTTAACCAGTAGGCCAGAGTAAGAGTTAAGACCTTAACCATTAGGCCAGAGTACGAGTCTAAGACCTTAGCTATTAGGCCAGAGTAAGAGTTAAGACCTTAACCAGTAGGCCAGAGTAAGAGTTAAGACCTTAACCATTAGGCCAGAGTACGAGTCTAAGACCTTAGCTATTAGGCCAGAGTACGAGTCTAAGACCTTAGCTATTAGGCCAGAGTAAGATTTAAGACCTTAGCTATTAGGCCAGAGTAAGAGTTAAGACCTTAACCAGTAGGCCAGGGTAGGAGTTAAGACCTTAACCAGTAGGCCAAAGTAAGAGTTAAGACCTTAACCAGTATTCCAGAGTAAGAGTTAAGACCTTAACCAGTAGGCCAGAGTAAGAGTTAAAACCTTAACCATTAGGCCAGAGTATGAGTCTAAGACCTCAGCTATTAGGCCAGAGTAAGAGTTAAGACCTTAGCTATTAGGCCAGAGTAAGAGTTAAGACCTTAACCAGTAGGCCAGAGTAGAAGTTAAGACCTTAACCAGTAGGCCAAAGTAAGTGTTAAGACCTTAACCAGTATTCCAGAGTAAGAGTTAAGACCTTGACCAGTAGGCCAGAGTACGAGTCTAAGACCTTAGCTATTAGGCCAGAGTATGAGTTAAGACCTTAACCAGTAGGTCAGAGTACGAGTCTAAGACCTTAGCTATTAGGCCAGAGTACCAGTCTAAGAACTTAGCTATTAGGCCAGAGTAAGAGTTAAGACCTTAAACATTAGGCCAGAGTATGAGTCTAAGACCTTAGCTATTAGGCCAGAGTAAGAGTTAAGACCTTAGCTATTAGGCCAGAGTAAGAGTTAAGACCTTAACCATTAGGCCAGAGTACGAGTCTATGACCTTAGCTATTCGGCCAGGGTAAGAGTTAAGACCTTAGCTATTAGGCCAGCGTAAGAGTTAAGACCTTAGCTATTAGGCCAGAGTAAGAGTTAAGACCTTAACCAGTAGGCCAGAGTAAGAGTTAAGACCTTAACCAGTAGGCCAGAGTAAGAGTCTAAGACCTTAGCTATTAGGCCAGAGTACGAGTCTAAGACCTTAGCTATTAGGCCAGAGTAAGAGTTAAGACCTTAACCAGTAGGCCAGAGTAAGAGTTAAGACCTTAATCATTAGGCCAGAGTACGAGTCTAAAACCTTAGCTATTAGGCCAGATTAAGAGTTAAAACCTTAACCAGTAGGCCAGAGTAAGAGTTAAGACCTTAATCATTAGGCCAGAGTACGAGTCTAAAACCTTAGCTATTAGGCCAGAGTAAGAGTTAAGACCTTAACCATTAGGCCAGATTAAGAGTCTAATACCTTTGCTATTAGGCCAGAGTAAGAGTTAGGACCTTAGCTATTAGGCCAGAGTAAGAGTTAAGACCTTAACCAGTAGGCCAGAGTAAGAGTTAATACCTTAACCATTAGGCCAGAGTATGAGTCTAAGACCTTAGCTATTAGGCCAGAATAAGAGTTAAGACCTTAACCAGTAGGCCAGAGTAAGAGTTAAGAACTTAATCATTAGGCCAGAGTACGAGTCTAAAACCTTAGCTATTAGGCCAGAGTAAGAGTTAAGACCTTAGCTATTAGGCCAGAGTAAGAGTAAAGACCTTAACCAGTAGGCCAGAGTACGAGTCTAAGACCTTAGCTATTAGGCCAGAGTAAGAGTTAAGACCTTAACCAGTAGGCCAAAGTAAGAGTTAAGACCATAACCTGTAGGCCATAGTATGAGTCTAAGACCTTAGCTATTAGGCCAGAGTAAGAGTTAAGACCGTAGCTATTAGGCCAGAGTAAGAGTTAAGACCTTAACCATTAGGCCAGATTACGAGTCTAAGATCTTTGCTATTAGGCCATAGTAAGATTTAAGACCTTAGCTATTAGGCCAGAGTAAGAGTTAAGACCTTAACCAGTAGGCCAGAGTAAGAGTTAAGACCTTAACCATTAGGCCAGAGTACGAGTCTAAGACCTTAGCTATTAGGCCAGAGTAAGAGTTAAGACCTTAACCAGTAGGCCAGAGTAAGAGTTAAGACCTTAACCTGTAGGCCAGAGTACGAGTCTAAGACCTTAGCTATTAGGCCAGAGTAAGAGTTAAGACCTTAACCAGTAGGCCAGAGTAAGAGTTAAGACCTTAACCTGTAGGCCATAGTAAGAGTCTAAGACCTTAGCTATTAGGCCAGAGTAAGAGTTAAGACCTTAACTATTAGGCCAGAGTAAGAGTTAAGACCTTAACCATTAGGCCAGATTACGAGTCTAAGACCTTTGCTATTAGGCCAGAGTAAGAGTTAAGACCTTAGCTATTAGGCCAGAGTAAGAGTTAAGACCTTAACCAGTAGGCCAGAGTAAGAGTTAAGACCTTAACCATTAGGCCAGAGTACGAGTCTAAGACCTTAGCTATTAGGCCAGAGTAAGAGTTAAGACCTTAGCTATTAGGCCAGAGTACGAGTTAAGACCTTAACCAGTAGGTCAGAGTACGAGTCTAAGACCTTAGCTATTAGGCCAGAGTACCAGTCTAAGACCTTAGCTATTAGGCCAGAGTAAGAGTTAAGACCTTAAACATTAGGCCAGAGTATGAGTCTAAGACCTTAGCTATTAGGCCAGAGTAAGAGTTAAGACCTTAGCTATTAGGCCAGAGTAAGAGTTAAGACCTTAACCATTAGGCCAGAGTACGAGTCTAAGACCTTAGCTATTCGGCCAGAGTAAGAGTTAAGACCTTAGCTATTAGGCCAGCGTAAGAGTTAAGACCTTAGCTATTAGGCCAGAGTAAGAGTTAAGACCTTAACCAGTAGGCCAGAGTAAGAGTTAAGACCTTAACCAGTAGGCCAGAGTAAGAGTCTAAGATCTTAGCTATTAGGCCAGAGTAAGAGTTAAGACCTTAACCAGTAGGCCAGAGTAAGAGTTAAGACCTTAACCATTAGGCCAGAGTACGAGTCTAAGACCTTAGCTATTAGGCCAGAGTAAGAGTTAAGACCTTAACCAGTAGGCCAGAGTAAGAGTTAAGACCTTAACCATTAGGCCAGAGTACGAGTCTAAGACCTTAGCTATTAGGCCAGAGTACGAGTCTAAGACCTTAGCTATTAGGCCAGAGTAAGATTTAAGACCTTAGCTATTAGGCCAGAGTAAGAGTTAAGACCTTAACCAGTAGGCCAGGGTAGGAGTTAAGACCTTAACCAGTAGGCCAAAGTAAGAGTTAAGACCTTAACCAGTATTCCAGAGTAAGAGTTAAGACCTTAACCAGTAGGCCAGAGTAAGAGTTAAAACCTTAACCATTAGGCCAGAGTATGAGTCTAAGACCTTAGCTATTAGGCCAGAGTAAGAGTTAAGACCTTAGCTATTAGGCCAGAGTAAGAGTTAAGACCTTAACCAGTAGGCCAGAGTAGAAGTTAAGACCTTAACCAGTAGGCCAAAGTAAGTGTTAAGACCTTAACCAGTATTCCAGAGTAAGAGTTAAGACCTTGACCAGTAGGCCAGAGTACGAGTCTAAGACCTTAGCTATTAGGCCAGAGTATGAGTTAAGACCTTAACCAGTAGGTCAGAGTACGAGTCTAAGACCTTAGCTATTAGGCCAGAGTACCAGTCTAAGACCTTAGCTATTAGGCCAGAGTAAGAGTTAAGACCTTAACCATTAGGCCAGATTACGAGTCTAAGACCTTTGCTATTAGGCCAGAGTAAGAGTTAAGACCTTAGCTA
The DNA here is from genome assembly GCF_964204655.1 of Triturus cristatus. Taxonomy (NCBI): domain Eukaryota; kingdom Metazoa; phylum Chordata; class Amphibia; order Caudata; family Salamandridae; genus Triturus; species Triturus cristatus. The sequence continues at coordinate 1,097,856,125 of NC_140589.1, read as the reverse complement.
TTAGGCCAGAGTAAGAGTTAAGACCTTAACCAGTAGGCCAGAGTAAGAGTTAAGACCTTAACCATTAGGCCAGAGTACGAGTCTAAGACCTTAGCTATTAGGCCAGAGTAAGAGTTAAGACCTTAGCTATTAGGCCAGAGTACGAGTTAAGACCTTAACCAGTAGGTCAGAGTACGAGTCTAAGACCTTAGCTATTAGGCCAGAGTACCAGTCTAAGACCTTAGCTATTAGGCCAGAGTAAGAGTTAAGACCTTAAACATTAGGCCAGAGTATGAGTCTAAGACCTTAGCTATTAGGCCAGAGTAAGAGTTAAGACCTTAGCTATTAGGCCAGAGTAAGAGTTAAGACCTTAACCATTAGGCCAGAGTACGAGTCTAAGACCTTAGCTATTCGGCCAGAGTAAGAGTTAAGACCTTAGCTATTAGGCCAGCGTAAGAGTTAAGACCTTAGCTATTAGGCCAGAGTAAGAGTTAAGACCTTAACCAGTAGGCCAGAGTAAGAGTTAAGACCTTAACCAGTAGGCCAGAGTAAGAGTCTAAGATCTTAGCTATTAGGCCAGAGTAAGAGTTAAGACCTTAACCAGTAGGCCAGAGTAAGAGTTAAGACCTTAACCATTAGGCCAGAGTACGAGTCTAAGACCTTAGCTATTAGGCCAGAGTAAGAGTTAAGACCTTAACCAGTAGGCCAGAGTAAGAGTTAAGACCTTAACCATTAGGCCAGAGTACGAGTCTAAGACCTTAGCTATTAGGCCAGAGTACGAGTCTAAGACCTTAGCTATTAGGCCAGAGTAAGATTTAAGACCTTAGCTATTAGGCCAGAGTAAGAGTTAAGACCTTAACCAGTAGGCCAGAGTAAGAGTTAAGACCTTAACCATTAGGCCAGAGTACGAGTCTAAGACCTTAGCTATTAGGCCAGAGTAAGAGTTAAGACCTTAACCATTAGGCCAGAGTAGGAGTCTAAGACCTTTGCTATTAGGCCAGAGTAAGAGTTAAGACCTTAGCTATTAGGCCAGAGTAAGAGTTAAGACCTTAGCTATTAGGTCAGAGTAAGAGTTAAGACCTTAACCAGTAGGCCAGAGTACGAGTCTAAGACCTTAGCTATTAGGCCAGAGTAAGAGTTAAGACCTTAGCTATTAGGCCAGAGTACGAGTCTAAGACCTTAGCTATTAGGCCAGAGTAGAAGTTAAGACCTTAACCAGTAGGTCAGAGTAAGAGTTAAGACCTTAACCAGTAGGCCAGAGTAAGAGTTAAGACCTTGACCAGTAGGCCAGAGTACGAGTCTAAGACCTTAGCTATTAGGCCAGAGTACAAGTTAAGACCTTAACCAGTAGGTCAGAGTACGAGTCTAAGACCTTAGCTAGTAGGCCAGAGTACCAGTCTAAGACCTTAGCTATTAGGCCAGAGTAAGAGTTAAGACCTTAACCATTTGGCTAGAGTACGAGTCTAAGACCTTAGCTATTAGGCCAGAGTAAGAGTTAAGACCTTAGCTATTAGGCCAGTGTAAGAGTTAAGACCTTAACCATTAGGCCAGAGTACGAGTCTAAGACCTTAGCTTTTTGGCCAGAGTAAGAGTTAAGACCTTAGCTATTAGGCCAGAGTAAGAGTTAAGACCTTAGCTATTAGGCCAGAGTAAGAGTTAATACCTCTACCAGTAGGCCAGAGTAAGAGTTAAGACCTTAACCAGTAGGCCAAAGTAAGAGTTAAGACCATAACCTGTAGGCCATAGTATGAGTCTAAGACCTTTGCTATTAGGCCAGAGTAAGAGTTAAGACCTTAGCTATTAGGCCAGAGTAAGAGTTAAGACCTTAACCAGTAGGCCAGAGTAAGAGTTAAGACCTTAACCATTAGGCCAGAGTACGAGTCTAAGACCTTAGCTATTAGGCCAGAGTAAGAGTTAAGACCTTAGCTATTAGGCCAGAGTACGAGTTAAGACCTTAACCAGTAGGTCAGAGTACGAGTCTAAGACCTTAGCTATTAGGCCAGAGTACCAGTCTAAGACCTTAGCTATTAGGCCAGAGTAAGAGTTAAGACCTTAAACATTAGGCCAGAGTATGAGTCTAAGACCTTAGCTATTAGGCCAGAGTAAGAGTTAAGACCTTAGCTATTAGGCCAGAGTAAGAGTTAAGACCTTAACCATTAGGCCAGAGTACGAGTCTAAGACCTTAGCTATTCGGCCAGAGTAAGAGTTAAGACCTTAGCTATTAGGCCAGCGTAAGAGTTAAGACCTTAGCTATTAGGCCAGAGTAAGAGTTAAGACCTTAACCAGTAGGCCAGAGTAAGAGTTAAGACCTTAACCATTAGGCCAGAGTACGAGTCTAAGACCTTAGCTATTAGGCCAGAGTAAGAGTTAAGACCTTAACCAGTAGGCCAGAGTAAGAGTTAAGACCTTAACCATTAGGCCAGAGTACGAGTCTAAGACCTTAGCTATTAGGCCAGAGTACGAGTCTAAGACCTTAGCTATTAGGCCAGAGTAAGATTTAAGACCTTAGCTATTAGGCCAGAGTAAGAGTTAAGACCTTAACCATTAGGCCAGAGTACGAGTCTAAGACCTTAGCTATTAGGCCAGAGTAAGAGTTAAGACCTTAACCAGTAGGCCAGAGTAAGAGTTAAGACCTTAACCATTAGGCCAGAGTACGAGTCTAAGACCTTAGCTATTAGGCCAGAGTACGAGTCTAAGACCTTAGCTATTAGGCCAGAGTAAGATTTAAGACCTTAGCTATTAGGCCAGAGTAAGAGTTAAGACCTTAACCAGTAGGCCAGAGTAAGAGTTAAGACCTTAACCATTAGGCCAGAGTACGAGTCTAAGACCTTAGCTATTAGGCCAGAGTAAGAGTTAAGACCTTAACCATTAGGCCAGAGTAGGAGTCTAAGACCTTTGCTATTAGGCCAGAGTAAGAGTTAAGACCTTAGCTATTAGGCCAGAGTAAGAGTTACGACCTTAGCTATTAGGTCAGAGTAAGAGTTAAGACCTTAACCAGTAGGCCAGAGTACGAGTCTAAGACCTTAGCTATTAGGCCAGAGTAAGAGTTAAGACCTTAGCTATTAGGCCAGAGTACGAGTCTAAGACCTTAGCTATTAGGCCAGAGTAGAAGTTAAGACCTTAACCAGTAGGTCAGAGTAAGAGTTAAGACCTTAACCAGTAGGCCAGAGTAAGAGTTAAGACCTTGACCAGTAGGCCAGAGTACGAGTCTAAGACCTTAGCTATTAGGCCAGAGTACAAGTTAAGACCTTAACCAGTAGGTCAGAGTACGAGTCTAAGACCTTAGCTAGTAGGCCAGAGTACCAGTCTAAGACCTTAGCTATTAGGCCAGAGTAAGAGTTAAGACCTTAACCAGTAGGCCAGAGTAGAAGTTAAGACCTTAACCAGTAGGCCAAAGTAAGTGTTAAGACCTTAACCAGTATTCCAGAGTAAGAGTTAAGACCTTGACCAGTAGGCCAGAGTACGAGTCTAAGACCTTAGCTATTAGGCCAGAGTATGAGTTAAGACCTTAACCAGTAGGTCAGAGTACGAGTCTAAGACCTTAGCTATTAGGCCAGAGTACCAGTCTAAGACCTTAGCTATTAGGCCAGAGTAAGAGTTAAGACCTTAACCATTAGGCCAGATTACGAGTCTAAGACCTTTGCTATTAGGCCAGAGTAAGAGTTAAGACCTTAGCTATTAGGCCAGAGTAAGAGTTAAGACCTTAACCAGTAGGCCAGAGTAAGAGTTAAGACCTTAACCATTAGGCCAGAGTACGAGTCTAAGACCTTAGCTATTAGGCCAGAGTAAGAGTTAAGACCTTAGCTATTAGGCCAGAGTACGAGTTAAGACCTTAACCAGTAGGTCAGAGTACGAGTCTAAGACCTTAGCTATTAGGCCAGAGTACCAGTCTAAGACCTTAGCTATTAGGCCAGAGTAAGAGTTAAGACCTTAAACATTAGGCCAGAGTATGAGTCTAAGACCTTAGCTATTAGGCCAGAGTAAGAGTTAAGACCTTAGCTATTAGGCCAGAGTAAGAGTTAAGACCTTAACCATTAGGCCAGAGTACGAGTCTAAGACCTTAGCTATTCGGCCAGAGTAAGAGTTAAGACCTTAGCTATTAGGCCAGCGTAAGAGTTAAGACCTTAGCTATTAGGCCAGAGTAAGAGTTAAGACCTTAACCAGTAGGCCAGAGTAAGAGTTAAGACCTTAACCAGTAGGCCAGAGTAAGAGTCTAAGATCTTAGCTATTAGGCCAGAGTAAGAGTTAAGACCTTAACCAGTAGGCCAGAGTAAGAGTTAAGACCTTAACCATTAGGCCAGAGTACGAGTCTAAGACCTTAGCTATTAGGCCAGAGTAAGAGTTAAGACCTTAACCAGTAGGCCAGAGTAAGAGTTAAGACCTTAACCATTAGGCCAGAGTACGAGTCTAAGACCTTAGCTATTAGGCCAGAGTACGAGTCTAAGACCTTAGCTATTAGGCCAGAGTAAGATTTAAGACCTTAGCTATTAGGCCAGAGTAAGAGTTAAGACCTTAACCAGTAGGCCAGAGTAAGAGTTAAGACCTTAACCATTAGGCCAGAGTACGAGTCTAAGACCTTAGCTATTAGGCCAGAGTAAGAGTTAAGACCTTAACTATTAGGCCAGAGTAGGAGTCTAAGACCTTTGCTATTAGGCCAGAGTAAGAGTTAAGACCTTAGCTATTAGGCCAGAGTAAGAGTTAAGACCTTAGCTATTAGGTCAGAGTAAGAGTTAAGACCTTAACCAGTAGGCCAGAGTACGAGTCTAAGACCTTAGCTATTAGGCCAGAGTAAGAGTTAAGACCTTAGCTATTAGGCCAGAGTACGAGTCTAAGACCTTAGCTATTAGGCCAGAGTAGAAGTTAAGACCTTAACCAGTAGGTCAGAGTAAGAGTTAAGACCTTAACCAGTAGGCCAGAGTAAGAGTTAAGACCTTGACCAGTAGGCCAGAGTACGAGTCTAAGACCTTAGCTATTAGGCCAGAGTACAAGTTAAGACCTTAACCAGTAGGTCAGAGTACGAGTCTAAGACCTTAGCTAGTAGGCCAGAGTACCAGTCTAAGACCTTAGCTATTAGGCCAGAGTAAGAGTTAAGACCTTAACCATTTGGCTAGAGTACGAGTCTAAGACCTTAGCTATTAGGCCAGAGTAAGAGTTAAGACCTTAGCTATTAGGCCAGTGTAAGAGTTAAGACCTTAACCATTAGGCCAGAGTACGAGTCTAAGACCTTAGCTTTTTGGCCAGAGTAAGAGTTAAGACCTTAGCTATTAGGCCAGAGTAAGAGTTAAGACCTTAGCTATTAGGCCAGAGTAAGAGTTAATACCTCTACCAGTAGGCCAGAGTAAGAGTTAAGACCTTAACCAGTAGGCCAAAGTAAGAGTTAAGACCATAACCTGTAGGCCATAGTATGAGTCTAAGACCTTTGCTATTAGGCCAGAGTAAGAGTTAAGACCTTAGCTATTAGGCCAGAGTAAGAGTTAAGACCTTAACCAGTAGGCCAGAGTAAGAGTTAAGACCTTAACCATTAGGCCAGAGTACGAGTCTAAGACCTTAGCTATTAGGCCAGAGTAAGAGTTAAGACCTTAGCTATTAGGCCAGAGTACGAGTTAAGACCTTAACCAGTAGGTCAGAGTACGAGTCTAAGACCTTAGCTATTAGGCCAGAGTACCAGTCTAAGACCTTAGCTATTAGGCCAGAGTAAGAGTTAAGACCTTAAACATTAGGCCAGAGTATGAGTCTAAGACCTTAGCTATTAGGCCAGAGTAAGAGTTAAGACCTTAGCTATTAGGCCAGAGTAAGAGTTAAGACCTTAACCATTAGGCCAGAGTACGAGTCTAAGACCTTAGCTATTCGGCCAGAGTAAGAGTTAAGACCTTAGCTATTAGGCCAGCGTAAGAGTTAAGACCTTAGCTATTAGGCCAGAGTAAGAGTTAAGACCTTAACCAGTAGGCCAGAGTAAGAGTTAAGACCTTAACCATTAGGCCAGAGTACGAGTCTAAGACCTTAGCTATTAGGCCAGAGTAAGAGTTAAGACCTTAACCAGTAGGCCAGAGTAAGAGTTAAGACCTTAACCATTAGGCCAGAGTACGAGTCTAAGACCTTAGCTATTAGGCCAGAGTACGAGTCTAAGACCTTAGCTATTAGGCCAGAGTAAGATTTAAGACCTTAGCTATTAGGCCAGAGTAAGAGTTAAGACCTTAACCATTAGGCCAGAGTACGAGTCTAAGACCTTAGCTATTAGGCCAGAGTAAGAGTTAAGACCTTAACCAGTAGGCCAGAGTAAGAGTTAAGACCTTAACCATTAGGCCAGAGTACGAGTCTAAGACCTTAGCTATTAGGCCAGAGTACGAGTCTAAGACCTTAGCTATTAGGCCAGAGTAAGATTTAAGACCTTAGCTATTAGGCCAGAGTAAGAGTTAAGACCTTAACCAGTAGGCCAGAGTAAGAGTTAAGACCTTAACCATTAGGCCAGAGTACGAGTCTAAGACCTTAGCTATTAGGCCAGAGTAAGAGTTAAGACCTTAACCATTAGGCCAGAGTAGGAGTCTAAGACCTTTGCTATTAGGCCAGAGTAAGAGTTAAGACCTTAGCTATTAGGCCAGAGTAAGAGTTACGACCTTAGCTATTAGGTCAGAGTAAGAGTTAAGACCTTAACCAGTAGGCCAGAGTACGAGTCTAAGACCTTAGCTATTAGGCCAGAGTAAGAGTTAAGACCTTAGCTATTAGGCCAGAGTACGAGTCTAAGACCTTAGCTATTAGGCCAGAGTAGAAGTTAAGACCTTAACCAGTAGGTCAGAGTAAGAGTTAAGACCTTAACCAGTAGGCCAGAGTAAGAGTTAAGACCTTGACCAGTAGGCCAGAGTACGAGTCTAAGACCTTAGCTATTAGGCCAGAGTACAAGTTAAGACCTTAACCAGTAGGTCAGAGTACGAGTCTAAGACCTTAGCTAGTAGGCCAGAGTACCAGTCTAAGACCTTAGCTATTAGGCCAGAGTAAGAGTTAAGACCTTAACCATTTGGCTAGAGTACGAGTCTAAGACCTTAGCTATTAGGCCAGAGTAAGAGTTAAGACCTTAGCTATTAGGCCAGTGTAAGAGTTAAGACCTTAACCATTAGGCCAGAGTACGAGTCTAAGACCTTAGCTTTTTGGCCAGAGTAAGAGTTAAGACCTTAGCTATTAGGCCAGAGTAAGAGTTAAGACCTTAGCTATTAGGCCAGAGTAAGAGTTAATACCTCTACCAGTAGGCCAGAGTAAGAGTTAAGACCTTAACCAGTAGGCCAAAGTAAGAGTTAAGACCATAACCTGTAGGCCATAGTATGAGTATAAGACCTTAGCTATTAGGCCAGAGTAAGAGTTAAGACCGTAGCTATTAGGCCAGAGTAAGAGTTAAGACCTTAACCATTAGGCCAGATTACGAGTCTAAGATCTTTGCTATTAGGCCAGAGTACAAGTCTAAGACCTTAGCTATTAGGCCAGAGTAAGAGTTAAGACTTAACCAGTAGGCCAGAGTAAGAGTTAAGACCTTAACCTGTAGGCCAGAGTACGAGTCTAAGACCTTAGCTATTAGGCCAGAGTAAGAGTTAAGACCTTAACCAGTAGGCCAGAGTAAGAGTTAAGACCTTAACCTGTAGGCCATAGTAAGAGTCTAAGACCTTAGCTATTAGGCCAGAGTAAGAGTTAAGACCTTAACTATTAGGCCAGAGTAAGAGTTAAGACCTTGACCATTAGGCCAGATTACGAGTCTAAGACCTTTGCTATTAGGCCAGAGTAAGAGTTAAGACCTTAACCAGTAGGCCAGAGTAAGAGTTAAGACCTTAACAATTAGGCCAGAGTAAGAGTTAAGACCTTAACCATTAGGCCAGAGTACGAGTCTAAGACCTTAGCTATTAGGCCAGAGTAAGAGTTAAGACCTTAGCTATTAGGCCAGAGTACGAGTTAAGACCTTAACCAGTAGGTCAGAGTACGAGTCTAAGACCTTAGCTATTAGGCCAGAGTACCAGTCTAAGACCTTAGCTATTAGGCCAGAGTAAGAGTTAAGACCTTAAACATTAGGCCAGAGTATGAGTCTAAGACCTTAGCTATTAGGCCAGAGTAAGAGTTAAGACCTTAGCTATTAGGCCAGAGTAAGAGTTAAGACCTTAACCATTAGGCCAGAGTAGGAGTCTAAGACCTTAGCTATTTGGCCAGAGTAAGAGTTAAGACCTTAGCTATTAGGCCAGCGTAAGAGTTAAGACCTTAGCTATTAGGCCAGAGTAAGAGTTAAGACCTTAACCAGTAGGCCAGAGTAAGAGTTAAGACCTTAACCAGTAGGCCAGAGTAAGAGTCTAAGATCTTAGCTATTAGGCCAGAGTAAGAGTTAAGACCTTAACCAGTAGGCCAGAGTAAGAGTTAAGACCTTAACCATTCGGCCAGAGTACGAGTCTAAGACCTTAGCTATTAGGCCAGAGTAAGAGTTAAGACCTTAACCATTAGGCCAGAGTACGAGTCTAAGACCTTAGCTATTAGGCCAGAGTAGAAGTTAAGACCTTAACCAGTAGGCCAGAGTAAGAGTTAAGACCTTAACCAGTAGGCCAGAGTAAGAGTTAAGACCTTGACCAGTAGGCCAGAGTACGAGTCTAAGACCTTAGCTATTAGGCCAGAGTAAGAGTTAAGACCTTAGCTATTAGGCCAGAGTACGAGTTAAGACCTTAACCAGTAGGTCAGAGTACGAGTCTAAGACCTTAGCTATTAGGCCAGAGTACCAGTCTAAGACCTTAGCTATTAGGCCAGAGTAAGAGTTAAGACCTTAAACATTAGGCCAGAGTATGAGTCTAAGACCTTAGCTATTAGGCCAGAGTAAGAGTTAAGACCTTAGCTATTAGGCCAGAGTAAGAGTTAAGACCTTAACCATTAGGCCAGAGTAGGAGTCTAAGACCTTAGCTATTTGGCCAGAGTAAGAGTTAAGACCTTAGCTATTAGGCCAGCGTAAGAGTTAAGACCTTAGCTATTAGGCCAGAGTAAGAGTTAAGACCTTAACCAGTAGGCCAGAGTAAGAGTTAAGACCTTAGCTATTAGGCCAGAGTAAGAGTTAAGACCTTAACTATTAGGCCAGAGTAAGAGTTAAGACCTTAACCATTAGGCCAGATTACGAGTCTAAGACCTTTGCTATTAGGCCAGAGTAAGAGTTAAGACCTTAACCAGTAGGCCAGAGTAAGAGTTAAGACCTTAACAATTAGGCCAGAGTAAGAGTTAAGACCTTAACCATTAGGCCAGAGTACGAGTCTAAGACCTTAGCTATTAGGCCAGAGTAAGAGTTAAGACCTTAGCTATTAGGCCAGAGTACGAGTTAAGACCTTAACCAGTAGGTCAGAGTACGAGTCTAAGACCTTAGCTATTAGGCCAGAGTACCAGTCTAAGACCTTAGCTATTAGGCCAGAGTAAGAGTTAAGACCTTAAACATTAGGCCAGAGTATGAGTCTAAGACCTTAGCTATTAGGCCAGAGTAAGAGTTAAGACCTTAGCTATTAGGCCAGAGTAAGAGTTAAGACCTTAACCATTAGGCCAGAGTAGGAGTCTAAGACCTTAGCTATTTGGCCAGAGTAAGAGTTAAGACCTTAGCTATTAGGCCATCGTAAGAGTTAAGACCTTAGCTATTAGGCCAGAGTAAGAGTTAAGACCTGAACCAGTAGGCCAGAGTAAGAGTTAAGACCTTAACCAGTAGGCCAGAGTAAGAGTCTAAGATCTTAGCTATTAGGCCAGAGTAAGAGTTAAGACCTTAACCAGTAGGCCAGAGTAAGAGTTAAGACCTTAACCATTAGGCCAGAGTACGAGTCTAAGACCTTAGCTATTAGGCCAGAGTAAGAGTTAAGACCTTAACCATTAGGCCAGAGTACGAGTCTAAGACCTTTGCTATTAGGCCAGAGTAAGAGTTAAGACCTTAGCTATTAGGCCAGAGTAAGAGTTAAGACCTTAGCTATTAGGTCAGAGTAAGAGTTAAGACCTTAACCAGTAGGCCAGAGTACGAGTCTAAGACCTTAGCTATTAGGCCAGAGTAAGAGTTAAGACCTTAGCTATTAGGCCAGAGTACGAGTCTAAGACCTTAGCTATTAGGCCAGAGTAGAAGTTAAGACCTTAACCAGTAGGCCAGAGTAAGAGTTAAGACCTTAACCAGTAGGCCAGAGTAAGAGTTAAGACCTTGACCAGTAGGCCAGAGTACGAGTCTAAGACCTTAGCTATTAGGCCAGAGTACAAGTTAAGACCTTAACCAGTAGGTCAGAGTACGAGTCTAAGACCTTAGCTATTAGGCCAGAGTACCAGTCTAAGACCTTAGCTATTAGGCCAGAGTAAGAGTTAAGACCTTAACCATTTGGCCAGAGTACGAGTCTAAGACCTTAGCTATTAGGCCAGAGTAAGAGTTAAGACCTTAGCTATTAGGCCAGTGTAAGAGTTAAGACCTTAACCATTAGGCCAGAGTACGAGTCTAAGACCTTAGCTATTCGGCCAGAGTAAGAGTTAAGACCTTAGCTATTAGGCCAGAGTAAGAGTTAAGACCTTAGCTATTAGGCCAGAGTAAGAGTTAATACCTCAACCAGTAGGCCAGAGTAAGAGTTAAGACCTTAACCAGTAGGCCAGAGTAAGAGAATAAGACCTTAGCTATTAGGCCAGAGTAAGAGTTAAGACCTTAGCTATTAGGCCAGAGTAAGAGTTAAGACCTTAACCAGTAGGCCAGAGTAAGAGTTAAGACCTTAACCAGTAGGCCAGAGTAAGAGTCTAAGACCTTAGCTATTAGGCCAGAGTAAGAGTTAAGACCTTAACCATTAGGCCAGAGTACCAGTCTAAGACCTTAGCTATTAGGCCAGAGTAAGAGTTAGAACCTTAGCTATTAGGCCAGAGTAAGAGTTAAGACCTTAACCATTAGGCCAGATTACGAGTCTAATACCTTTGCTATTAGGCCAGAGTAAGAGTTAAGACCTTAGCTATTAGGCCAGAGTAAGAGTTAAGACCTTAACCAGTAGGCCAGAGTAAGAGTTAAGACCTTAACCATTAGGCCAGAGTACGAGTCTAAGCCCTTACCTATTAGGCCAGAGTAAGAGTTAAGACCTTAACCAGTAGGCCAGAGTAAGAGTTAAGACCTTAACCATTAGGCCAGAGTATGAGTCTAAGACCTTAGCTATTAGGCCAGAGTAAGACTTAAGACCTTAGCTATTAGGCCAGAGTAAGAGTTAAGACCTTAGCTATTAGGCCAGAGTAAGAGTTAAGACCTTAACCATTAGGCCAGAGTACGAGTCTAAGACCTTAGCTATTAGGCCAGAGTACGAGTTAAGACCTTAACCAGTAGGTCAGAGTACGAGTCTAAGACCTTAGCTATTAGGCCAGAGTACCAGTCTAAGACCTTAGCTATTAGGCCAGAGTAAGAGTTAAGACCTTAAACATTAGGCCAGAGTATGAGTCTAAGACCTTAGCTATTAGGCCAGAGTAAGAGTTAAGACCTTAGCTATTAGGCCAGAGTAAGAGTTAAGACCTTAACCATTAGGCCAGAGTACGAGTCTAAGACCTTAGCTATTCGGCCAGAGTAAGAGTTAAGACCTTAGCTATTAGGCCAGCGTAAGAGTTAAGACCTTAGCTATTAGGCCAGAGTAAGAGTTAAGACCTTAACCAGTAGGCCAGAGTAAGAGTTAAGACCTTAACCAGTAGGCCAGAGTAAGAGTCTAAGATCTTAGCTATTAGGCCAGAGTAAGAGTTAAGACCTTAACCAGTAGGCCAGAGTAAGAGTTAAGACCTTAACCATTAGGCCAGAGTACGAGTCTAAGACCTTAGCTATTAGGCCAGAGTAAGAGTTAAGACCTTAACCATTAGGCCAGAGTACGAGTCTAAGACCTTAGCTATTAGGCCAGAGTAAGAGTTAAGACCTTAGCTATTAGGCCAGAGTAAAGATCTTAGCTATTAGGTCAGAGTAAGAGTTAAGACCTTAACAAGTAGGCCAGAGTACGGGTCTAAGACCTTAGCTATTAGGCCAGAGTAAGATTTAAGACCTTAGCTATTAGGCCAGAGTACGAGTCTAAGACCTTAGCTATTAGGCCAGAGTAGAAGTTAAGACCTTAACCAGTAGGCCAGAGTAAGAGTTAAGACCTTAACCAGTAGGCCAGAGTAAGAGTTAAGACCTTGACCAGTAGGCCAGAGTACGATTCTAAGACCTTAGCTATTAGGCCAGAGTACAAGTTAAGACCTTAACCAGTAGGTCAGAGTACGAGTCTAAGACCTTAGCTATTAGGCCAGAGTACCAGTCTAAGACCTTAGCTATTAGGCCAGAGTAAGAGTTAAAGACCTTAACCATTTGGCCAGAGTACGAGTCTAAGACCTTAGCTATTAGGCCAGAGTAAGAGTTAAGACCTTAGCTATTAGGCCAGTGTAAGAGTTAAGACCTTAACCATTAGGCCAGAGTACGAGTCTAAGACCTTAGCTATTCGGCCAGAGTAAAAGTTAAGACCTTAGCTATTAGGCCAGAGTAAGAGTTAAGACCTTAGCTATTAGGCCAGAGTAAGAGTTAATACCTCAACCAGTAGGCCAGAGTAAGAGTTAAGACCTTAACCAGTAGGCCAGAGTAAGAGTCTAAGACCTTAGCTATTAGGCCAGAGTAAGAGTTAAGACCTTAACCAGTAGGCCAGAGTAAGAGTTAAGACCTTAACCAGTAGGCCAGAGTAAGAGTCTAAGACCTTAGCTATTAGGCCAGAGTAAGAGTTAAGACCTTAACCATTAGGCCAGAGTACCAGTCTAAGACCTTAGCTATTAGGCCAGAGTAAGAGTTAGGACCTTAGCTATTAGGCCAGAGTAAGAGTTAAGACCTTAACCAGTAGGCCAGAGTAAGAGTTAAGACCTTAATCATTAGGCCAGAGTACGAGTCTAAAACCTTAGCTATTAGGCCAGATTAAGAGTTAAGACCTTAACCAGTAGGCCAGAGTAAGAGTTAAGACCTTAATCATTAGGCCAGAGTACGAGTCTAAAACCTTAGCTATTAGGCCAGAGTAAGAGTTAAGACCTTAACCATTAGGCCAGATTAAGAGTCTAATATCTTTGCTATTAGGCCAGAGTAAGAGTTAGGACCTTAGCTATTAGGCCAGAGTAAGAGTTAAGACCTTAACCAGTAGGCCAGAGTAAGAGTTAATACCTTAACCATTAAGGCCAGAGTACGAGTCTAAGACCTTAGCTATTAGGCCAGAGTAAGAGTTAAGACCTTAACCAGTAGGCCAGAGTAAGAGTTAAGACCATAATCATTAGGCCAGAGTACAAGTCTAAAACCTTAGCTATTAGGCCGGAGTAAGAGTTAAGACCTTAGCTATTAGGCCAGAGTAAGAGTTAAGACCTTAACCAGTACGCCAGAGTACGAGTCTAAGACCTTAGCTATTAGGCCAGAGTAAGAGTTAAGACCTTAACCAGTAGGCCAAAGTAAGAGTTAAGACCATAACCTGTAGGCCATAGTATGAGTCTAAGACCTTAGCTATTAGGCCAGAGTAAGAGTTAAGACCTTAGCTATTAGGCCAGAGTAAGAGTTAAGACCTTAACCATTAGGCCAGATTACGAGTCTAAGATCTTTGCTATTAGGCCATAGTAAGATTTAAGACCTTAGCTATTAGGCCAGAGTAAGAGTTAAGACCTTAACCAGTAGGCCAGAGTAAGAGTTAAGACCTTAACCATTAGGCCAGAGTACGAGTCTAAGACCTTTGCTATTAGGCCAGAGTAAGAGTTAAGACCTTAGCTATTAGGCCAGAGTAAGAGTTAAGACCTTAGCTATTAGGTCAGAGTAAGAGTTAAGACCTTAACCAGTAGGCCAGAGTACGAGTCTAAGACCTTAGCTATTAGGCCAGAGTAAGAGTTAAGACCTTAGCTATTAGGCCAGAGTACGAGTCTAAGACCTTAGCTATTAGGCCAGAGTAGAAGTTAAGACCTTAACCAGTAGGTCAGAGTAAGAGTTAAGACCTTAACCAGTAGGCCAGAGTAAGAGTTAAGACCTTGACCAGTAGGCCAGAGTACGAGTCTAAGACCTTAGCTATTAGGCCAGAGTACAAGTTAAGACCTTAACCAGTAGGTCAGAGTACGAGTCTAAGACCTTAGCTATTAGGCCAGAGTACCAGTCTAAGACCTTAGCTATTAGGCCAGAGTAAGAGTTAAGACCTTAACCATTTGGCCAGAGTACGAGTCTAAGACCTTAGCTATTAGGCCAGAGTAAGAGTTAAGACCTTAGCTATTAGGCCAGTGTAAGAGTTAAGACCTTAACCATTAGGCCAGAGTACGAGTCTAAGACCTTAGCTTTTTGGCCAGAGTAAGAGTTAAGACCTTAGCTATTAGGCCAGAGTAAGAGTTAAGACCTTAGCTATTAGGCCAGAGTGAGAGTTAATACCTCTACCAGTAGGCCAGAGTAAGAGTTAAGACCTTAACCAGTAGGCCAAAGTAAGAGTTAAGACCATAACCTGTAGGCCATAGTATGAGTCTAAGACCTTAGCTATTAGGCCAGAGTAAAAGTTAAGACCTTAGCTATTAGGCCAGAGTAAGAGTTAAGACCTTAGCTATTAGGCCAGAGTACGAGTCTAAGACCTTAGCTATTAGGCCAGAGTAGAAGTTAAGACCTTAACCAGTAGGTCAGAGTAAGAGTTAAGACCTTAACCAGTAGGCCAGAGTAAGAGTTAAGACCTTGACCAGTAGGCCAGAGTACGAGTCTAAGACCTTAGCTATTAGGCCAGAGTACAAGTTAAGACCTTAACCAGTAGGTCAGAGTACGAGTCTAAGACCTTAGCTATTAGGCCAGAGTACCAGTCTAAGACCTTAGCTATTAGGCCAGAGTAAGAGTTAAGACCTTAACCATTTGGCCAGAGTACGAGTCTAAGACCTTAGCTATTAGGCCAGAGTAAGAGTTAAGACCTTAGCTATTAGGCCAGAGTAAGAGTTAAGACCTTAACCATTAGGCCAGAGTACGAGTCTAAGACCTTAGCTATTCGGCCAGAGTAAAAGTTAAGACCTTAGCTATTAGGCCAGAGTAAGAGTTAAGACCTTAGCTATTAGGCCAGAGTAAGAGTTAATACCTCAACCAGTAGGCCAGAGTAAGAGTTAAGACCTTAACCATTTGGCCAGAGTACGAGTCTAAGACCTTAGCTATTAGGCCAGAGTAAGAGTTAAGACCTTAGCTATTAGGCCAGTGTAAGAGTTAAGACCTTAACCATTAGGCCAGAGAACGAGTCTAAGACCTTAGCTATTCGGCCAGAGTAAAAGTTAAGACCTTAACTATTAGGCCAGAGTAAGAGTTAAGACCTTAGCTATTAGGCCAGAGTAAGAGTTAATACCTCAACCAGTAGGCCAGAGTAAGAGTTAAGACCTTAACCAGTAGGCCAGAGTAAGAGTCTAAGACCTTAGCTATTAGGCCAGAGTAAGAGTTAAGACCTTAACCAGTAGGCCAGAGTAAGAGTTAAGACCTTAACCAGTAGGCCAGAGTAAGAGTCTAAGACCTTAGCTATTAGGCCAGAGTAAGAGTTAAGACCTTAACCATTAGGCCAGAGTACCAGTCTAAGACCTTAGCTATTAGGCCAGAGTAAGAGTTAGGACCTTAGCTATTAGGCCAGAGTAAGAGTTAAGACCTTAGCTATTAGGCCAGAGTGAGAGTTAATACCTCTACCAGTAGGCCAGAGTAAGAGTTAAGACCTTAACCAGTAGGCCAAAGTAAGAGTTAAGACCATAACCTGTAGGCCATAGTATGAGTCTAAGACCTTAGCTATTAGGCCAGAGTAAAAGTTAAGACCTTAGCTATTAGGCCAGAGTAAGAGTTAAGACCTTAGCTATTAGGCCAGAGTACGAGTCTAAGACCTTAGCTATTAGGCCAGAGTAGAAGTTAAGACCTTAACCAGTAGGTCAGAGTAAGAGTTAAGACCTTAACCAGTAGGTCAGAGTAAGAGTTAAGACCTTGACCAGTAGGCCAGAGTACGAGTCTAAGACCTTAGCTATTAGGCCAGAGTACAAGTTAAGACCTTAACCAGTAGGTCAGAGTACGAGTCTAAGACCTTAGCTATTAGGCCAGAGTACCAGTCTAAGACCTTAGCTATTAGGCCAGAGTAAGAGTTAAGACCTTAACCATTTGGCCAGAGTACGAGTCTAAGACCTTAGCTATTAGGCCAGAGTAAGAGTTAAGACCTTAGCTATTAGGCCAGTGTAAGAGTTAAGACCTTAACCATTAGGCCAGAGTACGAGTCTAAGACCTTAGCTATTCGGCCAGAGTAAAAGTTAAGACCTTAGCTATTAGGCCAGAGTAAGAGTTAAGACCTTAGCTATTAGGCCAGAGTAAGAGTTAATACCTCAACCAGTAGGCCAGAGTAAGAGTTAAGACCTTAACCATTTGGCCAGAGTACGAGTCTAAGACCTTAGCTATTAGGCCAGAGTAAGAGTTAAGACCTTAGCTATTAGGCCAGTGTAAGAGTTAAGACCTTAACCATTAGGCCAGAGTACGAGTCTAAGACCTTAGCTATTCGGCCAGAGTAAAAGTTAAGACCTTAGCTATTAGGCCAGAGTAAGAGTTAAGACCTTAGCTATTAGGCCAGAGTAAGAGTTAATACCTCAACCAGTAGGCCAGAGTAAGAGTTAAGACCTTAACCAGTAGGCCAGAGTAAGAGTCTAAGACCTTAGCTATTAGGCCAGAGTAAGAGTTAAGACCTTAACCAGTAGGCCAGAGTAAGAGTTAAGACCTTAACCAGTAGGCCAGAGTAAGAGTCTAAGACCTTAGCTATTAGGCCAGAGTAAGAGTTACGACCTTAACCATTAGGCCAGAGTACCAGTCTAAGACCTTAGCTATTAGGCCAGAGTAAGAGTTAGGACCTTAGCTATTAGGTCAGAGTAAGAGTTAAGACCTTAACCAGTAGGCCAGAGTACGAGTGTAAGACCTTAGCTATTAGGCCAGAGTAAGAGTTAAGACCTTAGCTATTAGGCCAGAGTACGAGTCTAAGACCTTAGCTATTAGGCCAGAGTAGAAGTTAAGACCTTAACCAGTAGGTCAGAGTAAGAGTTAAGACCTTAACCAGTAGGCCAGAGTAAGAGTTAAGACCTTGACCAGTAGGCCAGAGTACGAGTCTAATACCTTAGCTATTAGGCCAGAGTACAAGTTAAGACCTTAACCAGTAGGTCAGAGTACGAGTCTAAGACCTTAGCTATTAGGCCAGAGTACCAGTCTAAGACCTTAGCTATTAGGCCAGAGTAAGAGTTAAGACCTTAACCATTTGGCCAGAGTACGAGTCTAAGACCTTAGCTATTAGGCCAGAGTAAGAGTTAAGACCTTAGCTATTAGGCCAGTGTAAGAGTTAAGACCTTAACCATTAGGCCAGAGTACGAGTCTAAGACCTTAGCTTTTTGGCCAGAGTAAGAGTTAAGACCTTAGCTATTAGGCCAGAGTAAGAGTTAAGACCTTAGCTATTAGGCCAGAGTGAGAGTTAATACCTCTACCAGTAGGCCAGAGTAAGAGTTAAGACCTTAACCAGTAGGCCAAAGTAAGAGTTAAGACCATAACCTGTAGGCCATAGTATGAGTCTAAGACCTTAGCTATTAGGCCAGAGTAAAAGTTAAGACCTTAGCTATTAGGCCAGAGTAAGAGTTAAGACCTTAGCTATTAGGCCAGAGTACGAGTCTAAGACCTTAGCTATTAGGCCAGAGTAGAAGTTAAGACCTTAACCAGTAGGTCAGAGTAAGAGTTAAGACCTTAACCAGTAGGCCAGAGTAAGAGTTAAGACCTTGACCAGTAGGCCAGAGTACGAGTCTAAGACCTTAGCTATTAGGCCAGAGTACAAGTTAAGACCTTAACCAGTAGGTCAGAGTACGAGTCTAAGACCTTAGCTATTAGGCCAGAGTACCAGTCTAAGACCTTAGCTATTAGGCCAGAGTAAGAGTTAAGACCTTAACCATTTGGCCAGAGTACGAGTCTAAGACCTTAGCTATTAGGCCAGAGTAAGAGTTAAGACCTTAGCTATTAGGCCAGTGTAAGAGTTAAGACCTTAACCATTAGGCCAGAGTACGAGTCTAAGACCTTAGCTATTCGGCCAGAGTAAAAGTTAAGACCTTAGCTATTAGGCCAGAGTAAGAGTTAAGACCTTAGCTATTAGGCCAGAGTAAGAGTTAATACCTCAACCAGTAGGCCAGAGTAAGAGTTAAGACCTTAACCATTTGGCCAGAGTACGAGTCTAAGACCTTAGCTATTAGGCCAGAGTAAGAGTTAAGACCTTAGCTATTAGGCCAGTGTAAGAGTTAAGACCTTAACCATTAGGCCAGAGTACGAGTCTAAGACCTTAGCTATTCGGCCAGAGTAAAAGTTAAGACCTTAGCTATTAGGCCAGAGTAAGAGTTAAGACCTTAGCTATTAGGCCAGAGTAAGAGTTAATACCTCAACCAGTAGGCCAGAGTAAGAGTTAAGACCTTAACCAGTAGGCCAGAGTAAGAGTCTAAGACCTTAGCTATTAGGCCAGAGTAAGAGTTAAGACCTTAACCAGTAGGCCAGAGTAAGAGTTAAGACCTTAACCAGTAGGCCAGAGTAAGAGTCTAAGACCTTAGCTATTAGGCCAGAGTAAGAGTTAAGACCTTAACCATTAGGCCAGAGTACCAGTCTAAGACCTTAGCTATTAGGCCAGAGTAAGAGTTAGGACCTTAGCTATTAGGCCAGAGTAAGAGTTAAGACCTTAACCAGTAGGCCAGAGTAAGAGTTAAGACCTTAATCATTAGGCCAGAGTACGAGTCTAAAACCTTAGCTATTAGGCCAGATTAAGAGTTAAGACCTTAACCAGTAGGCCAGAGTAAGAGTTAAGACCTTAATCATTAGGCCAGAGTACGAGTCTAAAACCTTAGCTATTAGGCCAGAGTAAGAGTTAAGACCTTAACCATTAGGCCAGATTAAGAGTCTAATATCTTTGCTATTAGGCCAGAGTAAGAGTTAGGACCTTAGCTATTAGGCCAGAGTAAGAGTTAAGACCTTAACCAGTAGGCCAGAGTAAGAGTTAATACCTTAACCATTAGGCCAGAGTACGAGTCTAAGACCTTAGCTATTAGGCCAGAGTAAGAGTTAAGACCTTAACCAGTAGGCCAGAGTAAGAGTTAAGACCATAATCATTAGGCCAGAGTACAAGTCTAAAACCTTAGCTATTAGGCCGGAGTAAGAGTTAAGACCTTAGCTATTAGGCCAGAGTAAGAGTTAAGACCTTAACCAGTACGCCAGAGTACGAGTCTAAGACCTTAGCTATTAGGCCAGAGTAAGAGTTAAGACCTTAACCAGTAGGCCAAAGTAAGAGTTAAGACCATAACCTGTAGGCCATAGTATGAGTCTAAGACCTTAGCTATTAGGCCAGAGTAAGAGTTAAGACCTTAGCTATTAGGCCAGAGTAAGAGTTAAGACCTTAACCATTAGGCCAGATTACAAGTCTAAGATCTTTGCTATTAGGCCATAGTAAGATTTAAGACCTTAGCTATTAGGCCAGAGTAAGAGTTAAGACCTTAACCAGTAGGCCAGAGTAAGAGTAAAGACCTTAACCATTAGGCCAGAGTACGAGTCTAAGACCTTTGCTATTAGGCCAGAGTAAGAGTTAAGACCTTAGCTATTAGGCCAGAGTAAGAGTTAAGACCTTAGCTATTAGGTCAGAGTAAGAGTTAAGACCTTAACCAGTAGGCCAGAGTACGAGTCTAAGACCTTAGCTATTAGGCCAGAGTAAGAGTTAAGACCTTAGCTATTAGGCCAGAGTACGAGTCTAAGACCTTAGCTATTAGGCCAGAGTAGAAGTTAAGACCTTAACCAGTAGGTCAGAGTAAGAGTTAAGACCTTAACCAGTAGGCCAGAGTAAGAGTTAAGACCTTGACCAGTAGGCCAGAGTACGAGTCTAAGACCTTAGCTATTAGGCCAGAGTACAAGTTAAGACCTAACCAGTAGGTCAGAGTACGAGTCTAAGACCTTAGCTATTAGGCCAGAGTACCAGTCTAAGACCTTAGCTATTAGGCCAGAGTAAGAATTAAGACCTTAACCATTTGGCCAGAGTACGAGTCTAAGACCTTAGCTATTAGGCCAGAGTAAGAGTTAAGACCTTAGCTATTAGGCCAGTGTAAGAGTTAAGACCTTAACCATTAGGCCAGAGTACGAGTCTAAGACCTTAGCTTTTTGGCCAGAGTAAGAGTTAAGACCTTAGCTATTAGGCCAGAGTAAGAGTTAAGACCTTAGCTATTAGGCCAGAGTAAGAGTTAATACCTCTACCAGTAGGCCAGAGTAAGAGTTAAGACCTTAACCAGTAGGCCAAAGTAAGAGTTAAGACCATAACCTGTAGGCCATAGTATGAGTCTAAGACCTTAGCTATTAGGCCAGAGTAAAAGTTAAGACCTTAGCTATTAGGCCAGAGTAAGAGTTAAGACCTTAGCTATTAGGCCAGAGTACGAGTCTAAGACCTTAGCTATTAGGCCAGAGTAGAAGTTAAGACCTTAACCAGTAGGTCAGAGTAAGAGTTAAGACCTTAACCAGTAGGCCAGAGTAAGAGTTAAGACCTTGACCAGTAGGCCAGAGTACGAGTCTAAGACCTTAGCTATTAGGCCAGAGTACAAGTTAAGACCTTAACCAGTAGGTCAGAGTACGAGTCTAAGACCTTAGCTATTAGGCCAGAGTACCAGTCTAAGACCTTAGCTATTAGGCCAGAGTAAGAGTTAAGACCTTAACCATTTGGCCAGAGTACGAGTCTAAGACCTTAGCTATTAGGCCAGAGTAAGAGTTAAGACCTTAGCTATTAGGCCAGTGTAAGAGTTAAGACCTTAACCATTAGGCCAGAGTACGAGTCTAAGACCTTAGCTATTCGGCCAGAGTAAAAGTTAAGACCTTAGCTATTAGGCCAGAGTAAGAGTTAAGACCTTAGCTATTAGGCCAGAGTAAGAGTTAATACCTCAACCAGTAGGCCAGAGTAAGAGTTAAGACCTTAACCAGTAGGCCAGAGTAAGAGTCTAAGACCTTAGCTATTAGGCCAGAGTAAGAGTTAAGACCTTAACCAGTAGGCCAGAGTAAGAGTTAAGACCTTAACCAGTAGGCCAGAGTAAGAGTCTAAGACCTTAGCTATTAGGCCAGAGTAAGAGTTAAGACCTTAACCATTAGGCCAGAGTACCAGTCTAAGACCTTAGCTATTAGGCCAGAGTAAGAGTTAGGACCTTAGCTATTAGGCCAGAGTAAGAGTTAAGACCTTAACCAGTAGGCCAGAGTAAGAGTTAAGACCTTAATCATTAGGCCAGAGTACGAGTCTAAAACCTTAGCTATTAGGCCAGAGTAAGAGTTAAGACCTTAACCAGTAGGCCAGAGTAAGAGTTAAGACCTTAGCTATTAGGCCAGAGTAAGAGTTAAGACCTTAACTATTAGGCCAGAGTAAGAGTTAAGACCTTAACCATTAGGCCAGATTACGAGTCTAAGACCTTTGCTATTAGGCCAGAGTAAGAGTTAAGACCTTAACCAGTAGGCCAGAGTAAGAGTTAAGACCTTAACAATTAGGCCAGAGTAAGAGTTAAGACCTTAACCATTAGGCCAGAGTACGAGTCTAAGACCTTAGCTATTAGGCCAGAGTAAGAGTTAAGACCTTAGCTATTAGGCCAGAGTACGAGTTAAGACCTTAACCAGTAGGTCAGAGTACGAGTCTAAGACCTTAGCTATTAGGCCAGAGTACCAGTCTAAGACCTTAGCTATTAGGCCAGAGTAAGAGTTAAGACCTTAAACATTAGGCCAGAGTATGAGTCTAAGACCTTAGCTATTAGGCCAGAGTAAGAGTTAAGACCTTAGCTATTAGGCCAGAGTAAGAGTTAAGACCTTAACCATTAGGCCAGAGTAGGAGTCTAAGACCTTAGCTATTTGGCCAGAGTAAGAGTTAAGACCTTAGCTATTAGGCCATCGTAAGAGTTAAGACCTTAGCTATTAGGCCAGAGTAAGAGTTAAGACCTTAACCAGTAGGCCAGAGTAAGAGTTAAGACCTTAACCAGTAGGCCAGAGTAAGAGTCTAAGATCTTAGCTATTAGGCCAGAGTAAGAGTTAAGACCTTAACCAGTAGGCCAGAGTAAGAGTTAAGACCTTAACCATTAGGCCAGAGTACGAGTCTAAGACCTTAGCTATTAGGCCAGAGTAAGAGTTAAGACCTTAACCATTAGGCCAGAGTACGAGTCTAAGACCTTTGCTATTAGGCCAGAGTAAGAGTTAAGACCTTAGCTATTAGGCCAGAGTAAGAGTTAAGACCTTAGCTATTAGGTCAGAGTAAGAGTTAAGACCTTAACCAGTAGGCCAGAGTACGAGTCTAAGACCTTAGCTATTAGGCCAGAGTAAGAGTTAAGACCTTAGCTATTAGGCCAGAGTACGAGTCTAAGACCTTAGCTATTAGGCCAGAGTAGAAGTTAAGACCTTAACCAGTAGGCCAGAGTAAGAGTTAAGACCTTAACCAGTAGGCCAGAGTAAGAGTTAAGACCTTGACCAGTAGGCCAGAGTACGAGTCTAAGACCTTAGCTATTAGGCCAGAGTACAAGTTAAGACCTTAACCAGTAGGTCAGAGTACGAGTCTAAGACCTTAGCTATTAGGCCAGAGTACCAGTCCAAGACCTTAGCTATTAGGCCAGAGTAAGAGTTAAGACCTTAACCATTTGGCCAGAGTACGAGTCTAAGACCTTAGCTATTAGGCCAGAGTAAGAGTTAAGACCTTAGCTATTAGGCCAGTGTAAGAGTTAAGACCTTAACCATTAGGCCAGAGTACGAGTCTAAGACCTTAGCTATTCGGCCAGAGTAAGAGTTAAGACCTTAGCTATTAGGCCAGAGTAAGAGTTAAGACCTTAGCTATTAGGCCAGAGTAAGAGTTAATACCTCAACCAGTAGGCCAGAGTAAGAGTTAAGACCTTAACCAGTAGGCCAGAGTAAGAGAATAAGACCTTAGCTATTAGGCCAGAGTAAGAGTTAAGACCTTAGCTATTAGGCCAGAGTAAGAGTTAAGACCTTAACCAGTAGGCCAGAGTAAGAGTTAAGACCTTAACCAGTAGGCCAGAGTAAGAGTCTAAGACCTTAGCTATTAGGCCAGAGTAAGAGTTAAGACCTTAACCATTAGGCCAGAGTACCAGTCTAAGACCTTAGCTATTAGGCCAGAGTAAGAGTTAGAACCTTAGCTATTAGGCCAGAGTAAGAGTTAAGACCTTAACCATTAGGCCAGATTACGAGTCTAATACCTTTGCTATTAGGCCAGAGTAAGAGTTAAGACCTTAGCTATTAGGCCAGAGTAAGAGTTAAGACCTTAACCAGTAGGCCAGAGTAAGAGTTAAGACCTTAACCATTAGGCCAGAGTACGAGTCTAAGCCCTTACCTATTAGGCCAGAGTAAGAGTTAAGACCTTAACCAGTAGGCCAGAGTAAGAGTTAAGACCTTAACCATTAGGCCAGAGTATGAGTCTAAGACCTTAGCTATTAGGCCAGAGTAAGACTTAAGACCTTAGCTATTAGGCCAGAGTAAGAGTTAAGACCTTAGCTATTAGGCCAGAGTAAGAGTTAAGACCTTAACCATTAGGCCAGAGTACGAGTCTAAGACCTTAGCTATTAGGCCAGAGTACGAGTTAAGACCTTAACCAGTAGGTCAGAGTACGAGTCTAAGACCTTAGCTATTAGGCCAGAGTACCAGTCTAAGACCTTAGCTATTAGGCCAGAGTAAGAGTTAAGACCTTAAACATTAGGCCAGAGTATGAGTCTAAGACCTTAGCTATTAGGCCAGAGTAAGAGTTAAGACCTTAGCTATTAGGCCAGAGTAAGAGTTAAGACCTTAACCATTAGGCCAGAGTACGAGTCTAAGACCTTAGCTATTCGGCCAGAGTAAGAGTTAAGACCTTAGCTATTAGGCCAGCGTAAGAGTTAAGACCTTAGCTATTAGGCCAGAGTAAGAGTTAAGACCTTAACCAGTAGGCCAGAGTAAGAGTTAAGACCTTAACCAGTAGGCCAGAGTAAGAGTCTAAGATCTTAGCTATTAGGCCAGAGTAAGAGTTAAGACCTTAACCAGTAGGCCAGAGTAAGAGTTAAGACCTTAACCATTAGGCCAGAGTACGAGTCTAAGACCTTAGCTATTAGGCCAGAGTAAGAGTTAAGACCTTAACCATTAGGCCAGAGTACGAGTCTAAGACCTTAGCTATTAGGCCAGAGTAAGAGTTAAGACCTTAGCTATTAGGCCAGAGTAAAGATCTTAGCTATTAGGTCAGAGTAAGAGTTAAGACCTTAACAAGTAGGCCAGAGTACGGGTCTAAGACCTTAGCTATTAGGCCAGAGTAAGATTTAAGACCTTAGCTATTAGGCCAGAGTACGAGTCTAAGACCTTAGCTATTAGGCCAGAGTAGAAGTTAAGACCTTAACCAGTAGGCCAGAGTAAGAGTTAAGACCTTAACCAGTAGGCCAGAGTAAGAGTTAAGACCTTGACCAGTAGGCCAGAGTACGAGTCTAAGACCTTAGCTATTAGGCCAGAGTAAGAGTTAAGACCTTAGCTATTAGGCCAGTGTAAGAGTTAAGACCTTAACCATTAGGCCAGAGTACGAGTCTAAGACCTTAGCTATTCGGCCAGAGTAAAAGTTAAGACCTTAGCTATTAGGCCAGAGTAAGAGTTAAGACCTTAGCTATTAGGCCAGAGTAAGAGTTAATACCTCAACCAGTAGGCCAGAGTAAGAGTTAAGACCTTAACCAGTAGGCCAGAGTAAGAGTCTAAGACCTTAGCTATTAGGCCAGAGTAAGAGTTAAGACCTTAACCAGTAGGCCAGAGTAAGAGTTAAGACCTTAACCAGTAGGCCAGAGTAAGAGTCTAAGACCTTAGCTATTAGGCCAGAGTAAGAGTTACGACCTTAACCATTAGGCCAGAGTACCAGTCTAAGACCTTAGCTATTAGGCCAGAGTAAGAGTTAGGACCTTAGCTATTAGGTCAGAGTAAGAGTTAAGACCTTAACCAGTAGGCCAGAGTACGAGTGTAAGACCTTAGCTATTAGGCCAGAGTAAGAGTTAAGACCTTAGCTATTAGGCCAGAGTACGAGTCTAAGACCTTAGCTATTAGGCCAGAGTAGAAGTTAAGACCTTAACCAGTAGGTCAGAGTAAGAGTTAAGACCTTAACCAGTAGGCCAGAGTAAGAGTTAAGACCTTGACCAGTAGGCCAGAGTACGAGTCTAATACCTTAGCTATTAGGCCAGAGTACAAGTTAAGACCTTAACCAGTAGGTCAGAGTACGAGTCTAAGACCTTAGCTATTAGGCCAGAGTACCAGTCTAAGACCTTAGCTATTAGGCCAGAGTAAGAGTTAAGACCTTAACCATTTGGCCAGAGTACGAGTCTAAGACCTTAGCTATTAGGCCAGAGTAAGAGTTAAGACCTTAGCTATTAGGCCAGTGTAAGAGTTAAGACCTTAACCATTAGGCCAGAGTACGAGTCTAAGACCTTAGCTTTTTGGCCAGAGTAAGAGTTAAGACCTTAGCTATTAGGCCAGAGTAAGAGTTAAGACCTTAGCTATTAGGCCAGAGTGAGAGTTAATACCTCTACCAGTAGGCCAGAGTAAGAGTTAAGACCTTAACCAGTAGGCCAAAGTAAGAGTTAAGACCATAACCTGTAGGCCATAGTATGAGTCTAAGACCTTAGCTATTAGGCCAGAGTAAAAGTTAAGACCTTAGCTATTAGGCCAGAGTAAGAGTTAAGACCTTAGCTATTAGGCCAGAGTACGAGTCTAAGACCTTAGCTATTAGGCCAGAGTAGAAGTTAAGACCTTAACCAGTAGGTCAGAGTAAGAGTTAAGACCTTAACCAGTAGGCCAGAGTAAGAGTTAAGACCTTGACCAGTAGGCCAGAGTACGAGTCTAAGACCTTAGCTATTAGGCCAGAGTACAAGTTAAGACCTTAACCAGTAGGTCAGAGTACGAGTCTAAGACCTTAGCTATTAGGCCAGAGTACCAGTCTAAGACCTTAGCTATTAGGCCAGAGTAAGAGTTAAGACCTTAACCATTTGGCCAGAGTACGAGTCTAAGACCTTAGCTATTAGGCCAGAGTAAGAGTTAAGACCTTAGCTATTAGGCCAGTGTAAGAGTTAAGACCTTAACCATTAGGCCAGAGTACGAGTCTAAGACCTTAGCTATTCGGCCAGAGTAAAAGTTAAGACCTTAGCTATTAGGCCAGAGTAAGAGTTAAGACCTTAGCTATTAGGCCAGAGTAAGAGTTAATACCTCAACCAGTAGGCCAGAGTAAGAGTTAAGACCTTAACCATTTGGCCAGAGTACGAGTCTAAGACCTTAGCTATTAGGCCAGAGTAAGAGTTAAGACCTTAGCTATTAGGCCAGTGTAAGAGTTAAGACCTTAACCATTAGGCCAGAGTACGAGTCTAAGACCTTAGCTATTCGGCCAGAGTAAAAGTTAAGACCTTAGCTATTAGGCCAGAGTAAGAGTTAAGACCTTAGCTATTAGGCCAGAGTAAGAGTTAATACCTCAACCAGTAGGCCAGAGTAAGAGTTAAGACCTTAACCAGTAGGCCAGAGTAAGAGTCTAAGACCTTAGCTATTAGGCCAGAGTAAGAGTTAAGACCTTAACCAGTAGGCCAGAGTAAGAGTTAAGACCTTAACCAGTAGGCCAGAGTAAGAGTCTAAGACCTTAGCTATTAGGCCAGAGTAAGAGTTAAGACCTTAACCATTAGGCCAGAGTACCAGTCTAAGACCTTAGCTATTAGGCCAGAGTAAGAGTTAGGACCTTAGCTATTAGGCCAGAGTAAGAGTTAAGACCTTAACCAGTAGGCCAGAGTAAGAGTTAAGACCTTAATCATTAGGCCAGAGTACGAGTCTAAAACCTTAGCTATTAGGCCAGATTAAGAGTTAAGACCTTAACCAGTAGGCCAGAGTAAGAGTTAAGACCTTAATCATTAGGCCAGAGTACGAGTCTAAAACCTTAGCTATTAGGCCAGAGTAAGAGTTAAGACCTTAACCATTAGGCCAGATTAAGAGTCTAATATCTTTGCTATTAGGCCAGAGTAAGAGTTAGGACCTTAGCTATTAGGCCAGAGTAAGAGTTAAGACCTTAACCAGTAGGCCAGAGTAAGAGTTAATACCTTAACCATTAGGCCAGAGTACGAGTCTAAGACCTTAGCTATTAGGCCAGAGTAAGAGTTAAGACCTTAACCAGTAGGCCAGAGTAAGAGTTAAGACCATAATCATTAGGCCAGAGTACAAGTCTAAAACCTTAGCTATTAGGCCGGAGTAAGAGTTAAGACCTTAGCTATTAGGCCAGAGTAAGAGTTAAGACCTTAACCAGTACGCCAGAGTACGAGTCTAAGACCTTAGCTATTAGGCCAGAGTAAGAGTTAAGACCTTAACCAGTAGGCCAAAGTAAGAGTTAAGACCATAACCTGTAGGCCATAGTATGAGTCTAAGACCTTAGCTATTAGGCCAGAGTAAGAGTTAAGACCTTAGCTATTAGGCCAGAGTAAGAGTTAAGACCTTAACCATTAGGCCAGATTACAAGTCTAAGATCTTTGCTATTAGGCCATAGTAAGATTTAAGACCTTAGCTATTAGGCCAGAGTAAGAGTTAAGACCTTAACCAGTAGGCCAGAGTAAGAGTAAAGACCTTAACCATTAGGCCAGAGTACGAGTCTAAGACCTTTGCTATTAGGCCAGAGTAAGAGTTAAGACCTTAGCTATTAGGCCAGAGTAAGAGTTAAGACCTTAGCTATTAGGTCAGAGTAAGAGTTAAGACCTTAACCAGTAGGCCAGAGTACGAGTCTAAGACCTTAGCTATTAGGCCAGAGTAAGAGTTAAGACCTTAGCTATTAGGCCAGAGTACGAGTCTAAGACCTTAGCTATTAGGCCAGAGTAGAAGTTAAGACCTTAACCAGTAGGTCAGAGTAAGAGTTAAGACCTTAACCAGTAGGCCAGAGTAAGAGTTAAGACCTTGACCAGTAGGCCAGAGTACGAGTCTAAGACCTTAGCTATTAGGCCAGAGTACAAGTTAAGACCTAACCAGTAGGTCAGAGTACGAGTCTAAGACCTTAGCTATTAGGCCAGAGTACCAGTCTAAGACCTTAGCTATTAGGCCAGAGTAAGAATTAAGACCTTAACCATTTGGCCAGAGTACGAGTCTAAGACCTTAGCTATTAGGCCAGAGTAAGAGTTAAGACCTTAGCTATTAGGCCAGTGTAAGAGTTAAGACCTTAACCATTAGGCCAGAGTACGAGTCTAAGACCTTAGCTTTTTGGCCAGAGTAAGAGTTAAGACCTTAGCTATTAGGCCAGAGTAAGAGTTAAGACCTTAGCTATTAGGCCAGAGTAAGAGTTAATACCTCTACCAGTAGGCCAGAGTAAGAGTTAAGACCTTAACCAGTAGGCCAAAGTAAGAGTTAAGACCATAACCTGTAGGCCATAGTATGAGTCTAAGACCTTAGCTATTAGGCCAGAGTAAAAGTTAAGACCTTAGCTATTAGGCCAGAGTAAGAGTTAAGACCTTAGCTATTAGGCCAGAGTACGAGTCTAAGACCTTAGCTATTAGGCCAGAGTAGAAGTTAAGACCTTAACCAGTAGGTCAGAGTAAGAGTTAAGACCTTAACCAGTAGGCCAGAGTAAGAGTTAAGACCTTGACCAGTAGGCCAGAGTACGAGTCTAAGACCTTAGCTATTAGGCCAGAGTACAAGTTAAGACCTTAACCAGTAGGTCAGAGTACGAGTCTAAGACCTTAGCTATTAGGCCAGAGTACCAGTCTAAGACCTTAGCTATTAGGCCAGAGTAAGAGTTAAGACCTTAACCATTTGGCCAGAGTACGAGTCTAAGACCTTAGCTATTAGGCCAGAGTAAGAGTTAAGACCTTAGCTATTAGGCCAGTGTAAGAGTTAAGACCTTAACCATTAGGCCAGAGTACGAGTCTAAGACCTTAGCTATTCGGCCAGAGTAAAAGTTAAGACCTTAGCTATTAGGCCAGAGTAAGAGTTAAGACCTTAGCTATTAGGCCAGAGTAAGAGTTAATACCTCAACCAGTAGGCCAGAGTAAGAGTTAAGACCTTAACCAGTAGGCCAGAGTAAGAGTCTAAGACCTTAGCTATTAGGCCAGAGTAAGAGTTAAGACCTTAACCAGTAGGCCAGAGTAAGAGTTAAGACCTTAACCAGTAGGCCAGAGTAAGAGTCTAAGACCTTAGCTATTAGGCCAGAGTAAGAGTTAAGACCTTAACCATTAGGCCAGAGTACCAGTCTAAGACCTTAGCTATTAGGCCAGAGTAAGAGTTAGGACCTTAGCTATTAGGCCAGAGTAAGAGTTAAGACCTTAACCAGTAGGCCAGAGTAAGAGTTAAGACCTTAATCATGAGGCCAGAGTACGAGTCTAAAACCTTAGCTATTAGGCCAGAGTAAGAGTTAAGACCTTAACCAGTAGGCCAGAGTAAGAGTTAAGACCTTAGCTATTAGGCCAGAGTAAGAGTTAAGACCTTAACTATTAGGCCAGAGTAAGAGTTAAGACCTTAACCATTAGGCCAGATTACGAGTCTAAGACCTTTGCTATTAGGCCAGAGTAAGAGTTAAGACCTTAACCAGTAGGCCAGAGTAAGAGTTAAGACCTTAACAATTAGGCCAGAGTAAGAGTTAAGACCTTAACCATTAGGCCAGAGTACGAGTCTAAGACCTTAGCTATTAGGCCAGAGTAAGAGTTAAGACCTTAGCTATTAGGCCAGAGTACGAGTTAAGACCTTAACCAGTAGGTCAGAGTACGAGTCTAAGACCTTAGCTATTAGGCCAGAGTACCAGTCTAAGACCTTAGCTATTAGGCCAGAGTAAGAGTTAAGACCTTAAACATTAGGCCAGAGTATGAGTCTAAGACCTTAGCTATTAGGCCAGAGTAAGAGTTAAGACCTTAGCTATTAGGCCAGAGTAAGAGTTAAGACCTTAACCATTAGGCCAGAGTAGGAGTCTAAGACCTTAGCTATTTGGCCAGAGTAAGAGTTAAGACCTTAGCTATTAGGCCATCGTAAGAGTTAAGACCTTAGCTATTAGGCCAGAGTAAGAGTTAAGACCTTAACCAGTAGGCCAGAGTAAGAGTTAAGACCTTAACCAGTAGGCCAGAGTAAGAGTCTAAGATCTTAGCTATTAGGCCAGAGTAAGAGTTAAGACCTTAACCAGTAGGCCAGAGTAAGAGTTAAGACCTTAACCATTAGGCCAGAGTACGAGTCTAAGACCTTAGCTATTAGGCCAGAGTAAGAGTTAAGACCTTAACCATTAGGCCAGAGTACGAGTCTAAGACCTTTGCTATTAGGCCAGAGTAAGAGTTAAGACCTTAGCTATTAGGCCAGAGTAAGAGTTAAGACCTTAGCTATTAGGTCAGAGTAAGAGTTAAGACCTTAACCAGTAGGCCAGAGTACGAGTCTAAGACCTTAGCTATTAGGCCAGAGTAAGAGTTAAGACCTTAGCTATTAGGCCAGAGTACGAGTCTAAGACCTTAGCTATTAGGCCAGAGTAGAAGTTAAGACCTTAACCAGTAGGCCAGAGTAAGAGTTAAGACCTTAACCAGTAGGCCAGAGTAAGAGTTAAGACCTTGACCAGTAGGCCAGAGTACGAGTCTAAGACCTTAGCTATTAGGCCAGAGTACAAGTTAAGACCTTAACCAGTAGGTCAGAGTACGAGTCTAAGACCTTAGCTATTAGGCCAGAGTACCAGTCTAAGACCTTAGCTATTAGGCCAGAGTAAGAGTTAAGACCTTAACCATTTGGCCAGAGTACGAGTCTAAGACCTTAGCTATTAGGCCAGAGTAAGAGTTAAGACCTTAGCTATTAGGCCAGTGTAAGAGTTAAGACCTTAACCATTAGGCCAGAGTACGAGTCTAAGACCTTAGCTATTCGGCCAGAGTAAGAGTTAAGACCTTAGCTATTAGGCCAGAGTAAGAGTTAAGACCTTAGCTATTAGGCCAGAGTAAGAGTTAATACCTCAACCAGTAGGCCAGAGTAAGAGTTAAGACCTTAACCAGTAGGCCAGAGTAAGAGAATAAGACCTTAGCTATTAGGCCAGAGTAAGAGTTAAGACCTTAGCTATTAGGCCAGAGTAAGAGTTAAGACCTTAACCAGTAGGCCAGAGTAAGAGTTAAGACCTTAACCAGTAGGCCAGAGTAAGAGTCTAAGACCTTAGCTATTAGGCCAGAGTAAGAGTTAAGACCTTAACCATTAGGCCAGAGTACCAGTCTAAGACCTTAGCTATTAGGCCAGAGTAAGAGTTAGAACCTTAGCTATTAGGCCAGAGTAAGAGTTAAGACCTTAACCATTAGGCCAGATTACGAGTCTAATACCTTTGCTATTAGGCCAGAGTAAGAGTTAAGACCTTAGCTATTAGGCCAGAGTAAGAGTTAAGACCTTAACCAGTAGGCCAGAGTAAGAGTTAAGACCTTAACCATTAGGCCAGAGTACGAGTCTAAGCCCTTACCTATTAGGCCAGAGTAAGAGTTAAGACCTTAACCAGTAGGCCAGAGTAAGAGTTAAGACCTTAACCATTAGGCCAGAGTATGAGTCTAAGACCTTAGCTATTAGGCCAGAGTAAGACTTAAGACCTTAGCTATTAGGCCAGAGTAAGAGTTAAGACCTTAGCTATTAGGCCAGAGTAAGAGTTAAGACCTTAACCATTAGGCCAGAGTACGAGTCTAAGACCTTAGCTATTAGGCCAGAGTACGAGTTAAGACCTTAACCAGTAGGTCAGAGTACGAGTCTAAGACCTTAGCTATTAGGCCAGAGTACCAGTCTAAGACCTTAGCTATTAGGCCAGAGTAAGAGTTAAGACCTTAAACATTAGGCCAGAGTATGAGTCTAAGACCTTAGCTATTAGGCCAGAGTAAGAGTTAAGACCTTAGCTATTAGGCCAGAGTAAGAGTTAAGACCTTAACCATTAGGCCAGAGTACGAGTCTAAGACCTTAGCTATTCGGCCAGAGTAAGAGTTAAGACCTTAGCTATTAGGCCAGCGTAAGAGTTAAGACCTTAGCTATTAGGCCAGAGTAAGAGTTAAGACCTTAACCAGTAGGCCAGAGTAAGAGTTAAGACCTTAACCAGTAGGCCAGAGTAAGAGTCTAAGATCTTAGCTATTAGGCCAGAGTAAGAGTTAAGACCTTAACCAGTAGGCCAGAGTAAGAGTTAAGACCTTAACCATTAGGCCAGAGTACGAGTCTAAGACCTTAGCTATTAGGCCAGAGTAAGAGTTAAGACCTTAACCATTAGGCCAGAGTACGAGTCTAAGACCTTAGCTATTAGGCCAGAGTAAGAGTTAAGACCTTAGCTATTAGGCCAGAGTAAAGATCTTAGCTATTAGGTCAGAGTAAGAGTTAAGACCTTAACAAGTAGGCCAGAGTACGGGTCTAAGACCTTAGCTATTAGGCCAGAGTAAGATTTAAGACCTTAGCTATTAGGCCAGAGTACGAGTCTAAGACCTTAGCTATTAGGCCAGAGTAGAAGTTAAGACCTTAACCAGTAGGCCAGAGTAAGAGTTAAGACCTTAACCAGTAGGCCAGAGTAAGAGTTAAGACCTTGACCAGTAGGCCAGAGTACGAGTCTAAGACCTTAGCTATTAGGCCAGAGTACAAGTTAAGACCTTAACCAGTAGGTCAGAGTACGAGTCTAAGACCTTAGCTATTAGGCCAGAGTACCAGTCTAAGACCTTAGCTATTAGGCCAGAGTAAGAGTTAAAGACCTTAACCATTTGGCCAGAGTACGAGTCTAAGACCTTAGCTATTAGGCCAGAGTAAGAGTTAAGACCTTAGCTATTAGGCCAGTGTAAGAGTTAAGACCTTAACCATTAGGCCAGAGTACGAGTCTAAGACCTTAGCTATTCGGCCAGAGTAAAAGTTAAGACCTTAGCTATTAGGCCAGAGTAAGAGTTAAGACCTTAGCTATTAGGCCAGAGTAAGAGTTAATACCTCAACCAGTAGGCCAGAGTAAGAGTTAAGACCTTAACCAGTAGGCCAGAGTAAGAGTCTAAGACCTTAGCTATTAGGCCAGAGTAAGAGTTAAGACCTTAACCAGTAGGCCAGAGTAAGAGTTAAGACCTTAACCAGTAGGCCAGAGTAAGAGTCTAAGACCTTAGCTATTAGGCCAGAGTAAGAGTTAAGACCTTAACCATTAGGCCAGAGTACCAGTCTAAGACCTTAGCTATTAGGCCAGAGTAAGAGTTAGGACCTTAGCTATTAGGCCAGAGTAAGAGTTAAGGCCTTAACCAGTAGGCCAGAGTAAGAGTTAAGACCTTAATCATTAGGCCAGAGTACGAGTCTAAAACCTTAGCTATTAGGCCAGATTAAGAGTTAAGACCTTAACCAGTAGGCCAGAGTAAGAGTTAAGACCTTAATCATTAGGCCAGAGTACGAGTCTAAAACCTTAGCTATTAGGCCAGAGTAAGAGTTAAGACCTTAACCATTAGGCCAGATTAAGAGTCTAATATCTTTGCTATTAGGCCAGAGTAAGAGTTAGGACCTTAGCTATTAGGCCAGAGTAAGAGTTAAGACCTTAACCAGTAGGCCAGAGTAAGAGTTAATACCTTAACCATTAGGCCAGAGTACGAGTCTAAGACCTTAGCTATTAGGCCAGAGTAAGAGTTAAGACCTTAACCAGTAGGCCAGAGTAAGAGTTAAGACCATAATCATTAGGCCAGAGTACAAGTCTAAAACCTTAGCTATTAGGCCGGAGTAAGAGTTAAGACCTTAGCTATTAGGCCAGAGTAAGAGTTAAGACCTTAACCAGTACGCCAGAGTACGAGTCTAAGACCTTAGCTATTAGGCCAGAGTAAGAGTTAAGACCTTAACCAGTAGGCCAAAGTAAGAGTTAAGACCATAACCTGTAGGCCATAGTATGAGTCTAAGACCTTAGCTATTAGGCCAGAGTAAGAGTTAAGACCTTAGCTATTAGGCCAGAGTAAGAGTTAAGACCTTAACCATTAGGCCAGATTACGAGTCTAAGATCTTTGCTATTAGGCCATAGTAAGATTTAAGACCTTAGCTATTAGGCCAGAGTAAGAGTTAAGACCTTAACCAGTAGGCCAGAGTAAGAGTTAAGACCTTAACCATTAGGCCAGAGTACGAGTCTAAGACCTTTGCTATTAGGCCAGAGTAAGAGTTAAGACCTTAGCTATTAGGCCAGAGTAAGAGTTAAGACCTTAGCTATTAGGTCAGAGTAAGAGTTAAGACCTTAACCAGTAGGCCAGAGTACGAGTCTAAGACCTTAGCTATTAGGCCAGAGTAAGAGTTAAGACCTTAGCTATTAGGCCAGAGTACGAGTCTAAGACCTTAGCTATTAGGCCAGAGTAGAAGTTAAGACCTTAACCAGTAGGTCAGAGTAAGAGTTAAGACCTTAACCAGTAGGCCAGAGTAAGAGTTAAGACCTTGACCAGTAGGCCAGAGTACGAGTCTAAGACCTTAGCTATTAGGCCAGAGTACAAGTTAAGACCTTAACCAGTAGGTCAGAGTACGAGTCTAAGACCTTAGCTATTAGGCCAGAGTACCAGTCTAAGACCTTAGCTATTAGGCCAGAGTAAGAGTTAAGACCTTAACCATTTGGCCAGAGTACGAGTCTAAGACCTTAGCTATTAGGCCAGAGTAAGAGTTAAGACCTTAGCTATTAGGCCAGTGTAAGAGTTAAGACCTTAACCATTAGGCCAGAGTACGAGTCTAAGACCTTAGCTTTTTGGCCAGAGTAAGAGTTAAGACCTTAGCTATTAGGCCAGAGTAAGAGTTAAGACCTTAGCTATTAGGCCAGAGTGAGAGTTAATACCTCTACCAGTAGGCCAGAGTAAGAGTTAAGACCTTAACCAGTAGGCCAAAGTAAGAGTTAAGACCATAACCTGTAGGCCATAGTATGAGTCTAAGACCTTAGCTATTAGGCCAGAGTAAAAGTTAAGACCTTAGCTATTAGGCCAGAGTAAGAGTTAAGACCTTAGCTATTAGGCCAGAGTACGAGTCTAAGACCTTAGCTATTAGGCCAGAGTAGAAGTTAAGACCTTAACCAGTAGGTCAGAGTAAGAGTTAAGACCTTAACCAGTAGGCCAGAGTAAGAGTTAAGACCTTGACCAGTAGGCCAGAGTACGAGTCTAAGACCTTAGCTATTAGGCCAGAGTACAAGTTAAGACCTTAACCAGTAGGTCAGAGTACGAGTCTAAGACCTTAGCTATTAGGCCAGAGTACCAGTCTAAGACCTTAGCTATTAGGCCAGAGTAAGAGTTAAGACCTTAACCATTTGGCCAGAGTACGAGTCTAAGACCTTAGCTATTAGGCCAGAGTAAGAGTTAAGACCTTAGCTATTAGGCCAGAGTAAGAGTTAAGACCTTAACCATTAGGCCAGAGTACGAGTCTAAGACCTTAGCTATTCGGCCAGAGTAAAAGTTAAGACCTTAGCTATTAGGCCAGAGTAAGAGTTAAGACCTTAGCTATTAGGCCAGAGTAAGAGTTAATACCTCAACCAGTAGGCCAGAGTAAGAGTTAAGACCTTAACCATTTGGCCAGAGTACGAGTCTAAGACCTTAGCTATTAGGCCAGAGTAAGAGTTAAGACCTTAGCTATTAGGCCAGTGTAAGAGTTAAGACCTTAACCATTAGGCCAGAGAACGAGTCTAAGACCTTAGCTATTCGGCCAGAGTAAAAGTTAAGACCTTAACTATTAGGCCAGAGTAAGAGTTAAGACCTTAGCTATTAGGCCAGAGTAAGAGTTAATACCTCAACCAGTAGGCCAGAGTAAGAGTTAAGACCTTAACCAGTAGGCCAGAGTAAGAGTCTAAGACCTTAGCTATTAGGCCAGAGTAAGAGTTAAGACCTTAACCAGTAGGCCAGAGTAAGAGTTAAGACCTTAACCAGTAGGCCAGAGTAAGAGTCTAAGACCTTAGCTATTAGGCCAGAGTAAGAGTTAAGACCTTAACCATTAGGCCAGAGTACCAGTCTAAGACCTTAGCTATTAGGCCAGAGTAAGAGTTAGGACCTTAGCTATTAGGCCAGAGTAAGAGTTAAGACCTTAGCTATTAGGCCAGAGTGAGAGTTAATACCTCTACCAGTAGGCCAGAGTAAGAGTTAAGACCTTAACCAGTAGGCCAAAGTAAGAGTTAAGACCATAACCTGTAGGCCATAGTATGAGTCTAAGACCTTAGCTATTAGGCCAGAGTAAAAGTTAAGACCTTAGCTATTAGGCCAGAGTAAGAGTTAAGACCTTAGCTATTAGGCCAGAGTACGAGTCTAAGACCTTAGCTATTAGGCCAGAGTAGAAGTTAAGACCTTAACCAGTAGGTCAGAGTAAGAGTTAAGACCTTAACCAGTAGGCCAGAGTAAGAGTTAAGACCTTGACCAGTAGGCCAGAGTACGAGTCTAAGACCTTAGCTATTAGGCCAGAGTACAAGTTAAGACCTTAACCAGTAGGTCAGAGTACGAGTCTAAGACCTTAGCTATTAGGCCAGAGTACCAGTCTAAGACCTTAGCTATTAGGCCAGAGTAAGAGTTAAGACCTTAACCATTTGGCCAGAGTACGAGTCTAAGACCTTAGCTATTAGGCCAGAGTAAGAGTTAAGACCTTAGCTATTAGGCCAGTGTAAGAGTTAAGACCTTAACCATTAGGCCAGAGTACGAGTCTAAGACCTTAGCTATTCGGCCAGAGTAAAAGTTAAGACCTTAGCTATTAGGCCAGAGTAAGAGTTAAGACCTTAGCTATTAGGCCAGAGTAAGAGTTAATACCTCAACCAGTAGGCCAGAGTAAGAGTTAAGACCTTAACCATTTGGCCAGAGTACGAGTCTAAGACCTTAGCTATTAGGCCAGAGTAAGAGTTAAGACCTTAGCTATTAGGCCAGTGTAAGAGTTAAGACCTTAACCATTAGGCCAGAGTACGAGTCTAAGACCTTAGCTATTCGGCCAGAGTAAAAGTTAAGACCTTAGCTATTAGGCCAGAGTAAGAGTTAAGACCTTAGCTATTAGGCCAGAGTAAGAGTTAATACCTCAACCAGTAGGCCAGAGTAAGAGTTAAGACCTTAACCAGTAGGCCAGAGTAAGAGTCTAAGACCTTAGCTATTAGGCCAGAGTAAGAGTTAAGACCTTAACCAGTAGGCCAGAGTAAGAGTTAAGACCTTAACCAGTAGGCCAGAGTAAGAGTCTAAGACCTTAGCTATTAGGCCAGAGTAAGAGTTACGACCTTAACCATTAGGCCAGAGTACCAGTCTAAGACCTTAGCTATTAGGCCAGAGTAAGAGTTAGGACCTTAGCTATTAGGTCAGAGTAAGAGTTAAGACCTTAACCAGTAGGCCAGAGTACGAGTGTAAGACCTTAGCTATTAGGCCAGAGTAAGAGTTAAGACCTTAGCTATTAGGCCAGAGTACGAGTCTAAGACCTTAGCTATTAGGCCAGAGTAGAAGTTAAGACCTTAACCAGTAGGTCAGAGTAAGAGTTAAGACCTTAACCAGTAGGCCAGAGTAAGAGTTAAGACCTTGACCAGTAGGCCAGAGTACGAGTCTAATACCTTAGCTATTAGGCCAGAGTACAAGTTAAGACCTTAACCAGTAGGTCAGAGTACGAGTCTAAGACCTTAGCTATTAGGCCAGAGTACCAGTCTAAGACCTTAGCTATTAGGCCAGAGTAAGAGTTAAGACCTTAACCATTTGGCCAGAGTACGAGTCTAAGACCTTAGCTATTAGGCCAGAGTAAGAGTTAAGACCTTAGCTATTAGGCCAGTGTAAGAGTTAAGACCTTAACCATTAGGCCAGAGTACGAGTCTAAGACCTTAGCTTTTTGGCCAGAGTAAGAGTTAAGACCTTAGCTATTAGGCCAGAGTAAGAGTTAAGACCTTAGCTATTAGGCCAGAGTGAGAGTTAATACCTCTACCAGTAGGCCAGAGTAAGAGTTAAGACCTTAACCAGTAGGCCAAAGTAAGAGTTAAGACCATAACCTGTAGGCCATAGTATGAGTCTAAGACCTTAGCTATTAGGCCAGAGTAAAAGTTAAGACCTTAGCTATTAGGCCAGAGTAAGAGTTAAGACCTTAGCTATTAGGCCAGAGTACGAGTCTAAGACCTTAGCTATTAGGCCAGAGTAGAAGTTAAGACCTTAACCAGTAGGTCAGAGTAAGAGTTAAGACCTTAACCAGTAGGCCAGAGTAAGAGTTAAGACCTTGACCAGTAGGCCAGAGTACGAGTCTAAGACCTTAGCTATTAGGCCAGAGTACAAGTTAAGACCTTAACCAGTAGGTCAGAGTACGAGTCTAAGACCTTAGCTATTAGGCCAGAGTACCAGTCTAAGACCTTAGCTATTAGGCCAGAGTAAGAGTTAAGACCTTAACCATTTGGCCAGAGTACGAGTCTAAGACCTTAGCTATTAGGCCAGAGTAAGAGTTAAGACCTTAGCTATTAGGCCAGTGTAAGAGTTAAGACCTTAACCATTAGGCCAGAGTACGAGTCTAAGACCTTAGCTATTCGGCCAGAGTAAAAGTTAAGACCTTAGCTATTAGGCCAGAGTAAGAGTTAAGACCTTAGCTATTAGGCCAGAGTAAGAGTTAATACCTCAACCAGTAGGCCGGAGTAAGAGTTAAGACCTTAACCATTTGGCCAGAGTACGAGTCTAAGACCTTAGCTATTAGGCCAGAGTAAGAGTTAAGACCTTAGCTATTAGGCCAGTGTAAGAGTTAAGACCTTAACCATTAGGCCAGAGTACGAGTCTAAGACCTTAGCTATTCGGCCAGAGTAAAAGTTAAGACCTTAGCTATTAGGCCAGAGTAAGAGTTAAGACCTTAGCTATTAGGCCAGAGTAAGAGTTAATACCTCAACCAGTAGGCCAGAGTAAGAGTTAAGACCTTAACCAGTAGGCCAGAGTAAGAGTCTAAGACCTTAGCTATTAGGCCAGAGTAAGAGTTAAGACCTTAACCAGTAGGCCAGAGTAAGAGTTAAGACCTTAACCAGTAGGCCAGAGTAAGAGTCTAAGACCTTAGCTATTAGGCCAGAGTAAGAGTTAAGACCTTAACCATTAGGCCAGAGTACCAGTCTAAGACCTTAGCTATTAGGCCAGAGTAAGAGTTAGGACCTTAGCTATTAGGCCAGAGTAAGAGTTAAGACCTTAACCAGTAGGCCAGAGTAAGAGTTAAGACCTTAATCATTAGGCCAGAGTACGAGTCTAAAACCTTAGCTATTAGGCCAGATTAAGAGTTAAGACCTTAACCAGTAGGCCAGAGTAAGAGTTAAGACCTTAATCATTAGGCCAGAGTACGAGTCTAAAACCTTAGCTATTAGGCCAGAGTAAGAGTTAAGACCTTAACCATTAGGCCAGATTAAGAGTCTAATATCTTTGCTATTAGGCCAGAGTAAGAGTTAGGACCTTAGCTATTAGGCCAGAGTAAGAGTTAAGACCTTAACCAGTAGGCCAGAGTAAGAGTTAATACCTTAACCATTAGGCCAGAGTACGAGTCTAAGACCTTAGCTATTAGGCCAGAGTAAGAGTTAAGACCTTAACCAGTAGGCCAGAGTAAGAGTTAAGACCATAATCATTAGGCCAGAGTACAAGTCTAAAACCTTAGCTATTAGGCCGGAGTAAGAGTTAAGACCTTAGCTATTAGGCCAGAGTAAGAGTTAAGACCTTAACCAGTACGCCAGAGTACGAGTCTAAGACCTTAGCTATTAGGCCAGAGTAAGAGTTAAGACCTTAACCAGTAGGCCAAAGTAAGAGTTAAGACCATAACCTGTAGGCCATAGTATGAGTCTAAGACCTTAGCTATTAGGCCAGAGTAAGAGTTAAGACCTTAGCTATTAGGCCAGAGTAAGAGTTAAGACCTTAACCATTAGGCCAGATTACAAGTCTAAGATCTTTGCTATTAGGCCATAGTAAGATTTAAGACCTTAGCTATTAGGCCAGAGTAAGAGTTAAGACCTTAACCAGTAGGCCAGAGTAAGAGTAAAGACCTTAACCATTAGGCCAGAGTACGAGTCTAAGACCTTTGCTATTAGGCCAGAGTAAGAGTTAAGACCTTAGCTATTAGGCCAGAGTAAGAGTTAAGACCTTAGCTATTAGGTCAGAGTAAGAGTTAAGACCTTAACCAGTAGGCCAGAGTACGAGTCTAAGACCTTAGCTATTAGGCCAGAGTAAGAGTTAAGACCTTAGCTATTAGGCCAGAGTACGAGTCTAAGACCTTAGCTATTAGGCCAGAGTAGAAGTTAAGACCTTAACCAGTAGGTCAGAGTAAGAGTTAAGACCTTAACCAGTAGGCCAGAGTAAGAGTTAAATACCTTGACCAGTAGGCCAGAGTACGAGTCTAAGACCTTAGCTATTAGGCCAGAGTACAAGTTAAGACCTAACCAGTAGGTCAGAGTACGAGTCTAAGACCTTAGCTATTAGGCCAGAGTACCAGTCTAAGACCTTAGCTATTAGGCCAGAGTAAGAATTAAGACCTTAACCATTTGGCCAGAGTACGAGTCTAAGACCTTAGCTATTAGGCCAGAGTAAGAGTTAAGACCTCAGCTATTAGGCCAGTGTAAGAGTTAAGACCTTAACCATTAGGCCAGAGTACGAGTCTAAGACCTTAGCTTTTTGGCCAGAGTAAGAGTTAAGACCTTAGCTATTAGGCCAGAGTAAGAGTTAAGACCTTAGCTATTAGGCCAGAGTAAGAGTTAATACCTCTACCAGTAGGCCAGAGTAAGAGTTAAGACCTTAACCAGTAGGCCAAAGTAAGAGTTAAGACCATAACCTGTAGGCCATAGTATGAGTCTAAGACCTTAGCTATTAGGCCAGAGTAAAAGTTAAGACCTTAGCTATTAGGCCAGAGTAAGAGTTAAGACCTTAGCTATTAGGCCAGAGTACGAGTCTAAGACCTTAGCTATTAGGCCAGAGTAGAAGTTAAGACCTTAACCAGTAGGTCAGAGTAAGAGTTAAGACCTTAACCAGTAGGCCAGAGTAAGAGTTAAGACCTTGACCAGTAGGCCAGAGTACGAGTCTAAGACCTTAGCTATTAGGCCAGAGTACAAGTTAAGACCTTAACCAGTAGGTCAGAGTACGAGTCTAAGACCTTAGCTATTAGGCCAGAGTACCAGTCTAAGACCTTAGCTATTAGGCCAGAGTAAGAGTTAAGACCTTAACCATTTGGCCAGAGTACGAGTCTAAGACCTTAGCTATTAGGCCAGAGTAAGAGTTAAGACCTTAGCTATTAGGCCAGTGTAAGAGTTAAGACCTTAACCATTAGGCCAGAGTACGAGTCTAAGACCTTAGCTATTCGGCCAGAGTAAAAGTTAAGACCTTAGCTATTAGGCCAGAGTAAGAGTTAAGACCTTAGCTATTAGGCCAGAGTAAGAGTTAATACCTCAACCAGTAGGCCAGAGTAAGAGTTAAGACCTTAACCAGTAGGCCAGAGTAAGAGTCTAAGACCTTAGCTATTAGGCCAGAGTAAGAGTTAAGACCTTAACCAGTAGGCCAGAGTAAGAGTTAAGACCTTAACCAGTAGGCCAGAGTAAGAGTCTAAGACCTTAGCTATTAGGCCAGAGTAAGAGTTAAGACCTTAACCATTAGGCCAGAGTACCAGTCTAAGACCTTAGCTATTAGGCCAGAGTAAGAGTTAGGACCTTAGCTATTAGGCCAGAGTAAGAGTTAAGACCTTAACCAGTAGGCCAGAGTAAGAGTTAAGACCTTAATCATTAGGCCAGAGTACGAGTCTAAAACCTTAGCTATTAGGCCAGATTAAGAGTTAAGACCTTAACCAGTAGGCCAGAGTAAGAGTTAAGACCTTAATCATTAGGCCAGAGTACGAGTCTAAAACCTTAGCTATTAGGCCAGAGTAAGAGTTAAGACCTTAACCATTAGGCCAGATTAAGAGTCTAATATCTTTGCTATTAGGCCAGAGTAAGAGTTAGGACCTTAGCTATTAGGCCAGAGTAAGAGTTAAGACCTTAACCAGTAGGCCAGAGTAAGAGTTAATACCTTAACCATTAGGCCAGAGTACGAGTCTAAGACCTTAGCTATTAGGCCAGAGTAAGAGTTAAGACCTTAACCAGTAGGCCAGAGTAAGAGTTAAGACCATAATCATTAGGCCAGAGTACAAGTCTAAAACCTTAGCTATTAGGCCGGAGTAAGAGTTAAGACCTTAGCTATTAGGCCAGAGTAAGAGTTAAGACCTTAACCAGTACGCCAGAGTACGAGTCTAAGACCTTAGCTATTAGGCCAGAGTAAGAGTTAAGACCTTAACCAGTAGGCCAAAGTAAGAGTTAAGACCATAACCTGTAGGCCATAGTATGAGTCTAAGACCTTAGCTATTAGGCCAGAGTAAGAGTTAAGACCTTAGCTATTAGGCCAGAGTAAGAGTTAAGACCTTAACCATTAGGCCAGATTACGAGTCTAAGATCTTTGCTATTAGGCCATAGTAAGATTTAAGACCTTAGCTATTAGGCCAGAGTAAGAGTTAAGACCTTAACCAGTAGGCCAGAGTAAGAGTTAAGACCTTAACCATTAGGCCAGAGTACGAGTCTAAGACCTTTGCTATTAGGCCAGAGTAAGAGTTAAGACCTTAGCTATTAGGCCAGAGTAAGAGTTAAGACCTTAGCTATTAGGTCAGAGTAAGAGTTAAGACCTTAACCAGTAGGCCAGAGTACGAGTCTAAGACCTTAGCTATTAGGCCAGAGTAAGAGTTAAGACCTTAGCTATTAGGCCAGAGTACGAGTCTAAGACCTTAGCTATTAGGCCAGAGTAGAAGTTAAGACCTTAACCAGTAGGTCAGAGTAAGAGTTAAGACCTTAACCAGTAGGCCAGAGTAAGAGTTAAGACCTTGACCAGTAGGCCAGAGTACGAGTCTAAGACCTTAGCTATTAGGCCAGAGTACAAGTTAAGACCTTAACCAGTAGGTCAGAGTACGAGTCTAAGACCTTAGCTATTAGGCCAGAGTACCAGTCTAAGACCTTAGCTATTAGGCCAGAGTAAGAGTTAAGACCTTAACCATTTGGCCAGAGTACGAGTCTAAGACCTTAGCTATTAGGCCAGAGTAAGAGTTAAGACCTTAGCTATTAGGCCAGTGTAAGAGTTAACACCTTAACCATTAGGCCAGAGTACGAGTCTAAGACCTTAGCTTTTTGGCCAGAGTAAGAGTTAAGACCTTAGCTATTAGGCCAGAGTAAGAGTTAAGACCTTAGCTATTAGGCCAGAGTAAGAGTTAATACCTCTACCAGTAGGCCAGAGTAAGAGTTAAGACCTTAACCAGTAGGCCAAAGTAAGAGTTAAGACCATAACCTGTAGGCCATAGTATGAGTCTAAGACCTTAGCTATTAGGCCAGAGTAAGAGTTAAGACCGTAGCTATTAGGCCAGAGTAAGAGTTAAGACCTTAACCATTAGGCCAGATTACGAGTCTAAGATCTTTGCTATTAGGCCATAGTAAGATTTAGGACCTTAGCTATTAGGCCAGAGTAAGAGTTAAGACCTTAACCAGTAGGCCAGAGTAAGAGTTAAGACCTTAACCATTAGGCCAGCGTACAAGTCTAAGACCTTAGCTATTAGGCCAGAGTAAGAGTTAAGACTTAACCAGTAGGCCAGAGTAAGAGTTAAGACCTTAACCTGTAGGCCAGAGTACGAGTCTAAGACCTTAGCTATTAGGCCAGAGTAAGAGTTAAGACCTTAACCAGTAGGCCAGAGTAAGAGTTAAGACCTTAACCTGTAGGCCATAGTAAGAGTCTAAGACCTTAGCTATTAGGCCAGAGTAAGAGTTAAGACCTTAACTATTAGGCCAGAGTAAGAGTTAAGACCTTAACCATTAGGCCAGATTACGAGTCTAAGACCTTTGCTATTAGGCCAGAGTAAGAGTTAAGACCTTAACCAGTAGGCCAGCGTAAGAGTTAAGACCTTAACAATTAGGCCAGAGTAAGAGTTAAGACCTTAACCATTAGGCCAGAGTACGAGTCTGCCAGAGTACGAGTCTAAGACCTTAGCTATTAGGCCAGAGTAAGAGTTAAGACCTTAGCTATTAGGCCAGAGTACGAGTTAAGACCTTAACCAGTAGGTCAGAGTACAAGTCTAAGACCTTAGCTATTAGGCCAGAGTACCAGTCTAAGACCTTAGCTATTAGGCCAGAGTAAGAGTTAAGACCTTAATCATTAGGCCAGAGTATGAGTCTAAGACCTTAGCTATTAGGCCAGAGTAAGAGTTAAGACCTTAGCTATTAGGCCAGAGTAAGAGTTAAGACCTTAACCATTAGGCCAGAGTAGGAGTCTAAGACCTTAGCTATTTGGCCAGAGTAAGAGTTAAGACCTTATCTATTAGGCCAGCGTAAGAGTTAAGACCTTAGCTATTAGGCCAGAGTAAGAGTTAAGACCTTAACCAGTAGGCCAGAGTAAGAGTTAAGACCTTAACCAGTAGGCCAGAGTAAGAGTTAAGACCTTAACCAGTAGGCCAGAGTAAGAGTCTAAGATCTTAGCTATTAGGCCAGAGTAAGAGTTAAGACCTTAACCAGTAGGCCAGAGTAAGAGTTAAGACCTTAACCATTAGGCCAGAGTACGAGTCTAAGACCTTAGCTATTAGGCCAGAGTAAGAGTTAAGACCTTAACCATTAGGCCAGAGTACGAGTCTAAGACCTTTGCTATTAGGCCAGAGTAAGAGTTAAGACCTTAGCTATTAGGCCAGCGTAAGAGTTAAGACCTTAGCTATTAGGCCAGAGTAAGAGTTAAGACCTTAACCAGTAGGCCAGAGTAAGAGTTAGGACCTTAACCAGTAGGCCAGAGTAAGAGTCTAAGATCTTAGCTATTAGGCCAGAGTAAGAGTTAAGACCTTAACCAGTAGGCCAGAGTAAGAGTTAAGACCTTAACCATTAGGCCAGAGTACGAGTCTAAGACCTTAGCTATTAGGCCAGAGTAAGAGTTAAGACCTTAACCAGTAGGCCAGAGTAAGAGTTAGGACCTTAACCATTAGGCCAGAGTACGAGTCTAAGACCTTAGCTATTAGGCCAGAGTAAGAGTTAAGACCTTAGCTATTAGGCCAGAGTACGAGTCTAAGACCTTAGCTATTAGGCCAGAGTAAGAT
This sequence comes from Triturus cristatus, assembly GCF_964204655.1. Lineage (NCBI taxonomy): Eukaryota > Metazoa > Chordata > Amphibia > Caudata > Salamandridae > Triturus > Triturus cristatus. Next base: position 1,097,811,196 of record NC_140589.1, on the reverse strand, counting down.
TTAAGACCTTAGCTATTAGGCCAGAGTAAGAGTTAAGACCTTAACCAGTAGGCCAGGTTAGGAGTTAAGACTTTAACCAGTAGGCCAAAGTAAGAGTTAAGACCTTAACCAGTATTCCAGAGGAAGAGTTAAGACCTTGACCAGTAGGCCAGAGTACGAGTCTAAGACCTTAGCTATTAGGCCAGAGTACGAGTTAAGACCTTAACCAGTAGGTCAGAGTACGAGTCTAAGACCTTAGCTATTAGGCCAGAGTACCAGTCTAAGACCTTAGCTATTAGGCCAGAGTAAGAGTTAAGACCTTAAACATTAGGCCAGAGTATGAGTCTAAGACCTTAGCTATTAGGCCAGAGTAAGAGTTAAGACCTTAGCTATTAGGCCAGAGTAGGAGTCTAAGACCTTAGCTATTTGGCCAGAGTAAGAGTTAAGACCTTAGCTATTAGGCCAGCGTAAGAGTTAAGACCTTAGCTATTAGGCCAGAGTAAGAGTTAAGACCTTAACCAGTAGGCCAGAGTAAGAGTTAGGACCTTAACCAGTAGGCCAGAGTAAGAGTCTAAGATCTTAGCTATTAGGCCAGAGTAAGAGTTAAGACCTTAACCAGTAGGCCAGAGTAAGAGTTAAGACCTTAACCATTAGGCCAGAGTACGAGTCTAAGACCTTAGCTATTAGGCCAGAGTAAGAGTTAAGACCTTAACCATTAGGCCAGAGTACGAGTCTAAGACCTTTGCTATTAGGCCAGAGTAAGAGTTAAGACCTTAGCTATTAGGCCAGAGTAAGAGTTAAGACCTTAGCTATTAGGTCAGAGTAAGAGTTAAGACCTTAACCAGTAGGCCAGAGTACGAGTCTAAGACCTTAGCTATTAGGCCAGAGTAAGAGTTAAGACCTTAGCTATTAGGCCAGAGTACGAGTCTAAGACCTTAGCTATTAGGCCAGAGTAGAAGTTAAGACCTTAACCAGTAGGCCAGAGTAAGAGTTAAGACCTTAACCAGTAGGCCAGAGTAAGAGTTAAGACCTTGACCAGTAGGCCAGAGTACGAGTCTAAGACCTTAGCTATTAGGCCAGAGTACAAGTTAAGACCTTAACCAGTAGGTCAGAGTACGAGTCTAAGACCTTAGCTATTAGGTTAGAGTACCAGTCTAAGACCTTAGCTATTAGGCCAGAGTAAGAGTTAAGACCTTAACCATTTGGCCAGAGTACGAGTCTAAGACCTTAGCTATTAGGCCAGAGTAAGAGTTAAGACCTTAGCTATTAGGCCAGTGTAAGAGTTAAGACCTTAACCATTAGGCCAGAGTACGAGTCTAAGACCTTAGCTATTCGGCCAGAGTAAGAGTTAAGACCTTAGCTATTAGGCCAGAGTAAGAGTTAAGACCTTAGCTATTAGGCCAGAGTAAGAGTTAATACCTCAACCAGTAGGCCAGAGTAAGAGTTAAGACCTTAACCAGTAGGCCAGAGTAAGAGTATAAGACCTTAGCTATTAGGCCAGAGTAAGAGTTAAGACCTTAGCTATTAGGCCAGAGTAAGAGTTAAGACCTTAACCAGTAGGCCAGAGTAAGAGTTAAGACCTTAACCAGTAGGCCAGAGTAAGAGTCTAAGACCTTAGCTATTAGGCCAGAGTAAGAGTTAAGACCTTAACCATTAGGCCAGAGTACCAGTCTAAGACCTTAGCTATTAGGCCAGAGTAAGAGTTAGAACCTTAGCTATTAGGCCAGAGTAAGAGTTAAGACCTTAACCATTAGGCCAGATTACGAGTCTAATACCTTTGCTATTAGGCCAGAGTAAGAGTTAAGACCTTAGCTATTAGGCCAGAGTAAGAGTTAAGACCTTAACCAGTAGGCCAGAGTAAGAGTTAAGACCTTAACCATTAGGCCAGAGTACGAGTCTAAGCCCTTACCTATTAGGCCAGAGTAAGAGTTAAGACCTTAACCAGTAGGCCAGAGTAAGAGTTAAGACCTTAACCATTAGGCCAGAGTATGAGTCTAAGACCTTAGCTATTAGGCCAGAGTAAGACTTAAGACCTTAGCTATTAGGCCAGAGTAAGAGTTAAGACCTTAGCTATTAGGCCAGAGTAAGAGTTAAGACCTTAACCATTAGGCCAGAGTACGAGTCGAAGACCTTAGCTATTAGGCCAGAGTACGAGTTAAGACCTTAACCAGTAGGTCAGAGTACGAGTCTAAGACCTTAGCTATTAGGCCAGAGTACCAGTCTAAGACCTTAGCTATTAGGCCAGAGTAAGAGTTAAGACCTTAAACATTAGGCCAGAGTATGAGTCTAAGACCTTAGCTATTAGGCCAGAGTAAGAGTTAAGACCTTAGCTATTAGGCCAGAGTAAGAGTTAAGACCTTAACCATTAGGCCAGAGTACGAGTCTAAGTCCTTAGCTATTCGGCCAGAGTAAGAGTTAAGACCTTAGCTATTAGGCCAGCGTAAGAGTTAAGACCTTAGCTAGTAGGCCAGAGTAAGAGTTAAGACCTTAGCCAGTAGGCCAGAGTAAGAGTTAAGACCTTAACCAGTAGGCCAGAGTAAGAGTCTAAGATCTTAGCTATTAGGCCAGAGTAAGAGTTAAGACCTTAACCAGTAGGCCAGAGTAAGAGTTAAGACCTTAACCATTAGGCCAGAGTACGAGTCTAAGACCTTAGCTATTAGGCCAGAGTAAGAGTTAAGACCTTAACCATTAGGCCAGAGTACGAGTCTAAGACCTTAGCTATTAGGCCAGAGTAAGAGTTAAGACCTTAGCTATTAGGCCAGAGTAAGAGTTAAGATCTTAGCTATTAGGTCAGAGTAAGAGTTAAGACCTTAACAAGTAGGCCAGAGTACGGGTCTAAGACCTTAGCTATTAGGCCAGAGTAAGATTTAAGACCTTAGCTATTAGGCCAGAGTACGAGTCTAAGACCTTAGCTATTAGGCCAGAGTAGAAGTTAAGACCTTAACCAGTAGGCCAGAGTAAGAGTTAAGACCTTAACCAGTAGGCCAGAGTAAGAGTTAAGACCTTGACCAGTAGGCCAGAGTACGAGTCTAAGACCTTAGCTATTAGGCCAGAGTACAAGTTAAGACCTTAACCAGTAGGTCAGAGTACGAGTCTAAGACCTTAGCTATTAGGCCAGAGTACCAGTCTAAGACCTTAGCTATTAGGCCAGAGTAAGAGTTAAGACCTTAACCATTTGGCCAGAGTACGAGTCTAAGACCTTAGCTATTAGGCCAGAGTAAGAGTTAAGACCTTAGCTATTAGGCCAGTGTAAGAGTTAAGACCTTAACCATTAGGCCAGAGTACGAGTCTAAGACCTTAGCTATTCGGCCAGAGTAAAAGTTAAGACCTTAGCTATTAGGCCAGAGTAAGAATTAAGACCTTAGATATTAGGCCCGAGTAAGAGTTAATACCTCAACCAGTAGGCCAGAGTAAGAGTTAAGACCTTAACCAGTAGGCCAGAGTAAGAGTCTAAGACCTTAGCTATTAGGCCAGAGTAAGAGTTAAGACCTTAACCAGTAGGCCAGAGTAAGAGTTAAGACCTTAACCAGTAGGCCAGAGTAAGAGTCTAAGACCTTAGCTATTAGGCCAGAGTAAGAGTTAAGACCTTAACCATTAGGCCAGAGTACCAGTCTAAGACCTTAGCTATTAGGCCAGAGTAAGAGTTAGGACCTTAGCTATTAGGCCAGAGTAAGAGTTAAGACCTTAACCAGTAGGCCAGAGTAAGAGTTAAGACCTTAATCATTAGGCCAGAGTACGAGTCTAAAACCTTAGCTATTAGGCCAGATTAAGAGTTAAGACCTTAACCAGTAGGCCAGAGTAAGAGTTAAGACCTTAACCAGTAGGCCAGAGTAAGAGTTAAGACCATAATCATTAGGCCAGAGTACAAGTCTAAAACCTTAGCTATTAGGCCGGAGTAAGAGTTAAGACCTTAGCTATTAGGCCAGAGTAAGAGTTAAGACCTTAACCAGTACGCCAGAGTACGAGTCTAAGACCTTAGCTATTAGGCCAGAGTAAGAGTTAAGACCTTAACCAGTAGGCCAAAGTAAGAGTTAAGACCATAACCTGTAGGCCATAGTATGAGTCTAAGACCTTAGCTATTAGGCCAGAGTAAGAGTTAAGACCTTAGCTATTAGGCCAGAGTAAGAGTTAAGACCTTAACCATTAGGCCAGATTACGAGTCTAAGATCTTTGCTATTAGGCCATAGTAAGATTTAAGACCTTAGCTATTAGGCCAGAGTAAGAGTTAAGACCTTAACCAGTAGGCCAGAGTAAGAGTTAAGACCTTAACCATTAGGCCAGAGTACGAGTCTAAGACCTTTGCTATTAGGCCAGAGTAAGAGTTAAGACCTTAGCTATTAGGCCAGAGTAAGAGTTAAGACCTTAGCTATTAGGTCAGAGTAAGAGTTAAGACCTTAACCAGTAGGCCAGAGTACGAGTCTAAGACCTTAGCTATTAGGCCAGAGTAAGAGTTAAGACCTTAGCTATTAGGCCAGAGTACGAGTCTAAGACCTTAGCTATTAGGCCAGAGTAGAAGTTAAGACCTTAACCAGTAGGTCAGAGTAAGAGTTAAGACCTTAACCAGTAGGCCAGAGTAAGAGTTAAGACCTTGACCAGTAGGCCAGAGTACGAGTCTAAGACCTTAGCTATTAGGCCAGAGTACAAGTTAAGACCTTAACCAGTAGGTCAGAGTACGAGTCTAAGACCTTAGCTATTAGGCCAGAGTACCAGTCTAAGACCTTAGCTATTAGGCCAGAGTAAGAGTTAAGACCTTAACCATTTGGCCAGAGTACGAGTCTAAGACCTTAGCTATTAGGCCAGAGTAAGAGTTAAGACCTTAGCTATTAGGCCAGTGTAAGAGTTAAGACCTTAACCATTAGGCCAGAGTACGAGTCTAAGACCTTAACCATTAGGCCAGAGTAAGAGTCTAAGATCTTAGCTATTAGGCCAGAGTAAGAGTTAAGACCTTAACCAGTAGGCCAGAGTAAGAGTTAAGACCTTAACCATTAGGCCAGAGTACGAGTCTAAGACCTTAGCTATTAGGCCAGAGTAAGAGTTAAGACCTTAACCATTAGGCCAGAGTACGAGTCTAAGACCTTTGCTATTAGGCCAGAGTAAGAGTTAAGACCTTAGCTATTAGGCCAGAGTAAGAGTTAAGACCTTAGCTATTAGGTCAGAGTAAGAGTTAAGACCTTAACCAGTAGGCCAGAGTACGAGTCTAAGACCTTAGCTATTAGGCCAGAGTAAGAGTTAAGACCTTAGCTATTAGGCCAGAGTACGAGTCTAAGACCTTAGCTATTAGGCCAGAGTAGAAGTTAAGACCTTAACCAGTAGGCCAGAGTAAGAGTTAAGACCTTAACCAGTAGGCCAGAGTAAGAGTTAAGACCTTGACCAGTAGGCCAGAGTAAGAGTTAAGACCTTAACCAGTAGGCCAGAGTAAGAGTTAAGACCTTGACCAGTAGGCCAGAGTACGAGTCTAAGACCTTAGCTATTAGGCCAGAGTAAGAGTTAAGACCTTAGCTATTAGGCCAGAGTACGAGTTAAGACCTTAACCAGTAGGTCAGAGTACGAGTCTAAGACCTTAGCTATTAGGCCAGAGTACCAGTCTAAGACCTTAGCTATTAGGCCAGAGTAAGAGTTAAGACCTTAAACATTAGGCCAGAGTATGAGTCTAAGACCTTAGCTATTAGGCCAGAGTAAGAGTTAAGACCTTAGCTATTAGGCCAGAGTAAGAGTTAAGACCTTAACCATTAGGCCAGAGTAGGAGTCTAAGACCTTAGCTATTTGGCCAGAGTAAGAGTTAAGACCTTAGCTATTAGGCCAGCGTAAGAGTTAAGACCTTAGCTATTAGGCCAGAGTAAGAGTTAAGACCTTAACCAGTAGGCCAGAGTAAGAGTTAAGACCTTAGCTATTAGGCCAGAGTAAGAGTTAAGACCTTAACTATTAGGCCAGAGTAAGAGTTAAGACCTTAACCATTAGGCCAGATTACGAGTCTAAGACCTTTGCTATTAGGCCAGAGTAAGAGTTAAGACCTTAACCAGTAGGCCAGAGTAAGAGTTAAGACCTTAACAATTAGGCCAGAGTAAGAGTTAAGACCTTAACCATTAGGCCAGAGTACGAGTCTAAGACCTTAGCTATTAGGCCAGAGTAAGAGTTAAGACCTTAGCTATTAGGCCAGAGTACGAGTTAAGACCTTAACCAGTAGGTCAGAGTACGAGTCTAAGACCTTAGCTATTAGGCCAGAGTACCAGTCTAAGACCTTAGCTATTAGGCCAGAGTAAGAGTTAAGACCTTAAACATTAGGCCAGAGTATGAGTCTAAGACCTTAGCTATTAGGCCAGAGTAAGAGTTAAGACCTTAGCTATTAGGCCAGAGTAAGAGTTAAGACCTTAACCATTAGGCCAGAGTAGGAGTCTAAGACCTTAGCTATTTGGCCAGAGTAAGAGTTAAGACCTTAGCTATTAGGCCAGAGTAAGAGTTAAGACCTTAACCAGTAGGCCAGAGTAAGAGTTAGGACCTTAACCAGTAGGCCAGAGTAAGAGTCTAAGATCTTAGCTATTAGGCCAGAGTAAGAGTTAAGACCTTAACCATTAGGCCAGAGTACGAGTCTAAGACCTTAGCTATTAGGCCAGAGTAAGAGTTAAGACCTTAACCATTAGGCCAGAGTACGAGTCTAAGACCTTTGCTATTAGGCCAGAGTAAGAGTTAAGACCTTAGCTATTAGGCCAGAGTAAGAGTTAAGACCTTAGCTATTAGGTCAGAGTAAGAGTTAAGACCTTAACCAGTAGGCCAGAGTACGAGTCTAAGACCTTAGCTATTAGGCCAGAGTAAGAGTTAAGACCTTAGCTATTAGGCCAGAGTACGAGTCTAAGACCTTAGCTATTAGGCCAGAGTAGAAGTTAAGACCTTAACCAGTAGGCCAGAGTAAGAGTTAAGACCTTAACCAGTAGGCCAGAGTAAGAGTTAAGACCTTGACCAGTAGGCCAGAGTACGAGTCTGAGACCTTAGCTATTAGGCCAGAGTACAAGTTAAGACCTTAACCAGTAGGTCAGAGTACGAGTCTAAGACCTTAGCTATTAGGCCAGAGTACCAGTCTAAGACCTTAGCTATTAGGCCAGAGTAAGAGTTAAGACCTTAACCAGTAGGCCAGAGTAAGAGTTAAGACCTTAACCTGTAGGCCATAGTAAGAGTCTAAGACCTTAGCTATTAGGCCAGAGTAAGAGTTAAGACCTTAACTATTAGGCCAGAGTAAGAGTTAAGACCTTAACCATTAGGCCAGATTACGAGTCTAAGACCTTTGCTATTAGGCCAGAGTAAGAGTTAAGACCTTAACCAGTAGGCCAGCGTAAGAGTTAAGACCTTAACAATTAGGCCAGAGTAAGAGTTAAGACCTTAACCATTAGGCCAGAGTACGAGTCTAAGACCTTAGCTATTAGGCCAGAGTAAGAGTTAAGACCTTAGCTATTAGGCCAGAGTACGAGTTAAGACCTTAACCAGTAGGTCAGAGTACAAGTCTAAGACCTTAGCTATTAGGCCAGAGTACCAGTCTAAGACCTTAGCTATTAGGCCAGAGTAAGAGTTAAGACCTTAATCATTAGGCCAGAGTATGAGTCTAAGACCTTAGCTATTAGGCCAGAGTAAGAGTTAAGACCTTAGCTATTAGGCCAGAGTAAGAGTTAAGACCTTAACCATTAGGCCAGAGTAGGAGTCTAAGACCTTAGCTATTTGGCCAGAGTAAGAGTTAAGACCTTATCTATTAGGCCAGCGTAAGAGTTAAGACCTTAGCTATTAGGCCAGAGTAAGAGTTAAGACCTTAACCAGTAGGCCAGAGTAAGAGTTAAGACCTTAACCAGTAGGCCAGAGTAAGAGTTAAGACCTTAACCAGTAGGCCAGAGTAAGAGTCTAAGATCTTAGCTATTAGGCCAGAGTAAGAGTTAAGACCTTAACCAGTAGGCCAGAGTAAGAGTTAAGACCTTAACCATTAGGCCAGAGTACGAGTCTAAGACCTTAGCTATTAGGCCAGAGTAAGAGTTAAGACCTTAACCATTAGGCCAGAGTACGAGTCTAAGACCTTTGCTATTAGGCCAGAGTAAGAGTTAAGACCTTAGCTATTAGGCCAGCGTAAGAGTTAAGACCTTAGCTATTAGGCCAGAGTAAGCGTTAAGACCTTAACCAGTAGGCCAGAGTAAGAGTTAGGACCTTAACCAGTAGGCCAGAGTAAGAGTCTAAGATCTTAGCTATTAGGCCAGAGTAAGAGTTAAGACCTTAACCAGTAGGCCAGAGTAAGAGTTAAGACCTTAACCATTAGGCCAGAGTACGAGTCTAAGACCTTAGCTATTAGGCCAGAGTAAGAGTTAAGACCTTAACCAGTAGGCCAGAGTAAGAGTTAGGACCTTAACCATTAGGCCAGAGTACGAGTCTAAGACCTTAGCTATTAGGCCAGAGTAAGAGTTAAGACCTTAGCTATTAGGCCAGAGTACGAGTCTAAGACCTTAGCTATTAGGCCAGAGTAAGATTTAAGACCTTAGCTATTAGGCCAGAGTAATAGTTAAGACCTTAACCAGTAGGCCAGGTTAGGAGTTAAGACTTTAACCAGTAGGCCAAAGTAAGAGTTAAGACCTTAACCAGTATTCCAGAGGAAGAGTTAAGACCTTGACCAGTAGGCCAGAGTACGAGTCTAAGACCTTAGCTATTAGGCCAGAGTACCAGTCTAAGACCTTAGCTATTAGGCCAGAGTAAGAGTTAAGACCTTAAACATTAGGCCAGAGTATGAGTCTAAGACCTTAGCTATTAGGCCAGAGTAAGAGTTAAGACCTTAGCTATTAGGCCAGAGTAGGAGTCTAAGACCTTAGCTATTTGGCCAGAGTAAGAGTTAAGACCTTAGCTATTAGGCCAGCGTAAGAGTTAAGACCTTAGCTATTAGGCCAGAGTAAGAGTTAAGACCTTAACCAGTAGGCCAGAGTAAGAGTTAGGACCTTAACCAGTAGGCCAGAGTAAGAGTCTAAGATCTTAGCTATTAGGCCAGAGTAAGAGTTAAGACCTTAACCAGTAGGCCAGAGTAAGAGTTAAGACCTTAACCATTAGGCCAGAGTACGAGTCTAAGACCTTAGCTATTAGGCCAGAGTAAGAGTTAAGACCTTAACCATTAGGCCAGAGTACGAGTCTAAGACCTTTGCTATTAGGCCAGAGTAAGAGTTAAGACCTTAGCTATTAGGCCAGAGTAAGAGTTAAGACCTTAGCTATTAGGTCAGAGTAAGAGTTAAGACCTTAACCAGTAGGCCAGAGTACGAGTCTAAGACCTTAGCTATTAGGCCAGAGTAAGAGTTAAGACCTTAGCTATTAGGCCAGAGTACGAGTCTAAGACCTTAGCTATTAGGCCAGAGTAGAAGTTAAGACCTTAACCAGTAGGCCAGAGTAAGAGTTAAGACCTTAACCAGTAGGCCAGAGTAAGAGTTAAGACCTTGACCAGTAGGCCAGAGTACGAGTCTAAGACCTTAGCTATTAGGCCAGAGTACAAGTTAAGACCTTAACCAGTAGGTCAGAGTACGAGTCTAAGACCTTAGCTATTAGGTTAGAGTACCAGTCTAAGACCTTAGCTATTAGGCCAGAGTAAGAGTTAAGACCTTAACCATTTGGCCAGAGTACGAGTCTAAGACCTTAGCTATTAGGCCAGAGTAAGAGTTAAGACCTTAGCTATTAGGCCAGTGTAAGAGTTAAGACCTTAACCATTAGGCCAGAGTACGAGTCTAAGACCTTAGCTATTCGGCCAGAGTAAGAGTTAAGACCTTAGCTATTAGGCCAGAGTAAGAGTTAATACCTCAACCAGTAGGCCAGAGTAAGAGTTAAGACCTTAACCAGTAGGCCAGAGTAAGAGTATAAGACCTTAGCTATTAGGCCAGAGTAAGAGTTAAGACCTTAGCTATTAGGCCAGAGTAAGAGTTAAGACCTTAACCAGTAGGCCAGAGTAAGAGTTAAGACCTTAACCAGTAGGCCAGAGTAAGAGTCTAAGACCTTAGCTATTAGGCCAGAGTAAGAGTTAAGACCTTAACCATTAGGCCAGAGTACCAGTCTAAGACCTTAGCTATTAGGCCAGAGTAAGAGTTAGAACCTTAGCTATTAGGCCAGAGTAAGAGTTAAGACCTTAACCATTAGGCCAGATTACGAGTCTAATACCTTTGCTATTAGGCCAGAGTAAGAGTTAAGACCTTAGCTATTAGGCCAGAGTAAGAGTTAAGACCTTAACCAGTAGGCCAGAGTAAGAGTTAAGACCTTAACCATTAGGCCAGAGTACGAGTCTAAGCCCTTACCTATTAGGCCAGAGTAAGAGTTAAGACCTTAACCAGTAGGCCAGAGTAAGAGTTAAGACCTTAACCATTAGGCCAGAGTATGAGTCTAAGACCTTAGCTATTAGGCCAGAGTAAGACTTAAGACCTTAGCTATTAGGCCAGAGTAAGAGTTAAGACCTTAGCTATTAGGCCAGAGTAAGAGTTAAGACCTTAACCATTAGGCCAGAGTACGAGTCGAAGACCTTAGCTATTAGGCCAGAGTACGAGTTAAGACCTTAACCAGTAGGTCAGAGTACGAGTCTAAGACCTTAGCTATTAGGCCAGAGTACCAGTCTAAGACCTTAGCTATTAGGCCAGAGTAAGAGTTAAGACCTTAAACATTAGGCCAGAGTATGAGTCTAAGACCTTAGCTATTAGGCCAGAGTAAGAGTTAAGACCTTAGCTATTAGGCCAGAGTAAGAGTTAAGACCTTAACCATTAGGCCAGAGTACAAGTCTAAGTCCTTAGCTATTCGGCCAGAGTAAGAGTTAAGACCTTAGCTATTAGGCCAGCGTAAGAGTTAAGACCTTAGCTAGTAGGCCAGAGTAAGAGTTAAGACCTTAGCCAGTAGGCCAGAGTAAGAGTTAAGACCTTAACCAGTAGGCCAGAGTAAGAGTCTAAGATCTTAGCTATTAGGCCAGAGTAAGAGTTAAGACCTTAACCAGTAGGCCAGAGTAAGAGTTAAGACCTTAACCATTAGGCCAGAGTACGAGTCTAAGACCTTAGCTATTAGGCCAGAGTAAGAGTTAAGACCTTAACCATTAGGCCAGAGTACGAGTCTAAGACCTTAGCTATTAGGCCAGAGTAAGAGTTAAGACCTTAGCTATTAGGCCAGAGTAAGAGTTAAGATCTTAGCTATTAGGTCAGAGTAAGAGTTAAGACCTTAACAAGTAGGCCAGAGTACGGGTCTAAGACCTTAGCTATTAGGCCAGAGTAAGATTTAAGACCTTAGCTATTAGGCCAGAGTACGAGTCTAAGACCTTAGCTATTAGGCCAGAGTAGAAGTTAAGACCTTAACCAGTAGGCCATAGTAAGAGTTAAGACCTTAACCAGTAGGCCAGAGTAAGAGTTAAGACCTTGACCAGTAGGCCAGAGTACGAGTCTAAGACCTTAGCTATTAGGCCAGAGTACAAGTTAAGACCTTAACCAGTAGGTCAGAGTACGAGTCTAAGACCTTAGCTATTAGGCCAGAGTACCAGTCTAAGACCTTAGCTATTAGGCCAGAGTAAGAGTTAAGACCTTAACCATTTGGCCAGAGTACGAGTCTAAGACCTTAGCTATTAGGCCAGAGTAAGAGTTAAGACCTTAGCTATTAGGCCAGTGTAAGAGTTAAGACCTTAACCATTAGGCCAGAGTACGAGTCTAAGACCTTAGCTATTCGGCCAGAGTAAAAGTTAAGACCTTAGCTATTAGGCCAGAGTAAGAATTAAGACCTTAGATATTAGGCCAGAGTAAGAGTTAATACCTCAACCAGTAGGCCAGAGTAAGAGTTAAGACCTTAACCAGTAGGCCAGAGTAAGAGTCTAAGACCTTAGCTATTAGGCCAGAGTAAGAGTTAAGACCTTAACCAGTAGGCCAGAGTAAGAGTTAAGACCTTAACCAGTAGGCCAGAGTAAGAGTCTAAGACCTTAGCTATTAGGCCAGAGTAAGAGTTAAGACCTTAACCATTAGGCCAGAGTACCAGTCTAAGACCTTAGCTATTAGGCCAGAGTAAGAGTTAGGACCTTAGCTATTAGGCCAGAGTAAGAGTTAAGACCTTAACCAGTAGGCCAGAGTAAGAGTTAAGACCTTAATCATTAGGCCAGAGTACGAGTCTAAAACCTTAGCTATTAGGCCAGATTAAGAGTTAAGACCTTAACCAGTAGGCCAGAGTAAGAGTTAAGACCTTAACCAGTAGGCCAGAGTAAGAGTTAAGACCATAATCATTAGGCCAGAGTACAAGTCTAAAACCTTAGCTATTAGGCCGGAGTAAGAGTTAAGACCTTAGCTATTAGGCCAGAGTAAGAGTTAAGACCTTAACCAGTACGCCAGAGTACGAGTCTAAGACCTTAGCTATTAGGCCAGAGTAAGAGTTAAGACCTTAACCAGTAGGCCAAAGTAAGAGTTAAGACCATAACCTGTAGGCCATAGTATGAGTCTAAGACCTTAGCTATTAGGCCAGAGTAAGAGTTAAGACCTTAGCTATTAGGCCAGAGTAAGAGTTAAGACCTTAACCATTAGGCCAGATTACGAGTCTAAGATCTTTGCTATTAGGCCATAGTAAGATTTAAGACCTTAGCTATTAGGCCAGAGTAAGAGTTAAGACCTTAACCAGTAGGCCAGAGTAAGAGTTAAGACCTTAACCATTAGGCCAGAGTACGAGTCTAAGACCTTTGCTATTAGGCCAGAGTAAGAGTTAAGACCTTAGCTATTAGGCCAGAGTAAGAGTTAAGACCTTAGCTATTAGGTCAGAGTAAGAGTTAAGACCTTAACCAGTAGGCCAGAGTACGAGTCTAAGACCTTAGCTATTAGGCCAGAGTAAGAGTTAAGACCTTAGCTATTAGGCCAGAGTACGAGTCTAAGACCTTAGCTATTAGGCCAGAGTAGAAGTTAAGACCTTAACCAGTAGGTCAGAGTAAGAGTTAAGACCTTAACCAGTAGGCCAGAGTAAGAGTTAAGACCTTGACCAGTAGGCCAGAGTACGAGTCTAAGACCTTAGCTATTAGGCCAGAGTACAAGTTAAGACCTTAACCAGTAGGTCAGAGTACGAGTCTAAGACCTTAGCTATTAGGCCAGAGTACCAGTCTAAGACCTTAGCTATTAGGCCAGAGTAAGAGTTAAGACCTTAACCATTTGGCCAGAGTACGAGTCTAAGACCTTAGCTATTAGGCCAGAGTAAGAGTTAAGACCTTAGCTATTAGGCCAGTGTAAGAGTTAAGACCTTAACCATTAGGCCAGAGTACGAGTCTAAGACCTTAACCATTAGGCCAGAGTAAGAGTCTAAGATCTTAGCTATTAGGCCAGAGTAAGAGTTAAGACCTTAACCAGTAGGCCAGAGTAAGAGTTAAGACCTTAACCATTAGGCCAGAGTACGAGTCTAAGACCTTAGCTATTAGGCCAGAGTAAGAGTTAAGACCTTAACCATTAGGCCAGAGTACGAGTCTAAGACCTTTGCTATTAGGCCAGAGTAAGAGTTAAGACCTTAGCTATTAGGCCAGAGTAAGAGTTAAGACCTTAGCTATTAGGTCAGAGTAAGAGTTAAGACCTTAACCAGTAGGCCAGAGTACGAGTCTAAGACCTTAGCTATTAGGCCAGAGTAAGAGTTAAGACCTTAGCTATTAGGCCAGAGTACGAGTCTAAGACCTTAGCTATTAGGCCAGAGTAGAAGTTAAGACCTTAACCAGTAGGCCAGAGTAAGAGTTAAGACCTTAACCAGTAGGCCAGAGTAAGAGTTAAGACCTTGACCAGTAGGCCAGAGTAAGAGTTAAGACCTTAACCAGTAGGCCAGAGTAAGAGTTAAGACCTTGACCAGTAGGCCAGAGTACGAGTCTAAGACCTTAGCTATTAGGCCAGAGTAAGAGTTAAGACCTTAGCTATTAGGCCAGAGTACGAGTTAAGACCTTAACCAGTAGGTCAGAGTACGAGTCTAAGACCTTAGCTATTAGGCCAGAGTACCAGTCTAAGACCTTAGCTATTAGGCCAGAGTAAGAGTTAAGACCTTAAACATTAGGCCAGAGTATGAGTCTAAGACCTTAGCTATTAGGCCAGAGTAAGAGTTAAGACCTTAGCTATTAGGCCAGAGTAAGAGTTAAGACCTTAACCATTAGGCCAGAGTAGGAGTCTAAGACCTTAGCTATTTGGCCAGAGTAAGAGTTAAGACCTTAGCTATTAGGCCAGCGTAAGAGTTAAGACCTTAGCTATTAGGCCAGAGTAAGAGTTAAGACCTTAACCAGTAGGCCAGAGTAAGAGTTAAGACCTTAGCTATTAGGCCAGAGTAAGAGTTAAGACCTTAACTATTAGGTAAGAGTAAGAGTTAAGACCTTAACCATTAGGCCAGATTACGAGTCTAAGACCTTTGCTATTAGGCCAGAGTAAGAGTTAAGACCTTAACCAGTAGGCCAGAGTAAGAGTTAAGACCTTAACAATTAGGCCAGAGTAAGAGTTAAGACCTTAACCATTAGGCCAGAGTACGAGTCTAAGACCTTAGCTATTAGGCCAGAGTAAGAGTTAAGACCTTAGCTATTAGGCCAGAGTACGAGTTAAGACCTTAACCAGTAGGTCAGAGTACGAGTCTAAGACCTTAGCTATTAGGCCAGAGTACCAGTCTAAGACCTTAGCTATTAGGCCAGAGTAAGAGTTAAGACCTTAAACATTAGGCCAGAGTATGAGTCTAAGACCTTAGCTATTAGGCCAGAGTAAGAGTTAAGACCTTAGCTATTAGGCCAGAGTAAGAGTTAAGACCTTAACCATTAGGCCAGAGTAGGAGTCTAAGACCTTAGCTATTTGGCCAGAGTAAGAGTTAAGACCTTAGCTATTAGGCCAGAGTAAGAGTTAAGACCTTAACCAGTAGGCCAGAGTAAGAGTTAGGACCTTAACCAGTAGGCCAGAGTAAGAGTCTAAGATCTTAGCTATTAGGCCAGAGTAAGAGTTAAGACCTTAACCAGTAGGCCAGAGTAAGAGTTAAGACCTTAACCATTAGGCCAGAGTACGAGTCTAAGACCTTAGCTATTAGGCCAGAGTAAGAGTTAAGACCTTAACCATTAGGCCAGAGTACGAGTCTAAGACCTTTGCTATTAGGCCAGAGTAAGAGTTAAGACCTTAGCTATTAGGCCAGAGTAAGAGTTAAGACCTTAGCTATTAGGTCAGAGTAAGAGTTAAGACCTTAACCAGTAGGCCAGAGTACGAGTCTAAGACCTTAGCTATTAGGCCAGAGTAAGAGTTAAGACCTTAGCTATTAGGCCAGAGTACGAGTCTAAGACCTTAGCTATTAGGCCAGAGTAGAAGTTAAGACCTTAACCAGTAGGCCAGAGTAAGAGTTAAGACCTTAACCAGTAGGCCAGAGTAAGAGTTAAGACCTTGACCAGTAGGCCAGAGTACGAGTCTGAGACCTTAGCTATTAGGCCAGAGTACAAGTTAAGACCTTAACCAGTAGGTCAGAGTACGAGTCTAAGACCTTAGCTATTAGGCCAGAGTACCAGTCTAAGACCTTAGCTATTAGGCCAGAGTAAGAGTTAAGACCTTAACCATTTGGCCAGAGTACGAGTCTAAGACCTTAGCTATTAGGCCAGAGTAAGAGTTAAGACCTTAGCTATTAGGCCAGTGTAAGAGTTAAGACCTTAACCATTAGGCCAGAGTACGAGTCTAAGACCTTAGCTATTCGGCCAGAGTAAGAGTTAAGACCTTAGCTATTAGGCCAGAGTAAGAGTTAAGACCTTAGCTATTAGGCCAGAGTAAGAGTTAATACCTCAACCAGTAGGCCAGAGTAAGAGTTAAGACCTTAACCAGTAGGCCAGAGTAAGAGTATAAGACCTTAGCTATTAGGCCAGAGTAAGAGTTAAGACCTTAGCTATTAGGCCAGAGTAAGAGTTAAGACCTTAACCAGTAGGCCAGAGTAAGAGTTAAGACCTTAACCAGTAGGCCAGAGTAAGAGTCTAAGACCTTAGCTATTAGGCCAGAGTAAGAGTTAAGACCTTAACCATTAGGCCAGAGTACCAGTCTAAGACCTTAGCTATTAGGCCAGAGTAAGAGTTAGAACCTTAGCTATTAGGCCAGAGTAAGAGTTAAGACCTTAACCATTAGGCCAGATTACGAGTCTAATACCTTTGCTATTAGGCCAGAGTAAGAGTTAAGACCTTAGCTATTAGGCCAGAGTAAGAGTTAAGACCTTAACCAGTAGGCCAGAGTAAGAGTTAAGACCTTAACCATTAGGCCAGAGTACGAGTCTAAGCCCTTACCTATTAGGCCAGAGTAAGAGTTAAGACCTTAACCAGTAGGCCAGAGTAAGAGTTAAGACCTTAACCATTAGGCCAGAGTATGAGTCTAAGACCTTAGCTATTAGGCCAGAGTAAGACTTAAGACCTTAGCTATTAGGCCAGAGTAAGAGTTAAGACCTTAGCTATTAGGCCAGAGTAAGAGTTAAGACCTTAACCATTAGGCCAGAGTACGAGTCTAAGACCTTAGCTATTAGGCCAGAGTACGAGTTAAGACCTTAACCAGTAGGTCAGAGTACGAGTCTAAGACCTTAGCTATTAGGCCAGAGTACCAGTCTAAGACCTTAGCTATTAGGCCAGAGTAAGAGTTAAGACCTTAAACATTAGGCCAGAGTATGAGTCTAAGACCTTAGCTATTAGGCCAGAGTAAGAGTTAAGACCTTAACCATTAGGCCAGAGTACAAGTCTAAGTCCTTAGCTATTCGGCCAGAGTAAGAGTTAAGACCTTAGCTATTAGGCCAGCGTAAGAGTTAAGACCTTAGCTATTAGGCCAGAGTAAGAGTTAAGACCTTAGCCAGTAGGCCAGAGTAAGAGTTAAGACCTTAACCAGTAGGCCAGAGTAAGAGTCTAAGATCTTAGCTATTAGGCCAGAGTAAGAGTTAAGACCTTAACCAGTAGGCCAGAGTAAGAGTTAAGACCTTAACCATTAGGCCAGAGTACGAGTCTAAGACCTTAGCTATTAGGCCAGAGTAAGAGTTAAGACCTTAACCATTAGGCCAGAGTACGAGTCTAAGACCTTAGCTATTAGGCCAGAGTAAGAGTTAAGACCTTAGCTATTAGGCCAGAGTAAGAGTTAAGATCTTAGCTATTAGGTCAGAGTAAGAGTTAAGACCTTAACAAGTATGCCAGAGTACGGGTCTAAGACCTTAGCTATTAGGCCAGAGTAAGATTTAAGACCTTAGCTATTAGGCCAGAGTACGAGTCTAAGACCTTAGCTATTAGGCCAGAGTAGAAGTTAAGACCTTAACCAGTAGGCCAGAGTAAGAGTTAAGACCTTAACCAGTAGGCCAGAGTAAGAGTTAAGACCTTGACCAGTAGGCCAGAGTACGAGTCTAAGACCTTAGCTATTAGGCCAGAGTACAAGTTAAGACCTTAACCAGTAGGTCAGAGTACGAGTCTAAGACCTTAGCTATTAGGCCAGAGTACCAGTCTAAGACCTTAGCTATTAGGCCAGAGTAAGAGTTAAGACCTTAACCATTTGGCCAGAGTACGAGTCTAAGACCTTAGCTATTAGGCCAGAGTAAGAGTTAAGACCTTAGCTATTAGGCCAGTGTAAGAGTTAAGACCTTAACCATTAGGCCAGAGTACGAGTCTAAGTCCTTAGCTATTCGGCCAGAGTAAGAGTTAAGACCTTAGCTATTAGGCCAGCGTAAGAGTTAAGACCTTAGCTATTAGGCCAGAGTAAGAGTTAAGACCTTAGCCAGTAGGCCAGAGTAAGAGTTAAGACCTTAACCAGTAGGCCAGAGTAAGAGTCTAAGATCTTAGCTATTAGGCCAGAGTAAGAGTTAAGACCTTAACCAGTAGGCCAGAGTAAGAGTTAAGACCTTAACCATTAGGCCAGAGTACGAGTCTAAGACCTTAGCTATTAGGCCAGAGTAAGAGTTAAGACCTTAACCATTAGGCCAGAGTACGAGTCTAAGACCTTAGCTATTAGGCCAGAGTAAGAGTTAAGACCTTAGCTATTAGGCCAGAGTAAGAGTTAAGATCTTAGCTATTAGGTCAGAGTAAGAGTTAAGACCTTAACAAGTAGGCCAGAGTACGGGTCTAAGACCTTAGCTATTAGGCCAGAGTAAGATTTAAGACCTTAGCTATTAGGCCAGAGTACGAGTCTAAGACCTTAGCTATTAGGCCAGAGTAGAAGTTAAGACCTTAACCAGTAGGCCAGAGTAAGAGTTAAGACCTTAACCAGTAGGCCAGAGTAAGAGTTAAGACCTTGACCAGTAGGCCAGAGTACGAGTCTAAGACCTTAGCTATTAGGCCAGAGTACAAGTTAAGACCTTAACCAGTAGGTCAGAGTACGAGTCTAAGACCTTAGCTATTAGGCCAGAGTACCAGTCTAAGACCTTAGCTATTAGGCCAGAGTAAGAGTTAAGACCTTAACCATTTGGCCAGAGTACGAGTCTAAGACCTTAGCTATTAGGCCAGAGTAAGAGTTAAGACCTTAGCTATTAGGCCAGTGTAAGAGTTAAGACCTTAACCATTAGGCCAGAGTACGAGTCTAAGACCTTAGCTATTCGGCCAGAGTAAAAGTTAAGACCTTAGCTATTAGGCCAGAGTAAGAATTAAGACCTTAGCTATTAGGCCAGAGTAAGAGTTAATACCTCAACCAGTAGGCCAGAGTAAGAGTTAAGACCTTAACCAGTAGGCCAGAGTAAGAGTCTAAGACCTTAGCTATTAGGCCAGAGTAAGAGTTAAGACCTTAACCAGTAGGCCAGAGTAAGAGTTAAGACCTTAACCAGTAGGCCAGAGTAAGAGTCTAAGACCTTAGCTATTAGGCCAGAGTAAGAGTTAAGACCTTAACCATTAGGCCAGAGTACCAGTCTAAGACCTTAGCTATTAGGCCAGAGTAAGAGTTAGGACCTTAGCTATTAGGCCAGAGTAAGAGTTAAGATCTTAACCAGTAGGCCAGAGTAAGAGTTAAGACCTTAATCATTAGGCCAGAGTACGAGTCTAAAACCTTAGCTATTAGGCCAGATTAAGAGTTAAGACCTTAACCAGTAGGCCAGAGTAAGAGTTAAGACCTTAATCATTAGGCCAGAGTACGAGTCTAAAACCTTAGCTATTAGGCCAGAGTAAGAGTTAAGACCTTAACCATTAGGCCAGATTAAGAGTCTAATATCTTTGCTATTAGGCCAGAGTAAGAGTTAGGACCTTAGCTATTAGGCCAGAGTAAGAGTTAAGACCTTAACCAGTAGGCCAGAGTAAGAGTTAATACCTTAACCATTAGGCCAGAGTACGAGTCTAAGACCTTAGCTATTAGGCCAGAGTAAGAGTTAAGACCTTAACCAGTAGGCCAGAGTAAGAGTTAAGACCATAATCATTAGGCCAGAGTACAAGTCTAAAACCTTAGCTATTAGGCCGGAGTAAGAGTTAAGACCTTAGCTATTAGGCCAGAGTAAGAGTTAAGACCTTAACCAGTACGCCAGAGTACGAGTCTAAGACCTTAGCTATTAGGCCAGAGTAAGAGTTAAGACCTTAACCAGTAGGCCAAAGTAAGAGTTAAGACCATAACCTGTAGGCCATAGTATGAGTTTAAGACCTTAGCTATTAGGCCAGAGTAAGAGTTAAGACCTTAGCTATTAGGCCAGAGTAAGAGTTAAGACCTTAACCATTAGGCCAGATTACGAGTCTAAGATCTTTGCTATTAGGCCATAGTAAGATTTAAGACCTTAGCTATTAGGCCAGAGTAAGAGTTAAGACCTTAACCAGTAGGCCAGAGTAAGAGTTAAGACCTTAACCATTAGGCCAGAGTACGAGTCTAAGACCTTAGCTATTAGGCCAGAGTAAGAGATAAGATCTTAACCAGTAGGCCAGAGTAAGAGTTAAGACCTTAACCTGTAGGCCATAGTACGAGTCTAAGACCTTAGCTATTAGGCCAGAGTACGAGTTAAGACCTTAACCAGTAGGTCAGAGTACGAGTCTAAGACCTTAGCTATTAGGCCAGAGTACCAGTCTAGGACCTTAGCTATTAGGCCAGAGTAAGAGTTAAGACCTTAAACATTAGGCCAGAGTATGAGTCTAAGACCTTAGCTATTAGGCCAGAGTAAGAGTTAAGACCTTAGCTATTAGGCCAGAGTAAGAGTTAAGACCTTAACCATTAGGCCAGAGTACGAGTCTAAGACCTTAGCTATTCGGCCAGAGTAAGAGTTAAGACCTTAGCTATTAGGCCAGCGTAAGAGTTAAGACCTTAGCTATTAGGCCAGAGTAAGAGTTAAGACCTTAACCAGTAGGCCAGAGTAAGAGTTAAGACCTTAACCAGTAGGCCAGAGTAAGAGTCTAAGATCTTAGCTATTAGGCCAGAGTAAGAGTTAAGACCTTAACCAGTAGGCCAGAGTAAGAGTTAAGACCTTAACCATTAGGCCAGAGTACGAGTCTAAGACCTTAGCTATTAGGCCAGAGTAAGAGTTAAGACCTTAACCATTAGGCCAGAGTACGAGTCTAAGACCTTAGCTATTAGGCCAGAGTAAGAGTTAAGACCTTAGCTATTAGGCCAGAGTAAGAGTTAAGATCTTAGCTATTAGGTCAGAGTAAGAGTTAAGACCTTAACAAGTAGGCCAGAGTACGGGTCTAAGACCTTAGCTATTAGGCCAGAGTAAGATTTAAGACCTTAGCTATTAGGCCAGAGTACGAGTCTAAGACCTTAGCTATTAGGCCAGAGTAGAAGTTAAGACCTTAACCAGTAGGCCAGAGTAAGAGTTAAGACCTTAACCAGTAGGCCAGAGTAAGAGTTAAGACCTTGACCAGTAGGCCAGAGTACGAGTCTAAGACCTTAGCTATTAGGCCAGAGTACAAGTTAAGACCTAAACCAGTAGGTCAGAGTACGAGTCTAAGACCTTAGCTATTAGGCCAGAGTACCAGTCTAAGACCTTAGCTATTAGGCCAGAGTAAGAGTTAAGACCTTAACCATTTGGCCAGAGTACGAGTCTAAGACCTTAGCTATTAGGCCAGAGTAAGAGTTAAGACCTTAGCTATTAGGCCAGTGTAAGAGTTAAGACCTTAACCATTAGGCCAGAGTACGAGTCTAAGACCTTAGCTATTCGGCCAGAGTAAAAGTTAAGACCTTAGCTATTAGGCCAGAGTAAGAGTTAAGACCTTAGCTATTAGGCCAGAGTAAGAGTTAATACCTCAACCAGTAGGCCAGAGTAAGAGTTAAGACCTTAACCAGTAGGCCAGAGTAAGAGTCTAAGACCTTAGCTATTAGGCCAGAGTAAGAGTTAAGACCTTAACCAGTAGGCCAGAGTAAGAGTTAAGACCTTAACCAGTAGGCCAGAGTAAGAGTCTAAGACCTTAGCTATTAGGCCAGAGTAAGAGTTAAGACCTTAACCATTAGGCCAGAGTACCAGTCTAAGACCTTAGCTATTAGGCCAGAGTAAGAGTTAGGACCTTAGCTATTAGGCCAGAGTAAGAGTTAAGACCTTAACCAGTAGGCCAGAGTAAGAGTTAAGACCTTAATCATTAGGCCAGAGTACGAGTCTAAAACCTTAGCTATTAGGCCAGATTAAGAGTTAAGACCTTAACCAGTAGGCCAGAGTAAGAGTTAAGACCTTAATCATTAGGCCAGAGTACGAGTCTAAAACCTTAGCTATTAGGCCAGAGTAAGAGTTAAGACCTTAACCATTAGGCCAGATTAAGAGTCTAATATCTTTGCTATTAGGCCAGAGTAAGAGTTAGGACCTTAGCTATTAGGCCAGAGTAAGAGTTAAGACCTTAACCAGTAGGCCAGAGTAAGAGTTATTACCTTACCCATTAGGACAGAGTACGAGTCTAAGACCTTAGCTATTAGGCCAGAGTAAGAGTTAAGACCTTAACCAGTACGCCAGAGTACGAGTCTAAGACCTTAGCTATTAGGCCAGAGTAAGAGTTAAGACCTTAACCAGTAGGCCAAAGTAAGAGTTAAGACCATAACCTGTAGGCCATAGTATGAGTCTAAGACCTTAGCTATTAGGCCAGAGTAAGAGTTAAGACCTTAGCTATTAGGCCAGAGTAAGAGTTAAGACCTTAACCATTAGGCCAGATTACGAGTCTAAGATCTTTGCTATTAGGCCATAGTAAGATTTAAGACCTTAGCTATTAGGCCAGAGTAAGAGTTAAGACCTTAACCAGTAGGCCAGAGTAAGAGTTAAGACCTTAACCATTAGGCCAGAGTACGAGTCTAAGACCTTAGCTATTAGGCCAGAGTAAGAGATAAGACCTTAACCAGTAGGCCAGAGTAAGAGTTAAGACCTTAACCTGTAGGCCATAGTACGAGTCTAAGACCTTAGCTATTAGGCCAGAGTAAGAGTTAAGACCTTAACCATTTGGCCAGAGTACGAGTCTAAGACCTTAGCTATTAGGCCAGAGTAAGAGTTAAGACCTTAGCTATTAGGCCAGTGTAAGAGTTAAGACCTTAACCATTAGGCCAGAGTACGAGTCTAAGACCTTAGCTATTTGGCCAGAGTAAGAGTTAAGACCTTAGCTATTAGGCCAGAGTAAGAGTTAAGACCTTAGCTATTAGGCCAGAGTAAGAGTTAATACCTCTACCAGTAGGCCAGAGTAAGAGTTAAGACCTTAACCAGTAGGCCAAAGTAAGAGTTAAGACCATAACCTGTAGGCCATAGTATGAGTATAAGACCGTAGCTATTAGGCCAGAGTAAGAGTTAAGACCTTAACCATTAGGCCAGATTACGAGTCTAAGATCTTTGCCATTAGGCCATAGTAAGATTTAGGACCTTAGCTATTAGGCCAGAGTAAGAGTTAAGACCTTATCCAGTAGGCCAGAGGAAGAGTTAAGACCTTAACCATTAGGCCAGAGTACGAGTCTAGGACCTTAGCTATTAGGCCAGAGTAAGAGTTAAGACTTAACCAGTAGGCCAGAGTAAGAGTTAAGACCTTAACCTGTAGGCCAGAGTACGAGTCTAAGACCTTAGCTATTAGGCCAGAGTAAGAGTTAAGACCTTAACCAGTAGGCCAGAGTAAGAGTTAAGACCTTAACCTGTAGGCCATAGTAAGAGTCTAAGACCTTAGCTATTAGGCCAGACTAAGAGTTAAGACCTTAACTATTAGGCCAGAGTAAGAGTTAAGACCTTAACCATTAGGCCAGATTACGAGTCTAAGACCTTTGCTATTAGGCCAGAGTAAGAGTTAAGACCTTAGCTATTAGGCCAGAGTAAGAGTTAAGACCTTAACCAGTAGGCCAGAGTAAGAGTTAAGACCTTAACAATTAGGCCAGAGTAAGAGTTAAGACCTTAACCATTAGGCCAGAGTACGAGTCTAAGACCTTAGCTATTAGGCCAGAGTAAGAGTTAAGACCTTAGCTATTAGGCCAGAGTACGAGTTAAGACCTTAACCATTAGGTCAGAGTACGAGTCTAAGACCTTAGCTATTAGGCCAGAGTACCAGTCTAAGACCTTAGCTATTAGGCCAGAGTAAGAGTTAAGACCTTAAACATTAGGCCAGAGTATGAGTCTAAGACCTTAGCTATTAGGCCAGAGTAAGAGTTAAGACCTTAGCTATTAGGCCAGCGTAAGAGTTAAGACCTTAGCTATTAGGCCAGAGTAAGAGTTAAGACCTTAACCAGTAGGCCAGAGTAAGAGTTAAGACCTTAACCAGTAGGCCAGAGTAAGAGTCTAGGATCTTAGCTATTAGGCCAGAGTAAGAGTTAAGACCTTAACCAGTAGGCCAGAGTAAGAGTTAAGACCTTAACCATTAGGCCAGAGTACGAGTCTAAGACCTTAGCTATTAGGCCAGAGTAAGAGTTAAGACCTTAACCATTAGGCCAGAGTACGAGTCTAAGAACTTTGCTATTAGGCCAGAGTAAGAGTTAAGACTTTAGCTATTAGGCCAGAGTAAGAGTTAAGACCTTAGCTATTAGGTCAGAGTAAGAGTTAAGACCTTAACCAGTAGGCCAGAGTACGAGTCTAAGACCTTAGCTATTAGGCCAGAGTAAGAGTTAAGACCTTAGCTATTAGGCCAGAGTACGAGTCTAAGACCTTAGCTATTAGGCCAGAGTAGAAGTTAAGACCTTAACCAGTAGGCCAGAGTAAGAGTTAAGACCTTAACCAGTAGGCCAGAGTAAGAGTTAAGACCTTGACCAGTAGGCCAGAGTACGAGTCTAAGACCTTAGCTATTAGGCCAGAGTACAAGTTAAGACCTTAACCAGTAGGTCAGAGTACGAGTCTAAGACCTTAGCTATTAGGTCAGAGTACCAGTCTAAGACCTTAGCTATTAGGCCAGAGTAAGAGTTAAGACCTTAACCATTTGGCCAGAGTACGAGTCTAAGACCTTAGCTATTAGGCCAGAGTAAGAGTTAAGACCTTAGCTATTAGGCCAGTGTAAGAGTTAAGACCTTAACCATTAGGCCAGAGTACGAGTCTAAGACCTTAGCTATTCGGCCAGAGTAAGAGTTAAGACCTTAGCTATTAGGCCAGAGTAAGAGTTAAGACCTTAGCTATTAGGCCAGAGTAAGAGTTAATACCTCAACCAGTAGGCCAGAGTAAGAGTTAAGACCTTAACCAGTAGGCCAGAGTAAGAGTATAAGACCTTAGCTATTAGGCCAGAGTAAGAGTTAAGACCTTAGCTATTAGGCCAGAGTAAGAGTTAAGACCTTAACCAGTAGGCCAGAGTAAGAGTTAAGACCTTAACCAGTAGGCCAGAGTAAGAGTCTAAGACCTTAGCTATTAGGCCAGAGTAAGAGTTAAGACCTTAACCATTAGGCCAGAGTACCAGTCTAAGACCTTAGCTATTAGGCCAGAGTAAGAGTTAGAACCTTAGCTATTAGGCCAGAGTAAGAGTTAAGACCTTAACCATTAGGCCAGATTATGAGTCTAATACCTTTGCTATTAGGCCAGAGTAAGAGTTAAGACCTTAGCTATTAGGCCAGAGTAAGATTTAAGACCTTAACCAGTAGGCCAGAGTAAGAGTTAAGACCTTAACCATTAGGCCAGAGTACGAGTCTAAGCCCTTACCTATTAGGCCAGAGTAAGAGTTAAGACCTTAACCAGTAGGCCAGAGTAAGAGTTAAGACCTTAACCATTAGGCCAGAGTATGAGTCTAAGACCTTAGCTATTAGGCCAGAGTAAGAGTTAAGACCTTAGCTATTAGGCCAGAGTAAGAGTTAAGACCTTAGCTATTAGGCCAGAGTAAGAGTTAAGACCTTAACCATTAGGCCAGAGTACAAGTCTAAGACCTTAGCTATTAGGCCAGAGTACGAGTTAAGACCTTAACCAGTAGGTCAGAGTACGAGTCTAAGACCTTAGCTATTAGGCCAGAGTACCAGTCTAAGACCTTAGCTATTAGGCCAGAGTAAGAGTTAAGACCTTAAACATTAGGCCAGAGTATGAGTCTAAGACCTTAGCTATTAGGCCAGAGTAAGAGTTAAGACCTTAGCTATTAGGCCAGAGTAGGATTTAAGACCTTAACCATTAGGCCAGAGTACGAGTCTAAGACCTTAGCTATTCGGCCAGAGTAAGAGTTAAGACCTTAGCTATTAGGCCAGCGTAAGAGTTAAGACCTTAGCTATTAGGCCAGAGTAAGAGTTAAGACCTTAACCAGTGGGCCAGAGTAAGAGTTAAGACCTTAACCAGTAGGCCAGAGTAAGAGTCTAAGATCTTAGCTATTAGGCCAGAGTAAGAGTTAAGACCTTAACCAGTAGGCCAGAGTAAGAGTTAAGACCTTAACCATTAGGCCAGAGTACGAGTCTAAGACCTTAGCTATTAGGCCAGAGTAAGAGTTAAGACCTTAACCATTAGGCCAGAGTACGAGTCTAAGACCTTAGCTATTAGGCCAGAGTAAGAGTTAAGACCTTAGCTATTAGGCCAGAGTAAGAGTTAAGACCTTAGCTATTAGGTCAGAGTAAGAGTTAAGACCTTAACCAGTAGGCCAGTGTACGGGTCTAAGACCTTAGCTATTAGGCCAGAGTAAGATTTAAGACCTTAGCTATTAGGCCAGAGTAGAAGTTAAGACCTTAACCAGTAGGCCAGAGTAAGAGTTAAGACCTTAACCAGTAGGCCAGAGTAAGAGTTAAGACCTTGACCAGTAGGCCAGAGTACGAGTCTAAGACCTTAGCTATTAGGCCAGAGTACAAGTTAAGACCTTAACCAGTAGGTCAGAGTACGAGTCTAAGACCTTAGCTATTAGGCCAGAGTACCAGTCTAAGACCTTAGCTATTAGGCCAGAGTAAGAGTTAAGACCTTAACCATTTGGCCAGAGTACGAGTCTAAGACCTTAGCTATTAGGCCAGAGTAAGAGTTAAGACCTTAGCTATTAGGCCAGTGTAAGAGTTAAGACCTTAACCATTAGGCCAGAGTACGAGTCTAAGACCTTAGCTATTCGGCCAGAGTAAGAGTTAAGACCTTAGCTATTAGGCTAGAGTAAGAGTTAATACCTCAACCAGTAGGCCAGAGTAAGAGTTAAGACCTTAACCAGTAGGCCAGAGTAAGAGTCTAAGACCTTAGCTATTAGGCCAGAGTAAGAGTTAAGACCTTAACCAGTAGGCCAGAGTAAGAGTTAAGACCTTAACCAGTAGGCCAGAGTAAGAGTCTAAGACCTTAGCTATTAGGCCAGAGTAAGAGTTAAGACCTTAACCATTAGGCCAGAGTACCAGTCTAAGACCTTAGCTATTCGGCCAGAGTAAGAGTTAAGACCTTAGCTATTAGGCCAGCGTAAGAGTTAAGACCTTAGCTATTAGGCCAGAGTAAGAGTTAAGACCTTAACCAGTAGGCCAGAGTAAGAGTTAATACCTTAACCAGTAGGCCAGAGTAAGAGTCTAAGATCTTAGCTATTAGGCCAGAGTAAGAGTTAAGACCTTAACCAGTAGGCCAGAGTAAGAGTTAAGACCTTAACCATTAGGCCAGAGTATGAGTCTAAGACCTTAGCTATTAGGCCAGAGTAAGAGTTAAGACCTTAACCATTAGGCCAGAGTACGAGTCTAAGACCTTAGCTATTAGGCCAGAGTAAGAGTTAAGACCTTAGCTATTAGGTCAGAGTAAGAGTTAAGACCTTAACCAGTAGGCCAGAGTACGGGTCTAAGACCTTAGCTATTAGGCCAGAGTAAGATTTAAGACCTTAGCTATTAGGCCAGAGTACGAGTCTAAGAACTTAGCTATTAGGCCAGAGTAGAAGTTAAGACCTTAACCAGTAGGCCAGAGTAAGAGTTCAGACCTTAACCAGTAGGCCAGAGTAAGAGTTAAGACCTTGACCAGTAGGCCAGAGTACGAGTCTAAGACCTTAGCTATTAGGCCAGAGTACAAGTTAAGACCTTAACCAGTAGGTCAGAGTACGAGTCTAAGACCTTAGCTATTAGGCCAGAGTACCAGTCTAAGACCTTAGCTATTAGGCAAGAGTAAGAGTTAAGACCTTAACCATTTGGCCAGAGTACGAGTCTAAGACCTTAGCTATTAGGCCAGAGTAAGAGTTAAGACCTTAGCTATTAGGCCAGTGTAAGAGTTAAGACCTTAACCATTAGGCCAGAGTACGAGTCTAAGACCTTAGCTATTCGGCCAGATTAAAAGTTAAGACCTTAGCTATTAGGCCAGAGTAAGAGTTAAGACCTTAGCTATTAGGCCAGAGTAAGAGTTAATACCTCAACCAGTAGGCCAGAGTAAGAGTTAAGACCTTAACCAGTAGGCCAGAGTAAGAGTCTAAGACCTTAGCTATTAGGCCAGAGTAAGAGTTAAGACCTTAACCAGTAGGCCAGAGTAAGAGTTAAGACCTTAACCAGTAGGCCAGAGTAAGAGTCTAAGACCTTAGCTATTAGGCCAGAGTAAGAGTTAAGACCTTAACCATTAGACCAGAGTACCAGTCTAAGACCTTAGCTATTAGGCCAGAGTAAGAGTTAGGACCTTAGCTATTAGGCCAGAGTAAGAGTTAAGACATTAACCATTAGGCCAGATTTCGAGTCTAATACCTTAGCTATTAGGCCAGAGTAAGAGTTAAGACCTTAGCTATTAGGCCAGAGTAAGAGTTAAGACCTTAACCAGTAGACCAGAGTAAGAGTTAAGACCTTAATCATTAGGCCAGAGTACGAGTCTAAAACCTTAGCTATTAGGCCAGATTAAGAGTTAAGACCTTAACCAGTAGGCCAGAGTAAGAGTTAAGACCTTAATCATTAGGCCAGAGTATGAGTCTAAAACCCTAGCTATTAGGCCAGAGTAAGAGTTAAGACCTTAACCATTAGGCCAGATTAAGAGTCTAATATCTTTGCTATTAGGCCAGAGTAAGAGTTAAGACCTTAACCAGTAGGCCAGAGTAAGAGTTAAGACCATAATCATTAGGCCAGAGTACGAGTCTAAAACCTTAGCTATTAGGCCAGAGTAAGAGTTAAGACCTTAGCTATTAGGCCAGAGTAAGAGTTAAGACCTTAACCAGTAGGCCAGAGTACGAGTCTAAGACCTTAGCTATTAGGCCAGAGTAAGAGTTAAGACCTTAACCAGTAGGCCAAAGTAAGAGTTAAGACCATAACCTGTAGGCCATAGTATGAGTCTAAGACCTTAGCTATTAGGCCAGAGTAAGAGTTAAGACCTTAGCTATTAGGCCAGAGTAAGAGTTAAGACCTTAACCATTAGGCCAGATTACGAGTCTAAGATCTTTGCTATTAGGCCATAGTAAGATTTAAGACCTTAGCTTTTAGGCCAGAGTAAGAGTTAAGACCTTAACTAGTAGGCCAGAGTAAGAGTTAAGACCTTAACCATTAGGCCAGAGTAAGAGTTAAGACCTTAACCTGTAGGCCATAGTACGAGTCTAAGACCTTAGCTATTAGGCCAGAGTAAGAGTTAAGACCTTAACCAGTAGGCCAGAGTAAGAGTTAAGACCTTAACCTGTAGGCCATAGTAAGAGTCTAAGACCTTAGCTATTAGGCCAGAGTAAGAGTTAAGACCTTAACTATTAGGCCAGAGTAAGAGTTAAGACCTTAACCATTAGGTCAGATTACGAGTCTAAGACCTTTGCTATTAGGCCAGAGTAAGAGTTAAGACCTTAGCTATTAGACCAGAGTAAGAGTTAAGACCTTAACCAGTAGGCCAGAGTAAGAGTTAAGACCTTAACAATTAGGCCAGAGTAAGAGTTAAGACCTTAACCATTAGGCCAGAGTACGAGTCTAAGACCTTAGCTATTAGGCCAGAGTATGAGTTAAGACCTTATCCAGTAGGTCAGAGTACGAGTCTAAGACCTTAGCTATTAGGCCAGAGTACCAGTCTAAGACCTTAGCTATTAGGCCAGAGTAAGAGTTAAGACCTTAAACATTAGGCCAGAGTATGATTCTAAGACCTTAGCTATTAGGCCAGAGTAAGAGTTAAGACCTTAGCTATTAGGCCCGAGTAAGAGTTAAGACCTTAACCATTAGGCCAGAGTACAACTCTAAGACCTTAGCTATTCGGCCAGAGTAAGAGTTAAGACCTTAGGTATTAGGCCAGCGTAAGAGTTAAGACCTTAACCAGTAGGCCAGAGTAAGAGTCTAAGACCTTAGCTATTAGGCCAGAGTAAGAGTTAAGACCTTAACCATTAGGCCAGAGTATGAGTCTAAGACCTTAGCTATTAGGCCAGAGTAAGAGTTAAGACTTTAACCAGTAGGCCAGAGTTAGAGTTAAGACCTTAATCATTAGGCCAGAGTACGAGTCTAAAACCTTAGCTATTAGGCCAGAGTAAGAGTTAAGACCTTAACCATTAGGCCAGATTAAGAGTCTAATATCTTTGCTATTAGGCCATAGTAAGAGTTAGGACCTTAGCTATTAGGCCAGAGTACGAGTCTAAAACCTTAGCTATTAGGCCAGAGTAAGAGTTAAGACCTTAACCATTAGGCCAGATTAAGAGTCTAATATCTTTGCTATTAGGCCATAGTAAGAGTTCGGATCTTAACCATTAGGCCAGATTACGAGTCTAATACCCTTGTTATTAGGCCAGAGTAAGAGTTAAGACCTTAGCTATTAGGCCAGAGTAAGAGTTAAGACCTTAACCAGTAGGCCAGAGTAAGAGTTAAGACCTTAATCATTAGGCCAGAGTACGATTCTAAAACCTTAGCTATTAGGCCAGATTAAGAGTTAAGACTTTAACCAGTAGGCCAGAGTTAGAGTTAAGACCTTAATCATTAGGCCAGAGTACGAGTCTAAAACCTTAGCTATTAGGCCAGAGTAAGAGTTAAGACCTTAACCATTAGGCCAGATTAAGAGTCTAATATCTTTGCTATTAGGCCATAGTAAGAGTTAGGACCTTAGCTATTAGGCCAGAGTAAGAGTTAAGACCTTAACCAGTAGGCCAGAGTAAGAGTTAATACCTTAACCATTAGCCCAGAGTACGAGTCTAAGACCTTAGCTATTAGGCCAGAGTAAGAGTTAAGACCTTAACCAGTAGGCCAGAGTAAGAGTTAAGACCATAATCATTAGGCCAGAGTACGAGTCTAAAGCCTTAGCTATTAGGCCAGAGTAAGAGTTAAGACCTTAGCTATTAGGCCAGAGTAAGAGTTAAGACCTTAACCAGTAGGCCAGAGTACGAGTCTAATACCTTAGCTATTAGGCCAGAGTAAGAGTTAAGACCTTAACCAGTAGGCCAAAGTAAGAGTTAAGACCATAACCTGTAGGCCATAGTATGAGTCTAAGACCTTAGCTATTAGGCCAGAGTAAGAGTTAAGACCTTAGCTATTAGGCCAGAGTAAGAGTTAAGACCTTAACCATTAGGCCAGATTACGAGTCTAAGATCTTTGCTATTAGGACATAGTAAGATTTAAGACCTTAGCTATTAGGCCAGAGTAAGAGTTAAGACCTTAACCAGTAGGCCAGAGTAAGAGTTAAGACATTAACCATTAGGCCAGAGTACGAGTCTAAGACCTTAGCTATTAGGCCAGAGTAAGAGTTAAGACCTTAACCAGTAGGCCAGAGTAAGAGTTAAGACCTTAACCTGTAGGCCATAGTACGAGTCTAAGACCTTAGCTATTAGGCCAGAGTAAGATTCTAAGACCGTAACCAGTAGGCCAGAGTAAGAGATAAGACCTTAACCTGTAGGCCATAGTAAGAGTCTAAGACCTTAGCTATTAGGCCAGAGTAAGAGTTAAGACCTTAACTATTAGGCCAGAGTAAGAGTTAAGACCTTAACCATTAGGCCAGATTACGAGTCTAAGACCTTTGCTATTAGGCCAGAGTAAGAGTTAAGACCTTAGCTATTAGGCCAGAGTAAGAGTTAAGACCTTAACCAGTAGGCCAGAGTAAGAGTTAAGACCTTAACCATTAGGCCAGAGTAAGAGTTAAGACCTTAACCATTAGGCCAGAGTACGAGTCTAAGACCTTAGCTATTAGGCCAGAGTACGAGTTAAGACCTTAACCAGTAGGTCAGAGTACGAGTCTAAGACCTTAGCTATTAGGCCAGAGTACCAGTCTAAGACCTTAGCTATTAGGCCAGAGTAAGAGTTAAGACCTTAAACATTAGGCCAGAGTATGATTCTAAGACCTTAGCTATTAGGCCAGAGTAAGAGTTAAGACCTTAGCTATTAGGCCAGAGTAAGAGTTAAGACCTTAACCATTCGGCCAGAGTACGAGTCTAAGACCTTAGCTATTCGGCCAGAGTAAGAGTTAAGACCTTAGCTATTAGGCCAGCGTAAGAGTTAAGACCTCAGCTATTAGGCCATAGTAAGAGTTAAGACCTTAACCAGTAGGCCAGAGTAAGAGTCTAAGATCTTAGCTATTAGGCCAGAGTAAGAGTTAAGACCTTAACCAGTAGGCCAGAGTAAGAGTTAAGACCTTAACCATTAGGCCAGAGTACGAGTCTAAGACCTTAGCTATTAGGCCAGAGTAAGAGTTAAGACCTTAGCTATTAGGTCAGAGTAAGAGTTAAGACCTTAACCAGTAGGCCAGAGTACGAGTCTAAGACCTTAGCTATTAGGCCAGAGTAAGAGTTAAGACCTTAGCTATTAGGCCAGAGTACAAGTCTAAGACCTTAGCTATTAGGCCAGAGTAGAAGTTAAGACCTTAACCAGTAGGCCAGAGTAAGAGTTAAGACCTTAACCAGTAGGCCAGAGTAAGAGTTAAGACCTTGACCAGTAGGCCAGAGTACGAGTCTAAGACCTTAGCTATTAGGCCAGAGTACAAGTTAAGACCTTAACCAGTAGGTCAGAGTACGAGTCTAAGACCTTAGCTATTAGGCCAGAGTACCAGTCTAAGACCTTAGCTATTAGGCCAGAGTAAGAGTTAAGACCTTAACCATTTGGCCAGAGTACGAGTCTAAGACCTTAGCTATTAGGCCAGAGTAAGAGTTAAGACCTTAGCTATTAGTCCAGTGTAAGAGTTAAGACCTTAACCATTAGGCCAGAGTACGAGTCTAAGACCTTAGCTATTCGGCCAGAGTAAGAGGTAAGACCTTAGCTATTAGGCCAGAGTAAGAGTTAATACCTCAACCAGTAGGCCAGAGTAAGAGTTAAGACCTTAACCAGTAGGCCAGAGTAAGAGTTAATACCTTAACCATTAGGCCAGAGTACGAGTCTAAGACCTTAGCTATTAGGCCAGAGTAAGAGTTAAGACCTTAACCAGTAGGCCAGAGTAAGAGTTAAGACCATAATCATTAGGCCAGAGTACAAGTCTAAAACCTTAGCTATTAGGCCGGAGTAAGAGTTAAGACCTTAGCTATTAGGCCAGAGTAAGAGTTAAGACCTTAACCAGTACGCCAGAGTACGAGTCTAAGACCTTAGCTATTAGGCCAGAGTAAGAGTTAAGACCTTAACCAGTAGGCCAAAGTAAGAGTTAAGACCATAACCTGTAGGCCATAGTATGAGATTAAGACCTTAGCTATTAGGCCAGAGTAAGAGTTAAGACCTTAGCTATTAGGCCAGAGTAAGAGTTAAGACCTTAACCATTAGGCCAGATTACGAGTCTAAGATCTTTGCTATTAGGCCATAGTAAGATTTAAGACCTTAGCTATTAGGCCAGAGTAAGAGTTAAGACCTTAACCAGTAGGCCAGAGTAAGAGTTAAGACCTTAACCATTAGGCCAGAGTACGAGTCTAAGACCTTAGCTATTAGGCCAGAGTAAGAGATAAGATCTTAACCAGTAGGCCAGAGTAAGAGTTAAGACCTTAACCTGTAGGCCATAGTACGAGTCTAAGACCTTAGCTATTAGGCCAGAGTACGAGTTAAGACCTTAACCAGTAGGTCAGAGTACGAGTCTAAGACCTTAGCTATTAGGCCAGAGTACCAGTCTAAGACCTTAGCTATTAGGCCAGAGTAAGAGTTAAGACCTTAAACATTAGGCCAGAGTATGAGTCTAAGACCTTAGCTATTAGGCCAGAGTAAGAGTTAAGACCTTAGCTATTAGGCCAGAGTAAGAGTTAAGACCTTAACCATTAGGCCAGAGTACGAGTCTAAGACCTTCGCTATTAGGCCAGAGTAAGAGTTAAGACCTTAGCTATTAGGCCAGCGTAAGAGTTAAGACCTTAGCTATTAGGCCAGAGTAAGAGTTAAGACCTTAACCAGTAGGCCAGAGTAAGAGTTAAGACCTTAACCAGTAGGCCAGAGTAAGAGTCTAAGATCTTAGCTATTAGGCCAGAGTAAGAGTTAAGACCTTAACCAGTAGGCCAGAGTAAGAGTTAAGACCTTAACCATTAGGCCAGAGTACGAGTCTAAGACCTTAGCTATTAGGCCAGAGTAAGAGTTAAGACCTTAACCATTAGGCCAGAGTACGAGTCTAAGACCTTAGCTATTAGGCCAGAGTAAGAGTTAAGACCTTAGCTATTAGGCCAGAGTAAGAGTTAAGATCTTAGCTATTAGGTCAGAGTAAGAGTTAAGACCTTAACAAGTAGGCCAGAGTACGGGTCTAAGACCTTAGCTATTAGGCCAGAGTAAGATTTAAGACCTTAGCTATTAGGCCAGAGTACGAGTCTAAGACCTTAGCTATTAGGCCAGAGTAGAAGTTAAGACCTTAACCAGTAGGCCAGAGTAAGAGTTAAGACCTTAACCAGTAGGCCAGAGTAAGAGTTAAGACCTTGACCAGTAGGCCAGAGTACGAGTCTAAGACCTTAGCTATTAGGCCAGAGTACAAGTTAAGACCTTAACCAGTAGGTCAAAGTACGAGTCTAAGACCTTAGCTATTAGGCCAGAGTACCAGTCTAAGACCTTAGCTATTAGGCCAGAGTAAGAGTTAAGACCTTAACCATTTGGCCAGAGTACGAGTCTAAGACCTTAGCTATTAGGCCAGAGTAAGAGTTAAGACCTTAGCTATTAGGCCAGTGTAAGAGTTAAGACCTTAACGATTAGGCCAGAGTACGAGTCTAAGACCTTAGCTATTCGGCCAGAGTAAAAGTTAAGACCTTAGCTATTAGGCCAGAGTAAGAGTTAAGACCTTAGCTATTAGGCCAGAGTAAGAGTTAATACCTCAACCAGTAGGCCAGAGTAAGAGTTAAGACCTTAACCAGTAGGCCAGAGTAAGAGTCTAAGACCTTAGCTATTAGGCCAGAGTAAGAGTTAAGACCTTAACCAGTAGGCCAGAGTAAGAGTTAAGACCTTAACCAGTAGGCCAGAGTAAGAGTCTAAGACCTTAGCTATTAGGCCAGAGTAAGAGTTAAGACCTTAACCATTAGGCCAGAGTACCAGTCTAAGACCTTAGCTATTAGGCCAGAGTAAGAGTTAGGACCTTAGCTATTAGGCCAGAGTAAGAGTTAAGACCTTAACCAGTAGGCCAGAGTAAGAGTTAAGACCTTAATCATTAGGCCAGAGTACGAGTCTAAAACCTTAGCTATTAGGCCAGATTAAGAGTTAAGACCTTAACCAGTAGGCCAGAGTAAGAGTTAAGACCTTAATCATTAGGCCAGAGTACGAGTCTAAAACCTTAGCTATTAGGCCAGAGTAAGAGTTAAGACCTTAACCATTAGGCCAGATTAAGAGTCTAATATCTTTGCTATTAGGCCAGAGTAAGAGTTAGGACCTTAGCTATTAGGCCAGAGTAAGAGTTAAGACCTTAACCAGTAGGCCAGAGTAAGAGTAATTACCTTAACCATTAGGCCAGAGTACGAGTCTAAGACCTTAGCTATTAGGCCAGAGTAAGAGTTAAGACCTTAACCAGTACGCCAGAGTACGAGTCTAAGACCTTAGCTATTAGGCCAGAGTAAGAGTTAAGACCTTAACCAGTAGGCCAAAGTAAGAGTTAAGACCATAACCTGTAGGCCATAGTATGAGTCTAAGACCTTAGCTATTAGGCCAGAGTAAGAGTTAAGACCTTAGCTATTAGGCCAGAGTAAGAGTTAAGACCTTAACCATTAGGCCAGATTACGAGTCTAAGATCTTTGCTATTAGGCCATAGTAAGATTTAAGACCTTAGCTATTAGGCCAGAGTAAGAGTTAAGACCTTAACCAGTAGGCCAGAGTAAGAGTTAAGACCTTAACCATTAGGCCAGAGTACGAGTCTAAGACCTTAGCTATTAGGCCAGAGTAAGAGATAAGACCTTAACCAGTAGGCCAGAGTAAGAGTTAAGACCTTAACCTGTAGGCCATAGTACGAGTCTAAGACCTTAGCTATTAGGCCAGAGTAAGAGTTAAGACCTTAACCATTTGGCCAGAGTATGAGTCTAAGACCTTAGCTATTAGGCCAGAGTAAGAGTTAAGACCTTAGCTATTAGGCCAGTGTAAGAGTTAAGACCTTAACCATTAGGCCAGAGTAAGAGTCTAAGACCTTAGCTATTTGGCCAGAGTAAGAGTTAAGACCTTAGCTATTAGGCCAGAGTAAGAGTTAAGACCTTAGCTATTAGGCCAGAGTAAGAGTTAATACCTCTACCAGTAGGCCAGAGTAAGAGTTAAGACCTTAACCAGTAGGCCAAAGTAAGAGTTAAGACCATAACCTGTAGGCCATAGTATGAGTATAAGACCGTAGCTATTAGGCCAGAGTAAGAGTTAAGACCTTAACCATTAGGCCAGATTACGAGTCTAAGATCTTTGCCATTAGGCCATAGTAAGATTTAGGACCTTAGCTATTAGGCCAGAGTAAGAGTTAAGACCTTATCCAGTAGGCCAGAGTAAGAGTTAAGACCTTAACCATTAGGCCAGAGTACGAGTCTAAGACCTTAGCTATTAGGCCAGAGTAAGAGTTAAGACTTAACCAGTAGGCCAGAGTAAGAGTTAAGACCTTAACCTGTAGGCCAGAGTACGAGTCTAAGACCTTAGCTATTAGGCCAGAGTAAGAGTTAAGACCTTAACCAGTAGGCCAGAGTAAGAGTTAAGACCTTAACCTGTAGGCCATCGTAAGAGTCTAAGACCTTAGCTATTAGGCCAGACTAAGAGTTAAGACCTTAACTATTAGGCCAGAGTAAGAGTTAAGACCTTAACCATTAGGCCAGATTACGAGTCTAAGACCTTTGCTATTAGGCCAGAGTAAGAGTTAAGACCTTAGCTATTAGGCCAGAGTAAGAGTTAAGACCTTAACCAGTAGGCCAGAGTAAGAGTTAAGACCTTAACAATTAGGCCAGAGTAAGAGTTAAGACCTTAACCATTAGGCCAGAGTACGAGTCTAAGACCTTAGCTATTAGGCCAGAGTAAGAGTTAAGACCTTAGCTATTAGGCCAGAGTACGAGTTAAGACCTTAACCATTAGGTCAGAGTACGAGTCTAAGACCTTAGCTATTAGGCCAGAGTACCAGTCTAAGACCTTAGCTATTAGGCCAGAGTAAGAGTTAAGACCTTAAACATTAGGCCAGAGTATGAGTCTAAGACCTTAGCTATTAGGCCAGAGTAAGAGTTAAGACCTTAGCTATTAGGCCAGAGTAAGAGTTAAGACCTTAGCTATTAGGCCAGCGTAAGAGTTAAGACCTTAGCTATTAGGCCAGAGTAAGAGTTAAGACCTTAACCAGTAGGCCAGAGTAAGAGTTAAGACCTTAACCAGTAGGCCAGAGTAAGAGTCTAGGATCTTAGCTATTAGGCCAGAGTAAGAGTTAAGACCTTAACCAGTAGGCCAGAGTAAGAGTTAAGACCTTAACCATTAGGCCAGAGTACGAGTCTAAGACCTTAGCTATTAGGCCAGAGTAAGAGTTAAGACCTTAACCATTAGGCCAGAGTACGAGTCTAAGAACTTTGCTATTAGGCCAGAGTAAGAGTTAAGACTTTAGCTATTAGGCCAGAGTAAGAGTTAAGACCTTAGCTATTAGGTCAGAGTAAGAGTTAAGACCTTAACCAGTAGGCCAGAGTACGAGTCTAAGACCTTAGCTATTAGGCCAGAGTAAGAGTTAAGACCTTAGCTATTAGGCCAGAGTACGAGTCTAAGACCTTAGCTATTAGGCCAGAGTAGAAGTTAAGACCTTAACCAGTAGGCCAGAGTAAGAGTTAAGACCTTAACCAGTAGGCCAGAGTAAGAGTTAAGACCTTGACCAGTAGGCCAGAGTACGAGTCTAAGACCTTAGCTATTAGGCCAGAGTACAAGTTAAGACCTTAACCAGTAGGTCAGAGTACGAGTCTAAGACCTTAGCTATTAGGTCAGAGTACCAGTCTAAGACCTTAGCTATTAGGCCAGAGTAAGAGTTAAGACCTTAACCATTTGGCCAGAGTACGAGTCTAAGACCTTAGCTATTAGGCCAGAGTAAGAGTTAAGACCTTAGCTATTAGGCCAGTGTAAGAGTTAAGACCTTAACCATTAGGACAGAGTACGAGTCTAAGACCTTAGCTATTCGGCCAGAGTAAGAGTT
This sequence comes from Triturus cristatus, assembly GCF_964204655.1. Taxonomy (NCBI): domain Eukaryota; kingdom Metazoa; phylum Chordata; class Amphibia; order Caudata; family Salamandridae; genus Triturus; species Triturus cristatus. The sequence goes on along the minus strand of NC_140589.1, from coordinate 1,097,773,612 downwards.
AAGACCTTAGCTATTAGGCCAGAGTAAGAGTTAAGACCTTAGCTATTAGGCCAGAGTAAGAGTTAATACCTCAACCAGTAGGCCAGAGTAAGAGTTAAGACCTTAACCAGTAGGCCAGAGTAAGAGTATAAGACCTTAGCTATTAGGCCAGAGTAAGAGTTAAGACCTTAGCTATTAGGCCAGAGTAAGAGTTAAGACCTTAACCAGTAGGCCAGAGTAAGAGTTAAGACCTTAACCAGTAGGCCAGAGTAAGAGTCTAAGACCTTAGCTATTAGGCCAGAGTAAGAGTTAAGACCTTAACCATTAGGCCAGAGTACCAGTCTAAGACCTTAGCTATTAGGCCAGAGTAAGAGTTAGAACCTTAGCTATTAGGCCAGAGTAAGAGTTAAGACCTTAACCATTAGGCCAGATTACGAGTCTAATACCTTTGCTATTAGGCCAGAGTAAGAGTTAAGACCTTAGCTATTAGGCCAGAGTAAGATTTAAGACCTTAACCAGTAGGCCAGAGTAAGAGTTAAGACCTTAACCATTAGGCCAGAGTACGAGTCTAAGCCCTTACCAATTGAACTCATTCTGGCCTCTCAGTGTGCTCATGGAACATCAATGGCTTTACCCAAAAATTTCAATCCCCAGATGTGATAATGTTTTTAAAAAAACACGAGGTCATACTATTGCAGGAAACGTGGTCCTTGGTTAGCCTCCCAATAGAAGGATACTTAGAATACAGAACACCAGCTCAGAGGCTGCACAAATCGGGTCGACCCAGTGGCGGTCTTTCAATTTACATCTCCGCCAAGTTAAATGTTAATATAGTGCAACTGACATTTGAAGAAGATTGGATTTCCGGCGTAAGGATTGACAACCCTAAACAGACTGAACAACTAATCCTGATCAATATTTACATCTCACCAAGTGCCAGGGAGAAAAAAATGAAGTTTAACCATCTAATCCAGGTTCTGTGTAACATACAAAGTAACTACAAAAGACCAGCCTGCCTAGTAACTGGTGACTACAACACAAACCTCTTTCAAGAACTTCCGAAAGAGTATGATGCACCGTGGCCAGACACTCTGGAACAAATAAAACCCACTGGCAATAAATTTAGCAAACTAGGCGAATACATGGTGCTACAACTTAGTGCTCTGGGATACACAATCTTAAACGGTCGCTTCCCCAAGGATAATCCTCCAAACTGGACAAGATCAAACGGTCATACTCATTCCTTTTTAGACTATACCATCTGTAACAAGGAAATCCTCCCTCTCATCGAGAATTATACCATAGCTGCTCGAGGAGACAGTGACCATCGTCCCCAAGTGACCACCCTGTCATTCCACTTAGTACATCACGCCACGACAAGTTTGACTTCAGAAGGAAACTACACTGATAACCTCCAAAGGCTGAAGTGGTCTGACCCGATTATACCAGCAATAATGAGTCAATGTAGAGTCCAGCGAGATTCAACGAGTATTGCTGCACTTCCGCCTATTTCCTCATGGGAATTCTTCTCCCGGGAACTGCTTAAAAAATTCCCACGTACTACACGGAAAATCAAAAAAGGAAATCAGGCAATAATAACAGCCGAAATCAGGAAATTAAAAATAGTACGTAACAGTGCTCTAAGACAACTACGCAGGTTCCCTGGGGAAGATTATAATCATAATCTTAACAAATATAAGCAAGCTCAAAAAGCACTTCGACGTGCAGTATTTACTGAGAAAAAGAACCGCTCTGAGCAGTTCTGGCTAAAATTGTTACACGCAAATAAAAATCATAACCCAAAATTCTTCTGGTCACTTGTTAATACTAAAATACACAAACAAGGAGGACAAAGCAGTGCTAATATCTCTGAAGCTGAATGGGTTTCCTATCTCACAACTCACTTTGAGGAACCAGAAAAAGATATCCCACCGGCCAGACCACCAGCCACGGCTCCTCAACCCAATTCACGCCAACTACCTGGCACAACGGATGCAAGGATATTAGGAAACCATGTCGAATTAAATACAAGGACCCCATCGACAACCAATACGGAATCTCTGCTTCAGTTTATAGATCTGTCACAAAGTGCTCCAACAACTCTGGGAATTATTAGAGAAAAAACTGTTCGAATCATAACCGAGGGTCGTTCAGACGGAGCTCCAGGACCAAACGGACTCCCCCAGTCTCTGTTTAAACAGGATACAGAATTTTGGGGAAACCAATTGGCACCTCTCTTCTCCTATTGCCAGACCAAATCGGTAATACCGGAATCGTGGCAAGGTGCCATTATCCAGCCAATTTACAAAGGCGGCAAGAGATCAGACCCAAAAAACTATAGGATGATCACTCTGTTGGACGTGGAATCAAAATATTACGCTAAGCTGCTCCTTCAAGATCTGGCATCCTGGGCTGCAAAAAAACACCTTATACCTTTTAACCAGACAGGATTTGTGCAAAAATCAGGCACTATAACGAACTTGCTTGCAATTTCTGTCCTGCTGGACAAAGTGGTGGCCTCAGGAACGTCAATGCATGGCTGTTTCGTCGACTTTAAGGCTGCATTCGACCGCGTACCCCGAAGCCGATTATGGCTTAAACTGCGGTCATGGGGGATTCCACCAGTGTTATTACAAGCCATAATCATGTTACACACCAACACATGGGTTCGTATAAAACTTGGGGATGGAACCTATATCTCAAGGAAAATACAAACCTCCCGCGGAGTGAAACAAGGGTGTGTGTTGGCGCCCCTTCTTTTCAATCTTTTCATCTCTGACTTGTCAGAATCACTTGACGAAGTTAATTCTCACCCCCCAAAACTTGCCGGGACAAGAGTTAGTAATCTACTATACGCAGACGATCTGGTCCTGCTAAGTCACACCAGGGTTGGCTTGCAGAGACTACTCGATCGGTTGTCTCTATATACCAACGAAAATGATCTCGAATTGAACTTAACAAAGACAAAGGCAATCACCTTTGGGCAAAGGAAATATCAAGGTGGAGGTTGGCGATATAACGGTAATAACGTCGACAGAGCCCCTTCTTACAAGTATCTGGGGGTTCACTTGGACAGAAGGGGAATATTCTCCAAACACAGAGAAGAGGTAGAAGCCAAAGCCCTGACAATCCAGGTGGCTTTTAAGACTCTAGCAAGGGAACTATCTGGTCCCAGTCTGACCCCACTTATAACTGTCATGAAGGCAAAAATTATCAATTTCCTCACCTATGGCCAGGAGATTATGCAAGGGAAAGACAACAGCCACGTAAATAAAATAACAACAAGAATATTTAAACAGGCGCTGGGTCTACCAAAATCTTCATCTCCCGCCCAAATACGTCTCGAGTTTGGTCTTCAAGACCATCAAGCAGTAGGGCGTGGAGCATATATCAGGTTGTGCAATAAATTGCGTACCTCCAGAGAAGGAACCCTGGAGGCTCTTTTGTGGGTGGAAATCTCAGCCGGCTATCCTGGCAGTTCATTCCGGCGCTACCTGCAAGATTCTTTAAAACTCTTGGATATAGAAGAAATTTGGTCCTCTAATCCATCTCAGCAGGCTCTTAAAATTTACATCAAAAGAAACGTCCGCCTTTGGTCTTTTCATTCGGATAGAGCCCAACTGGTGCATCGTAAGCACGCCTGGTCAATCATATCAGGATTCAAGCCAGGGATTATGGCACACTACCTGTCATGTACCTACTCAGCGCTGTGGAAAAAAAGATTTCTGGCCCTCAGAATGGGCGAATGGCCATTCCTGTACCATTTGCCAGGATGGCGCCGCACAAATTCCAACGTAACATGCAGGGGGTGCGGGAGCAGCCCAGAAACAATCGAGCATGTGTCATGTCTATGTCCTGCAGTCCTCGACGATCGAAAGTTCTTGTTAAAGAGCGAATGGAACAAACTTGGAATTCGTACGTGCCGGCAAGCCATCCTTGCATCAATGAACCCGGACAATCCACAGCTCAACATCCGGTTCACTAAGTTTATCACAGGAACAGCAAGAAAATGTATACACAGCGAGAGCCAGTATGCCATTAACGGTTAACTATCAAAGGACAGATTAAACCCCTTACTGCTTCACCGGATTTGTACATCTGTCAGCATCCCCCAATTGCAGCAGAACATGGCCTGTTGCGTACGGACCATCTTGTTTTCCTGTGTAATCTTGGAACCCTCAAATATTGTACGCAGGGACCCTACAATATAAATGGACTCGCACCACTAGGGTCTTTACCACAAAATCTGACTTAATTACAGTGTTATTGATTATCGCCTTTTAAAAATCAATGTCCGTTTGCGGCCCTAATAGACGAAAAAATCTGAACGGAGGATTATGGCCCTTAACTGTTTTTTTAAATCACTTTCTCTTTTTAAAAAAAGGGGGTTGCACCGTTTAGATGAGTTAAATACTTTTTATCACTATAAAAAACAGGCCTCTAGGAGTTTTTAAATTATTTTATGACGTATATTTACTTATTGTGATGGTATAAATGTAAATATTTTAATATCTATTCTTGATACACGTTCTCACTATGGTAGCATATTCATCATTGTAATGATTTTTATTAATCAAACAATAAAGTATTCTTCTTCTATTAGGCCAGAGTAAGAGTTAAGACCTTAACCAGTAGGCCAGAGTAAGAGTTAAGACCTTAACCATTAGGCCAGAGTATGAGTCTAAGACCTTAGCTATTAGGCCAGAGTAAGAGTTAAGACCTTAGCTATTAGGCCAGAGTAAGAGTTAAGACCTTAGCTATTAGGCCAGAGTAAGAGTTAAGACCTTAACCATTAGGCCAGAGTACAAGTCTAAGACCTTAGCTATTAGGCCAGAGTACGAGTTAAGACCTTAACCAGTAGGTCAGAGTACGAGTCTAAGACCTTAGCTAATAGCCCGGAGTACCAGTCTAAGACCTTAGCTATTAGGCCAGAGTAAGAGTTAAGACCTTAAACATTAGGCCAGAGTATGAGTCTAAGACCTTAGCTATTAGGCCAGAGTAAGAGTTAAGACCTTAGCTATTAGGCCAGAGTAAGAGTTAAGACCTTAACCATTAGGCCAGAGTACGAGTCTAAGACCTTAGCTATTCGGCCAGAGTAAGAGTTAAGACCTTAGCTATTAGGCCAGCGTAAGAGTTAAGACCTTAGCTATTAGGCCAGAGTAAGAGTTAAGACCTTAACCAGTGGGCCAGAGTAAGAGTTAAGACCTTAACCAGTAGGCCAGAGTAAGAGTCTAAGATCTTAGCTATTAGGCCAGAGTAAGAGTTAAGACCTTAACCAGTAGGCCAGAGTAAGAGTTAAGACCTTAACCATTAGGCCAGAGTACGAGTCTAAGACCTTAGCTATTAGGCCAGAGTAAGAGTTAAGACCTTAACCATTAGGCCAGAGTACGAGTCTAAGACCTTAGCTATTAGGCCAGAGTAAGAGTTAAGACCTTAGCTATTAGGCCAGAGTAAGAGTTAAGACCTTAGCTATTAGGTCAGAGTAAGAGTTAAGACCTTAACCAGTAGGCCAGTGTACGGGTCTAAGACCTTAGCTATTAGGCCAGAGTAAGATTTAAGACCTTAGCTATTAGGCCAGAGTACGAGTCTAAGACCTTAGCTATTAGGCCAGAGTAGAAGTTAAGACCTTAACCAGTAGGCCAGAGTAAGAGTTAAGACCTTAACCAGTAGGCCAGAGTAAGAGTTAAGACCTTGACCAGTAGGCCAGAGTACGAGTCTAAGACCTTAGCTATTAGGCCAGAGTACAAGTTAAGACCTTAACCAGTAGGTCAGAGTACGAGTCTAAGACCTTAGCTATTAGGCCAGAGTACCAGTCTAAGACCTTAGCTATTAGGCCAGAGTAAGAGTTAAGACCTTAACCATTTGGCCAGAGTACGAGTCTAAGACCTTAGCTATTAGGCCAGAGTAAGAGTTAAGACCTTAGCTATTAGGCCAGTGTAGGAGTTAAGACCTTAACCATTAGGCCAGAGTACGAGTCTAAGACCTTAGCTATTCGGCCAGAGTAAAAGTTAAGACCTTAGCTATTAGGCCAGAGTAAGAGTTAAGACCTTAGCTATTAGGCCAGAGTAAGAGTTAATACCTCAACCAGTAGGCCAGAGTAAGAGTTAAGGCCTTAACCAGTAGGCCAGAGTAAGAGTCTAAGACCTTAGCTATTAGGCCAGAGTAAGAGTTAAGACCTTAACCAGTAGGCCAGAGTAAGAGTTAAGACCTTAACCAGTAGGCCAGAGTAAGAGTCTAAGACCTTAGCTATTAGGCCAGAGTAAGAGTTAAGACCTTAACCATTAGGCCAGAGTACCAGTCTAAGACCTTAGCTATTCGGCCAGAGTAAGAGTTAAGACCTTAGCTATTAGGCCAGCGTAAGAGTTAAGACCTTAGCTATTAGGCCAGAGTAAGAGTTAAGACCTTAACCAGTAGGCCAGAGTAAGAGTTAATACCTTAACCAGTAGGCCAGAGTAAGAGTCTAAGATCTTAGCTATTAGGCCAGAGTAAGAGTTAAGACCTTAACCAGTAGGCCAGAGTAAGAGTTAAGACCTTAACCATTAGGCCAGAGTACGAGTCTAAGACCTTAGCTATTAGGCCAGAGTAAGAGTTAAGACCTTAACCATTAGGCCAGAGTACGAGTCTAAGACCTTAGCTATTAGGCCAGAGTAAGAGTTAAGACCTTAGCTATTAGGTCAGAGTAAGAGTTAAGACCTTAACCAGTAGGCCAGAGTACGGGTCTAAGACCTTAGCTATTAGGCCAGAGTAAGATTTAAGACCTTAGCTATTAGGCCAGAGTACGAGTCTAAGAACTTAGCTATTAGGCCAGAGTAGAAGTTAAGACCTTAACCAGTAGGCCAGAGTAAGAGTTAAGACCTTAACCAGTAGGCCAGAGTAAGAGTTAAGACCTTGACCAGTAGGCCAGAGTACGAGTCTAAGACCTTAGCTATTAGGCCAGAGTACAAATTAAGACCTTAACCAGTAGGTCAGAGTACGAGTCTAAGACCTTAGCTATTAGGCCAGAGTACCAGTCTAAGACCTTAGCTATTAGGCAAGAGTAAGAGTTAAGACCTTAACCATTTGGCCAGAGTACGAGTCTAAGACCTTAGCTATTAGGCCAGAGTAAGAGTTAAGACCTTAGCTATTAGGCCAGTGTAAGAGTTAAGACCTTAACCATTAGGCCAGAGTACGAGTCTAAGACCTTAGCTATTCGGCCAGATTAAAAGTTAAGACCTTAGCTATTAGGCCAGAGTAAGAGTTAAGACCTTAGCTATTAGGCCAGAGTAAGAGTTAATACCTCAACCAGTAGGCCAGAGTAAGAGTTAAGACCTTAACCAGTAGGCCAGAGTAAGAGTCTAAGACCTTAGCTATTAGGCCAGAGTAAGAGTTAAGACCTTAACCAGTAGGCCAGAGTAAGAGTTAAGACCTTAACCAGTAGGCCAGAGTAAGAGTCTAAGACCTTAGCTATTAGGCCAGAGTAAGAGTTAAGACCTTAACCATTAGACCAGAGTACCAGTCTAAGACCTTAGCTATTAGGCCAGAGTAAGAGTTAGGACCTTAGCTATTAGGCCAGAGTAAGAGTTAAGACATTAACCATTAGGCCAGATTACGAGTCTAATACCTTAGCTATTAGGCCAGAGTAAGAGTTAAGACCTTAGCTATTAGGCCAGAGTAAGAGTTAAGACCTTAACCAGTAGACCAGAGTAAGAGTTAAGACCTTAATCATTAGGCCAGAGTACGAGTCTAAAACCTTAGCTATTAGGCCAGATTAAGAGTTAAGACCTTAACCAGTAGGCCAGAGTAAGAGTTAAGACCTTAATCATTAGGCCAGAGTATGAGTCTAAAACCCTAGCTATTAGGCCAGAGTAAGAGTTAAGACCTTAACCATTAGGCCAGATTAAGAGTCTAATATCTTTGCTATTAGGCCAGAGTAAGAGTTAAGACCTTAACCAGTAGGCCAGAGTAAGAGTTAAGACCATAATCATTAGGCCAGAGTACGAGTCTAAAACCTTAGCTATTAGGCCAGAGTAAGAGTTAAGACCTTAGCTATTAGGCCAGAGTAAGAGTTAAGACCTTAACCAGTAGGCCAGAGTACGAGTCTAAGACCTTAGCTATTAGGCCAGAGTAAGAGTTAAGACCTTAACCAGTAGGCCAAAGTAAGAGTTAAGACCATAACCTGTAGGCCATAGTATGAGTCTAAGACCTTAGCTATTAGGCCAGAGTAAGAGTTAAGACCTTAGCTATTAGGCCAGAGTAAGAGTTAAGACCTTAACCATTAGGCCAGATTACGAGTCTAAGATCTTTGCTATTAGGCCATAGTAAGATTTAAGACCTTAGCTATTAGGCCAGAGTAAGAGTTAAGACCTTAACCAGTAGGCCAGAGTAAGAGTTAAGACCTTAACCATTAGGCCAGAGTAAGAGTTAAGACCTTAACCTGTAGGCCATAGTACGAGTCTAAGACCTTAGCTATTAGGCCAGAGTAAGAGTTAAGACCTTAACCAGTAGGCCAGAGTAAGAGTTAAGACCTTAACCTGTAGGCCATAGTAAGAGTCTAAGACCTTAGCTATTAGGCCAGAGTAAGAGTTAAGACCTTAACTATTAGGCCAGAGTAAGAGTTAAGACCTTAACCATTAGGCCAGATTACGAGTCTAAGACCTTTGCTATTAGGCCAGAGTAAGAGTTAAGACCTTAGCTATTAGACCAGAGTAAGAGTTAAGACCTTAACCAGTAGGCCAGAGTAAGAGTTAAGACCTTAACAATTAGGCCAGAGTAAGAGTTAAGACCTTAACCATTAGGCCAGAGTACGAGTCTAAGACCTTAGCTATTAGGCCAGAGTATGAGTTAAGACCTTATCCAGTAGGTCAGAGTACGAGTCTAAGACCTTAGCTATTAGGCCAGAGTACCAGTCTAAGACCTTAGCTATTAGGCCAGAGTAAGAGTTAAGACCTTAAACATTAGGCCAGAGTATGATTCTAAGACCTTAGCTATTAGGCCAGAGTAAGAGTTAAGACCTTAGCTATTAGGCCCGAGTAAGAGTTAAGACCTTAACCATTAGGCCAGAGTACAACTCTAAGACCTTAGCTATTCGGCCAGAGTAAGAGTTAAGACCTTAGGTATTAGGCCAGCGTAAGAGTTAAGACCTTAACCAGTAGGCCAGAGTAAGAGTCTAAGACCTTAGCTATTAGGCCAGAGTAAGAGTTAAGACCTTAACCATTAGGCCAGAGTATGAGTCTAAGACCTTAGCTATTAGGCCAGAGTAAGAGTTAGGACCTTAGCTATTAGGCCAGAGTAAGAGTTCGGACCTTAACCATTAGGCCAGATTACGAGTCTAATACCCTTGTTATTAGGCCAGAGTAAGAGTTAAGACCTTAGCTATTAGGCCAGAGTAAGAGTTAAGACCTTAACCAGTAGGCCAGAGTAAGAGTTAAGACCTTAATCATTAGGCCAGAGTACGAGTCTAAAACCTTAGCTATTAGGCCAGATTAAGAGTTAAGACTTTAACCAGTAGGCCAGAGTTAGAGTTAAGACCTTAATCATTAGGCCAGAGTACGAGTCTAAAACCTTAGCTATTAGGCCAGAGTAAGAGTTAAGACCTTAACCATTAGGCCAGATTAAGAGTCTAATATCTTTGCTATTAGGCCATAGTAAGAGTTAGGACCTTAGCTATTAGGCCAGAGTAAGAGTTAAGACCTTAACCAGTAGGCCAGAGTAAGAGTTAATACCTTAACCATTAGGCCAGAGTACGAGTCTAAGACCTTAGCTATTAGGCCAGAGTAAGAGTTAAGACCTTAACCAGTAGGCCAGAGTAAGAGTTAAGACCATAATCATTAGGCCAGAGTACGAGTCTAAAGCCTTAGCTATTAGGCCAGAGTAAGAGTTAAGACCTTAGCTATTAGGCCAGAGTAAGAGTTAAGACCTTAACCAGTAGGCCAGAGTACGAGTCTAGTACCTTAGCTATTAGGCCAGAGTAAGAGTTAGGACCTTAACCAGTAGGCCAAAGTAAGAGTTAAGACCATAACCTGTAGGCCATAGTATGAGTCTAAGACCTTAGCTATTAGGCCAGAGTAAGAGTTAAGACCTTAGCTATTAGGCCAGAGTAAGAGTTAAGACCTTAACCATTAGGCCAGATTACGAGTCTAAGATCTTTGCTATTAGGACATAGTAAGATTTAAGACCTTAGCTATTAGGCCAGAGTAAGAGTTAAGACCTTAACCAGTAGGCCAGAGTAAGAGTTAAGACATTAACCATTAGGCCAGAGTACGAGTCTAAGACCTTAGCTATTAGGCCAGAGTAAGAGTTAAGACCTTAACCAGTAGGCCAGAGTAAGAGTTAAGACCTTAACCTGTAGGCCATAGTACGAGTCTAAGACCTTAGCTATTAGGCCAGAGTAAGATTCTAAGACCTTAACCAGTAGGCCAGAGTAAGAGTTAAGACCTTAACCTGTAGGCCATAGTAAGAGTCTAAGACCTTAGCTATTAGGCCAGAGTAAGAGTTAAGACCTTAACTATTAGGCCAGAGTAAGAGTTAAGACCTTAACCATTAGGCCAGATTACGAGTCTAAGACCTTTGCTATTAGGCCAGAGTAAGAGTTAAGACCTTAGCTATTAGGCCAGAGTAAGAGTTAAGACCTTAACCAGTAGGCCAGAGTAAGAGTTAAGACCTTAACCATTAGGCCAGAGTAAGAGTTAAGACCTTAACCATTAGGCCAGAGTACGAGTCTAAGACCTTAGCTATTAGGCCAGAGTACGAGTTAAGACCTTAACCAGTAGGTCAGAGTACGAGTCTAAGACCTTAGCTATTAGGCCAGAGTACCAGTCTAAGACCTTAGCTATTAGGCCAGAGTAAGAGTTAAGACCTTAAACATGAGGCCAGAGTATGATTCTAAGACCTTAGCTATTAGGCCAGAGTAAGAGTTAAGACCTTAGCTATTAGGCCAGAGTAAGAGTTAAGACCTTAACCATTCGGCCAGAGTACGAGTCTAAGACCTTAGCTATTCGGCCAGAGTAAGAGTTAAGACCTTAGCTATTAGGCCAGCGTAAGAGTTAAGACCTCAGCTATTAGGCCATAGTAAGAGTTAAGACCTTAACCAGTAGGCCAGAGTAAGAGTCTAAGATCTTAGCTATTAGGCCAGAGTAAGAGTTAAGACCTTAACCAGTAGGCCAGAGTAAGAGTTAAGACCTTAACCATTAGGCCAGAGTACGAGTCTAAGACCTTAGCTATTAGGCCAGAGTAAGAGTTAAGACCTTAGCTATTAGGTCAGAGTAAGAGTTAAGACCTTAAACAGTAGGCCAGAGTACGAGTCTAAGACCTTAGCTATTAGGCCAGAGTAAGAGTTAAGACCTTAGCTATTAGGCCAGAGTACAAGTCTAAGACCTTAGCTATTAGGCCAGAGTAGAAGTTAAGACCTTAACCAGTAGGCCAGAGTAAGAGTTAAGACCTTAACCAGTAGGCCAGAGTAAGAGTTAAGACCTTGACCAGTAGGCCAGAGTACGAGTCTAAGACCTTAGCTATTAGGCCAGAGTACAAGTTAAGACCTTAACCAGTAGGTCAGAGTACGAGTCTAAGACCTTAGCTATTAGGCCAGAGTACCAGTCTAAGACCTTAGCTATTAGGCCAGAGTAAGAGTTAAGACCTTACCCATTTGGCCAGAGTACGAGCCTAAGACCTTAGCTATTAGGCCAGAGTAAGAGTTAAGACCTTAGCTATTAGTCCAGTGTAAGAGTTAAGACCTTAACCATTAGGCCAGAGTACGAGTCTAAGACCATAGCTATTCGGCCAGAGTAAGAGGTAAGACCTTAGCTATTAGGCCAGAGTAAGAGTTAAGACCTTAGCTATTAGGCCAGAGTAAGAGTTAATACCTCAACCAGTAGGCCAGAGTAAGAGTTAAGACCTTAACCAGTAGGCCAGAGTAAGAGTCTAAGACCTTAGCTATTAGGCCAGAGTAAGAGTTAAGACCTTAGCTATTAGGCCAGAGTAAGAGTTAAGACCTTAACCAGTAGCCCAGAGTAAGAGTTAAGACCTTAACCAGTAGGCCAGAGTAAGAGTCTAAGACCTTAGCTATTAGGCCAGAGTAAGAGTTAAGACCTTAACCATTAGGCCAGAGTACCAGTCTAAGACCTTAGCTATTAGGCCAGAGTAAGAGTTAGGACCTTAGCTATTAGGCCAGAGTAAGAGTTAAGACCTTAACCATTAGGCCAGATTACGAGTCTAATACCTTTGATATTAGGCCAGAGTAAGAGTTAAGACCTTGGCTATTAGGCCAGAGTAAGAGTTAAGACCTTAACCAGTAGGCCAGAGTAAGAGTTAAGACCTTAACCATTAGGCCAGAGTACGAGTCTAAGCCCTTACCTATTAGGCCAGAGTAAGAGTTAAGACCTTAACCAGTAGGCCAGAGTAAGAGTTAAGACCTTAACCATTAGGCCAGAGTATGAGTCTAAGACCTTAGCTATTAGGCCAGAGTAAGAGTTAAGACCTTAGCTATTAGGCCAGAGTAAGAGTTAAGACCTTAGCTATTAGGCCAGAGTAAGAGTTAAGACCTTAACCAATAGGCCAGAGTAAGAGTTAAGACCTTAACCATTAGGCCAGAGTATGAGTCTAAGACTTTAGCTATTAGGCCAGAGTAAGAGTTAAGACCTTAACCAGTAGGCCAGAGTAAGAGTTAAGACCTTAACCATTAGGCCAGAGTACGAGTCTAAGACCTTAGCTATTAGGCCAGAGTAAGAGTTAAGACCTTAGCTATTAGGCCAGAGTACGAGTCTAAGACCTTAGCTTTTAGGCCAGAGTAAGATTTAAGACCTTAGCTATTAGGCCAGAGTAAGAGTTAAGACCTTAACCAGTAGGCCAGGGTAGGAGTTAAGACCTTAACCAGTAGGCCACAGTAAGAGTTAAGACCTTAACCAGTATTCCAGAGTAAGAGTTAAGACCTTGAACAGTAGGCCAGAGTACGAGTCTAAGACCTTAGCTATTAGGCCAGAGTACGAGTTAAGACCTTAACCAGTAGGTCAGAGTAAGAGTCTAAGACCTTAGCTATTAGGCCAGAGTACCAGTCTAAGACCTTAGCTATTAGGCCAGAGTAAGAGTTAAGACCTTAAACATTAGGCCAGAGTATGAGTCTAAGACCTTAGCTATTAGGCCAGAGTAAGAGTTAAGACCTTAGCTATTAGGCCAGAGTAAGAGTTAAGCCCTTAACCATTAGGCCAGAGTACAACTCTAAGACCTTAGCTATTCGGCCAGAGTAAGAGTTAAGACCTTAGGTATTAGGCCAGCGTAAGAGTTAAGACCTTAGCTATTAGGCCAGAGTTAAGACCTTAACCAGTAGGCCAGAGTAAGAGTTAAGACCTTAACCAGTAGGCCAGAGTAAGAGTCTAAGACCTTAGCTATTAGGCCAGAGTAAGAGTTAAGACCTTAACCATTAGGCCAGAGTACGAGTCTAAGACCTTAGCTATTAGGCCAGAGTAAGAGTTAGAACCTTAGCTATTAGGCCAGAGTAAGAGTTAAGACCTTAACCATTAGGCCAGATTACGAGTCTAATACCTTTGCTATTAGGCCAGAGTAAGAGTTAAGACCTTAGCTATTAGGCCAGAGTAAGAGTTAAGACCTTAACCAGTAGGCCAGAGTAAGAGTTAAGACCTTAACCATTAGGCCAGAGTACGAGTCTAAGCCCTTACCTATTAGGCCAGAGTAAGAGTTAAGAACTTAACCAGTAGGCCAGAGTAAGAGTTAAGACCTTAACCATTAGGCCAGAGTATGAGTCTAAGACCTTAGCTATTAGGCCAGAGTAAGGGTTAAGACCTTAGCTATTAGGCCAGAGTAAGAGTTAAGACCTTAACCAGTAGGCCAGAGTAGAAGTTAAGACCTTAACCAGTAGGCCAAAGTAAGAGTTAAGACCTTAACCAGTATTCCAGAGTAAGAGTTAAGACCTTGACCAGTAGGCCAGAGTACGAGTCTAAGACCTTAGCTATTAGGCCAGAGTACGAGTTAAGACCTTAACCCGTAGGTCAGAGTACGAGTCTAAGACCTTAGCTATTAGGCCAGAGTACCAGTCTAAGACCTTAGCTATTAGGCCAGAGTAAGAGTTAAGACCTTAAACATTAGGCCAGAGTATGAGTCTAAGACCTTAGCTATTAGGCCAGAGTAAGAGTTAAGACCTTAACCATTAGGCCAGAGTACGATTCTAAGACCTTAGATATTTGGCCAGAGTAAGAGTTAAGACCTTAGCTATTAGGCCAGCGTAAGAGTTAAGACCTTAGCTATTAGGCCAGAGTAAGAGTTAAGACCTTAACCAGTAGGCCAGAGTAAGAGTTAAGACCTTAACCATTAGGCCAGAGTATGAGTCTAAGACCTTAGCTATTAGGCCAGAGTAAGAGTTAAGACCTTAGCTATTAGGCCAGAGTAAGAGTTAAGACCTTAACCAATAGGCCAGAGTAAGAGTTAAGACCTTAACCATTAGGCCAGAGTATGAGTCTAAGACTTTAGCTATTAGGCCAGAGTAAGAGTTAAGACCTTAACCAGTAGGCCAGAGTAAGAGTTAAGACCTTAACCATTAGGCCAGAGTACGAGTCTAAGACCTTAGCTATTAGGCCAGAGTAAGAGTTAAGACCTTAGCTATTAGGCCAGAGTACGAGTCTAAGACCTTAGCTTTTAGGCCAGAGTAAGATTTAAGACCTTAGCTATTAGGCCAGAGTAAGAGTTAAGACCTTAACCAGTAGGCCAGGGTAGGAGTTAAGACCTTAACCAGTAGGCAACAGTAAGAGTTAAGACCTTAACCAGTATTCCAGAGTAAGAGTTAAGACCTTGAACAGTAGGCCAGAGTACGAGTCTAAGACCTTAGCTATTAGGCCAGAGTACGAGTTAAGACCTTAACCAGTAGGTCAGAGTAAGAGTCTAAGACCTTAGCTATTAGGCCAGAGTACCAGTTTAAGACCTTAGCTATTAGGCCAGAGTAAGAGTTAAGACCTTAAACATTAGGCCAGAGTATGAGTCTAAGACCTTAGCTATTAGGCCAGAGTAAGAGTTAAGACCTTAGCTATTAGGCCAGAGTGAGAGTTAAGCCCTTAACCATTAGGCCAGAGTACAACTCTAAGACCTTAGCTATTCGGCCAGAGTAAGAGTTAAGACCTTAGGTATTAGGCCAGCGTAAGAGTTAAGACCCTAGCTATTAGGCCAGAGTTAAGACCTTAACCAGTAGGCCAGAGTAAGAGTTAAGACCTTAACCAGTAGGCCAGAGTAAGAGTCTAAGACCTTAGCTATTAGGCCAGAGTAAGAGTTAAGACCTTAACCATTAGGCCAGAGTACGAGTCTAAGACCTTAGCTATTAGGCCAGAGTAAGAGTTAGGACCTTAGCTATTAGGCCAGAGTAAGAGTTAAGACCTTAACCATTAGGCCAGATTACGAGTCTAATACCTTTGCTATTAGGCCAGAGTAAGAGTTAAGACCTTAGCTATTAGGCCAGAGTAAGAGTTAAGACCTTAACCAGTAGGCCAGAGTAAGAGTTAAGACCTTAACCATTTGGCCAGAGTACGAGTCTAAGCCCTTACCTATTAGGCCAGAGTAAGAGTTAAGACCTTAACCAGTAGGCCAGAGTAAGAGTTAAGACCTTAACCATTAGGCCAGAGTATGAGTCTAAGACCTTAGCTATTAGGCCAGAGTAAGAGTTAAGACCTTAGCTATTAGGCCAGAGTAAGAGTTAAGACCTTAACCAGTAGGCCAGAGTAGAAGTTAAGACCTTAACCAGTAGGCCAAAGTAAGAGTTAAGACCGTAACCAGTATGCCAGAGTAAGAGTTAAGACCTTGACCAGTAGGCCAGAGTACGAGTCTAAGACCTTAGCTATTAGGCCAGAGTACGAGTTAAGACCTTAACCCGTAGGTCAGAGTACGAGTCTAAGACCTTAGCTATTAGGCCAGAGTACCAGTCTAAGACCTTAGCTATTAGGCCAGAGTAAGAGTTAAGACCTTAAACATTAGGCCAGAGTATGAGTCTAAGACCTTAGCTATTAGGCCAGAGTAAGAGTTAAGACCTTAACCATTAGGCCAGAGTACGATTCTAAGACCTTAGCTATTCGGCCAGAGTAAGAGTTAAGACCTTAGCTATTAGGCCAGCGTAAGAGTTAAGACCTTAGCTATTAGGCCAGAGTAAGAGTTAAGACCTTAACCAGTAGGCCAGAGTAAGAGTTAAGACCTTAACCATTAGGCCAGAGTATGAGTCTAAGACCTTAGCTATTAGGCCAGAGTAAGAGTTAAAACCTTAGCTATTAGGCCAGAGTAAGAGTTAAGACCTTAACCAATAGGCCAGAGTAAGAGTTAAGACCTTAACCATTAGGCCAGAGTATGAGTCTAAGACTTTAGCTATTAGGCCAGAGTAAGAGTTAAGACCTTAACCAGTAGGCCAGAGTAAGAGTTAAGACCTTAACCATTAGGCCAGAGTACGAGCCTAAGACCTTAGCTATTAGGCCAGAGTAAGAGTTAAGACCTTAGCTATTCGGCCAGAGTACGAGTCTAAGACCTTAGCTTTTAGGCCAGAGTAAGATTTAAGACCTTAGCTATTAGGCCAGAGTAAGAGTTAAGACCTTAACCAGTAGGCCAGGGTAGGAGTTAAGACCTTAACCAGTAGGCAACAGTAAGAGTTAAGACCTTAACCAGTATTCCAGAGTAAGAGTTAAGACCTTGAACAGTAGGCCAGAGTACGAGTCTAAGACCTTAGCTATTAGGCCAGAGTACCAGTTTAAGACCTTAGCTATTAGGCCAGAGTAAGAGTTAAGACCTTAAACATTAGGCCAGAGTATGAGTCTAAGACCTTAGCTATTAGGCCAGAGTAAGAGTTAAGACCTTAGCTATTAGGCCAGAGTGAGAGTTAAGCCCTTAACCATTAGGCCAGAGTACAACTCTAAGACCTTAGCTATTCGGCCAGAGTAAGAGTTAAGACCTTAGGAATTAGGCCAGCGTAAGTGTTAAGACCTTAGCTATTAGGCCAGAGTAAGAGTTAAGACCTTAACCAGTAGGCCAGAGTAAGAGTTAAGACCTTAACCAGTAGGCCAGAGTAAGAGTCTAAGACCTTAGCTATTAGGCCAGAGTAAGAGTTAAGACCTTAACCATTAGGCCAGAGTACGAGTCTAAGACCTTAGCTATTAGGCCAGAGTAAGAGTTAGGACCTTAGCTATTAGGCCAGAGTAAGAGTTAAGACCTTAACCATTAGGCCAGATTACGAGTCTAATACCTTTGCTATTAGGCCAGAGTAAGAGTTAAGACCTTAGCTATTAGGCCAGAGTAAGAGTTAAGACCTTAACCAGTAGGCCAGAGTAAGAGTTAAGACCTTAACCATTAGGCCAGAGTACGAGTCTAAGCCCTTACCTATTAGGCCAGAGTAAGAGTTAAGACCTTAACCAGTAGGCCAGAGTAAGAGTTAAGACCTTAACCATTAGGCCAGAGTATGAGTCTAAGACCTTAGCTATTAGGCCAGAGTAAGAGTTAAGACCTTAGCTATTAGACAAGAGTAAGAGTTAAGACCTTAACCAGTAGGCCAGAGTAGAAGTTAAGACCTTAACCAGTAGGCCAAAGTAAGAGTTAAGACCTTAACCAGTATTCCAGAGTAAGAGTTAAGACCTTGACCAGTAGGCCAGAGTACGAGTCTAAGACCTTAGCTATTAGGCCAGAGTACGAGTTAAGACCTTAACCAGTAGGTCAGAGTACGAGTCTAAGACCTTAGCTATTAGGCCAGAGTACCAGTCTAAGACCTTAGCTATTAGGCCAGAGTAAGAGTTAAGACCTTAAACATTAGGCCAGAGTATGAGTCTAAGACCTTAGCTATTAGGCCAGAGTAAGAGTTAAGACCTTAACCATTAGGCCAGAGTACGAGTCTAAGACCTTAGCTATTCGGCCAGAGTAAGAGTTAAGACCTTAGCTATTAGGCCAGAGTAAGAGTTAAGACCTTAGCTATTAGGCCAGAGTAAGAGTTAAGACCTTAACCAGTAGGCCAAAGTAAGAGTTAAGACCTTAACCAGTAGGCCAGAGTAAGAGTCTAAGACCTTAGCTATTAAGCCAGAGTACGAGTCTAAGACCTTAGCTATTAGGCCAGAGTACGAGTCTAAAACCTTAGCAATTAGGCCAGAGTAAGAGTTAAGACCTTAACCATTAGGCCAGATTAAGAGTCTAATATTTTTGCTATTAGGCCAGAGTAAGAGTTAGGACCTTAGCTATTAGGCCAGAGTAAGAGTTAAGACCTTAACCAGTAGGCCAGAGTAAGAGTTAATACCTTAACCATTAGGCCAGAGTACGAGTCTAAGACCTTAGCTATTAGGCCAGAGTAAGAGTTAAGACCTTAACCAGTAGGCCAGAGTAAGAGTTAAGACCATAATCATTAGGCCAGAGTACGAGTCAAAAACCTTAGCTATTAGGCCAGAGTAAGAGTTAAGACCTTAGCTGTTAGGCCAGAGTAAGAGTTAAGACCTTAACCAGTAGGCCAGAGTACGAGTCTAAGACCTTAGCTATTAGGCCAGAGTAAGAGTTAAGACCTTAACCAGTAGGCCAAAGTAAGAGTTAAGACCATAACCTGTAGGCCATAGTATGAGTCTAAGACCTTAACCAATAGGCCAGAGTAAGAGTTAAGACCTTAACCATTAGGCCAGAGTACGAGTCTAAGACTTTAGCTATTAGGCCAGAGTAAGAGTTAAGACCTTAACCAGTAGGCCAGAGTAAGAGTTAAGACCTTAACCATTAGGCCAGAGTACGAGTCTAAGACCTTAGCTATTAGGCCAGAGTAAGAGTTAAGACCTTAACCAGTAGGCCGGAGTAAGAGTTAAGACCTTAACCATTAGGCCAGAGTACGAGTCTAAGACCTTAGCTATTAGGCCAGAGTAAGAGTTAAGACCTTAGCTATTAGGCCAGAGTTCGAGTCTCAGACCTTAGCTATTAGGCCAGAGTAAGATTTAAGACCTTAGCTATTAGGCCAGAGTAAGAGTTAAGACCTTAACCAGTAGGCCAGGGTAGGAGTTAAGACCTTAACCAGTAGGCCAAAGTAAGAGTTAAGACCTTAACCAGTATTCCAGAGTAAGAGTTAAGACCTTGACCATTAGGCCAGAGTACGAGTCTAAGACCTTAGCTATTAGGCCAGAGTACGAGTTAAGACCTTAACCAGTAGGTCAGAGTACGAGTCTAAGACCTTAGCTATTAGGCCAGAGTACCAGTCTAAGACCTTAGCTATTAGGCCAGAGTAAGAGTTAAGACCTTAAACATTAGGCCAGAGTATGAGTCTAAGACCTTAGCTATTAGGCCAGAGTAAGAGTTAAGACCTTAGCTATTAGGCCAGAGTAAGAGTTAAGACCTTAACCATTAGGCCAGAGTACGACTCTAAGACCTTAGCTATTCGGCCAGAGTAGGAGTTAAGACCTTAACCAGTAGGCCAGAGTAAGAGTTAAGACCTTAACCAGTAGGCCAGAGTAAGAGTCTAAGACCTTAGCTATTAGGCCAGAGTAAGAGTTAAGACCTTAGCTATTAGGCCAGAGTAAGAGTTAAGACCTTAACCAGTAGGCCAGAGTAAGAGTTAAGACCTTAACCAGTAGGCCAGAGTAAGAGTCTAAGACCTTAGCTATTAGGCCAGAGTAAGAGTTAAGACCTTAACCATTAGGCCAGAGTACGAGTCTAAGACCTTAGCTATTAGGCCAGAGTAAGAGTTAGGACCTTAGCTATTAGGCCAGAGTAAGAGTTAAGACCTTAACCATTAGGCCAGATTACGATTCTAATACCTTTGCTATTAGGCCACAATAAGAGTTAAGACCTTAGCTATTAGGCCAGAGTAGGAGTTAAGACCTTAACCAGTAGGCCAGAGTAAGAGTTAAGACCTTAACCATTAGGCCAGAGTACGAGTCTAAGCCCTTACCTATTAGGCCAGAGTAAGAGTTAAGACCTTAACCAGTAGGCCAGAGTAAGAGTTAAGACCTTAACCATTAGGCCAGAGTACGAGTCTAAGCCCTTACCTATTAGGCCAGAGTAAGAGTTAAGACCTTAACCAGTAGGCCAGAGTAAGAGTTAAAACCTTAACCATTAGGCCAGAGTATGAGTCTAAGACCTTAGCTATTAGGCCAGAGTAAGAGTTAAGACCTTAGCTATTAGGCCAGAGTAAGAGTTAAGACCTTAACCAGTAGGCCAGAGTAAGAGTTAAGACCTTAACCATTAGGCCAGAGTATGAGTCTAAGACCTTAGCTATTAGGCCAGAGTAAGAGTTAAGACCTTAGCTATTATGCCAGAGTAAGAGTTAAGACCTTAACCAATAGGCCAGAGTAAGAGTTAAGACCTTAACCATTAGGCCAGAGTATGAGTCTAAGACTTTAGCTATTAGGCCAGAGTAAGAGTTAAGACCTTAACCAGTAGGCCAGAGTAAGAGTTAAGACCTTAACCATTAGGCCAGAGTACGAGTCTAAGACCTTAGCTATTAGGCCAGAGTAAGAGTTAAGACCTTAGCTATTAGGCCAGAGTACGAGTCTAAGACCTTAGCTTTTAGGCCAGAGTAAGATTTAAGACCTTAGCTATTAGGCCAGAGTAAGAGTTAAGACCTTAACCAGTAGGCCAGGGTAGGAGTTAAGACCTTAACCAGTAGGCAACAGTAAGAGTTAAGACCTTAACCAGTATTCCAGAGTAAGAGTTAAGACCTTGAACAGTAGGCCAGAGTACGAGTCTAAGACCTTGGCTATTAGGCCAGAGTACGAGTTAAGACCTTAACCAGTAGGTCAGAGTAAGAGTCTAAGACCTTAGCTATTAGGCCAGAGTACCAGTTTAAGACCTTAGCTATTAGGCCAGAGTAAGAGTTAAGACCTTAAACATTAGGCCAGAGTATGAGTCTAAGACCTTAGCTATTAGGCCAGAGTAAGAGTTAAGACCTTAGCTATTAGGCCAGAGTGAGAGTTAAGCCCTTAACCATTAGGCCAGAGTACAACTCTAAGACCTTAGCTATTCAGCCAGAGTAAGAGTTAAGACCTTAGGTATTAGGCCAGCGTAAGAGTTAAGACCTTAGCTATTAGGCCAGAGTAAGAGTTAAGACCTTAACCAGTAGGCCAGAGTAAGAGTTAAGACCTTAACCAGTAGGCCAGAGTAAGAGTCTAAGACCTTAGCTATTAGGCCAGAGTAAGAGTTAAGACCTTAACCATTAGGCCAGAGTACGAGTCTAAGACCTTAGCTATTAGGCCAGAGTAAGAGTTAGGACCTTAGCTATTAGGCCAGAGTAAGAGTTAAGACCTTAACCATTAGGCCAGATTGCGAGTCTAATACCTTTGCTATTAGGCCAGAGTAAGAGTTAAGACCTTAGCTATTAGGCCAGAGTAAGAGTTAAGACCTTAACCAGTAGGCCAGAGTAAGAGTTAAGACCTTAACCATTAGGCCAGAATACGAGTCTAAGCCCTTACCTATTAGGCCAGAGTAAGAGTTAAGACCTTAACCAGTAGGCCAGAGTAAGAGTTAAGACCTTAACCATTAGGCCAGAGTATGAGTCTAAGACCTTAGCTATTAGGCCAGAGTAAGAGTTAAGACCTTAGCTATTAGGCCAGAGTAAGAGTTAAGACCTTAACCAGTAGGCCAGAGTAGAAGTTAAGACCTTAACCAGTAGGCCAAAGTAAGAGTTAAGACCTTAACCAGTATTCCAGAGTAAGAGTTAAGACCTTGACCAGTAGGCCAGAGTACGAGTCTAAGACCTTAGCTATTAGGCCAGAGTACGAGTTAAGACCTTAACCAGTAGGTCAGAGTACGAGTCTAAGACCTTAGCTATTAGGCCAGAGTACCAGTCTAAGACCTTAGCTATTAGGCCAGAGTAAGAGTTAAGACCTTAAACATTAGGCCAGAGTATGAGTCTAAGACCTTAGCTATTAGGCCAGAGTAAAAGTTAAGACCTTAACCATTAGGCCAGAGTACGAGTCTAAGACCTTAGCTATTCGGCCAGAGTAAGAGTTAAGACCTTAGCTATTAGGCCAGCGTAAGAGTTAAGACCTTAGCTATTAGGCCAGAGTAAGAGTTAAGACCTTAACCAGTAGGCCAAAGTAAGAGTTAAGACCTTAACCAGTAGGCCAGAGTAAGAGTCTAAGACCTTAGCTATTAGGCCAGAGTACGAGTCTAAGACCTTAGCTATTAGGCCAGAGTAAGAGTTAAGACCTTAACCAGTAGGCCAGAGTAAGAGTTAAGACCTTAACCATTAGGCCAGATTACGAGTCTAATACCTTTGCTATTAGGCCAGAATAAGAGTTAAGACCTTAGCTATTAGGCCAGAGTAAGAGTTAAGACCTTAACCATTAGGCCAGAGTATGAGTCTAAGACTTTAGCTATTAGGCCAGAGTAAGAGTTAAGACCTTAACCAGTAGGCCAGAGTAAGAGTTAAGACCTTAACCATTAGGCCAGAGTACGAGTCTAAGACCTTAGCTATTAGGCCAGAGTAAGAGTTAAGACCTTAGCTATTAGGCCAGAGTACGAGTCTAAGACCTTAGCTTTTAGGCCAGAGTAAGATTTAAGACCTTAGCTATTAGGCCAGAGTAAGAGTTAAGACCTTAACCAGTAGGCCAGGGTAGGAGTTAAGACCTTAACCAGTAGGCCACAGTAAGAGTTAAGACCTTAACCAGTATTCCAGAGTAAGAGTAAAGACCTTGAACAGTAGGCCAGAGTACGAGTCTAAGACCTTAGCTATTAGGCCAGAGTACGAGTTAAGACCTTAACCAGTAGGTCAGAGTAAGAGTCTAAGACCTTAGCTATTAGGCCAGAGTACCAGTCTAAGACCTTAGCTATTAGGCCAGAGTAAGAGTTAAGACCTTAAACATTAGGCCAGAGTATGAGTCTAAGACCTTAGCTATTAGGCCAGAGTAAGAGTTAAGACCTTAGCTATTAGGCGAGAGTAAGAGTTAAGCCCTTAACCATTAGGCCAGAGTACAACTCTAAGGCCTTAGCTATTCGGCCAGAGTAAGAGTTAAGACCTTAGGTATTAGGCCAGCGTAGGAGTTAAGACCTTAGCTATTAGGCCAGAGTTAAGACCTTAACCAGTAGGCCAGAGTAAGAGTTAAGACCTTAACCAGTAGGCCAGAGTAAGAGTCTAAGACCTTAGCTATTAGGCCAGAGTAAGAGTTAAGACCTTAACCATTAGGCCAGAGTACGAGTCTAAGACCTTAGCTATTAGGCCAGAGTAAGAGTTTAGACCTTAACCATTAGGCCAGAGTACGAGTCTAAGATCTTAGCTATTAGGCCAGAGTAAGAGTTAGAACCTTAGCTATTAGGCCAGAGTAAGAGTTAAGACCTTAACCATTAGGCCAGATTACGAGTCTAATACCTTTGCTATTAGGCCAGAGTAAGAGTTAAGACCTTAACCAGTAGGCCAGAGTAAGAGTTAAGACCTTAACCATTAGGCCAGAGTACGAGTCTAAGCCCTTACCTTTTAGGCCAGAGTTAGAGTTAAGACCTTAACCAGTAGGCCAGAGTAAGAGTTAAGACCTTAACCATTAGGCCAGAGTATGAGTCTAAGACCTTAGCTATTAGGCCAGAGTAAGGGTTAAGACCTTAGCTATTAGGCCAGAGTAAGAGTTAAGACCTTAACCAGTAGGCCAGAGTAGAAGTTAAGACCTTAACCAGTAGGCCAAAGTAAGAGTTAAGACCTTAACCAGTATTCCAGAGTAAGAGTTAAGACCTTGACCAGTAGGCCAGAGTACGAGTTAAGACCTTAACCATTAGGCCAGAGTACGAGTCTAAGACCTTAGCTATTAGGCCAGAGTATGAGTTAAGACCTTATCCAGTAGGTCAGAGTACGAGTCTAAGACCTTAGCTATTAGGCCAGAGTACCAGTCTAAGACCTTAGCTATTAGGCCAGAGTAAGAGTTAAGACCTTAAACATTAGGCCAGAGTATGATTCTAAGACCTTAGCTATTAGGCCAGAGTAAGAGTTAAGACCTTAGCTATTAGGCCCGAGTAAGAGTTAAGACCTTAACCATTAGGCCAGAGTACAACTCTAAGACCTTAGCTATTCGGCCAGAGTAAGAGTTAAGACCTTAGGTATTAGGCCAGCGTAAGAGTTAAGACCTTAACCAGTAGGCCAGAGTAAGAGTCTAAGACCTTAGCTATTAGGCCAGAGTAAGAGTTAAGACCTTAACCATTAGGCCAGAGTATGAGTCTAAGACCTTAGCTATTAGGCCAGAGTAAGAGTTAGGACCTTAGCTATTAGGCCAGAGTAAGAGTTCGGACCTTAACCATTAGGCCAGATTACGAGTCTAATACCCTTGTTATTAGGCCAGAGTAAGAGTTAAGACCTTAGCTATTAGGCCAGAGTAAGAGTTAAGACCTTAACCAGTAGGCCAGAGTAAGAGTTAAGACCTTAATCATTAGGCCAGAGTATGAGTCTAAAACCTTAGCTATTAGGCCAGATTAAGAGTTAAGACTTTAACCAGTAGGCCAGAGTTAGATTTAAGACCTTAATCATTAGGCCAGAGTACGAGTCTAAAACCTTAGCTATTAGGCCAGAGTAAGAGTTAAGACCTTAACCATTAGGCCAGATTAAGAGTCTAATATCTTTGCTATTAGGCCATAGTAAGAGTTAGGACCTTAGCTATTAGGCCAGAGTAAGAGTTAAGACCTTAACCAGTAGGCCAGAGTAAGAGTTAATACCTTAACCATTAGGCCAGAGTACGAGTCTAAGACCTTAGCTATTAGGCCAGAGTAAGAGTTAAGACCTTAACCAGTAGGCCAGAGTAAGAGTTAAGACCATAATCATTAGGCCAGAGTACGAGTCTAAAGCCTTAGCTATTAGGCCAGAGTAAGAGTTAAGACCTTAGCTATTAGGCCAGAGTAAGAGTTAAGACCTTAACCAGTAGGCCAGAGTACGAGTCTAATACCTTAGCTATTAGGCCAGAGTAAGAGTTAAGACCTTAACCAGTAGGCCAAAGTAAGAGTTAAGACCATAACCTGTAGGCCATAGTATGAGTCTAAGACCTTAGCTATTAGGCCAGAGTAAGAGTTAAGACCTTAGCTATTAGGCCAGAGTAAGAGTTAAGACCTTAACCATTAGGCCAGATTACGAGTCTAAGATCTTTGCTATTAGGACATAGTAAGATTTAAGACCTTAGCTATTAGGCCAGAGTAAGAGTTAAGACCTTAACCAGTAGGCCAGAGTAAGAGTTAAGACATTAACCATTAGGCCAGAGTACGAGTCTAAGACCTTAGCTATTAGGCCAGAGTAAGAGTTAAGACCTTAACCAGTAGGCCAGAGTAAGAGTTAAGACCTTAACCTGTAGGCCATAGTACGAGTCTAAGACCTTAGCTATTAGGCCAGAGTAAGATTCTAAGACCTTAACCAGTAGGCCAGAGTAAGAGTTAAGACCTTAACCTGTAGGCCATAGTAAGAGTCTAAGACCTTAGCTATTAGGCCAGAGTAAGAGTTAAGACCTTAACTATTAGGCCAGAGTAAGAGTTAAGACCTTAACCATTAGGCCAGATTACGAGTCTAAGACCTTTGCTATTAGGCCAGAGTAAGAGTTAAGACCTTAGCTATTAGGCCAGAGTAAGAGTTAAGACCTTAACCAGTAGGCCAGAGTAAGAGTTAAGACCTTAACCATTAGGCCAGAGTAAGAGTTAAGACCATAACCATTAGGCCAGAGTACGAGTCTAAGACCTTAGCTATTAGGCCAGAGTACGAGTTAAGACCTTAACCAGTAGGTCAGAGTACGAGTCTAAGACCTTAGCTATTAGGCCAGAGTACCAGTCTAAGACCTTAGCTATTAGGCCAGAGTAAGAGTTAAGACCTTAAACATTAGGCCAGAGTATGATTCTAAGACCTTAGCTATTAGGCCAGAGTAAGAGTTAAGACCTTAGCTATTAGGCCAGAGTAAGAGTTAAGACCTTAACCATTCGGCCAGAGTACGAGTCTAAGACCTTAGCTATTCGGCCAGAGTAAGAGTTAAGACCTTAGCTATTAGGCCAGCGTAAGAGTTAATACCTCAGCTATTAGGCCATAGTAAGAGTTAAGACCTTAACCAGTAGGCCAGAGTAAGAGTCTAAGATCTTAGTTATTAGGCCAGAGTAAGAGTTAAGACCTTAACCAGTAGGCCAGAGTAAGAGTTAAGACCTTAACCATTAGGCCAGAGTACGAGTCTAAGACCTTAGCTATTAGGCCAGAGTAAGAGTTAAGACCTTAGCTATTAGGTCAGAGTAAGAGTTAAGACCTTAACCAGTAGGCCAGAGTACGAGTCTAAGACCTTAGCTATTAGGCCAGAGTAAGAGTTAAGACCTTAGCTATTAGGCCAGAGTACAAGTCTAAGACCTTAGCTATTAGGCCAGAGTAGAAGTTAAGACCTTAACCAGTAGGCCAGAGTAAGAGTTAAGACCTTAACCAGTAGGCCAGAGTAAGAGTTAAGACCTTGACCAGTAGGCCAGAGTACGAGTCTAAGACCTTAGCTATTAGGCCAGAGTACAAGTTAAGACCTTAACCAGTAGGTCAGAGTACGAGTCTAAGACCTTAACTATTAGGCCAGAGTACCAGTCTAAGACCTTAGCTATTAGGCCAGAGTAAGAGTTAAGACCTTAACCATTTGGCCAGAGTACGAGTCTAAGACCTTAGCTATTAGGCCAGAGTAAGAGTTAAGACCTTAGCTATTAGTCCAGTGTAAGAGTTAAGACCTTAACCATTAGGCCAGAGTACGAGTCTAAGACCTTAGCTATTCGGCAAGAGTAAGAGGTAAGACCTTAGCTATTAGGCCAGAGTAAGAGTTAAGACCTTAGCTATTAGGCCAGAGTAAGAGTTAATACCTCAACCAGTAGGCCAGAGTAAGAGTTAAGACCTTAACCAGTAGGCCAGAGTAAGAGTCTAAGACCTTAGCTATTAGGCCAGAGTAAGAGTTAAGACCTTAGCTATTAGGCCAGAGTAAGAGTTAAGACCTTAACCAGTAGCCCAGAGTAAGAGTTAAGACCTTAACCAGTAGGCCAGAGTAAGAGTCTAAGACCTTAGCTATTAGGCCAGAGTAAGAGTTAAGACCTTAACCATTAGGCCAGAGTACCAGTCTAAGACCTTAGCTATTAGGCCAGAGTAAGAGTTAGGACCTTAGCTATTAGGCCAGAGTAAGAGTTAAGACCTTAACCATTAGGCCAGATTACGAGTCTAATACCTTTGCTATTAGGCCAGAGTAAGAGTTAAGACCTTAGCTATTAGGCCAGAGTAAGAGTTAAGACCTTAACCAGTAGGCCAGAGTAAGAGTTAAGACCTTAACCATTAGGCCAGAGTACGAGTCTAAGCCCTTACCTATTAGGCCAGAGTAAGAGTTAAGACCTTAACCAGTAGGCCAGAGTAAGAGTTAAGACCTTAACCATTAGGCCAGAGTATGAGTCTAAGACCTTAGCTATTAGGCCAGAGTAAGAGTTAAGACCTTAGCTATTAGGCCAGAGTAAGAGTTAAGACCTTAGCTATTAGGCCAAAGTAAGAGTTAAGACCTTAACCAATAGGCCAGAGTAAGAGTTAAGACCTTAACCATTAGGCCAGAGTATGAGTCTAAGACTTTAGCTATTAGGCCAGAGTAAGAGTTAAGACCTTAACCAGTAGGCCAGAGTAAGAGTTAAGACCTTAACCATTAGGCCAGAGTACGAGTCTAAGACCTTAGCTATTAGGCCAGAGTAAGAGTTAAGACCTTAGCTATTAGGCCAGAGTACGAGTCTAAGACCTTAGCTTTTAGGCCAGAGTAAGATTTAAGACCTTAGCTATTAGGCCAGAGTAAGAGTTAAGACCTTAACCAGTAGGCCAGGGTAGGAGTTAAGACCTTAACCAGTAGGCCACAGTAAGAGTTAAGACCTTAACCAGTATTCCAGAGTAAGAGTTAAGACCTTGAACAGTAGGCCAGAGTACGAGTCTAAGACCTTAGCTATTAGGCCAGAGTACGAGTTAAGACCTTAACCAGTAGGTCAGAGTAAGAGTCTAAGACCTTAGCTATTAGGCCAGAGTACCAGTCTAAGACCTTAGCTATTAGGCCAGAGTAAGAGTTAAGACCTTAAACATTAGGCCAGAGTATGAGTCTAAGACCTTAGCTATTAGGCCAGAGTAAGAGTTAAGACCTTAGCTATTAGGCCAGAGTAAGAGTTAAGCCCTTAACCATTAGGCCAGAGTACAACTCTAAGACCTTAGCTATTCGGCCAGAGTAAGAGTTAAGACCTTAGGTATTAGGCCAGCGTAAGAGTTAAGACCTTAGCTATTAGGCCAGAGTTAAGACCTTAACCAGTAGGCCAGAGTAAGAGTTAAGACCTTAACCAGTAGGCCAGAGTAAGAGTCTAAGACCGTAGCTATTAGGCCAGAGTAAGAGTTAAGACCTTAACCATTAGGCCAGAGTACGAGTCTAAGACCTTAGCTATTAGGCCAGAGTAAGAGTTAGAACCTTAGCTATTAGGCCAGAGTAAGAGTTAAGACCTTAACCATTAGGCCAGATTACGAGTCTAATACCTTTGCTATTAGGCCAGAGTAAGAGTTAAGACCTTAGCTATTAGGCCAGAGTAAGAGTTAAGACCTTAACCAGTAGGCCAGAGTAAGAGTTAAGACCTTAACCATTAGGCCAGAGTACGAGTCTAAGCCCTTACCTATTAGGCCAGAGTAAGAGTTAAGACCTTAACCAGTAGGCCAGAGTAAGAGTTAAGACCTTAACCATTAGGCCAGAGCATGAGTCTAAGACCTTAGCTATTAGGCCAGAGTAAGGGTTAAGACCTTAGCTATTAGGCCAGAGTAAGAGTTAAGACCTTAACCAGTAGGCCAGAGTAGAAGTTAAGACCTTAACCAGTAGGCCAAAGTAAGAGTTAAGACCTTAACCAGTATTCCAGAGTAAGAGTTAAGACCTTGACCAGTAGGCCAGAGTACGAGTCTAAGACCTTAGCTATTAGGCCAGAGTACGAGTTAAGACCTTAACCCGTAGGTCAGAGTACGAGTCTAAGACCTTAGCTATTAGGCCAGAGTACCAGTCTAAGACCTTAGCTATTAGGCCAGAGTAAGAGTTAAGACCTTAAACATTAGGCCAGAGTATGAGTCTAAGACCTTAGCTATTAGGCCAGAGTAAGAGTTAAGACCTTAACCATTAGGCCAGAGTACGATTCTAAGACCTTAGCTATTCGGCCAGAGTAAGAGTTAAGACCTTAGCTATTAGGCCAGCGTAAGAGTTAAGACCTTAGCTATTAGGCCAGAGTAAGAGTTAAGACCTTAACCAGTAGGCCAGAGTAAGAGTTAAGACCTTAACCAGTAGGCCAGAGTAAGAGTTAAGACCTTAACCATTAGGCCAGAGTACGAGTCTAAGACCTTAGCTATTAGGCCAGAGTAAGAGTTAAGACCTTAGCTATTAGGCCAGAGTACGAGTCTAAGACCTTAGCTTTTAGGCCAGAGTAAGATTTAAGACCTTAGCTATTAGGCCAGAGTAAGAGTTAAGACCTTAACCAGTAGGCCAGGGTAGGAGTTAAGACCTTAACCAGTAGGCAACAGTAAGAGTTAAGACCTTAACCAGTATTCCAGAGTAAGAGTTAAGACCTTGAACAGTAGGCCAGAGTACGAGTCTAAGACCTTAGCTATTAGGCCAGAGTACGAGTTAAGACCTTAACCAGTAGGTCAGAGTAAGAGTCTAAGACCTTAGCTATTAGGCCAGAGTACCAGTTTAAGACCTTAGCTATTAGGCCAGAGTAAGAGTTAAGACCTTAAACATTAGGCCAGAGTATGGGTCTAAGACCTTAGCTATTAGGCCAGAGTAAGAGTTAAGACCTTAGCTATTAGGCCAGAGTGAGAGTTAAGCCCTTAACCATTAGGCCAGAGTACAACTCTAAGACCTTAGCTATTCGGCCAGAGTAAGAGTTAAGACCTTAGGTATTAGGCCAGCGTAAGAGTTAAGACCTTAGCTATTAGGCCAGAGTTAAGACCTTAACCAGTAGGCCAGAGTAAGAGTTAAGACCTTAACCAGTAGGCCAGAGTAAGAGTCTAAGACCTTAGCTATTAGGCCAGAGTAAGAGTTAAGACCTTAACCATTAGGCCAGAGTATGAGTCTAAGACCTTAGCTATTAGGCCAGAGTAAGAGTTAGGACCTTAGCTATTAGGCCAGAGTAAGAGTTAAGACCTTAACCATTAGGCCAGATTACGAGTCTAATACCTTTGCTATTAGGCCAGAGTAAGAGTTAAGACCTTAGCTATTAGGCCAGAGTAAGAGTTAAGACCTTAACCAGTAGGCCAGAGTAAGAGTTAAGACCTTAACCATTTGGCCAGAGTACGAGTCTAAGCCCTTACCTATTAGGCCAGAGTAAGAGTTAAGACCTTAACCAGTAGGCCAGAGTAAGAGTTAAGACCTTAACCATTAGGCCAGAGTATGAGTCTAAGACCTTAGTTATTAGGCCAGAGTAAGAGTTAAGACCTTAGCTATTAGGCCAGAGTAAGAGTTAAGACCTTAACCAGTAGGCCAGAGTAGAAGTTAAGACCTTAACCAGTAGGCCAAAGTAAGAGTTAAGACCGTAACCAGTATTCCAGAGTAAGAGTTAAGACCTTGACCAGTAGGCCAGAGTACGAGTCTAAGACCTTAGCTATTAGGCCAGAGTACGAGTTAAGACCTTAACCCGTAGGTCAGAGTACGAGTCTAAGACCTTAGCTATTAGGCCAGAGTACCAGTCTAAGACCTTAGCTATTAGGCCAGAGTAAGAGTTAAGACCTTAAACATTAGGCCAGAGTATGAGTCTAAGACCTTAGCTATTAGGCCAGAGTAAGAGTTAAGACCTTAACCATTAGGCCAGAGTACGATTCTAAGACCTTAGCTATTCGGCCAGAGTAAGAGTTAAGACCTTAGCTATTAGGCCAGCGTAAGAGTTAAGACCTTAGCTATTAGGCCAGAGTAAGAGTTAAGACCTTAACCAGTAGGCCAGAGTAAGAGTTAAGACCTTAACCATTAGGCCAGAGTATGAGTCTAAGACCTTAGCTATTAGGCCAGAGTAAGAGTTAAGACCTTAGCTATTAGGCCAGAGTAAGAGTTAAGACCTTAACCAATAGGCCAGAGTAAGAGTTAAGACCTTAACCATTAGGCCAGAGTATGAGTCTAAGACTTTAGCTATTAGGCCAGAGTAAGAGTTAAGACCTTAACCAGTAGGCCAGAGTAAGAGTTAAGACCTTAACCATTAGGCCAGAGTACAAGTCTAAGACCTTAGCTATTAGGCCAGAGTAAGAGTTAAGACCTTAGCTATTAGGCCAGAGTACGAGTCTAAGACCTTAGCTTTTAGGCCAGAGTAAGATTTAAGACCTTAGCTATTAGGCCAGAGTAAGAGTTAAGACCTTAACCAGTAGGCCAGGGTAGGAGTTAAGACCTTAACCAGTAGGCAACAGTAAGAGTTAAGACCTTAACCAGTATTCCAGAGTAAGAGTTAAGACCTTGAACAGTAGGCCAGAGTACGAGTCTAAGACCTTAGCTATTAGGCCAGAGTACGAGTTAAGACCTTAACCAGTAGGTCAGAGTAAGAGTCTAAGACCTTAGCTATTAGGCCAGAGTACCAGTTTAAGACCTTAGCTATTAGGCCAGAGTAAGAGTTAAGACCTTAAACATTAGGCCAGAGTATGAGTCTAAGACCTTAGCTATTAGGCCAGAGTAAGAGTTAAGACCTTAGCTATTAGGCCAGAGTGAGAGTTAAGCCCTTAACCATTAGGCCAGAGTACAACTCTAAGACCTTAGCTATTCGGCCAGAGTAAGAGTTAAGACCTTAGGAATTAGGCCAGCGTAAGTGTTAAGACCTTAGCTATTAGGCCAGAGTAAGAGTTAAGACCTTAACCAGTAGGCCAGAGTAAGAGTTAAGACCTTAACCAGTAGGCCAGAGTAAGAGTCTAAGACCTTAGCTATTAGGCCAGAGTAAGAGTTAAGACCTTAACCATTAGGCCAGAGTACGAGTCTAAGACCTTAGCTATTAGGCCAGAGTAAGAGTTAGGACCTTAGCTATTAGGCCAGAGTAAGAGTTAAGACCTTAACCATTAGGCCAGATTACGAGTCTAATACCTTTGCTATTAGGCCAGAGTAAGAGTTAAGACCTTAGCTATTAGGCCAGAGTAAGAGTTAAGACCTTAACCAGTAGGCCAGAGTAAGAGTTAAGACCTTAACCATTAGGCCAGAGTACGAGTCTAAGCCCTTACCTATTAGGCCAGAGTAAGAGTTAAGACCTTAACCAGTAGGCCAGAGTAAGAGTTAAGACCTTAACCATTAGGCCAGAGTATGAGTCTAAGACCTTAGCTATTAGGCCAGAGTAAGAGTTAAGACCTTAGCTATTAGACAAGAGTAAGAGTTAAGACCTTAACCAGTAGGCCAGAGTAGAAGTTAAGACCTTAACCAGTAGGCCAAAGTAAGAGTTAAGACCTTAACCAGTATTCCAGAGTAAGAGTTAAGACCTTGACCAGTAGGCCAGAGTACGAGTCTAAGACCTTAGCTATTAGGCCAGAGTACGAGTTAAGACCTTAACCAGTAGGTCAGAGTACGAGTCTAAGACCTTAGCTATTAGGCCAGAGTACCAGTCTAAGACCTTAGCTATTAGGCCAGAGTAAGAGTTAAGACCTTAAACATTAGGCCAGAGTATGAGTCTAAGACCTTAGCTATTAGGCCAGAGTAAGAGTTAAGACCTTAACCATTAGGCCAGAGTACGAGTCTAAGACCTTAGCTATTCGGCCAGAGTAAGAGTTAAGACCTTAGCTATTAGGCCAGCGTAAGAGTTAAGACCTTAGCTATTAGGCCAGAGTAAGAGTTAAGACCTTAACCAGTAGGCCAAAGTAAGAGTTAAGACCTTAACCAGTAGGCCAGAGTAAGAGTCTAAGACCTTAGCTATTAGGCCAGAGTACGAGTCTAAGACCTTAGCTATTAGGCCAGAGTAAGAGTTAAGACCTTAACCAGTAGGCCAGAGTAAGAGTTAAGACCTTAATCATTAGGCCAGAGTACGACTCTAAAACCTTAGCAATTAGGCCAGAGTAAGAGTTAAGACCTTAACCATTAGGCCAGATTAAGAGTCTAATATTTTTGCTATTAGGCCAGAGTAAGAGTTAGGACCTTAGCTATTAGGCCAGAGTAAGAGTTAAGACCTTAACCAGTAGGCCAGAGTAAGAGTTAATACCTTAACCATTAGGCCAGAGTACGAGTCTAAGACCTTAGCTATTAGGCCAGAGTAAGAGTTAAGACCTTAACCAGTAGGCCAGAGTAAGAGTTAAGACCATAATCATTAGGCCAGAGTACGAGTCAAAAACCTTAGCTATTAGGCCAGAGTAAGAGTTAAGACCTTAGCTATTAGGCCAGAGTAAGAGTTAAGACCTTAACCAGTAGGCCAGAGTACGAGTCTAAGACCTTAGCTATTAGGCCAGAGTAAGAGTTAAGACCTTAACCAGTAGGCCAAAGTAAGAGTTAAGACCATAACCTGTAGGCCATAGTATGAGTCTAAGACCTTAACCAATAGGCCAGAGTAAGAGTTAAGACCTTAACCATTAGGCCAGAGTACGAGTCTAAGACTTTAGCTATTAGGCCAGAGTAAGAGTTAAGACCTTAACCAGTAGGCCAGAGTAAGAGTTAAGACCTTAACCATTAGGCCAGAGTACGAGTCTAAGACCTTAGCTATTAGGCCAGAGTAAGAGTTAAGACCTTAACCAGTAGGCCGGAGTAAGAGTTAAGACCTTAACCATTAGGCCAGAGTACGAGTCTAAGACCTTAGCTATTAGGCCAGAGTAAGAGTTAAGACCTTAGCTATTAGGCCAGAGTTCGAGTCTCAGACCTTAGCTATTAGGCCAGAGTAAGATTTAAGACC
Organism: Triturus cristatus; assembly: GCF_964204655.1. Lineage (NCBI taxonomy): Eukaryota > Metazoa > Chordata > Amphibia > Caudata > Salamandridae > Triturus > Triturus cristatus. The sequence goes on along the minus strand of NC_140589.1, from coordinate 1,097,739,901 downwards.
TTAGCTATTAGGCCAGAGTAAGAGTTAAGACCTTAACCAGTAGGCCAGGGTAGGAGTTAAGACCTTAACCAGTAGGCCAAAGTAAGAGTTAAGACCTTAACCAGTATTCCAGAGTAAGAGTTAAGACCTTGACCAGTAGGCCAGAGTACGAGTCTAAGACCTTAGCTATTAGGCCAGAGTACGAGTTAAGACCTTAACCAGTAGGTCAGAGTACGAGTCTAAGACCTTAGCTATTAGGCCAGAGTACCAGTCTAAGACCTTAGCTATTAGGCCAGAGTAAGAGTTAAGACCTTAAACATTAGGCCAGAGTATGAGTCTAAGACCTTAGCTATTAGGCCAGAGTAAGAGTTAAGACCTTAGCTATTAGGCCAGAGTAAGAGTTAAGACCTTAACCATTAGGCCAGAGTACGACTCTAAGACCTTAGCTATTCGGCCAGAGTAGGAGTTAAGACCTTAACCAGTAGGCCAGAGTAAGAGTAAAGACCTTAACCAGTAGGCCAGAGTAAGAGTCTAAGACCTTAGCTATTAGGCCAGAGTAAGAGTTAAGACCTTAGCTATTAGGCCAGAGTAAGAGTTAAGACCTTAACCAGTAGGCCAGAGTAAGAGTTAAGACCTTAACCAGTAGGCCAGAGTAAGAGTCCAAGACCTTAGCTATTAGGCCAGAGTAAGAGTTAAGACCTTAACCATTAGGCCAGAGTACGAGTCTAAGACCTTAGCTATTAGGCCAGAGTAAGAGTTAGGACCTTAGCTATTAGGCCAGAGTAAGAGTTAAGACCTTAACCATTAGGCCAGATTACGAGTCTAATACCTTTGCTATTAGGCCAGAATAAGAGTTAAGACCTTAGCTATTAGGCCAGAGTAGGAGTTAAGACCTTAACCAGTAGGCCAGAGTAAGAGTTAAGACCTTAACCATTAGGCCAGAGTACGAGTCTAAGCCCTTACCTATTAGGCCAGAGTAAGAGTTAAGACCTTAACCATTAGGCCAGAGTACGAGTCTAAGCCCTTACCTATTAGGCCAGAGTAAGAGTTAAGACCTTAACCAGTAGGCCAGAGTAAGAGTTAAAACCTTAACCATTAGGCCAGAGTATGAGTCTAAGACCTTAGCTATTAGGCCAGAGTAAGAGTTAAGACCTTAGCTATTAGGCCAGAGTAAGAGTTAAGACCTTAACCAGTAGGCCAGAGTAAGAGTTAAGACCTTAACCATTAGGCCAGAGTATGAGTCTAAGACCTTAGCTATTAGGCCAGAGTAAGAGTTAAGACCTTAGCTATTAGGCCAGAGTAAGAGTTAAGACCTTAACCAATAGGCCAGAGTAAGAGTTAAGACCTTAACCATTAGGCCAGAGTATGAGTCTAAGACTTTAGCTATTAGGCCAGAGTAAGAGTTAAGACCTTAACCAGTAGGCCAGAGTAAGAGTTAAGACCTTAACCATTAGGCCAGAGTACGAGTCTAAGACCTTAGCTATTAGGCCAGAGTAAGAGTTAAGACCTTAGCTATTAGGCCAGAGTACGAGTCTAAGACCTTAGCTTTTAGGCCAGAGTAAGATTTAAGACCTTAGCTATTAGGCCAGAGTAAGAGTTAAGACCTTAACCAGTAGGCCAGGGTAGGAGTTAAGACCTTAACCAGTAGGCAACAGTAAGAGTTAAGACCTTAACCAGTATTCCAGAGTAAGAGTTAAGACCTTGAACAGTAGGCCAGAGTACGAGTCTAAGACCTTGGCTATTAGGCCAGAGTACGAGTTAAGACCTTAACCAGTAGGTCAGAGTAAGAGTCTAAGACCTTAGCTATTAGGCCAGAGTACCAGTTTAAGACCTTAGCTATTAGGCCAGAGTAAGAGTTAAGACCTTAAACATTAGGCCAGAGTATGAGTCTAAGACCTTAGCTATTAGGCCAGAGTAAGAGTTAAGACCTTAGCTATTAGGCCAGAGTGAGAGTTAAGCCCTTAACCATTAGGCCAGAGTACAACTCTAAGACCTTAGCTATTCAGCCAGAGTAAGAGTTAAGACCTTAACCAGTAGGCCAGAGTAAGAGTTAAGACCTTAACCAGTAGGCCAGAGTCTAAGACCTTAGCTATTAGGCCTTAGTAAGAGTTAAGACCTTAACCATTAGGCCAGAGTACGAGTCTAAGACCTTAGCTATTAGGCCAGAGTAAGAGTTAGGACCTTAGCTATTAGGCCAGAGTAAGAGTTAAGACCTTAACCATTAGGCCAGATTGCGAGTCTAATACCTTTGCTATTAGGCCAGAGTAAGAGTTAAGACCTTAGCTATTAGGCCAGAGTAAGAGTTAAGACCTTAACCAGTAGGCCAGAGTAAGAGTTAAGACGTTAACCATTAGGCCAGAATACGAGTCTAAGCCCTTACCTATTAGGCCAGAGTAAGAGTTAAGACCTTAACCAGTAGGCCAGAGTAAGAGTTAAGACCTTAACCATTAGGCCAGAGTATGAGTCTAAGACCTTAGCTATTAGGCCAGAGTAAGAGTTAAGACCTTAGCTATTAGGCCAGAGTAAGAGTTAAGACCTTAACCAGTAGGCCAGAGTAGAAGTTAAGACCTTAACCAGTAGGCCAAAGTAAGAGTTAAGACCTTAACCAGTATTCCAGAGTAAGAGTTAAGACCTTGACCAGTAGGCCAGAGTACGAGTCTAAGACCTTAGCTATTAGGCCAGAGTACGAGTTAAGACCTTAACCAGTAGGTCAGAGTACGAGTCTAAGACCTTAGCTATTAGGCCAGAGTACCAGTCTAAGACCTTAGCTATTAGGCCAGAGTAAGAGTTAAGACCTTAAACATTAGGCCAGAGTATGAGTCTAAGACCTTAGCTATTAGGCCAGAGTAAAAGTTAAGACCTTAACCATTAGGCCAGAGTACGAGTCTAAGACCTTAGCTATTCGGCCAGAGTAAGAGTTAAGACCTTAGCTATTAGGCCAGCGTAAGAGTTAAGACCTTAGCTATTAGGCCAGAGTAAGAGTTAAGACCTTAACCAGTAGGCCAAAGTAAGAGTTAAGACCTTAACCAGTAGGCCAGAGTAAGAGTCTAAGACCTTAGCTATTAGGCCAGAGTACGAGTCTAAGACCTTAGCTATTAGGCCAGAGTAAGAGTTAAGACCTTAACCAGTAGGCCAGAGTAAGAGTTAAGACCTTAACCATTAGGCCAGATTACGAGTCTAATACCTTTGCTATTAGGCCAGAATAAGAGTTAAGACCTTAGCTATTAGGCCAGAGTAAGAGTTAAGACCTTAACCATTAGGCCAGAGTATGAGTCTAAGACTTTAGCTATTAGGCCAGAGTAAGAGTTAAGACCTTAACCAGTAGGCCAGAGTAAGAGTTAAGACCTTAACCATTAGGCCAGAGTACGAGTCTAAGACCTTAGCTATTAGGCCAGAGTAAGAGTTAAGACCTTAGCTATTAGGCCAGAGTACGAGTCTAAGACCTTAGCTTTTAGGCCAGAGTAAGATTTAAGACCTTAGCTATTAGGCCAGAGTAAGAGTTAAGACCTTAACCAGTAGGCCAGGGTAGGAGTTAAGACCTTAACCAGTAGGCCACAGTAAGAGTTAAGACCTTAACCAGTATTCCAGAGTAAGAGTTAAGACCTTGAACAGTAGGCCAGAGTACGAGTCTAAGACCTTAGCTATTAGGCCAGAGTACGAGTTAAGACCTTAACCAGTAGGTCAGAGTAAGAGTCTAAGACCTTAGCTATTAGGCCAGAGTACCAGTCTAAGACCTTAGCTATTAGGCCAGAGTAAGAGTTAAGACCTTAAACATTAGGCCAGAGTATGAGTCTAAGACCTTAGCTATTAGGCCAGAGTAAGAGTTAAGACCTTAGCTATTAGGCGAGAGTAAGAGTTAAGCCCTTAACCATTAGGCCAGAGTACAACTCTAAGGCCTTAGCTATTCGGCCAGAGTAAGAGTTAAGACCTTAGGTATTAGGCCAGCGTAAGAGTTAAGACCTTAGCTATTAGGCCAGAGTTAAGACCTTAACCAGTAGGCCAGAGTAAGAGTTAAGACCTTAACCAGTAGGCCAGAGTAAGAGTCTAAGACCTTAGCTATTAGGCCAGAGTAAGAGTTAAGACCTTAACCATTAGGCCAGAGTACGAGTCTAAGATCTTAGCTATTAGGCCAGAGTAAGAGTTAGAACCTTAGCTATTAGGCCAGAGTAAGAGTTAAGACCTTAACCATTAGGCCAGATTACGAGTCTAATACCTTTGCTATTAGGCCAGAGTAAGAGTTAAGACCTTAACCAGTAGGCCAGAGTAAGAGTTAAGACCTTAACCATTAGGCCAGAGTACGAGTCTAAGCCCTTACCTTTTAGGCCAGAGTAAGAGTTAAGACCTTAACCAGTAGGCCAGAGTAAGAGTTAAGACCTTAACCATTAGGCCAGAGTATGAGTCTAAGACCTTAGCTATTAGGCCAGAGTAAGGGTTAAGACCTTAGCTATTAGGCCAGAGTAAGAGTTAAGACCTTAACCAGTAGGCCAGAGTAGAAGTTAAGACCTTAACCAGTAGGCCAAAGTAAGAGTTAAGACCTTAACCAGTATTCCAGAGTAAGAGTTAAGACCTTGACCAGTAGGCCAGAGTACGAGTCTAAGACCTTAGCTATTAGGCCAGAGTACGAGTTAAGACCTTAACCCGTAGGTCAGAGTACGAGTCTAAGACCTTAGCTATTAGGCCAGAGTACCAGTCTAAGACCTTAGCTATTAGGCCAGAGTAAGAGTTAAGACCTTAAACATTAGGCCAGAGTATGAGTCTAAGACCTTAGCTATTAGGCCAGAGTAAGAGTTAAGACCTTAACCATTAGGCCAGAGTACAATTCTAAGACCTTAGCTATTCGGCCAGAGTAAGAGTTAAGACCTTAGCTATTAGGCCAGCGTAAGAGTTAAGACCTTAGCTATTAGGCCAGAGTAAGAGTTAAGACCTTAACCAGTAGGCCAGAGTAAGAGCTAAGACCTTAACCATTAGGCCAGAGTATGAGTCTAAGACCTTAGCTATTAGGCCAGAGTAAGAGTTAAGACCTTAGCTATTAGGCCAGAGTAAGAGTTAAGACCTTAACCAATAGGCCAGAGTAAGAGTTAAGACCTTAACCATTAGGCCAGAGTATGAGTCTAAGACTTTAGCTATTAGGCCAGAGTAAGAGTTAAGACCTTAACCAGTAGGCCAGAGTAAGAGTTAAGACCTTAACCATTAGGCCAGATTACGAGTCTAATACCTTTGCTATTAGGCCAGAATAAGAGTTAAGACCTTAGCTATTAGGCCAGAGTAAGAGTTAAGACCTTAACCATTAGGCCAGAGTATGAGTCTAAGACTTTAGCTATTAGGCCAGAGTAAAAGTTAAGACCTTAACCAGTAGGCCAGAGTAAGAGTTAAGACCTTAACCATTAGGCCAGAGTACGAGTCTAAGACCTTAGCTATTAGGCCAGAGTAAGAGTTAAGACCTTAGCTATTAGGCCAGAGTACGAGTCTAAGACCTTAGCTTTTAGGCCAGAGTAAGATTTAAGACCTTAGCTATTAGGCCAGAGTAAGAGTTAAGACCTTAACCAGTAGGCCAGGGTAGGAGTTAAGACCTTAACCAGTAGGCCACAGTAAGAGTTAAGACCTTAACCAGTATTCCAGAGTAAGAGTTAAGACCTTGAACAGTAGGCCAGAGTACGAGTCTAAGACCTTAGCTATTAGGCCAGAGTACGAGTTAAGACCTTAACCAGTAGGTCAGAGTAAGAGTCTAAGACCTTAGCTATTAGGCCAGAGTACCAGTCTAAGACCTTAGCTATTAGGCCAGAGTAAGAGTTAAGACCTTAAACATTAGGCCAGAGTATGAGTCTAAGACCTTAGCTATTAGGCCAGAGTAAGAGTTAAGACCTTAGCTATTAGGCGAGAGTAAGAGTTAAGCCCTTAACCATTAGGCCAGAGTACAACTCTAAGGCCTTAGCTATTCGGCCAGAGTAAGAGTTAAGACCTTAGGTATTAGGCCAGCGTAAGAGTTAAGACCTTAGCTATTAGGCCAGAGTTAAGACCTTAACCAGTAGGCCAGAGTAAGAGTTAAGACCTTAACCAGTAGGCCAGAGTAAGAGTCTAAGACCTTAGCTATTAGGCCAGAGTAAGAGTTAAGACCTTAACCATTAGGCCAGAGTACGAGTCTAAGATCTTAGCTATTAGGCCAGAGTAAGAGTTAGAACCTTAGCTATTAGGCCAGAGTAAGAGTTAAGACCTTAACCATTAGGCCAGATTACGAGTCTAATACCTTTGCTATTAGGCCAGAGTAAGAGTTAAGACCTTAACTAGTAGGCCAGAGTAAGAGTTAAGACCTTAACCATTAGGCCAGAGTACGAGTTAAGACCTTAACCAGTAGGTCAGAGTACGAGTCTAAGACCTTAGCTATTAGGCCAGAGTACCAGTCTAAGACCTTAGCTATTAGGCCAGAGTAAGAGTTAAGACCTTAAACATTAGGCCAGAGTATGAGTCTAAGACCTTAGCTATTAGGCCAGAGTAAGAGTTAAGACCTTAACCATTAGGCCAGAGTACGAGTCTAAGACCTTAGCTATTCGGCCAGAGTAAGAGTTAAGACCTTAGCTATTAGGCCAGCGTAAGAGTTAAGACCTTAGCTATTAGGCCAGAGTAAGAGTTAAGACCTTAACCAGTAGGCCAAAGTAAGAGTTAAGACCTTAACCAGTAGGCCAGAGTAAGAGTCTAAGACCTTAGCTATTAGGCCAGAGTACGAGTCTAAGACCTTAGCTATTAGGCCAGAGTAAGAGTTAAGACCTTAACCAGTAGGCCAGAGTAAGAGTTAAGACCTTAATCATTAGGCCAGAGTACGACTCTAAAACCTTAGCAATTAGGCCAGAGTAAGAGTTAAGACCTTAACCATTAGGCCAGATTAAGAGTCTAATATTTTTGCTATTAGGCCAGAGTAAGAGTTAGGACCTTAGCTATTAGGCCAGAGTAAGAGTTAAGACCTTAACCAGTAGGCCAGAGTAAGAGTTAATACCTTAACCATTAGGCCAGAGTACGAGTCTAAGACCTTAGCTATTAGGCCAGAGTAAGAGTTAAGACCTTAACCAGTAGGCCAGAGTAAGAGTTAAGACCATAATCATTAGGCCAGAGTACGAGTCAAAAACCTTAGCTATTAGGCCAGAGTAAGAGTTAAGACCTTAGCTATTAGGCCAGAGTAAGAGTTAAGACCTTAACCAGTAGGCCAGAGTACGAGTCTAAGACCTTAGCTATTAGGCCAGAGTAAGAGTTAAGACCTTAACCAGTAGGCCAAAGTAAGAGTTAAGACCATAACCTGTAGGCCATAGTATGAGTCTAAGACCTTAACCAATAGGCCAGAGTAAGAGTTAAGACCTTAACCATTAGGCCAGAGTACGAGTCTAAGACTTTAGCTATTAGGCCAGAGTAAGAGTTAAGACCTTAACCAGTAGGCCAGAGTAAGAGTTAAGACCTTAACCATTAGGCCAGAGTACGAGTCTAAGACCTTAGCTATTAGGCCAGAGTAAGAGTTAAGACCTTAACCAGTAGGCCGGAGTAAGAGTTAAGACCTTAACCATTAGGCCAGAGTACGAGTCTAAGACCTTAGCTATTAGGCCAGAGTAAGAGTTAAGACCTTAGCTATTAGGCCAGAGTTCGAGTCTCAGACCTTAGCTATTAGGCCAGAGTAAGATTTAAGACCTTAGCTATTAGGCCAGAGTAAGAGTTAAGACCTTAACCAGTAGGCCAGGGTAGGAGTTAAGACCTTAACCAGTAGGCCAAAGTAAGAGTTAAGACCTTAACCAGTATTCCAGAGTAAGAGTTAAGACCTTGACCAGTAGGCCAGAGTACGAGTCTAAGACCTTAGCTATTAGGCCAGAGTACGAGTTAAGACCTTAACCAGTAGGTCAGAGTACGAGTCTAAGACCTTAGCTATTAGGCCAGAGTACCAGTCTAAGACCTTAGCTATTAGGCCAGAGTAAGAGTTAAGACCTTAAACATTAGGCCAGAGTATGAGTCTAAGACCTTAGCTATTAGGCCAGAGTAAGAGTTAAGACCTTAGCTATTAGGCCAGAGTAAGAGTTAAGACCTTAACCATTAGGCCAGAGTACGACTCTAAGACCTTAGCTATTCGGCCAGAGTAGGAGTTAAGACCTTAACCAGTAGGCCAGAGTAAGAGTAAAGACCTTAACCAGTAGGCCAGAGTAAGAGTCTAAGACCTTAGCTATTAGGCCAGAGTAAGAGTTAAGACCTTAGCTATTAGGCCAGAGTAAGAGTTAAGACCTTAACCAGTAGGCCAGAGTAAGAGTTAAGACCTTAACCAGTAGGCCAGAGTAAGAGTCCAAGACCTTAGCTATTAGGCCAGAGTAAGAGTTAAGACCTTAACCATTAGGCCAGAGTACGAGTCTAAGACCTTAGCTATTAGGCCAGAGTAAGAGTTAGGACCTTAGCTATTAGGCCAGAGTAAGAGTTAAGACCTTAACCATTAGGCCAGATTACGAGTCTAATACCTTTGCTATTAGGCCAGAATAAGAGTTAAGACCTTAGCTATTAGGCCAGAGTAGGAGTTAAGACCTTAACCAGTAGGCCAGAGTAAGAGTTAAGACCTTAACCATTAGGCCAGAGTACGAGTCTAAGCCCTTACCTATTAGGCCAGAGTAAGAGTTAAGACCTTAACCATTAGGCCAGAGTACGAGTCTAAGCCCTTACCTATTAGGCCAGAGTAAGAGTTAAGACCTTAACCAGTAGGCCAGAGTAAGAGTTAAAACCTTAACCATTAGGCCAGAGTATGAGTCTAAGACCTTAGCTATTAGGCCAGAGTAAGAGTTAAGACCTTAGCTATTAGGCCAGAGTAAGAGTTAAGACCTTAACCAGTAGGCCAGAGTAAGAGTTAAGACCTTAACCATTAGGCCAGAGTATGAGTCTAAGACCTTAGCTATTAGGCCAGAGTAAGAGTTAAGACCTTAGCTATTAGGCCAGAGTAAGAGTTAAGACCTTAACCAATAGGCCAGAGTAAGAGTTAAGACCTTAACCATTAGGCCAGAGTATGAGTCTAAGACTTTAGCTATTAGGCCAGAGTAAGAGTTAAGACCTTAACCAGTAGGCCAGAGTAAGAGTTAAGACCTTAACCATTAGGCCAGAGTACGAGTCTAAGACCTTAGCTATTAGGCCAGAGTAAGAGTTAAGACCTTAGCTATTAGGCCAGAGTACGAGTCTAAGACCTTAGCTTTTAGGCCAGAGTAAGATTTAAGACCTTAGCTATTAGGCCAGAGTAAGAGTTAAGACCTTAACCAGTAGGCCAGGGTAGGAGTTAAGACCTTAACCAGTAGGCAACAGTAAGAGTTAAGACCTTAACCAGTATTCCAGAGTAAGAGTTAAGACCTTGAACAGTAGGCCAGAGTACGAGTCTAAGACCTTGGCTATTAGGCCAGAGTACGAGTTAAGACCTTAACCAGTAGGTCAGAGTAAGAGTCTAAGACCTTAGCTATTAGGCCAGAGTACCAGTTTAAGACCTTAGCTATTAGGCCAGAGTAAGAGTTAAGACCTTAAACATTAGGCCAGAGTATGAGTCTAAGACCTTAGCTATTAGGCCAGAGTAAGAGTTAAGACCTTAGCTATTAGGCCAGAGTGAGAGTTAAGCCCTTAACCATTAGGCCAGAGTACAACTCTAAGACCTTAGCTATTCAGCCAGAGTAAGAGTTAAGACCTTAACCAGTAGGCCAGAGTAAGAGTTAAGACCTTAACCAGTAGGCCAGAGTCTAAGACCTTAGCTATTAGGCCTTAGTAAGAGTTAAGACCTTAACCATTAGGCCAGAGTACGAGTCTAAGACCTTAGCTATTAGGCCAGAGTAAGAGTTAGGACCTTAGCTATTAGGCCAGAGTAAGAGTTAAGACCTTAACCATTAGGCCAGATTGCGAGTCTAATACCTTTGCTATTAGGCCAGAGTAAGAGTTAAGACCTTAGCTATTAGGCCAGAGTAAGAGTTAAGACCTTAACCAGTAGGCCAGAGTAAGAGTTAAGACGTTAACCATTAGGCCAGAATACGAGTCTAAGCCCTTACCTATTAGGCCAGAGTAAGAGTTAAGACCTTAACCAGTAGGCCAGAGTAAGAGTTAAGACCTTAACCATTAGGCCAGAGTATGAGTCTAAGACCTTAGCTATTAGGCCAGAGTAAGAGTTAAGACCTTAGCTATTAGGCCAGAGTAAGAGTTAAGACCTTAACCAGTAGGCCAGAGTAGAAGTTAAGACCTTAACCAGTAGGCCAAAGTAAGAGTTAAGACCTTAACCAGTATTCCAGAGTAAGAGTTAAGACCTTGACCAGTAGGCCAGAGTACGAGTCTAAGACCTTAGCTATTAGGCCAGAGTACGAGTTAAGACCTTAACCAGTAGGTCAGAGTACGAGTCTAAGACCTTAGCTATTAGGCCAGAGTACCAGTCTAAGACCTTAGCTATTAGGCCAGAGTAAGAGTTAAGACCTTAAACATTAGGCCAGAGTATGAGTCTAAGACCTTAGCTATTAGGCCAGAGTAAAAGTTAAGACCTTAACCATTAGGCCAGAGTACGAGTCTAAGACCTTAGCTATTCGGCCAGAGTAAGACTTAAGACCTTAGCTATTAGGCCAGCGTAAGAGTTAAGACCTTAGCTATTAGGCCAGAGTAAGAGTTAAGACCTTAACCAGTAGGCCAAAGTAAGAGTTAAGACCTTAACCAGTAGGCCAGAGTAAGAGTCTAAGACCTTAGCTATTAGGCCAGAGTACGAGTCTAAGACCTTAGCTATTAGGCCAGAGTAAGAGTTAAGACCTTAACCAGTAGGCCAGAGTAAGAGTTAAGACCTTAACCATTAGGCCAGATTACGAGTCTAATACCTTTGCTATTAGGCCAGAATAAGAGTTAAGACCTTAGCTATTAGGCCAGAGTAAGAGTTAAGACCTTAACCATTAGGCCAGAGTATGAGTCTAAGACTTTAGCTATTAGGCCAGAGTAAGAGTTAAGACCTTAACCAGTAGGCCAGAGTAAGAGTTAAGACCTTAACCATTAGGCCAGAGTACGAGTCTAAGACCTTAGCTATTAGGCCAGAGTAAGAGTTAAGACCTTAGCTATTAGGCCAGAGTACGAGTCTAAGACCTTAGCTTTTAGGCCAGAGTAAGATTTAAGACCTTAGCTATTAGGCCAGAGTAAGAGTTAAGACCTTAACCAGTAGGCCAGGGTAGGAGTTAAGACCTTAACCAGTAGGCCACAGTAAGAGTTAAGACCTTAACCAGTATTCCAGAGTAAGAGTTAAGACCTTGAACAGTAGGCCAGAGTACGAGTCTAAGACCTTAGCTATTAGGCCAGAGTACGAGTTAAGACCTTAACCAGTAGGTCAGAGTAAGAGTCTAAGACCTTAGCTATTAGGCCAGAGTACCAGTCTAAGACCTTAGCTATTAGGCCAGAGTAAGAGTTAAGACCTTAAACATTAGGCCAGAGTATGAGTCTAAGACCTTAGCTATTAGGCCAGAGTAAGAGTTAAGACCTTAGCTATTAGGCGAGAGTAAGAGTTAAGCCCTTAACCATTAGGCCAGAGTACAACTCTAAGGCCTTAGCTATTCGGCCAGAGTAAGAGTTAAGACCTTAGGTATTAGGCCAGCGTAAGAGTTAAGACCTTAGCTATTAGGCCAGAGTTAAGACCTTAACCAGTAGGCCAGAGTAAGAGTTAAGACCTTAACCAGTAGGCCAGAGTAAGAGTCTAAGACCTTAGCTATTAGGCCAGAGTAAGAGTTAAGACCTTAACCATTAGGCCAGAGTACGAGTCTAAGATCTTAGCTATTAGGCCAGAGTAAGAGTTAGAACCTTAGCTATTAGGCCAGAGTAAGAGTTAAGACCTTAACCATTAGGCCAGATTACGAGTCTAATACCTTTGCTATTAGGCCAGAGTAAGAGTTAAGACCTTAACCAGTAGGCCAGAGTAAGAGTTAAGACCTTAACCATTAGGCCAGAGTACGAGTCTAAGCCCTTACCTTTTAGGCCAGAGTAAGAGTTAAGACCTTAACCAGTAGGCCAGAGTAAGAGTTAAGACCTTAACCATTAGGCCAGAGTATGAGTCTAAGACCTTAGCTATTAGGCCAGAGTAAGGGTTAAGACCTTAGCTATTAGGCCAGAGTAAGAGTTAAGACCTTAACCAGTAGGCCAGAGTAGAAGTTAAGACCTTAACCAGTAGGCCAAAGTAAGAGTTAAGACCTTAACCAGTATTCCAGAGTAAGAGTTAAGACCTTGACCAGTAGGCCAGAGTACGAGTCTAAGACCTTAGCTATTAGGCCAGAGTACGAGTTAAGACCTTAACCCGTAGGTCAGAGTACGAGTCTAAGACCTTAGCTATTAGGCCAGAGTACCAGTCTAAGACCTTAGCTATTAGGCCAGAGTAAGAGTTAAGACCTTAAACATTAGGCCAGAGTATGAGTCTAAGACCTTAGCTATTAGGCCAGAGTAAGAGTTAAGACCTTAACCATTAGGCCAGAGTACAATTCTAAGACCTTAGCTATTCGGCCAGAGTAAGAGTTAAGACCTTAGCTATTAGGCCAGCGTAAGAGTTAAGACCTTAGCTATTAGGCCAGAGTAAGAGTTAAGACCTTAACCAGTAGGCCAGAGTAAGAGCTAAGACCTTAACCATTAGGCCAGAGTATGAGTCTAAGACCTTAGCTATTAGGCCAGAGTAAGAGTTAAGACCTTAGCTATTAGGCCAGAGTAAGAGTTAAGACCTTAACCAATAGGCCAGAGTAAGAGTTAAGACCTTAACCATTAGGCCAGAGTATGAGTCTAAGACTTTAGCTATTAGGCCAGAGTAAGAGTTAAGACCTTAACCAGTAGGCCAGAGTAAGAGTTAAGACCTTAACCATTAGGCCAGATTACGAGTCTAATACCTTTGCTATTAGGCCAGAATAAGAGTTAAGACCTTAGCTATTAGGCCAGAGTAAGAGTTAAGACCTTAACCATTAGGCCAGAGTATGAGTCTAAGACTTTAGCTATTAGGCCAGAGTAAAAGTTAAGACCTTAACCAGTAGGCCAGAGTAAGAGTTAAGACCTTAACCATTAGGCCAGAGTACGAGTCTAAGACCTTAGCTATTAGGCCAGAGTAAGAGTTAAGACCTTAGCTATTAGGCCAGAGTACGAGTCTAAGACCTTAGCTTTTAGGCCAGAGTAAGATTTAAGACCTTAGCTATTAGGCCAGAGTAAGAGTTAAGACCTTAACCAGTAGGCCAGGGTAGGAGTTAAGACCTTAACCAGTAGGCCACAGTAAGAGTTAAGACCTTAACCAGTATTCCAGAGTAAGAGTTAAGACCTTGAACAGTAGGCCAGAGTACGAGTCTAAGACCTTAGCTATTAGGCCAGAGTACGAGTTAAGACCTTAACCAGTAGGTCAGAGTAAGAGTCTAAGACCTTAGCTATTAGGCCAGAGTACCAGTCTAAGACCTTAGCTATTAGGCCAGAGTAAGAGTTAAGACCTTAAACATTAGGCCAGAGTATGAGTCTAAGACCTTAGCTATTAGGCCAGAGTAAGAGTTAAGACCTTAGCTATTAGGCGAGAGTAAGAGTTAAGCCCTTAACCATTAGGCCAGAGTACAACTCTAAGGCCTTAGCTATTCGGCCAGAGTAAGAGTTAAGACCTTAGGTATTAGGCCAGCGTAAGAGTTAAGACCTTAGCTATTAGGCCAGAGTTAAGACCTTAACCAGTAGGCCAGAGTAAGAGTTAAGACCTTAACCAGTAGGCCAGAGTAAGAGTCTAAGACCTTAGCTATTAGGCCAGAGTAAGAGTTAAGACCTTAACCATTAGGCCAGAGTACGAGTCTAAGATCTTAGCTATTAGGCCAGAGTAAGAGTTAGAACCTTAGCTATTAGGCCAGAGTAAGAGTTAAGACCTTAACCATTAGGCCAGATTACGAGTCTAATACCTTTGCTATTAGGCCAGAGTAAGAGTTAAGACCTTAACTAGTAGGCCAGAGTAAGAGTTAAGACCTTAACCATTAGGCCAGAGTACGAGTCTAAGCCCTTACCTTTTAGGCCAGAGTAAGAGTTAAGACCTTAACCAGTAGGCCAGAGTAAGAGTTAAGACCTTAACCATTAGGCCAGAGTATGAGTCTAAGACCTTAGCTATTAGGCCAGAGTAAGGGTTAAGACCTTAGCTATTAGGCCAGAGTAAGAGTTAAGACCTTAACCAGTAGGCCAGAGTAGAAGTTAAGACCTTAACCAGTAGGCCAAAGTAAGAGTTAAGACCTTAACCAGTATTCCAGAGTAAGAGTTAAGACCTTGACCAGTAGGCCAGAGTACGAGTCTAAGACCTTAGCTATTAGGCCAGAGTACGAGTTAAGACCTTAACCCGTAGGTCAGAGTACGAGTCTAAGACCTTAGCTATTAGGCCAGAGTACCAGTCTAAGACCTTAGCTATTAGGCCAGAGTAAGAGTTAAGACCTTAAACATTAGGCCAGAGTATGAGTCTAAGACCTTAGCTATTAGGCCAGAGTAAGAGTTAAGACCTTAACCATTAGGCCAGAGTACAATTCTAAGACCTTAGCTATTCGGCCAGAGTAAGAGTTAAGACCTTAGCTATTAGGCCAGCGTAAGAGTTAAGACCTTAGCTATTAGGCCAGAGTAAGAGTTAAGACCTTAACCAGTAGGCCAGAGTAAGAGCTAAGACCTTAACCATTAGGCCAGAGTATGAGTCTAAGACCTTAGCTATTAGGCCAGAGTAAGAGTTAAGACCTTAGCTATTAGGCCAGAGTAAGAGTTAAGACCTTAACCAATAGGCCAGAGTAAGAGTTAAGACCTTAACCATTAGGCCAGAGTATGAGTCTAAGACTTTAGCTATTAGGCCAGAGTAAGAGTTAAGACCTTAACCAGTAGGCCAGAGTAAGAGTTAAGACCTTAACCATTAGGCCAGAGTACGAGTCTAAGACCTTAGCTATTAGGCCAGAGTAAGAGTTAAGACCTTAGCTATTAGGCCAGAGTACGAGTCTAAGACCTTAGCTTTTAGGCCAGAGTAAGATTTAAGACCTTAGCTATTAGGCCAGAGTAAGAGTTAAGACCTTAACCAGTAGGCCAGGGTAGGAGTTAAGACCTTAACCAGTAGGCAACAGTAAGAGTTAAGACCTTAACCAGTATTCCAGAGTAAGAGTTAAGACCTTGAACAGTAGGCCAGAGTACGAGTCTAAGACCTTAGCTATTAGGCCAGAGTACGAGTTAAGACCTTAACCAGTAGGTCAGAGTAAGAGTCTAAGACCTTAGCTATTAGGCCAGAGTACCAGTTTAAGACCTTAGCTATTAGGCCAGAGTAAGAGTTAAGACCTTAAACATTAGGCCAGAGTATGAGTCTAAGACCTTAGCTATTAGGCCAGAGTAAGAGTTAAGACATTAGCTATTAGGCCAGAGTGAGAGTTAAGCCCTTAACCATTAGGCCAGAGTACAACTCTAAGACCTTAGCTATTCGGCCAGAGTAAGAGTTAAGACCTTAGGTATTAGGCCAGCGTAAGAGTTAAGACCTTAGCTATTAGGCCAGAGTTAAGACCTTAACCAGTAGGCCAGAGTAAGAGTTAAGACCTTAACCAGTAGGCCAGAGTAAGAGTCTAAGACCTTAGCTATTAGGCCAGAGTAAGAGTTAAGACCTTAACCATTAGGCCAGAGTACGAGTCTAAGACCTTAGCTATTAGGCCAGAGTAAGAGTTAGGACCTTAGCTATTAGGCCAGAGTAAGAGTTAAGACCTTAACCATTAGGCCAGATTACGAGTCTAATACCTTTGCTATTAGGCCAGAGTAAGAGTTAAGACCTTAGCTATTAGGCCAGAGTAAGAGTTAAGACCTTAACCAGTAGGCCAGAGTAAGAGTTAAGACCTTAACCATTTGGCCAGAGTACGAGTCTAAGCCCTTACCTATTAGGCCAGAGTAAGAGTTAAGACCTTAACCAGTAGGCCAGAGTAAGAGTTAAGACCTTAACCATTAGGCCAGAGTATGAGTCTAAGACCTTAGCTATTAGGCCAGAGTAAGAGTTAAGACCTTAGCTATTAGGCCAGAGTAAGAGTTAAGACCTTAACCAGTAGGCCAGAGTAGAAGTTAAGACCTTAACCAGTAGGCCAAAGTAAGAGTTAAGACCGTAACCAGTATTCCAGAGTAAGAGTTAAGACCTTGACCAGTAGGCCAGAGTACGAGTCTAAGACCTTAGCTATTAGGCCAGAGTACGAGTTAAGACCTTAACCCGTAGGTCAGAGTACGAGTCTAAGACCTTAGCTATTAGGCCAGAGTACCAGTCTAAGACCTTAGCTATTAGGCCAGAGTAAGAGTTAAGACCTTAAACATTAGGCCAGAGTATGAGTCTAAGACCTTAGCTATTAGGCCAGAGTAAGAGTTAAGACCTTAACCATTAGGCCAGAGTACGATTCTAAGACCTTAGCTATTCGGCCAGAGTAAGAGTTAAGACCTTAGCTATTAGGCCAGCGTAAGAGTTAAGACCTTAGCTATTAGGCCAGAGTAAGAGTTAAGACCTTAACCAGTAGGCCAGAGTAAGAGTTAAGACCTTAACCATTAGGCCAGAGTATGAGTCTAAGACCTTAGCTATTAGGCCAGAGTAAGAGTTAAGACCTTAGCTATTAGGCCAGAGTAAGAGTTAAGACCTTAACCAATAGGCCAGAGTAAGAGTTAAGACCTTAACCATTAGGCCAGAGTATGAGTCTAAGACTTTAGCTATTAGGCCAGAGTAAGAGTTAAGACCTTAACCAGTAGGCCAGAGTAAGAGTTAAGACCTTAACCATTAGGCCAGAGTACGAGTCTAAGACCTTAGCTATTAGGCCAGAGTAAGAGTTAAGACCTTAGCTATTAGGCCAGAGTACGAGTCTAAGACCTTGCTTTTAGGCCAGAGTAAGATTTAAGACCTTAGATATTAGGCCAGAGTAAGAGTTAAGACCTTAACCAGTAGGCCAGGGTAGGAGTTAAGACCTTAACCAGTAGGCAACAGTAAGAGTTAAGACCTTAACCAGTATTCCAGAGTAAGAGTTAAGACCTTGAACAGTAGGCCAGAGTACGAGTCTAAGACCTTAGCTATTAGGCCAGAGTACGAGTTAAGACCTTAACCAGTAGGTCAGAGTAAGAGTCTAAGACCTTAGCTATTAGGCCAGAGTACCAGTTTAAGACCTTAGCTATTAGGCCAGAGTAAGAGTTAAGACCTTAAACATTAGGCCAGAGTATGAGTCTAAGACCTTAGCTATTAGGCCAGAGTAAGAGTTAAGACCTTAGCTATTAGGCCAGAGTGAGAGTTAAGCCCTTAACCATTAGGCCAGAGTACAACTCTAAGACCTTAGCTATTCGGCCAGAGTAAGAGTTAAGACCTTAGGAATTAGGCCAGCGTAAGTGTTAAGACCTTAGCTATTAGGCCAGAGTAAGAGTTAAGACCTTAACCAGTAGGCCAGAGTAAGAGTTAAGACCTTAACCAGTAGGCCAGAGTAAGAGTCTAAGACCTTAGCTATTAGGCCAGAGTAAGAGTTAAGACCTTAACCATTAGGCCAGAGTACGAGTCTAAGACCTTAGCTATTAGGCCAGAGTAAGAGTTAGGACCTTAGCTATTAGGCCAGAGTGAGAGTTAAGACCTTAACCATTAGGCCAGATTACGAGTCTAATACCTTTGCTATTAGGCCAGAGTAAGAGTTAAGACCTTAGCTATTAGGCCAGAGTAAGAGTTAAGACCTTAACCAGTAGGCCAGAGTAAGAGTTAAGACCTTAACCATTAGGCCAGAGTACGAGTCTAAGCCCTTACCTATTAGGCCAGAGTAAGAGTTAAGACCTTAACCAGTAGGCCAGAGTAAGAGTTAAGACCTTAACCATTAGGCCAGAGTATGAGTCTAAGACCTTAGCTATTAGGCCAGAGTAAGAGTTAAGACCTTAGCTATTAGACAAGAGTAAGAGTTAAGACCTTAACCAGTAGGCCAGAGTAGAAGTTAAGACCTTAACCAGTAGGCCAAAGTAAGAGTTAAGACCTTAACCAGTATTCCAGAGTAAGAGTTAAGACCTTGACCAGTAGGCCAGAGTACGAGTCTAAGACCTTAGCTATTAGGCCAGAGTACGAGTTAAGACCTTAACCAGTAGGTCAGAGTACGAGTCTAAGACCTTAGCTATTAGGCCAGAGTACCAGTCTAAGACCTTAGCTATTAGGCCAGAGTAAGAGTTAAGACCTTAAACATTAGGCCAGAGTATGAGTCTAAGACCTTAGCTATTAGGCCAGAGTAAGAGTTAAGACCTTAGCTATTAGGCGAGAGTAAGAGTTAAGCCCTTAACCATTAGGCCAGAGTACAACTCTAAGGCCTTAGCTATTCGGCCAGAGTAAGAGTTAAGACCTTAGGTATTAGGCCAGCGTAAGAGTTAAGACCTTAGCTATTAGGCCAGAGTTAAGACCTTAACCAGTAGGCCAGAGTAAGAGTTAAGACCTTAACCAGTAGGCCAGAGTAAGAGTCTAAGACCTTAGCTATTAGGCCAGAGTAAGAGTTAAGACCTTAACCATTAGGCCAGAGTACGAGTCTAAGATCTTAGCTATTAGGCCAGAGTAAGAGTTAGAACCTTAGCTATTAGGCCAGAGTAAGAGTTAAGACCTTAACCATTAGGCCAGATTACGAGTCTAATACCTTTGCTATTAGGCCAGAGTAAGAGTTAAGACCTTAACTAGTAGGCCAGAGTAAGAGTTAAGACCTTAACCATTAGGCCTGAGTACGAGTCTAAGCCCTTACCTTTTAGGCCAGAGTAAGAGTTAAGACCTTAACCAGTAGGCCAGAGTAAGAGTTAAGACCTTAACCATTAGGCCAGAGTATGAGTCTAAGACCTTAGCTATTAGGCCAGAGTAAGGGTTAAGACCTTAGCTATTAGGCCAGAGTAAGAGTTAAGACCTTAACCAGTAGGCCAGAGTAGAAGTTAAGACCTTAACCAGTAGGCCAAAGTAAGAGTTAAGACCTTAACCAGTATTCCAGAGTAAGAGTTAAGACCTTGACCAGTAGGCCAGAGTACGAGTCTAAGACCTTAGCTATTAGGCCAGAGTACGAGTTAAGACCTTAACCCGTAGGTCAGAGTACGAGTCTAAGACCTTAGCTATTAGGCCAGAGTACCAGTCTAAGACCTTAGCTATTAGGCCAGAGTAAGAGTTAAGACCTTAAACATTAGGCCAGAGTATGAGTCTAAGACCTTAGCTATTAGGCCAGAGTAAGAGTTAAGACCTTAACCATTAGGCCAGAGTACAATTCTAAGACCTTAGCTATTCGGCCAGAGTAAGAGTTAAGACCTTAGCTATTAGGCCAGCGTAAGAGTTAAGACCTTAGCTATTAGGCCAGAGTAAGAGTTAAGACCTTAACCAGTAGGCCAGAGTAAGAGCTAAGACCTTAACCATTAGGCCAGAGTATGAGTCTAAGACCTTAGCTATTAGGCCAGAGTAAGAGTTAAGACCTTAGCTATTAGGCCAGAGTAAGAGTTAAGACCTTAACCAATAGGCCAGAGTAAGAGTTAAGACCTTAACCATTAGGCCAGAGTATGAGTCTAAGACTTTAGCTATTAGGCCAGAGTAAGAGTTAAGACCTTAACCAGTAGGCCAGAGTAAGAGTTAAGACCTTAACCATTAGGCCAGAGTACGAGTCTAAGACCTTAGCTATTAGGCCAGAGTAAGAGTTAAGACCTTAGCTATTAGGCCAGAGTACGAGTCTAAGACCTTAGCTTTTAGGCCAGAGTAAGATTTAAGACCTTAGCTATTAGGCCAGAGTAAGAGTTAAGACCTTAACCAGTAGGCCAGGGTAGGAGTTAAGACCTTAACCAGTAGGCAACAGTAAGAGTTAAGACCTTAACCAGTATTCCAGAGTAAGAGTTAAGACCTTGAACAGTAGGCCAGAGTACGAGTCTAAGACCTTAGCTATTAGGCCAGAGTACGAGTTAAGACCTTAACCAGTAGGTCAGAGTAAGAGTCTAAGACCTTAGCTATTAGTCCAGAGTACCAGTTTAAGACCTTAGCTATTAGGCCAGAGTAAGAGTTAAGACCTTAAACATTAGGCCAGAGTATGAGTCTAAGACCTTAGCTATTAGGCCAGAGTAAGAGTTAAGACCTTAGCTATTAGGCCAGAGTGAGAGTTAAGCCCTTAACCATTAGGCCAGAGTACAACTCTAAGACCTTAGCTATTCAGCCAGAGTAAGAGTTAAGACCTTAGGTATTAGGCCAGCGTAAGAGTTAAGACCTTAGCTATTAGGCCAGAGTTAAGACCTTAACCAGTAGGCCAGAGTAAGAGTTAAGACCTTAACCAGTAGGCCAGAGTAAGAGTCTAAGACCTTAGCTATTAGGCCAGAGTAAGAGTTAAGACCTTAACCATTAGGCCAGAGTACGAGTCTAAGACCTTAGCTATTAGGCCAGAGTAAGAGTTAGGACCTTAGCTATTAGGCCAGAGTAAGAGTTAAGACCTTAACCATTAGGCCAGATTACGAGTCTAATACCTTTGCTATTAGGCCAGAGTAAGAGTTAAGACCTTAACCAGTAGGCCAGAGTAAGAGTTAAGACCTTAACCATTTGGCCAGAGTACGAGTCTAAGCCCTTACCTATTAGGCCAGAGTAAGAGTTAAGACCTTAACCAGTAGGCCAGAGTAAGAGTTAAGACCTTAACCATTAGGCCAGAGTATGAGTCTAAGACCTTAGCTATTAGGCCAGAGTAAGAGTTAAGACCTTAGCTATTAGGCCAGAGTAAGAGTTAAGACCTTAACCAGTAGGCCAGAGTAGAAGTTAAGACCTTAACCAGTAGGCCAAAGTAAGAGTTAAGACCGTAACCAGTATTCCAGAGTAAGAGTTAAGACCTTGACCAGTAGGCCAGAGTACGAGTCTAAGACCTTAGCTATTAGGCCAGAGTACGAGTTAAGACCTTAACCCGTAGGTCAGAGTACGAGTCTAAGACCTTAGCTATTAGGCCAGAGTACCAGTCTAAGACCTTAGCTATTAGGCCAGAGTAAGAGTTAAGACCTTAAACATTAGGCCAGAGTATGAGTCTAAGACCTTAGCTATTAGGCCAGAGTAAGAGTTAAGACCTTAACCATTAGGCCAGAGTACGATTCTAAGACCTTAGCTATTCGGCCAGAGTAAGAGTTAAGACCTTAGCTATTAGGCCAGCGTAAGAGTTAAGACCTTAGCTATTAGGCCAGAGTAAGAGTTAAGACCTTAACCAGTAGGCCAGAGTAAGAGTTAAGACCTTAACCATTAGGCCAGAGTATGAGTCTAAGACCTTAGCTATTAGGCCAGAGTAAGAGTTAAGACCTTAGCTATTAGGCCAGAGTAAGAGTTAAGACCTTAACCAATAGGCCAGAGTAAGAGTTAAGACCTTAACCATTAGGCCAGAGTATGAGTCTAAGACTTTAGCTATTAGGCCAGAGTAAGAGTTAAGACCTTAACCAGTAGGCCAGAGTAAGAGTTAAGACCTTAACCATTAGGCCAGAGTACGAGTCTAAGACCTTAGCTATTAGGCCAGAGTAAGAGTTAAGACCTTAGCTATTAGGCCAGAGTACGAGTCTAAGACCTTGCTTTTAGGCCAGAGTAAGATTTAAGACCTTAGATATTAGGCCAGAGTAAGAGTTAAGACCTTAACCAGTAGGCCAGGGTAGGAGTTAAGACCTTAACCAGTAGGCAACAGTAAGAGTTAAGACCTTAACCAGTATTCCAGAGTAAGAGTTAAGACCTTGAACAGTAGGCCAGAGTACGAGTCTAAGACCTTAGCTATTAGGCCAGAGTACGAGTTAAGACCTTAACCAGTAGGTCAGAGTAAGAGTCTAAGACCTTAGCTATTAGGCCAGAGTACCAGTTTAAGACCTTAGCTATTAGGCCAGAGTAAGAGTTAAGACCTTAAACATTAGGCCAGAGTATGAGTCTAAGACCTTAGCTATTAGGCCAGAGTAAGAGTTAAGACCTTAGCTATTAGGCCAGAGTGAGAGTTAAGCCCTTAACCATTAGGCCAGAGTACAACTCTAAGACCTTAGCTATTCGGCCAGAGTAAGAGTTAAGACCTTAGGAATTAGGCCAGCGTAAGTGTTAAGACCTTAGCTATTAGGCCAGAGTAAGAGTTAAGACCTTAACCAGTAGGCCAGAGTAAGAGTTAAGACCTTAACCAGTAGGCCAGAGTAAGAGTCTAAGACCTTAGCTATTAGGCCAGAGTAAGAGTTAAGACCTTAACCATTAGGCCAGAGTACGAGTCTAAGACCTTAGCTATTAGGCCAGAGTAAGAGTTAGGACCTTAGCTATTAGGCCAGAGTGAGAGTTAAGACCTTAACCATTAGGCCAGATTACGAGTCTAATACCTTTGCTATTAGGCCAGAGTAAGAGTTAAGACCTTAGCTATTAGGCCAGAGTAAGAGTTAAGACCTTAACCAGTAGGCCAGAGTAAGAGTTAAGACCTTAACCATTAGGCCAGAGTACGAGTCTAAGCCCTTACCTATTAGGCCAGAGTAAGAGTTAAGACCTTAACCAGTAGGCCAGAGTAAGAGTTAAGACCTTAACCATTAGGCCAGAGTATGAGTCTAAGACCTTAGCTATTAGGCCAGAGTAATAGTTAAGACCTTAGCTATTAGACAAGAGTAAGAGTTAAGACCTTAACCAGTAGGCCAGAGTAGAAGTTAAGACCTTAACCAGTAGGCCAAAGTAAGAGTTAAGACCTTAACCAGTATTCCAGAGTAAGAGTTAAGACCTTGACCAGTAGGCCAGAGTACGAGTCTAAGACCTTAGCTATTAGGCCAGAGTACGAGTTAAGACCTTAACCAGTAGGTCAGAGTACGAGTCTAAGACCTTAGCTATTAGGCCAGAGTACCAGTCTAAGACCTTAGCTATTAGGCCAGAGTAAGAGTTAAGACCTTAAACATTAGGCCAGAGTATGAGTCTAAGACCTTAGCTATTAGGCCAGAGTAAGAGTTAAGACCTTAACCATTAGGCCAGAGTACGAGTCTAAGACCTTAGCTATTCGGCCAGAGTAAGAGTTAAGACCTTAGCTATTAGGCCAGCGTAAGAGTTAAGACCTTAGCTATTAGGCCAGAGTAAGAGTTAAGACCTTAACCAGTAGGCCAAAGTAAGAGTTAAGACCTTAACCAGTAGGCCAGAGTAAGAGTCTAAGACCTTAGCTATTAGGCCAGAGTACGAGTCTAAGACCTTAGCTATTAGGCCAGAGTAAGAGTTAAGACCTTAACCAGTAGGCCAGAGTAAGAGTTAAGACCTTAATCATTAGGCCAGAGTACGAGTCTAAAACCTTAGCAATTAGGCCAGAGTAAGAGTTAAGACCTTAACCATTAGGCCAGATTAAGAGTCTAATATCTTTGCTATTAGGCCAGAATAAGAGTTAGGACCTTAGCTATTAGGCCAGAGTAAGAGTTAAGACCTTAACCAGTAGGCCAGAGTAAGAGTTAATACCTTATTCATTAGGCCAGAGTACGAGTCTAAGACCTTAGCTATTAGGCCAGAGTAAGAGTTAAGACCTTAACCAGTAGGCCAGAGTAAGAGTTAAGACCATAATCATTAGGCCAGAGTACGAGTCAAAAACCTTAGCTATTAGGCCAGAGTAAGAGTTAAGACCTTAGCTATTAGGCCAGAGTAAGAGTTAAGACCTTAACCAGTAGGCCAGAGTACGAGTCTAAGACCTTAGCTATTAGGCCAGAGTAAGAGTTAAGACCTTAACCAGTAGGCCAAAGTAAGAGTTAAGACCATAACCTGTAGGCCATAGTATGAGTCTAAGACCTTAGCTATTAGGCCAGAGTAAGAGTTAAGACCTTAGCTATTAGGCCAGAGTAAGAGTTAAGACCTTAACCATTAGGCCAGATTACGAGTCTAAGATCTTTGCTATTAGGCCATAGTAAGATTTAAGACCTTAGCTATTAGGCCAGAGTAAGAGTTAAGACCTTAACCAGTAGGCCAGAGT
The DNA here is from genome assembly GCF_964204655.1 of Triturus cristatus. Classification (NCBI taxonomy): domain Eukaryota; kingdom Metazoa; phylum Chordata; class Amphibia; order Caudata; family Salamandridae; genus Triturus; species Triturus cristatus. The sequence continues at coordinate 1,097,716,040 of NC_140589.1, read as the reverse complement.
AAGAGTTAAGACCTTAACCATTAGGCCAGAGTACGAGTCTAAGACCTTAGCTATTAGGCCAGAGTAAGAGTTAAGACCTTAACCAGTAGGCCAGAGTAAGAGTTAAGACCTTAACCTGTGGGCCATAGTACGATTCTAAGACCTTAGCTATTAGGCCAGAGTAAGAGTTAAGACCTTAACCAGTAGGCCAGAGTGAGAGTTAAGACCTTAACCTGTAGGCCATAGTAAGAGTCTAAGACCTTTGCTATTCGGCCAGAGTAAGAGTTAAGACCTTAGGTATTAGGCCAGAGTACGCGTCTAAGCCCTTAGCTATTAGGCCAGAGTAAGAGTTAAGACCTTAACCAGTAGGCCAGAGTAAGAGTTAAGACCTTAACCATTAGGCCAGAGTACGAGTCTAAGACCTTAGCTATTAGGCCAGAGTAAGAGTTAAGACCTTATCAATTAGGCCAGAGTAAGAGTTAAGACCTTAGCTATTAGGCCAGAGTAAGAGTTAAGACCTTAGTTATTAGGCCAGAGTAAGAGTTAAGACCTTAACCAATAGGCCAGAGTAAGAGTTAAGACCTTAACCATTAGGCCAGAGTACGAGTCTAAGACCTTAGCTATTAGTCCAGAGTAAGAGTTAAGACCTTAACCAATAGGCCAGAGTAAGAGTTAAGACCTTAACCATTAGGCCAGAGTACGAGTCTAAGACCTTAGCTATTAGGCCAGAGTAAGAGTTAAGACCTTTACCAGTAGTCCAGAGTAAGAGTTAAGACCTTAACCATTAGGCCAGAGTACGAGTCTAAGACATTAGCTATTAGGCCAGAATAAGAGTTAAGACCTTAACCAGTAGGCCAGAGTAAGAGTTAAGACCTTAACCATTAGTCCAGAGTACGAGTCTAAGACCTTAGCTATTAGCCCAGAGTAAGAGTTAAGACCTTAACCATTAGGCCAGATTACGAGTCTAATACCTTTGCTTTTAGGCCAGAGTAAGAGTTAAGACCTTAACTATTAGGCCAGAGTAAGAGTTAAGACCATAACCAGTAGGCCAGAGTAAGAGTTAAGACCTTAACCATTAGGCCAGAGTACGAGTCTAAGCCCTTACCTATTAGGCCAGAGTAAGAGTTAAGACCTTAACCAGTAGGCCAGAGTAAGAGTTAAGGCCTTAACCATTAGGCCAGAGTATGAGTTAAGACCTTAACTATTAGGCCAGAGTAGGAGTTAAGACATTAGCTATTAGGCCAGAGTAAGAGTTAAGACCTTAGTTATTAGGCCAGAGTAAGAGTTAAGACCTTAACCAATAGGCCAGAGTAAGAGTTAAGACCTTAACCATTAGGCCAGAGTACGAGTCTAAGACTTTAGCTATTAGGCCAGAGTAAGAGTTAAGACCTTAACCAGTAGGCCAGAGTAAGAGTTAAGACCTTAACCATTAGGCCAGAGTACGAGTCTAAGACCTTAGCTATTAGGCCAGAGTAAGAGTTAAGACCTTAACCAGTAGGCCGGAGTAAAAGTTAAGACCTTAACCATTAGGCCAGAGTACGAGTCTAAGACCTTAGCTATTAGGCCAGAGTAAGAGTTAAGACCTTAGCTATTAGGCCAGAGTTCGAGTCTCAGACCTTAGCTATTAGGCCAGAGTAAGATTTAAGACCTTAGCTATTAGGCCAGAGTAAGAGTTAAGACCTTAACCAGTAGGCCAGGGTTGGAGTTAAGACCTTAACCAGTAGGCCAAAGTAAGAGTTAAGACCTTAACCAGTATTCCAGAGTAAGAGTTAAGACCTTGACCAGTAGGCCAGAGTTCGAGTCTAAGACCTTAGCTATCAGGCCAGAGTACGAGTTAAGACCTTAACCAGTAGGTCAGAGTACGAGTCTAAGACCTTAGCTATTAGGCCAGAGTACCAGTCTAAGACCTTAGCTATTAGGCCAGAGTAAGAGTTAAGACCTTAAACATTAGGCCAGAGTATGAGTCTAAGACCTTAGCTATTAGGCCAGAGTAAGAGTTAAGACCTTAGCTATTAGGCCAGAGTAAGAGTTAAGACCTTAACCATTAGGCCAGAGTACGACTCTAAGACCTTAGCTATTCGGCCAGAGTAGGAGTTAAGACCTTAACCAGTAGGCCAGAGTAAGAGTTAAGACCTTAACCAGTAGGCCAGAGTAAGAGTCTAAGACCTTAGCTATTAGGCCAGTATAAGAGTTAAGACCTTAGCTATTAGGCCAGAGTAAGAGTTAAGACCTTAACCAGTAGGCCAGAGTAAGAGTTAAGACCTTAACCAGTAGGCCAGAGTAAGAGTCTAAGACCTTAGCTATTAGGCCAGAGTAAGAGTTAAGACCTTAACCATTAGGCCAGAGTATGAGTCTAAGACCTTAGCTATTAGGCCAGAGTAAGAGTTAGGACCTTAGCTATTAGGCCAGAGTAAGAGTTAAGACCTTAACCATTAGGCCAGATTACGAGTCTAATACCTTTGCTATTAGGCCAGAATAAGAGTTAAGACCTTAGCTATTAGGCCAGAGTAGGAGTTAAGACCTTAACCAGTAGGCCAGAGTAAGAGTTAAGACCTTAACCATTAGGCCAGAGTACGAGTCTAAGCCCTTACCTATTAGGCCAGAGTAAGAGTTAAGACCTTAACCAGTAGGCCAGAGTAAGAGTTAAGACCTTAACCATTAGGCCAGAGTACGAGTCTAAGCCCTTACCTATTAGGCCAGAGTAAGAGTTAAGACCTTAACCAGTAGGCCAGAGTAAGAGTTAAAACCTTAACCATTAGGCCAGAGTATGAGTCTAAGACCTTAGCTATTAGGCCAGAGTAAGAGTTAAGACCTTAGCTATTAGGCCAGAGTAAGAGTTAAGACCTTAACCAGTAGGCCAGAGTAAGAGTTAAGACCTTAACCATTAGGCCAGAGTATGAGTCTAAGACCTTAGCTATTAGGCCAGAGTAAGAGTTAAGACCTTAGCTATTAGGCCAGAGTAAGAGTTAAGACCTTAACCAATAGGCCAGAGTAAGAGTTAAGACCTTAACCATTAGGCCAGAGTATGAGTCTAAGACTTTAGCTATTAGGCCAGAGTAAGAGTTAAGACCTTAGCTATTAGGCCAGAGTAAGAGTTAAGACCTTAACCAGTAGGCCAGGGTAGGAGTTAAGACCTTAACCAGTAGGCAACAGTAAGAGTTAAGACCTTAACCAGTATTCCAGAGTAAGAGTTAAGACCTTGAACAGTAGGCCAGAGTACGAGTCTAAGACCTTGGCTATTAGGCCAGAGTACGAGTTAAGACCTTAACCAGTAGGTCAGAGTAAGAGTCTAAGACCTTAGCTATTAGGCCAGAGTAAGAGTTAAGACCTTAGCTATTAGGCGAGAGTAAGAGTTAAGCCCTTAACCATTAGGCCAGAGTACAACTCTAAGGCCTTAGCTATTCGGCCAGAGTAAGAGTTAAGACCTTAGGTATTAGGCCAGCGTAAGAGTTAAGACCTTAGCTATTAGGCCAGAGTTAAGACCTTAACCAGTAGGCCAGAGTAAGAGTTAAGACCTTAACCAGTAGGCCAGAGTAAGAGTCTAAGACCTTAGCTATTAGGCCAGAGTAAGAGTTAAGACCTTAACCATTAGGCCAGAGTACGAGTCTAAGATCTTAGCTATTAGGCCAGAGTAAGAGTTAGAACCTTAGCTATTAGGCCAGAGTAAGAGTTAAGACCTTAACCATTAGGCCAGATTACGAGTCTAATACCTTTGCTATTAGGCCAGAGTAAGAGTTAAGACCTTAACCAGTAGGCCAGAGTAAGAGTTAAGACCTTAACCATTAGGCCAGAGTACGAGTCTAAGCCCTTACCTTTTAGGCCAGAGTAAGAGTTAAGACCTTAACCAGTAGGCCAGAGTAAGAGTTAAGACCTTAACCATTAGGCCAGAGTATGAGTCTAAGACCTTAGCTATTAGGCCAGAGTAAGGGTTAAGACCTTAGCTATTAGGCCAGAGTAAGAGTTAAGACCTTAACCAGTAGGCCAGAGTAGAAGTTAAGACCTTAACCAGTAGGCCAAAGTAAGAGTTAAGACCTTAACCAGTATTCCAGAGTAAGAGTTAAGACCTTGACCAGTAGGCCAGAGTACGAGTCTAAGACCTTAGCTATTAGGCCAGAGTACGAGTTAAGACCTTAACCCGTAGGTCAGAGTACGAGTCTAAGACCTTAGCTATTAGGCCAGAGTACCAGTCTAAGACCTTAGCTATTAGGCCAGAGTAAGAGTTAAGACCTTAAACATTAGGCCAGAGTATGAGTCTAAGACCATAGCTATTAGGCCAGAGTAAGAGTTAAGACCTTAACCATTAGGCCAGAGTACAATTCTAAGACCTTAGCTATTCGGCCAGAGTAAGAGTTAAGACCTTAGCTATTAGGCCAGCGTAAGAGTTAAGACCTTAGCTATTAGGCCAGAGTAAGAGTTAAGACCTTAACCAGTAGGCCATAGTAAGAGCTAAGACCTTAACCATTAGGCCAGAGTATGAGTCTAAGACCTTAGCTATTAGGCCAGAGTAAGAGTTAAGACCTTAGCTATTAGGCCAGAGTAAGAGTTAAGACCTTAACCAATAGGCCAGAGTAAGAGTTAAGACCTTAACCATTAGGCCAGAGTATGAGTCTAAGACTTTAGCTATTAGGCCAGAGTAAGAGTTAAGACCTTAACCAGTAGGCCAGAGTAAGAGTTAAGACCTTAACCATTAGGCCAGATTACGAGTCTAATACCTTTGCTATTAGGCCAGAATAAGAGTTAAGACCTTAGCTATTAGGCCAGAGTAAGAGTTAAGACCTTAACCATTAGGCCAGAGTATGAGTCTAAGACTTTAGCTATTAGGCCAGAGTAAAAGTTAAGACCTTAACCAGTAGGCCAGAGTAAGAGTTAAGACCTTAACCATTAGGCCAGAGTACGAGTCTAAGACCTTAGCTATTAGGCCAGAGTAAGAGTTAAGACCTTAGCTATTAGGCCAGAGTACGAGTCTAAGACCTTAGCTTTTAGGCCAGAGTAAGATTTAAGACCTTAGCTATTAGGCCAGAGTAAGAGTTAAGACCTTAACCAGTAGGCCAGGGTAGGAGTTAAGACCTTAACCAGTAGGCCACAGTAAGAGTTAAGACCTTAACCAGTATTCCAGAGTAAGAGTTAAGACCTTGAACAGTAGGCCAGAGTACGAGTCTAAGACCTTAGCTATTAGGCCAGAGTACGAGTTAAGACCTTAACCAGTAGGTCAGAGTAAGAGTCTAAGACCTTAGCTATTAGGCCAGAGTACCAGTCTAAGACCTTAGCTATTAGGCCAGAGTAAGAGTTAAGACCTTAAACATTAGGCCAGAGTATGAGTCTAAGACCTTAGCTATTAGGCCAGAGTAAGAGTTAAGACCTTAGCTATTAGGCGAGAGTAAGAGTTAAGCCCTTAACCATTAGGCCAGAGTACAACTCTAAGGCCTTAGCTATTCGGCCAGAGTAAGAGTTAAGACCTTAGGTATTAGGCCAGCGTAAGAGTTAAGACCTTAGCTATTAGGCCAGAGTTAAGACCTTAACCAGTAGGCCAGAGTAAGAGTTAAGACCTTAACCAGTAGGCCAGAGTAAGAGTCTAAGACCTTAGCTATTAGGCCAGAGTAAGAGTTAAGACCTTAACCATTAGGCCAGAGTACGAGTCTAAGATCTTAGCTATTAGGCCAGAGTAAGAGTTAGAACCTTAGCTATTAGGCCAGAGTAAGAGTTAAGACCTTAACCATTAGGCCAGATTACGAGTCTAATACCTTTGCTATTAGGCCAGAGTAAGAGTTAAGACCTTAACTAGTAGGCCAGAGTAAGAGTTAAGACCTTAACCATTAGGCCAGAGTACGAGTCTAAGCCCTTACCTTTTAGGCCAGAGTAAGAGTTAAGACCTTAACCAGTAGGCCAGAGTAAGAGTTAAGACCTTAACCATTAGGCCAGAGTATGAGTCTAAGACCTTAGCTATTAGGCCAGAGTAAGGGTTAAGACCTTAGCTATTAGGCCAGAGTAAGAGTTAAGACCTTAACCAGTAGGCCAGAGTAGAAGTTAAGACCTTAACCAGTAGGCCAAAGTAAGAGTTAAGACCTTAACCAGTATTCCAGAGTAAGAGTTAAGACCTTGACCAGTAGGCCAGAGTACGAGTCTAAGACCTTAGCTATTAGGCCAGAGTACGAGTTAAGACCTTAACCCGTAGGTCAGAGTACGAGTCTAAGACCTTAGCTATTAGGCCAGATTACCAGTCTAAGACCTTAGCTATTAGGCCAGAGTAAGAGTTAAGACCTTAAACATTAGGCCAGAGTATGAGTCTAAGACCTTAGCTATTAGGCCAGAGTAAGAGTTAAGACCTTAACCATTAGGCCAGAGTACAATTCTAAGACCTTAGCTATTCGGCCAGAGTAAGAGTTAAGACCTTAGCTATTAGGCCAGCGTAAGAGTTAAGACCTTAGCTATTAGGCCAGAGTAAGAGTTAAGACCTTAACCAGTAGGCCAGAGTAAGAGCTAAGACCTTAACCATTAGGCCAGAGTATGAGTCTAAGACCTTAGCTATTAGGCCAGAGTAAGAGTTAAGACCTTAGCTATTAGGCCAGAGTAAGAGTTAAGACCTTAACCAATAGGCCAGAGTAAGAGTTAAGACCTTAACCATTAGGCCAGAGTATGAGTCTAAGACTTTAGCTATTAGGCCAGAGTAAGAGTTAAGACCTTAACCAGTAGGCCAGAGTAAGAGTTAAGACCTTAACCATTAGGCCAGAGTACGAGTCTAAGACCTTAGCTATTAGGCCAGAGTAAGAGTTAAGACCTTAGCTATTAGGCCAGAGTACGAGTCTAAGACCTTAGCTTTTAGGCCAGAGTAAGATTTAAGACCTTAGCTATTAGGCCAGAGTAAGAGTTAAGACCTTAACCAGTAGGCCAGGGTAGGAGTTAAGACCTTAACCAGTAGGCAACAGTAAGAGTTAAGACCTTAACCAGTATTCCAGAGTAAGAGTTAAGACCTTGAACAGTAGGCCAGAGTACGAGTCTAAGACCTTAGCTATTAGGCCAGAGTACGAGTTAAGACCTTAACCAGTAGGTCAGAGTAAGAGTCTAAGACCTTAGCTATTAGGCCAGAGTACCAGTTTAAGACCTTAGCTATTAGGCCAGAGTAAGAGTTAAGACCTTAAACATTAGGCCAGAGTATGAGTCTAAGACCTTAGCTATTAGGCCAGAGTAAGAGTTAAGACCTTAGCTATTAGGCCAGAGTGAGAGTTAAGCCCTTAACCATTAGGCCAGAGTACAACTCTAAGACCTTAGCTATTCGGCCAGAGTAAGAGTTAAGACCTTAGGTATTAGGCCAGCGTAAGAGTTAAGACCTTAGCTATTAGGCCAGAGTTAAGACCTTAACCAGTAGGCCAGAGTAAGAGTTAAGACCTTAACCAGTAGGCCAGAGTAAGAGTCTAAGACCTTAGCTATTAGGCCAGAGTAAGAGTTAAGACCTTAACCATTAGGCCAGAGTACGAGTCTAAGACCTTAGCTATTAGGCCAGAGTAAGAGTTAGGACCTTAGCTATTAGGCCAGAGTAAGAGTTAAGACCTTAACCATTAGGCCAGATTACGAGTCTAATACCTTTGCTATTAGGCCAGAGTAAGAGTTAAGACCTTAGCTATTAGGCCAGAGTAAGAGTTAAGACCTTAACCAGTAGGCCAGAGTAAGAGTTAAGACCTTAACCATTTGGCCAGAGTACGAGTCTAACCCTTACCTATTAGGCCAGAGTAAGAGTTAAGACCTTAACCAGTAGGCCAGAGTAAGAGTTAAGACCTTAACCATTAGGCCAGAGTATGAGTCTAAGACCTTAGCTATTAGGCCAGAGTAAGAGTTAAGACCTTAGCTATTAGGCCAGAGTAAGAGTTAAGACCTTAACCAGTAGGCCAGAGTAGAAGTTAAGACCTTAACCAGTAGTCCAAAGTAAGAGTTAAGACCGTAACCAGTATTCCAGAGTAAGAGTTAAGACCTTGACCAGTAGGCCAGAGTACGAGTCTAAGACCTTAGCTATTAGGCCAGAGTACGAGTTAAGACCTTAACCCGTAGGTCAGAGTACGAGTCTAAGACCTTAGCTATTAGGCCAGAGCACCAGTCTAAGACCTTAGCTATTAGGCCAGAGTAAGAGTTAAGACCTTAAACATTAGGCCAGAGTATGAGTCTAAGACCTTAGCTATTAGGCCAGAGTAAGAGTTAAGACCTTAACCATTAGGCCAGAGTACGATTCTAAGACCTTAGCTATTCGGCCAGAGTAAGAGTTAAGACCTTAGCTATTAGGCCAGCGTAAGAGTTAAGACCTTAGCTATTAGGCCAGAGTAAGAGTTAAGACCTTAACCAGTAGGCCAGAGTAAGAGTTAAGACCTTAACCATTAGGCCAGAGTATGAGTCTAAGACCTTAGCTATTAGGCCAGAGTAAGAGTTAAGACCTTAGCTATTAGGCCAGAGTAAGAGTTAAGACCTTAACCAATAGGCCAGAGTAAGAGTTAAGACCTTAACCATTAGGCCAGAGTATGAGTCTAAGACTTTAGCTATTAGGCCAGAGTAAGAGTTAAGACCTTAACCAGTAGGCCAGAGTAAGAGTTAAGACCTTAACCATTAGGCCAGAGTACGAGTCTAAGACCTTAGCTATTAGGCCAGAGTAAGAGTTAAGACCTTAGCTATTAGGCCAGAGTACGAGTCTAAGACCTTGCTTTTAGGCCAGAGTAAGATTTAAGACCTTAGCTATTAGGCCAGAGTAAGAGTTAAGACCTTAACCAGTAGGCCAGGGTAGGAGTTAAGACCTTAACCAGTAGGCAACAGTAAGAGTTAAGACCTTAACCAGTATTCCAGAGTAAGAGTTAAGACCTTGAACAGTAGGCCAGAGTACGAGTCTAAGACCTTAGCTATTAGGCCAGAGTACGAGTTAAGACCTTAACCAGTAGGTCAGAGTAAGAGTCTAAGACCTTAGCTATTAGGCCAGAGTACCAGTTTAAGACCTTAGCTATTAGGCCAGAGTAAGAGTTAAGACCTTAAACATTAGGCCAGAGTATGAGTCTAAGACCTTAGCTATTAGGCCAGAGTAAGAGTTAAGACCTTAGCTATTAGGCCAGAGTGAGAGTTAAGCCCTTAACCATTAGGCCAGAGTACAACTCTAAGACCTTAGCTATTCGGCCAGAGTAAGAGTTAAGACCTTAGGAATTAGGCCAGCGTAAGTGTTAAGACCTTAGCTATTAGGCCAGAGTAAGAGTTAAGACCTTAACCAGTAGGCCAGAGTAAGAGTTAAGACCTTAACCAGTAGGCCAGAGTAAGAGTCTAAGACCTTAGCTATTAGGCCAGAGTAAGAGTTAAGACCTTAACCATTAGGCCAGAGTACGAGTCTAAGACCTTAGCTATTAGGCCAGAGTAAGAGTTAGGACCTTAGCTATTAGGCCAGAGTGAGAGTTAAGACCTTAACCATTAGGCCAGATTACGAGTCTAATACCTTTGCTATTAGGCCAGAGTAAGAGTTAAGACCTTAGCTATTAGGCCAGAGTAAGAGTTAAGACCTTAACCAGTAGGCCAGAGTAAGAGTTAAGACCTTAACCATTAGGCCAGAGTACGAGTCTAAGCCCTTACCTATTAGGCCAGAGTAAGAGTTAAGACCTTAACCAGTAGGCCAGAGTAAGAGTTAAGACCTTAACCATTAGGCCAGAGTATGAGTCTAAGACCTTAGCTATTAGGCCAGAGTAAGAGTTAAGACCTTAGCTATTAGACAAGAGTAAGAGTTAAGACCTTAACCAGTAGGCCAGAGTAGAAGTTAAGACCTTAACCAGTAGGCCAAAGTAAGAGTTAAGACCTTAACCAGTATTCCAGAGTAAGAGTTAAGACCTTGACCAGTAGGCCAGAGTACGAGTCTAAGACCTTAGCTATTAGGCCAGAGTACGAGTTAAGACCTTAACCAGTAGGTCAGAGTACGAGTCTAAGACCTTAGCTATTAGGCCAGAGTACCAGTCTAAGACCTTAGCTATTAGGCCAGAGTAAGAGTTAAGACCTTAAACATTAGGCCAGAGTATGAGTCTAAGACCTTAGCTATTAGGCCAGAGTAAGAGTTAAGACCTTAACCATTAGGCCAGAGTACGAGTCTAAGACCTTAGCTATTCGGCCAGAGTAAGAGTTAAGACCTTAGCTATTAGGCCAGCGTAAGAGTTAAGACCTTAGCTATTAGGCCAGAGTAAGAGTTAAGACCTTAACCAGTAGGCCAAAGTAAGAGTTAAGACCTTAACCAGTAGGCCAGAGTAAGAGTCTAAGACCTTAGCTATTAGGCCAGAGTACGAGTCTAAGACCTTAGCTATTAGGCCAGAGTAAGAGTTAAGACCTTAACCAGTAGGCCAGAGTAAGAGTTAAGACCTTAATCATTAGGCCAGAGTACGAGTCTAAAACCTTAGCAATTAGGCCAGAGTAAGAGTTAAGACCTTAACCATTAGGCCAGATTAAGAGTCTAATATCTTTGCTATTAGGCCAGAATAAGAGTTAGGACCTTAGCTATTAGGCCAGAGTAAGAGTTAAGACCTTAACCAGTAGGCCAGAGTAAGAGTTAATACCTTATTCATTAGGCCAGAGTACGAGTCTAAGACCTTAGCTATTAGGCCAGAGTAAGAGTTAAGACCTTAACCAGTAGGCCAGAGTAAGAGTTAAGACCATAATCATTAGGCCAGAGTACGAGTCAAAAACCTTAGCTATTAGGCCAGAGTAAGAGTTAAGACCTTAGCTATTAGGCCAGAGTAAGAGTTAAGACCTTAACCAGTAGGCCAGAGTACGAGTCTAAGACCTTAGCTATTAGGCCAGAGTAAGAGTTAAGACCTTAACCAGTAGGCCAAAGTAAGAGTTAAGACCATAACCTGTAGGCCATAGTATGAGTCTAAGACCTTAGCTATTAGGCCAGAGTAAGAGTTAAGACCTTAGCTATTAGGCCAGAGTAAGAGTTAAGACCTTAACCATTAGGCCAGATTACGAGTCTAAGATCTTTGCTATTAGGCCATAGTAAGATTTAAGACCTTAGCTATTAGGCCAGAGTAAGAGTTAAGACCTTAACCAGTAGGCCAGAGTAAGAGTTAAGACCTTAACCATTAGGCCAGAGTACGAGTCTAAGACCTTAGCTATTAGGCCAGAGTAAGAGTTAAGACCTTAACCAGTAGGCCAGAGTAAGAGTTAAGACCTTAACCTGTGGGCCATAGTACGATTCTAAGACCTTAGCTATTAGGCCAGAGTAAGAGTTAAGACCTTAACCAGTAGGCCAGAGTGAGAGTTAAGACCTTAACCTGTAGGCCATAGTAAGAGTCTAAGACCTTTGCTATTCGGCCAGAGTAAGAGTTAAGACCTTAGGTATTCGGCCAGAGTACGCGTCTAAGCCCTTAGCTATTAGGCCAGAGTAAGAGTTAAGACCTTAACCAGTAGGCCAGAGTAAGAGTTAAGACCTTAACCATTAGGCCAGAGTACGAGTCTAAGACCTTAGCTATTAGGCCAGAGTAAGAGTTAAGACCTTATCAATTAGGCCAGAGTAAGAGTTAAGACCTTAGCTATTAGGCCAGAGTAAGAGTTAAGACCTTAGTTATTAGGCCACAGTAAGAGTTAAGACCTTAACCAATAGGCCAGAGTAAGAGTTAAGACCTTAACCATTAGGCCAGAGTACGAGTCTAAGACCTTAGCTATTAGTCCAGAGTAAGAGTTAAGACCTTAACCAATAGGCCAGAGTAAGAGTTAAGACCTTAACCATTAGGCCAGAGTACGAGTCTAAGACCTTAGCTATTAGGCCAGAGTAAGAGTTAAGACCTTTACCAGTAGTCCAGAGTAAGAGTTAAGACCTTAACCATTAGGCCAGAGTACGAGTCTAAGACATTAGCTATTAGGCCAGAATAAGAGTTAAGACCTTAACCAGTAGGCCAGAGTAAGAGTTAAGACCTTAACCATTAGTCCAGAGTACGAGTCTAAGACCTTAGCTATTAGCCCAGAGTAAGAGTTAAGACCTTAACCATTAGGCCAGATTACGAGTCTAATACCTTTGCTTTTAGGCCAGAGTAAGAGTTAAGACCTTAACTATTAGGCCAGAGTAAGAGTTAAGACCATAACCAGTAGGCCAGAGTAAGAGTTAAGACCTTAACCATTAGGCCAGAGTACGAGTCTAAGCCCTTACCTATTAGGCCAGAGTAAGAGTTAAGACCTTAACCAGTAGGCCAGAGTAAGAGTTAAGGCCTTAACCATTAGGCCAGAGTATGAGTTAAGACCTTAACTATTAGGCCAGAGTAGGAGTTAAGACATTAGCTATTAGGCCAGAGTAAGAGTTAAGACCTTAGTTATTAGGCCAGAGTAAGAGTTAAGACCTTAACCAATAGGCCAGAGTAAGAGTTAAGACCTTAACCATTAGGCCAGAGTACGAGTCTAAGACTTTAGCTATTAGGCCAGAGTAAGAGTTAAGACCTTAACCAGTAGGCCAGAGTAAGAGTTAAGACCTTAACCATTAGGCCAGAGTACGAGTCTAAGACCTTAGCTATTAGGCCAGAGTAAGAGTTAAGACCTTAACAAGTAGGCCGGAGTAAAAGTTAAGACCTTAACCATTAGGCCAGAGTACGAGTCTAAGACCTTAGCTATTAGGCCAGAGTAAGAGTTAAGACCTTAGCTATTAGGCCAGAGTTCGAGTCTCAGACCTTAGCTATTAGGCCAGAGTAAGATTTAAGACCTTAGCTATTAGGCCAGAGTAAGAGTTAAGACCTTAACCAGTAGGCCAGGGTTGGAGTTAAGACCTTAACCAGTAGGCCAAAGTAAGAGTTAAGACCTTAACCAGTATTCCAGAGTAAGAGTTAAGACCTTGACCAGTAGGCCAGAGTTCGAGTCTAAGACCTTAGCTATTAGGCCAGAGTACGAGTTAAGACCTTAACCAGTAGGTCAGAGTACGAGTCTAAGACCTTAGCTATTAGGCCAGAGTACCAGTCTAAGACCTTAGCTATTAGGCCAGAGTAAGAGTTAAGACCTTAAACATTAGGCCAGAGTATGAGTCTAAGACCTTAGCTATTAGGCCAGAGTAAGAGTTAAGACCTTAGCTATTAGGCCAGAGTAAGAGTTAAGACCTTAACCATTAGGCCAGAGTACGACTATAAGACCTTAGCTATTCGGCCAGAGTAGGAGTTAAGACCTTAACCAGTAGGCCAGAGTAAGAGTTAAGACCTTAACCAGTAGGCCAGAGTAAGAGTCTAAGACCTTAGCTATTAGGCCAGAATAAGAGTTAAGACCTTAGCTATTAGGCCAGAGTAAGAGTTAAGACCTTAACCAGTAGGCCAGAGTAAGAGTTAAGACCTTAACCAGTAGGCCAGAGTAAGAGTCTAAGACCTTAGCTATTAGGCCAGAGTAAGAGTTAAGACCTTAACCATTAGGCCAGAGTATGAGTCTAAGACCTTAGCTATTAGGCCAGAGTAAGAGTTAGGACCTTAGCTATTAGGCCAGAGTAAGAGTTAAGACCTTAACCATTAGGCCAGATTACGAGTCTAATACCTTTGCTATTAGGCCAGAATAAGAGTTAAGACCTTAGCTATTAGGCCAGAGTAGGAGTTAAGACCTTAACCAGTAGGCCAGAGTAAGAGTTAAGACCTTAACCATTAGGCCAGAGTACGAGTCTAAGCCCTTACCTATTAGGCCAGAGTAAGAGTTAAGACCTTAACCAGTAGGCCAGAGTAAGAGTTAAGACCTTAACCATTAGGCCAGAGTACGAGTCTAAGCCCTTACCTATTAGGCCAGAGTAAGAGTTAAGACCTTAACCAGTAGGCCAGAGTAAGAGTTAAAACCTTAACCATTAGGCCAGAGTATGAGTCTAAGACCTTAGCTATTAGGCCAGAGTAAGAGTTAAGACCTTAGCTATTAGGCCAGAGTAAGAGTTAAGACCTTAACCAGTAGGCCAGAGTAAGAGTTAAGACCTTAACCATTAGGCCAGAGTATGAGTCTAAGACCTTAGCTATTAGGCCAGAGTAAGAGTTAAGACCTTAGCTATTAGGCCAGAGTAAGAGTTAAGACCTTAACCAATAGGCCAGAGTAAGAGTTAAGACCTTAACCATTAGGCCAGAGTATGAGTCTAAGACTTTAGCTATTAGGCCAGAGTAAGAGTTAAGACCTTAGCTATTAGGCCAGAGTAAGAGTTAAGACCTTAACCAGTAGGCCAGGGTAGGAGTTAAGACCTTAACCAGTAGGCAACAGTAAGAGTTAAGACCTTAACCAGTATTCCAGAGTAAGAGTTAAGACCTTGAACAGTAGGCCAGAGTACGAGTCTAAGACCTTGGCTATTAGGCCAGAGTACGAGTTAAGACCTTAACCAGTAGGTCAGAGTAAGAGTCTAAGACCTTAGCTATTAGGCCAGAGTACCAGTTTAAGACCTTAGCTATTAGGCCAGAGTAAGAGTTAAGACCTTAAACATTAGGCCAGAGTATGAGTCTAAGACCTTAGCTATTAGGCCAGAGTAAGAGTTAAGACCTTAGCTATTAGGCCAGAGTGAGAGTTAAGCCCTTAACCATTAGGCCAGAGTACAACTCTAAGACCTTAGCTATTCAGCCAGAGTAAGAGTTAAGACCTTAGGTATTAGGCCAGCGTAAGAGTTAAGACCTTAGCTATTAGGCCAGAGTAAGAGTTAAGACCTTAACCAATAGGCCAGAGTAAGAGTTAAGACCTTAACCATTAGGCCAGAGTATGAGTCTAAGACTTTAGCTATTAGGCCAGAGTAAGAGTTAAGACCTTAGCTATTAGGCCAGAGTAAGAGTTAAGACCTTAACCAGTAGGCCAGGGTAGGAGTTAAGACCTTAACCAGTAGGCAACAGTAAGAGTTAAGACCTTAACCAGTATTCCAGAGTAAGAGTTAAGACCTTGAACAGTAGGCCAGAGTACGAGTCTAAGACCTTGGCTATTAGGCCAGAGTACGAGTTAAGACCTTAACCAGTAGGTCAGAGTAAGAGTCTAAGACCTTAGCTATTAGGCCAGAGTAAGAGTTAAGACCTTAGCTATTAGGCGAGAGTAAGAGTTAAGCCCTTAACCATTAGGCCAGAGTACAACTCTAAGGCCTTAGCTATTCGGCCAGAGTAAGAGTTAAGACCTTAGGTATTAGGCCAGCGTAAGAGTTAAGACCTTAGCTATTAGGCCAGAGTTAAGACCTTAACCAGTAGGCCAGAGTAAGAGTTAAGACCTTAACCAGTAGGCCAGAGTAAGAGTCTAAGACCTTAGCTATTAGGCCAGAGTAAGAGTTAAGACCTTAACCATTAGGCCAGAGTACGAGTCTAAGATCTTAGCTATTAGGCCAGAGTAAGAGTTAGAACCTTAGCTATTAGGCCAGAGTAAGAGTTAAGACCTTAACCATTAGGCCAGATTACGAGTCTAATACCTTTGCTATTAGGCCAGAGTAAGAGTTAAGACCTTAACCAGTAGGCCAGAGTAAGAGTTAAGACCTTAACCATTAGGCCAGAGTACGAGTCTAAGCCCTTACCTTTTAGGCCAGAGTAAGAGTTAAGACCTTAACCAGTAGGCCAGAGTAAGAGTTAAGACCTTAACCATTAGGCCAGAGTATGAGTCTAAGACCTTAGCTATTAGGCCAGAGTAAGGGTTAAGACCTTATCTATTAGGCCAGAGTAAGAGTTAAGACCTTAACCAGTAGGCCAGAGTAGAAGTTAAGACCTTAACCAGTAGGCCAAAGTAAGAGTTAAGACCTTAACCAGTATTCCAGAGTAAGAGTTAAGACCTTGACCAGTAGGCCAGAGTACGAGTCTAAGACCTTAGCTATTAGGCCAGAGTACGAGTTAAGACCTTAACCCGTAGGTCAGAGTACGAGTCTAAGACCTTAGCTATTAGGCCAGAGTACCAGTCTAAGACCTTAGCTATTAGGCCAGAGTAAGAGTTAAGACCTTAAACATTAGGCCAGAGTATGAGTCTAAGACCTTAGCTATTAGGCCAGAGTAAGAGTTAAGACCTTAACCATTAGGCCAGAGTACAATTCTAAGACCTTAGCTATTCGGCCAGAGTAAGAGTTAAGACCTTAGCTATTAGGCCAGCGTAAGAGTTAAGACCTTAGCTATTAGGCCAGAGTAAGAGTTAAGACCTTAACCAGTAGGCCATAGTAAGAGCTAAGACCTTAACCATTAGGCCAGAGTATGAGTCTAAGACCTTAGCTATTAGGCCAGAGTAAGAGTTAAGACCTTAGCTATTAGGCCAGAGTAAGAGTTAAGACCTTAACCAATAGGCCAGAGTAAGAGTTAAGACCTTAACCATTAGGCCAGAGTATGAGTCTAAGACTTTAGCTATTAGGCCAGAGTAAGAGTTAAGACCTTAACCAGTAGGCCAGAGTAAGAGTTAAGACCTTAACCATTAGGCCAGATTACGAGTCTAATACCTTTGCTATTAGGCCAGAATAAGAGTTAAGACCTTAGCTATTAGGCCAGAGTAAGAGTTAAGACCTTAACCATTAGGCCAGAGTATGAGTCTAAGACTTTAGCTATTAGGCCAGAGTAAAAGTTAAGACCTTAACCAGTAGGCCAGAGTAAGAGTTAAGACCTTAACCATTAGGCCAGAGTACGAGTCTAAGACCTTAGCTATTAGGCCAGAGTAAGAGTTAAGACCTTAACCATTAGGCCAGAGTACAATTCTAAGACCTTAGCTATTCGGCCAGAGTAAGAGTTAAGACCTTAGCTATTAGGCCAGCGTAAGAGTTAAGACCTTAGCTATTAGGCCAGAGTAAGAGTTAAGACCTTAACCAGTAGGCCATAGTAAGAGCTAAGACCTTAACCATTAGGCCAGAGTATGAGTCTAAGACCTTAGCTATTAGGCCAGAGTAAGAGTTAAGACCTTAGCTATTAGGCCAGAGTAAGAGTTAAGACCTTAACCAATAGGCCAGAGTAAGAGTTAAGACCTTAACCATTAGGCCAGAGTATGAGTCTAAGACTTTAGCTATTAGGCCAGAGTAAGAGTTAAGACCTTAGCTATTAGGCCAGAGTAAGAGTTAAGACCTTAACCAGTAGGCCAGGGTAGGAGTTAAGACCTTAACCAGTAGGCAACAGTAAGAGTTAAGACCTTAACCAGTATTCCAGAGTAAGAGTTAAGACCTTGAACAGTAGGCCAGAGTACGAGTCTAAGACCTTAGCTATTAGGCCAGAGTACGAGTTAAGACCTTAACCAGTAGGTCAGAGTAAGAGTCTAAGACCTTAGCTATTAGGCCAGAGTACCAGTCTAAGACCTTAGCTATTAGGCCAGAGTAAGAGTTAAGACCTTAAACATTAGGCCAGAGTATGAGTCTAAGACCTTAGCTATTAGGCCAGAGTAAGAGTTAAGACCTTAGCTATTGGGCGAGAGTAAGAGTTAAGCCCTTAACCATTAGGCCAGAGTACAACTCTAAGGCCTTAGCTATTCGGCCAGAGTAAGAGTTAAGACCTTAGGTATTAGGCCAGCGTAAGAGTTAAGACCTTAGCTATTAGGCCAGAGTTAAGACCTTAACCAGTAGGCCAGAGTAAGAGTTAAGACCTTAACCAGTAGGCCAGAG
Source organism: Triturus cristatus (assembly GCF_964204655.1). Taxonomy (NCBI): domain Eukaryota; kingdom Metazoa; phylum Chordata; class Amphibia; order Caudata; family Salamandridae; genus Triturus; species Triturus cristatus. The sequence continues at coordinate 1,097,698,558 of NC_140589.1, read as the reverse complement.
TAAGAGTCTAAGACCTTAGCTATTAGGCCAGAGTAAGAGTTAAGACCTTAACCATTAGGCCAGAGTACGAGTCTAAGATCTTAGCTATTAGGCCAGAGTAAGAGTTAGAACCTTAGCTATTAGGCCAGAGTAAGAGTTAAGACCTTAACCATTAGGCCAGATTACGAGTCTAATACCTTTGCTATTAGGCCAGAGTAAGAGTTAAGACCTTAACTAGTAGGCCAGAGTAAGAGTTAAGACCTTAACCATTAGGCCAGAGTACGAGTCTAAGCCCTTACCTTTTAGGCCAGAGTAAGAGTTAAGACCTTAACCAGTAGGCCAGAGTAAGAGTTAAGACCTTAACCATTAGGCCAGAGTATGAGTCTAAGACCTTAGCTATTAGGCCAGAGTAAGGGTTAAGACCTTAGCTATTAGGCCAGAGTAAGAGTTAAGACCTTAACCAGTAGGCCAGAGTAGAAGTTAAGACCTTAACCAGTAGGCCAAAGTAAGAGTTAAGACCTTAACCAGTATTCCAGAGTAAGAGTTAAGACCTTGACCAGTAGGCCAGAGTACGAGTCTAAGACCTTAGCTATTAGGCCAGAGTACGAGTTAAGACCTTAACCCGTAGGTCAGAGTACGAGTCTAAGACCTTAGCTATTAGGCCAGATTACCAGTCTAAGACCTTAGCTATTAGGCCAGAGTAAGAGTTAAGACCTTAAACATTAGGCCAGAGTATGAGTCTAAGACCTTAGCTATTAGGCCAGAGTAAGAGTTAAGACCTTAACCATTAGGCCAGAGTACAATTCTAAGACCTTAGCTATTCGGCCAGAGTAAGAGTTAAGACCTTAGCTATTAGGCCAGCGTAAGAGTTAAGACCTTAGCTATTAGGCCAGAGTAAGAGTTAAGACCTTAACCAGTAGGCCAGAGTAAGAGCTAAGACCTTAACCATTAGGCCAGAGTATGAGTCTAAGACCTTAGCTATTAGGCCAGAGTAAGAGTTAAGACCTTAGCTATTAGGCCAGAGTAAGAGTTAAGACCTTAACCAATAGGCCAGAGTAAGAGTTAAGACCTTAACCATTAGGCCAGAGTATGAGTCTAAGACTTTAGCTATTAGGCCAGAGTAAGAGTTAAGACCTTAACCAGTAGGCCAGAGTAAGAGTTAAGACCTTAACCATTAGGCCAGAGTACGAGTCTAAGACCTTAGCTATTAGGCCAGAGTAAGAGTTAAGACCTTAGCTATTAGGCCAGAGTACGAGTCTAAGACCTTAGCTTTTAGGCCAGAGTAAGATTTAAGACCTTAGCTATTAGGCCAGAGTAAGAGTTAAGACCTTAACCAGTAGGCCAGGGTAGGAGTTAAGACCTTAACCAGTAGGCAACAGTAAGAGTTAAGACCTTAACCAGTATTCCAGAGTAAGAGTTAAGACCTTGAACAGTAGGCCAGAGTACGAGTCTAAGACCTTAGCTATTAGGCCAGAGTACGAGTTAAGACCTTAACAAGTAGGTCAGAGTAAGAGTCTAAGACCTTAGCTATTAGGCCAGAGTACCAGTTTAAGACCTTAGCTATTAGGCCAGAGTAAGAGTTAAGACCTTAAACATTAGGCCAGAGTATGAGTCTAAGACCTTAGCTATTAGGCCAGAGTAAGAGTTAAGACCTTAGCTATTAGGCCAGAGTGAGAGTTAAGCCCTTAACCATTAGGCCAGAGTACAACTCTAAGACCTTAGCTATTCGGCCAGAGTAAGAGTTAAGACCTTAGGTATTAGGCCAGCGTAAGAGTTAAGACCTTAGCTATTAGGCCAGAGTTAAGACCTTAACCAGTAGGCCAGAGTAAGAGTTAAGACCTTAACCAGTAGGCCAGAGTAAGAGTCTAAGACCTTAGCTATTAGGCCAGAGTAAGAGTTAAGACCTTAACCATTAGGCCAGAGTACGAGTCTAAGACCTTAGCTATTAGGCCAGAGTAAGAGTTAGGACCTTAGCTATTAGGCCAGAGTAAGAGTTAAGACCTTAACCATTAGGCCAGATTACGAGTCTAATACCTTTGCTATTAGGCCAGAGTAAGAGTTAAGACCTTAGCTATTAGGCCAGAGTAAGAGTTAAGACCTTAACCAGTAGGCCAGAGTAAGAGTTAAGACCTTAACCATTTGGCCAGAGTACGAGTCTAAGCCCTTACCTATTAGGCCAGAGTAAGAGTTAAGACCTTAACCAGTAGGCCAGAGTAAGAGTTAAGACCTTAACCATTAGGCCAGAGTATGAGTCTAAGACCTTAGCTATTAGGCCAGAGTAAGAGTTAAGACCTTAGCTATTAGGCCAGAGTAAGAGTTAAGACCTTAACCAGTAGGCCAGAGTAGAAGTTAAGACCTTAACCAGTAGGCCAAAGTAAGAGTTAAGACCGTAACCAGTATTCCAGAGTAAGAGTTAAGACCTTGACCAGTAGGCCAGAGTACGAGTCTAAGACCTTAGCTATTAGGCCAGAGTACGAGTTAAGACCTTAACCCGTAGGTCAGAGTACGAGTCTAAGACCTTAGCTATTAGGCCAGAGTACCAGTCTAAGACCTTAGCTATTAGGCCAGAGTAAGAGTTAAGACCTTAAACATTAGGCCAGAGTATGAGTCTAAGACCTTAGCTATTAGGCCAGAGTAAGAGTTAAGACCTTAACCATTAGGCCAGAGTACGATTCTAAGACCTTAGCTATTCGGCCAGAGTAAGAGTTAAGACCTTAGCTATTAGGCCAGCGTAAGAGTTAAGACCTTAGCTATTAGGCCAGAGTAAGAGTTAAGACCTTAACCAGTAGGCCAGAGTAAGAGTTAAGACCTTAACCATTAGGCCAGAGTATGAGTCTAAGACCTTAGCTATTAGGCCAGAGTAAGAGTTAAGACCTTAACTATTAGGCCAGAGTAAGAGTTAAGACCTTAACCAATAGGCCAGAGTAAGAGTTAAGACCTTAACCATTAGGCCAGAGTATGAGTCTAAGACTTTAGCTATTAGGCCAGAGTAAGAGTTAAGACCTTAACCAGTAGGCCAGAGTAAGAGTTAAGACCTTAACCATTAGGCCAGAGTACGAGTCTAAGACCTTAGCTATTAGGCCAGAGTAAGAGTTAAGACCTTAGCTATTAGGCCAGAGTACGAGTCTAAGACCTTGCTTTTAGGCCAGAGTAAGATTTAAGACCTTAGCTATTAGGCCAGAGTAAGAGTTAAGACCTTAACCAGTAGGCCAGGGTAGGAGTTAAGACCTTAACCAGTAGGCAACAGTAAGAGTTAAGACCTTAACCAGTATTCCAGAGTAAGAGTTAAGACCTTGAACAGTAGGCCAGAGTACGAGTCTAAGACCTTAGCTATTAGGCCAGAGTACGAGTTAAGACCTTAACCAGTAGGTCAGAGTAAGAGTCTAAGACCTTAGCTATTAGGCCAGAGTACCAGTTTAAGACCTTAGCTATTAGGCCAGAGTAAGAGTTAAGACCTTAAACATTAGGCCAGAGTATGAGTCTAAGACCTTAGCTATTAGGCCAGAGTAAGAGTTAAGACCTTAGCTATTAGGCCAGAGTGAGAGTTAAGCCCTTAACCATTAGGCCAGAGTACAACTCTAAGACCTTAGCTATTCGGCCAGAGTAAGAGTTAAGACCTTAGGAATTAGGCCAGCGTAAGTGTTAAGACCTTAGCTATTAGGCCAGAGTAAGAGTTAAGACCTTAACCAGTAGGCCAGAGTAAGAGTTAAGACCTTAACCAGTAGGCCAGAGTAAGAGTCTAAGACCTTAGCTATTAGGCCAGAGTAAGAGTTAAGACCTTAACCATTAGGCCAGAGTACGAGTCTAAGACCTTAGCTATTAGGCCAGAGTAAGAGTTAGGACCTTAGCTATTAGGCCAGAGTGAGAGTTAAGACCTTAACCATTAGGCCAGATTACGAGTCTAATACCTTTGCTATTAGGCCAGAGTAAGAGTTAAGACCTTAGCTATTAGGCCAGAGTAAGAGTTAAGACCTTAACCAGTAGGCCAGAGTAAGAGTTAAGACCTTAACCATTAGGCCAGAGTACGAGTCTAAGCCCTTACCTATTAGGCCAGAGTAAGAGTTAAGACCTTAACCAGTAGGCCAGAGTAAGAGTTAAGACCTTAACCATTAGGCCAGAGTATGAGTCTAAGACCTTAGCTATTAGGCCAGAGTAAGAGTTAAGACCTTAGCTATTAGACAAGAGTAAGAGTTAAGACCTTAACCAGTAGGCCAGAGTAGAAGTTAAGACCTTAACCAGTAGGCCAAAGTAAGAGTTAAGACCTTAACCAGTATTCCAGAGTAAGAGTTAAGACCTTGACCAGTAGGCCAGAGTACGAGTCTAAGACCTTAGCTATTAGGCCAGAGTACGAGTTAAGACCTTAACCAGTAGGTCAGAGTACGAGTCTAAGACCTTAGCTATTAGGCCAGAGTACCAGTCTAAGACCTTAGCTATTAGGCCAGAGTAAGAGTTAAGACCTTAAACATTAGGCCAGAGTATGAGTCTAAGACCTTAGCTATTAGGCCAGAGTAAGAGTTAAGACCTTAACCATTAGGCCAGAGTACGAGTCTAAGACCTTAGCTATTCGGCCAGAGTAAGAGTTAAGACCTTAGCTATTAGGCCAGCGTAAGAGTTAAGACCTTAGCTATTAGGCCAGAGTAAGAGTTAAGACCTTAACCAGTAGGCCAAAGTAAGAGTTAAGACCTTAACCAGTAGGCCAGAGTAAGAGTCTAAGACCTTAGCTATTAGGCCAGAGTACGAGTCTAAGACCTTAGCTATTAGGCCAGAGTAAGAGTTAAGACCTTAACCAGTAGGCCAGAGTAAGAGTTAAGACCTTAATCATTAGGCCAGAGTACGAGTCTAAAACCTTAGCAATTAGGCCAGAGTAAGAGTTAAGACCTTAACCATTAGGCCAGATTAAGAGTCTAATATCTTTGCTATTAGGCCAGAATAAGAGTTAGGACCTTAGCTATTAGGCCAGAGTAAGAGTTAAGACCTTAACCAGTAGGCCAGAGTAAGAGTTAATACCTTATTCATTAGGCCAGAGTACGAGTCTAAGACCTTAGCTATTAGGCCAGAGTAAGAGTTAAGACCTTAACCAGTAGGCCAGAGTAAGAGTTAAGACCATAATCATTAGGCCAGAGTACGAGTCAAAAACCTTAGCTATTAGGCCAGAGTAAGAGTTAAGACCTTAGCTATTAGGCCAGAGTAAGAGTTAAGACCTTAACCAGTAGGCCAGAGTACGAGTCTAAGACCTTAGCTATTAGGCCAGAGTAAGAGTTAAGACCTTAACCAGTAGGCCAAAGTAAGAGTTAAGACCATAACCTGTAGGCCATAGTATGAGTCTAAGACCTTAGCTATTAGGCCAGAGTAAGAGTTAAGACCTTAGCTATTAGGCCAGAGTAAGAGTTAAGACCTTAACCATTAGGCCAGATTACGAGTCTAAGATCTTTGCTATTAGGCCATAGTAAGATTTAAGACCTTAGCTATTAGGCCAGAGTAAGAGTTAAGACCTTAACCAGTAGGCCAGAGTAAGAGTTAAGACCTTAACCATTAGGCCAGAGTACGAGTCTAAGACCTTAGCTATTAGGCCAGAGTAAGAGTTAAGACCTTAACCAGTAGGCCAGAGTAAGAGTTAAGACCTTAACCTGTGGGCCATAGTACGATTCTAAGACCTTAGCTATTAGGCCAGAGTAAGAGTTAAGACCTTAACCAGTAGGCCAGAGTGAGAGTTAAGACCTTAACCTGTAGGCCATAGTAAGAGTCTAAGACCTTTGCTATTCGGCCAGAGTAAGAGTTAAGACCTTAGGTATTAGGCCAGAGTACGCGTCTAAGCTCTTAGCTATTAGGCCAGAGTAAGAGTTAAGACCTTAACCAGTAGGCCAGAGTAAGAGTTAAGACCTTGAACAGTAGGCCAGAGTACGAGTCTAAGACCTTGGCTATTAGGCCAGAGTACGAGTTAAGACCTTAACCAGTAGGTCAGAGTAAGAGTCTAAGACCTTAGCTATTAGGCCAGAGTAAGAGTTAAGACCTTAGCTATTAGGCGAGAGTAAGAGTTAAGCCCTTAACCATTAGGCCAGAGTACAACTCTAAGGCCTTAGCTATTCGGCCAGAGTAAGAGTTAAGACCTTCGGTATTAGGCCAGCGTAAGAGTTAAGACCTTAGCTATTAGGCCAGAGTTAAGACCTTAACCAGTAGGCCAGAGTAAGAGTTAAGACCTTAACCAGTAGGCCAGAGTAAGAGTCTAAGACCTTAGCTATTAGGCCAGAGTAAGAGTTAAGACCTTAACCATTAGGCCAGAGTACGAGTCTAAGATCTTAGCTATTAGGCCAGAGTAAGAGTTAGAACCTTAGCTATTAGGCCAGAGTAAGAGTTAAGACCTTAACCATTAGGCCAGATTACGAGTCTAATACCTTTGCTATTAGGCCAGAGTAAGAGTTAAGACCTTAACCAGTAGGCCAGAGTAAGAGTTAAGACCTTAACCATTAGGCCAGAGTACGAGTCTAAGCCCTTACCTTTTAGGCCAGAGTAAGAGTTAAGACCTTAACCAGTAGGCCAGAGTAAGAGTTAAGACCTTAACCATTAGGCCAGAGTATGAGTCTAAGACCTTAGCTATTAGGCCAGAGTAAGGGTTAAGACCTTAGCTATTAGGCCAGAGTAAGAGTTAAGACCTTAACCAGTAGGCCAGAGTAGAAGTTAAGACCTTAACCAGTAGGCCAAAGTAAGAGTTAAGACCTTAACCAGTATTCCAGAGTAAGAGTTAAGACCTTGACCAGTAGGCCAGAGTACGAGTCTAAGACCTTAGCTATTAGGCCAGAGTACGAGTTAAGACCTTAACCCGTAGGTCAGAGTACGAGTCTAAGACCTTAGCTATTAGGCCAGAGTACCAGTCTAAGACCTTAGCTATTAGGCCAGAGTAAGAGTTAAGACCTTAAACATTAGGCCAGAGTATGAGTCTAAGACCTTAGCTATTAGGCCAGAGTAAGAGTTAAGACCTTAACCATTAGGCCAGAGTACGATTCTAAGACCTTAGCTATTCGGCCAGAGTAAGAGTTAAGACTTTAGCTATTAGGCCAGCGTAAGAGTTAAGACCTTAGCTATTAGGCCAGAGTAAGAGTTAAGACCTTAACCAGTAGGCCATAGTAAGAGCTAAGACCTTAACCATTAGGCCAGAGTATGAGTCTAAGACCTTAGCTATTAGGCCAGAGTAAGAGTTAAGACCTTAGCTATTAGGCCAGAGTAAGAGTTAAGACCTTAACCAATAGGCCAGAGTAAGAGTTAAGACCTTAACCATTAGGCCAGAGTATGAGTCTAAGACTTTAGCTATTAGGCCAGAGTAAGAGTTAAGACCTTAACCAGTAGGCCAGAGTAAGAGTTAAGACCTTAACCATTAGGCCAGATTACGAGTCTAATACCTTTGCTATTAGGCCAGAATAAGAGTTAAGACCTTAGCTATTAGGCCAGAGTAAGAGTTAAGACCTTAACCATTAGGCCAGAGTATGAGTCTAAGACTTTAGCTATTAGGCCAGAGTAAAAGTTAAGACCTTAACCAGTAGGCCAGAGTAAGAGTTAAGACCTTAACCATTAGGCCAGAGTACGAGTCTAAGACCTTAGCTATTAGGCCAGAGTAAGAGTTAAGACCTTAGCTATTAGGCCAGAGTACGAGTCTAAGACCTTAGCTTTTAGGCCAGAGTAAGATTTAAGACCTTAGCTATTAGGCCAGAGTAAGAGTTAAGACCTTAACCAGTAGGCCAGGGTAGGAGTTAAGACCTTAACCAGTAGGCCACAGTAAGAGTTAAGACCTTAACCAGTATTCCAGAGTAAGAGTTAAGACCTTGAACAGTAGGCCAGAGTACGAGTCTAAGACCTTAGCTATTAGGCCAGAGTACGAGTTAAGACCTTAACCAGTAGGTCAGAGTAAGAGTCTAAGACCTTAGCTATTAGGCCAGAGTACCAGTCTAAGACCTTAGCTATTAGGCCAGAGTAAGAGTTAAGACCTTAAACATTAGGCCAGAGTATGAGTCTAAGACCTTAGCTATTAGGCCAGAGTAAGAGTTAAGACCTTAGCTATTAGGCGAGAGTAAGAGTTAAGCCCTTAACCATTAGGCCAGAGTACAACTCTAAGGCCTTAGCTATTCGGCCAGAGTAAGAGTTAAGACCTTAGGTATTAGGCCAGCGTAAGAGTTAAGACCTTAGCTATTAGGCCAGAGTTAAGACCTTAACCAGTAGGCCAGAGTAAGAGTTAAGACCTTAACCAGTAGGCCAGAGTAAGAGTCTAAGACCTTAGCTATTAGGCCAGAGTAAGAGTTAAGACCTTAACCATTAGGCCAGAGTACGAGTCTAAGATCTTAGCTATTAGGCCAGAGTAAGAGTTAGAACCTTAGCTATTAGGCCAGAGTAAGAGTTAAGACCTTAACCATTAGGCCAGATTACGAGTCTAATACCTTTGCTATTAGGCCAGAGTAAGAGTTAAGACCTTAACTAGTAGGCCAGAGTAAGAGTTAAGACCTTAACCATTAGGCCAGAGTACGAGTCTAAGCCCTTACCTTTTAGGCCAGAGTAAGAGTTAAGACCTTAACCAGTAGGCCAGAGTAAGAGTTAAGACCTTAACCATTAGGCCAGAGTATGAGTCTAAGACCTTAGCTATTAGGCCAGAGTAAGGGTTAAGACCTTAGCTATTAGGCCAGAGTAAGAGTTAAGACCTTAACCAGTAGGCCAGAGTAGAAGTTAAGACCTTAACCAGTAGGCCAAAGTAAGAGTTAAGACCTTAACCAGTATTCCAGAGTAAGAGTTAAGACCTTGACCAGTAGGCCAGAGTACGAGTCTAAGACCTTAGCTATTAGGCCAGAGTACGAGTTAAGACCTTAACCCGTAGGTCAGAGTACGAGTCTAAGACCTTAGCTATTAGGCCAGATTACCAGTCTAAGACCTTAGCTATTAGGCCAGAGTAAGAGTTAAGACCTTAAACATTAGGCCAGAGTATGAGTCTAAGACCTTAGCTATTAGGCCAGAGTAAGAGTTAAGACCTTAACCATTAGGCCAGAGTACAATTCTAAGACCTTAGCTATTCGGCCAGAGTAAGAGTTAAGACCTTAGCTATTAGGCCAGCGTAAGAGTTAAGACCTTAGCTATTAGGCCAGAGTAAGAGTTAAGACCTTAACCAGTAGGCCAGAGTAAGAGCTAAGACCTTAACCATTAGGCCAGAGTATGAGTCTAAGACCTTAGCTATTAGGCCAGAGTAAGAGTTAAGACCTTAGCTATTAGGCCAGAGTAAGAGTTAAGACCTTAACCAATAGGCCAGAGTAAGCGTTAAGACCTTAACCATTAGGCCAGAGTATGAGTCTAAGACTTTAGCTATTAGGCCAGAGTAAGAGTTAAGACCTTAACCAGTAGGCCAGAGTAAGAGTTAAGACCTTAACCATTAGGCCAGAGTACGAGTCTAAGACCTTAGCTATTAGGCCAGAGTAAGAGTTAAGACCTTAGCTATTAGGCCAGAGTAAGAGTCTAAGACCTTAGCTTTTAGGCCAGAGTAAGATTTAAGACCTTAGCTATTAGGCCAGAGTAAGAGTTAAGACCTTAACCAGTAGGCCAGGGTAGGAGTTAAGACCTTAACCAGTAGGCAACAGTAAGAGTTAAGACCTTAACCAGTATTCCAGAGTAAGAGTTAAGACCTTGAACAGTAGGCCAGAGTACGAGTCTAAGACCTTAGCTATTAGGCCAGAGTACGAGTTAAGACCTTAACCAGTAGGTCAGAGTAAGAGTCTAAGACCTTAGCTATTAGGCCAGAGTACCAGTTTAAGACCTTAGCTATTAGGCCAGAGTAAGAGTTAAGACCTTAAACATTAGGCCAGAGTATGAGTCTAAGTCCTTAGCTATTAGGCCAGAGTAAGAGTTAAGACCTTAGCTATTAGGCCAGAGTGAGAGTTAAGCCCTTAACCATTAGGCCAGAGTACAACTCTAAGACCTTAGCTATTCGGCCAGAGTAAGAGTTAAGACCTTAGGTATTAGGCCAGCGTAAGAGTTAAGACCTTAGCTATTAGGCCAGAGTTAAGACCTTAACCAGTAGGCCAGAGTAAGAGTTAAGACCTTAACCAGTAGGCCAGAGTAAGAGTCTAAGACCTTAGCTATTAGGCCAGAGTAAGAGTTAAGACCTTAACCATTAGGCCAGAGTACGAGTCTAAGACCTTAGCTATTAGGCCAGAGTAAGAGTTAGGACCTTAGCTATTAGGCCAGAGTAAGAGTTAAGACCTTAACCATTAGGCCAGATTACGAGTCTAATACCTTTGCTATTAGGCCAGAGTAAGAGTTAAGACCTTAGCTATTAGGCCAGAGTAAGAGTTAAGACCTTAACCAGTAGGCCAGAGTAAGAGTTAAGACCTTAACCATTTGGCCAGAGTACGAGTCTAAGCCCTTACCTATTAGGCCAGAGTAAGAGTTAAGACCTTAACCAGTAGGCCAGAGTAAGAGTTAAGACCTTAACCATTAGGCCAGAGTATGAGTCTAAGACCTTAGCTATTAGGCCAGAGTAAGAGTTAAGACCTTAGCTATTAGGCCAGAGTAAGAGTTAAGACCTTAACCAGTAGGCCAGAGTAGAAGTTAAGACCTTAACCAGTAGGCCAAAGTAAGAGTTAAGACCGTAACCAGTATTCCAGAGTAAGAGTTAAGACCTTGACCAGTAGGCCAGAGTACGAGTCTAAGACCTTAGCTATTAGGCCAGAGTACGAGTTAAGACCTTAACCCGTAGGTCAGAGTACGAGTCTAAGACCTTAGCTATTAGGCCAGAGTACCAGTCTAAGACCTTAGCTATTAGGCCAGAGTAAGAGTTAAGACCTTAAACATTAGGCCAGAGTATGAGTCTAAGACCTTAGCTATTAGGCCAGAGTAAGAGTTAAGACCTTAACCATTAGGCCAGAGTACGATTCTAAGACCTTAGCTATTCGGCCAGAGTAAGAGTTAAGACCTTAGCTATTAGGCCAGCGTAAGAGTTAAGACCTTAGCTATTAGGCCAGAGTAAGAGTTAAGACCTTAACCAGTAGGCCAGAGTAAGAGTTAAGACCTTAACCATTAGGCCAGAGTATGAGTCTAAGACCTTAGCTATTAGGCCAGAGTAAGAGTTAAGACCTTAGCTATTAGGCCAGAGTAAGAGTTAAGACCTTAACCAATAGGCCAGAGTAAGAGTTAAGACCTTAACCATTAGGCCAGAGTATGAGTCTAAGACTTTAGCTATTAGGCCAGAGTAAGAGTTAAGACCTTAACCAGTAGGCCAGAGTAAGAGTTAAGACCTTAACCATTAGGCCAGAGTACGAGTCTAAGACCTTAGCTATTAGGCCAGAGTAAGAGTTAAGACCTTAGCTATTAGGCCAGAGTACGAGTCTAAGACCTTGCTTTTAGGCCAGAGTAAGATTTAAGACCTTAGCTATTAGGCCAGAGTAAGAGTTAAGACCTTAACCAGTAGGCCAGGGTAGGAGTTAAGACCTTAACCAGTAGGCAACAGTAAGAGTTAAGACCTTAACCAGTATTCCAAAGTAAGAGTTAAGACCTTGAACAGTAGGCCAGAGTACGAGTCTAAGACCTTAGCTATTAGGCCAGAGTACGAGTTAAGACCTTAACCAGTAGGTCAGAGTAAGAGTCTAAGACCTTAGCTATTAGGCCAGAGTACCAGTTTAAGACCTTAGCTATTAGGCCAGAGTAAGAGTTAAGACCTTAAACATTAGGCCAGAGTATGAGTCTAAGACCTTAGCTATTAGGCCAGAGTAAGAGTTAAGACCTTAGCTATTAGGCCAGAGTGAGAGTTAAGCCCTTAACCATTAGGCCAGAGTACAACTCTAAGACCTTAGCTATTCGGCCAGAGTAAGAGTTAAGACCTTAGGAATTAGGCCAGCGTAAGTGTTAAGACCTTAGCTATTAGGCCAGAGTAAGAGTTAAGACCTTAACCAGTAGGCCAGAGTAAGAGTTAAGACCTTAACCAGTAGGCCAGAGTAAGAGTCTAAGACCTTAGCTATTAGGCCAGAGTAAGAGTTAAGACCTTAACCATTAGGCCAGAGTACGAGTCTAAGACCTTAGCTATTAGGCCAGAGTAAGAGTTAGGACCTTAGCTATTAGGCCAGAGTGAGAGTTAAGACCTTAACCATTAGGCCAGATTACGAGTCTAATACCTTTGCTATTAGGCCAGAGTAAGAGTTAAGACCTTAGCTATTAGGCCAGAGTAAGAGTTAAGACCTTAACCAGTAGGCCAGAGTAAGAGTTAAGACCTTAACCATTAGGCCAGAGTACGAGTCTAAGCCCTTACCTATTAGGCCAGAGTAAGAGTTAAGACCTTAACCAGTAGGCCAGAGTAAGAGTTAAGACCTTAACCATTAGGCCAGAGTATGAGTCTAAGACCTTAGCTATTAGGCCAGAGTAAGAGTTAAGACCTTAGCTATTAGACAAGAGTAAGAGTTAAGACCTTAACCAGTAGGCCAGAGTAGAAGTTAAGACCTTAACCAGTAGGCCAAAGTAAGAGTTAAGACCTTAACCAGTATTCCAGAGTAAGAGTTAAGACCTTGACCAGTAGGCCAGAGTACGAGTCTAAGACCTTAGCGATTAGGCCAGAGTACGAGTTAAGACCTTAACCAGTAGGTCAGAGTACGAGTCTAAGACCTTAGCTATTAGGCCAGAGTACCAGTCTAAGACCTTAGCTATTAGGCCAGAGTAAGAGTTAAGACCTTAAACATTAGGCCAGAGTATGAGTCTAAGACCTTAGCTATTAGGCCAGAGTAAGAGTTAAGACCTTAACCATTAGGCCAGAGTACGAGTCTAAGACCTTAGCTATTCGGCCAGAGTAAGAGTTAAGACCTTAGCTATTAGGCCAGCGTAAGAGTTAAGACCTTAGCTATTAGGCCAGAGTAAGAGTTAAGACCTTAACCAGTAGGCCAAAGTAAGAGTTAAGACCTTAACCAGTAGGCCAGAGTAAGAGTCTAAGACCTTAGCTATTAGGCCAGAGTACGAGTCTAAGACCTTAGCTATTAGGCCAGAGTAAGAGTTAAGACCTTAACCAGTAGGCCAGAGTAAGAGTTAAGACCTTAATCATTAGGCCAGAGTACGAGTCTAAAACCTTAGCAATTAGGCCAGAGTAAGAGTTAAGACCTTAACCATTAGGCCAGATTAAGAGTCTAATATCTTTGCTATTAGGCCAGAATAAGAGTTAGGACCTTAGCTATTAGGCCAGAGTAAGAGTTAAGACCTTAACCAGTAGGCCAGAGTAAGAGTTAATACCGTATTCATTAGGCCAGAGTACGAGTCTAAGACCTTAGCTATTAGGCCAGAGTAAGAGTTAAGACCTTAACCAGTAGGCCAGAGTAAGAGTTAAGACCATAATCATTAGGCCAGAGTACGAGTCAAAAACCTTAGCTATTAGGCCAGAGTAAGAGTTAAGACCTTAGCTATTAGGCCAGAGTAAGAGTTAAGACCTTAACCAGTAGGCCAGAGTACGAGTCTAAGACCTTAGCTATTAGGCCAGAGTAAGAGTTAAGACCTTAACCAGTAGGCCAAAGTAAGAGTTAAGACCATAACCTGTAGGCCATAGTATGAGTCTAAGACCTTAGCTATTAGGCCAGAGTAAGAGTTAAGACCTTAGCTATTAGGCCAGAGTAAGAGTTAAGACCTTAACCATTAGGCCAGATTACGAGTCTAAGATCTTTGCTATTAGGCCATAGTAAGATTTAAGACCTTAGCTATTAGGCCAGAGTAAGAGTTAAGACCTTAACCAGTAGGCCAGAGTAAGAGTTAAGACCTTAACCATTAGGCCAGAGTACGAGTCTAAGACCTTAGCTATTAGGCCAGAGTAAGAGTTAAGACCTTAACCAGTAGGCCAGAGTAAGAGTTAAGACCTTAACCTGTGGGCCATAGTACGATTCTAAGACCTTAGCTATTAGGCCAGAGTAAGAGTTAAGACCTTAACCAGTAGGCCAGAGTGAGAGTTAAGACCTTAACCTGTAGGCCATAGTAAGAGTCTAAGACCTTTGCTATTCGGCCAGAGTAAGAGTTAAGACCTTAGGTATTAGGCCAGAGTACGCGTCTAAGCCCTTAGCTATTAGGCCAGAGTAAGAGTTAAGACCTTAACCAGTAGGCCAGAGTAAGAGTTAAGACCTTAACCATTAGGCCAGAGTACGAGTCTAAGACCTTAGCTATTAGGCCAGAGTAAGAGTTAAGACCTTATCAATTAGGCCAGAGTAAGAGTTAAGACCTTAGCTATTAGGCCAGAGTAAGAGTTAAGACCTTAGTTATTAGGCCAGAGTAAGAGTTAAGACCTTAACCAATAGGCCAGAGTAAGAGTTAAGACCTTAACCATTAGGCCAGAGTACGAGTCTAAGACCTTAGCTATTAGTCCAGAGTAAGAGTTAAGACCTTAACCAATAGGCCAGAGTAAGAGTTAAGACCTTAACCATTAGGCCAGAGTACGAGTCTAAGACCTTAGCTATTAGGCCAGAGTAAGAGTTAAGACCTTTACCAGTAGTCCAGAGTAAGAGTTAAGACCTTAACCATTAGGCCAGAGTACGAGTCTAAGACATTAGCTATTAGGCCAGAATAAGAGTTAAGACCTTAACCAGTAGGCCAGAGTAAGAGTTAAGACCTTAACCATTAGTCCAGAGTACGAGTCTAAGACCTTAGCTATTAGCCCAGAGTAAGAGTTAAGACCTTAACCATTAGGCCAGATTACGAGTCTAATACCTTTGCTTTTAGGCCAGAGTAAGAGTTAAGACCTTAGCTATTAGGCCAGAGTGAGAGTTAAGCCCTTAACCATTAGGCCAGAGTACAACTCTAAGACCTTAGCTATTCGGCCAGAGTAAGAGTTAAGACCTTAGGTATTAGGCCAGCGTAAGAGTTAAGACCTTAGCTATTAGGCCAGAGTTAAGACCTTAACCAGTAGGCCAGAGTAAGAGTTAAGACCTTAACCAGTAGGCCAGAGTAAGAGTCTAAGACCTTAGCTATTAGGCCAGAGTAAGAGTTAAGACCTTAACCATTAGGCCAGAGTACGAGTCTAAGACCTTAGCTATTAGGCCAGAGTAAGAGTTAGGACCTTAGCTATTAGGCCAGAGTAAGAGTTAAGACCTTAACCATTAGGCCAGATTACGAGTCTAATACCTTTGCTATTAGGCCAGAGTAAGAGTTAAGACCTTAGCTATTAGGCCAGAGTAAGAGTTAAGACCTTAACCAGTAGGCCAGAGTAAGAGTTAAGACCTTAACCATTTGGCCAGAGTACGAGTCTAAGCCCTTACCTATTAGGCCAGAGTAAGAGTTAAGACCTTAACCAGTAGGCCAGAGTAAGAGTTAAGACCTTAACCATTAGGCCAGAGTATGAGTCTAAGACCTTAGCTATTAGGCCAGAGTAAGAGTTAAGACCTTAGCTATTAGGCCAGAGTAAGAGTTAAGACCTTAACCAGTAGGCCAGAGTAGAAGTTAAGACCTTAACCAGTAGGCCAAAGTAAGAGTTAAGACCGTAACCAGTATTCCAGAGTAAGAGTTAAGACCTTGACCAGTAGGCCAGAGTACGAGTCTAAGACCTTAGCTATTAGGCCAGAGTACGAGTTAAGACCTTAACCCGTAGGTCAGAGTACGAGTCTAAGACCTTAGCTATTAGGCCAGAGTACCAGTCTAAGACCTTAGCTATTAGGCCAGAGTAAGAGTTAAGACCTTAAACATTAGGCCAGAGTATGAGTCTAAGACCTTAGCTATTAGGCCAGAGTAAGAGTTAAGACCTTAACCATTAGGCCAGAGTACGATTCTAAGACCTTAGCTATTCGGCCAGAGTAAGAGTTAAGACCTTAGCTATTAGGCCAGCGTAAGAGTTAAGACCTTAGCTATTAGGCCAGAGTAAGAGTTAAGACCTTAACCAGTAGGCCAGAGTAAGAGTTAAGACCTTAACCATTAGGCCAGAGTATGAGTCTAAGACCTTAGCTATTAGGCCAGAGTAAGAGTTAAGACCTTAGCTATAAGGCCAGAGTAAGAGTTAAGACCTTAACCAATAGGCCAGAGTAAGAGTTAAGACCTTAACCATTAGGCCAGAGTATGAGTCTAAGACTTTAGCTATTAGGCCAGAGTAAGAGTTAAGACCTTAACCAGTAGGCCAGAGTAAGAGTTAAGACCTTAACCATTAGGCCAGAGTACGAGTCTAAGACCTTAGCTATTAGGCCAGAGTAAGAGTTAAGACCTTAGCTATTAGGCCAGAGTACGAGTCTAAGACCTTGCTTTTAGGCCAGAGTAAGATTTAAGACCTTAGCTATTAGGCCAGAGTAAGAGTTAAGACCTTAACCAGTAGGCCAGGGTAGGAGTTAAGACCTTAACCAGTAGGCAACAGTAAGAGTTAAGACCTTAACCAGTATTCCAGAGTAAGAGTTAAGACCTTGAACAGTAGGCCAGAGTACGAGTCTAAGACCTTAGCTATTAGGCCAGAGTACGAGTTAAGACCTTAACCAGTAGGTCAGAGTAAGAGTCTAAGACCTTAGCTATTAGGCCAGAGTACCAGTTTAAGACCTTAGCTATTAGGCCAGAGTAAGAGTTAAGACCTTAAACATTAGGCCAGAGTATGAGTCTAAGACCTTAGCTATTAGGCCAGAGTAAGAGTTAAGACCTTAGCTATTAGGCCAGAGTGAGAGTTAAGCCCTTAACCATTAGGCCAGAGTACAACTCTAAGACCTTAGCTATTCGGCCAGAGTAAGAGTTAAGACCTTAGGAATTAGGCCAGCGTAAGTGTTAAGACCTTAGCTATTAGGCCAGAGTAAGAGTTAAGACCTTAACCAGTAGGCCAGAGTAAGAGTTAAGACCTTAACCAGTAGGCCAGAGTAAGAGTCTAAGACCTTAGCTATTAGGCCAGAGTAAGAGTTAAGACCTTAACCATTAGGCCAGAGTACGAGTCTAAGACCTTAGCTATTAGGCCAGAGTAAGAGTTAGGACCTTAGCTATTAGGCCAGAGTGAGAGTTAAGACCTTAACCATTAGGCCAGATTACGAGTCTAATACCTTTGCTATTAGGCCAGAGTAAGAGTTAAGACCTTAGCTATTAGGCCAGAGTAAGAGTTAAGACCTTAACCAGTAGGCCAGAGTAAGAGTTAAGACCTTAACCATTAGGCCAGAGTACGAGTCTAAGCCCTTACCTATTAGGCCAGAGTAAGAGTTAAGACCTTAACCAGTAGGCCAGAGTAAGAGTTAAGACCTTAACCATTAGGCCAGAGTATGAGTCTAAGACCTTAGCTATTAGGCCAGAGTAAGAGTTAAGACCTTAGCTATTAGACAAGAGTAAGAGTTAAGACCTTAACCAGTAGGCCAGAGTAGAAGTTAAGACCTTAACCAGTAGGCCAAAGTAAGAGTTAAGACCTTAACCAGTATTCCAGAGTAAGAGTTAAGACCTTGACCAGTAGGCCAGAGTACGAGTCTAAGACCTTAGCGATTAGGCCAGAGTACGAGTTAAGACCTTAACCAGTAGGTCAGAGTACGAGTCTAAGACCTTAGCTATTAGGCCAGAGTACCAGTCTAAGACCTTAGCTATTAGGCCAGAGTAAGAGTTAAGACCTTAAACATTAGGCCAGAGTATGAGTCTAAGACCTTAGCTATTAGGCCAGAGTAAGAGTTAAGACCTTAACCATTAGGCCAGAGTACGAGTCTAAGACCTTAGCTATTCGGCCAGAGTAAGAGTTAAGACCTTAGCTATTAGGCCAGCGTAAGAGTTAAGACCTTAGCTATTAGGCCAGAGTAAGAGTTAAGACCTTAACCAGTAGGCCAAAGTAAGAGTTAAGACCTTAACCAGTAGGCCAGAGTAAGAGTCTAAGACCTTAGCTATTAGGCCAGAGTACGAGTCTAAGACGTTAGCTATTAGGCCAGAGTAAGAGTTAAGACCTTAACCAGTAGGCCAGAGTAAGAGTTAAGACCTTAATCATTAGGCCAGAGTACGAGTCTAAAACCTTAGCAATTAGGCCAGAGTAAGAGTTAAGACCTTAACCATTAGGCCAGATTAAGAGTCTAATATCTTTGCTATTAGGCCAGAATAAGAGTTAGGACCTTAGCTATTAGGCCAGAGTAAGAGTTAAGACCTTAACCAGTAGGCCAGAGTAAGAGTTAATACCGTATTCATTAGGCCAGAGTACGAGTCTAAGACCTTAGCTATTAGGCCAGAGTAAGAGTTAAGACCTTAACCAGTAGGCCAGAGTAAGAGTTAAGACCATAATCATTAGGCCAGAGTACGAGTCAAAAACCTTAGCTATTAGGCCAGAGTAAGAGTTAAGACCTTAGCTATTAGGCCAGAGTAAGAGTTAAGACCTTAACCAGTAGGCCAGAGTACGAGTCTAAGACCTTAGCTATTAGGCCAGAGTAAGAGTTAAGACCTTAACCAGTAGGCCAAAGTAAGAGTTAAGACCATAACCTGTAGGCCATAGTATGAGTCTAAGACCTTAGCTATTAGGCCAGAGTAAGAGTTAAGACCTTAGCTATTAGGCCAGAGTAAGAGTTAAGACCTTAACCATTAGGCCAGATTACGAGTCTAAGATCTTTGCTATTAGGCCATAGTAAGATTTAAGACCTTAGCTATTAGGCCAGAGTAAGAGTTAAGACCTTAACCAGTAGGCCAGAGTAAGAGTTAAGACCTTAACCATTAGGCCAGAGTACGAGTCTAAGACCTTAGCTATTAGGCCAGAGTAAGAGTTAAGACCTTAACCAGTAGGCCAGAGTAAGAGTTAAGACCTTAACCTGTGGGCCATAGTACGATTCTAAGACCTTAGCTATTAGGCCAGAGTAAGAGTTAAGACCTTAACCAGTAGGCCAGAGTGAGAGTTAAGACCTTAACCTGTAGGCCATAGTAAGAGTCTAAGACCTTTGCTATTCGGCCAGAGTAAGAGTTAAGACCTTAGGTATTAGGCCAGAGTACGCGTCTAAGCCCTTAGCTATTAGGCCAGAGTAAGAGTTAAGACCTTAACCAGTAGGCCAGAGTAAGAGTTAAGACCTTGAACAGTAGGCCAGAGTACGAGTCTAAGACCTTGGCTATTAGGCCAGAGTACGAGTTAAGACCTTAACCAGTAGGTCAGAGTAAGAGTCTAAGACCTTAGCTATTAGGCCAGAGTAAGAGTTAAGACCTTAGCTATTAGGCGAGAGTAAGAGTTAAGCCCTTAACCATTAGGCCAGAGTACAACTCTAAGGCCTTAGCTATTCGTCCAGAGTAAGAGTTAAGACCTTAGGTATTAGGCCAGCGTAAGAGTTAAGACCTTAGCTATTAGGCCAGAGTTAAGACCTTAACCAGTAGGCCAGAGTAAGAGTTAAGACCTTAACCAGTAGGCCAGAGTAAGAGTCTAAGACCTTAGCTATTAGGCCAGAGTAAGAGTTAAGACCTTAACCATTAGGCCAGAGTACGAGTCTAAGATCTTAGCTATTAGGCCAGAGTAAGAGTTAGAACCTTAGCTATTAGGCCAGAGTAAGAGTTAAGACCTTAACCATTAGGCCAGATTACGAGTCTAATACCTTTGCTATTAGGCCAGAGTAAGAGTTAAGACCTTAACCAGTAGGCCAGAGTAAGAGTTAAGACCTTAACCATTAGGCCAGAGTACGAGTCTAAGCCCTTACCTTTTAGGCCAGAGTAAGAGTTAAGACCTTAACCAGTAGGCCAGAGTAAGAGTTAAGACCTTAACCATTAGGCCAGAGTATGAGTCTAAGACCTTAGCTATTAGGCCAGAGTAAGGGTTAAGACCTTAGCTATTAGGCCAGAGTAAGAGTTAAGACCTTAACCAGTAGGCCAGAGTAGAAGTTAAGACCTTAACCAGTAGGCCAAAGTAAGAGTTAAGACCTTAACCAGTATTCCAGAGTAAGAGTTAAGACCTTGACCAGTAGGCCAGAGTACGAGTCTAAGACCTTAGCTATTAGGCCAGAGTACGAGTTAAGACCTTAACCCGTAGGTCAGAGTACGAGTCTAAGACCTTAGCTATTAGGCCAGAGTACCAGTCTAAGACCTTAGCTATTAGGCCAGAGTAAGAGTTAAGACCTTAAACATTAGGCCAGAGTATGAGTCTAAGACCTTAGCTATTAGGCCAGAGTAAGAGTTAAGACCTTAACCATTAGGCCAGAGTACAATTCTAAGACCTTAGCTATTCGGCCAGAGTAAGAGTTAAGACTTTAGCTATTAGGCCAGCGTAAGAGTTAAGACCTTAGCTATTAGGCCAGAGTAAGAGTTAAGACCTTAACCAGTAGGCCATAGTAAGAGCTAAGACCTTAACCATTAGGCCAGAGTATGAGTCTAAGACCTTAGCTATTAGGCCAGAGCAAGAGTTAAGACCTTAGCTATTAGGCCAGAGTAAGAGTTAAGACCTTAACCAATAGGCCAGAGTAAGAGTTAAGACCTTAACCATTAGGCCAGAGTATGAGTCTAAGACTTTAGCTATTAGGCCAGAGTAAGAGTTAAGACCTTAACCAGTAGGCCAGAGTAAGAGTTAAGACCTTAACCATTAGGCCAGATTACGAGTCTAATAACTTTGCTATTAGGCCAGAATAAGAGTTAAGACCTTAGCTATTAGGCCAGAGTAAGAGTTAAGACCTTAACCATTAGGCCAGAGTATGAGTCTAAGACTTTAGCTATTAGGCCAGAGTAAAAGTTAAGACCTTAACCAGTAGGCCAGAGTAAGAGTTAAGACCTTAACCATTAGGCCAGAGTACGAGTCTAAGACCTTAGCTATTAGGCCAGAGTAAGAGTTAAGACCTTAGCTATTAGGCCAGAGTACGAGTCTAAGACCTTAGCTTTTAGGCCAGAGTAAGATTTAAGACCTTAGCTATTAGGCCAGAGTAAGAGTTAAGACCTTAACCAGTAGGCCAGGGTAGGAGTTAAGACCTTAACCAGTAGGCCACAGTAAGAGTTAAGACCTTAACCAGTATTCCAGAGTAAGAGTTAAGACCTTGAACAGTAGGCCAGAGTACGAGTCTAAGACCTTAGCTATTAGGCCAGAGTACGAGTTAAGACCTTAACCAGTAGGTCAGAGTAAGAGTCTAAGACCTTAGCTATTAGGCCAGAGTACCAGTCTAAGACCTTAGCTATTAGGCCAGAGTAAGAGTTAAGACCTTAAACATTAGGCCAGAGTATGAGTCTAAGACCTTAGCTATTAGGCCAGAGTAAGAGTTAAGACCTTAGCTATTAGGCGAGAGTAAGAGTTAAGCCCTTAACCATTAGGCCAGAGTACAACTCTAAGGCCTTAGCTATTCGGCCAGAGTAAGAGTTAAGACCTTAGGTATTAGGCCAGCGTAAGAGTTAAGACCTTAGCTATTAGGCCAGAGTTAAGACCTTAACCAGTAGGCCAGAGTAAGAGTTAAGACCTTAACCAGTAGGCCAGAGTAAGAGTCTAAGACCTTAGCTATTAGGCCAGAGTAAGAGTTAAGACCTTAACCATTAGGCCAGAGTACGAGTCTAAGATCTTAGCTATTAGGCCAGAGTAAGAGTTAGAACCTTAGCTATTAGGCCAGAGTAAGAGTTAAGACCTTAACCATTAGGCCAGATTACGAGTCTAATACCTTTGCTATTAGGCCAGAGTAAGAGTTAAGACCTTAACTAGTAGGCCAGAGTAAGAGTTAAGACCTTAACCATTAGGCCAGAGTACGAGTCTAAGCCCTTACCTTTTAGGCCAGAGTAAGAGTTAAGACCTTAACCAGTAGGCCAGAGTAAGAGTTAAGACCTTAACCATTAGGCCAGAGTATGAGTCTAAGACCTTAGCTATTAGGCCAGAGTAAGGGTTAAGACCTTAGCTATTAGGCCAGAGTAAGAGTTAAGACCTTAACCAGTAGGCCAGAGTAGAAGTTAAGACCTTAACCAGTAGGCCAAAGTAAGAGTTAAGACCTTAACCAGTATTCCAGAGTAAGAGTTAAGACCTTGACCAGTAGGCCAGAGTACGAGTCTAAGACCTTAGCTATTAGGCCAGAGTACGAGTTAAGACCTTAACCCGTAGGTCAGAGTACGAGTCTAAGACCTTAGCTATTAGGCCAGATTACCAGTCTAAGACCTTAGCTATTAGGCCAGAGTAAGAGTTAAGACCTTAAACATTAGGCCAGAGTATGAGTCTAAGACCTTAGCTATTAGGCCAGAGTAAGAGTTAAGACCTTAACCATTAGGCCAGAGTACAATTCTAAGACCTTAGCTATTCGGCCAGAGTAAGAGTTAAGACCTTAGCTATTAGGCCAGCGTAAGAGTTAAGACCTTAGCTATTAGGCCAGAGTAAGAGTTAAGACCTTAACCAGTAGGCCAGAGTAAGAGCTAAGACCTTAACCATTAGGCCAGAGTATGAGTCTAAGACCTTAGCTATTAGGCCAGAGTAAGAGTTAAGACCTTAGCTATTAGGCCAGAGTAAGAGTTAAGACCTTAACCAATAGGCCAGAGTAAGAGTTAAGACCTTAACCATTAGGCCAGAGTATGAGTCTAAGACTTTAGCTATTAGGCCAGAGTAAGAGTTAAGACCTTAACCAGTAGGCCAGAGTAAGAGTTAAGACCTTAACCATTAGGCCAGAGTACGAGTCTAAGACCTTAGCTATTAGGCCAGAGTAAGAGTTAAGACCTTAGCTATTAGGCCAGAGTACGAGTCTAAGACCTTAGCTTTTAGGCCAGAGTAAGATTTAAGACCTTAGCTATTAGGCCAGAGTAAGAGTTAAGACCTTAACCAGTAGGCCAGGGTAGGAGTTAAGACCTTAACCAGTAGGCAACAGTAAGAGTTAAGACCTTAACCAGTATTCCAGAGTAAGAGTTAAGACCTTGAACAGTAGGCCAGAGTACGAGTCTAAGACCTTAGCTATTAGGCCAGAGTACGAGTTAAGACCTTAACCAGTAGGTCAGAGTAAGAGTCTAAGACCTTAGCTATTAGGCCAGAGTACCAGTTTAAGACCTTAGCTATTAGGCCAGAGTAAGAGTTAAGACCTTAAACATTAGGCCAGAGTATGAGTCTAAGACCTTAGCTATTAGGCCAGAGTAAGAGTTAAGACCTTAGCTATTAGGCCAGAGTGAGAGTTAAGCCCTTAACCATTAGGCCAGAGTACAACTCTAAGACCTTAGCTATTCGGCCAGAGTAAGAGTTAAGACCTTAGGTATTAGGCCAGCGTAAGAGTTAAGACCTTAGCTATTAGGCCAGAGTTAAGACCTTAACCAGTAGGCCAGAGTAAGAGTTAAGACCTTAACCAGTAGGCCAGAGTAAGAGTCTAAGACCTTAGCTATTAGGCCAGAGTAAGAGTTAAGACCTTAACCATTAGGCCAGAGTACGAGTCTAAGACCTTAGCTATTAGGCCAGAGTAAGAGTTAGGACCTTAGCTATTAGGCCAGAGTAAGAGTTAAGACCTTAACCATTAGGCCAGATTACGAGTCTAATACCTTTGCTATTAGGCCAGAGTAAGAGTTAAGACCTTAGCTATTAGGCCAGAGTAAGAGTTAAGACCTTAACCAGTAGGCCAGAGTAAGAGTTAAGACCTTAACCATTTGGCCAGAGTACGAGTCTAAGCCCTTACCTATTAGGCCAGAGTAAGAGTTAAGACCTTAACCAGTAGGCCAGAGTAAGAGTTAAGACCTTAACCATTAGGCCAGAGTATGAGTCTAAGACCTTAGCTATTAGGCCAGAGTAAGAGTTAAGACCTTAGCTATTAGGCCAGAGTAAGAGTTAAGACCTTAACCAGTAGGCCAGAGTAGAAGTTAAGACCTTAACCAGTAGGCCAAAGTAAGAGTTAAGACCGTAACCAGTATTCCAGAGTAAGAGTTAAGACCTTGACCAGTAGGCCAGAGTACGAGTCTAAGACCTTAGCTATTAGGCCAGAGTACGAGTTAAGACCTTAACCCGTAGGTCAGAGTACGAGTCTAAGACCTTAGCTATTAGGCCAGAGTACCAGTCTAAGACCTTAGCTATTAGGCCAGAGTAAGAGTTAAGACCTTAAACATTAGGCCAGAGTATGAGTCTAAGACCTTAGCTATTAGGCCAGAGTAAGAGTTAAGACCTTAACCATTAGGCCAGAGTACGATTCTAAGACCTTAGCTATTCGGCCAGAGTAAGAGTTAAGACCTTAGCTATTAGGCCAGCGTAAGAGTTAAGACCTTAGCTATTAGGCCAGAGTAAGAGTTAAGACCTTAACCAGTAGGCCAGAGTAAGAGTTAAGACCTTAACCATTAGGCCAGAGTATGAGTCTAAGACCTTAGCTATTAGGCCAGAGTAAGAGTTAAGACCTTAGCTATTAGGCCAGAGTAAGAGTTAAGACCTTAACCAATAGGCCAGAGTAAGAGTTAAGACCTTAACCATTAGGCCAGAGTATGAATCTAAGACTTTAGCTATTAGGCCAGAGTAAGAGTTAAGACCTTAACCAGTAGGCCAGAGTAAGAGTTAAGACCTTAACCATTAGGCCAGAGTACGAGTCTAAGACCTTAGCTATTAGGCCAGAGTAAGAGTTAAGACCTTAGCTATTAGGCCAGAGTACGAGTCTAAGACCTTGCTTTTAGGCCAGAGTAAGATTTAAGACCTTAGCTATTAGGCCAGAGTAAGAGTTAAGACCTTAACCAGTAGGCCAGGGTAGGAGTTAAGACCTTAACCAGTAGGCAACAGTAAGAGTTAAGACCTTAACCAGTATTCCAGAGTAAGAGTTAAGACCTTGAACAGTAGGCCAGAGTACGAGTCTAAGACCTTAGCTATTAGGCCAGAGTACGAGTTAAGACCTTAACCAGTAGGTCAGAGTAAGAGTCTAAGACCTTAGCTATTAGGCCAGAGTACCAGTTTAAGACCTTAGCTATTAGGCCAGAGTAAGAGTTAAGACCTTAAACATTAGGCCAGAGTATGAGTCTAAGACCTTAGCTATTAGGCCAGAGTAAGAGTTAAGACCTTAGCTATTAGGCCAGAGTGAGAGTTAAGCCCTTAACCATTAGGCCAGAGTACAACTCTAAGACCTTAGCTATTCGGCCAGAGTAAGAGTTAAGACCTTAGGAATTAGGCCAGCGTAAGTGTTAAGACCTTAGCTATTAGGCCAGAGTAAGAGTTAAGACCTTAACCAGTAGGCCAGAGTAAGAGTTAAGACCTTAACCAGTAGGCCAGAGTAAGAGTCTAAGACCTTAGCTATTAGGCCAGAGTAAGAGTTAAGACCTTAACCATTAGGCCAGAGTACGAGTCTAAGACCTTAGCTATTAGGCCAGAGTAAGAGTTAGGACCTTAGCTATTAGGCCAGAGTGAGAGTTAAGACCTTAACCATTAGGCCAGATTACGAGTCTAATACCTTTGCTATTAGGCCAGAGTAAGAGTTAAGACCTTAGCTATTAGGCCAGAGTAAGAGTTAAGACCTTAACCAGTAGGCCAGAGTAAGAGTTAAGACCTTAACCATTAGGCCAGAGTACGAGTCTAAGCCCTTACCTATTAGGCCAGAGTAAGAGTTAAGACCTTAACCAGTAGGCCAGAGTAAGAGTTAAGACCTTAACCATTAGGCCAGAGTATGAGTCTAAGACCTTAGCTATTAGGCCAGAGTAAGAGTTAAGACCTTAGCTATTAGGCCAGAGTAAGAGTTAAGACCTTAACCAGTAGGCCAGAGTACGAGTCTAAGACCTTAGCTATTAGGCCAGAGTAAGAGTTAAGACCTTAACCAGTAGGCCAAAGTAAGAGTTAAGACCATAACCTGTAGGCCATAGTATGAGTCTAAGACCTTAGCTATTAGGCCAGAGTAAGAGTTAAGACCTTAGCTATTAGGCCAGAGTAAGAGTTAAGACCTTAACCATTAGGCCAGATTACGAGTCTAAGATCTTTGCTATTAGGCCATAGTAAGATTTAAGACCTTAGCTATTAGGCCAGAGTAAGAGTTAAGACCTTAACCAGTAGGCCAGAGTAAGAGTTAAGACCTTAACCATTAGGCCAGAGTACGAGTCTAAGACCTTAGCTATTAGGCCAGAGTAAGAGTTAAGACCTTAACCAGTAGGCCAGAGTAAGAGTTAAGACCTTAACCTGTGGGCCATAGTACGATTCTAAGACCTTAGCTATTAGGCCAGAGTAAGAGTTAAGACCTTAACCAGTAGGCCAGAGTGAGAGTTAAGACCTTAACCTGTAGGCCATAGTAAGAGTCTAAGACCTTTGCTATTCGGCCAGAGTAAGAGTTAAGACCTTAGGTATTAGGCCAGAGTACGCGTCTAAGCCCTTAGCTATTAGGCCAGAGTAAGAGTTAAGACCTTAACCAGTAGGCCAGAGTAAGAGTTAAGACCTTAACCATTAGGCCAGAGTACGAGTCTAAGACCTTAGCTATTAGGCCAGAGTAAGAGTTAAGACCTTATCAATTAGGCCAGAGTAAGAGTTAAGACCTTAGCTATTAGGCCAGAGTAAGAGTTAAGACCTTAGTTATTAGGCCAGAGTAAGAGTTAAGACCTTAACCAATAGGCCAGAGTAAGAGTTAAGACCTTAACCATTAGGCCAGAGTACGAGTCTAAGACCTTAGCTATTAGTCCAGAGTAAGAGTTAAGACCTTAACCAATAGGCCAGAGTAAGAGTTAAGACCTTAACCATTAGGCCAGAGTACGAGTCTAAGACCTTAGCTATTAGGCCAGAGTAAGAGTTAAGACCTTTACCAGTAGTCCAGAGTAAGAGTTAAGACCTTAACCATTAGGCCAGAGTACGAGTCTAAGACATTAGCTATTAGGCCAGAATAAGAGTTAAGACCTTAACCAGTAGGCCAGAGTAAGAGTTAAGACCTTAACCATTAGTCCAGAGTACGAGTCTAAGACCTTAGCTATTAGCCCAGAGTAAGAGTTAAGACCTTAACCATTAGGCCAGATTACGAGTCTAATACCTTTGCTTTTAGGCCAGAGTAAGAGTTAAGACCTTAACTATTAGGCCAGAGTAAGAGTTAAGACCATAACCAGTAGGCCAGAGTAAGAGTTAAGACCTTAACCATTAGGCCAGAGTACGAGTCTAAGCCCTTACCTATTAGGCCAGAGTAAGAGTTAAGACCTTAACCAGTAGGCCAGAGTAAGAGTTAAGGCCTTAACCATTAGGCCAGAGTATGAGTTAAGACCTTAACTATTAGGCCAGAGTAGGAGTTAAGACATTAGCTATTAGGCCAGAGTAAGAGTTAAGACCTTAGTTATTAGGCCAGAGTAAGAGTTAAGACCTTAACCAATAGGCCAGAGTAAGAGTTAAGACCTTAACCATTAGGCCAGAGTACGAGTCTAAGACTTTAGCTATTAGGCCAGAGTAAGAGTTAAGACCTTAACCAGTAGGCCAGAGTAAGAGTTAAGACCTTAACCATTAGGCCAGAGTACGAGTCTAAGACCTTAGCTATTAGGCCAGAGTAAGAGTTAAGACCTTAACCAGTAGGCCGGAGTAAAAGTTAAGACCTTAACCATTAGGCCAGAGTACGAGTCTAAGACCTTAGCTATTAGGCCAGAGTAAGAGTTAAGACCTTAGCTATTAGGCCAGAGTTCGAGTCTCAGACCTTAGCTATTAGGCCAGAGTAAGATTTAAGACCTTAGCTATTAGGCCAGAGTAAGAGTTAAGACCTTAACCAGTAGGCCAGGGTTGGAGTTAAGACCTTAACCAGTAGGCCAAAGTAAGAGTTAAGACCTTAACCAGTATTCCAGAGTAAAAGTTAAGACCTTGACCAGTAGGCCAGAGTTCGAGTCTAAGACCTTAGCTATTAGGCCAGAGTACGAGTTAAGACCTTAACCAGTAGGTCAGAGTACGAGTCTAAGACCTTAGCTATTAGGCCAGAGTACCAGTCTAAGACCTTAGCTATTAGGCAAGAGTAAGAGTTAAGACCTTAAACATTAGGCCAGAGTATGAGTCTAAGACCTTAGCTATTAGGCCAGAGTAAGAGTTAAGACCTTAGCTATTAGGCCAGAGTAAGAGTTAAGACCTTAACCATTAGGCCAGAGTACGACTCTAAGACCTTAGCTATTCGGCCAGAGTAGGAGTTAAGACCTTAACCAGTAGGCCAGAGTAAGAGTTAAGACCTTAACCAGTAGGCCAGAGTAAGAGTCTAAGACCTTAGCTATTAGGCCAGAATAAGAGTTAAGACCTTAGCTATTAGGCCAGAGTAAGAGTTAAGACCTTAACCAGTAGGCCAGAGTAAGAGTTAAGACCTTAACCAGTAGGCCAGAGTAAGAGTCTAAGACCTTAGCTATTAGGCCAGAGTAAGAGTTAAGACCTTAACCATTAGGCCAGAGTATGAGTCTAAGACCTTAGCTATTAGGCCAGAGTAAGAGTTAGGACCTTAGCTATTAGGCCAGAGTAAGAGTTAAGACCTTAACCATTAGGCCAGATTACGAGTCTAATACCTTTGCTATTAGGCCAGAATAAGAGTTAAGACCTTAGCTATTAGGCCAGAGTAGGAGTTAAGACCTTAACCAGTAGGCCAGAGTAAGAGTTAAGACCTTAACCATTAGGCCAGAGTATGAGTCTAAGCCCTTACCTATTAGGCCAGAGTAAGAGTTAAGACCTTAACCAGTAGGCCAGAGTAAGAGTTAAGACCTTAACCATTAGGCCAGAGTACGAGTCTAAGCCCTTACCTATTAGGCCAGAGTAAGAGTTAAGACCTTAACCAGTAGGCCAGAGTAAGAGTTAAAACCTTAACCATTAGGCCAGAGTATGAGTCTAAGACCTTAGCTATTAGGCCAGAGTAAGAGTTAAGACCTTAGCTATTAGGCCAGAGTAAGAGTTAAGACCTTAACCAGTAGGCCAGAGTAAGAGTTAAGACCTTAACCATTAGGCCAGAGTATGAGTCTAAGACCTTAGCTATTAGGCCAGAGTAAGAGTTAAGACCTTAGCTATTAGGCCAGAGTAAGAGTTAAGACCTTAACCAATAGGCCAGAGTAAGAGTTAAAACCTTAACGATTAGGCCAGAGTATGAGTCTAAGACTTTAGCTATTAGGCCAGAGTAAGAGTTAAGACCTTAGCTATTAGGCCAGAGTAAGAGTTAAGACCTTAACCAGTAGGCCAGGGTAGGAGTTAAGACCTTAACCAGTAGGCAACAGTAAGAGTTAAGACCTTAACCAGTATTCCAGAGTAAGAGTTAAGACCTTGAACAGTAGGCCAGAGTACGAGTCTAAGACCTTGGCTATTAGGCCAGAGTACGAGTTAAGACCTTAACCAGTAGGTCAGAGTAAGAGTCTAAGACCTTAGCTATTAGGCCAGAGTACCAGTTTAAGACCTTAGCTATTAGGCCAGAGTAAGAGTTAAGACCTTAAACATTAGGCCAGAGTATGAGTCTAAGACCTTAGCTATTAGGCCAGAGTAAGAGTTAAGACCTTAGCTATTAGGCCAGAGTGAGAGTTAAGCCCTTAACCATTAGGCCAGAGTACAACTCTAAGACCTTAGCTATTCAGCCAGAGTAAGAGTTAAGACCTTAGGTATTAGGCCAGCGTAAGAGTTAAGACCTTAGCTATTAGGCCAGAGTAAGAGTTAAGACCTTAACCAGTAGGCCAGAGTAAGAGTTAGGACCTTAACCAGTAGGCCAGAGTAAGAGTCTAAGACCTTAGCTATTAGGCCAGAGTAAGAGTTAAGACCTTAACCATTAGGCCAGAGTACGAGTCTAAGACCTTAGCTATTAGGCCAGAGTAAGAGTTAGGACCTTAGCTATTAGGCCAGAGTAAGAGTTAAGACCTTAACCATTAGGCCAGATTGCGAGTCTAATACCTTTGCTATTAGGCCAGAGTAAGAGTTAAGACCTTAGCTATTAGGCCAGAGTAAGAGTTAAGACCTTAACCAGTAGGCCAGAGTAAGAGTTAAGACCTTAACCATTAGGCCAGAATACGAGTCTAAGCCCTTACCTATTAGGCCAGAGTAAGAGTTAAGACCTTAACCAGTAGGCCAGAGTAAGAGTTAAGACCTTAACCATTAGGCCAGAGTATGAGTCTAAGACCTTAGCTATTAGGCCAGAGTAAGAGTTAAGACCTTAGCTATTAGGCCAGAGTAAGAGTTAAGACCTTAACCAGTAGGCCAGAGTAGAAGTTAAGACCTTAACCAGTAGGCCAAAGTAAGAGTTAAGACCTTAACCAGTATTCCAGAGTAAGAGTTAAGACCTTGACCAGTAGGCCAGAGTACGAGTCTAAGACCTTAGCTATTAGGCCAGAGTACGAGTTAAGACCTTAACCAGTAGGTCAGAGTACGAGTCTAAGACCTTAGCTATTAGGCCAGAGTACCAGTCTAAGACCTTAGCTATTAGGCCAGAGTAAGAGTTAAGACCTTAAACATTAGGCCAGAGTATGAGTCTAAGACCTTAGCTATTAGGCCAGAGTAAGAGTTAAGACCTTAACCATTAGGCCAGAGTACGAGTCTAAGACCTTAGCTATTCGGCCAGAGTAAGAGTTAAGACCTTAGCTATTAGGCCAGCGTAAGAGTTAAGACCTTAGCTATTAGGCCAGAGTAAGAGTTAAGACCTTAACCAGTAGGCCAAAGTAAGAGTTAAGACCTTAACCAGTAGGCCAGAGTAAGAGTCTAAGACCTTAGCTATTAGGCCAGAGTACGAGTCTAAGACCTTAGCTATTAGGCCAGAGTAAGAGTTAAGACCTTAACCAGTAGGCCAGAGTAAGAGTTAAGACCTTAACCATTAGGCCAGATTACGAGTCTAATACCTTTGCTATTAGGTCACAATAAGAGTTAAGACCTTAGCTATTAGGCCAGAGTAGGAGTTAAGACCTTAACCAGTAGGCCAGAGTAAGAGTTAAGACCTTAACCATTAGGCCAGAGTACGAGTCTAAGCCCTTACCTATTAGGCCAGAGTAAGAGTTAAGACCTTAACCAGTAGGCCAGAGTAAGAGTTAAGACCTTAACCATTAGGCCAGAGTACGAGTCTAAGCCCTTACCTATTAGGCCAGAGTAAGAGTTAAGACCTTAACCAGTAGGCCAGAGTAAGAGTTAAAACCTTAACCATTAGGCCAGAGTATGAGTCTAAGACCTTAGCTATTAGGCCAGAGTAAGAGTTAATACCTTAGCTATTAGGCCAGAGTAAGAGTTAAGACCTTAACCAATAGGCCAGAGTAAGAGTTAAGACCTTAACCATTAGGCCAGAGTACGAGTCTAAGACTTTAGCTATTAGGCCAGAGTAAGAGTTAAGACCTTAACCAGTAGGCCAGAGTAAGAGTTAAGACCTTAACCATTAGGCCAGACTACGAGTCTAAGACCTTAGCTATTAGGCCAGAGTAAGAGTTAAGACCTTAGCCATTAGGCCAGAGTACGAGTCTAAGACCTTAGCTATTAGGCCAGAGTAGAAGTTAAGACCTTAACCAGTAGGCCAGAGTAAGAGTTAAGACCTTAACCAGTAGGCCAGAGTAAGAGTTAAGACCTTGACCAGTAGGCCAGAGTACGAGTCTAAGACCTTAGCTATTAGGCCAGAGTACAAGTTAAGACCTTAACCAGTAGGTCAGAGTACGAGTCTAAGACCTTAGCTATTAGGCCAGAGTACCATTCTAAGACCTTAGCTATTAGGCCAGAGTAAGAGTTAAGACCTTAACCATTTGGCCAGAGTACGAGTCTAAGACCTTAGCTATTAGGCCAGAGTAAGAGTTAAGACCTTAGCTATTAGGCCAGTGTAAGAGTTAAGACCTTAACCATTAGGCCAGAGTACGAGTCTAAGACCTTAGCTATTCGGCCAGAGTAAGAGTTAAGACCTTAGCTATTAGGCCAGAGTAAGAGTTAAGACCTTAGCTATTATGCCAGAGTAAGAGTTAATACCTCAACCAGTAGGCCAGAGTAAGAGTTAAGACCTTAACCAGTAGGCCAGAGTAAGAGTTAATACCTTAACCATTAGGCCAGAGTACGAGTCTAAGACCTTAGCTATTAGGCCAGAGTACCAGTGTAAGACCTTAGCTATTAGGCCAGCGTAAGAGTTAAGACATTAACCATTAGGCCAGAGTACGAGTCTAAGACCTTAGCTATTAGGCCAGAGTAAGAGTTAAGACCTTAGCTATTAGGCCAGAGTAAGAGTTAAGACCTTACCCATTAGGCCAAGTACGAGTCTAAGACCTTAGCTATTCGGCTAGAATAAGAGTTAAGACCTTAGCTATTAGGCCAGAGTAAGAGTTAAGACCTTAGCTATTAGGCCAGAGTAAGAGTTAAGACCTTAACCAGTAGGCCAGAGTTAAGACCTTAATCAGTAGGCCAGAGTAAGAGTTAAGACCTTAACCAGTAGGCCAGAGTAATAGTTAAGACCTTAACCATTAGGCCAGAGTACGAGTCTAAAACCTTAGCTATTAGGCCAGATTAAGAGTTAAGACCTTAACCAGTAGGCCAGAGTAAGAGTTAAGACCTTAACCATTAGGCCAGAGTACGAGTCTAAGACCTTAGCTATTAGGCCAGAGTAAGAGTTAAGACCTTAACCAGTAGGCCAGAGTAAGAGTTAAGACCTTAACCTGTAGGCCATAGTACGAGTCTAAGACCTTAGCTATTAGGCCAGAGTAAGAGTTAAGACCTTATCTATTAGGCCAGAGTAAGAGTTAAGACCTTAGCTATTAGGCCAGAGAAAGAGTTAAGACCTTTTCTATTAGGCCAGAGTAAGAGTTAAGACCTTAGCTATTAGGCCAGAGTAAGAGTTAAGACCTTAACCAATAGGCCAGAGTAAGAGTTAACACCTTAACCATTAGGCCAGAGTACGAGTCTAAGACCTTAGCTATTAGGCCAGAGTAAGAGTTAAGACCTTAACCAGTAGGCCAGAGTAAGAGTTAAGACCTTAACCATTAGGCCAGAGTACGAGTCTAAGACATTAGCTATTAGGCCAGAATAAGAGTTAAGACCTTAACCAGTAGGCCAGAGTACGAGTCTAAGACCTTAGCTATTAGGCCAGAGTAGAAGTTAAGACCTTAACCAGTAGGCCAGAGTAAGAGTTAAGACCTTAACCAGTAGGCCAGAGTAAGAGTTAAGACCTTGACCAGTAGGCCAGAGTATGAGTCTAAGACCTTAGCTATTAGGCCAGAGTACAAGTCAAGACCTTAACCAGTAGGTCAGAGTACGAGTCTAAGACCTTAGCTATTAGGCCAGAGTACCAGTCTAAGACCTTAGCTATTAGGCCAGAGTAAGAGTTAAGACCTTAACCATTTGGCCAGAGTACGAGTCTAAGACCTTAGCTATTAGGCCAGAGTAAGAGTTAAGACCTTAGCTATTAGGCCAGTGTAAGAGTTAAGACCTTAACCATTAGGCCAGAGTACGAGTCTAAGACCTTAGCTATTCGGCCAGAGTAAAAGTTAAGACCTTAGCTATTAGGCCAGAGTAAGAGTTAAGACCTTAGCTATTAGGCCAGAGTAAGAGTTAATACCTCAACTAGTAGGCCAGAGTAAGAGTTAAGACCTTAACCAGTAGGCCAGAGTAAGAGTTAATACGTTAACCATTAGGCCAGAGTACGAGTCTAAGACCTTAGCTATTAGGCCAGAGTACCAGTCTAAGACCTTAGCTATTAGGCCAGCGTAAGAGTTAAGACATTAACCATTAGGCCAGAGTACGAGTCTAAGACCTTAGCTATTAGGCCAGAGTAAGAGTTAAGACCTTAGCTATTAGGCCAGAGTAAGAGTTAAGACCTTACCCATTAGGCCAAGTACGAGTCTAAGACCTTAGCTATTCGGCCAGAATAAGAGTTAAGACCTTAGCTATTAGGCCAGAGTAAGAGTTAAGACCTTAACCAATAGGCCAGAGTTAAGATCTTAACCAGTAGGCCAGAGTAAGAGTTAAGACCTTAACCAGTAGGCCAGAGTAAGAGTTAAGACCTTAACCATTAGGCCAGAGTACGAGTCTAAAACCTTAGCTATTAGGCCAGATTAAAAGTTAAGACCTTAACCAGTAGGCCAGAGTAAGAGTTAAGACCTTAACCATTAGGCCAGAGTACGAGTCTAAGACCTTAGCCATTAGGCCAGAGTAAGAGTTAAGACCTTAACCAGTAGGCCAGAGTAAGAGTTAAGACCTTAACCTGTAGGCCATAGTAAGAGTCTAAGACCTTAGCTATTAGGCCAGAGTAAGAGTTAGGACCTTAGCTATTAGGCCAGAGTAAGAGTTAAGACCTTAACCAGTAGGCCAGAGTAAGAGTTAAAACCTTAACCATTAGGCCAGAGTATGAGTCTAAGACCTTAGCTATTAGGCCAGAGTAAGAGTTAAGACCTTAGCTATTAGGCCAGAGTAAGAGTTAAGACCTTAACCAGTAGGCCAGAGTAAGAGTTAAGACCTTAACCATTAGGCCAGAGTATGAGTCTAAGACCTTAGCTATTAGGCCAGAGTAAGAGTTAAGACCTTAGCTATTAGGCCAGAGTAAGAGTTAAGACCTTAACCAATAGGCCAGAGTAAGAGTTAAAACCTTAACCATTAGGCCAGAGTATGAGTCTAAGACTTTAGCTATTAGGCCAGAGTAAGAGTTAAGACCTTAGCTATTAGGCCAGAGTAAGAGTTAAGACCTTAACCAGTAGGCCAGGGTAGGAGTTAAGACCTTAACCAGTAGGCAACAGTAAGAGTTAAGACCTTAACCAGTATTCCAGAGTAAGAGTTAAGACCTTGAACAGTAGGCCAGAGTACGAGTCTAAGACCTTGGCTATTAGGCCAGAGTACGAGTTAAGACCTTAACCAGTAGGTCAGAGTAAGAGTCTAAGACCTTAGCTATTAGGCCAGAGTACCAGTTTAAGACCTTAGCTATTAGGCCAGAGTAAGAGTTAAGACCTTAAACATTAGGCCAGAGTATGAGTCTAAGACCTTAGCTATTAGGCCAGAGTAAGAGTTAAGACCTTAGCTATTAGGCCAGAGTGAGAGTTAAGCCCTTAACCATTAGGCCAGAGTACAACTCTAAGACCTTAGCTATTCAGCCAGAGTAAGAGTTAAGACCTTAGGTATTAGGCCAGCGTAAGAGTTAAGACCTTAGCTATTAGGCCAGAGTAAGAGTTAAGACCTTAACCAGTAGGCCAGAGTAAGAGTTAGGACCTTAACCAGTAGGCCAGAGTAAGAGTCTAAGACCTTAGCTATTAGGCCAGAGTAAGAGTTAAGACCTTAACCATTAGGCCAGAGTACGAGTCTAAGACCTTAGCTATTAGGCCAGAGTAAGAGTTAGGACCTTAGCTATTAGGCCAGAGTAAGAGTTAAGACCTTAACCATTAGGCCAGATTGCGAGTCTAATACCTTTGCTATTAGGCCAGAGTAAGAGTTAAGACCTTAGCTATTAGGCCAGAGTAAGAGTTAAGACCTTAACCAGTAGGCCAGAGTAAGAGTTAAGACCTTAACCATTAGGCCAGAATACGAGTCTAAGCCCTTACCTATTAGGCCAGAGTAAGAGTTAAGACCTTAACCAGTAGGCCAGAGTAAGAGTTAAGACCTTAACCATTAGGCCAGAGTATGAGTCTAAGACCTTAGCTATTAGGCCAGAGTAAGAGTTAAGACCTTAGCTATTAGGCCAGAGTAAGAGTTAAGACCTTAACCAGTAGGCCAGAGTAGAAGTTAAGACCTTAACCAGTAGGCCAAAGTAAGAGTTAAGACCTTAACCAGTATTCCAGAGTAAGAGTTAAGACCTTGACCAGTAGGCCAGAGTACGAGTCTAAGACCTTAGCTATTAGGCCAGAGTACGAGTTAAGACCTTAACCAGTAGGTCAGAGTACGAGTCTAAGACCTTAGCTATTAGGCCAGAGTACCAGTCTAAGACCTTAGCTATTAGGCCAGAGTAAGAGTTAAGACCTTAAACATTAGGCCAGAGTATGAGTCTAAGACCTTAGCTATTAGGCCAGAGTAAGAGTTAAGACCTTAACCATTAGGCCAGAGTACGAGTCTAAGACCTTAGCTATTCGGCCAGAGTAAGAGTTAAGACCTTAGCTATTAGGCCAGCGTAAGAGTTAAGACCTTAGCTATTAGGCCAGAGTAAGAGTTAAGACCTTAACCAGTAGGCCAAAGTAAGAGTTAAGACCTTAACCAGTAGGCCAGAGTAAGAGTCTAAGACCTTAGCTATTAGGCCAGAGTACGAGTCTAAGACCTTAGCTATTAGGCCAGAGTAAGAGTTAAGACCTTAACCAGTAGGCCAGAGTAAGAGTTAAGACCTTAACCATTAGGCCAGATTACGAGTCTAATACCTTTGCTATTAGGTCACAATAAGAGTTAAGACCTTAGCTATTAGGCCAGAGTAGGAGTTAAGACCTTAACCAGTAGGCCAGAGTAAGAGTTAAGACCTTAACCATTAGGCCAGAGTACGAGTCTAAGCCCTTACCTATTAGGCCAGAGTAAGAGTTAAGACCTTAACCAGTAGGCCAGAGTAAGAGTTAAGACCTTAACCATTAGGCCAGAGTACGAGTCTAAGCCCTTACCTATTAGGCCAGAGTAAGAGTTAAGACCTTAACCAGTAGGCCAGAGTAAGAGTTAAAACCTTAACCATTAGGCCAGAGTATGAGTCTAAGACCTTAGCTATTAGGCCAGAGTAAGAGTTAATACCTTAGCTATTAGGCCAGAGTAAGAGTTAAGACCTTAACCAATAGGCCAGAGTAAGAGTTAAGACCTTAACCATTAGGCCAGAGTACGAGTCTAAGACTTTAGCTATTAGGCCAGAGTAAGAGTTAAGACCTTAACCAGTAGGCCAGAGTAAGAGTTAAGACCTTAACCATTAGGCCAGACTACGAGTCTAAGACCTTAGCTATTAGGCCAGAGTAAGAGTTAAGACCTTAGCCATTAGGCCAGAGTACGAGTCTAAGACCTTAGCTATTAGGCCAGAGTAGAAGTTAAGACCTTAACCAGTAGGCCAGAGTAAGAGTTAAGACCTTAACCAGTAGGCCAGAGTAAGAGTTAAGACCTTGACCAGTAGGCCAGAGTACGAGTCTAAGACCTTAGCTATTAGGCCAGAGTACAAGTTAAGACCTTAACCAGTAGGTCAGAGTACGAGTCTAAGACCTTAGCTATTAGGCCAGAGTACCATTCTAAGACCTTAGCTATTAGGCCAGAGTAAGAGTTAAGACCTTAACCATTTGGCCAGAGTACGAGTCTAAGACCTTAGCTATTAGGCCAGAGTAAGAGTTAAGACCTTAGCTATTAGGCCAGTGTAAGAGTTAAGACCTTAACCATTAGGCCAGAGTACGAGTCTAAGACCTTAGCTATTCGGCCAGAGTAAGAGTTAAGACCTTAGCTATTAGGCCAGAGTAAGAGTTAAGACCTTAGCTATTATGCCAGAGTAAGAGTTAATACCTCAACCAGTAGGCCAGAGTAAGAGTTAAGACCTTAACCAGTAGGCCAGAGTAAGAGTTAATACCTTAACCATTAGGCCAGAGTACGAGTCTAAGACCTTAGCTATTAGGCCAGAGTACCAGTGTAAGACCTTAGCTATTAGGCCAGCGTAAGAGTTAAGACATTAACCATTAGGCCAGAGTACGAGTCTAAGACCTTAGCTATTAGGCCAGAGTAAGAGTTAAGACCTTAGCTATTAGGCCAGAGTAAGAGTTAAGACCTTACCCATTAGGCCAAGTACGAGTCTAAGACCTTAGCTATTCGGCTAGAATAAGAGTTAAGACCTTAGCTATTAGGCCAGAGTAAGAGTTAAGACCTTAGCTATTAGGCCAGAGTAAGAGTTAAGACCTTAACCAGTAGGCCAGAGTTAAGACCTTAATCAGTAGGCCAGAGTAAGAGTTAAGACCTTAACCAGTAGGCCAGAGTAATAGTTAAGACCTTAACCATTAGGCCAGAGTACGAGTCTAAAACCTTAGCTATTAGGCCAGATTAAGAGTTAAGACCTTAACCAGTAGGCCAGAGTAAGAGTTAAGACCTTAACCATTAGGCCAGAGTACGAGTCTAAGACCTTAGCTATTAGGCCAGAGTAAGAGTTAAGACCTTAACCAGTAGGCCAGAGTAAGAGTTAAGACCTTAACCTGTAGGCCATAGTACGAGTCTAAGACCTTAGCTATTAGGCCAGAGTAAGAGTTAAGACCTTATCTATTAGGCCAGAGTAAGAGTTAAGACCTTAGCTATTAGGCCAGAGAAAGAGTTAAGACCTTTTCTATTAGGCCAGAGTAAGAGTTAAGACCTTAGCTATTAGGCCAGAGTAAGAGTTAAGACCTTAACCAATAGGCCAGAGTAAGAGTTAACACCTTAACCATTAGGCCAGAGTACGAGTCTAAGACCTTAGCTATTAGGCCAGAGTAAGAGTTAAGACCTTAACCAGTAGGCCAGAGTAAGAGTTAAGACCTTAACCATTAGGCCAGAGTACGAGTCTAAGACATTAGCTATTAGGCCAGAATAAGAGTTAAGACCTTAACCAGTAGGCCAGAGTACGAGTCTAAGACCTTAGCTATTAGGCCAGAGTAGAAGTTAAGACCTTAACCAGTAGGCCAGAGTAAGAGTTAAGACCTTAACCAGTAGGCCAGAGTAAGAGTTAAGACCTTGACCAGTAGGCCAGAGTATGAGTCTAAGACCTTAGCTATTAGGCCAGAGTACAAGTCAAGACCTTAACCAGTAGGTCAGAGTACGAGTCTAAGACCTTAGCTATTAGGCCAGAGTACCAGTCTAAGACCTTAGCTATTAGGCCAGAGTAAGAGTTAAGACCTTAACCATTTGGCCAGAGTACGAGTCTAAGACCTTAGCTATTAGGCCAGAGTAAGAGTTAAGACCTTAGCTATTAGGCCAGTGTAAGAGTTAAGACCTTAACCATTAGGCCAGAGTACGAGTCTAAGACCTTAGCTATTCGGCCAGAGTAAAAGTTAAGACCTTAGCTATTAGGCCAGAGTAAGAGTTAAGACCTTAGCTATTAGGCCAGAGTAAGAGTTAATACCTCAACTAGTAGGCCAGAGTAAGAGTTAAGACCTTAACCAGTAGGCCAGAGTAAGAGTTAATACGTTAACCATTAGGCCAGAGTACGAGTCTAAGACCTTAGCTATTAGGCCAGAGTACCAGTCTAAGACCTTAGCTATTAGGCCAGCGTAAGAGTTAAGACATTAACCATTAGGCCAGAGTACGAGTCTAAGACCTTAGCTATTAGGCCAGAGTAAGAGTTAAGACCTTAGCTATTAGGCCAGAGTAAGAGTTAAGACCTTACCCATTAGGCCAAGTACGAGTCTAAGACCTTAGCTATTCGGCCAGAATAAGAGTTAAGACCTTAGCTATTAGGCCAGAGTAAGAGTTAAGACCTTAACCAATAGGCCAGAGTTAAGATCTTAACCAGTAGGCCAGAGTAAGAGTTAAGACCTTAACCAGTAGGCCAGAGTAAGAGTTAAGACCTTAACCATTAGGCCAGAGTACGAGTCTAAAACCTTAGCTATTAGGCCAGATTAAAAGTTAAGACCTTAACCAGTAGGCCAGAGTAAGAGTTAAGACCTTAACCATTAGGCCAGAGTACGAGTCTAAGACCTTAGCCATTAGGCCAGAGTAAGAGTTAAGACCTTAACCAGTAGGCCAGAGTAAGAGTTAAGACCTTAACCTGTAGGCCATAGTAAGAGTCTAAGACCTTAGCTATTAGGCCAGAGTAAGAGTTAGGACCTTAGCTATTAGGCCAGAGTAAGAGTTAAGACCTTACTTATTAGGCCAGAGTAAGAGTTAAGACCTTAACCAATAGGCCAGAGTAAGAGTTAAGACCTTAACCATTAGGCCAGAGTATGAGTCTAAGACCTTAGCTATTAGGCCAGAGTAAGAGTTAAGACCTTAACCAGTAGGCCAGAGTAAGAGTTAAGACCTTAACCATTAGGCCAGAGTACGAGTCTAAGACATTAGCTATTAGGCCATCATAAGAGTTAAGACCTTAACCAGTAGGCCAGAGTACGAGTCTAAGACCTTAGCTATTAGGCCAGAGCAAAAGTTAAGACCTTAACCATTAGGCCAGATTACGAGTCTAATACCTTTGCTATTAGGCCAGAGCTTGTATTTTTTTTATCTGCTGTTTGACATTTGAGTCTGGGAGCCTTGCTAGACGTCAAGGTGAGCTAGGAGTCACATGTGGTTTTTATGGCTCCGTGCAGTATGCAGGCCTCGGGTGCAAAAATCAACCCTCAACAAGCTTGATTTGACTTTCGAGCCTGGGAACCTTTTTAGACGTCAAGTGAGCTTCAGAGTCTCATGCGGGTTTTCAGACTCCCCGCGGTCAGTAACCACGTTTTCAGACTCGGACTGCCAATACAGCTTTTGCTAGGGTTTTTGAAATACTACCACCTAACTGTGACTCCTACATTGCCAACCATTTCACCTTTTCGACAAGTAGTCTCATTGTGAGATTTGGTTTCTCATCTGGTTTTTTCCCCTGCAGTTTGCAGGCCTCATGGGCAGAAATAGACCATGACCTTGCTAGACGTCACTGTGAGCTAGGGAGTCTCATGTGGTTCATGGCTCCGTGCAGTATGCAGGCCTCGGGTGCAAAAATCAACCCTCAACAACCTTGATTTGACTTTCGAGCCTGGGAACCGTTTTAGACATCAAGTGAGCTTTGGAGTCTCATGCAGGTTTTCAGACTCTCCGCAGTCAGTAACCACGTTTTCAGACTCGGACTGCCAATACAGCTTTTGCCAGGGTTTTTTAAATACTACCACCTACTGTGACTCCTACATTGCCAAGCATTTCACCTTTTCGACAAGTAGTCTCACTGTGAGATTTGGTTTCTCATCTGGTTTTTTCCCCTGCAGTTTGCAGGCCTCATGGGCAGAAATAGACCATGACCTCTCACAAGCTTTTTTTTTTTTTTTTTTTTCTGCTGTTTGACATTTGAGTCTGGGAGCCTTGCTAGACGTCACTGTGAGCTAGGGAGTCTCATGTGGTTTATGGCTCCGTACAGTATGCAGGCCTCGGGTGCAAAAATCAACCCTCAACAAGCTTGATTTGACTTTCGAGCCTGGGAACCGTTTTAGACATCAAGGAGCTTCGGAGTCTCATGCGGGTTTTCAGACTCCCCGCAGTCAGTAACCACGTTTTCAGACTCGGACTGCCAATACAGCTTTTGCCAGGGTTTTTGAAACACTACCACCTACTGTGACTGCTACATTGCCAAGCATTTCACCTTTTCGACAAGTAGTCTCATTGTGAGATTTGGTTTCTCATCTGTTTTTTTCCCCTGCAGTTTGCAGGCCTCATGGGCAGAAATAGACCATGACCTCTCACAAGCTTTTTTTTTTTTTTTGTTTTTTCTGTTTTTTGACTTTTTGAGCCTGGGAGCACGGTGAGCTAGGAGTCTCATGTGGTTTTTATGGCTCCGTGCAGTATGCAGACCTCGGGTGCAAAAACCAACCCTCAACAAGCTTGATTTGACTTTTGAGCCTGGGAACCTTTTTAACATCACAGTGAGCGGAGGAGTCTCATGCGGTTTTTCAGACTCCCCGCAGTCAGTAACCACGTTTCCAGGCTGTAGAGCTGCCAATACAGCTTTTGCCAGCGTTTTTCCAATCCTGCCACCTACTGTGGCACTGGCCTACCATTAAAACAAGCATTTCACCTTTTCGCCGCTCAGGAGTCTTCACTGTGAGGTTTGACTGTCATGGCTCCCTGCAGTGTGCAGCCCACGGGTGCAAAAATGGACACTGACCCCTCCAGCTTGTATTTTTTTTTTTCTGCTGTTTGACATTTGAGTCTGGGAGCCTTGCTAGACGTCACGGTGAGCTAGGAGTCTCATGTGGTTTTATGGCTCTGTGCAGTATGCAGGCCTCGGGTGCAAAAATCAACCCTCAACAAGCTTGATTTGACTTTTGAGCCTGGGATCCCCTTTAGACATCACAGTGAGCTTAGGAGTCTCATGCGGTTTTTCAGACTCCCCGCAGTCAGTACCCACGTTTCCAGGCAGAGCTGCCAATATAGCTTTTGTCAGCGTTTTTCCAATCCTGCCACTTACTGTTGCACTGGCCTACCATTACCAAGCATTTCACCTTTTCGCCGCTCAGGAGTCTTCACTGTGAGGTTTGACTCTCATGGCTCCGTGCAGTATGCAGGCCACGGGTGCAAAAATGGACATTGACCCCTCATCTTGTTTTTTTTTTTTCTGCTGTTTGACATTTGAGTCTGGGAGCCTTGCTAGACGTCACTGTGAGCTAGGGAGTCTCATGTGGTTTATGGCTCCGTACAGTATGCAGGCCTCGGGTGCAAAAATCAACCCTCAACAAGCTTGATTTGACTTTCGAGCCTGGGAACCGTTTTAGACATCAAGGAGCTTCGGAGTCTCATGCGGGTTTTCAGACTCCCCGCAGTCAGTAACCACGTTTTCAGACTCGGACTGCCAATACAGCTTTTGCCAGGGTTTTTGAAACACTACCACCTACTGTGACTGCTACATTGCCAAGCATTTCACCTTTTCGACAAGTAGTCTCATTGTGAGATTTGGTTTCTCATCTGTTTTTTTCCCCTGCAGTTTGCAGGCCTCATGGGCAGAAATAGACCATGACCTCTCACAAGCTTTTTTTTTTTTTTTTGTTTTTTCTGTTTTTTGACTTTTTGAGCCTGGGAGCACGGTGAGCTAGGAGTCTCATGTGGTTTTTATGGCTCCGTGCAGTATGCAGACCTCGGGTGCAAAAACCAACCCTCAACAAGCTTGATTTGACTTTTGAGCCTGGGAACCTTTTTAACATCACAGTGAGCGGAGGAGTCTCATGCGGTTTTTCAGACTCCCCGCAGTCAGTAACCACGTTTCCAGGCTGTAGAGCTGCCAATACAGCTTTTGCCAGCGTTTTTCCAATCCTGCCACCTACTGTGGCACTGGCCTACCATTAAAACAAGCATTTCACCTTTTCGCCGCTCAGGAGTCTTCACTGTGAGGTTTGACTGTCATGGCTCCCTGCAGTGTGCAGCCCACGGGTGCAAAAATGGACACTGACCCCTCCAGCTTGTATTTTTTTTTTTCTGCTGTTTGACATTTGAGTCTGGGAGCCTTGCTAGACGTCACGGTGAGCTAGGAGTCTCATGTGGTTTTATGGCTCTGTGCAGTATGCAGGCCTCGGGTGCAAAAATCAACCCTCAACAAGCTTGATTTGACTTTTGAGCCTGGGATCCCCTTTAGACATCACAGTGAGCTTAGGAGTCTCATGCGGTTTTTCAGACTCCCCGCAGTCAGTACCCACGTTTCCAGGCAGAGCTGCCAATATAGCTTTTGTCAGCGTTTTTCCAATCCTGCCACTTACTGTTGCACTGGCCTACCATTACCAAGCATTTCACCTTTTCGCCGCTCAGGAGTCTTCACTGTGAGGTTTGACTCTCATGGCTCCGTGCAGTATGCAGGCCACGGGTGCAAAAATGGACATTGACCCCTCATCTTGTTTTTTTTTTTTCTGCTGTTTG
Source organism: Triturus cristatus (assembly GCF_964204655.1). Classification (NCBI taxonomy): domain Eukaryota; kingdom Metazoa; phylum Chordata; class Amphibia; order Caudata; family Salamandridae; genus Triturus; species Triturus cristatus. The sequence goes on along the minus strand of NC_140589.1, from coordinate 1,097,655,453 downwards.
ACATTTGAGTCTGGGAGCCTTGCTAGACGTCACTGTGAGCTAGGGAGTCTCATGTGGTTTATGGCTCCGTACAGTATGCAGGCCTCGGGTGCAAAAATCAACCCTCAACAAGCTTGATTTGACTTTCGAGCCTGGGAACCGTTTTAGACATCAAGGAGCTTCGGAGTCTCATGCGGGTTTTCAGACTCCCCGAAGTCAGTAACCACGTTTTCAGACTCGGACTGCCAATACAGCTTTTGCCAGGGTTTTTGAAACACTACCACCTACTGTGACTGCTACATTGCCAAGCATTTCACCTTTTCGACAAGTAGTCTCACTGTGAGATTTGGTTTCTCATCTGTTTTTTTCCCCTGCAGTTTGCAGGCCTCATGGGCAGAAATAGACCATGACCTCTCACAAGCTTTTTTTTTTTTTTTTTTTTTTTCTGTTTTTTGACTTTTTGAGCCTGGGAGCACGGTGAGCTAGGAGTCTCATGTGGTTTTTATGGCTCCGTGCAGTATGCAGACCTCGGGTGCAAAAACCAACCCTCAACAAGCTTGATTTGACTTTTGAGCCTGGGAACCTTTTTAACATCACAGTGAGCGGAGGAGTCTCATGCGGTTTTTCAGACTCCCCGCAGTCAGTAACCACGTTTCCAGGCTGTAGAGCTGCCAATATAGCTTTTGTCAGCGTTTTTCCAATCCTGCCACTTACTGTTGCACTGGCCTACCATTACCAAGCATTTCACCTTTTCGCCGCTCAGGAGTCTTCACTGTGAGGTTTGACTCTCATGGCTCCCTGCAGTTTGCAGTCCACGGGTGCAAAAATGACACTTGACCCCTCATCTTGTTTTTTTTTTTTCTGCTGTTTGACATTTGAGTCTGGGAGCCTTGCTAGACGTCACTGTGAGCTAGGGAGTCACATGTGGTTTATGGCTCCGTGCAGTATGCAGGCCTCGGGTGCAAAAATCAACCCTCAACAAGCTTGATTTGACTTTCGAGCCTGGGAACCTTTTTAGACATCAAGTGAGCTTCAGAGTCTCATGCGGGTTTTCAGACTCCCCGCAGTCAGTGACCACGTTTTCAGACTCGGACTGCCAATACAGCTTTTGCCAGGGTTTTTGAAATACTACCACCTAACTGTGACTCCTACATTGCCAAGCATTTCACCTTTTCGACGAGTAGTCTCACTGTGAGATTTGGCCTCTCATCTGGTTTTTTCTCCCTGCAGTTTGCAGGCCTCATGGGCAAAAAATAGTCCATGACCTCTCACAAACTTTTTTTTTTTTTATTGACTTTTGAGCCTGGGAGCCTTGTTAGACATCACGGTGAGCTGAGGAGTCTCATGCGGTTTTTCAGACTCCCCGCAGTCAGTAACCACGGGTGCAAAAATGGACACTTGACCCCTAATCTTCTTTTTTTGTTTTTTTTTCTGCTGTTTGACATTTGAGTCTGGGAGCCTTGCTAGACGGCACGGTGAACTAGGAGTCTCAGCGCGTAGTATGCAGACCTCGGGTGCAAAAACCAACCCTCAACAAGCTTGATTTGACTTTTGAGCCTGGGAACCTTTTTAGACATCACAGTGAGCTTAGGAGTCTCATGCGGTGTTTCAGACTCCCCGCAGTCAGTAACCACGTTTCCAGACTCTGGGCTGCCAATACAGCTTTTGCTAGGGTTTTTGAAACACTACCACCTACTGTGACTCCTACTTTGCCAAGCATTTCACCTTTTCGACGAGTAGTCTCACTGTGAGATTTGGACTCTCGTCTGTTTTTTTTTCCCTGCTGTTTGCAGGCCTCATGGGCAAAAATAGACCATGACCTCTCACAAGCTTTTTTTTTTTTTTTTTTACTTTTGAGCCTGGGAGCCTTGTTAGACATCACGGTGAGCTGAGGAGTCTCATGCGGTTTTTCAGACTCCCCGCAGTCAGTAACCACGTTTCCAGGCTCTAGAGCTGTCAATACAGCTTTTGTCAGCGTTTTTCCATTCCTGCCACTTACTGTGGCACTGGCCTACCTTACCAAGCATTTCACCTTTTCGCCGTTCAGGAGTCTTCACTGTGAGGTTTGACTCTCATGGCTCCCTGCAGTTTGCAGTCCACGGGTGCAAAAATGGACACTTGACCCCTTCATCTTGTTTTTTTCTTTTTTTGCTGTTTGACATTTGAGTCTGGGAGCCTTGCTAGACGGCACGGTGAGCTAGGAGTCTCAGCGTGTAGTATGCAGACATCGGGTGCAAAGACCAACCCTCAACAAGCTTGATTTGACTTTTGAGCCTGGGAACCTTTTTAACATCACAGTGAGCTGAGGAGTCTCATGCGGTTTTTCAGACTCCCTGCAGTCAGTAACCACGTTTCCAGACTCTAGGGCTGCCAACACAGCTTTTGCCAGGGTTTTTGAAACACTACCACCTACTGTGACTCCTACATTGCCAAGCATTTCACCTTTTCGACGAGTAGTCTCACTGAGATTTGGACTCTCATCTGGGTTTTTTTCCCTGCAGTTTGCAGGCCTCATGGGCAAAAATAGACCATGACCTCTCACAAGCTTTTTTTTTTACTTTTGAGCCTGGGAGCCTTGCTTGACGTCATTGTGAGCTAGGGAGTCTCATGCGGTCTATGGCTCCGTGCAGTATGCAGGCCTCGGGTGCAAAAATCAACCCTCAAGAACCTTGATTTGACTTTTGAGCCTGGGAACGTTTTTAGACATCACGGTGAGCTTAGGAGTCTCATGCAGTTTTTCAGACTCCCCGCAGTCAGTAACCACGTTTCCAGGCTCTAGAGCTGCCAATACAGCTTTTGTCAGCGTTTTTCCAATCCTGCCACTTACTGTGGCACTGGCCTACCTTACCAAGCATTTCACCTTTTCGCCGTTCAGGAGTCTTCACTAAGAGGTTTGACTCTCATGGCTCCCTGCAGTTTGCAGTCCACGGGTGCAAAAATGGACACTTGACCCCTCACCTTGTTTTTTTTTTTTTTTCTGCTGTTTGACATTTGAGTCTGGGAGCCTTGCTAGACGGCACGGTGAGCTAGGAGTCTCAGCGCGTAGTATGCAGACCTCGGGTGCAAAAACCAACCCTCAACAAGCTTGATTTGACTTTTGAGCCTGGGAACCTTTTTAGACATCACAGTGAGCTTAGGAGTCTCATGCGGTTTTTCAGACTCCCCGCAGTCAGTAACCACGTTTCCAGACTCTGGGCTGCCCATACAGCTTTTGCCAGGGTTTTTGAAACACTACCACCTACTGTGACTCCTACATTGCCAAGCATTTCACCTTTTCGACGAGTAGTCTCACTGTGAGATTTGGACTCTCATCTGGTTTTTTTTCCCTGCAGTTTGCAGCCTCATGGGCAAAAATAGACCATGACCTCTCACAAGCTTTTTTTTTTTTTTTTTTTACTTTTGAGCCTGGGAACCTTGTTAGACATCACGGTGAGCTTTGGAGTCTCATGCGGTTCTTCAGACTCCCCGCAGTCAGTAACCACGTTTCCAGACTCTAGACCCTTTGTCAGCGTTTCTCCAATCCTGCCACCTACTGTGGCACTGGCCTACCATTACCAAGCATTTCACCTTTTCGCCGTTCAGGAGTCTTCACTGTGAGGTTTGACTCTCATGGCTCCCTGCAGTTTGCCGTCCACGGGTGCAAAAATGGACATTTGACCCCTCATCTTGTTTTTTTTTTTTTTTTCTTTTCTGCTGTTTGACATTTGAGCCTGGGAGCCTTGCTAGACGTCACTGTGAGCTAGGGAGTCTCATGTGGTTTATGGCTCCGTGCAGTATGCAGGCCTCGGGTGCAAAAATCAACCCTCAAGAAGCTTGATTTGACTTTTGAGCCTGGGAACGTTTTTCGACATCACGGTGAGCTTAGGAGTCTCATGCGGTTTTCAGACTCCCCGCAGTCAGTAACCACGTTTCCAGGCTCTAGAGCTGCCAATACATCTTTTGTCAGCGTCGTTCCGATCCTGCCACCTACTGTGGCACTGGCCTACCATTACCAAGCATTTCACCTTTTCGCGGTTCAGGAGTCTTCACTGTGAGGTTTGACTCTCATGGCTCCCTGCAGTTTGCAGTCCACGGGTGCAAAAATGGACACTTGACCCCTCATCTTGATTTTTTTTTTTTTCTGCTGTTTGACATTTGAGTCTGGGAACTAGACGGCACGGTGAGCTAGGAGTCTCAGCGTGTAGTATGCAGACCTCAATTGCAAAAACCAACCCTCAACAAGCTTGATTTGACTTTTGAGCCTGGGAACCTTTTTAGACATCACAGTGAGCTTAGGAGTCTCATGCGGTTTTTCAGACTCCCCGCAGTCAGTAACCACGTTTCCAGGCTCTAGAGCTGCCAATACAGCTTTTGTCAGCGTTTTTCCAATCCTGCCACTTACTGTGGCACTGGCCTACCTTACCAAGCATTTCACCTTTTCGCCGTTCAGGAGTCTTCACTGTGAGGTTTGACTCTCATGGCTCCCTGCAGTTTGCAGTCCACGGGTGCAAAAATGGACACTTGACCCCTCACCTTGTTTTTTTTTTTTTTTCTGCTGTTTGACATTTGAGTCTGGGAGCCTTGCTAGACAGCATGGTGAGCTAGGAGTCTCAGCGCGTAGTATGCAGACCTCGGGTGCAAAAACCAACCCTCAACAAGCTTGATTTGACTTTTGAGCCTGGGAACCTTTTTAGACATCACAGTGAGCTTAGGAGTCTCATGCGGTTTTTCAGACTCCCCGCAGTCAGTAACCACGTTTCCAGACTCTGGGCTGCCAATACAGCTTTTGCCAGGGTTTTTGAAACACTACCACCTACTGTGACTCCTACATTGCCAAGCATTTCACCTTTTCGACGAGTAGTCTCACTGTGAGATTTGGACTCTCATCTGTTTTTTTTTCCCTGCAGTTTGCAGCCTCATGGGCAAAAATAGACCATGACCTCTCACAAGCTTTTTTTTTTTTTTTTTTTTACTTTTGAGCCTGGGAACCTTGTTAGACATCACGGTGAGCTTTGGAGTCTCATGCGGTTCTTCAGACTCCCCGCAGTCAGTAACCACGTTTCCAGACTCTAGACCCTTTGTCAGCGTTTTTCCAATCCTGCCACCTACTGTGGCACTGGCCTACCATTACCAAGCATTTCACCTTTTCGCCGTTCAGGAGTCTTCACTGTGAGGTTTGACTCTCATGGCTCCCTGCAGTTTGCCGTCCACGGGTGCAAAAATGGACATTTGACCCCTCATCTTGTTTTTTTTTTTTTTTCTTTTCTGCTGTTTGACATTTGAGCCTGGGAGCCTTGCTAGACGTCACTGTGAGCTAGGGAGTCTCATGTGGTTTATGGCTCCGTGCAGTATGCAGGCCTCGGGTGCAAAAATCAACCCTCAAGAAGCTTGATTTGACTTTTGAGCCTGGGAACGTTTTTAGACATCACGGTGAGCTTAGGAGTCTCATGCGGTTTTCAGACTCCCCGCAGTCAGTAACCACGTTTCCAGGCTCTAGAGCTGCCAATACATCTTTTGTCAGCGTCGTTCCGATCCTGCCACCTACTGTGGCACTGGCCTACCATTACCAAGCATTTCACCTTTTCGCGGTTCAGGAGTCTTCACTGTGAGGTTTGACTCTCATGGCTCCCTGCAGTTTGCAGTCCACGGGTGCCAAAATGGACACTTGACCCCTCATCTTGATTTTTTTTTTTCTGCTGTTTGACATTTGAGCCTGGGAGCCTTGCTAGACGGCACGGTGAGCTAGGAGTCTCAGCGCGTAGTATGCAGACCTCGGGTGCAAAAACCAACCCTCAACAAGCTTGATTTGACTTTTGAGCCTGGGAACCTTTTTAGACATCACAGTGAGCTTAGGAGTCTCATGCGGTGTTTCAGACTCCCCGCAGTCAGTAACCACGTTTCCAGACTCTGGGCTGCCAATACAGCTTTTGCTAGGGTTTTTGAAAACTACCACCTACTGTGACTCCTACTTTGCCAAGCATTTCACCTTTTCGACGAGTAGTCTCACTGTGAGATTTGGACTCTCGTCTGGTTTTTTTTCCCTGCTGTTTGCAGGCCTCATGGGCAAAAATAGACCATGACCTCTCACAAGCTTTTTTTTTTTTTTTTTTACTTTTGAGCCTGGGAGCCTTGTTAGACATCACGGTGAGCTGAGGAGTCTCATGCGGTTTTTCAGACTCCCCGCAGTCAGTAACCACGTTTCCAGACTCGGACTGCCGATACAGCTTTTGCCAGCGTTTTTGAAATCCTACCACCTACTGTGGCACTGGCCTACCGGTACCAAGCATTTCACCTTTTCGCCGTTCAGGAGTCTTCACTGTGAGGTTTGACTCTCATGGCTCCCTGCAGTTTGCAGTCCACGGGTGCAAAAATGGACACTTGACCCCTCATCTTGTTTTTTTTTTTCTGCTGTTTGACATTTGAGTCTGGGAGCCTTGCTAGACGTCACTGTGAGCTAGGGAGTCACATGTGCAGTATGCAGGCCTCGGGTGCAAAAATCAACCCTCAACAAGCTTGATTTGACTTTCGAGCCTGGGAACCTTTTTAGACGTCAAGTTAGCTTCAGAGTCTCATGCGGGTTTTCAGACTCCCCGCAGTCAGTAACCACGTTTTCAGACTCGGACTGCCAATACAGCTTTTGCCAGGTTTTTTTAAATACTACCACCTAACTGTGACTCCTACATTGCCAAGCATTTCACCTTTTCGACGAGTAGTCTCACTGTGAGATTTGGATTCTCATCTGGTTTTTTCTCCCTGCAGTTTGCAGGCCTCATGGGCAAAAAATAGACCATGACCTCTCACAAACTTTTTTTTTTTTTATTGACTTTTGAGCCTGGGAGCCTTGTTAGACATCACGGTGAGCTGAGGAGTCTCATGCGGTTTTTCAGACTCCCCGCAGTCAGTAACCACGTTTCCAGACTCGGACTGCCGATACAGCTTTTGCCAGCGTTTTTGAAATCCTACCACCTACTTACTGTGGCACTGGCCTACCATTACCAAGCATTTCACCTTTTCGCCGCTCAGGAGACTTTATTGTGAGGTTTGACTCTCATGGCTCCCTGCAGTTTGCAGGCCACGGGTGCAAAAATGGACACTGACCCCTCATCTTGTTTTTTGTTTTTTTTCTGCTGTTTGACATTTGAGTCTGGGAGCCTTGCTAGACGTCACTGTGAGCTAGGGAGTCTCATGTGGTTCATGGCTCCGTGCAGTATGCAGGCCTCGGGTGCAAAAATCAACCCTCAACAAGCTTGATTTGACTTTTGAGCCTGGGAACCGTTTTAGACATCAAGTGAGCTTCGGAGTCTCATGCGGGTTTTCAGACTCCCCGCAGTCAGTAACCACGTTTTCAGACTCGGACTGCCAATACAGCTTTTGCCAGGGTTTTTTAAATACTACCACCTACTGTGACTCCTACATTGCCAAGCATTTCACCTTTTCGACAAGTAGTCTCACTGTGAGATTTGGTTTCTCATCTGGTTTTTTCCCCTGCAGTTTGCAGGCCTCATGGGCAGAAATAGACCATGACCTCTCACAAGCTTTTTTTTTTCTTTTTTTTTTTCTGTTTTTTGACTTTTTGAGCCTGGGAGCCTTGTTAGACATCACGGTGAGCTAGGAGTCTCATGTGGTTTTTATGGCACCGTGCAGTATGCAGGCCACGGGTGCAAAAATGGACATTGACCCCTCATCTTGTTTTTTTTTTTTTTTCTGCTGTTTGACATTTGAGTCTGGGAGCCTTGCTAGACGTCACTGTGAGCTAGGGAGTCTCATGTGGTTTATGGCTCCGTACAGTATGCAGGCCTCGGGTGCAAAAATCAACCCTCAACAAGCTTGATTTGACTTTCGAGCCTGGGAACCGTTTTAGACATCAAGGAGCTTCGGAGTCTCATGCGGGTTTTCAGACTCCCCGCAGTCAGTAACCACGTTTTCAGACTCGGACTGCCAATACAGCTTTTGCCAGGGTTTTTGAAACACTACCACCTACTGTGACTGCTACATTGCCAAGCATTTCACCTTTTCGACAAGTAGTCTCATTGTGAGATTTGGTTTCTCATCTGGTTTTTTCCCCTGCAGTTTGCAGGCCTCATGGGCAGAAATAGACCATGACCTCTCACAAGCTTTTTTTTTTTTTTTTTTTTTTTCTGTTTTTTGACTTTTTGAGCCTGGGAGCCTTGTTAGACATCAAGGTGAGCTAGGAGTCTCATGTGGTTTTTATGGCTCCGTGCAGTATGCTGACCTCGGGTGCAAAAACCAACCCTCAACAAGCTTGATTTGACTTTTGAGCCTGGGAACCTTTTTAGACATCACAGTGAGCTTAGGAGTCTCGTGCGGTTTTTCAGACTCCCTGCAGTCAGTAACCACGTTTCCAGACTCTGGGCTGCCAATACAGCTTTTGCCAGGGTTTTTGAAACACTACCACCTACTGTGACTCCTACATTGCCAAGCATTTCACCTTTTCGACGAGTAGTCTCACTGTGAGATTTGGACTCTCATCTGGTTTTTTTTCCCTGCAGTTTGCAGGCCTCATGGGCAAAAATGGACCATCACCTCTCACAAGCTTTTTTTTTACTTTTGAGCCTGGGAGCCTTGCTTGACGTCATTGTGAGCTAGGGAGTCTCATGCGGTCTATGGCTCCGTGCAGTATGCAGGCCTCGGGTGCAAAAATCAACCCTCAAGAACCTTGATTTGACTTTTGAGCCTGGGAACGTTTTAAGACATCACGGTGAGCTTAGGAGTCTCATGCGGTTTTTCAGACTCCCCGCAGTCAGTAACCACGTTTCCAGACTCTAGACCCTTTGTCAGCGTTTTTCCAATCCTGCCACCTACTGTGGCACTGGCCTACCATTACCAAGCATTTCACCTTTTCGCCGTTCAGGAGTCTTCACTGTGAGGTTTGACTCTCATGGCTCCCTGCAGTTTGCCGTCCACGGGTGCAAAAATGGACATTGACCCCTCATCTTGTTTTTTTTTTTTTTTTCTTTTCTGCTGTTTGACATTTGAGCCTGGGAGCCTTGCTAGACGTCACTGTGAGCTAGGGAGTCTCATGTGGTTTATGGCTCCGTGCAGTATGCAGGCCTCGGGTGCAAAAATCAACCCTCAAGAAGCTTGATTTGACTTTTGAGCCTGGGAACGTTTTTAGACATCACGGTGAGCTTAGGAGTCTCATGCGGTTTTTCAGACTCCCCGCAGTCAGTTACCACGTTTCCAGGCTCTAGAGCTGCCAATACATCTTTTGTCAGCGTCGTTCCAATCCTGCCACCTACTGTGGCACTGGCCTACCATTACCAAGCATTTCACCTTTTCGCGGTTCAGGAGTCTTCTTCACTGTGAGGTTTGATTCTCATGGCTCCCTGCAGTTTGCAGTCCACGGGTGCAAAAATGGACACTTGACCCCTCATCTTGATTTTTTTTTTTTTCTGCTGTTTGACATTTGAGTCTGGGAGCTAGACGGCACGGTGAGCTAGGAGTCTCAGCGTGTAGTATGCAGACCTCGGTTGCAAAAACCAACCCTCAACAAGCTTGATTTGACTTTTGAGCCTGGGAACCTTTTTAGACATCACAGTGAGCTTAGGAGTCTCATGCGGTGTTTCAGACTCCCCGCAGTCAGTAACCACGTTTCCAGACTCTGGGCTGCCAATACAGCTTTTGCCAGGGTTTTTGAAACACTACCACCTACTGTGACTCCTACTTTGCCAAGCATTTTACCTTTTCGACGAGTAGTCTCACTGTGAGATTTGGACTCTCTTCTGGTTTTTATTCCCTGCAGTTTGCAAGCCTCATGGGCAAAAATAGACCATAACCTCTCACAAGCTTTTTTTTTTTTTTTACTTTTGAGCCTGGGAGCCTTGTTAGACATCACGGTGAGCTGAGGAGTCTCATGCGGTTTTTCAGACTCCCCGCAGTCAGTAACCACGTTTCCAGGCTCTAGAGCTGTCAATACAGCTTTTGTCAGCGTTTTTCCATTCCTGCCACTTACTGTGGCACTGGCCTACCTTACCAAGCATTTCACCTTTTCGCCGTTCAGGAGTCTTCACTGTGAGGTTTGACTCTCATGGCTCCCTGCAGTTTGCAGTCCACGGGTGCAAAAATGGACACTTGACCCCTTCATCTTGTTTTTTTTTTTTTGCTGTTTGACATTTGAGTCTGGGAGCCTTGCTAGACGGCACGGTGAGCTAGGAGTCTCAGCGTGTAGTATGCAGACCTCGGGTGCAAAGACCAACCCTCAACAAGCTTGATTTGACTTTTGAGCCTGGGAACCTTTTTAACATCACAGTGAGCTGAGGAGTCTCATGCGGTTTTTCAGACTCCCCGCAGTCAGTAACCACGTTTCCAGACTCTAGGGCTGCCAACACAGCTTTTGCCAGGGTTTTTGAAACACTACCACCTACTGTGACTCCTACATTGCCAAGCATTTCACCTTTTCGACGAGTAGTCTCACTGAGATTTGGACTCTCATCTGGTTTTTTTTCCCTGCAGTTTGCAGGCCTCATGGGCAAAAATAGACCATGACCTCTCACAAGCTTTTTTTTTACTTTTGAGCCTGGGAGCCTTGCTTGACGTCATTGTGAGCTAGGGAGTCTCATGCGGTCTATGGCTCCGTGCAGTATGCAGGCCTCGGGTGCAAAAATCAACCCTCAAGAACCTTGATTTGACTTTTGAGCCTGGGAACATTTTTAGACATCACGGTGAGCTTAGGAGTCTCATGCGGTTTTTCAGACTCCCCGCAGTCAGTAACCACGTTTCCAGGCTCTAGAGCTGCCAATACTGCTTTTGTCAGCGTCGTTCCGATCCTGCCACCTACTGTGGCACTGGCCTACCATTACCAAGCATTTCACCTTTTCGCGGTTCAGGAGCCTTCACTGTGAGGTTTGACTCTCATGGCTCCCTGCAGTTTGCAGTCCACGGGTGCAAAAATGGACACTTGACCCCTCATCTTGATTTTTTTTTTTTTCTGCTGTTTGACATTTGAGTCTGGGAGCCTTGCTAGACGGCACGGTGAGCTAGGAGTCTCAGCGCGTAGTATGCAGACCTCGGGTGCAAAAACCAACCCTCAACAAGCTTGATTTGACTTTTGAGCCTGGGAACCTTTTTAGACATCACAGTGAGCTTAGGAGTCTCATGCGGTGTTTCAGACTCCCCGCAGTCAGTAACCACGTTTCCAGACTCTGGGCTGCCAATACAGCTTTTACTAGGGTTTTTGAAACTCTACCACCTACTGTGACTCCTACTTTGCCAAGCATTTCACCTTTTCAACGAGTAGTCTCACTGTGAGATTTGGACTCTCGTCTGGTTTTTTTTCCGTGCTGTTTGCAGGCCTCATGGGCAAAAATAGACCATGACCTCTCACAAGCTTTTTTTTTATTTTTTTTTTTACTTTTGAGCCTGGGAGCCTTGTTAGACATCACGGTGAGCTGAGGAGTCTCATGCGGTTTTTCAGACTCCCCGCAGTCAGTAACCACGTTTCCAGGCTCTAGAGCTGCCAATACAGCTTTTGTCAGCGTTTTTCTAATCCTGCCACTTACTGTGGCACTGGCCTACCATTACCAAGCATTTCACCTTTTCGCCGTTCAGGAGTCTTCACTGTGAGGTTTGACTCTCATGGCTCCCTGCAGTTTGCAGTCCACGGGTGCAAAAATGGACACTTGACCCCTCATCTTGTTTTTTTTTTTTCTGCTGTTTGACATTTGAGTCTGGGAGCCTTGCTAGACGTCACTGTGAGCTGGGGAGTCACATGTGGTTTATGGCTCCGTGCAGTATGCAGGCCTCGGGTGCAAAAATCAACCCTCAACAAGCTTGATGTGACTTTCGAGCCTGGGAACCTTTTTAGACGTCAAGTGAGCTTCAGAGTCTCATGCGGGTTTTCAGACTCCCCGCAGTCAGTAACGACGTTTTCAGACTCGGACTGCCAATACAGCTTTTGCCAGGGTTTTTGAAATACTACCACCTAACTGTGACTCCTACATTGCCAAGCATTTCACCTTTTCGACGAGAAGTCTCACTGTGAGATTTGGACTCTCATCTGGTTTTTTCTCCCTGCAGTTTGCAGGCCTCATGGGCAAAAAATAGACCATGACCTCTCACAAACTTTTTTTTTTTTTATTGACTTTTGAGCCTGGGAGCCTTGTTAGACATCACGGTGAGCTGAGGAGTCTCATGCGGTTTTTCAGACTCCCCGCAGTCAGTAACCACGTTTCCAGACTCGGACTGCCGATACAGCTTTTGCCAGCGTTTTTGAAATCCTACCACCTACTTACTGTGGCACTGGCCTACCATTACCAAGCATTTCACCTTTTCGCCGCTCAGGAGACTTTATTGTGAGGTTTGACTCTCATGGCTCCCTGCAGTTTGCAGGCCACGGGTGCAAAAATGGACACTGACCCCTCATCTTGTTTTTTGTTTTTTTTCTGCTGTTTGACATTTGACTCTGGGAGCCTTGCTAGACGTCACTGTGAGCTAGGGAGTCTCATGTGGTTCATGGCTCCGTGCAGTATGCAGGCCTCGGGTGCAAAAATCAACCCTCAACAAGCTTGATTTGACTTTCGAGCCTGGGAACCGTTTTAGACATCAAGTGAGCATCGGAGTCTCATGCGGGTTTTCAGACTCCCCGCAGTCAGTAACCACGTTTTCAGACTCGGACTGCCAATACAGCTTTTGCCAGGGTTTTTTAAATACTACCACCTACTGTGACTCCTACATTGCCAAGCATTTCACCTTTTCGACAAGTAGTCTCACTGTGAGATTTGGTTTCTCATCTGGTTTTTTCCCCTGCAGTTTGAAGGCCTCATGGGCAGAAATAGACCATGACCTCTCACAAGCTTTTTTTTTTTTTTTTTTTTTTTTTGTTTTTTGACTTTTTGAGCCTGGGAGCCTTGTTAGACATCACGGTGAGCTAGGAGTCTCATGTGGTTTTTATGGCTCCGTGCAGTATGCAGGCCTCGGGTGCAAAAATCAACCCTCAACAAGCTTGATTTGACTTTCGAGCCTGGGAACCGTTTTAGACATCAAGGAGCTTCGGAGTCTCATGCGGGTTTTCAGACTCCCCGCAGTCAGTAACCACGTTTTCAGACTCGGACTGCCAATACAGCTTTTGCCAGGGTTTTTCCAATGCTGCCACCTACTGTGGCACTGGCCTACCATTAAAACAAGCATTTCACCTTTTCGCCGCTCAGGAGTCTTCACTGTGAGGTTTGACTGTCATGGCTCCCTGCAGTTTGCAGCCCACGGGTGCAAAAATGGACACTGACCCCTCCATCTTGTATTTTTTTTTTTTCTGCTGTTTGACATTTGAGTCTGGGAGCCTTGCTAGACGTCACGGTGAGCTAGGAGTCTCATGTGGTTTTATGGCTCTGTGCAGTATGCAGGCCTCGGGTGCAAAAATCAACCCTCAACAAGCTTGATTTGACTTTTGGGTCTGGGATCCCTTTTAGACATCAAAGTGAGCTTAGGAGTCTCATGCGGTTTTTCAGACTCCCCGCAGTCAGTACCCACGTTTCCAGGCTCTAGAGCTGCCAATATAGCTTTTGTCAGCGTTTTTCCAATCCTGCCACTTACTGTGGCACTGGCCTACCTTACCAAGCATTTCACCTTTTCGCCGTTCAGGAGTCTTCACTGTGAGGTTTGACTCTCATGGCTCCCTGCAGTTTGCAGTCCACGGGTGCAAAAATGGACACTTGACCCCTCACCTTGTTTTTTTGTTTTTTTTCTGCTGTTTGACATTTGAGTCTGGGAGCCTTGCTAGACGGCACGGAGAGCTAGGAGTCTCAGCGCGTAGTATGCAGACCTCGGGTGCAAAAACCAACCCTCAACAAGCTTGATTTGACTTTTGAGCCTGGGAACCTTTTTAGACATCACAGTGAGCTTAGGAGTCTCATGCCGTTTTTCAGACTCCCCGCAGTCAGTAACCACGTTTCCAGACTCTGGGCTGCCAATACAGCTTTTGCCAGGGTTTTTGAAACACTACCACCTACTGTGACTCCTACATTGCCAAGCATTTCACCTTTTCGACGAGTAGTCTCACTGTGAGATTTGGACTCTCATCTGGTTTTTTTTCCCTGCAGTTTGCAGCCTCATGGGCAAAAATAGACCATGACCTCTCACAAGCTTTTTTTTTTTTTTTTTTTTACTTTTGAGCCTGGGAACCTTGTTAGACATCACGGTGAGCTTTGGAGTCTCATGCGGTTCTTCAGACTCCCCGCAGTCAGTAACCACGTTTCCAGACTCTAGACCCTTTGTCAGCGTTTTTCCAATCCTGCCACCTCATCTGTTTTTTTTTCCCTGCAGTTTGCAGGCCTCATGGGCAAAAATAGACCATGACCTCTCACAAGCTTTTTTTTTACTTTTGAGCCTGGGAGCCTTGCTTGACGTCATTGTGAGCTAGGGAGTCTCATGCGGTCTATGGCTCCGTGCAGTATGCAGGCCTCGGGTGCAAAAATCAACCCTCAAGAACCTTGATTTGACTTTTGAGCCTGGGAACGTTTTTAGACATCACGGTGAGCTTAGGAGTCTCATGCGGTTTTTCAGACTCCCCGCAGTCAGTAACCACGTTTCCAGGCTCTAGAGCTGCCAATACATCTTTTGTCAGCGTCGTTCCAATCCTGCCACCTACTGTGGCACTGGCCTACCATTACCAAGCATTTCACCTTTTCGCGGTTCAGGAGTCTTCACTGTGAGGTTTGACTCTCATGGCTCCCTGCAGTTTGCAGTCCACGGGTGCAAAAATGGACACTTGACCCCTCATCTTGATTTTTTTTTTTTCTGCTGTTTGACATTTGAGTCTGGGAGCCTTGCTAGACGGCACGGTGAGCTCGGAGTCTCAGCGTGTAGTATGCAGACCTCGGTTGCAAAAACCAACCCTCAACAAGCTTGATTTGACTTTTGAGCCTGGGAACCTTTTTAGACATCACAGTGAGCTTAGGAGTCTCATGCGGTGTTTCAGACTCCCCGCAGTCAGTAACCACGTTTCCAGACTCTGGGCTGCCAATACAGCTTTTGCCAGGGTTTTTGAAACACTACCACCTACTGTGACTCCTACTTTGCCAAGCATTTTACCTTTTCGACGAGTAGTCTCACTGTGAGATTTGGACTCTCTTCTGGTTTTTATTCCCTGCAGTTTGCAAGCCTCATGGGCAAAAATAGACCATGACCTCTCACAAGCTTTTTTTTTTTTTTTTACTTTTGAGCCTGGGAGCCTTGTTAGACATCACGGTGAGCTGAGGAGTCTCATGCGGTTTTTCAGACTCCCCGGTCAGTAACCACGTTTCCAGGCTCTAGAGCTGCCAATACAGCTTTTGTCAGCGTTTTTCCAATCCTGCCACTTACTGTGGCACTGGCCTACCTTACCAAGCATTTCACCTTTTCGCCGTTCAGGAGTCTTCACTGTGAGGTTTGACTCTCATGGCTCCCTGCAGTTTGCAGTCCACGGGTGCAAAAATGGACACTTGACCCCTCACCTTGTTTTTTTTTTCTGCTGTTTGACATTTGAGTCTGGGAGCCTTGCTAGACGGCACGGTGAACTAGGAGTCTCAGCGCGTAGCATGCAGACCTCGGGTGCAAAAACCAACCCTCAACAAGCTTGATTTGACTTTTGAGCCTGGGAACCTTTTTAGACATCACAGTGAGCTTAGGAGTCTCATGCGGTTTTTCAGACTCCCCGCAGTCAGTAACCACGTTTCCAGACTCTAGGGCGTCCAACACAGCTTTTGCCAGGGTTTTTGAAACTCTACCACCTAACTGTGACTCCTACATTGCCAAGCATTTCACCTTTTCGACGAGTAGTCTCACTGTGAGATTTGGACTCTCATCTGGTTTTTTTCCCCTGCAGTTTGCAAAAATAGACCATGGGCAAAAATAGACCATGACCTCTCACAAGCTTGTTTTTTTTTTTTTTGACTTTTGAGCCTGGGAGCCTTGCTTGACGTCATTGTGAGCTAGGGAGTCTCATGCGGTTTATGGTTCCGTGCAGTATGCAGGCCTCGTGTGCAAAAATCAACCCTCAAGAACCTTGATTTGACTTTTGAGCCTAGGAACGTTTTTAGACATCACGGTGAGCTTAGGAGTCTCATGCGGTTTTTCAGACTCCCCGCAGTCAGTAACCACGTTTCCAGGCTCTAGAGCTGCCAATACAGCTTTTCTCAGCGTCTTTCCAATCCTGCCACCTACTGTGGCACTGGCCTACCATTACCAAGCATTTCACCTTTTCGCCGTTCAGGAGTCTTCACTGTGAGGTTTGACTCTCATGGCTCCCTGCAGTTTGCAGTCCACCTGTGCAAAAATGGACACTTGACCCCTCATCTTGTTTTTTTTTTTTTCTGCTGTTTGACATTTGAGTCTGGGAGCCTTGCTAGACGGCACGGTGAGCTAGGAGTCTCAGCGTGTAGTATGCAGACCTCGGGTGCAAAAACCAACCCTCAACAAGCTTGATTTGACTTTTGAGCCTGGGAACCTTTATAGACATCTCAGTGAGCTTAGGAGTCTCATGCGGTTTTTCAGACTTCCCGCAGTCAGTAACCACGTTTCCAGACTCTGGGCTGCCAATACAGCTTTTGCCAGGGTTTTTGAAACACTACCCTACTGTGACTCCTACTTTGCCAAGCTTTTCACCTTTTCGACGAGTAGTCTCACTGTGAGATTTGGACTCTCGTCTGGTTTTTTTTCCGTGCAGTTTGCATGCCTCATGGGCACAAATAGACCATGACCTCTCACAAGCTTTTTTTTTTTTTTTTTTGACTTTTGAGCCTGGGAGCCTTGTTAGACATCACGGTGAGCTGAGGAGTCTCATGCGGTTTTTCAGACTCCCCACAGTCAGTAACTACGTTTCCAGGCTGTAGAGTTGCCAATATAGCTTTTGTCAGCGTTTTTCCAATCCTGCCACTTACTGTGGCACTGGCCTACCATTACCAAGCATTTCACCTTTTCGCCGTTCAGGAGTCTTCACAGTGAGGTTTGACTCTCATGGCTCCCTGCAGTTTGCAGTCCACGGGTGCAAAAATGGACACTGACCCCTCATCTTGTTTTTTTTTTTTTCTGCTGTTTGACATTTGAGTCTGGGAGCCTTGCTAGACGGCACGGTGAGCTAGGAGTCTCATGCGGTTTATGGCTCCGTGCAGTATTCAGGCCTCGGGTGCAAAAATCAACCCTCAAGAAGCTTGATTTGACTTTTGAGCCTGGGAACGTTTTTAGACATCACGGTGAGCTTAAGAGTCTCATGCGGTTTTTCAGACTCCCCGCAGTCAGTAACCACGTTTCAAGGCTCTAGAGCTGCCAATACAGCTTTTGTCAGCGTCTTTCCAATCCTGCCACCTACTGTGGCACTGGCCTACCATTACCAAGCATTTCACCTTTTCGCCGTTCAGGAGTCTTCACAGTGAGGTTTGACTCTCAAGCTCCCTGCAGTTTGCAGTCCACGGGTGCAAAAATGGACACTGACCTCAGCTTGTTTTTTTTTTTTCTTTTCTGCTGTTTGACATTTGAGTCTGGGAGCCTTGCTAGACGGCACGGTGAGCTAGGAGTCTCAGCGTGTAGTATGCAGACCTCGGGTGCAAAAACCAACCCTCAACAAGCTTGATTTGACTTTTGAGCCTGGGAACCTTTTTAACATCACAGTGAGCTTAGGAGTCTCATGCGGATTTTCAGACTCCCCGCAGTCAGTACCCACGTTTCCAGGCTCTAGAGCTGTCAATATAGCTTTTGTCAGCGTTTTTCCAATCCTGCCACTTTCTGTTGCACTGGCCTACCATTACCAAGCATTTCACCTTTTCGCCGTTCAGGAGTCTTCACTGTGAGGTTTGACTCTCATGGCTCCCTGCAGTTTGCAGTCCACCTGTGCAAAAATGGACACTTGCCCCCTCATCTTGTTTTTTTTTTTTCTTTTCTGCTGTTTGACATTTGAGCCTGGGAGCCTTGCTAGACGTCACTGTGAGCTAGGGTGTCTCATGTGGTTTATGGCTCCGTGCAGCGCAGTATGCCTCGGGTGCAAAAATCAACCCTCAAGAAGCTTGATTTGACTTTTGAGCCTGGGAACGTTTTTAGACATCACGGTGAGCTTAGGAGTCTCATGCGATTTTTCAGACTCCCCGCAGTCAGTAACCACGTTTCGCTGCTCTAGAGCTGCCAATACAGCTTTTGTCAGCGTCTTTCCAATCCTGCCACCTACTGTGGCACTGGCCTACCATTACCAAGCATTTCACCTTTTCGCCGTTCAGGAGTCTTCACTGTGAGGTTTGACTCTCATGGCTCCCTGCAGTTTGCCGTCCACGGGTGCAAAAATGGACATTTGACCCCTCAGCTTGTTTTTTTTTTTTTTTCTTTTCTGCTGTTTGACATTTGAGCCTGGGAGCCTTGCTAGACGTCACTGTGAGCTAGGGAGTCTAATGTGGTTGATGGCTCCTTGCAGTATGCAGGCCTCGGGTGCAAAAATCAACCCTCAAGAAGCTTGATTTGACTTTTGAGCCTGGGAACCTTTTTAGACATCTCAGTGAGCTAAGGAGTCTCATGCGGTTTTTCAGACTTCCCGCAGTCAGTAACCTCGTTTCCAGACTCTGGGCTGCCAATACAGCTTTTGCCAGGGTTTTTGAAACACTGCCACCTACTGTGACTCCTACTTTGCCAAGCATTTCACCTTTTCGACGAGTAGTCTCACTGTGAGATTTGGACTCTCGTCTGGTTTTTTTTCCGTGCAGTTTGCACGCCTCATGGGCAAAAATAGACCATGACCTCTCACAAGCTTTTTTTTTTTTTTTTTTGACTTTTGAGCCTGGGAGCCTTGTTAGACATCACGGTGAGCTGAGGAGTCTCATGCGGTTTTTCAGACTCCCCACAGTCAGTAACCACGTTTCCAGGCTCTAGAGCTGCCAATACAGCTTTTGTCAGCGTTTTTCCAATCCTGCCACTTACTGTGGCACTGGCCTACCATTACCAAGCATTTCACCTTTTCGCCGATCAGGAGTCTTCACTGTGAGATTTGACTCTCATGGCTCCCTGCAATTTGCAGTCCACCTGTGCAAAAATGGACACTTGAACCCTCATCTTGTTTTTTTTTTGTTTTTTCTGCTGTTTGACATTTGAGTCTGGGAGCCTTGCTAGACGGCACGGTGAGCTAGGAGTCTCAGCGTGTAGTATGCAGACCTCGGGTGCAAAAACCAACCCTCAACAAGCTTGATTTGACTTATGAGCCTGGGAACCTTTTTAGACTTCACAGTGAGCTTAGGAGTCTCATGCGGTTTTTCAGACTCCCCGCAGTCAGTAACCACGTTTCCAGACTCTGGGCTGCCAATACAGCTTTTGCCAGGGTTTTTGAAACACTACCACCTAACTGTGACTCCTACATTGCCAAGCATTTCACCTTTTCGACGAGTAGTCTCACTGTGAGATTTGGACTCTCATCTGTTTTTTTTCCCCTGCAGTTTGCAGACCTCATGGGTAAAAATAGACCATGACCTCTCACAAGCTTTTTTTTTTTTTTTTTTTTTTTACTTTTGAGCCTGGGAGCCTTGCTTGACGTCATTGTGAGCTAGGGAGTCTCATGCGGTTTATGGCTCCGTGCAGTATGCAGGCCTCGGGTGCAAAAATCAACCCTCAAGAAGCTTGATTTGACTTTTGAGTCTGGGAACGTTTTTAGACATCACGGTGAGCTTAGGAGTCTCATGCAGTTTTTCAGACTCCCCGCAGTCAGTAACCACGTTTCTAGGCTCTAGAGCTGCCAATACAGCTTTTGTCAGCGTCTTTCCAATCCTGCCACCTACTGTGGCACTGGCCTACCATTACCAAGCATTTCACCTTTTCGCCGTTCAGGAGTCTTCACTGTGAGGTTTGACTCTCATGGCTCCCTGCAGTTTGCAGTCCACGGGTACAAAAATGGACACTGACCCCTCATCTTGTTTTTTTTTTTTTTTCTTTTCTGCTGTTTGACATTTGAGTCTGGGAGCCTTGCTAGACGGCACGGTGAGCTAGGAGTCTCAGCGTGGAGTATGCAGACCTCGGTTGCAAAAACCAACCCTCAACAAGCTTGATTTGACTTTTGAGCCTGGGAACCTTTATAGACATCACAGTGAGCTTAGGAGTCTCATGCGGTTTTTCAGACTCCCCGCAGTCAGTAACCACGTTTCCAGACTCTGGGCTGCCAATACAACTTTTGCCAGGGTTTTTGAAACACTACCACCTACTGTGACTCCTGCTTTGCCAAGCATTTCACCTTTTCGACGAGTAGTCTCACTGTGAGATTTGGACTCTCGTCTGGTTTTTTTTCCGTGCAGTTTGAAAGCCTCATGGGCAAAAATAGACCATGACCTCTCACAAGCTTTTTTTTTTTTTTTTACTTTTGAGCCTGGGAGCCTTGTTAGACATCACGGTGAGCTGAGGAGTCTCATGCGGTTTTTCAGACTCCCCACAGTCAGTAACCACGTTTCCAGGCTGTAGAGCTGCCAATACAGCTTTTGTCAGCGTTTTTCCAATCCTGCCACTTACTGTGGCACTGGCCTACCATTACCAAGCATTTCACCTTTTCGCCGTTCAGGAGTCTTCACTGTGAGGTTACTCTCATGGCTCCCTGCAGTTTGCAGTCCACGTGTGCAAAAATGGAACTTGACCCCTCATCTTGTTTTTTTTTTTTCTGCTGTTTGACATTTGAGTCTGGGAGCCTTGCTAGACGGCACGGTGAGCTAGGAGTCTCAGCGTGTAGTATGCAGACCTCGGTTGCACAAACCAACCCTCAACAAGCTTGATTTGACTTTTGAGCCTGGGAACCTTTATAGACATCACAGTGAGCTTAGGAGTCTCATGCGGTTTTTCAGACTCCCCGCAGTCAGTAACCACGTTTCCAGACTTGGGCTGCCAATACAGCTTTTGCCAGGGTTTTTGAAACACTACCACCTAACTGTGACTCCTACATTGCCAAGCATTTCACCTTTTCGACGAGTAGTCTCACAGTGAGCTTAGAGTCTCATTCGGTTTTTCAGACTCCCCGCAGTCAGTAACCACGTTTCCAGACTCTGGGCTGCCAATACAGCTTTTGCCAGGGTTTTTGAAACACTACCACCTACTGTGACTCCTACTTTGCCAAGCATTTCACCTTTTCGACGAGTAGTCTCACTGTGAGATTTGGACTCTCGTCTGGTTTTTTTTCCGTGCAGTTTGCAAGCCTCATGGGCAAAAATAGACCATGACCTCTCACAAGCTTTTTTTTTTTTTTTTTTGACTTTTGAGCCTGGGAGCCTTGTTAGACATCACGGTGAGTGAGGAGTCTCATGCGGTTTTTCAGACTCCCCACAGTCAGTAACCACGTTTCCAGGCTCTAGAGCTGCCAATACAGCTTTTGTCAGGGTTTTTCCAATCCTGCCACTTACTGTGGCACTGGCCTACCATTACCAAGCATTTCACCTTTTCGCCGTTCAGGAGTCTTCACTGTGAGGTTTGACTTTCATGGCTCCCTGCAGTTTGCAGTCCACGGGTGCAAAAATGGACACTGACCCCTCATCTTGTTTTTTTTTTTTTTCTGCTGTTTGACATTTGAGTCTGGGAGCCTTGCTAGACGGCACGGGGAGCTAGGAGTCTCAGCGTGTAGTATGCAGACCTCGGGTGCAAAAACCAATCCAGAACAAGCTTGATTTGACTTTTGAGCCTGGGAACCTTTTTAGACATCACAGTGAGCTTAGGAGTCTCATGCGGTTTTTCAGACTCCCCGCAGTCAGTAACCACGTTTCCAGACTCTGGGCTGCCAATGCAGCTTTTGCCAGGGTTTTTGAAACACTACCACCTAACTGTGACTCCTACATTGCAAAGCATTTCACCTTTTCGACGAGTAGTCTCACTGTGAGATTTGGACTCTCATCTGGTTTTTTTTCCCTGCAGGTTGCAGACCTCATGGGTAAAAATAGACCATGACCTCTCACAAGCTTTTTTTTTTTTTTTTTACTTTTGAGCCTGGAAGCCTTGCTTGACGTCATTGTGAGCTAGGGAGTCTCATGCGGTTTATGGCTCCGTGCAGTATTCAGGCCTCGGGTGCAAAAATCAACCCTCAAGAAGCTTGATTTGACTTTTGAGCCTGGGAACGTTTTTAGACATCACGGTGAGCTTAAGAGTCTCATGCGGTTTTTCAGACTCCCCGCAGTCAGTAACCACGTTTCCAGGCTCTAGAGCTGCCAATACAGCTTTTGTCAGCGTCTTTCCAATCCTGCCACCTACTGTGGCACTGGCCTACCATTACCAAGCTTTTCACCTTTTCGCCGTTCAGGAGTCTTCACTGTGAGGTTTGACTCTCATGGCTCCCTGCAGTTTGCAGTCCACGGGTGCAAAAATGGACACTGACCCCTCATCTTGTTTTTTTTTTTTTCTGCTGTTGACATTTGAGTCTGGGAGCCTTGCTAGACGGCACGGGGAGCTAGGAGTCTCAGCGTGTAGTATGCAGACCTCGGGTGCAAAAACCAATCCACAACAAGCTTGATTTGACTTTTGAGCCTGGGAACCTTTTTAGACATCACAGTGAGCTTAGGAGTCTCATGCGGTTTTTCAGACTCCCCGCAGTCAGTAACCACGTTTCCAGACTCTGGGCTGCCAATGCAGCTTTTGCCAGGGTTTTTGAAACACTACCACCTAACTGTGACTCCTACATTGCAAAGCATTTCACCTTTTCGACGAGTAGTCTCACTGTGAGATTTGGACTCTCATCTGGTTTTTTTTCCCTGCAGGTTGCAGACCTCATGGGCAAAAATAGACCATGACCTCTCACAAGTTTTTTTTTTTTTTTTGACTTTTGAGCCTGGGAGCCTTGCTTGACGTCATTGTGAGCTAGGGAGTCTCATGCGGTTTATGGCTCCGTGCAGTATCAGGCCTCGGGTGCAAAAATCAACCCTCAAGAAGCTTGATTTGACTTTTGAGCCTGGGAACGTTTTTAGACATCACGGTGAGCTTAGGAGTCTCATGCGGTTTTTCAGACTACCCGCAGTCAGTAACCACGTTTCCAGGCTCTAGAGCTGCCAATACAGCTTTTGTCAGCGTCTTTCCAATCCTGCCACCTACTGTGGCACTGGCCTACCATTACCAAGCATTTCACCTTTTCGCCGTTCAGGAGTCTTCACTGTGAGGTTTGACTCTCATGGCTCCCTGCAGTTTGCAGTCCACGGGTGCAAAAATGGACACTGACCCCTCATTTTTTTTTTTTTTTTTTCTGCTGTTTTACATTTGAGTCTGGGAGCCTTGCTAGACGGCACGGTGAGCTAGGAGTCTCAGCGTGTAGTATGCAGACCTCGGGTGCAAAAACCAACCCTCAACAAGCTTGATTTGACTTTTGAGCCTGGGACCTTTTTAGACATCACAGTGAGCTTAGGAGTCTCATGCGGTTTTTCAGACTCCCCGCAGTCAGTAACCACGTTTCCAGACTCTGGGCTGCCAATACAGCTTTTGCCAGGGTTTGTGAAACACTACCACCTAACTGTGACTCCTACATTGCCAAGCATTTCACCTTTTCGACGAGTAGTCTCACTGTGAGATTTGGACTCTCGTCTGGTTTTTTTTCCGTGCAGTTTGAAAGCCTCATGGGCAAAAATAGACCATGACCTCTCACAAGCTTTTTTTTTTTTTTTTTACTTTTGAGCCTGGGAGCCTTGTTAGACATCACGGTGAGCTGAGGAGTCTCATGCGGTTTTTCAGACTCCCCACAGTCAGTAACCACGTTTCCAGGCTCTAGAGCTGCCAATACAGCTTTTGTCAGCGTTTATCCAATCCTGCCACTTACTGTGGCACTGGCCTACCATTACCAAGCATTTCACCTTTTCGCCGTTCAGGAGTCTTCACTGTAAGGTTTGACTCTCATGGCTCCCTGCAGTTTGCAGTCCACCTGTGCAAAAATGGACACTTGAACCCTCATCTTGTTTTTTTTTTTTTCTGCTGTTTGACATTTGAGTCTGGGAGCCTTGCTAGACGGCACGGTGAGCTAAGAGTCTCAGCGTGTAGTATGCAGACCTCGGGTGCAAAAACCAACCCTCAACAAGCTTGATTTGACTTTTGAGCCTGGGAACCTTTTTAGACATCACAGTGAGCTTAGGAGTCTCATGCGGTTTTCAGACTCCCCGCAGTCAGTAACCACGTTTCCAGACTCTGGGCTGCCAATACAGCTTTTGCCAGGGTTTGTGAAACACTACCACCTAACTGTGACTCCTACATTGCCAAGCATTTCACCTTTTCGACGAGTAGTCTCACTGTGAGATTTGGACTCTCATCTGGTTTTTTTTCCGTGCAGTTTGAAAGCCTCATGGGCAAAATAGACCATGACCTCTCACAAGCTTTTTTTTTTTTTTTTTACTTTTGAGCCTGGGAGCCTTGTTAGACATCACGGTGAGCTGAGGAGTCTCATGCGGTTTTTCAGACTCCCCACAGTCAGTAACCACGTTTCCAGACTCTGGGCTGCCAATACAGCTTTTGCCAGGGTTTGTGAAACACTACCACCTAACTGTGACTCCTATATTGCCAAGCATTTCACCTTTGCGACGAGTAGTCTCACTGTGAGATTTGGACTCTCATCTGGTTTTTTTTCCCTGCAGGTTGCAGACCTCATGGGCAAAAATAGACCATGACCTCTCACAAGCTTTTTTTTTTTTTTGACTTTTGAGCCTGGGAGCCTTGCTTGACGTCATTGTGAGCTAGGGAGTCTCATGCGGTTTATGGCTCCGTTCAGTATGCAGGCTTCGGGTGCAAAAATCAACCCTCAAGAAGCTTGATTTGACTTTTGAGCCTGGGAACGTTTTTAGACATCTCATGCGGTTTTTCAGACTCCCCGCAGTCAGTAACCACGTTTCCAGACTCTGGGCTGCCAATACAGCTTTTGCCAGGGTTTTTGAAACACTACCACCTAACTGTGACTCCTACATTGCCAAGCATTTCACCTTTTCGACGAGTAGTCTCACTGTGAGATTTGGACTCTCATCTGTTTTTTTTTCCCTGCAGGTTGCAGACCTCATGGGCAAAAATAGACCATGACCTCTCACAAGCTTTTTTTTTTTTTTTTACTTTTGAGCCTGGGAGCCTTGCTTGACGTCATTGTGAGCTGGGGAGTCTCATGCGGTTTATGGCTCCGTGCAGTATGCAGGCCTCGGGTGCAAAAATCAACCCTCAAGAAGCTTGATTTGACTTTTGAGCCTGGGAACGTTTTTAGACATCACGGTGAGCTTAGGAGTCTCATGCGGTTTTTCAGACTCCCCGCAGTCAGTAACCACGTTTCCAGGCTCTAGAGCTGCCAATACAGCTTTTGTCAGCGTCTTTCCAATCCTGCCACCTACTGTGGCACTGGCCTCCCATTACCAAGCATTTCACCTTTTCGCCGTTCAGGAGTCTTCACTGTGAGGTTTGACTCTCATGGCTCCCTGCAGTTTGCAGTCCACGTGTGCAAAAATGGACACTTGACCCCTCATCTTGTTTTTTTTTTTTTTCTGCTGTTTGACATTTGAGTCTGGGAGCCTTGCTAGACGGCACGGTGAGCTAGGAGTCTCAGCGTGTAGTATGCAGACCTCGGTTGCAAAAACCAACCCTCAACAAGCTTGATTTGACTTTTGAGCCTGGGAACCTTTATAGACATCACAGTGAGCTTAGGAGTCTCATGCGGTTTTTCAGACTCCCCGCAGTCAGTAACCACGTTTCCAGACTCTGGGCTGCCAATACAGCTTTTGCCAGGGTTTTTGAAACACTACCACCTACTGTGACTCCTGCTTTGCCAAGCATTTCACCTTTTCGACGAGTAGTCTCACTGTGAGATTTGGACTCTCGTCTGGTTTTTTTTCCGTGCAGTTTGAAAGCCTCATGGGCAAAAATAGACCATGACCTCTCACAAGCTTTTTTTTTTTTTTTTACTTTTGAGCCTGGGAGCCTTGCTTGACGTCATTGTGAGCTGGGGAGTCTCATGCGGTTTATGGCTCCGTGCAGTATGCAGGCCTCGGGTGCAAAAATCAACCCTCAAGAAGCTTGATTTGACTTTTGAGCCTGGGAACGTTTTTAGACATCACGGTGAGCTTAGGAGTCTCATGCGGTTTTTCAGACTCCCCGCAGTCAGTAACCACGTTTCCAGGCTCTAGAGCTGCCAATACAGCTTTTGTCAGCGTCTTTCCAATCCTGCCACCTACTGTGGCACTGGCCTCCCATTACCAAGCATTTCACCTTTTCGCCGTTCAGGAGTCTTCACTGTGAGGTTTGACTCTCATGGCTCCCTGCAGTTTGCAGTCCACGTGTGCAAAAATGGCTTGACCCCTCATCTTGTTTTTTTTTTTTTCTGCTGTTTTACATTTGAGTCTGGGAGCCTTGCTAGACGGCACGGTGAGCTAGGAGTCTCAGCGTGTAGTATGCAGACCTCGGGTGCAAAAACCAACCCTCAACAAGCTTGATTTGACTTTTGAGCCTGGGAACCTTTTTAGACATCACAGTGAGCTTAGGAGTCTCATGCGGTTTTTCAGACTCCCCGCAGTCAGTAACCACGTTTCCAGACTCTGGGCTGCCAATACAGCTTTTGCCAGGGTTTGTGAAACACTACCACCTAACTGGTGTTTAGCCAAAATATCGAGTTTTAAATTTCGACCTACAATAATATCGTGTTTTTAATATCGTAGGTACAGAATATCGAAGTCAAGAATATCGATGGACAGAATATCGATCCCAAGGTAAGTAATATCGAAGTTAATAATATCGAAGTAATTAATATCGATGTAAGTAATATCGTAAGCAAAAATTTCGATGTCAATAATATCGATATTTATTTAGTGTAATGTAATTTAATATGTATTTTATTTGTATGTTAAACATTATTGTAATGTATTTTAATACATTTAAAAATAAATGTTTAGAGATTAATAATTATTTTAAATTTAATTTAGCGTTTTAGTATCAGAGCGGGTTGTGGGTTTATAGGGGAATAGGGTGGGAAGTAATTTAATTATAATTAATGAATTAATATGTATTGTTTAATTGGTATTTATGATTAATTAATTGGTAATTAATTAATAATTGGTAATTAATTATATTAATTGATTAATTAATTGGTAATTAATTATTAATAGTAAAATAATTTATTAATTGGTTAATTATATACATTATAACTAGTTTGATATTAATATTTATTTATTGTTATTGTTAATTAATTAATTGTTAATTAGTCATTAATTTGTGATTGAATTTTATTAAGTGATTAATTGATAATTAAATTAATTATGTGAATGTTTATGTGTAGTGGGTTGTGGGTTTATAGGGGAATAGGGTGGGAAGTAATTTAATTATAATTAATGAATTAATATGTATTGTTCAATTGGTATTTAGGATTAATTAATATGTAATTAATTAATAATTGGTAATTAATTATATTAATTGATTAATTAATTGTTAAATAATTATTAATTGTAAAAATATTTTATGAATTGGTAATTATATACATTATAATTAGTTTATTATTAATATCTATTTATTGTTATTGTTAATTAATTAATTGTTAATTAGTAATTAATTGGTGATTTAATTTTATTAAGTGATTAATTGATAATTAAATGAATTATGTGAATTTTTATGTGTAGTGGGTTGTGGGTTTATAGGGGAATAGGGTGGGATGTAATTAAAATAAAATAAATAATGATATTTTTTATTTATTTGTAATTATTATTAATTAATTGTTATTAGTTAAATATAGTAAATATAAATAATTTATAATTGTATTTTATTTGTTGTTATTGCTAATTAATGTATTACTGTTGCACTCTTTGGAGTTGGAATAGTAATTTTTACCCCTACGCTATCCAACCTTTTCTCTACTGTTGCACTGTCTGAAGTGGGAAGAGTCATTTTTACCCTTACGCTATCCAACACTTTCCCTACTATTGCATTCTCTGGAGTGGGAATAGTAAATTTTACCCTTACGCTATCCAACACTTTCCCTACTATTGCACTCTCTGGAGTTGGAATAGTAATTTTTACCCCTACGCTATCCAATGTTTTCCCTACTGTTGCACTCTTTGGAGTTGGAATAGTTATTTTTACCCCTACGCTATCCAACGTTTTCTCTACTGTTGCACTGTCTGGAGTGGGAATAGTAATTTTTACCCTTACGCTATCCAACACTTTCCCTACTATTGCACTCTCTGGAGTGGGAATAGTAAATTTTACCCTTACGCTTTCTAACACTTTCCCTACTATTGCACTCTCTGGAGTAGGAATAGTAATTTTTACCCCTACGCTATCCAACGTTTTCCCTACTGTTGCACTCTTTTGAGTTGGAATAGTTATTTGTACCCCTACACTATCCAACGTTTTCCCTACTGTTGCACTGTCTGGAGTGGGAATAGTAATTTTTACCCTTACGCGATCCAACACTTTCCCTACTATTGCACTCTCTGGAGTGGGAATAGTAATTTTTACCCTTACGCTATCCAACACTTTCCCTACTATTGCACTCTCTGGAGTTGGAATAGTAAATTTTACCCCTACGCTATCCAACGCTTTCCCTACTGTTGCACTCTTTGGAGTTGGAATAGTAATTTTTACCCCTACGCTATCCAATGTTTTCCCTACTGTTGCACTCTTGGGAGTTGGAATAGTTATTTTTACCCCTACGCTATCCAACATTTTCCTTATTGTTGTTTTTGTTGAAGTTGGACTAGTAGTTTTATTGTGTCTGATATTTAATATGTTTTGTAATATTTTAGCTATTGTAATATATAATTAATATTAAAAATTATTCAAATTAAAAATAATGATTATTATTTGCTATATGTAATTATTTAATATTTATTAATGTTATTGTTTTATGTGTATACATGTATTGGTAATTAAAATAAATATTTAATAATTTATATGTTACAGACATTATTATTAAAAGTAATTATTAAGTAAGTGTATATATTATATATTATATATATATGTTTAATTAAAGTTTTATTTAATTATATATATTTATTATAAATTTTACATATTATAAAATATATTTAATTATGTTTCTTTGATTTATAAGTATTATTTGGTTTATTTTACATATATTTTTAAAGTAAAAAAAAAACGATATTTTTGAATTACGATATTTTTGACATCGATATTAAATTATCGATATTTTTGTACTTACCATGTTGTAGATAGGATGTCGATATTCTTGACCACGATATTTTTGTTGCGATATTTTTGTAGGTCGAATTTTTGTCTTTCGAAATTATGTCATACAACCGACCTAACTGTGACTCCTACATTGCCAAGCATTTCACCTTTTCGACGAGTAGTCTCACTGTGAGATTTGGACTCTCGTCTGGTTTTTTTTCCGTGCAGTTTGAAAGCCTCATGGGCAAAAATAGACCATGACCTCTCACAAGCTTTTTTTTTTTTTTTTTACTTTTGAGCCTGGGAGCCTTGTTAGACATCACGGTGAGCTGAGGAGTCTCATGCGGTTTTTCAGACTCCCCACAGTCAGTAACCACGTTTCCAGGCTCTAGAGCTGCCAATACAGCTTTTGTCAGCGTTTATCCAATCCTGTCACTTACTGTGGCACTGGCCTACCATTACCAAGCATTTCACCTTTTCGCCGTTCAGGAGTCTTCACTGTGAGGTTTGACTCTCATGGCTCCCTGCAGTTTGCAGTCCACCTGTGCAAAAATGGACACTTGAACCCTCATCTTGTTTTTTTTTTTTTCTGCTGTTGACATTTGAGTCTGGGAGCCTTGCTAGACGGCACGGGGAGCTAGGAGTCTCAGCGTGTAGTATGCAGACCTCGGGTGCAAAAACCAATCCACAACAAGCTTGATTTGACTTTTGAGCCTGGGAACCTTTTTAGACATCACAGTGAGCTTAGGAGTCTCATGCGGTTTTTCAGACTCCCCGCAGTCAGTAACCACGTTTCCAGACTCTGGGCTGCCAATGCAGCTTTTGCCAGGGTTTTTGAAACACTACCACCTAACTGTGACTCCTACATTGCCAAGCATTTCACCTTTTCGACGAGTAGTCTCACTGTGAGATTTGGACTCTCATCTGGTTTTTTTTCCCTGCAGATTGCAGACCTCATGGGCAAAAATAGACCATGACCTCTCACAAGCTTTTTTTTTTTTTTTTACTTTTGAGCCTGGGAGCCTTGCTTGACGTCATTGTGAGCTGGGGAGTCTCATGCGGTTTATGGCTCCGTGCAGTATGCAGGCCTCGGGTGCAAAAATCAACCCTCAAGAAGCTTGATTTGACTTTTGAGCCTGGGAACGTTTTTAGACATCACGGCTAGCTTAGGAGTCTCATGCGGTTTTTCAGACTCCCCGCAGTCAGTAACCACGTTTCCAGGCTCTAGAGCTGCCAATACAGCTTTTGTCAGCGTCTTTCCAATCCTGCCACCTACTGTGGCACTGGCCTCCCATTACCAAGCATTTCACCTTTTCGCCGTTCAGGAGTCTTCACTGTGAGGTTTGACTCTCATGGCTCCCTGCAGTTTGCAGTCCACGTGTGCAAAAATGGACACTTGACCCCTCATCTTGTTTTTTTTTTTTTTCTGCTGTTTGACATTTGAGTCTGGGAGCCTTGCTAGACGGCACGGTGAGCTAGGAGTCTCAGCGTGTAGTATGCAGACCTCGGGTGCAAAAACCAATCCACAACAAGCTTGATTTGACTTTTGAGCCTGGGAACCTTTTTAGACATCACAGTGAGCTTAGGAGTCTCATGCGGTTTTTCAGACTCCCCGCAGTCAGTAACCACGTTTCCAGACTCTGGGCTGCCAATGCAGCTTTTGCCAGGGTTTTTGAAACACTACCACCTAACTGTGACTCCTACATTGCAAAGCATTTCACCTTTTCGACGAGTAGTCTCACTGTGAGATTTGGACTCTCATCTGGTTTTTTTTCCCTGCAGGTTGCAGACCTCATGGGTAAAAATAGACCATGACCTCTCACAAGCTTTTTTTTTTTTTTTTTACTTTTGAGCCTGGAAGCCTTGCTTGACGTCATTGTGAGCTAGGGAGTCTCATGCGGTTTATGGCTCCGTGCAGTATTCAGGCCTCGGGTGCAAAAATCAACCCTCAAGAAGCTTGATTTGACTTTTGAGCCTGGGAACGTTTTTAGACATCACGGTGAGCTTAAGAGTCTCATGCGGTTTTTCAGACTCCCCGCAGTCAGTAACCACGTTTCCAGGCTCTAGAGCTGCCAATACAGCTTTTGTCAGCGTCTTTCCAATCCTGCCACCTACTGTGGCACTGGCCTACCATTACCAAGCTTTTCACCTTTTCGCCGTTCAGGAGTCTTCACTGTGAGGTTTGACTCTCATGGCTCCCTGCAGTTTGCAGTCCACGGGTGCAAAAATGGACACTGACCCCTCATCTTGTTTTTTTTTTTTTCTGCTGTTGACATTTGAGTCTGGGAGCCTTGCTAGACGGCACGGGGAGCTAGGAGTCTCAGCGTGTAGTATGCAGACCTCGGGTGCAAAAACCAATCCACAACAAGCTTGATTTGACTTTTGAGCCTGGGAACCTTTTTAGACATCACAGTGAGCTTAGGAGTCTCATGCGGTTTTTCAGACTCCCCGCAGTCAGTAACCACGTTTCCAGACTCTGGGCTGCCAATGCAGCTTTTGCCAGGGTTTTTGAAACACTACCACCTAACTGTGACTCCTACATTGCAAAGCATTTCACCTTTTCGACGAGTAGTCTCACTGTGAGATTTGGACTCTCATCTGGTTTTTTTTCCCTGCAGGTTGCAGACCTCATGGGCAAAAATAGACCATGACCTCTCACAAGTTTTTTTTTTTTTTTGACTTTTGAGCCTGGGAGCCTTGCTTGACGTCATTGTGAGCTAGGGAGTCTCATGCGGTTTATGGCTCCGTGCAGTATCAGGCCTCGGGTGCAAAAATCAACCTCAAGAAGCTTGATTTGACTTTTGAGCCTGGGAACGTTTTTAGACATCACGGTGAGCTTAGGAGTCTCATGCGGTTTTTCAGACTACCCGCAGTCAGTAACCACGTTTCCAGGCTCTAGAGCTGCCAATACAGCTTTTGTCAGCGTCTTTCCAATCCTGCCACCTACTGTGGCACTGGCCTACCATTACCAAGCATTTCACCTTTTCGCCGTTCAGGAGTCTTCACTGTGAGGTTTGACTCTCATGGCTCCCTGCAGTTTGCAGTCCACGGGTGCAAAAATGGACACTGACCCCTCATTTTTTTTTTTTTTTTTTCTGCTGTTTTACATTTGAGTCTGGGAGCCTTGCTAGACGGCACGGTGAGCTAGGAGTCTCAGCGTGTAGTATGCAGACCTCGGGTGCAAAAACCAACCCTCAACAAGCTTGATTTGACTTTTGAGCCTGGGACCTTTTTAGACATCACAGTGAGCTTAGGAGTCTCATGCGGTTTTTCAGACTCCCCGCAGTCAGTAACCACGTTTCCAGACTCTGGGCTGCCAATACAGCTTTTGCCAGGGTTTGTGAAACACTACCACCTAACTGTGACTCCTACATTGCCAAGCATTTCACCTTTTCGACGAGTAGTCTCACTGTGAGATTTGGACTCTCGTCTGGTTTTTTTTCCGTGCAGTTTGAAAGCCTCATGGGCAAAAATAGACCATGACCTCTCACAAGCTTTTTTTTTTTTTTTTTACTTTTGAGCCTGGGAGCCTTGTTAGACATCACGGTGAGCTGAGGAGTCTCATGCGGTTTTTCAGACTCCCCACAGTCAGTAACCACGTTTCCAGGCTCTAGAGCTGCCAATACAGCTTTTGTCAGCGTTTATCCAATCCTGCCACTTACTGTGGCACTGGCCTACCATTACCAAGCATTTCACCTTTTCGCCGTTCAGGAGTCTTCACTGTAAGGTTTGACTCTCATGGCTCCCTGCAGTTTGCAGTCCACCTGTGCAAAAATGGACACTTGAACCCTCATCTTGTTTTTTTTTTTTTCTGCTGTTTGACATTTGAGTCTGGGAGCCTTGCTAGACGGCACGGTGAGCTAAGAGTCTCAGCGTGTAGTATGCAGACCTCGGGTGCAAAAACCAACCCTCAACAAGCTTGATTTGACTTTTGAGCCTGGGAACCTTTTTAGACATCACAGTGAGCTTAGGAGTCTCATGCGGTTTTCAGACTCCCCGCAGTCAGTAACCACGTTTCCAGACTCTGGGCTGCCAATACAGCTTTTGCCAGGGTTTGTGAAACACTACCACCTAACTGTGACTCCTACATTGCCAAGCATTTCACCTTTTCGACGAGTAGTCTCACTGTGAGATTTGGACTCTCATCTGGTTTTTTTTCCGTGCAGTTTGAAAGCCTCATGGGCAAAATAGACCATGACCTCTCACAAGCTTTTTTTTTTTTTTTTTACTTTTGAGCCTGGGAGCCTTGTTAGACATCACGGTGAGCTGAGGAGTCTCATGCGGTTTTTCAGACTCCCCACAGTCAGTAACCACGTTTCCAGACTCTGGGCTGCCAATACAGCTTTTGCCAGGGTTTGTGAAACACTACCACCTAACTGTGACTCCTATATTGCCAAGCATTTCACCTTTGCGACGAGTAGTCTCACTGTGAGATTTGGACTCTCATCTGGTTTTTTTTCCCTGCAGGTTGCAGACCTCATGGGCAAAAATAGACCATGACCTCTCACAAGCTTTTTTTTTTTTTTGACTTTTGAGCCTGGGAGCCTTGCTTGACGTCATTGTGAGCTAGGGAGTCTCATGCGGTTTATGGCTCCGTTCAGTATGCAGGCTTCGGGTGCAAAAATCAACCCTCAAGAAGCTTGATTTGACTTTTGAGCCTGGGAACGTTTTTAGACCTCTCATGCGGTTTTTCAGACTCCCCGCAGTCAGTAACCACGTTTCCAGACTCTGGGCTGCCAATACAGCTTTTGCCAGGGTTTTTGAAACACTACCACCTAACTGTGACTCCTACATTGCCAAGCATTTCACCTTTTCGACGAGTAGTCTCACTGTGAGATTTGGACTCTCATCTGTTTTTTTTCCCCTGCAGGTTGCAGACCTCATGGGCAAAAATAGACCATGACCTCTCACAAGCTTTTTTTTTTTTTTTTACTTTTGAGCCTGGGAGCCTTGCTTGACGTCATTGTGAGCTGGGGAGTCTCATGCGGTTTATGGCTCCGTGCAGTTTGCAGGCCTCGGGTGCAAAAATCAACCCTCAAGAAGCTTGATTTGACTTTTGAGCCTGGGAACGTTTTTAGACATCACGGTGAGCTTAGGAGTCTCATGCGGTTTTTCAGACTCCCCGCAGTCAGTAACCACGTTTCCAGGCTCTAGAGCTGCCAATACAGCTTTTGTCAGCGTCTTTCCAATCCTGCCACCTACTGTGGCACTGGCCTCCCATTACCAAGCATTTCACCTTTTCGCCGTTCAGGAGTCTTCACTGTGAGGTTTGACTCTCATGGCTCCCTGCAGTTTGCAGTCCACGTGTGCAAAAATGGACACTTGACCCCTCATCTTGTTTTTTTTTTTTTTCTGCTGTTTGACATTTGAGTCTGGGAGCCTTGCTAGACGGCACGGTGAGCTAGGAGTCTCAGCGTGTAGTATGCAGACCTCGGTTGCAAAAACCAACCCTCAACAAGCTTGATTTGACTTTTGAGCCTGGGAACCTTTATAGACATCACAGTGAGCTTAGGAGTCTCATGCGGTTTTTCAGACTCCCCGCAGTCAGTAACCACGTTTCCAGACTCTGGGCTGCCAATACAGCTTTTGCCAGGGTTTTTGAAACACTACCACCTACTGTGACTCCTGCTTTGCCAAGCATTTCACCTTTTCGACGAGTAGTCTCACTGTGAGATTTGGACTCTCGTCTGGTTTTTTTTCCGTGCAGTTTGAAAGCCTCATGGGCAAAAATAGACCATGACCTCTCACAAGCTTTTTTTTTTTTTTTTACTTTTGAGCCTGGGAGCCTTGCTTGACGTCATTGTGAGCTAGGGAGTCTCATGCGGTTTATGGCTCCGTGCAGTATCAGGCCTCGGGTGCAAAAATCAACCCTCAAGAAGCTTGATTTGACTTTTGAGCCTGGGAACGTTTTTAGACATCACGGTGAGCTTAGGAGTCTCATGCGGTTTTTCAGACTCCCCGCAGTCAGTAACCACGTTTCCAGGCTCTAGAGCTGCCAATACAGCTTTTGTCAGCGTCTTTCCAATCCTGCCACCTACTGTGGCACTGGCCTCCCATTACCAAGCATTTCACCTTTTCGCCGTTCAGGAGTCTTCACTGTGAGGTTTGACTCTCATGGCTCCCTGCAGTTTGCAGTCCACGTGTGCAAAAATGGCTTGACCCCTCATCTTGTTTTTTTTTTTTTCTGCTGTTTTACATTTGAGTCTGGGAGCCTTGCTAGACGGCACGGTGAGCTAGGAGTCTCAGCGTGTAGTATGCAGACCTCGGGTGCAAAAACCAACCCTCAACAAGCTTGATTTGACTTTTGAGCCTGGGAACCTTTTTAGACATCACAGTGAGCTTAGGAGTCTCATGCGGTTTTTCAGACTCCCCGCAGTCAGTAACCACGTTTCCAGACTCTGGGCTGCCAATACAGCTTTTGCCAGGGTTTTTGAAACACTACCACCTACTGTGACTCCTGCTTTGCCAAGCATTTCACCTTTTCGACGAGTAGTCTCACTGTGAGATTTGGACTCTCGTCTGGTTTTTTTTCCGTGCAGTTTGAAAGCCTCATGGGCAAAAATAGACCATGACCTCTCACAAGTTTTTTTTTTTTTTTGACTTTTGAGCCTGGGAGCCTTGCTTGACGTCATTGTGAGCTAGGGAGTCTCATGCGGTTTATGGCTCCGTGCAGTATCAGGCCTCGGGTGCAAAAATCAACCCTCAAGAAGCTTGATTTGACTTTTGAGCCTGGGAACGTTTTTAGACATCACGGTGAGCTTAGGAGTCTCATGCGGTTTTTCAGACTACCCGCAGTCAGTAACCACGTTTCCAGGCTCTAGAGCTGCCAATACAGCTTTTGTCAGCGTCTTTCCAATCCTGCCACCTACTGTGGCACTGGCCTCCCATTACCAAGCATTTCACCTTTTCGCCGTTCAGGAGTCTTCACTGTGAGGTTTGACTCTCATGGCTCCCTGCAGTTTGCAGTCCACGGGTACAAAAATGGACACTGACCCCTCATCTTGTTTTTTTTTTTTTTTCTTTTCTGCTGTTTGACATTTGAGTCTGGGAGCCTTGCTAGACGGCACGGTGAGCTAGGAGTCTCAGCGTGTAGTATGCAGACCTCGGTTGCAAAAACCAACCCTCAACAAGCTTGATTTGACTTTTGAGCCTGGGAACCTTTATAGACATCACAGTGAGCTTAGGAGTCTCATGCGGTTTTTCAGACTCCCCGCAGTCAGTAACCACGTTTCCAGACTCTGGGCTGCCAATACAGCTTTTGCCAGGGTTTTTGAAACACTACCACCTACTGTGACTCCTGCTTTGCCAAGCATTTCACCTTTTCGACGAGTAGTCTCACTGTGAGATTTGGACTCTCGTCTGGTTTTTTTTCCGTGCAGTTTGAAAGCCTCATGGGCAAAAATAGACCATGACCTCTCACAAGCTTTTTTTTTTTTTTTTACTTTTGAGCCTGGGAGCCTTGTTAGACATCACGGTGAGCTGAGGAGTCTCATGCGGTTTTTCAGACTCCCCACAGTCAGTAACCACGTTTCCAGGCTGTAGAGCTGCCAATACAGCTTTTGTCAGCGTTTTTCCAATCCTGCCACTTACTGTGGCACTGGCCTACCATTACCAAGCATTTCACCTTTTCGCCGTTCAGGAGTCTTCACTGTGAGGTTACTCTCATGGCTCCCTGCAGTTTGCAGTCCACGTGTGCAAAAATGGAACTTGACCCCTCATCTTGTTTTTTTTTTTTCTGCTGTTTGACATTTGAGTCTGG
Organism: Triturus cristatus; assembly: GCF_964204655.1. NCBI lineage: Eukaryota > Metazoa > Chordata > Amphibia > Caudata > Salamandridae > Triturus > Triturus cristatus. The sequence continues at coordinate 1,097,618,696 of NC_140589.1, read as the reverse complement.
GAGCCTTGCTAGACGGCACGGTGAGCTAGGAGTCTCAGCGTGTAGTATGCAGACCTCGGTTGCACAAACCAACCCTCAACAAGCTTGATTTGACTTTTGAGCCTGGGAACCTTTATAGACATCACAGTGAGCTTAGGAGTCTCATGCGGTTTTTCAGACTCCCCGCAGTCGGTAACCACGTTTCCAGACTTGGGCTGCCAATACAGCTTTTGCCAGGGTTTTTGAAACACTACCACCTAACTGTGACTCCTACATTGCCAAGCATTTCACCTTTTCGACGAGTAGTCTCACAGTGAGCTTAGAGTCTCATTCGGTTTTTCAGACTCCCCGCAGTCAGTAACCACGTTTCCAGACTCTGGGCTGCCAATACAGCTTTTGCCAGGGTTTTTGAAACACTACCACCTACTGTGACTCCTACTTTGCCAAGCATTTCACCTTTTCGACGAGTAGTCTCACTGTGAGATTTGGACTCTCGTCTGGTTTTTTTTCCGTGCAGTTTGCAAGCCTCATGGGCAAAAATAGACCATGACCTCTCACAAGCTTTTTTTTTTTTTTTTTTGACTTTTGAGCCTGGGAGCCTTGTTAGACATCACGGTGAGTGAGGAGTCTCATGCGGTTTTTCAGACTCCCCACAGTCAGTAACCACGTTTCCAGGCTCTAGAGCTGCCAATACAGCTTTTGTCAGGGTTTTTCCAATCCTGCCACTTACTGTGGCACTGGCCTACCATTACCAAGCATTTCACCTTTTCGCCGTTCAGGAGTCTTCACTGTGAGGTTTGACTTTCATGGCTCCCTGCAGTTTGCAGTCCACGGGTGCAAAAATGGACACTGACCCCTCATCTTGTTTTTTTTTTTTTTCTGCTGTTTGACATTTGAGTCTGGGAGCCTTGCTAGACGGCACGGGGAGCTAGGAGTCTCAGCGTGTAGTATGCAGACCTCGGGTGCAAAAACCAATCCAGAACAAGCTTGATTTGACTTTTGAGCCTGGGAACCTTTTTAGACATCACAGTGAGCTTAGGAGTCTCATGCGGTTTTACAGACTCCCCGCAGTCAGTAACCACGTTTCCAGACTCTGGGCTGCCAATGCAGCTTTTGCCAGGGTTTTTGAAACACTACCACCTAACTGTGACTCCTACATTGCAAAGCATTTCACCTTTTCGACGAGTAGTCTCACTGTGAGATTTGGACTCTCATCTGGTTTTTTTTCCCTGCAGGTTGCAGACCTCATGGGTAAAAATAGACCATGACCTCTCACAAGCTTTTTTTTTTTTTTTTTACTTTTGAGCCTGGAAGCCTTGCTTGACGTCATTGTGAGCTAGGGAGTCTCATGCGGTTTATGGCTCCGTGCAGTATTCAGGCCTCGGGTGCAAAAATCAACCCTCAAGAAGCTTGATTTGACTTTTGAGCCTGGGAACGTTTTTAGACATCACGGTGAGCTTAAGAGTCTCATGCGGTTTTTCAGACTCCCCGCAGTCAGTAACCACGTTTCCAGGCTCTAGAGCTGCCAATACAGCTTTTGTCAGCGTCTTTCCAATCCTGCCACCTACTGTGGCACTGGCCTACCATTACCAAGCTTTTCACCTTTTCGCCGTTCAGGAGTCTTCACTGTGAGGTTTGACTCTCATGGCTCCCTGCAGTTTGCAGTCCACGGGTGCAAAAATGGACACTGACCCCTCATCTTGTTTTTTTTTTTTTTCTGCTGTTGACATTTGAGTCTGGGAGCCTTGCTAGACGGCACGGGGAGCTAGGAGTCTCAGCGTGTAGTATGCAGACCTCGGGTGCAAAAACCAATCCACAACAAGCTTGATTTGACTTTTGAGCCTGGGAACCTTTTTAGACATCACAGTGAGCTTAGGAGTCTCATGCGGTTTTTCGGACTCCCCGCAGTCAGTAACCACGTTTCCAGACTCTGGGCTGCCAATGCAGCTTTTGCCAGGGTTTTTGAAACACTACCACCTAACTGTGACTCCTACATTGCAAAGCATTTCACCTTTTCGACGAGTAGTCTCACTGTGAGATTTGGACTCTCATCTGGTTTTTTTTCCCTGCAGGTTGCAGACCTCATGGGCAAAAATAGACCATGACCTCTCACAAGTTTTTTTTTTTTTTTTGACTTTTGAGCCTGGGAGCCTTGCTTGACGTCATTGTGAGCTAGGGAGTCTCATGCGGTTTATGGCTCCGTGCAGTATCAGGCCTCGGGTGCAAAAATCAACCCTCAAGAAGCTTGATTTGACTTTTGAGCCTGGGAGCCTTGCTAGACGGCACGGTGAGCTAAGAGTCTCAGCGTGTAGTATGCAGACCTCGGGTGCAAAAACCAACCCTCAACAAGCTTGATTTGACTTTTGAGCCTGGGAACCTTTTTAGACATCACAGTGAGCTTAGGAGTCTCATGCGGTTTTCAGACTCCCCGCAGTCAGTAACCACGTTTCCAGACTCTGGGCTGCCAATACAGCTTTTGCCAGGGTTTGTGAAACACTACCACCTAACTGACTCCTACATTGCCAAGCATTTCACCTTTTCGACGAGTAGTCTCACTGTGAGATTTGGACTCTCATCTGGTTTTTTTTCCGTGCAGTTTGAAAGCCTCATGGGCAAAATAGACCATGACCTCTCACAAGCTTTTTTTTTTTTTTTTTACTTTTGAGCCTGGGAGCCTTGTTAGACATCACGGTGAGCTGAGGAGTCTCATGCGGTTTTTCAGACTCCCCACAGTCAGTAACCACGTTTCCAGACTCTGGGCTGCCAATACAGCTTTTGCCAGGGTTTGTGAAACACTACCACCTAACTGTGACTCCTATATTGCCAAGCATTTCACCTTTGCGACGAGTAGTCTCACTGTGAGATTTGGACTCTCATCTGTTTTTTTTTCCCTGAAGGTTGCAGACCTCATGGGCAAAAATAGACCATGACCTCTCACAAGCTTTTTTTTTTTTTTTACTTTTGAGCCTGGGAGCCTTGCTTGACGTCATTGTGAGCTAGGGAGTCTCATGCGGTTTATGGCTCCGTTCAGTATGCAGGCCTCGGGTGCAAAAATCAACCCTCAAGAAGCTTGATTTGACTTTTGAGCCTGGGAACGTTTTTAGACATCACGGTGAGCTTAGGAGTCTCATGCGGTTTTTCAGACTCCCCGCAGTCAGTAGCCACGTTTCCAGGCTCTAGAGCTGCCAATACAGCTTTTGTCAGCGTCTTTCCAATCCTGCCACCTACTGTGGCACTGGCCTACCATTACCAAGCATTTCACCTTTTCGCCGTTCAGGAGTCTTCACTGTGAGGTTTGACTCTCATGGCTCCCTGCAGTTTGCAGTCCACGGGTGCAAAAATGGACACTGACCCCTCATTTTTTTTTTTTTTTTTCTGCTGTTTTACATTTGAGTCTGGGAGCCTTGCTAGACGGCACGGTGAGCTAGGAGTCTCAGCGTGTAGTATGCAGACCTCGGGTGCAAAAACCAATCCACAACAAGCTTGATTTGACTTTTGAGCCTGGGAACCTTTTTAGACATCACAGTGAGCTTAGGAGTCTCATGCGGTTTTTCAGACTCCCCGCAGTCAGTAACCACGTTTCCAGACTTGGGCTGCCAATACAGCTTTTGCCAGGGTTTTTGAAAAACTACCACCTAACTGTGACTCCTACATTGCCAAGCATTTCACCTTTTCGATGAGTAGTCTCACAGTGAGCTTAGGAGTCTCATTCGGTTTTTCAGACTCCCCGCAGTCATTAAGCACGTTTCCAGACTCTGGGCTGCCAATACAGCTTTTGCCAGGGTTTTTGAAACACTACCACCTACTGTGACTCCTACTTTGCCAAGCATTTCACCTTTTCGACGAGTAGTCTCACTGTGAGATTTGGACTCTCGTCTGGTTTTTTTTCCGTGCAGTTTGCAAGCCTCATGGGCAAAAAAAGACCATGACCTCTCACAAGCTTTTTTTTTTTTTTTTTTTTTGACTTTTGAGCCTGGGAGCCTTGTTAGACATCACGGTGAGTGAGGAGTCTCATGCGGTTTTTCAGACTCCACACAGTCAGTAACCACGTTTCCAGGCTCTAGAGCTGCCAATACAGCTTTTGTCTGGGTTTTTCCAATCCTGCCACTTACTGTGGCACTGGCCTACCATTACCAAGCATTTCACCTTTTCGCCGTTCAGGAGTCTTCACTGTGAGGTTTGACTCTCATGGCTCCCTGCAGTTTGCAGTCCACGGGTGCAAAAATGGACACTGAACCCTCATCTTGTGTTTTTTTTTTTTCTGCTGTTTGACATTTGAGTCTGGGAGCCTTGCTAGACGGCACGGGGAGCTAGGAGTCTCAGCGTGTAGTATGCAGACCTCGGGTGCAAAAACCAATCCAGAACAAGCTTGATTTGATTTATGAGCCTGGGAACCTTTTTAGACATCACAGTGAGCTTAGGAGTCTCATGCGGTTTTTCAGACTCCCCGCAGTCAGTAACCACGTTTCCAGACTCTGGACTGCCAATACAGCTTTTGCCAGGGTTTTTGAAACACTACCACCTAACTGTGACTCCTACATTGCCAAGCATTTCACCTTTTCGACGAGTAGTCTCACTGTGAGATTTGGACTCTCATCTGGTTTTTTTTCCCTGCAGGTTGCAGACCTCATGGGCAAAAATAGACCATGACCTCTCACAAGTTTTTTTTTTTTTTTTGACTTTTGAGCCTGGGAGCCTTGCTTGACGTCATTGTGAGCTAGGAAGTCTCATGCGGTTTATGGCTCCGTGCAGTATCAGGCCTCGGGTGCAAAATCAACCCTCAAGAAGCTTGATTTGACTTTTGAGCCTGGGAACGTTTTTAAACATCACGGTGAGCTTAGGAGTCTCATGCGGTTTTTCAGACTACCCGCAGTCAGTAACCACGTTTCCAGGCTCTAGAGCTGCCAATACAGCTTTTGTCAGCGTCTTTCCAATCCTGCCACCTACTGTGGCACTGGCCTACCATTACCAAGCATTTCACCTTTTCGCCGTTCAGGAGTCTTCACTGTGAGGTTTGACTCTCATGGCTCCCTGCAGTTTGCAGTCCACGGGTGCAAAAATGGACACTGACCCCTCATCTTGTTTTTTTTTTTTTTTTCTTTTCTGCTGTTTGAGATTTGAGTCTGGGAGCCTTGCTAGACGGCACGGTGAGCTAGGAGTCTCAGCGTGTAGTATGCAGACCTCGGTTGCAAAAACCAACCCTCAACAAGCTTGATTTGACTTTTGAGCCTGGGAACCTTTATAGACATCACAGTGAGCTTAGGAGTCTCATGCGGTTTTTCAGACTCTCCACAGTCAGTAACCACGTTTCCAGGCTCTAGAGCTGCCAATACAGCTTTTGTCAGCGTTTATCCAATCCTGCCACTTACTGTGGCACTGGCCTACCATTACCAAGCATTTCACCTTTTCGCCGTTCAGGAGTCTTCACTGTGAGGTTTGACTCTCATGGCTCCCTGCAGTTTGCAGTCCACCTGTGCAAAAATGGACACTTGAACCCTCATCTTGTTTTTTTTTTTTTCTGCTGTTGACATTTGAGTCTGGGAGCCTTGCTAGACGGCACGGGGAGCTAGGAGTCTCAGCGTGTAGTATGCAGACCTCGGGTGCAAAAACCAATCCACAACAAGCTTGATTTGACTTTTGAGCCTGGGAACCTTTTTAGACATCACAGTGAGCTTAGGAGTCTCATGCGGTTTTTCAGACTCCCCGCAGTCAGTAACCACGTTTCCAGACTCTGGGCTGCCAATGCAGCTTTTGCCAGGGTTTTTGAAACACTACCACCTAACTGTGACTCCTACATTGCCAAGCATTTCACCTTTTCGACGAGTAGTCTCACTGTGAGATTTGGACTCTCATCTGGTTTTTTTTCCCTGCAGATTGCAGACCTCATGGGCAAAAATAGACCATGACCTCTCACAAGCTTTTTTTTTTTTTTTTACTTTTGAGCCTGGGAGCCTTGCTTGACGTCATTGTGAGCTGGGGAGTCTCATGCGGTTTATGGCTCCGTGCAGTATGCAGGCCTCGGGTGTAAAAATCAACCCTCAAGAAGCTTGATTTGACTTTTGAGCCTGGGAACGTTTTTAGACATCACGGCTAGCTTAGGAGTCTCATGCGGTTTTTCAGACTCCCCGCAGTCAGTAACCACGTTTCCAGGCTCTAGAGCTGCCAATACAGCTTTTGTCAGCGTCTTTCCAATCCTGCCACCTACTGTGGCACTGGCCTCCCATTACCAAGCATTTCACCTTTTCGCCGTTCAGGAGTCTTCACTGTGAGGTTTGACTCTCATGGCTCCCTGCAGTTTGCAGTCCACGTGTGCAAAAATGGACACTTGACCCCTCATCTTGTTTTTTTTTTTTTTCTGCTGTTTGACATTTGAGTCTGGGAGCCTTGCTAGACGGCACGGTGAGCTAGGAGTCTCAGCGTGTAGTATGCAGACCTCGGGTGCAAAAACCAATCCACAACAAGCTTGATTTGACTTTTGAGCCTGGGAACCTTTTTAGACATCACAGTGAGCTTAGGAGTCTCATGCGGTTTTTCAGACTCCCCGCAGTCAGTAACCACGTTTCCAGACTCTGGGCTGCCAATGCAGCTTTTGCCAGGGTTTTTGAAACACTACCACCTAACTGTGACTCCTACATTGCAAAGCATTTCACCTTTTCGACGAGTAGTCTCACTGTGAGATTTGGACTCTCATCTGGTTTTTTTTCCCTGCAGGTTGCAGACCTCATGGGCAAAAATAGACCATGACCTCTCACAAGTTTTTTTTTTTTTTTGACTTTTGAGCCTGGGAGCCTTGCTTGACGTCATTGTGAGCTAGGGAGTCTCATGCGGTTTATGGCTCCGTGCAGTATCAGGCCTCGGGTGCAAAAATCAACCCTCAAGAAGCTTGATTTGACTTTTGAGCCTGGGAACGTTTTTAGACATCACGGTGAGCTTAGGAGTCTCATGCGGTTTTTCAGACTACCCGCAGTCAGTAACCACGTTTCCAGGCTCTAGAGCTGCCAATACAGCTTTTGTCAGCGTCTTTCCAATCCTGCCACCTACTGTGGCACTGGCCTACCATTACCAAGCATTTCACCTTTTCGCCGTTCAGGAGTCTTCACTGTGAGGTTTGACTCTCATGGCTCCCTGCAGTTTGCAGTCCACGGGTGCAAAAATGGACACTAACCCCTCATTTTTTTTTTTTTTTTTTCTGCTGTTTTACATTTGAGTCTGGGAGCCTTGCTAGACGGCACGGTTGCAAAAACCAACCCTCAACAAGCTTGATTTGACTTTTGAGCCTGGGAACCTTTATAGACATCACAGTGAGCTTAGGAGTCTCATGCGGTTTTTCAGACTCCCCGCAGTCAGTAACCACGTTTCCAGACTCTGGGCTGCCAATACATCTTTTGCCAGGGTTTTTGAAACACTACCACCTACTGTGACTCCTGCTTTGCCAAGCATTTCACCTTTTCGACGAGTAGTCTCACTGTGAGAGTTGGACTCTCGTCTGGTTTTTTTTCCGTGCAGTTTGAAAGCCTCATGGGCAAAAATAGACCATGACCTCTCACAAGTTTTTTTTTTTTTTTTACTTTTGAGCCTGGGAGCCTTGCTTGACGTCATTGTGAGCTAGGGAGTCTCATGCGGTTTATGGCTCCGTGCAGTATCAGGCCTCGGGTGCAAAAATCAACCCTCAAGAAGCTTGATTTGACTTTTGAGCCTGGGAACGTTTTTAGACATCACGGTGAGCTTAGGAGTCTCATGCGGTTTTTCAGACTACCCGCAGTCAGTAACCACGTTTCCAGGCTCTAGAGCTGCCAATACAGCTTTTGTCAGCGTCTTTCCAATCCTGCCACCTACTGTGGCACTGGCCTCCCATTACCAAGCATTTCACCTTTTCGCCGTTCAGGAGTCTTCACTGTGAGGTTTGACTCTCATGGCTCCCTGCAGTTTGCAGTCCACGGGTACAAAAATGGACACTGACCCCTCATCTTGTTTTTTTTTTTTTTTCTTTTCTGCTGTTTGACATTTGAGTCTGGGAGCCTTGCTAGACGGCACGGTGAGCTAGGAGTCTCAGCGTGTAGTATGCAGACCTCGGTTGCAAAAACCAACCCTCAACAAGCTTGATTTGACTTTTGAGCCTGGGAACCTTTATAGACATCACAGTGAGCTTAGGAGTCTCATGCGGTTTTTCAGACTCCCCGCAGTCAGTAACCACGTTTCCAGACTCTGGGCTGCCAATACAGCTTTTGCCAGGGTTTTTGAAACACTACCACCTACTGTGACTCCTGCTTTGCCAAGCATTTCACCTTTTCGACGAGTAGTCTCACTGTGAGATTTGGACTCTCGTTTGGTTTTTTTTCCGTGCAGTTTGAAAGCCTCATGGGCAAAAATAGACCATGACCTCTCACAAGCTTTTTTTTTTTTTTTTACTTTTGAGCCTGGGAGCCTTGTTAGACATCACGGTGAGCTGAGGAGTCTCATGCGGTTTTTCAGACTCCCCACAGTCAGTAACCACGTTTCCAGGCTGTAGAGCTGCCAATACAGCTTTTGTCAGCGTTTTTCCAATCCTGCCACTTACTGTGGCACTGGCCTACCATTACCAAGCATTTCACCTTTTCGCCGTTCAGGAGTCTTCACTGTGAGGTTACTCTCATGGCTCCCTGCAGTTTGCAGTCCACGTGTGCAAAAATGGAACTTGACCCCTCATCTTGTTTTTTTTTTTTCTGCTGTTTGACATTTGAGTCTGGGAGCCTTGCTAGACGGCACGGTGAGCTAGGAGTCTCAGCGTGTAGTATGCAGACCTCGGTTGCACAAACCAACCCTCAACAAGCTTGATTTGACTTTTGAGCCTGGGAACCTTTATAGACATCACAGTGAGCTTAGGAGTCTCATGCGGTTTTTCAGACTCCCCGCAGTCAGTAACCACGTTTCCAGACTTGGGCTGCCAATACAGCTTTTGCCAGGGTTTTTGAAACACTACCACCTAACTGTGACTCCTACATTGCCAAGCATTTCACCTTTTCGACGAGTAGTCTCACAGTGAGCTAAGAGTCTCATTCGGTTTTTCAGACTCCCCGCAGTCAGTAACCACGTTTCCAGACTCTGGGCTGCCAATACAGCTTTTGCCAGGGTTTTTGAAACACTACCACCTACTGTGACTCCTACTTTGCCAAGCATTTCACCTTTTCGACGAGTAGTCTCACTGTGAGATTTGGACTCTCGTCTGGTTTTTTTTCCGTGCAGTTTGCAAGCCTCATGGGCAAAAATAGACCATGACCTCTCACAAGCTTTTTTTTTTTTTTTTTGACTTTTGAGCCTGGGAGCCTTGTTAGACATCACGGTGAGTGAGGAGTCTCATGCGGTTTTTCAGACTCCCCACAGTCAGTAACCACGTTTCCAGGCTCTAGAGCTGCCAATACAGCTTTTGTCAGGGTTTTTCCAATCCTGCCACTTACTGTGGCACTGGCCTACCATTACCAAGCATTTCACCTTTTCGCCGTTCAGGAGTCTTCACTGTGAGGTTTGACTTTCATGGCTCCCTGCAGTTTGCAGTCCACGGGTGCAAAAATGGACACTGACCCCTCATCTTGTTTTTTTTTTTTTTCTGCTGTTTGACATTTGAGTCTGGGAGCCTTGCTAGACGGCACGGGGAGCTAGGAGTCTCAGCGTGTAGTATGCAGACCTCGGGTGCAAAAACCAATCCAGAACAAGCTTGATTTGACTTTTGAGCCTGGGAACCTTTTTAGACATCACAGTGAGCTTAGGAGTCTCATGCGGTTTTTCAGACTCCCCGCAGTCAGTAACCACGTTTCCAGACTCTGGGCTGCCAATGCAGCTTTTGCCAGGGTTTTTGAAACACTACCACCTAACTGTGACTCCTACATTGCCAAGCATTTCACCTTTTCGACGAGTAGTCTCACAGTGAGCTTAGAGTCTCATTCGGTTTTTCAGACTCCCCGCAGTCAGTAACCACGTTTCCAGACTCTGGGCTGCCAATACAGCTTTTGCCAGGGTTTTTGAAACACTACCACCTACTGTGACTCCTACTTTGCCAAGCATTTCACCTTTTCGACGAGTAGTCTCACTGTGAGATTTGGACTCTCGTCTGGTTTTTTTTCCGTGCAGTTTGCAAGCCTCATGGGCAAAAATAGACCATGACCTCTCACAAGCTTTTTTTTTTTTTTTTTGACTTTTGAGCCTGGGAGCCTTGTTAGACATCACGGTGAGTGAGGAGTCTCATGCGGTTTTTCAGACTCCCCACAGTCAGTAACCACGTTTCCAGGCTCTAGAGCTGCCAATACAGCTTTTGTCAGGGTTTTTCCAATCCTGCCACTTACTGTGGCACTGGCCTACCATTACCAAGCATTTCACCTTTTCGCCGTTCAGGAGTCTTCACTGTGAGGTTTGACTTTCATGGCTCCCTGCAGTTTGCAGTCCACGGGTGCAAAAATGGACACTGACCCCTCATCTTGTTTTTTTTTTTTTTCTGCTGTTTGACATTTGAGTCTGGGAGCCTTGCTAGACGGCACGGGGAGCTAGGAGTCTCAGCGTGTAGTATGCAGACCTCGGGTGCAAAAACCAATCCAGAACAAGCTTGATTTGACTTTTGAGCCTGGGAACCTTTTTAGACATCACAGTGAGCTTAGGAGTCTCATGCGGTTTTTCAGACTCCCCGCAGTCAGTAACCACGTTTCCAGACTCTGGGCTGCCAATGCAGCTTTTGCCAGGGTTTTTGAAACACTACCACCTAACTGTGACTCCTACATTGCAAAGCATTTCACCTTTTCGACGAGTAGTCTCACTGTGAGATTTGGACTCTCATCTGGTTTTTTTTCCCTGCAGGTTGCAGACCTCATGGGTAAAAATAGACCATGACCTCTCACAAGCTTTTTTTTTTTTTTTTTACTTTTGAGCCTGGGAGCCTTGCTTGACGTCATTGTGAGCTAGGGAGTCTCATGCGGTTTATGGCTCCGTGCAGTATCAGGCCTCGGGTGCAAAAATCAACCCTCAAGAAGCTTGATTTGACTTTTGAGCCTGGGAACGTTTTTAGACATCACGGTGAGCTTAGGAGTCTCATGCGGTTTTTCAGACTACCCGCAGTCAGTAACCACGTTTCCAGGCTCTAGAGCTGCCAATACAGCTTTTGTCAGCGTCTTTCCAATCCTGCCACCTACTGTGGCACTGGCCTACCATTACCAAGCATTTCACCTTTTCGCCGTTCAGGAGTCTTCACTGTGAGGTTTGACTCTCATGGCTCCCTGCAGTTTGCAGTCCACGGGTGCAAAAATGGACACTGACCCCTCATTTTTTTTTTTTTTTTTTCTGCTGTTTTACATTTGAGTCTGGGAGCCTTGCTAGACGGCACGGTGAGCTAGGAGTCTCAGCGTGTAGTATGCAGACCTCGGGTGCAAAAACCAACCCTCAACAAGCTTGATTTGACTTTTGAGCCTGGGACCTTTTTAGACATCACAGTGAGCTTACGAGTCTCATGCGGTTTTTCAGACTCCCCGCAGTCAGTAACCACGTTTCCAGACTCTGGGCTGCCAATACAGCTTTTGCCAGGGTTTGTGAAACACTACCACCTAACTGTGACTCCTACATTGCCAAGCATTTCACCTTTTCGACGAGTAGTCTCACTGTGAGATTTGGACTCTCGTCTGGTTTTTTTTCCGTGCAGTTTGAAAGCCTCATGGGCAAAAATAGACCATGACCTCTCACAAGCTTTTTTTTTTTTTTTTTACTTTTGAGCCTGGGAGCCTTGTTAGACATCACGGTGAGCTGAGGAGTCTCATGCGGTTTTTCAGACTCCCCACAGTCAGTAACCACGTTTCCAGGCTCTAGAGCTGCCAATACAGCTTTTGTCAGCGTTTATCAAATCCTGCCACTTACTGTGGCACTGGCCTACCATTACCAAGCATTTCACCTTTTCGCCGTTCAGGAGTCTTCACTGTGAGGTTTGACTCTCATGGCTCCCTGCAGTTTGCAGTCCACCTGTGCAAAAATGGACACTTGAACCCTCATCTTGTTTTTTTTTTTTTCTGCTGTTTGACATTTGAGTCTGGGAGCCTTGCTAGACGGCACGGTGAGCTAAGAGTCTCAGCGTGTAGTATGCAGACCTCGGGTGCAAAAACCAACCCTCAACAAGCTTGATTTGACTTTTGAGCCTGGGAACCTTTTTAGACATCACAGTGAGCTTAGGAGTCTCATGCGGTTTTCAGACTCCCCGCAGTCAGTAACCACGTTTCCAGACTCTGGGCTGCCAATACAGCTTTTGCCAGGGTTTGTGAAACACTACCACCTAACTGTGACTCCTACATTGCCAAGCATTTCACCTTTTCGACGAGTAGTCTCACTGTGAGATTTGGACTCTCATCTGGTTTTTTTTCCGTGCAGTTTGAAAGCCTCATGGGCAAAATAGACCATGACCTCTCACAAGCTTTTTTTTTTTTTTTTTACTTTTGAGCCTGGGAGCCTTGTTAGACATCACGGTGAGCTGAGGAGTCTCATGCGGTTTTTCAGACTCCCCACTGTCAGTAACCACGTTTCCAGACTCTGGGCTGCCAATACAGCTTTTGCCAGGGTTTGTGAAACACTACCACCTAACTGTGACTCCTATATTGCCAAGCATTTCACCTTTGCGACGAGTAGTCTCACTGTGAGATTTGGACTCTCATCTGTTTTTTTTTCCCTGCAGGTTGCAGACCTCATGGGCAAAAATAGACCATGACCTCTCACAAGCTTTTTTTTTTTTTTGACTTTTGAGCCTGGGAGCCTTGCTTGACGTCATTGTGAGCTAGGGAGTCTCATGCGGTTTATGGCTCCGTTCAGTATGCAGGCCTCGGGTGCAAAAATCAACCCTCAAGAAGCTTGATTTGACTTTTGAGCCTGGGAACGTTTTTAGACATCACGGTGAGCTTAGGAGTCTCATGCGGTTTTTCAGACTCCCCGCAGTCAGTAGCCACGTTTCCAGGCTCTAGAGCTGCCAATACAGCTTTTGTCAGCGTCTTTCCAATCCTGCCACCTACTGTGGCACTGGCCTACCATTACCAAGCATTTCACCTTTTCGCCGTTCAGGAGTCTTCACTGTGAGGTTTGACTCTCATGGCTCCCTGCAGTTTGCAGTCCACGGGTGCAAAAATGGACACTGACCCCTCATTTTTTTTTTTTTTTTTCTGCTGTTTTACATTTGAGTCTGGGAGCCTTGCTAGACGGCACGGTGAGCTAGGAGTCTCAGCGTGTAGTATGCAGACCTCGGGTGCAAAAACCAATCCACAACAAGCTTGATTTGACTTTTGAGCCTGGGAACCTTTTTAGACATCACAGTGAGCTTAGGAGTCTCATGCGGTTTTTCAGACTCCCCGCAGTCAGTAACCACGTTTCCAGACTTGGGCTGCCAATACAGCTTTTGCCAGGGTTTTTGAAAAACTACCACCTAACTGTGACTCCTACATTGCCAAGCATTTCACCTTTTCGATGAGTAGTCTCACAGTGAGCTTAGGAGTCTCATTCGGTTTTTCAGACTCCCCGCAGTCATTAAGCACGTTTCCAGACTCTGGGCTGCCAATACAGCTTTTGCCAGGGTTTTTGAAACACTACCACCTACTGTGACTCCTACGTTGCCAAGCATTTCACCTTTTCGACGAGTAGTCTCACTGTGAGATTTGGACTCTCGTCTGGTTTTTTTTCCGTGCAGTTTGCAAGCCTCATGGGCAAAAAAAGACCATGACCTCTCACAAGTTTTTTTTTTTTTTTTTTTTTTTGACTTTTGAGCCTGGGAGCCTTGTTAGACATCACGGTGAGTGAGGAGTCTCATGCGGTTTTTCAGACTCCACACAGTCAGTAACCACGTTTCCAGGCTCTAGAGCTGCCAATACAGCTTTTGTCTGGGTTTTTCCAATCCTGCCACTTACTGTGGCACTGGCCTACCATTACCAAGCATTTCACCTTTTCGCCGTTCAGGAGTCTTCACTGTGAGGTTTGACTCTCATGGCTCCCTGCAGTTTGCAGTCCACGGGTGCAAAAATGGACACTGAACCCTCATCTTGTGTTTTTTTTTTTCTGCTGTTTGACATTTGAGTCTGGGAGCCTTGCTAGACGGCACGGGGAGCTAGGAGTCTCAGCGTGTAGTATGCAGACCTCGGGTGCAAAAACCAACCCTCAACAAGCTTGATTTGACTTTTGAGCCTGGGAACCTTTTTAGACATCACAGTGAGCTTAGGAGTCTCATGCGGTTTTTCAGACTCCCCGCAGTCAGTAACCACGTTTCCAGACTCTGGGCTGCCAATACAGCTTTTGCCAGGGTTTTTGAAACACTACCACCTAACTGTGACTCCTACATTGCCAAGCATTTCACCTTTTCGACGAGTAGTCTCACTGTGAGATTTGGACTCTCATCTGGTTTTTTTTCCCTGCAGGTTGCAGACCTCATGGGCAAAAATAGACCATGACCTCTCACAAGTTTTTTTTTTTTTTTTGACTTTTGAGCCTGGGAGCCTTGCTTGACGTCATTGTGAGCTAGGAAGTCTCATGCGGTTTATGGCTCCGTGCAGTATCAGGCCTCGGGTGCAAAATCAACCCTCAAGAAGCTTGATTTGACTTTTGAGCCTGGGAACGTTTTTAGACATCACGGTGAGCTTAGGAGTCTCATGCGGTTTTTCAGACTACCCGCAGTCAGTAACCACGTTTCCAGGCTCTAGAGCTGCCAATACAGCTTTTGTCAGCGTCTTTCCAATCCTGCCACCTACTGTGGCACTGGCCTACCATTACCAAGCATTTCACCTTTTCGCCGTTCAGGAGTCTTCACTGTGAGGTTTGACTCTCATGGCTCCCTGCAGTTTGCAGTCCACGGGTGCAAAAATGGACACTGACCCCTCATCTTGTTTTTTTTTTTTTTTTCTTTTCTGCTGTTTGAGATTTGAGTCTGGGAGCCTTGCTAGACGGCACGGTGAGCTAGGAGTCTCAGCGTGTAGTATGCAGACCTCGGTTGCAAAAACCAACCCTCAACAAGCTTGATTTGACTTTTGAGCCTGGGAACCTTTATAGACATCACAGTGAGCTTAGGAGTCTCATGCGGTTTTTCAGACTCCCCGCAGTCAGTAACCACGTTTCCAGACTCTGGGCTGCCAATACAGCTTTTGCCAGGGTTTTTGAAACACTACCACCTACTGTGACTCCTGCTTTGCCAAGCATTTCACCTTTTCGACGAGTAGTCTCACTGTGAGATTTGGACTCTCGTCTGGTTTTTTTTCCGTGCAGGTTGCAGACCTCATGGGCAAAAATAGACCATGACCTCTCACAAGTTTTTTTTTTTTTTTTGACTTTTGAGCCTGGGAGCCTTGCTTGACGTCATTGTGAGCTAGGGAGTCTCATGCGGTTTATGGCTCCGTGCAGTATCAGGCCTCGGGTGCAAAAATCAACCCTCAAGAAGCTTGATTTGACTTTTGAGCCTGGGAACGTTTTTAGACATCACGGTGAGCTTAGGAGTCTCATGCGGTTTTTCAGACTACCCGCAGTCAGTAACCACGTTTCAGGCTCTAGAGCTGCCAATACAGCTTTTGTCAGCGTCTTTCCAATCCTGCCACCTACTGTGGCACTGGCCTCCCATTACCAAGCATTTCACCTTTTCGCCGTTCAGGAGTCTTCACTGTGAGGTTTGACTCTCATGGCTCCCTGCAGTTTGCAGTCCACGGGGGCAAAAATGGACACTGACCCCTCATCTTGTTTTTTTTTTTTTTTTCTTTTCTGCTGTTTGACATTTGAGTCTGGGAGCCTTGCTAGACGGCACGGTGAGCTAGGAGTCTCAGCGTGTAGTATGCAGACCTCGGTTGCAAAAACCAACCCTCAACAAGCTTGATTTGACTTTTGAGCCTGGGAACCTTTATAGACATCACAGTGAGCTTAGGAGTCTCATGCGGTTTTTCAGACTCCCCGCAGTCAGTAACCACGTTTCCAGACTCTGGGCTGCCAATACAGCTTTTGCCAGGGTTTTTGAAACACTACCACCTACTGTGACTCCTGCTTTGCCAAGTTTCACCTTTTCGACGAGTAGTCTCACTGTGAGATTTGGACTCTCGTCTGGTTTTTTTTCCGTGCAGTTTGAAAGCCTCATGGGCAAAAATAGACCATGACCTCTCACAAGCTTTTTTTTTTTTTTTTTTACTTTTGAGCCTGGGAGCCTTGTTAGACATCACGGTGAGCTGAGGAGTCTCATGCGGTTTTTCAGACTCCCCACAGTCAGTAACCACGTTTCCAGGCTGTAGAGCTGCCAATACAGCTTTTGTCAGCGTTTTTCCAATCCTGCCACTTACTGTGGCACTGGCCTACCATTACCAAGCATTTCACCTTTTCGCCGTTCAGGAGTCTTCACTGTGAGGTTTGACTCTCATGGCTCCCTGCAGTTTGCAGTCCACGTGTGCAAAAATGGACACTTGACCCCTCATCTTGTTTTTTTTTTTTTCTGCTGTTTGACATTTGAGTCTGGGAGCCTTGCTAGACGGCACGGGGAGCTAGGAGTCTCAGCGTGTAGTATGCAGACCTCGGGTGCAAAAACCAATCCAGAACAAGCTTGATTTGATTTATGAGCCTGGGAACCTTTTTAGACATCACAGTGAGCTTAGGAGTCTCATGCGGTTTTTCAGACTCCCCGCAGTCAGTAACCACGTTTCCAGACTTGGGCTGCCAATACAGCTTTTGCCAGGGTTTTTGAAACACTACCACCTAACTGTGACTCCTACATTGCCAAGCATTTCACCTTTTCGACGAGTAGTCTCACTGTGAGATTTGGACTCTCATCTGTTTTTTTTCCCCTGCAGGTTGCAGACCTCATGGGTAAAAATAGACCATGACCTCTCACAAGCATTTTTTTTTTTTTTGACTTTTGAGCCTGGGAGCCTTGCTTGACGTCATTAAGAGCTAGGGCGTCTCATGCGGTTTATGGCTCCGTGCAGTATGCAGGCCTCGGGTGCAAAAATCAACCCTCAAGAAGCTTGATTTGACTTTTGAGCCTGGGAACGTTTTTAGACATCACGGTGAGCTTAGGAGTCTCATGCGGTTTTTCAGACTCCCCGCAGTCTGTAACCACGTTTCCAGGCTCTAGAGCTGCCAATACAGCTTTTGTCAGCGTCTTTCCAATCCTGCCACCTACTGTGGCACTGGCCTCCCATTACCAAGCATTTCACCTTTTCGCCGTTCAGGAGTCTTCACTGTGAGGTTTGACTCTCATGGCTCCCTGCAGTTTGCAGTCCACGTGTGCAAAAATGGACACTTGACCCCTCATCTTGTTTTTTTTTTTTTTCTGCTGTTTGACATTTGAGTCTGGGAGCCTTGCTAGACGGCACGGTGAGCTAGGAGTCTCAGCGTGTAGTATGCAGACCTCGGGTGCAAAAACCAATCCACAACAAGCTTGATTTGACTTTTGAGCCTGGGAACCTTTTTAGACATCACAGTGAGCTTAGGAGTCTCATGCGGTTTTTCAGACTCCCCGCAGTCAGTAACCACGTTTCCAGACTCTGGGCTGCCAATGCAGCTTTTGCCAGGGTTTTTGAAACACTACCACCTAACTGTGACTCCTACATTGCAAAGCATTTCACCTTTTCGACGAGTAGTCTCACTGTGAGATTTGGACTCTCGTCTGGTTTTTTTTCCGTGCAGTTTGAAAGCCTCATGGGCAAAAATAGACCATGACCTCTCACAAGCTTTTTTTTTTTTTTTTACTTTTGAGCCTGGGAGCCTTGTTAGACATCACGGTGAGCTGAGGAGTCTCATGCGGTTTTTCAGACTCCCCACAGTCAGTAACCACGTTTCCAGGCTGTAGAGCTGCCAATACAGCTTTTGTCAGCGTTTTTCCAATCCTGCCACTTACTGTGGCACTGGCCTACCATTACCAAGCATTTCACCTTTTCGCCGTTCAGGAGTCTTCACTGTGAGGTTTGACTCTCATGGCTCCCTGCAGTTTGCAGTCCACGGGTGCAAAAATGGACACTGACCCCTCATCTTGTTTTTTTTTTTTCTGCTGTTTGACATTTGAGTCTGGGAGCCTTGCTAGACGGCACGGGGAGCTAGGAGTCTCAGCGTGTAGTATGCAGATCTCGGTTGCAAAAACCAATCCAGAACAAGCTTGATTTGATTTATGAGCCTGGGAACCTTTTTAGACATCACAGTGAGCTTAGGAGTCTCATGCGGTTTTTCAGACTCCCCGCAGTCAGTAACCACGTTTCCAGACTCTGGGCTGCCAATACAGCTTTTGCCAGGGTTTTTGAAACACTACCACCTACTGTGACTCCTGCTTTGCCAAGCATTTCACCTTTTCGACGAGTAGTCTCACTGTGAGATTTGGACTCTCGTCTGGTTTTTTTTCCGTGCAGTTTGAAAGCCTCATGGGCAAAAATAGACCATGACCTCTCACAAGATTTTTTTTTTTTTTTTACTTTTGAGCCTGGGAGCCTTGTTAGACATCACGGTGAGCTGAGGAGTCTCATGCGGTTTTTCAGACTCCCCACAGTCAGTAACCACGTTTCCAGGCTGTAGAGCTGCCAATACAGCTTTTGTCAGCGTTTTTCCAATCCTGCCACTTACTGTGGCACTGGCCTACCATTACCAAGCATTTCACCTTTTCGCCGTTCAGGAGTCTTCACTGTGAGGTTACTCTCATGGCTCCCTGCAGTTTGCAGTCCACGTGTGCAAAAATGGACACTTGACCCCTCATCTTGTTTTTTTTTTTTCTGCTGTTTGACTTTTGAGCCTGGGAACCTTTATAGACATCACAGTGGGCTTAGGAGTCTCATGCGGTTTTTCAGACTCCCCGCAGTCAGTAACCACGTTTCCAGACTTGGGCTGCCAATACAGCTTTTGCCAGGGTTTTTGAAACACTACCACCTAACTGTGACTCCTACATTGCCAAGCATTTCACCTTTTCGACGAGTAGTCTCACAGTGAGCTTAGGAGTCTCATTCGGTTTTTCAGACTCCCCGCAGTCAGTAACCACGTTTCCAGACTCTGGGCTGCCAATACAGCTTTTGCCAGGGTTTTTGAAACACTACCACCTACTGTGACTCCTACTTTGCCAAGCATTTCACCTTTTCGACGAGTAGTCTCACTGTGAGATTTGGACTCTCGTCTGGTTTTTTTTCCGTGCAGTTTGCAAGCCTCATGGGCAAAAATAGACCATGACCTCTCACAAGCTTTTTTTTTTTTTTTTTTTTGACTTTTGAGCCTGGGAGCCTTGTTAGACATCACGGTGAGTGAGGAGTCTCATGCGGTTTTTCAGACTCCACACAGTCAGTAACCACGTTTCCAGGCTCTAGAGCTGCCAATACAGCTTTTGTCTGGGTTTTTCCAATCCTGCCACTTACTGTGGCACTGGCCTACCATTACCAAGCATTTCACCTTTTCGCCGTTCAGGAGTCTTCACTGTGAGGTTTGACTCTCATGGCTCCCTGCAGTTTGCAGTCCACGGGTGCAAAAATGGACACTGACCCCTCATCTTGTTTTTTTTTTTTTCTGCTGTTTGACATTTGAGTCTGGGAGCCTTGCTAGACGGCACGGGGAGCTAGGAGTCTCAGCGTGTAGTATGCAGACCTCGGTTGCAAAAACCAACCCTCAACAAGCTTGATTTGACTTTTGAGCCTGGGAACCTTTATAGACATCACAGTAAGCTTAGGAGTCTCATGCGGTTTTTCAGACTCCCCGCAGTCAGTAACCACGTTTCCAGACTCTGGGCTGCCAATACAGCTTTTGCCAGGGTTTTTGAAACACTACCACCTACTGTGACTCCTGCTTTGCCAAGCATTTCACCTTTTCGACAAATAGTCTCACTGTGAGATTTGGACTCTCATCTGTTTTTTTTCCCCTGCAGGTTGCAGACCTCATGGGTAAAAATAGACCATGACCTCTCACAAGCTTTTTTTTTTTTTGTTATTGACTTTTGAGCCTGGAAGCCTTGCTTGACGTCATTGTGAGCTAGGGAGTCTCATGCGGTTTATGGCTCCGTGCAGTATTCAGGCCTCGGGTGCAAAAATCAACCCTCAAGAAGCTTGATTTGACTTTTGAGCCTGGGAACGTTTTAGACATCACGGTGAGCTTAAGAGTCTCATGCGGTTTTTCAGACTCCCCGCAGTCAGTAACCACGTTTCCAGGCTCTAGAGCTGCCAATAAAGCTTTTGTCAGCGTCTTTCCAATCCTGCCACCTACTGCGGCACTGGCCTACCAATACCAAGCATTTCACCTTTTCGCCGTTCAGGAGTCTTCACTGTGAGGTTTGACTCTCATGGCTCCCTGCAGTTTGCAGTCCACGGGTGCAAAAATGGACACTGACCCCTCATCTTGTTTTTTTTTTTTTTCTGCTGTTTGACATTTGAGTCTGGGAGCCTTGCTAGACGGCACGGTGAGCTAGGAGTCTCAGCGTGTAGTATGCAGACCTCGGTTGCAAAAACCAACCCTCAACAAGCTTGATTTGACTTTTGAGCCAGGGAACCTTTATAGACATCACAGTGAGCTTAGGAGTCGCATGCGGTTTTTCAGACTCCCCGCAGTCAGTAACCACGTTTCCAGACTCTGGGCTGCCAATACAGCTTTTGCCAGGGTTTTTCCAATCCTGCCACTTACTGTGGCACTGGCCTACCATTACCAAGCTTTTCACCTTTTCGCCGTTCAGGAGTCTTCACTGTGAGGTTTGACTCTCATGGCTCCCTGCAGTTTGCAGTCCACGGGTGCAAAAATGGACACTGACCCCTCATCTTGTTTTTTTTTTTTTCTGCTGTTGACATTTGAGTCTGGGAGCCTTGCTAGACGGCACGGGGAGCTAGGAGTCTCAGCGTGTAGTATGCAGACCTCGGGTGCAAAAACCAATCCACAACAAGCTTGATTTGACTTTTGAGCCTGGGAACCTTTTTAGACATCACAGTGAGCTTAGGAGTCTCATGCGGTTTTTCAGACTCCCCGCAGTCAGTAACCACGTTTCCAGACTCTGGGCTGCCAATGCAGCTTTTGCCAGGGTTTTTGAAACACTACCACCTAACTGTGACTCCTACATTGCAAAGCATTTCACCTTTTCGACGAGTAGTCTCACTGTGAGATTTGGACTCTCATCTGGTTTTTTTCCCTGCAGGTTGCAGACCTCATGGGTAAAAATAGACCATGACCTCTCACAAGCTTTTTTTTTTTTTTTTTTACTTTTGAGCCTGGAAGCCTTGCTTGACGTCATTGTGAGCTAGGGAGTCTCATGCGGTTTATGGCTCCGTGCAGTATTCAGGCCTCGGGTGCAAAAATCAACCCTCAAGAAGCTTGATTTGACTTTTGAGCCTGGGAACGTTTTTAGACATCACGGTGAGCTTAAGAGTCTCATGCGGTTTTTCAGACTCCCCGCAGTCAGTAACCACGTTTCCAGGCTCTAGAGCTGCCAATACAGCTTTTGTCAGCGTCTTTCCAATCCTGCCACCTACTGTGGCACTGGCCTACCATTACCAAGCTTTTCACCTTTTCGCCGTTCAGGAGTCTTCACTGTGAGGTTTGACTCTCATGGCTCCCTGCAGTTTGCAGTCCACGGGTGCAAAAATGGACACTGACCCCTCATTTTTTTTTATTTTTTTTCTGCTGTTTTACATTTGAGTCTGGGAGCCTTGCTAGACGGCACGGTGAGCTAGGAGTCTCAGCGTGTAGTATGCAGACCTCGGGTGCAAAAACCAACCCTCAACAAGCTTGATTTGACTTTTGAGCTTGGGACCTTTTTAGACATCACAGTGAGCTTAGGAGTCTCATGCGGTTTTTCAGACTCCCCGCAGTCAGTAACCACGTTTCCAGACTCTGGGCTGCCAATACAGCTTTTGCCAGGGTTTTTGAAACACTACCACCTAACTTTGACTCCTACATTGCCAAGCATTTCACCTTTTCGATGAGTAGTCTCACAGTGAGCTTAGGAGTCTCATTCGGTTTTTCAGACTCCCCGCAGTCAGTAAGCACGTTTCCAGACTCTGGGCTGCCAATACAGCTTTTGCCAGGGTTTTTGAAACACTACCACCTACTGTGACTCCTACTTTGCCAAGCATTTCACCTTTTCGACGAGTAGTCTCACTGTGAGATTTGGACTCTCGTCTGGTTTTTTTTCCGTGCAGTTTGCAAGCCTCATGGGCAAAAAAAGACCATGACCTCTCACAAGCTTTTTTTTTTTTTTTTTTTTGACTTTTGAGCCTGGGAGCCTTGTTAGACATCACGGTGAGTGAGGAGTCTCATGCGGTTTTTCAGACTCCACACAGTCAGTAACCACGTTTCCAGGCTCTAGAGCTGCCAATACAGCTTTTGTCTGGGTTTTTCCAATCCTGCCACTTACTGTGGCACTGGCCTACCATTACCAAGCATTTCACCTTTTCGCCGTTCAGGAGTCTTCACTGTGAGGTTTGACTCTCATGGCTCCCTGCAGTTTGCAGTCCACCTGTGCAAAAATGGACACTTGAACCCTCATCTTGTTTTTTTTTTTTTCTGCTGTTTGACATTTGAGTCTGGGAGCCTTGCTAGACGGCACGGTGAGCTAAGAGTCTCTGCGTGTAGTATGCAGACCTCGGGTGCAAAAACCAACCCTCAACAAGCTTGATTTGACTTTTGAGCCTGGGAACCTTTTTAGACATCACAGTGAGCTTAGGAGTCTCATGCGGTTTTCAGACTCCCCGCAGTCAGTAACCACGTTTCCAGACTCTGGGCTGCCAATACAGCTTTTGCCAGGGTTTTTGAAACACTACCACCTAACTGTGACTCCTACTTTGCCAAGCATTTCACCTTTTCGACGAGTAGTCTCACTGTGAGATTTGGACTCTCGTCTGGTTTTTTTTCCGTGCAGTTTGCAAGCCTCATGGGCAAAATAGACCATGACCTCTCACAAGCTTTTTTTTTTTTTTTTTACTTTTGAGCCTGGGAGCCTTGTTAGACATCACGGTGAGCTGAGGAGTCTCATGCGGTTTTTCAGACTCCCCACAGTCAGTAACCACGTTTCCAGGCTCTAGAGCTGCCAATACAGCTTTTGTCAGCGTTTATCCAATCCTGCCACTTACTGTGGCACTGGCCTACCATTAACAAGCATTTCACCTTTTCGGCGTTCAGGAGTCTTCACTGTGAGGTTTGACTCTCATGGCTCCCTGCAGTTTGCAGTCCACGGGTGCAAAAATGGACACTGACCCCTCATTTTTTTTTTTTTTTTTTCTGCTGTTTTACATTTGAGTCTGGGAGCCTTGCTAGACGGCACGGTGAGCTAGGAGTCTCAGCGTGTAGTATGCAGACCTCGGGTGCAAAAACCAATCCAGAACAAGCTTGATTTGACTTTTGAGCCTGGGAACCTTTATAGACATCACAGTGAGCTTAGGAGTCTCATGCGGTTTTTCAGACTCCCCGCAGTCAGTAACCACGTTTCCAGACTTGGGCTGCCAATACAGCTTTTGCCAGGGTTTTTGAAACACTACCACCTAACTGTGACTCCTACATTGCCAAGCATTTCACCTTTTCGACGAGTAGTCTCACAGTGAGCTTAGAGTCTCATTCGGTTTTTCAGACTCCCCGCAGTCAGTAACCACGTTTCCAGACTCTGGGCTGCCAATACAGCTTTTGCCAGGGTTTTTGAAACACTGCCACCTAACTGTGACTCCTGCTTTGCCAAGCATTTCACCTTTTCGACGAGTAGTCTCACTGTGAGATTTGGACTCTCGTCTGGTTTTTTTTCCGTGCAGTTTGAAAGCCTCATGGGCAAAAATAGACCATGACCTCTCACAAGCTTTTTTTTTTTTTTTTTTGACTTTTGAGCCTGGGAGCCTTGCTAGACATCACGGTGAGCTGAGGAGTCTCATGCGGTTTTTCAGACTCCCCACAGTCAGTAACCACGTTTCCAGGCTGTAGAGCTGCCAATACAGCTTTTGTCAGCGTTTTTCCAATCCTGCCACTTCTTACTGTGGCACTGGCCTACCATTACCAAGCATTTCACCTTTTCGCCGTTCAGGAGTCTTCACTGTGAGGTTTGACTCTCATGGCTCCCTGCAGTTTGCAGTCCACGGGTGCAAAAATGGACACTAACCCCTCATTTTTTTTTTTTTTTTTTCTGCTGTTTTACATTTGAGTCTGGGAGCCTTGCTAGACGGCACGGTTGCAAAAACCAACCCTCAACAAGCTTGATTTGACTTTTGAGCCTGGGAACCTTTATAGACATCACAGTGAGCTTAGGAGTCTCATGCGGTTTTTCAGACTCCCCGCAGTCAGTAACCACGTTTCCAGACTCTGGGCTGCCAATACAGCTTTTGCCAGGGTTTTTGAAACACTACCACCTACTGTGACTCCTGCTTTGCCAAGCATTTCACCTTTTCGACGAGTAGTCTCACTGTGAGAGTTGGACTCTCGTCTGGTTTTTTTTCCGTGCAGTTTGAAAGCCTCATGGGCAAAAATAGACCATGACCTCTCACAAGTTTTTTTTTTTTTTTGACTTTTGAGCCTGGGAGCCTTGCTTGACGTCATTGTGAGCTAGGGAGTCTCATGCGGTTTATGGCTCCGTGCAGTATCAGGCCTCGGGTGCAAAAATCAACCCTCAAGAAGCTTGATTTGACTTTTGAGCCTGGGAACGTTTTTAGACATCACGGTGAGCTTAGGAGTCTCATGCGGTTTTTCAGACTACCCGCAGTCAGTAACCACGTTTCCAGGCTCTAGAGCTGCCAATACAGCTTTTGTCAGCGTCTTTCCAATCCTGCCACCTACTGTGGCACTGGCCTCCCATTACCAAGCATTTCACCTTTTCGCCGTTCAGGAGTCTTCACTGTGAGGTTTGACTCTCATGGCTCCCTGCAGTTTGCAGTCCACGGGTGCAAAAATGGACACTAACCCCTCATTTTTTTTTTTTTTTTTTCTGCTGTTTTACATTTGAGTCTGGGAGCCTTGCTAGACGGCACGGTTGCAAAAACCAACCCTCAACAAGCTTGATTTGACTTTTGAGCCTGGGAACCTTTATAGACATCACAGTGAGCTTAGGAGTCTCATGCGGTTTTTCAGACTCCCCGCAGTCAGTAACCACGTTTCCAGACTCTGGGCTGCCAATACAGCTTTTGCCAGGGTTTTTGAAACACTACCACCTACTGTGACTCCTGCTTTGCCAAGCATTTCACCTTTTCGACGAGTAGTCTCACTGTGAGAGTTGGACTCTCGTCTGGTTTTTTTTCCGTGCAGTTTGAAAGCCTCATGGGCAAAAATAGACCATGACCTCTCACAAGTTTTTTTTTTTTTTTGACTTTTGAGCCTGGGAGCCTTGCTTGACGTCATTGTGAGCTAGGGAGTCTCATGCGGTTTATGGCTCCGTGCAGTATCAGGCCTCGGGTGCAAAAATCAACCCTCAAGAAGCTTGATTTGACTTTTGAGCCTGGGAACGTTTTTAGACATCACGGTGAGCTTAGGAGTCTCATGCGGTTTTTCAGACTACCCGCAGTCAGTAACCACGTTTCCAGGCTCTAGAGCTGCCAATACAGCTTTTGTCAGCGTCTTTCCAATCCTGCCACCTACTGTGGCACTGGCCTCCCATTACCAAGCATTTCACCTTTTCGCCGTTCAGGAGTCTTCACTGTGAGGTTTGACTCTCATGGCTCCCTGCAGTTTGCAGTCCACGGGTACAAAAATGGACACTGACCCCTCATCTTGTTTTTTTTTTTTTTCTTTTCTGCTGTTTGACATTTGAGTCTGGGAGCCTTGCTAGACGGCACGGTGAGCTAGGAGTCTCAGCGTGTAGTATGCAGACCTCGGTTGCAAAAACCAACCCTCAACAAGCTTGATTTGACTTTTGAGCCTGGGAACCTTTATAGACATCACAGTGAGCTTAGGAGTCTCATGCGGTTTTTCAGACTCCCCGCAGTCAGTAACCACGTTTCCAGACTCTGGGCTGCCAATACAGCTTTTGCCAGGGTTTTTGAAACACTACCACCTACTGTGACTCCTGCTTTGCCAAGCATTTCACCTTTTCGACGAGTAGTCTCACTGTGAGATTTGGACTCTCGTTTGGTTTTTTTTCCGTGCAGTTTGAAAGCCTCATGGGCAAAAATAGACCATGACCTCTCACAAGCTTTTTTTTTTTTTTTTACTTTTGAGCCTGGGAGCCTTGTTAGACATCACGGTGAGCTGAGGAGTCTCATGCGGTTTTTCAGACTCCCCACAGTCAGTAACCACGTTTCCAGGCTGTAGAGCTGCCAATACAGCTTTTGTCAGCGTTTTTCCAATCCTGCCACTTACTGTGGCACTGGCCTACCATTACCAAGCATTTCACCTTTTCGCCGTTCAGGAGTCTTCACTGTGAGGTTACTCTCATGGCTCCCTGCAGTTTGCAGTCCACGTGTGCAAAAATGGAACTTGACCCCTCATCTTGTTTTTTTTTTTTCTGCTGTTTGACATTTGAGTCTGGGAGCCTTGCTAGACGGCACGGTGAGCTAGGAGTCTCAGCGTGTAGTATGCAGACCTCGGTTGCACAAACCAACCCTCAACAAGCTTGATTTGACTTTTGAGCCTGGGAACCTTTATAGACATCACAGTGAGCTTAGGAGTCTCATGCGGTTTTTCAGACTCCCCGCAGTCAGTAACCACGTTTCCAGACTTGGGCTGCCAATACAGCTTTTGCCAGGGTTTTTGAAACACTACCACCTAACTGTGACTCCTACATTGCCAAGCATTTCACCTTTTCGACGAGTAGTCTCACAGTGAGCTTAGAGTCTCATTCGGTTTTTCAGACTCCCCGCAGTCAGTAACCACGTTTCCAGACTCTGGGCTGCCAATACAGCTTTTGCCAGGGTTTTTGAAACACTACCACCTACTGTGACTCCTACTTTGCCAAGCATTTCACCTTTTCGACGAGTAGTCTCACTGTGAGATTTGGACTCTCGTCTGGTTTTTTTTCCGTGCAGTTTGCAAGCCTCATGGGCAAAAATAGACCATGACCTCTCACAAGCTTTTTTTTTTTTTTTTTGACTTTTGAGCCTGGGAGCCTTGTTAGACATCACGGTGAGTGAGGAGTCTCATGCGGTTTTTCAGACTCCCCACAGTCAGTAACCACGTTTCCAGGCTCTAGAGCTGCCAATACAGCTTTTGTCAGGGTTTTTCCAATCCTGCCACTTACTGTGGCACTGGCCTACCATTACCAAGCATTCCACCTTTTCGCCGTTCAGGAGTCTTCACTGTGAGGTTTGACTTTCATGGCTCCCTGCAGTTTGCAGTCCACGGGTGCAAAAATGGACACTGACCCCTCATCTTGTTTTTTTTTTTTTTCTGCTGTTTGACATTTGAGTCTGGGAGCCTTGCTAGACGGCACGGGGAGCTAGGAGTCTCAGCGTGTAGTATGCAGACCTCGGGTGCAAAAACCAATCCAGAACAAGCTTGATTTGACTTTTGAGCCTGGGAACCTTTTTAGACATCACAGTGAGCTTAGGAGTCTCATGCGGTTTTTCAGACTCCCCGCAGTCAGTAACCACGTTTCCAGACTCTGGGCTGCCAATACAGCTTTTGCCAGGGTTTTTGAAACACTACCACCTAACTGTGACTCCTACATTGCCAAGCATTTCACCTTTTCGACGAGTAGTCTCACTGTGAGATTTGGACTCTCATCTGGTTTTTTTCCCTGCAGGTTGCAGACCTCATGGGTAAAAATAGACCATGACCTCTCACAAGCTTTTTTTTTTTTTTTTTTTACTTTTGAGCCTGGGAGCCTTGCTTGACGTCATTGTGAGCTAGGGAGTCTCATGCGGTTTATGGCTCCGTGCAGTATTCAGGCCTCGGGTGCAAAAATCAACCCTCAAGAAGCTTGATTTGACTTTTGAGCCTGGGAACGTTTTTAGACATCACGGTGAGCTTAAGAGTCTCATGCGGTTTTTCAGACTCCCCGCAGTCAGTAACCACGTTTCCAGGCTCTAGAGCTGCCAATACAGCTTTTGTCAGCGTCTTTCCAATCCTGCCACCTACTGTGGCACTGGCCTACCATTACCAAGCTTTTCACCTTTTCGCCGTTCAGGAGTCTTCACTGTGAGGTTTGACTCTCATGGCTCCCTGCAGTTTGCAGTCCACGGGTGCAAAAATGGACACTTGACCCCTCATCCTGTTTTTTTTTTTTTTCTGCTGTTTTACATTTGAGTCTGGGAGCCTTGCTAGACGGCACGGTGAGCTAGGAGTCTCAGCGTGTAGTATGCAGACCTCGGGTGCAAAAACCAATCCACAACAAGCTTGATTTGACTTTTGAGCCTGGGAACCTTTTTAGACATCACAGTGAGCTTAGGAGTCTCATGCGGTTTTTCAGACTCCCCGCAGTCAGTAACCACGTTTCCAGACTCTGGGCTGCCAATACAGCTTTTGCCAGGGTTTTTGAAACACTACCACCTAACTGTGACTCCTACATTGCAAAGCATTTCACCTTTTCGACGAGTAGTCTCACTGTGAGATTTGGACTCTCATCTGGTTTTTTTTCCCTGCAGGTTGCAGACCTTATGGGCAAAAATAGACCATGACCTCTCACAAGTTTTTTTTTTTTTTTTGACTTTTGAGCCTGGGAGCCTTGCTTGACGTCATTGTGAGCTAGGGAGTCTCATGCGGTTTATGGCTCCGTGCAGTATCAGGCCTCGGGTGCAAAATCAACCCTCAAGAAGCTTGATTTGACTTTTGAGCCTGGGAACGTTTTTAGACATCACGGTGAGCTTAGGAGTCTCATGCGGTTTTTCAGACTACCCGCAGTCAGTGACCACGTTTCCAGGCTCTAGAGCTGCCAATACAGCTTTTGTCAGCGTCTTTCCAATTCTGCCACCTACTGTGGCACTGGCCTCCCATTACCAAGCATTTCACCTTTTCGCCGTTCAGGAGTCTTCACTGTGAGGTTTGACTCTCATGGCTCCCTGCAGTTTGCAGTCCACGGGTGCAAAAATGGACACTGACCCCTCATCTTGTTTTTTTGTTTTTTTTCTTTTCTGCTGTTTGAGATTTGAGTCTGGGAGCCTTGCTAGACGGCACGGTGAGCTAGGAGTCTCAGCGTGTAGTATGCAGACCTCGGTTGCAAAAACCAACCCTCAACAAGCTTGATTTGACTTTTGAGCCTGGGAACCTTTATAGACATCACAGTGAGCTTAGGAGTCTCATGCGGTTTTTCAGACTCCCCGCAGTCAGTAACCACGTTTCCAGACTCTGGGCTGCCAATACAGCTTTTGCCAGGGTTTTTGAAACACTACCACCTACTGTGACTCCTGCTTTGCCAAGCATTTCACCTTTTCGACGAGTAGTCTCACTGTGAGATTTGGACTCTCGTCTGGTTTTTTTTCCGTGCAGTTTGAAAGCCTCATGGGCAAAAATAGACCATGACCTCTCACAAGCTTTTTTTTTTTTTTTTACTTTTGAGCCTGGGAGCCTTGTTAGACATCACGGTGAGCTGAGGAGTCTCATGCGGTTTTTCAGACTCCCCACAGTCAGTAACCACGTTTCCAGGCTGTAGAGCTGCCAATACAGCTTTTGTCAGCGTTTTTCCAATCCTGCCACTTACTGTGGCACTGGCCTACCATTACCAAGCATTTCACCTTTTCGCCGTTCAGGAGTCTTCACTGTGAGGTTTGACTCTCATGGCTCCCTGCAGTTTGCAGTCCACGTGTGCAAAAATGGACACTTGACCCCTCATCTTGTTTTTTTTTTTTTCTGCTGTTTGACATTTGAGTCTGGGAGCCTTGCTAGACGGCACGGGGAGCTAGGAGTCTCAGCGTGTAGTATGCAGACCTCGGGTGCAAAAACCAATCCAGAACAAGCTTGATTTGATTTATGAGCCTGGGAACCTTTTTAGACATCACAGTGAGCTTAGGAGTCTCATGCGGTTTTTCAGACTCCCCGCAGTCAGTAACCACGTTTCCAGACTTGGGCTGCCAATACAGCTTTTGCCAGGGTTTTTGAATCACTACCACCTAACTGTGACTCCTACATTGCCAAGCATTTCACCTTTTCGACGAGTAGTCTCACTGTGAGATTTGGACTCTCATCTGTTTTTTTTCCCCTGCAGGTTGCAGACCTCATGGGTAAAAATAGACCATGACCTCTCACAAGCTTTTTTTTTTTTTTTTTGACTTTTGAGCCTGGGAGCCTTGCTTGACGTCATTAAGAGCTAGTGCGTCTCATGCGGTTTATGGCTCCGTGCAGTATGCAGGCCTCGGGTGCAAAAATCAACCCTCAAGAAGCTTGATTTGACTTTTGAGCCTGGGAACGTTTTTAGACATCACGGTGAGCTTAGGAGTCTCATGCGGTTTTTCAGACTCCCCGCAGTCAGTAACCACGTTTCCAGGCTCTAGAGCTGCCAATACAGCTTTTGTCAGCGTCTTTCCAATCCTGCCACCTACTGTGGCACTGGCCTCCCATTACCAAGCATTTCACCTTTTCGCCGTTCAGGAGTCTTCACTGTGAGGTTTGACTCTCATGGCTCCCTGCAGTTTGCAGTCCACGTGTGCAAAAATGGACACTTGACCCCTCATCTTGTTTTTTTTTTTTTCTGCTGTTTGACATTTGAGTCTGGGAGCCTTGCTAGACGGCACGGTGAGCTAGGAGTCTCAGCGTGTAGTATGCAGACCTCGGGTGCAAAAACCAATCCACAACAAGCTTGATTTGACTTTTGAGCCTGGGAACCTTTTTAGACATCACAGTGAGCTTAGGAGTCTCATGCGGTTTTTCAGACTCCCCGCAGTCAGTAACCACGTTTCCAGACTCTGGGCTGCCAATGCAGCTTTTGCCAGGGTTTTTGAAACACTACCACCTAACTGTGACTCCTACATTGCAAAGCATTTCACCTTTTCGACGAGTAGTCTCACTGTGAGATTTGGACTCTCATCTGTTTTTTTTTCCCTGCAGGTTGCAGACCTCATGGGTAAAAATAGACCATGACCTCTCACAAGCTTTTTTTTTTTTTTTTGACTTTTGAGCCTGGAAGCCTTGCTTGACGTCATTGTGAGCTAGGGAGTCTCATGCGGTTTATGGCTCCGTGCAGTATTCAGGCCTCGGGTGCAAAAATCAACCCTCAAGAAGCTTGATTTGACTTTTGAGCCTGGGAACGTTTTTAGACATCACGGTGAGCTTAGGAGTCTCATGCGGTTTTTCAGACTACCCGCAGTCAGTAACCACGTTTCCAGGCTCTAGAGCTGCCAATACAGCTTTTGTCAGCGTCTTTCCAATCCTGCCACCTACTGTGGCACTGGCCTACCATTACCAAGCATTTCACCTTTTCGCCGTTCAGGAGTCTTCACTGTGAGGTTTGACTCTCATGGCTCCCTGCAGTTTGCAGTCCACGGGTGCAAAAATGGACACTAACCCCTCATTTTTTTTTTTTTTTTTTCTGCTGTTTTACATTTGAGTCTGGGAGCCTTGCTAGACGGCACGGTTGCAAAAACCAACCCTCAACAAGCTTGATTTGACTTTTGAGCCTGGGAACCTTTATAGACATCACAGTGAGCTTAGGAGTCTCATGCGGTTTTTCAGACTCCCCGCAGTCAGTAACCACGTTTCCAGACTCTGGGCTGCCAATACAGCTTTTGCCAGGGTTTTTGAAACACTACCACCTACTGTGACTCCTGCTTTGCCAAGCATTTCACCTTTTCGACGAGTAGTCTCACTGTGAGAGTTGGACTCTCGTCTGGTTTTTTTTCCGTGCAGTTTGAAAGCCTCATGGGCAAAAATAGACCATGACCTCTCACAAGTTTTTTTTTTTTTTTGACTTTTGAGCCTGGGAGCCTTGCTTGACGTCATTGTGAGCTAGGGAGTCTCATGCGGTTTATGGCTCCGTGCAGTATCAGGCCTCGGGTGCAAAAATCAACCCTCAAGAAGCTTGATTTGACTTTTGAGCCTGGGAACGTTTTTAGACATCACGGTGAGCTTAGGAGTCTCATGCGGTTTTTCAGACTACCCGCAGTCAGTAACCACGTTTCCAGGCTCTAGAGCTGCCAATACAGCTTTTGTCAGCGTCTTTCCAATCCTGCCACCTACTGTGGCACTGGCCTCCCATTACCAAGCATTTCACCTTTTCGCCGTTCAGGAGTCTTCACTGTGAGGTTTGACTCTCATGGCTCCCTGCAGTTTGCAGTCCACGGGTACAAAAATGGACACTGACCCCTCATCTTGTTTTTTTTTTTTTTTCTTTTCTGCTGTTTGACATTTGAGTCTGGGAGCCTTGCTAGACGGCACGGTGAGCTAGGAGTCTCAGCGTGTAGTATGCAGACCTCGGTTGCAAAAACCAACCCTCAACAAGCTTGATTTGACTTTTGAGCCTGGGAACCTTTATAGACATCACAGTGAGCTTAGGAGTCTCATGCGGTTTTTCAGACTCCCCGCAGTCAGTAACCACGTTTCCAGACTCTGGGCTGCCAATACAGCTTTTGCCAGGGTTTTTGAAACACTACCACCTACTGTGACTCCTGCTTTGCCAAGCATTTCACCTTTTCGACGAGTAGTCTCACTGTGAGATTTGGACTCTCGTTTGGTTTTTTTTCCGTGCAGTTTGAAAGCCTCATGGGCAAAAATAGACCATGACCTCTCACAAGCTTTTTTTTTTTTTTTTACTTTTGAGCCTGGGAGCCTTGTTAGACATCACGGTGAGCTGAGGAGTCTCATGCGGTTTTTCAGACTCCCCACAGTCAGTAACCACGTTTCCAGGCTGTAGAGCTGCCAATACAGCTTTTGTCAGCGTTTTTCCAATCCTGCCACTTACTGTGGCACTGGCCTACCATTACCAAGCATTTCACCTTTTCGCCGTTCAGGAGTCTTCACTGTGAGGTTACTCTCATGGCTCCCTGCAGTTTGCAGTCCACGTGTGCAAAAATGGAACTTGACCCCTCATCTTGTTTTTTTTTTTTCTGCTGTTTGACATTTGAGTCTGGGAGCCTTGCTAGACGGCACGGTGAGCTAGGAGTCTCAGCGTGTAGTATGCAGACCTCGGTTGCACAAACCAACCCTCAACAAGCTTGATTTGACTTTTGAGCCTGGGAACCTTTATAGACATCACAGTGAGCTTAGGAGTCTCATGCGGTTTTTCAGACTCCCCGCAGTCAGTAACCACGTTTCCAGACTTGGGCTGCCAATACAGCTTTTGCCAGGGTTTTTGAAACACTACCACCTAACTGTGACTCCTACATTGCCAAGCATTTCACCTTTTCGACGAGTAGTCTCACAGTGAGCTTAGAGTCTCATTCGGTTTTTCAGACTCCCCGCAGTCAGTAACCACGTTTCCAGACTCTGGGCTGCCAATACAGCTTTTGCCAGGGTTTTTGAAACACTACCACCTACTGTGACTCCTACTTTGCCAAGCATTTCACCTTTTCGACGAGTAGTCTCACTGTGAGATTTGGACTCTCGTCTGGTTTTTTTTCCGTGCAGTTTGCAAGCCTCATGGGCAAAAATAGACCATGACCTCTCACAAGCTTTTTTTTTTTTTTTTTGACTTTTGAGCCTGGGAGCCTTGTTAGACATCACGGTGAGTGAGGAGTCTCATGCGGTTTTTCAGACTCCCCACAGTCAGTAACCACGTTTCCAGGCTCTAGAGCTGCCAATACAGCTTTTGTCAGGGTTTTTCCAATCCTGCCACTTACTGTGGCACTGGCCTACCATTACCAAGCATTTCACCTTTTCGCCGTTCAGGAGTCTTCACTGTGAGGTTTGACTTTCATGGCTCCCTGCAGTTTGCAGTCCACGGGTGCAAAAATGGACACTGACCCCTCATCTTGTTTTTTTTTTTTTTCTGCTGTTTGACATTTGAGTCTGGGAGCCTTGCTAGACGGCACGGGGAGCTAGGAGTCTCAGCGTGTAGTATGCAGACCTCGGGTGCAAAAACCAATCCAGAACAAGCTTGATTTGACTTTTGAGCCTGGGAACCTTTTTAGACATCACAGTGAGCTTAGGAGTCTCATGCGGTTTTTCAGACTCCCCGCAGTCAGTAACCACGTTTCCAGACTCTGGGCTGCCAATGCAGCTTTTGCCAGGGTTTTTGAAACACTACCACCTAACTGTGACTCCTACATTGCCAAGCATTTCACCTTTTCGACGAGTAGTCTCACAGTGAGCTTAGAGTCTCATTCGGTTTTTCAGACTCCCCGCAGTCAGTAACCACGTTTCCAGACTCTGGGCTGCCAATACAGCTTTTGCCAGGGTTTTTGAAACACTACCACCTACTGTGACTCCTACTTTGCCAAGCATTTCACCTTTTCGACGAGTAGTCTCACTGTGAGATTTGGACTCTCGTCTGGTTTTTTTTCCGTGCAGTTTGCAAGCCTCATGGGCAAAAATAGACCATGACCTCTCACAAGCTTTTTTTTTTTTTTTTTGACTTTTGAGCCTGGGAGCCTTGTTAGACATCACGGTGAGTGAGGAGTCTCATGCGGTTTTTCAGACTCCCCACAGTCAGTAACCACGTTTCCAGGCTCTAGAGCTGCCAATACAGCTTTTGTCAGGGTTTTTCCAATCCTGCCACTTACTGTGGCACTGGCCTACCATTACCAAGCATTTCACCTTTTCGCAGTTCAGGAGTCTTCACTGTGAGGTTTGACTTTCATGGCTCCCTGCAGTTTGCAGTCCACGGGTGCAAAAATGGACACTGACCCCTCATCTTGTTTTTTTTTTTTTTCTGCTGTTTGACATTTGAGTCTGGGAGCCTTGCTAGACGGCACGGGGAGCTAGGAGTCTCAGCGTGTAGTATGCAGACCTCGGGTGCAAAAACCAATCCAGAACAAGCTTGATTTGACTTTTGAGCCTGGGAACCTTTTTAGACATCACAGTGAGCTTAGGAGTCTCATGCGGTTTTTCAGACTCCCCGCAGTCAGTAACCACGTTTCCAGACTCTGGGCTGCCAATGCAGCTTTTGCCAGGGTTTTTGAAACACTACCACCTAACTGTGACTCCTACATTGCAAAGCATTTCACCTTTTCGACGAGTAGTCTCACTGTGAGATTTGGACTCTCATCTGGTTTTTTTTCCCTGCAGGTTGCAGACCTCATGGGTAAAAATAGACCATGACCTCTCACAAGCTTTTTTTTTTTTTTTTTACTTTTGAGCCTGGGAGCCTTGCTTGACGTCATTGTGAGCTAGGGAGTCTCATGCGGTTTATGGCTCCGTGCAGTATCAGGCCTCGGGTGCAAAAATCAACCCTCAAGAAGCTTGATTTGACTTTTGAGCCTGGGAACGTTTTTAGACATCACGGTGAGCTTAGGAGTCTCATGCGGTTTTTCAGACTACCCGCAGTCAGTAACCACGTTTCCAGGCTCTAGAGCTGCCAATACAGCTTTTGTCAGCGTCTTTCCAATCCTGCCACCTACTGTGGCACTGGCCTACCATTACCAAGCATTTCACCTTTTCGCCGTTCAGGAGTCTTCACTGTGAGGTTTGACTCTCATGGCTCCCTGCAGTTTGCAGTCCACGGGTGCAAAAATGGACACTGACCCCTCATTTTTTTTTTTTTTTTTTCTGCTGTTTTACATTTGAGTCTGGGAGCCTTGCTAGACGGCACGGTGAGCTAGGAGTCTCAGCGTGTAGTATGCAGACCTCGGGTGCAAAAACCAACCCTCAACAAGCTTGATTTGACTTTTGAGCCTGGGACCTTTTTAGACATCACAGTGAGCTTACGAGTCTCATGCGGTTTTTCAGACTCCCCGCAGTCAGTAACCACGTTTCCAGACTCTGGGCTGCCAATACAGCTTTTGCCAGGGTTTGTGAAACACTACCACCTAACTGTGACTCCTACATTGCCAAGCATTTCACCTTTTCGACGAGTAGTCTCACTGTGAGATTTGGACTCTCGTCTGGTTTTTTTTCTGTGCAGTTTGAAAGCCTCATGGGCAAAAATAGACCATGACCTCTCACAAGCTTTTTTTTTTTTTTTTTACTTTTGAGCCTGGGAGCCTTGTTAGACATCACGGTGAGCTGAGGAGTCTCATGCGGTTTTTCAGACTCCCCACAGTCAGTAACCACGTTTCCAGGCTCTAGAGCTGCCAATACAGCTTTTGTCAGCGTTTATCAAATCCTGCCACTTACTGTGGCACTGGCCTACCATTACCAAGCATTTCACCTTTTCGCCGTTCAGGAGTCTTCACTGTGAGGTTTGACTCTCATGGCTCCCTGCAGTTTGCAGTCCACCTGTGCAAAAATGGACACTTGAACCCTCATCTTGTTTTTTTTTTTTTCTGCTGTTTGACATTTGAGTCTGGGAGCCTTGCTAGACGGCACGGTGAGCTAAGAGTCTCAGCGTGTAGTATGCAGACCTCGGGTGCAAAAACCAACCCTCAACAAGCTTGATTTGACTTTTGAGCCTGGGAACCTTTTTAGACATCACAGTGAGCTTAGGAGTCTCATGCGGTTTTCAGACTCCCCGCAGTCAGTAACCACGTTTCCAGACTCTGGGCTGCCAATACAGCTTTTGCCAGGGTTTGTGAAACACTACCACCTAACTGTGACTCCTACATTGCCAAGCATTTCACCTTTTCGACGAGTAGTCTCACTGTGAGATTTGGACTCTCATCTGGTTTTTTTTCCGTGCAGTTTGAAAGCCTCATGGGCAAAATAGACCATGACCTCTCACAAGCTTTTTTTTTTTTTTTTTACTTTTGAGCCTGGGAGCCTTGTTAGACATCACGGTGAGCTGAGGAGTCTCATGCGGTTTTTCAGACTCCCCACTGTCAGTAACCACGTTTCCAGACTCTGGGCTGCCAATACAGCTTTTGCCAGGGTTTGTGAAACACTACCACCTAACTGTGACTCCTATATTGCCAAGCATTTCACCTTTGCGACGAGTAGTCTCACTGTGAGATTTGGACTCTCATCTGTTTTTTTTTCCCTGCAGGTTGCAGACCTCATGGGCAAAAATAGACCATGACCTCTCACAAGCTTTTTTTTTTTTTTGACTTTTGAGCCTGGGAGCCTTGCTTGACGTCATTGTGAGCTAGGGAGTCTCATGCGGTTTATGGCTCCGTTCAGTATGCAGGCCTCGGGTGCAAAAATCAACCCTCAAGAAGCTTGATTTGACTTTTGAGCCTGGGAACGTTTTTAGACATCACGGTGAGCTTAGGAGTCTCATGCGGTTTTTCAGACTCCCCGCAGTCAGTAGCCACGTTTCCAGGCTCTAGAGCTGCCAATACAGCTTTTGTCAGCGTCTTTCCAATCCTGCCACCTACTGTGGCACTGGCCTACCATTACCAAGCATTTCACCTTTTCGCCGTTCAGGAGTCTTCACTGTGAGGTTTGACTCTCATGGCTCCCTGCAGTTTGCAGTCCACGGGTGCAAAAATGGACACTGACCCCTCATTTTTTTTTTTTTTTTTTCTGCTGTTTTACATTTGAGTCTGGGAGCCTTGCTAGACGGCACGGTGAGCTAGGAGTCTCAGCGTGTAGTATGCAGACCTCGGGTGCAAAAACCAATCCACAACAAGCTTGATTTGACTTTTGAGCCTGGGAACCTTTTTAGACATCACAGTGAGCTTAGGAGTCTCATGCGGTTTTTCAGACTCCCTGCAGTCAGTAACCACGTTTCCAGACTTGGGCTGCCAATACAGCTTTTGCCAGGGTTTTTGAAAAACTACCACCTAACTGTGACTCCTACATTGCCAAGCATTTCACCTTTTCGATGAGTAGTCTCACAGTGAGCTTAGGAGTCTCATTCGGTTTTTCAGACTCCCCGCAGTCATTAAGCACGTTTCCAGACTCTGGGCTGCCAATACAGCTTTTGCCAGGGTTTTTGAAACACTACCACCTACTGTGACTCCTACTTTGCCAAGCATTTCACCTTTTCGACGAGTAGTCTCACTGTGAGATTTGGACTCTCGTCTGGTTTTTTTTCCGTGCAGTTTGCAAGCCTCATGGGCAAAAAAAGACCATGACCTCTCACAAGTTTTTTTTTTTTTTTTTTTTTTTTGACTTTTGAGCCTGGGAGCCTTGTTAGACATCACGGTGAGTGAGGAGTCTCATGCGGTTTTTCAGACTC
Organism: Triturus cristatus; assembly: GCF_964204655.1. NCBI lineage: Eukaryota > Metazoa > Chordata > Amphibia > Caudata > Salamandridae > Triturus > Triturus cristatus. Next base: position 1,097,580,787 of record NC_140589.1, on the reverse strand, counting down.
CACACAGTCAGTAACCACGTTTCCAGGCTCTAGAGCTGCCAATACAGCTTTTGTCTGGGTTTTTCCAATCCTGCCACTTACTGTGGCACTGGCCTACCATTACCAAGCATTTCACCTTTTCGCCGTTCAGGAGTCTTCACTGTGAGGTTTGACTCTCATGGCTCCCTGCAGTTTGCAGTCCACGGGTGCAAAAATGGACACTGAACCCTCATCTTGTGTTTTTTTTTTTTCTGCTGTTTGACATTTGAGTCTGGGAGCCTTGCTAGACGGCACGGGGAGCTAGGAGTCTCAGCGTGTAGTATGCAGACCTCGGGTGCAAAAACCAATCCAGAACAAGCTTGATTTGATTTATGAGCCTGGGAACCTTTTTAGACATCACAGTGAGCTTAGGAGTCTCATGCGGTTTTTCAGACTCCCCGCAGTCAGTAACCACGTTTCCAGACTCTGGACTGCCAATACAGCTTTTGCCAGGGTTTTTGAAACACTACCACCTAACTGTGACTCCTACATTGCCAAGCATTTCACCTTTTCGACGAGTAGTCTCACTGTGAGATTTGGACTCTCATCTGGTTTTTTTTCCCTGCAGGTTGCAGACCTCATGGGCAAAAATAGACCATGACCTCTCACAAGTTTTTTTTTTTTTTTTGACTTTTGAGCCTGGGAGCCTTGCTTGACGTCATTGTGAGCTAGGAAGTCTCATGCGGTTTATGGCTCCGTGCAGTATCAGGCCTCGGGTGCAAAATCAACCCTCAAGAAGCTTGATTTGACTTTTGAGCCTGGGAACGTTTTTAGACATCACGGTGAGCTTAGGAGTCTCATGCGGTTTTTCAGACTACCCGCAGTCAGTAACCACGTTTCCAGGCTCTAGAGCTGCCAATACAGCTTTTGTCAGCGTCTTTCCAATCCTGCCACCTACTGTGGCACTGGCCTACCATTACCAAGCATTTCACCTTTTCGCCGTTCAGGAGTCTTCACTGTGAGGTTTGACTCTCATGGCTCCCTGCAGTTTGCAGTCCACGGGTGCAAAAATGGACACTGACCCCTCATCTTGTTTTTTTTTTTTTTTTCTTTTCTGCTGTTTGAGATTTGAGTCTGGGAGCCTTGCTAGACGGCACGGTGAGCTAGGAGTCTCAGCGTGTAGTATGCAGACCTCGGTTGCAAAAACCAACCCTCAACAAGCTTGATTTGACTTTTGAGCCTGGGAACCTTTATAGACATCACAGTGAGCTTAGGAGTCTCATGCGGTTTTTCAGACTCCCTGCAGTCAGTAACCACGTTTCCAGACTTGGGCTGCCAATACAGCTTTTGCCAGGGTTTTTGAAAAACTACCACCTAACTGTGACTCCTACATTGCCAAGCATTTCACCTTTTCGATGAGTAGTCTCACAGTGAGCTTAGGAGTCTCATTCGGTTTTTCAGACTCCCCGCAGTCATTAAGCACGTTTCCAGACTCTGGGCTGCCAATACAGCTTTTGCCAGGGTTTTTGAAACACTACCACCTACTGTGACTCCTGCTTTGCCAAGCATTTCACCTTTTCGACGAGTAGTCTCACTGTGAGATTTGGACTCTCGTCTGGTTTTTTTTCCGTGCAGGTTGCAGACCTCATGGGCAAAAATAGACCATGACCTCTCACAAGTTTTTTTTTTTTTTTTGACTTTTGAGCCTGGGAGCCTTGCTTGACGTCATTGTGAGCTAGGGAGTCTCATGCGGTTTATGGCTCCGTGCAGTATCAGGCCTCGGGTGCAAAAATCAACCCTCAAGAAGCTTGATTTGACTTTTGAGCCTGGGAACGTTTTTAGACATCACGGTGAGCTTAGGAGTCTCATGCGGTTTTTCAGACTACCCGCAGTCAGTAACCACGTTTCAGGCTCTAGAGCTGCCAATACAGCTTTTGTCAGCGTCTTTCCAATCCTGCCACCTACTGTGGCACTGGCCTCCCATTACCAAGCATTTCACCTTTTCGCCGTTCAGGAGTCTTCACTGTGAGGTTTGACTCTCATGGCTCCCTGCAGTTTGCAGTCCACGGGGGCAAAAATGGACACTGACCCCTCATCTTGTTTTTTTTTTTTTTTTCTTTTCTGCTGTTTGACATTTGAGTCTGGGAGCCTTGCTAGACGGCACGGTGAGCTAGGAGTCTCAGCGTGTAGTATGCAGACCTCGGTTGCAAAAACCAACCCTCAACAAGCTTGATTTGACTTTTGAGCCTGGGAACCTTTATAGACATCACAGTGAGCTTAGGAGTCTCATGCGGTTTTTCAGACTCCCCGCAGTCAGTAACCACGTTTCCAGACTCTGGGCTGCCAATACAGCTTTTGCCAGGGTTTTTGAAACACTACCACCTACTGTGACTCCTGCTTTGCCAAGTTTCACCTTTTCGACGAGTAGTCTCACTGTGAGATTTGGACTCTCGTCTGGTTTTTTTTCCGTGCAGTTTGAAAGCCTCATGGGCAAAAATAGACCATGACCTCTCACAAGCTTTTTTTTTTTTTTTTACTTTTGAGCCTGGGAGCCTTGTTAGACATCACGGTGAGCTGAGGAGTCTCATGCGGTTTTTCAGACTCCCCACAGTCAGTAACCACGTTTCCAGGCTGTAGAGCTGCCAATACAGCTTTTGTCAGCGTTTTTCCAATCCTGCCACTTACTGTGGCACTGGCCTACCATTACCAAGCATTTCACCTTTTCGCCGTTCAGGAGTCTTCACTGTGAGGTTTGACTCTCATGGCTCCCTGCAGTTTGCAGTCCACGTGTGCAAAAATGGACACTTGACCCCTCATCTTGTTTTTTTTTTTTTCTGCTGTTTGACATTTGAGTCTGGGAGCCTTGCTAGACGGCACGGGGAGCTAGGAGTCTCAGCGTGTAGTATGCAGACCTCGGGTGCAAAAACCAATCCAGAACAAGCTTGATTTGATTTATGAGCCTGGGAACCTTTTTAGACATCACAGTGAGCTTAGGAGTCTCATGCGGTTTTTCAGACTCCCCGCAGTCAGTAACCACGTTTCCAGACTTGGGCTGCCAATACAGCTTTTGCCAGGGTTTTTGAAACACTACCACCTAACTGTGACTCCTACATTGCCAAGCATTTCACCTTTTCGACGAGTAGTCTCACTGTGAGATTTGGACTCTCATCTGTTTTTTTTCCCCTGCAGGTTGCAGACCTCATGGGTAAAAATAGACCATGACCTCTCACAAGCATTTTTTTTTTTTTTGACTTTTGAGCCTGGGAGCCTTGCTTGACGTCATTAAGAGCTAGGGCGTCTCATGCGGTTTATGGCTCCGTGCAGTATGCAGGCCTCGGGTGCAAAAATCAACCCTCAAGAAGCTTGATTTGACTTTTGAGCCTGGGAACGTTTTTAGACATCACGGTGAGCTTAGGAGTCTCATGCGGTTTTTCAGACTCCCCGCAGTCTGTAACCACGTTTCCAGGCTCTAGAGCTGCCAATACAGCTTTTGTCAGCGTCTTTCCAATCCTGCCACCTACTGTGGCACTGGCCTCCCATTACCAAGCATTTCACCTTTTCGCCGTTCAGGAGTCTTCACTGTGAGGTTTGACTCTCATGGCTCCCTGCAGTTTGCAGTCCACGTGTGCAAAAATGGACACTTGACCCCTCATCTTGTTTTTTTTTTTTTTCTGCTGTTTGACATTTGAGTCTGGGAGCCTTGCTAGACGGCACGGTGAGCTAGGAGTCTCAGCGTGTAGTATGCAGACCTCGGGTGCAAAAACCAATCCACAACAAGCTTGATTTGACTTTTGAGCCTGGGAACCTTTTTAGACATCACAGTGAGCTTAGGAGTCTCATGCGGTTTTTCAGACTCCCCGCAGTCAGTAACCACGTTTCCAGACTCTGGGCTGCCAATGCAGCTTTTGCCAGGGTTTTTGAAACACTACCACCTAACTGTGACTCCTACATTGCAAAGCATTTCACCTTTTCGACGAGTAGTCTCACTGTGAGATTTGGACTCTCGTCTGGTTTTTTTTCCGTGCAGTTTGAAAGCCTCATGGGCAAAAATAGACCATGACCTCTCACAAGCTTTTTTTTTTTTTTTTACTTTTGAGCCTGGGAGCCTTGTTAGACATCACGGTGAGCTGAGGAGTCTCATGCGGTTTTTCAGACTCCCCACAGTCAGTAACCACGTTTCCAGGCTGTAGAGCTGCCAATACAGCTTTTGTCAGCGTTTTTCCAATCCTGCCACTTACTGTGGCACTGGCCTACCATTACCAAGCATTTCACCTTTTCGCCGTTCAGGAGTCTTCACTGTGAGGTTTGACTCTCATGGCTCCCTGCAGTTTGCAGTCCACGGGTGCAAAAATGGACACTGACCCCTCATCTTGTTTTTTTTTTTTCTGCTGTTTGACATTTGAGTCTGGGAGCCTTGCTAGACGGCACGGGGAGCTAGGAGTCTCAGCGTGTAGTATGCAGATCTCGGTTGCAAAAACCAATCCAGAACAAGCTTGATTTGATTTATGAGCCTGGGAACCTTTTTAGACATCACAGTGAGCTTAGGAGTCTCATGCGGTTTTTCAGACTCCCCGCAGTCAGTAACCACGTTTCCAGACTCTGGGCTGCCAATACAGCTTTTGCCAGGGTTTTTGAAACACTACCACCTACTGTGACTCCTGCTTTGCCAAGCATTTCACCTTTTCGACGAGTAGTCTCACTGTGAGATTTGGACTCTCGTCTGGTTTTTTTTCCGTGCAGTTTGAAAGCCTCATGGGCAAAAATAGACCATGACCTCTCACAAGCTTTTTTTTTTTTTTTTACTTTTGAGCCTGGGAGCCTTGTTAGACATCACGGTGAGCTGAGGAGTCTCATGCGGTTTTTCAGACTCCCCACAGTCAGTAACCACGTTTCCAGGCTGTAGAGCTGCCAATACAGCTTTTGTCAGCGTTTTTCCAATCCTGCCACTTACTGTGGCACTGGCCTACCATTACCAAGCATTTCACCTTTTCGCCGTTCAGGAGTCTTCACTGTGAGGTTACTCTCATGGCTCCCTGCAGTTTGCAGTCCACGTGTGCAAAAATGGACACTTGACCCCTCATCTTGTTTTTTTTTTTTCTGCTGTTTGACTTTTGAGCCTGGGAACCTTTATAGACATCACAGTGGGCTTAGGAGTCTCATGCGGTTTTTCAGACTCCCCGCAGTCAGTAACCACGTTTCCAGACTTGGGCTGCCAATACAGCTTTTGCCAGGGTTTTTGAAACACTACCACCTAACTGTGACTCCTACATTGCCAAGCATTTCACCTTTTCGACGAGTAGTCTCACAGTGAGCTTAGGAGTCTCATTCGGTTTTTCAGACTCCCCGCAGTCAGTAACCACGTTTCCAGACTCTGGGCTGCCAATACAGCTTTTGCCAGGGTTTTTGAAACACTACCACCTACTGTGACTCCTACTTTGCCAAGCATTTCACCTTTTCGACGAGTAGTCTCACTGTGAGATTTGGACTCTCGTCTGGTTTTTTTTCCGTGCAGTTTGCAAGCCTCATGGGCAAAAATAGACCATGACCTCTCACAAGCTTTTTTTTTTTTTTTTTTTTGACTTTTGAGCCTGGGAGCCTTGTTAGACATCACGGTGAGTGAGGAGTCTCATGCGGTTTTTCAGACTCCACACAGTCAGTAACCACGTTTCCAGGCTCTAGAGCTGCCAATACAGCTTTTGTCTGGGTTTTTCCAATCCTGCCACTTACTGTGGCACTGGCCTACCATTACCAAGCATTTCACCTTTTCGCCGTTCAGGAGTCTTCACTGTGAGGTTTGACTCTCATGGCTCCCTGCAGTTTGCAGTCCACGGGTGCAAAAATGGACACTGACCCCTCATCTTGTTTTTTTTTTTTTCTGCTGTTTGACATTTGAGTCTGGGAGCCTTGCTAGACGGCACGGGGAGCTAGGAGTCTCAGCGTGTAGTATGCAGACCTCGGTTGCAAAAACACACCCTCAACAAGCTTGATTTGACTTTTGAGCCTGGGAACCTTTATAGACATCACAGTAAGCTTAGGAGTCTCATGCGGTTTTTCAGACTCCCCGCAGTCAGTAACCACGTTTCCAGACTCTGGGCTGCCAATACAGCTTTTGCCAGGGTTTTTGAAACACTACCACCTACTGTGACTCCTGCTTTGCCAAGCATTTCACCTTTTCGACAAATAGTCTCACTGTGAGATTTGGACTCTCATCTGTTTTTTTTCCCCTGCAGGTTGCAGACCTCATGGGTAAAAATAGACCATGACCTCTCACAAGCTTTTTTTTTTTTTGTTATTGACTTTTGAGCCTGGAAGCCTTGCTTGACGTCATTGTGAGCTAGGGAGTCTCATGCGGTTTATGGCTCCGTGCAGTATTCAGGCCTCGGGTGCAAAAATCAACCCTCAAGAAGCTTGATTTGACTTTTGAGCCTGGGAACGTTTTAGACATCACGGTGAGCTTAAGAGTCTCATGCGGTTTTTCAGACTCCCCGCAGTCAGTAACCACGTTTCCAGGCTCTAGAGCTGCCAATAAAGCTTTTGTCAGCGTCTTTCCAATCCTGCCACCTACTGCGGCACTGGCCTACCAATACCAAGCATTTCACCTTTTCGCCGTTCAGGAGTCTTCACTGTGAGGTTTGACTCTCATGGCTCCCTGCAGTTTGCAGTCCACGGGTGCAAAAATGGACACTGACCCCTCATCTTGTTTTTTTTTTTTTTCTGCTGTTTGACATTTGAGTCTGGGAGCCTTGCTAGACGGCACGGTGAGCTAGGAGTCTCAGCGTGTAGTATGCAGACCTCGGTTGCAAAAACCAACCCTCAACAAGCTTGATTTGACTTTTGAGCCAGGGAACCTTTATAGACATCACAGTGAGCTTAGGAGTCGCATGCGGTTTTTCAGACTCCCCGCAGTCAGTAACCACGTTTCCAGACTCTGGGCTGCCAATACAGCTTTTGCCAGGGTTTTTCCAATCCTGCCACTTACTGTGGCACTGGCCTACCATTACCAAGCTTTTCACCTTTTCGCCGTTCAGGAGTCTTCACTGTGAGGTTTGACTCTCATGGCTCCCTGCAGTTTGCAGTCCACGGGTGCAAAAATGGACACTGACCCCTCATCTTGTTTTTTTTTTTTTCTGCTGTTGACATTTGAGTCTGGGAGCCTTGCTAGACGGCACGGGGAGCTAGGAGTCTCAGCGTGTAGTATGCAGACCTCGGGTGCAAAAACCAATCCACAACAAGCTTGATTTGACTTTTGAGCCTGGGAACCTTTTTAGACATCACAGTGAGCTTAGGAGTCTCATGCGGTTTTTCAGACTCCCCGCAGTCAGTAACCACGTTTCCAGACTCTGGGCTGCCAATGCAGCTTTTGCCAGGGTTTTTGAAACACTACCACCTAACTGTGACTCCTACATTGCAAAGCATTTCACCTTTTCGACGAGTAGTCTCACTGTGAGATTTGGACTCTCATCTGGTTTTTTTCCCTGCAGGTTGCAGACCTCATGGGTAAAAATAGACCATGACCTCTCACAAGCTTTTTTTTTTTTTTTTTTACTTTTGAGCCTGGAAGCCTTGCTTGACGTCATTGTGAGCTAGGGAGTCTCATGCGGTTTATGGCTCCGTGCAGTATTCAGGCCTCGGGTGCAAAAATCAACCCTCAAGAAGCTTGATTTGACTTTTGAGCCTGGGAACGTTTTTAGACATCACGGTGAGCTTAAGAGTCTCATGCGGTTTTTCAGACTCCCCGCAGTCAGTAACCACGTTTCCAGGCTCTAGAGCTGCCAATACAGCTTTTGTCAGCGTCTTTCCAATCCTGCCACCTACTGTGGCACTGGCCTACCATTACCAAGCTTTTCACCTTTTCGCCGTTCAGGAGTCTTCACTGTGAGGTTTGACTCTCATGGCTCCCTGCAGTTTGCAGTCCACGGGTGCAAAAATGGACACTGACCCCTCATTTTTTTTTATTTTTTTTCTGCTGTTTTACATTTGAGTCTGGGAGCCTTGCTAGACGGCACGGTGAGCTAGGAGTCTCAGCGTGTAGTATGCAGACCTCGGGTGCAAAAACCAACCCTCAACAAGCTTGATTTGACTTTTGAGCCTGGGACCTTTTTAGACATCACAGTGAGCTTAGGAGTCTCATGCGGTTTTTCAGACTCCCCGCAGTCAGTAACCACGTTTCCAGACTCTGGGCTGCCAATACAGCTTTTGCCAGGGTTTTTGAAACACTACCACCTAACTGTGACTCCTACATTGCCAAGCATTTCACCTTTTCGATGAGTAGTCTCACAGTGAGCTTAGGAGTCTCATTCGGTTTTTCAGACTCCCCGCAGTCAGTAAGCACGTTTCCAGACTCTGGGCTGCCAATACAGCTTTTGCCAGGGTTTTTGAAACACTACCACCTACTGTGACTCCTACTTTGCCAAGCATTTCACCTTTTCGACGAGTAGTCTCACTGTGAGATTTGGACTCTCGTCTGGTTTTTTTTCCGTGCAGTTTGCAAGCCTCATGGGCAAAAAAAGACCATGACCTCTCACAAGCTTTTTTTTTTTTTTTTTTTTGACTTTTGAGCCTGGGAGCCTTGTTAGACATCACGGTGAGTGAGGAGTCTCATGCGGTTTTTCAGACTCCACACAGTCAGTAACCACGTTTCCAGGCTCTAGAGCTGCCAATACAGCTTTTGTCTGGGTTTTTCCAATCCTGCCACTTACTGTGGCACTGGCCTACCATTACCAAGCATTTCACCTTTTCGCCGTTCAGGAGTCTTCACTGTGAGGTTTGACTCTCATGGCTCCCTGCAGTTTGCAGTCCACCTGTGCAAAAATGGACACTTGAACCCTCATCTTGTTTTTTTTTTTTTCTGCTGTTTGACATTTGAGTCTGGGAGCCTTGCTAGACGGCACGGTGAGCTAAGAGTCTCTGCGTGTAGTATGCAGACCTCGGGTGCAAAAACCAACCCTCAACAAGCTTGATTTGACTTTTGAGCCTGGGAACCTTTTTAGACATCACAGTGAGCTTAGGAGTCTCATGCGGTTTTCAGACTCCCCGCAGTCAGTAACCACGTTTCCAGACTCTGGGCTGCCAATACAGCTTTTGCCAGGGTTTGTGAAACACTACCACCTAACTGTGACTCCTACATTGCCAAGCATTTCACCTTTTCGACGAGTAGTCTCACTGTGAGATTTGGACTCTCATCTGGTTTTTTTTCCGTGCAGTTTGAAAGCCTCATGGGCAAAATAGACCATGACCTCTCACAAGCTTTTTTTTTTTTTTTTTACTTTTGAGCCTGGGAGCCTTGTTAGACATCACGGTGAGCTGAGGAGTCTCATGCGGTTTTTCAGACTCCCCACAGTCAGTAACCACGTTTCCAGGCTCTAGAGCTGCCAATACAGCTTTTGTCAGCGTTTATCCAATCCTGCCACTTACTGTGGCACTGGCCTACCATTAACAAGCATTTCACCTTTTCGGCGTTCAGGAGTCTTCACTGTGAGGTTTGACTCTCATGGCTCCCTGCAGTTTGCAGTCCACGGGTGCAAAAATGGACACTGACCCCTCATTTTTTTTTTTTTTTTTTCTGCTGTTTTACATTTGAGTCTGGGAGCCTTGCTAGACGGCACGGTGAGCTAGGAGTCTCAGCGTGTAGTATGCAGACCTCGGGTGCAAAAACCAATCCAGAACAAGCTTGATTTGACTTTTGAGCCTGGGAACCTTTTTAGACATCACAGTGAGCTTAGGAGTCTCATGCGGTTTTTCAGACTCCCCGCAGTCAGTAACCACGTTTCCAGACTCTGGGCTGCCAATACAGCTTTTGCCAGGGTTTTTGAAACACTACCACCTAACTGTGACTCCTACATTGCCAAGCATTTCACCTTTTCGACGAGTAGTCTCACTGAGATTTGGACTCTCATCTGTTTTTTTTCCCCTGTAGGTTGCAGACCTCATGGGTAAAAATAGACCATGACCTCTCACAAGCTTTTTTTTTTTTTTTGACTTTTGAGCCTGGGAGCCTTGCTTGACGTCATTAAGAGCTAGGGCGTCTCATGCGGTTTATGGCTCCGTGCAGTATGCAGGCCTCGGGTGCAAAAATCAACCCTCAAGAAGCTTGATTTGACTTTTGAGCCTGGGAACGTTTTTAGACATCACGGTGAGCTTAGGAGTCTCATGCGGTTTTTCAGACTCCCCGCAGTCAGTAACCACGTTTCCAGGCTCTAGAGCTGCCAATACAGCTTTTGTCAGCGTCTTTCCAATCCTGCCACCTACTGTGGCACTGGCCTCCCATTACCAAGCATTTCACCTTTTCGCCGTTCAGGAGTCTTCACTGTGAGGTTTGACTCTCATGGCTCCCTGCAGTTTGCAGTCCACGTGTGCAAAAAATGGACACTTGACCCCTCATCCTGTTTTTTTTTTTTTTCTGCTGTTTGACATTTGAGTCTGGGAGCCTTGCTAGACGGCACGGTGAGCTAGGAGTCTCAGCGTGTAGTATGCAGACCTCGGGTGCAAAAACCAATCCACAACAAGCTTGATTTGACTTTTGAGCCTGGGAACCTTTTTAGACATCACAGTGAGCTTAGGAGTCTCATGCGGTTTTTCAGACTCCCCGCAGTCAGTAACCACGTTTCCAGACTCTGGGCTGCCAATGCAGCTTTTGCCAGGGTTTTTGAAACACTACCACCTAACTGTGACTCCTACTTTGCCAAGCATTTCACCTTTTCGACGAGTAGTCTCACTGTGAGATTTGGACTCTCGTCTGGTTTTTTTTCCGTGCAGTTTGCAAGCCTCATGGGCAAAATAGACCATGACCTCTCACAAGCTTTTTTTTTTTTTTTTTACTTTTGAGCCTGGGAGCCTTGTTAGACATCACGGTGAGCTGAGGAGTCTCATGCGGTTTTTCAGACTCCCCACAGTCAGTAACCACGTTTCCAGGCTCTAGAGCTGCCAATACAGCTTTTGTCAGCGTTTATCCAATCCTGCCACTTACTGTGGCACTGGCCTACCATTAACAAGCATTTCACCTTTTCGGCGTTCAGGAGTCTTCACTGTGAGGTTTGACTCTCATGGCTCCCTGCAGTTTGCAGTCCACGGGTGCAAAAATGGACACTGACCCCTCATTTTTTTTTTTTTTTTTTCTGCTGTTTTACATTTGAGTCTGGGAGCCTTGCTAGACGGCACGGTGAGCTAGGAGTCTCAGCGTGTAGTATGCAGACCTCGGGTGCAAAAACCAATCCAGAACAAGCTTGATTTGACTTTTGAGCCTGGGAACCTTTTTAGACATCACAGTGAGCTTAGGAGTCTCATGCGGTTTTTCAGACTCCCCGCAGTCAGTAACCACGTTTCCAGACTCTGGGCTGCCAATACAGCTTTTGCCAGGGTTTTTGAAACACTACCACCTAACTGTGACTCCTACATTGCCAAGCATTTCACCTTTTCGACGAGTAGTCTCACTGTGAGATTTGGACTCTCATCTGTTTTTTTTCCCCTGTAGGTTGCAGACCTCATGGGTAAAAATAGACCATGACCTCTCACAAGCTTTTTTTTTTTTTTTGACTTTTGAGCCTGGGAGCCTTGCTTGACGTCATTAAGAGCTAGGGCGTCTCATGCGGTTTATGGCTCCGTGCAGTATGCAGGCCTCGGGTGCAAAAATCAACCCTCAAGAAGCTTGATTTGACTTTTGAGCCTGGGAACGTTTTTAGACATCACGGTGAGCTTAGGAGTCTCATGCGGTTTTTCAGACTCCCCGCAGTCAGTAACCACGTTTCCAGGCTCTAGAGCTGCCAATACAGCTTTTGTCAGCGTCTTTCCAATCCTGCCACCTACTGTGGCACTGGCCTCCCATTACCAAGCATTTCACCTTTTCGCCGTTCAGGAGTCTTCACTGTGAGGTTTGACTCTCATGGCTCCCTGCAGTTTGCAGTCCACGTGTGCAAAAATGGACACTTGACCCCTCATCCTGTTTTTTTTTTTTTTCTGCTGTTTGACATTTGAGTCTGGGAGCCTTGCTAGACGGCACGGTGAGCTAGGAGTCTCAGCGTGTAGTATGCAGACCTCGGGTGCAAAAACCAATCCACAACAAGCTTGATTTGACTTTTGAGCCTGGGAACCTTTTTAGACATCACAGTGAGCTTAGGAGTCTCATGAGGTTTTTCAGACTCCCCGCAGTCAGTAACCACGTTTCCAGACTCTGGGCTGCCAATGCAGCTTTTGCCAGGGTTTTTGAAACACTACCACCTAACTGTGACTCCTACATTGCAAAGCATTTCACCTTTTCGACGAGTAGTCTCACTGTGAGATTTGGACTCTCATCTGGTTTTTTTTCCCTGCAGGTTGCAGACCTTATGGGCAAAAATAGACCATGACCTCTCACAAGTTTTTTTTTTTTTTTTGACTTTTGAGCCTGGGAGCCTTGCTTGACGTCATTGTGAGCTAGGGAGTCTCATGCGGTTTATGGCTCCGTGCAGTATCAGGCCTCGGGTGCAAAATCAACCCTCAAGAAGCTTGATTTGACTTTTGAGCCTGGGAACGTTTTTAGACATCACGGTGAGCTTAGGAGTCTCATGCGGTTTTTCAGACTACCCGCAGTCAGTGACCACGTTTCCAGGCTCTAGAGCTGCCAATACAGCTTTTGTCAGCGTCTTTCCAATTCTGCCACCTACTGTGGCACTGGCCTCCCATTACCAAGCATTTCACCTTTTCGCCGTTCAGGAGTCTTCACTGTGAGGTTTGACTCTCATGGCTCCCTGCAGTTTGCAGTCCACGGGTGCAAAAATGGACACTGACCCCTCATCTTGTTTTTTTGTTTTTTTTCTTTTCTGCTGTTTGAGATTTGAGTCTGGGAGCCTTGCTAGACGGCACGGTGAGCTAGGAGTCTCAGCGTGTAGTATGCAGACCTCGGTTGCAAAAACCAACCCTCAACAAGCTTGATTTGACTTTTGAGCCTGGGAACCTTTATAGACATCACAGTGAGCTTAGGAGTCTCATGCGGTTTTTCAGACTCCCCGCAGTCAGTAACCACGTTTCCAGACTCTGGGCTGCCAATACAGCTTTTGCCAGGGTTTTTGAAACACTACCACCTACTGTGACTCCTGCTTTGCCAAGCATTTCACCTTTTCGACGAGTAGTCTCACTGTGAGATTTGGACTCTCGTCTGGTTTTTTTTCCGTGCAGTTTGAAAGCCTCATGGGCAAAAATAGACCATGACCTCTCACAAGCTTTTTTTTTTTTTTTTACTTTTGAGCCTGGGAGCCTTGTTAGACATCACGGTGAGCTGAGGAGTCTCATGCGGTTTTTCAGACTCCCCACAGTCAGTAACCACGTTTCCAGGCTGTAGAGCTGCCAATACAGCTTTTGTCAGCGTTTTTCCAATCCTGCCACTTACTGTGGCACTGGCCTACCATTACCAAGCATTTCACCTTTTCGCCGTTCAGGAGTCTTCACTGTGAGGTTTGACTCTCATGGCTCCCTGCAGTTTGCAGTCCACGTGTGCAAAAATGGACACTTGACCCCTCATCTTGTTTTTTTTTTTTTCTGCTGTTTGACATTTGAGTCTGGGAGCCTTGCTAGACGGCACGGGGAGCTAGGAGTCTCAGCGTGTAGTATGCAGACCTCGGGTGCAAAAACCAATCCAGAACAAGCTTGATTTGATTTATGAGCCTGGGAACCTTTTTAGACATCACAGTGAGCTTAGGAGTCTCATGCGGTTTTTCAGACTCCCCGCAGTCAGTAACCACGTTTCCAGACTTGGGCTGCCAATACAGCTTTTGCCAGGGTTTTTGAATCACTACCACCTAACTGTGACTCCTACATTGCCAAGCATTTCACCTTTTCGACGAGTAGTCTCACTGTGAGATTTGGACTCTCATCTGTTTTTTTTCCCCTGCAGGTTGCAGACCTCATGGGTAAAAATAGACCATGACCTCTCACAAGCTTTTTTTTTTTTTTTGACTTTTGAGCCTGGGAGCCTTGCTTGACGTCATTAAGAGCTAGTGCGTCTCATGCGGTTTATGGCTCCGTGCAGTATGCAGGCCTCGGGTGCAAAAATCAACCCTCAAGAAGCTTGATTTGACTTTTGAGCCTGGGAACGTTTTTAGACATCACGGTGAGCTTAGGAGTCTCATGCGGTTTTTCAGACTCCCCGCAGTCAGTAACCACGTTTCCAGGCTCTAGAGCTGCCAATACAGCTTTTGTCAGCGTCTTTCCAATCCTGCCACCTACTGTGGCACTGGCCTCCCATTACCAAGCATTTCACCTTTTCGCCGTTCAGGAGTCTTCACTGTGAGGTTTGACTCTCATGGCTCCCTGCAGTTTGCAGTCCACGTGTGCAAAAATGGACACTTGACCCCTCATCTTGTTTTTTTTTTTTTCTGCTGTTTGACATTTGAGTCTGGGAGCCTTGCTAGACGGCACGGTGAGCTAGGAGTCTCAGCGTGTAGTATGCAGACCTCGGGTGCAAAAACCAATCCACAACAAGCTTGATTTGACTTTTGAGCCTGGGAACCTTTTTAGACATCACAGTGAGCTTAGGAGTCTCATGCGGTTTTTCAGACTCCCCGCAGTCAGTAACCACGTTTCCAGACTCTGGGCTGCCAATGCAGCTTTTGCCAGGGTTTTTGAAACACTACCACCTAACTGTGACTCCTACATTGCAAAGCATTTCACCTTTTCGACGAGTAGTCTCACTGTGAGATTTGGACTCTCATCTGTTTTTTTTTCCCTGCAGGTTGCAGACCTCATGGGTAAAAATAGACCATGACCTCTCACAAGCTTTTTTTTTTTTTTTTGACTTTTGAGCCTGGAAGCCTTGCTTGACGTCATTGTGAGCTAGGGAGTCTCATGCGGTTTATGGCTCCGTGCAGTATTCAGGCCTCGGGTGCAAAAATCAACCCTCAAGAAGCTTGATTTGACTTTTGAGCCTGGGAACGTTTTTAGACATCACGGTGAGCTTAGGAGTCTCATGCGGTTTTTCAGACTACCCGCAGTCAGTAACCACGTTTCCAGGCTCTAGAGCTGCCAATACAGCTTTTGTCAGCGTCTTTCCAATCCTGCCACCTACTGTGGCACTGGCCTACCATTACCAAGCATTTCACCTTTTCGCCGTTCAGGAGTCTTCACTGTGAGGTTTGACTCTCATGGCTCCCTGCAGTTTGCAGTCCACGGGTGCAAAAATGGACACTAACCCCTCATTTTTTTTTTTTTTTTTTCTGCTGTTTTACATTTGAGTCTGGGAGCCTTGCTAGACGGCACGGTTGCAAAAACCAACCCTCAACAAGCTTGATTTGACTTTTGAGCCTGGGAACCTTTATAGACATCACAGTGAGCTTAGGAGTCTCATGCGGTTTTTCAGACTCCCCGCAGTCAGTAACCACGTTTCCAGACTCTGGGCTGCCAATACAGCTTTTGCCAGGGTTTTTGAAACACTACCACCTACTGTGACTCCTGCTTTGCCAAGCATTTCACCTTTTCGACGAGTAGTCTCACTGTGAGAGTTGGACTCTCGTCTGGTTTTTTTTCCGTGCAGTTTGAAAGCCTCATGGGCAAAAATAGACCATGACCTCTCACAAGTTTTTTTTTTTTTTTGACTTTTGAGCCTGGGAGCCTTGCTTGACGTCATTGTGAGCTAGGGAGTCTCATGCGGTTTATGGCTCCGTGCAGTATCAGGCCTCGGGTGCAAAAATCAACCCTCAAGAAGCTTGATTTGACTTTTGAGCCTGGGAACGTTTTTAGACATCACGGTGAGCTTAGGAGTCTCATGCGGTTTTTCAGACTACCCGCAGTCAGTAACCACGTTTCCAGGCTCTAGAGCTGCCAATACAGCTTTTGTCAGCGTCTTTCCAATCCTGCCACCTACTGTGGCACTGGCCTCCCATTACCAAGCATTTCACCTTTTCGCCGTTCAGGAGTCTTCACTGTGAGGTTTGACTCTCATGGCTCCCTGCAGTTTGCAGTCCACGGGTACAAAAATGGACACTGACCCCTCATCTTGTTTTTTTTTTTTTTTCTTTTCTGCTGTTTGACATTTGAGTCTGGGAGCCTTGCTAGACGGCACGGTGAGCTAGGAGTCTCAGCGTGTAGTATGCAGACCTCGGTTGCAAAAACCAACCCTCAACAAGCTTGATTTGACTTTTGAGCCTGGGACCTTTTTAGACATCACGGTGAGCTTAAGAGTCTCATGCGGTTTTTCAGACTCCCCGCAGTCAGTAACCACGTTTCCAGGCTCTAGAGCTGCCAATACAGCTTTTGTCAGCGTTTTTCCAATCCTGCCACTTACTGTGGCACTGGCCTACCATTACCAAGCATTTCACCTTTTCGCCGTTCAGGAGTCTTCACTGTGAGGTTACTCTCATGGCTCCCTGCAGTTTGCAGTCCACGTGTGCAAAAATGGAACTTGACCCCTCATCTTGTTTTTTTTTTTTCTGCTGTTTGACATTTGAGTCTGGGAGCCTTGCTAGACGGCACGGTGAGCTAGGAGTCTCAGCGTGTAGTATGCAGACCTCGGTTGCACAAACCAACCCTCAACAAGCTTGATTTGACTTTTGAGCCTGGGAACCTTTATAGACATCACAGTGAGCTTAGGAGTCGCATGCGGTTTTTCATACTCCCCGTAGTCAGTAACCACGTTTCCAGACTCTGGGCTGCCAATACAGCTTTTGCCAGGGTTTTTGAAACACTACCACCTACTGTGACTCCTGCTTTGCCAAGCATTTCACCTTTTCGACGAGTAGTCTCACTGTGAGATTTGGACTCTCGTCTGGTTTTTTTTCCGTGCAGTTTGCAAGCCTCATGGGCAAAAATAGACCATGACCTCTCACAAGCTTTTTTTTTTTTTTTTTGACTTTTGAGCCTGGGAGCCTTGTTAGACATCACGGTGAGTGAGGAGTCTCATGCGGTTTTTCAGACTCCCCACAGTCAGTAACCACGTTTCCAGGCTCTAGAGCTGCCAATACAGCTTTTGTCAGGGTTTTTCCAATCCTGCCACTTACTGTGGCACTGGCCTACCATTACCAAGCATTTCACCTTTTCGCCGTTCAGGAGTCTTCACTGTGAGGTTTGACTTTCATGGCTCCCTGCAGTTTGCAGTCCACGGGTGCAAAAATGGACACTGACCCCTCATCTTGTTTTTTTTTTTTTTCTGCTGTTTGACATTTGAGTCTGGGAGCCTTGCTAGACGGCACGGGGAGCTAGGAGTCTCAGCGTGTAGTATGCAGACCTCGGGTGCAAAAACCAATCCAGAACAAGCTTGATTTGACTTTTGAGCCTGGGAACCTTTTTAGACATCACAGTGAGCTTAGGAGTCTCATGCGGTTTTTCAGACTCCCCGCAGTCAGTAACCACGTTTCCAGACTCTGGGCTGCCAATGCAGCTTTTGCCAGGGTTTTTGAAACACTACCACCTAACTGTGACTCCTACATTGCCAAGCATTTCACCTTTTCGACGAGTAGTCTCACAGTGAGCTTAGAGTCTCATTCGGTTTTTCAGACTCCCCGCAGTCAGTAACCACGTTTCCAGACTCTGGGCTGCCAATACAGCTTTTGCCAGGGTTTTTGAAACACTACCACCTACTGTGACTCCTACTTTGCCAAGCATTTCAACTTTTCGACGAGTAGTCTCACTGTGAGATTTGGACTCTCGTCTGGTTTTTTTTCCGTGCAGTTTGCAAGCCTCATGGGCAAAAATAGACCATGACCTCTCACAAGCTTTTTTTTTTTTTTTTTGACTTTTGAGCCTGGGAGCCTTGTTAGACATCACGGTGAGTGAGGAGTCTCATGCGGTTTTTCAGACTCCCCACAGTCAGTAACCACGTTTCCAGGCTCTAGAGCTGCCAATACAGCTTTTGTCAGGGTTTTTCCAATCCTGCCACTTACTGTGGCACTGGCCTACCATTACCAAGCATTTCACCTTTTCGCCGTTCAGGAGTCTTCACTGTGAGGTTTGACTTTCATGGCTCCCTGCAGTTTGCAGTCCACGGGTGCAAAAATGGACACTGACCCCTCATCTTGTTTTTTTTTTTTTTCTGCTGTTTGACATTTGAGTCTGGGAGCCTTGCTAGACGGCACGGGGAGCTAGGAGTCTCAGCGTGTAGTATGCAGACCTCGGGTGCAAAAACCAATCCAGAACAAGCTTGATTTGACTTTTGAGCCTGGGAACCTTTTTAGACATCACAGTGAGCTTAGGAGTCTCATGCGGTTTTTCAGACTCCCCGCAGTCAGTAACCACGTTTCCAGACTCTGGGCTGCCAATGCAGCTTTTGCCAGGGTTTTTGAAACACTACCACCTAACTGTGACTCCTACATTGCAAAGCATTTCACCTTTTCGACGAGTAGTCTCACTGTGAGATTTGGACTCTCATCTGGTTTTTTTTCCCTGCAGGTTGCAGACCTCATGGGTAAAAATAGACCATGACCTCTCACAAGCTTTTTTTTTTTTTTTTTACTTTTGAGCCTGGGAGCCTTGCTTGACGTCATTGTGAGCTAGGGAGTCTCATGCGGTTTATGGCTCCGTGCAGTATCAGGCCTCGGGTGCAAAAATCAACCCTCAAGAAGCTTGATTTGACTTTTGAGCCTGGGAACGTTTTTAGACATCACGGTGAGCTTAGGAGTCTCATGCGGTTTTTCAGACTACCCGCAGTCAGTAACCACGTTTCCAGGCTCTAGAGCTGCCAATACAGCTTTTGTCAGCGTCTTTCCAATCCTGCCACCTACTGTGGCACTGGCCTACCATTACCAAGCATTTCACCTTTTCGCCGTTCAGGAGTCTTCACTGTGAGGTTTGACTCTCATGGCTCCCTGCAGTTTGCAGTCCACGGGTGCAAAAATGGACACTGACCCCTCATTTTTTTTTTTTTTTTTTCTGCTGTTTTACATTTGAGTCTGGGAGCCTTGCTAGACGGCACGGTGAGCTAGGAGTCTCAGCGTGTAGTATGCAGACCTCGGGTGCAAAAACCAACCCTCAACAAGCTTGATTTGACTTTTGAGCCTGGGACCTTTTTAGACATCACAGTGAGCTTACGAGTCTCATGCGGTTTTTCAGACTCCCCGCAGTCAGTAACCACGTTTCCAGACTCTGGGCTGCCAATACAGCTTTTGCCAGGGTTTGTGAAACACTACCACCTAACTGTGACTCCTACATTGCCAAGCATTTCACCTTTTCGACGAGTAGTCTCACTGTGAGATTTGGACTCTCGTCTGGTTTTTTTTCCGTGCAGTTTGAAAGCCTCATGGGCAAAAATAGACCATGACCTCTCACAAGCTTTTTTTTTTTTTTTTTACTTTTGAGCCTGGGAGCCTTGTTAGACATCACGGTGAGCTGAGGAGTCTCATGCGGTTTTTCAGACTCCCCACAGTCAGTAACCACGTTTCCAGGCTCTAGAGCTGCCAATACAGCTTTTGTCAGCGTTTATCAAATCCTGCCACTTACTGTGGCACTGGCCTACCATTACCAAGCATTTCACCTTTTCGCCGTTCAGGAGTCTTCACTGTGAGGTTTGACTCTCATGGCTCCCTGCAGTTTGCAGTCCACCTGTGCAAAAATGGACACTTGAACCCTCATCTTGTTTTTTTTTTTTTCTGCTGTTTGACATTTGAGTCTGGGAGCCTTGCTAGACGGCACGGTGAGCTGAGGAGTCTCATGCGGTTTTTCAGACTCCCCACTGTCAGTAACCACGTTTCCAGACTCTGGGCTGCCAATACAGCTTTTGCCAGGGTTTGTGAAACACTACCACCTAACTGTGACTCCTATATTGCCAAGCATTTCACCTTTGCGACGAGTAGTCTCACTGTGAGATTTGGACTCTCATCTGTTTTTTTTTCCCTGCAGGTTGCAGACCTCATGGGCAAAAATAGACCATGACCTCTCACAAGCTTTTTTTTTTTTTTGACTTTTGAGCCTGGGAGCCTTGCTTGACGTCATTGTGAGCTAGGGAGTCTCATGCGGTTTATGGCTCCGTTCAGTATGCAGGCCTCGGGTGCAAAAATCAACCCTCAAGAAGCTTGATTTGACTTTTGAGCCTGGGAACGTTTTTAGACATCACGGTGAGCTTAGGAGTCTCATGCGGTTTTTCAGACTCCCCGCAGTCAGTAGCCACGTTTCCAGGCTCTAGAGCTGCCAATACAGCTTTTGTCAGCGTCTTTCCAATCCTGCCACCTACTGTGGCACTGGCCTACCATTACCAAGCATTTCACCTTTTCGCCGTTCAGGAGTCTTCACTGTGAGGTTTGACTCTCATGGCTCCCTGCAGTTTGCAGTCCACGGGTGCAAAAATGGACACTGACCCCTCATTTTTTTTTTTTTTTTTTCTGCTGTTTTACATTTGAGTCTGGGAGCCTTGCTAGACGGCACGGTGAGCTAGGAGTCTCAGCGTGTAGTATGCAGACCTCGGGTGCAAAAACCAATCCACAACAAGCTTGATTTGACTTTTGAGCCTGGGAACCTTTTTAGACATCACAGTGAGCTTAGGAGTCTCATGCGGTTTTTCAGACTCCCCGCAGTCAGTAACCACGTTTCCAGACTTGGGCTGCCAATACAGCTTTTGCCAGGGTTTTTGAAAAACTACCACCTAACTGTGACTCCTACATTGCCAAGCATTTCACCTTTTCGATGAGTAGTCTCACAGTGAGCTTAGGAGTCTCATTCGGTTTTTCAGACTCCCCGCAGTCATTAAGCACGTTTCCAGACTCTGGGCTGCCAATACAGCTTTTGCCAGGGTTTTTGAAACACTACCACCTACTGTGACTCCTACTTTGCCAAGCATTTCACCTTTTCGACGAGTAGTCTCACTGTGAGATTTGGACTCTCGTCTGGTTTTTTTTCCGTGCAGTTTGCAAGCCTCATGGGCAAAAAAAGACCATGACCTCTCACAAGTTTTTTTTTTTTTTTTTTTTTTTTGACTTTTGAGCCTGGGAGCCTTGTTAGACATCACGGTGAGTGAGGAGTCTCATGCGGTTTTTCAGACTCCACACAGTCAGTAACCACGTTTCCAGGCTCTAGAGCTGCCAATACAGCTTTTGTCTGGGTTTTTCCAATCCTGCCACTTACTGTGGCACTGGCCTACCATTACCAAGCATTTCACCTTTTCGCCGTTCAGGAGTCTTCACTGTGAGGTTTGACTCTCATGGCTCCCTGCAGTTTGCAGTCCACGGGTGCAAAAATGGACACTGAACCCTCATCTTGTGTTTTTTTTTTTTCTGCTGTTTGACATTTGAGTCTGGGAGCCTTGCTAGACGGCACGGGGAGCTAGGAGTCTCAGCGTGTAGTATGCAGACCTCGGGTGCAAAAACCAATCCAGAACAAGCTTGATTTGATTTATGAGCCTGGGAACCTTTTTAGACATCACAGTGAGCTTAGGAGTCTCATGCGGTTTTTCAGACTCCCCGCAGTCAGTAACCACGTTTCCAGACTCTGGACTGCCAATACAGCTTTTGCCAGGGTTTTTGAAACACTACCACCTAACTGTGACTCCTACATTGCCAAGCATTTCACCTTTTCGACGAGTAGTCTCACTGTGAGATTTGGACTCTCATCTGGTTTTTTTTCCCTGCAGGTTGCAGACCTCATGGGCAAAAATAGACCATGACCTCTCACAAGTTTTTTTTTTTTTTTTGACTTTTGAGCCTGGGAGCCTTGCTTGACGTCATTGTGAGCTAGGAAGTCTCATGCGGTTTATGGCTCCGTGCAGTATCAGGCCTCGGGTGCAAAATCAACCCTCAAGAAGCTTGATTTGACTTTTGAGCCTGGGAACGTTTTTAGACATCACGGTGAGCTTAGGAGTCTCATGCGGTTTTTCAGACTACCCGCAGTCAGTAACCACGTTTCCAGGCTCTAGAGCTGCCAATACAGCTTTTGTCAGCGTCTTTCCAATCCTGCCACCTACTGTGGCACTGGCCTACCATTACCAAGCATTTCACCTTTTCGCCGTTCAGGAGTCTTCACTGTGAGGTTTGACTCTCATGGCTCCCTGCAGTTTGCAGTCCACGGGTGCAAAAATGGACACTGACCCCTCATCTTGTTTTTTTTTTTTTTTTCTTTTCTGCTGTTTGAGATTTGAGTCTGGGAGCCTTGCTAGACGGCACGGTGAGCTAGGAGTGTCAGCGTGTAGTATGCAGACCTCGGTTGCAAAAACCAACCCTCAACAAGCTTGATTTGACTTTTGAGCCTGGGAACCTTTATAGACATCACAGTGAGCTTAGGAGTCTCATGCGGTTTTTCAGACTCCCCGCAGTCAGTAACCACGTTTCCAGACTCTGGGCTGCCAATACAGCTTTTGCCAGGGTTTTTGAAACACTACCACCTACTGTGACTCCTGCTTTGCCAAGCATTTCACCTTTTCGACGAGTAGTCTCACTGTGAGATTTGGACTCTCGTCTGGTTTTTTTTCCGTGCAGGTTGCAGACCTCATGGGCAAAAATAGACCATGACCTCTCACAAGTTTTTTTTTTTTTTTTGACTTTTGAGCCTGGGAGCCTTGCTTGACGTCATTGTGAGCTAGGGAGTCTCATGCGGTTTATGGCTCCGTGCAGTATCAGGCCTCGGGTGCAAAAATCAACCCTCAAGAAGCTTGATTTGACTTTTGAGCCTGGGAACGTTTTTAGACATCACGGTGAGCTTAGGAGTCTCATGCGGTTTTTCAGACTACCCGCAGTCAGTAACCACGTTTCAGGCTCTAGAGCTGCCAATACAGCTTTTGTCAGCGTCTTTCCAATCCTGCCACCTACTGTGGCACTGGCCTCCCATTACCAAGCATTTCACCTTTTCGCCGTTCAGGAGTCTTCACTGTGAGGTTTGACTCTCATGGCTCCCTGCAGTTTGCAGTCCACGGGGGCAAAAATGGACACTGACCCCTCATCTTGTTTTTTTTTTTTTTTTCTTTTCTGCTGTTTGACATTTGAGTCTGGGAGCCTTGCTAGACGGCACGGTGAGCTAGGAGTCTCAGCGTGTAGTATGCAGACCTCGGTTGCAAAAACCAACCCTCAACAAGCTTGATTTGACTTTTGAGCCTGGGAACCTTTATAGACATCACAGTGAGCTTAGGAGTCTCATGCGGTTTTTCAGACTCCCCGCAGTCAGTAACCACGTTTCCAGACTCTGGGCTGCCAATACAGCTTTTGCCAGGGTTTTTGAAACACTACCACCTACTGTGACTCCTGCTTTGCCAAGTTTCACCTTTTCGACGAGTAGTCTCACTGTGAGATTTGGACTCTCGTCTGGTTTTTTTTCCGTGCAGTTTGAAAGCCTCATGGGCAAAAATAGACCATGACCTCTCACAAGCTTTTTTTTTTTTTTTTACTTTTGAGCCTGGGAGCCTTGTTAGACATCACGGTGAGCTGAGGAGTCTCATGCGGTTTTTCAGACTCCCCACAGTCAGTAACCACGTTTCCAGGCTGTAGAGCTGCCAATACAGCTTTTGTCAGCGTTTTTCCAATCCTGCCACTTACTGTGGCACTGGCCTACCATTACCAAGCATTTCACCTTTTCGCCGTTCAGGAGTCTTCACTGTGAGGTTTGACTCTCATGGCTCCCTGCAGTTTGCAGTCCACGTGTGCAAAAATGGACACTTGACCCCTCATCTTGTTTTTTTTTTTTTCTGCTGTTTGACATTTGAGTCTGGGAGCCTTGCTAGACGGCACGGGGAGCTAGGAGTCTCAGCGTGTAGTATGCAGACCTCGGGTGCAAAAACCAATCCAGAACAAGCTTGATTTGATTTATGAGCCTGGGAACCTTTTTAGACATCACAGTGAGCTTAGGAGTCTCATGCGGTTTTTCAGACTCCCCGCAGTCAGTAACCACGTTTCCAGACTTGGGCTGCCAATACAGCTTTTGCCAGGGTTTTTGAAACACTACCACCTAACTGTGACTCCTACATTGCCAAGCATTTCACCTTTTCGACGAGTAGTCTCACTGTGAGATTTGGACTCTCATCTGTTTTTTTTCCCCTGCAGGTTGCAGACCTCATGGGTAAAAATAGACCATGACCTCTCACAAGCATTTTTTTTTTTTTTGACTTTTGAGCCTGGGAGCCTTGCTTGACGTCATTAAGAGCTAGGGCGTCTCATGCGGTTTATGGCTCCGTGCAGTATGCAGGCCTCGGGTGCAAAAATCAACCCTCAAGAAGCTTGATTTGACTTTTGAGCCTGGGAACGTTTTTAGACATCACGGTGAGCTTAGGAGTCTCATGCGGTTTTTCAGACTCCCCGCAGTCTGTAACCACGTTTCCAGGCTCTAGAGCTGCCAATACAGCTTTTGTCAGCGTCTTTCCAATCCTGCCACCTACTGTGGCACTGGCCTCCCATTACCAAGCATTTCACCTTTTCGCCGTTCAGGAGTCTTCACTGTGAGGTTTGACTCTCATGGCTCCCTGCAGTTTGCAGTCCACGTGTGCAAAAATGGACACTTGACCCCTCATCTTGTTTTTTTTTTTTTCTGCTGTTTGACATTTGAGTCTGGGAGCCTTGCTAGACGGCACGGTGAGCTAGGAGTCTCAGCGTGTAGTATGCAGACCTCGGGTGCAAAAACCAATCCACAACAAGCTTGATTTGACTTTTGAGCCTGGGAACCTTTTTAGACATCACAGTGAGCTTAGGAGTCTCATGCGGTTTTTCAGACTCCCCGCAGTCAGTAACCACGTTTCCAGACTCTGGGCTGCCAATGCAGCTTTTGCCAGGGTTTTTGAAACACTACCACCTAACTGTGACTCCTACATTGCAAAGCATTTCACCTTTTCGACGAGTAGTCTCACTGTGAGATTTGGACTCTCGTCTGGTTTTTTTTCCGTGCAGTTTGAAAGCCTCATGGGCAGAAATAGACCATGACCTCTCACAAGCTTTTTTTTTTTTTTTTACTTTTGAGCCTGGGAGCCTTGTTAGACATCACGGTGAGCTGAGGAGTCTCATGCGGTTTTTCAGACTCCCCACAGTCAGTAACCACGTTTCCAGGCTGTAGAGCTGCCAATACAGCTTTTGTCAGCGTTTTTCCAATCCTGCCACTTACTGTGGCACTGGCCTACCATTACCAAGCATTTCACCTTTTCGCCGTTCAGGAGTCTTCACTGTGAGGTTTGACTCTCATGGCTCCCTGCAGTTTGCAGTCCACGGGTGCAAAAATGGACACTGACCCCTCATCTTGTTTTTTTTTTTTCTGCTGTTTGACATTTGAGTCTGGGAGCCTTGCTAGACGGCACGGGGAGCTAGGAGTCTCAGCGTGTAGTATGCAGATCTCGGTTGCAAAAACCAATCCAGAACAAGCTTGATTTGATTTATGAGCCTGGGAACCTTTTTAGACATCACAGTGAGCTTAGGAGTCTCATGCGGTTTTTCAGACTCCCCGCAGTCAGTAACCACGTTTCCAGACTCTGGGCTGCCAATACAGCTTTTGCCAGGGTTTTTGAAACACTACCACCTACTGTGACTCCTGCTTTGCCAAGCATTTCACCTTTTCGACGAGTAGTCTCACTGTGAGATTTGGACTCTCGTCTGGTTTTTTTTCCGTGCAGTTTGAAAGCCTCATGGGCAAAAATAGACCATGACCTCTCACAAGCTTTTTTTTTTTTTTTTACTTTTGAGCCTGGGAGCCTTGTTAGACATCACGGTGAGCTGAGGAGTCTCATGCGGTTTTTCAGACTCCCCACAGTCAGTAACCACGTTTCCAGGCTGTAGAGCTGCCAATACAGCTTTTGTCAGCGTTTTTCCAATCCTGCCACTTACTGTGGCACTGGCCTACCATTACCAAGCATTTCACCTTTTCGCCGTTCAGGAGTCTTCACTGTGAGGTTACTCTCATGGCTCCCTGCAGTTTGCAGTCCACGTGTGCAAAAATGGACACTTGACCCCTCATCTTGTTTTTTTTTTTTCTGCTGTTTGACTTTTGAGCCTGGGAACCTTTATAGACATCACAGTGGGCTTAGGAGTCTCATGCGGTTTTTCAGACTCCCCGCAGTCAGTAACCACGTTTCCAGACTTGGGCTGCCAATACAGCTTTTGCCAGGGTTTTTGAAACACTACCACCTAACTGTGACTCCTACATTGCCAAGCATTTCACCTTTTCGACGAGTAGTCTCACAGTGAGCTTAGGAGTCTCATTCGGTTTTTCAGACTCCCCGCAGTCAGTAACCACGTTTCCAGACTCTGGGCTGCCAATACAGCTTTTGCCAGGGTTTTTGAAACACTACCACCTACTGTGACTCCTACTTTGCCAAGCATTTCACCTTTTCGACGAGTAGTCTCACTGTGAGATTTGGACTCTCGTCTGGTTTTTTTTCCGTGCAGTTTGCAAGCCTCATGGGCAAAAATAGACCATGACCTCTCACAAGCTTTTTTTTTTTTTTTTTTTTGACTTTTGAGCCTGGGAGCCTTGTTAGACATCACGGTGAGTGAGGAGTCTCATGCGGTTTTTCAGACTCCACACAGTCAGTAACCACGTTTCCAGGCTCTAGAGCTGCCAATACAGCTTTTGTCTGGGTTTTTCCAATCCTGCCACTTACTGTGGCACTGGCCTACCATTACCAAGCATTTCACCTTTTCGCCGTTCAGGAGTCTTCACTGTGAGGTTTGACTCTCATGGCTCCCTGCAGTTTGCAGTCCACGGGTGCAAAAATGGACACTGACCCCTCATCTTGTTTTTTTTTTTTTCTGCTGTTTGACATTTGAGTCTGGGAGCCTTGCTAGACGGCACGGGGAGCTAGGAGTCTCAGCGTGTAGTATGCAGACCTCGGTTGCAAAAACCAACCCTCAACAAGCTTGATTTGACTTTTGAGCCTGGGAACCTTTATAGACATCACAGTAAGCTTAGGAGTCTCATGCGGTTTTTCAGACTCCCCGCAGTCAGTAACCACGTTTCCAGACTCTGGGCTGCCAATACAGCTTTTGCCAGGGTTTTTGAAACACTACCACCTACTGTGACTCCTGCTTTGCCAAGCATTTCACCTTTTCGACAAATAGTCTCACTGTGAGATTTGGACTCTCATCTGTTTTTTTTCCCCTGCAGGTTGCAGACCTCATGGGTAAAAATAGACCATGACCTCTCACAAGCTTTTTTTTTTTTTGTTATTGACTTTTGAGCCTGGAAGCCTTGCTTGACGTCATTGTGAGCTAGGGAGTCTCATGCGGTTTATGGCTCCGTGCAGTATTCAGGCCTCGGGTGCAAAAATCAACCCTCAAGAAGCTTGATTTGACTTTTGAGCCTGGGAACGTTTTAGACATCACGGTGAGCTTAAGAGTCTCATGCGGTTTTTCAGACTCCCCGCAGTCAGTAACCACGTTTCCAGGCTCTAGAGCTGCCAATAAAGCTTTTGTCAGCGTCTTTCCAATCCTGCCACCTACTGCGGCACTGGCCTACCAATACCAAGCATTTCACCTTTTCGCCGTTCAGGAGTCTTCACTGTGAGGTTTGACTCTCATGGCTCCCTGCAGTTTGCAGTCCACGGGTGCAAAAATGGACACTGACCCCTCATCTTGTTTTTTTTTTTTTTCTGCTGTTTGACATTTGAGTCTGGGAGCCTTGCTAGACGGCACGGTGAGCTAGGAGTCTCAGCGTGTAGTATGCAGACCTCGGTTGCAAAAACCAACCCTCAACAAGCTTGATTTGACTTTTGAGCCAGGGAACCTTTATAGACATCACAGTGAGCTTAGGAGTCGCATGCGGTTTTTCAGACTCCCCGCAGTCAGTAACCACGTTTCCAGACTCTGGGCTGCCAATACAGCTTTTGCCAGGGTTTTTCCAATCCTGCCACTTACTGTGGCACTGGCCTACCATTACCAAGCTTTTCACCTTTTCGCCGTTCAGGAGTCTTCACTGTGAGGTTTGACTCTCATGGCTCCCTGCAGTTTGCAGTCCACGGGTGCAAAAATGGACACTGACCCCTCATCTTGTTTTTTTTTTTTTCTGCTGTTGACATTTGAGTCTGGGAGCCTTGCTAGACGGCACGGGGAGCTAGGAGTCTCAGCGTGTAGTATGCAGACCTCGGGTGCAAAAACCAATCCACAACAAGCTTGATTTGACTTTTGAGCCTGGGAACCTTTTTAGACATCACAGTGAGCTTAGGAGTCTCATGCGGTTTTTCAGACTCCCCGCAGTCAGTAACCACGTTTCCAGACTCTGGGCTGCCAATGCAGCTTTTGCCAGGGTTTTTGAAACACTACCACCTAACTGTGACTCCTACATTGCAAAGCATTTCACCTTTTCGACGAGTAGTCTCACTGTGAGATTTGGACTCTCATCTGGTTTTTTTCCCTGCAGGTTGCAGACCTCATGGGTAAAAATAGACCATGACCTCTCACAAGCTTTTTTTTTTTTTTTTTTACTTTTGAGCCTGGAAGCCTTGCTTGACGTCATTGTGAGCTAGGGAGTCTCATGCGGTTTATGGCTCCGTGCAGTATTCAGGCCTCGGGTGCAAAAATCAACCCTCAAGAAGCTTGATTTGACTTTTGAGCCTGGGAACGTTTTTAGACATCACGGTGAGCTTAAGAGTCTCATGCGGTTTTTCAGACTCCCCGCAGTCAGTAACCACGTTTCCAGGCTCTAGAGCTGCCAATACAGCTTTTGTCAGCGTCTTTCCAATCCTGCCACCTACTGTGGCACTGGCCTACCATTACCAAGCTTTTCACCTTTTCGCCGTTCAGGAGTCTTCACTGTGAGGTTTGACTCTCATGGCTCCCTGCAGTTTGCAGTCCACGGGTGCAAAAATGGACACTGACCCCTCATTTTTTTTTATTTTTTTTCTGCTGTTTTACATTTGAGTCTGGGAGCCTTGCTAGACGGCACGGTGAGCTAGGAGTCTCAGCGTGTAGTATGCAGACCTCGGGTGCAAAAACCAACCCTCAACAAGCTTGATTTGACTTTTGAGCCTGGGACCTTTTTAGACATCACAGTGAGCTTAGGAGTCTCATGCGGTTTTTCAGACTCCCCGCAGTCAGTAACCACGTTTCCAGACTCTGGGCTGCCAATACAGCTTTTGCCAGGGTTTTTGAAACACTACCACCTAACTGTGACTCCTACATTGCCAAGCATTTCACCTTTTCGATGAGTAGTCTCACAGTGAGCTTAGGAGTCTCATTCGGTTTTTCAGACTCCCCGCAGTCAGTAAGCACGTTTCCAGACTCTGGGCTGCCAATACAGCTTTTGCCAGGGTTTTTGAAACACTACCACCTACTGTGACTCCTACTTTGCCAAGCATTTCACCTTTTCGACGAGTAGTCTCACTGTGAGATTTGGACTCTCGTCTGGTTTTTTTTCCGTGCAGTTTGCAAGCCTCATGGGCAAAAAAAGACCATGACCTCTCACAAGCTTTTTTTTTTTTTTTTTTTTGACTTTTGAGCCTGGGAGCCTTGTTAGACATCACGGTGAGTGAGGAGTCTCATGCGGTTTTTCAGACTCCACACAGTCAGTAACCACGTTTCCAGGCTCTAGAGCTGCCAATACAGCTTTTGTCTGGGTTTTTCCAATCCTGCCACTTACTGTGGCACTGGCCTACCATTACCAAGCATTTCACCTTTTCGCCGTTCAGGAGTCTTCACTGTGAGGTTTGACTCTCATGGCTCCCTGCAGTTTGCAGTCCACCTGTGCAAAAATGGACACTTGAACCCTCATCTTGTTTTTTTTTTTTTCTGCTGTTTGACATTTGAGTCTGGGAGCCTTGCTAGACGGCACGGTGAGCTAAGAGTCTCTGCGTGTAGTATGCAGACCTCGGGTGCAAAAACCAACCCTCAACAAGCTTGATTTGACTTTTGAGCCTGGGAACCTTTTTAGACATCACAGTGAGCTTAGGAGTCTCATGCGGTTTTCAGACTCCCCGCAGTCAGTAACCACGTTTCCAGACTCTGGGCTGCCAATACAGCTTTTGCCAGGGTTTGTGAAACACTACCACCTAACTGTGACTCCTACATTGCCAAGCATTTCACCTTTTCGACGAGTAGTCTCACTGTGAGATTTGGACTCTCATCTGGTTTTTTTTCCGTGCAGTTTGAAAGCCTCATGGGCAAAATAGACCATGACCTCTCACAAGCTTTTTTTTTTTTTTTTTACTTTTGAGCCTGGGAGCCTTGTTAGACATCACGGTGAGCTGAGGAGTCTCATGCGGTTTTTCAGACTCCCCACAGTCAGTAACCACGTTTCCAGGCTCTAGAGCTGCCAATACAGCTTTTGTCAGCGTTTATCCAATCCTGCCACTTACTGTGGCACTGGCCTACCATTAACAAGCATTTCACCTTTTCGGCGTTCAGGAGTCTTCACTGTGAGGTTTGACTCTCATGGCTCCCTGCAGTTTGCAGTCCACGGGTGCAAAAATGGACACTGACCCCTCATTTTTTTTTTTTTTTTTTCTGCTGTTTTACATTTGAGTCTGGGAGCCTTGCTAGACGGCACGGTGAGCTAGGAGTCTCAGCGTGTAGTATGCAGACCTCGGGTGCAAAAACCAATCCAGAACAAGCTTGATTTGACTTTTGAGCCTGGGAACCTTTTTAGACATCACAGTGAGCTTAGGAGTCTCATGCGGTTTTTCAGACTCCCCGCAGTCAGTAACCACGTTTCCAGACTCTGGGCTGCCAATACAGCTTTTGCCAGGGTTTTTGAAACACTACCACCTAACTGTGACTCCTACATTGCCAAGCATTTCACCTTTTCGACGAGTAGTCTCACTGTGAGATTTGGACTCTCATCTGTTTTTTTTCCCCTGTAGGTTGCAGACCTCATGGGTAAAAATAGACCATGACCTCTCACAAGCTTTTTTTTTTTTTTTGACTTTTGAGCCTGGGAGCCTTGCTTGACGTCATTAAGAGCTAGGGCGTCTCATGCGGTTTATGGCTCCGTGCAGTATGCAGGCCTCGGGTGCAAAAATCAACCCTCAAGAAGCTTGATTTGACTTTTGAGCCTGGGAACGTTTTTAGACATCACGGTGAGCTTAGGAGTCTCATGCGGTTTTTCAGACTCCCCGCAGTCAGTAACCACGTTTCCAGGCTCTAGAGCTGCCAATACAGCTTTTGTCAGCGTCTTTCCAATCCTGCCACCTACTGTGGCACTGGCCTCCCATTACCAAGCATTTCACCTTTTCGCCGTTCAGGAGTCTTCACTGTGAGGTTTGACTCTCATGGCTCCCTGCAGTTTGCAGTCCACGTGTGCAAAAATGGACACTTGACCCCTCATCCTGTTTTTTTTTTTTTTCTGCTGTTTGACATTTGAGTCTGGGAGCCTTGCTAGACGGCACGGTGAGCTAGGAGTCTCAGCGTGTAGTATGCAGACCTCGGGTGCAAAAACCAATCCACAACAAGCTTGATTTGACTTTTGAGCCTGGGAACCTTTTTAGACATCACAGTGAGCTTAGGAGTCTCATGCGGTTTTTCAGACTCCCCGCAGTCAGTAACCACGTTTCCAGACTCTGGGCTGCCAATGCAGCTTTTGCCAGGGTTTTTGAAACACTACCACCTAACTGTGACTCCTACATTGCAAAGCATTTCACCTTTTCGACGAGTAGTCTCACTGTGAGATTTGGACTCTCATCTGGTTTTTTTTCCCTGCAGGTTGCAGACCTTATGGGCAAAAATAGACCATGACCTCTCACAAGTTTTTTTTTTTTTTTTGACTTTTGAGCCTGGGAGCCTTGCTTGACGTCATTGTGAGCTAGGGAGTCTCATGCGGTTTATGGCTCCGTGCAGTATCAGGCCTCGGGTGCAAAATCAACCCTCAAGAAGCTTGATTTGACTTTTGAGCCTGGGAACGTTTTTAGACATCACGGTGAGCTTAGGAGTCTCATGCGGTTTTTCAGACTACCCGCAGTCAGTGACCACGTTTCCAGGCTCTAGAGCTGCCAATACAGCTTTTGTCAGCGTCTTTCCAATTCTGCCACCTACTGTGGCACTGGCCTCCCATTACCAAGCATTTCACCTTTTCGCCGTTCAGGAGTCTTCACTGTGAGGTTTGACTCTCATGGCTCCCTGCAGTTTGCAGTCCACGGGTGCAAAAATGGACACTGACCCCTCATCTTGTTTTTTTGTTTTTTTTCTTTTCTGCTGTTTGAGATTTGAGTCTGGGAGCCTTGCTAGACGGCACGGTGAGCTAGGAGTCTCAGCGTGTAGTATGCAGACCTCGGTTGCAAAAACCAACCCTCAACAAGCTTGATTTGACTTTTGAGCCTGGGAACCTTTATAGACATCACAGTGAGCTTAGGAGTCTCATGCGGTTTTTCAGACTCCCCGCAGTCAGTAACCACGTTTCCAGACTCTGGGCTGCCAATACAGCTTTTGCCAGGGTTTTTGAAACACTACCACCTACTGTGACTCCTGCTTTGCCAAGCATTTCACCTTTTCGACGAGTAGTCTCACTGTGAGATTTGGACTCTCGTCTGGTTTTTTTTCCGTGCAGTTTGAAAGCCTCATGGGCAAAAATAGACCATGACCTCTCACAAGCTTTTTTTTTTTTTTTTACTTTTGAGCCTGGGAGCCTTGTTAGACATCACGGTGAGCTGAGGAGTCTCATGCGGTTTTTCAGACTCCCCACAGTCAGTAACCACGTTTCCAGGCTGTAGAGCTGCCAATACAGCTTTTGTCAGCGTTTTTCCAATCCTGCCACTTACTGTGGCACTGGCCTACCATTACCAAGCATTTCACCTTTTCGCCGTTCAGGAGTCTTCACTGTGAGGTTTGACTCTCATGGCTCCCTGCAGTTTGCAGTCCACGTGTGCAAAAATGGACACTTGACCCCTCATCTTGTTTTTTTTTTTTTCTGCTGTTTGACATTTGAGTCTGGGAGCCTTGCTAGACGGCACGGGGAGCTAGGAGTCTCAGCGTGTAGTATGCAGACCTCGGGTGCAAAAACCAATCCAGAACAAGCTTGATTTGATTTATGAGCCTGGGAACCTTTTTAGACATCACAGTGAGCTTAGGAGTCTCATGCGGTTTTTCAGACTCCCCGCAGTCAGTAACCACGTTTCCAGACTTGGGCTGCCAATACAGCTTTTGCCAGGGTTTTTGAATCACTACCACCTAACTGTGACTCCTACATTGCCAAGCATTTCACCTTTTCGACGAGTAGTCTCACTGTGAGATTTGGACTCTCATCTGTTTTTTTTCCCCTGCAGGTTGCAGACCTCATGGGTAAAAATAGACCATGACCTCTCACAAGCTTTTTTTTTTTTTTTGACTTTTGAGCCTGGGAGCCTTGCTTGACGTCATTAAGAGCTAGTGCGTCTCATGCGGTTTATGGCTCCGTGCAGTATGCAGGCCTCGGGTGCAAAAATCAACCCTCAAGAAGCTTGATTTGACTTTTGAGCCTGGGAACGTTTTTAGACATCACGGTGAGCTTAGGAGTCTCATGCGGTTTTTCAGACTCCCCGCAGTCAGTAACCACGTTTCCAGGCTCTAGAGCTGCCAATACAGCTTTTGTCAGCGTCTTTCCAATCCTGCCACCTACTGTGGCACTGGCCTCCCATTACCAAGCATTTCACCTTTTCGCCGTTCAGGAGTCTTCACTGTGAGGTTTGACTCTCATGGCTCCCTGCAGTTTGCAGTCCACGTGTGCAAAAATGGACACTTGACCCCTCATCTTGTTTTTTTTTTTTTCTGCTGTTTGACATTTGAGTCTGGGAGCCTTGCTAGACGGCACGGTGAGCTAGGAGTCTCAGCGTGTAGTATGCAGACCTCGGGTGCAAAAACCAATCCACAACAAGCTTGATTTGACTTTTGAGCCTGGGAACCTTTTTAGACATCACAGTGAGCTTAGGAGTCTCATGCGGTTTTTCAGACTCCCCGCAGTCAGTAACCACGTTTCCAGACTCTGGGCTGCCAATGCAGCTTTTGCCAGGGTTTTTGAAACACTACCACCTAACTGTGACTCCTACATTGCAAAGCATTTCACCTTTTCGACGAGTAGTCTCACTGTGAGATTTGGACTCTCATCTGTTTTTTTTTCCCTGCAGGTTGCAGACCTCATGGGTAAAAATAGACCATGACCTCTCACAAGCTTTTTTTTTTTTTTTTGACTTTTGAGCCTGGAAGCCTTGCTTGACGTCATTGTGAGCTAGGGAGTCTCATGCGGTTTATGGCTCCGTGCAGTATTCAGGCCTCGGGTGCAAAAATCAACCCTCAAGAAGCTTGATTTGACTTTTGAGCCTGGGAACGTTTTTAGACATCACGGTGAGCTTAAGAGTCTCATGCGGTTTTTCAGACTCCCCGCAGTCAGTAACCACGTTTCCAGGCTCTAGAGCTGCCAATACAGCTTTTGTCAGCGTCTTTCCAATCCTGCCACCTACTGTGGCACTGGCCTACCAATACCAAGCATTTCACCTTTTCTCCGTTCAGGAGTCTTCACTGTGAGGTTTGACTCTCATGGCTCCCTGCAGTTTGCAGTCCACGGGTGCAAAAATGGACACTGACCCCTCATCTTGTTTTTTTTTTTTTCTGCTGTTTGACATTTGAGTCTGGGAGCCTTGCTAGACGGCACGGTGAGCTAGGAGTCTCAGCGTGTAGTATGCAGACCTCGGTTGCAAAAACCAACCCTCAACAAGCTTGATTTGACTTTTGAGCCTGGGAACCTTTATAGACATCACAGTGAGCTTAGGAGTCGCATGCGGTTTTTCATACTCCCCGTAGTCAGTAACCACGTTTCCAGACTCTGGGCTGCCAATACAGCTTTTGCCAGGGTTTTTGAAACACTACCACCTACTGTGACTCCTGCTTTGCCAAGCATTTCACCTTTTCGACGAGTAGTCTCACTGTGAGATTTGGACTCTCGTCTGGTTTTTTTTCCGTGCAGTTTGAAAGCCTCATGGGCAAAAATAGACCATGACCTCTCACAAGCTTTTTTTTTTTTTTTTTTGACTTTTGAGCCTGGGAGCCTTGCTAGACATCACGGTGAGCTGAGGAGTCTCATGCGGTTTTTCAGACTCCCCACAGTCAGTAACCACGTTTCCAGGCTGTAGAGCTGCCAATACAGCTTTTGTCAGCATTTTTCCAATCCTGCCACTTACTGTGGCACTGGCCTACCATTACCAAGCATTTCACCTTTTCGCCGTTCAGGAGTCTTCACTGTGAGGTTTGACTCTCATGGCTCCCTGCAGTTTGCAGTCCACGTGTGCAAAAATGGACACTTGACCCCTCATCTTGTTTTTTTTTTTTTCTGCTGTTTGACATTTGAGTCTGGGAGCCTTGCTAGACGGCACGGTGAGCTAGGAGTCTCTGCGTGTAGTATGCAGACCTCGGGTGCAAAAACCAATCCACAACAAGCTTGATTTGACTTTTGAGCCTGGGAACCTTTTTAGACATCACAGTGAGCTTAGGAGTCTCATGCGGTTTTTTAGACTCCCCGCAGTCAGTAACCACGTTTCCAGACTTGGGCTGCCAATACAGCTTTTGCCAGGGTTTTTGAAACACTACCACCTAACTGTGACTCCTACATTGCCAAGCATTTCACCTTTTCGACGAGTAGTCTCATAGTGAGCTTAGGAGTCTCATGCGGTTTTTCAGACTCCCCGCAGTCAGTAACCACGTTTCCAGACTCTGGGCTGCCAATACAGCTTTTGCCAGGGTTTTTGAAACACTGCCACCTAACTGTGACTCCTGCTTTGCCAAGCATTTCACCTTTTCGACGAGTAGTCTCACTGTGAGATTTGGACTCTCGTCTGGTTTTTTTTCCGTGCAGTTTGAAAGCCTCATGGGCAAAAATAGACCATGACCTCTCACAAGCTTTTTTTTTTTTTTTTTTGACTTTTGAGCCTGGGAGCCTTGCTAGACATCACGGTGAGCTGAGGAGTCTCATGCGGTTTTTCAGACTCCCCACAGTCAGTAACCACGTTTCCAGGCTGTAGAGCTGCCAATACAGCTTTTGTCAGCGTTTTTCCAATCCTGCCACTTACTGTGGCACTGGCCTACCATTACCAAGCATTTCACCTTTTCGCCGTTCAGGAGTCTTCACTGTGAGGTTTGACTCTCATGGCTCCCTGCAGTTTGCAGTCCACGTGTGCAAAAATGGACACTTGACCCCTCATCTTGTTTTTTTTTTTTTCTGCTGTTTGACATTTGAGTCTGGGAGCCTTGCTAGACGGCACGGTGAGCTAGGAGTCTCAGCGTGTAGTATGCAGACCTCGGGTGCAAAAACCAATCCACAACAAGCTTGATTTGACTTTTGAGCCTGGGAACCTTTTTAGACATCACAGTGAGCTTAGGAGTCTCATGCGGTTTTTTAGACTCCCCGCAGTCAGTAACCACGTTTCCAGACTTGGGCTGCCAATACAGCTTTTGCCAGGGTTTTTGAAACACTACCACCTAACTGTGACTCCTACATTGCCAAGCATTTCACCTTTTCGACGAGTAGTCTCATAGTGAGCTTAGGAGTCTCATGCGGTTTTTCAGACTCCCCGCAGTCAGTAACCACGTTTCCAGACTCTGGGCTGCCAATACAGCTTTTGCCAGGGTTTTTGAAACACTGCCACCTAACTGTGACTCCTGCTTTGCCAAGCATTTCACCTTTTCGACGAGTAGTCTCACTGTGAGATTTGGACTCTCGTCTGGTTTTTTTTCCGTGCAGTTTGAAAGCCTCATGGGCAAAAATAGACCATGACCTCTCACAAGCTTTTTTTTTTTTTTTTTTGACTTTTGAGCCTGGGAGCCTTGCTAGACATCACGGTGAGCTGAGGAGTCTCATGCGGTTTTTCAGACTCCCCACAGTCAGTAACCACGTTTCCAGGCTGTAGAGCTGCCAATACAGCTTTTGTCAGCGTTTTTCCAATCCTGCCACTTCTTACTGTGGCACTGGCCTACCATTACCAAGCATTTCACCTTTTCGCCGTTCAGGAGTCTTCACTGTGAGGTTTGACTCTCATGGCTCCCTGCAGTTTGCAGTCCACGTGTGCAAAAATGGACACTTGACCCCTCATCTTGTTTTTTTTTTTTTCTGCTGTTTGACATTTGAGTCTGGGAGCCTTGCTAGACGGCACGGTGAGCTAGGAGTCTCAGCGTGTAGTATGCAGACCTCGGGTGCAAAAACCAATCCACAACAAGCTTGATTTGACTTTTGAGCCTGGGAACCTTTTTAGACATCACAGTGAGCTTAGGAGTCTCATGCGGTTTTTTAGACTCCCCGCAGTCAGTAACCACGTTTCCAGACTTGGGCTGCCAATACAGCTTTTGCCAGGGTTTTTGAAACACTACCACCTAACTGTGACTCCTACATTGCCAAGCATTTCACCTTTTCGACGAGTAGTCTCATAGTGAGCTTAGGAGTCTCATTCGGTTTTTCAGACTCCCCGCAGTCAGTAACCACGTTTCCAGACTCTGGGCTGCCAATACAGCTTTTGCCAGGGTTTTTGAAACACTGCCACCTACTGTGACTCCTGCTTTGCCAAGCATTTCACCTTTTCGACGAGTAGTCTCACTGTGAGATTTGGACTCTCGTCTGTTTTTTTTTCCGTGCAGTTTGCAAGCCTCATGGGCAAAAATAGACCATGACCTCTCACAAGCTTTTTTTTTTTTTTTTTTTTGACTTTTGAGCCTGGGAGCCTTGTTAGACATCACGGTGAGTGAGGAGTCTCATGCGGTTTTTCAGACTCCACACAGTCAGTAACCTCGTTTCCAGGCTCTAGAGCTGCCAATACAGCTTTTGTCAGGGTTTTTCCAATCCTGCCACTTACTGTGTCACTGGCCTACCATTACCAAGCATTTCACCTTTTCGCCGTTCAGGAGTCTTCACTGTGAGGTTTGACTCTCATGGCTCCCTGCAGTTTGCAGTCCACGGGTGCAAAAATGGACACTGACCCCTCATCTTGTTTTTTTTTTTTTCTGCTGTTTGACATTTGAGTCTGGGAGCCTTGCTAGACGGCACGGTGAGCTAGGAGTCTCAGCGTGTAGTATGCAGACCTCGGTTGCAAAAACCAACCCTCAACAAGCTTGATTTGACTTTTGAGCCTGGGAACCTTTATAGACATCACAGTGAGCTTAGGAGTCGCATGCGGTTTTTCAGACTCCCCGTAGTCAGTAACCACGTTTCCAGACTCTGGGCTGCCAATACAGCTTTTGCCAGGGTTTTTGAAACACTACCACCTACTGTGACTCCTGCTTTGCCAAGCATTTCACCTTTTCGACGAGTAGTCTCACTGTGAGATTTGGACTCTCGTCTGGTTTTTTTTCCGTGCAGTTTGAAAGCCTCATGGGCAAAAATAGACCATGACCTCTCACAAGCTTTTTTTTTTTTTTTTTTGACTTTTGAGCCTGGGAGCCTTGCTAGACATCACGGTGAGCTGAGGAGTCTCATGCGGTTTTTCAGACTCCCCACAGTCAGTAACCACGTTTCCAGGCTGTAGAGCTGCCAATACAGCTTTTGTCAGCGTTTTTCCAATCCTGCCACTTACTGTGGCACTGGCCTACCATTACCAAGCATTTCACCTTTTCGCCGTTCAGGAGTCTTCACTGTGAGGTTTGACTCTCATGGCTCCCTGCAGTTTGCAGTCCACGTGTGCAAAAATGGACACTTGACCCCTCATCTTGTTTTTTTTTTTTCCTGCTGTTTGACATTTGAGTCTGGGAGCCTTGCTAGACGGCACGGTGAGCTAGGAGTCTCAGCGTGTAGTATGCAGACCTCGGGTGCAAAAACCAATCCACAACAAGCTTGATTTGACTTTTGAGCCTGGGAACCTTTTTAGACATCACAGTGAGCTTAGGAGTCTCATGCGGTTTTTCAGACTCCCCGCAGTCAGTAACCACGTTTCCAGACTCTGGGCTGCCAATACAGCTTTTGCCAGGGTTTTTGAAACACTACCACCTAACTGTGACTCCTATATTGCCAAGCATTTCACCTTTGCGACGAGTAGTCTCACTGTGAGATTTGGACTCTCATCTGGTTTTTTTTCCCTGCAGGTTGCAGACCTCATGGGCAAAAATAGACCATGACCTCTCACAAGCTTTTTTTTTTTTTTTTTACTTTTGAGCCTGGGAGCCTTGCTTGACGTCATTGTGAGCTAGGGAGTCTCATGCGGTTTATGGCTCCGTGCAGTATGCAGGCCTCGGGTGCAAAAATCAACCCTCAAGAAGCTTGATTTGACTTTTGAGCCTGGGAACGTTTTTAGACATCACGGTGAGCTTAGGAGTCTCATGCGGTTTTTCAGACTCCCCGCAGTCAGTAACCACGTTTCCAGGCTCTGGAGCTGCCAATACAGCTTTTGTCAGCGTGTTTCCAATCCTGCCACCTACTGTGGCACTGGCCTACCATTACCAAGCATTTCACCTTTTCGCCGTTCAGGAGTCTTCACTGTGAGGTTTGACTCTCATGGCTCCCTGCAGTTTGCAGTCCACGGGTGCAAAAATGGACACTGACCCCTCATTTTTTTTTTTTTTTTTCTGCTGTTTTACATTTGAGTCTGGGAGCCTTGCTAGACGGCACGGTGAACTAGGAGTCTCAGCGTGTAGTATGCAGACCTCGGGTGCAAAAACCAACCCTCAACAAGCTTGATTTGACTTTTGAGCCTGGGAACCTTTATAGACATCACAGTGAGCTTAGGAGTCGCATGCGGTTTTCAGACTCCCCGTAGTCAGTAACCACGTTTCCAGACTCTGGGCTGCCAATACAGCTTTTGCCAGGGTTTTTGAAACACTACCACCTACTGTGACTCCTGCTTTGCCAAGCATTTCACCTTTTCGACGAGTAGTCTCACTGTGAGATTTGGACTCTCGTCTGGTTTTTTTTCCGTGCAGTTTGAAAGCCTCATGGGCAAAAATAGACCATGACCTCTCACAAGCTTTTTTTTTTTTTTTTTTGACTTTTGAGCCTGGGAGCCTTGCTAGACATCACGGTGAGCTGAGGAGTCTCATGCGGTTTTTCAGACTCCCCACAGTCAGTAACCACGTTTCCAGGCTGTAGAGCTGCCAATACAGCTTTTGTCAGCGTTTTTCCAATCCTGCCACCTACTGTGGCACTGGCCTACCATTACCAAGCATTTCACCTTTTCGCCGTTCAGGAGTCTTCACTGTGAGGTTTGACTCTCATGGCTCCCTGCAGTTTGCAGTCCACGGGTGCAAAAATGGACACTGACCCCTCATTTTTTTTTTTTTTTTTTCTGCTGTTTTACATTTGAGTCTGGGAGCCTTGCTAGACGGCACGGTGAGCTAGGAGTCTCAGCGTGTAGTATGCAGACCTCGGGTGCAAAAACCAATCCAGAACAAGCTTGATTTGACTTTTGAGCCTGGGAACCTTTTTAGACATCACAGTGAGCTTAGGAGTCTCATGCGGTTTTTCAGACTCCCCGCAGTCAGTAACCACGTTTCCAGACTCTGGGCTGCCAATACAGCTTTTGCCAGGGTTTTTGAAACACTACCACCTAACTGTGACTCCTACATTGCCAAGCATTTCACCTTTTCGACGAGTAGTCTCACTGTGAGATTTGGACTCTCATCTGTTTTTTTTTCCCTGCAGGTTGCAGACCTCATGGGTAAAAATAGACCATGACCTCTCACAAGCTTTTTTTTTTTTTTTGACTTTTGAGCCTGGAAGCCTTGCTTGACGTCATTGTGAGCTAGGGAGTCTCATGCGGTTTATGGCTCCGTGCAGTATTCAGGCCTCGGGTGCAAAAATCAACCCTCAAGAAGCTTGATTTGACTTTTGAGCCTGGGAACGTTTTTAGACATCATGGTGAGCTTAAGAGTCTCATGCGGTTTTTCAGACTCCCCGCAGTCAGTAACCACGTTTCCAGGCTCTAGAGCTGCCAATACAGCTTTTGTCAGCGTCTTTCCAATCCTGCCACCTACTGTGGCACTGGCCTACCAATACCAAGCATTTCACCTTTTCGCCGTTCAGGAGTCTTCACTGTGAGGTTTGACTCTCATGGCTCCCTGCAGTTTGCAGTCCACGGGTGCAAAAATGGACACTGACCCCTCATCTTGTTTTTTTTTTTTCTGCTGTTTGACATTTGAGTCTGGGAGCCTTGCTAGACGGCACGGTGAGCTAGGAGTCTCAGCGTGTAGTATGCAGACCTCGGTTGCAAAAACCAACCCTCAACAAGCTTGATTTGACTTTTGAGCCTGGGAACCTTTATAGACATCAGAGTGAGCTTAGGAGTCTCATGCCGTTTTTCAGACTCTCCGTAGTCAGTAACCACGTTTCCAGACTCTGGGCTGCCAATACAGCTTTTGCCAGGGTTTTTGAAACACTACCACCTAACTGTGACTCCTACATTGCCAAGCATTTCACCTTTTCGACGAGTAGTCTCACTGTGAGATTTGGACTCTCATCTGTTTTTTTTTCCCTGCAGGTTGCAGACCTCATGGGTAAAAATAGACCATGACCTCTCACAAGCTTTTTTTTTTTTTTTGACTTTTGAGCCTGGAAGCCTTGCTTGACGTCATTGTGAGCTAGGGAGTCTCATGCGGTTTATGGCTCCGTGCAGTATTCAGGCCTCGGGTGCAAAAATCAACCCTCAAGAAGCTTGATTTGACTTTTGAGCCTGGGAACGTTTTTAGACATCATGGTGAGCTTAAGAGTCTCATGCGGTTTTTCAGACTCCCCGCAGTCAGTAACCACGTTTCCAGGCTCTAGAGCTGCCAATACAGCTTTTGTCAGCGTCTTTCCAATCCTGCCACCTACTGTGGCACTGGCCTACCAATACCAAGCATTTCACCTTTTCTCCGTTCAGGAGTCTTCACTGTGAGGTTTGACTCTCATGGCTCCCTGCAGTTTGCAGTCCACGGGTGCAAAAATGGACACTGACCCCTCATCTTGTTTTTTTTTTTTTCTGCTGTTTGACATTTGAGTCTGGGAGCCTTGCTAGACGGCACGGTGAGCTAGGAGTCTCAGCGTGTAGTATGCAGACCTCGGTTGCAAAAACCAACCCTCAACAAGCTTGATTTGACTTTTGAGCCTGGGAACCTTTATAGACATCACAGTGAGCTTAGGAGTCGCATGCGGTTTTTCATACTCCCCGTAGTCAGTAACCACGTTTCCAGACTCTGGGCTGCCAATACAGCTTTTGCCAGGGTTTTTGAAACACTACCACCTACTGTGACTCCTGCTTTGCCAAGCATTTCACCTTTTCGACGAGTAGTCTCACTGTGAGATTTGGACTCTCGTCTGGTTTTTTTTCCGTGCAGTTTGAAAGCCTCATGGGCAAAAATAGACCATGACCTCTCACAAGCTTTTTTTTTTTTTTTTTTGACTTTTGAGCCTGGGAGCCTTGCTAGACATCACGGTGAGCTGAGGAGTCTCATGCGGTTTTTCAGACTCCCCACAGTCAGTAACCACGTTTCCAGGCTGTAGAGCTGCCAATACAGCTTTTGTCAGCGTTTTTCCAATCCTGCCACTTACTGTGGCACTGGCCTACCATTACCAAGCATTTCACCTTTTCGCCGTTCAGGAGTCTTCACTGTGAGGTTTGACTCTCATGGCTCCCTGCAGTTTGCAGTCCACGTGTGCAAAAATGGACACTTGACCCCTCATCTTGTTTTTTTTTTTTTCTGCTGTTTGACATTTGAGTCTGGGAGCCTTGCTAGACGGCACGGTGAGCTAGGAGTCTCAGCGTGTAGTATGCAGACCTCGGGTGCAAAAACCAATCCACAACAAGCTTGATTTGACTTTTGAGCCTGGGAACCTTTTTAGACATCACAGTGAGCTTAGGAGTCTCATGCGGTTTTTCAGACTCCCCGCAGTCAGTAACCACGTTTCCAGACTCTGGGCTGCCAATACAGCTTTTGCCAGGGTTTTTGAAACACTACCACCTAACTGTGACTCCTATATTGCCAAGCATTTCACCTTTGCGACGAGTAGTCTCACTGTGAGATTTGGACTCTCATCTGGTTTTTTTTCCCTGCAGGTTGCAGACCTCATGGGCAAAAATAGACCATGACCTCTCACAAGCTTTTTTTTTTTTTTTTTACTTTTGAGCCTGGGAGCCTTGCTAGACATCACGGTGAGCTGAGGAGTCTCATGTGGTTTTTCAGACTCCCCACAGTCAGTAACCACGTTTCCAGGCTGTAGACCTGCCAATACAGCTTTTGTCAGCGTTTTTCCAATCCTGCCACTTACTGTGGCACTGGCC
This sequence comes from Triturus cristatus, assembly GCF_964204655.1. NCBI lineage: Eukaryota > Metazoa > Chordata > Amphibia > Caudata > Salamandridae > Triturus > Triturus cristatus. Next base: position 1,097,537,862 of record NC_140589.1, on the reverse strand, counting down.
TACCATTACCAAAGCATTTCACCTTTTCGCCGTTCAGGAGTCTTCACTGTGAGGTTTGACTCTCATGGCTCCCTGCAGTTTGCAGTCCACGTGTGCAAAAATGGACACTTGACCCCTCATCTTGTTTTTTTTTTTTTTCTGCTGTTTGACATTTGAGTCTGGGAGCCTTGCTAGACGGCACGGGGAGCTCGGAGTCTCAGCGTGTAGTATGCAGACCTCGGGTGCAAAAACCAATCCACAACAAGCTTGATTTGACTTTTGAGCCTGGGAACCTTTTTAGACATCACAGTGAGCTTAGGAGTCTCATGCGGTTTTTCAGACTCCACACAGTCAGTAACCTCGTTTCCAGGCTCTAGAGCTGCCAATACAGCTTTTGTCAGGGTTTTTCCAATCCTGCCACTTACTGTGGCACTGGCCTACCATTACCAAGCATTTCACCTTTTCGCCGTTCAGGAGTCTTCACTGTGAGGTTTGACTCTCATGGCTCCCTGCAGTTTGCAGTCCACGGGTGCAAAAATGGACACTGACCCCTCATCTTGTTTTTTTTTTTTTTCTGCTGTTTGACATTTGAGTCTGGGAGCCTTGCTAGACGGCACGGGGAGCTAGGAGTCTCAGCGTGTAGTATGCAGACCTCGGGTGCAAAAACCAATCCAGAACAAGCTTGATTTGACTTTTGAGCCTGGGAACCTTTTTAGACATCACAGTGAGCTTAGGAGTCTCATGCGGTTTTTCAGACTCCCCGCAGTCAGTAACCACGTTTCCAGACTCTGGGCTGCCAATACAGCTTTTGCCAGGGTTTTTGAAACACTACCACCTAACTGTGACTCCTACATTGCCAAGCATTTCACCTTTTCGACGAGTAGTCTCACTGTGAGATTTGGACTCTCATCTGTTTTTTTTTCCCTGCAGGTTGCAGACCTCATGGGTAAAAATAGACCATGACCTCTCACAAGCTTTTTTTTTTTTTTTGACTTTTGAGCCTGGAAGCCTTGCTTGACGTCATTGTGAGCTAGGGAGTCTCATGCGGTTTATGGCTCCGTGCAGTATTCAGGCCTCGGGTGCAAAAATCAACCCTCAAGAAGCTTGATTTGACTTTTGAGCCTGGGAACGTTTTTAGACATCACGGTGAGCTTAAGAGTCTCATGCGGTTTTTCAGACTCCCCGCAGTCAGTAACCACGTTTCCAGGCTCTAGAGCTGCCAATACAGCTTTTGTCAGCGTCTTTCCAATCCTGCCACCTACTGTGGCACTGGCCTACCAATACCAAGCATTTCACCTTTTCTCCGTTCAGGAGTCTTCACTGTGAGGTTTGACTCTCATGGCTCCCTGCAGTTTGCAGTCCACGGGTGCAAAAATGGACACTGACCCCTCATCTTGTTTTTTTTTTTTTCTGCTGTTTGACATTTGAGTCTGGGAGCCTTGCTAGACGGCACGGTGAGCTAGGAGTCTCAGCGTGTAGTATGCAGACCTCGGTTGCAAAAACCAACCCTCAACAAGCTTGATTTGACTTTTGAGCCTGGGAACCTTTATAGACATCACAGTGAGCTTAGGAGTCGCATGCGGTTTTTCATACTCCCCGTAGTCAGTAACCACGTTTCCAGACTCTGGGCTGCCAATACAGCTTTTGCCAGGGTTTTTGAAACACTACCACCTACTGTGACTCCTGCTTTGCCAAGCATTTCACCTTTTCGACGAGTAGTCTCACTGTGAGATTTGGACTCTCGTCTGGTTTTTTTTCCGTGCAGTTTGAAAGCCTCATGGGCAAAAATAGACCATGACCTCTCACAAGCTTTTTTTTTTTTTTTTTTGACTTTTGAGCCTGGGAGCCTTGCTAGACATCACGGTGAGCTGAGGAGTCTCATGCGGTTTTTCAGACTCCCCACAGTCAGTAACCACGTTTCCAGGCTGTAGAGCTGCCAATACAGCTTTTGTCAGCGTTTTTCCAATCCTGCCACTTACTGTGGCACTGGCCTACCATTACCAAGCATTTCACCTTTTCGCCGTTCAGGAGTCTTCACTGTGAGGTTTGACTCTCATGGCTCCCTGCAGTTTGCAGTCCACGTGTGCAAAAATGGACACTTGACCCCTCATCTTGTTTTTTTTTTTTTCTGCTGTTTGACATTTGAGTCTGGGAGCCTTGCTAGACGGCACGGTGAGCTAGGAGTCTCAGCGTGTAGTATGCAGACCTCGGGTGCAAAAACCAATCCACAACAAGCTTGATTTGACTTTTGAGCCTGGGAACCTTTTTAGACATCACAGTGAGCTTAGGAGTCTCATGCGGTTTTTTGGACTCCCCGCAGTCAGTAACCACGTTTCCAGACTTGGGCTGCCAATACAGCTTTTGCCAGGGTTTTTGAAACACTACCACCTAACTGTGACTCCTACATTGCCAAGCATTTCACCTTTTCGACGAGTAGTCTCTTGGTGAGCTTAGGAGTCTCATTCGGTTTTTCAGACTCCCCGCAGTCAGTAACCACGTTTCCAGACTCTGGGCTGCCAATACAGCTTTTGCCAGGGTTTTTGAAACACTGCCACCTACTGTGACTCCTGCTTTGCCAAGCATTTCACCTTTTCGACGAGTAGTCTCACTGTGAGATTTGGACTCTCGTCTGGTTTTTTTTCCGTGCAGTTTGCAAGCCTCATGGGCAAAAATAGACCATGACCTCTCACAAGCTTTTTTTTTTTTTTTTTTTTGACTTTTGAGCCTGGGAGCCTTGTTAGACATCACGGTGAGTGAGGAGTCTCATGCGGTTTTTCAGACTCCACACAGTCAGTAACCTCGTTTCCAGGCTCTAGAGCTGCCAATACAGCTTTTGTCAGGGTTTTTCCAATCCTGCCACTTACTGTGTCACTGGCCTACCATTACCAAGCATTTCACCTTTTCGCCGTTCAGGAGTCTTCACTGTGAGGTTTGACTCTCATGGCTCCCTGCAGTTTGCAGTCCACGGGTGCAAAAATGGACACTGACCCCTCATCTTGTTTTTTTTTTTTTCTGCTGTTTGACATTTGAGTCTGGGAGCCTTGCTAGACGGCACGGTGAGCTAGGAGTCTCAGCGTGTAGTATGCAGACCTCGGTTGCAAAAACCAACCCTCAACAAGCTTGATTTGACTTTTGAGCCTGGGAACCTTTATAGACATCACAGTGAGCTTAGGAGTCGCATGCGGTTTTTCAGACTCCCCGTAGTCAGTAACCACGTTTCCAGACTCTGGGCTGCCAATACAGCTTTTGCCAGGGTTTTTGAAACACTACCACCTACTGTGACTCCTGCTTTGCCAAGCATTTCACCTTTTCGACGAGTAGTCTCACTGTGAGATTTGGACTCTCGTCTGGTTTTTTTTCCGTGCAGTTTGAAAGCCTCATGGGCAAAAATAGACCATGACCTCTCACAAGCTTTTTTTTTTTTTTTTTTGACTTTTGAGCCTGGGAGCCTTGCTAGACATCACGGTGAGCTGAGGAGTCTCATGCGGTTTTTCAGACTCCCCACAGTCAGTAACCACGTTTCCAGGCTGTAGAGCTGCCAATACAGCTTTTGTCAGCGTTTTTCCAATCCTGCCACTTACTGTGGCACTGGCCTACCATTACCAAGCATTTCACCTTTTCGCCGTTCAGGAGTCTTCACTGTGAGGTTTGACTCTCATGGCTCCCTGCAGTTTGCAGTCCACGTGTGCAAAAATGGACACTTGACCCCTCATCTTGTTTTTTTTTTTTCCTGCTGTTTGACATTTGAGTCTGGGAGCCTTGCTAGACGGCACGGTGAGCTAGGAGTCTCAGCGTGTAGTATGCAGACCTCGGGTGCAAAAACCAATCCACAACAAGCTTGATTTGACTTTTGAGCCTGGGAACCTTTTTAGACATCACAGTGAGCTTAGGAGTCTCATGCGGTTTTTCAGACTCCCCGCAGTCAGTAACCACGTTTCCAGACTCTGGGCTGCCAATACAGCTTTTGCCAGGGTTTTTGAAACACTACCACCTAACTGTGACTCCTATATTGCCAAGCATTTCACCTTTGCGACGAGTAGTCTCACTGTGAGATTTGGACTCTCATCTGGTTTTTTTTCCCTGCAGGTTGCAGACCTCATGGGCAAAAATAGACCATGACCTCTCACAAGCTTTTTTTTTTTTTTTTTACTTTTGAGCCTGGGAGCCTTGCTTGACGTCATTGTGAGCTAGGGAGTCTCATGCGGTTTATGGCTCCGTGCAGTATGCAGGCCTCGGGTGCAAAAATCAACCCTCAAGAAGCTTGATTTGACTTTTGAGCCTGGGAACGTTTTTAGACATCACGGTGAGCTTAGGAGTCTCATGCGGTTTTTCAGACTCCCCGCAGTCAGTAACCACGTTTCCAGGCTCTGGAGCTGCCAATACAGCTTTTGTCAGCGTGTTTCCAATCCTGCCACCTACTGTGGCACTGGCCTACCATTACCAAGCATTTCACCTTTTCGCCGTTCAGGAGTCTTCACTGTGAGGTTTGACTCTCATGGCTCCCTGCAGTTTGCAGTCCACGGGTGCAAAAATGGACACTGACCCCTCATTTTTTTTTTTTTTTTTCTGCTGTTTTACATTTGAGTCTGGGAGCCTTGCTAGACGGCACGGTGAACTAGGAGTCTCAGCGTGTAGTATGCAGACCTCGGGTGCAAAAACCAACCCTCAACAAGCTTGATTTGACTTTTGAGCCTGGGAACCTTTATAGACATCACAGTGAGCTTAGGAGTCGCATGCGGTTTTCAGACTCCCCGTAGTCAGTAACCACGTTTCCAGACTCTGGGCTGCCAATACAGCTTTTGCCAGGGTTTTTGAAACACTACCACCTACTGTGACTCCTGCTTTGCCAAGCATTTCACCTTTTCGACGAGTAGTCTCACTGTGAGATTTGGACTCTCGTCTGGTTTTTTTTCCGTGCAGTTTGAAAGCCTCATGGGCAAAAATAGACCATGACCTCTCACAAGCTTTTTTTTTTTTTTTTTTGACTTTTGAGCCTGGGAGCCTTGCTAGACATCACGGTGAGCTGAGGAGTCTCATGCGGTTTTTCAGACTCCCCACAGTCAGTAACCACGTTTCCAGGCTGTAGAGCTGCCAATACAGCTTTTGTCAGCGTTTTTCCAATCCTGCCACCTACTGTGGCACTGGCCTACCATTACCAAGCATTTCACCTTTTCGCCGTTCAGGAGTCTTCACTGTGAGGTTTGACTCTCATGGCTCCCTGCAGTTTGCAGTCCACGGGTGCAAAAATGGACACTGACCCCTCATTTTTTTTTTTTTTTTTTCTGCTGTTTTACATTTGAGTCTGGGAGCCTTGCTAGACGGCACGGTGAGCTAGGAGTCTCAGCGTGTAGTATGCAGACCTCGGGTGCAAAAACCAATCCAGAACAAGCTTGATTTGACTTTTGAGCCTGGGAACCTTTTTAGACATCACAGTGAGCTTAGGAGTCTCATGCGGTTTTTCAGACTCCCCGCAGTCAGTAACCACGTTTCCAGACTCTGGGCTGCCAATACAGCTTTTGCCAGGGTTTTTGAAACACTACCACCTAACTGTGACTCCTACATTGCCAAGCATTTCACCTTTTCGACGAGTAGTCTCACTGTGAGATTTGGACTCTCATCTGTTTTTTTTTCCCTGCAGGTTGCAGACCTCATGGGTAAAAATAGACCATGACCTCTCACAAGCTTTTTTTTTTTTTTTGACTTTTGAGCCTGGAAGCCTTGCTTGACGTCATTGTGAGCTAGGGAGTCTCATGCGGTTTATGGCTCCGTGCAGTATTCAGGCCTCGGGTGCAAAAATCAACCCTCAAGAAGCTTGATTTGACTTTTGAGCCTGGGAACGTTTTTAGACATCATGGTGAGCTTAAGAGTCTCATGCGGTTTTTCAGACTCCCCGCAGTCAGTAACCACGTTTCCAGGCTCTAGAGCTGCCAATACAGCTTTTGTCAGCGTCTTTCCAATCCTGCCACCTACTGTGGCACTGGCCTACCAATACCAAGCATTTCACCTTTTCGCCGTTCAGGAGTCTTCACTGTGAGGTTTGACTCTCATGGCTCCCTGCAGTTTGCAGTCCACGGGTGCAAAAATGGACACTGACCCCTCATCTTGTTTTTTTTTTTTCTGCTGTTTGACATTTGAGTCTGGGAGCCTTGCTAGACGGCACGGTGAGCTAGGAGTCTCAGCGTGTAGTATGCAGACCTCGGTTGCAAAAACCAACCCTCAACAAGCTTGATTTGACTTTTGAGCCTGGGAACCTTTATAGACATCAGAGTGAGCTTAGGAGTCTCATGCCGTTTTTCAGACTCTCCGTAGTCAGTAACCACGTTTCCAGACTCTGGGCTGCCAATACAGCTTTTGCCAGGGTTTTTGAAACACTACCACCTAACTGTGACTCCTACATTGCCAAGCATTTCACCTTTTCGACGAGTAGTCTCACTGTGAGATTTGGACTCTCATCTGTTTTTTTTTCCCTGCAGGTTGCAGACCTCATGGGTAAAAATAGACCATGACCTCTCACAAGCTTTTTTTTTTTTTTTGACTTTTGAGCCTGGAAGCCTTGCTTGACGTCATTGTGAGCTAGGGAGTCTCATGCGGTTTATGGCTCCGTGCAGTATTCAGGCCTCGGGTGCAAAAATCAACCCTCAAGAAGCTTGATTTGACTTTTGAGCCTGGGAACGTTTTTAGACATCATGGTGAGCTTAAGAGTCTCATGCGGTTTTTCAGACTCCCCGCAGTCAGTAACCACGTTTCCAGGCTCTAGAGCTGCCAATACAGCTTTTGTCAGCGTCTTTCCAATCCTGCCACCTACTGTGGCACTGGCCTACCAATACCAAGCATTTCACCTTTTCTCCGTTCAGGAGTCTTCACTGTGAGGTTTGACTCTCATGGCTCCCTGCAGTTTGCAGTCCACGGGTGCAAAAATGGACACTGACCCCTCATCTTGTTTTTTTTTTTTTCTGCTGTTTGACATTTGAGTCTGGGAGCCTTGCTAGACGGCACGGTGAGCTAGGAGTCTCAGCGTGTAGTATGCAGACCTCGGTTGCAAAAACCAACCCTCAACAAGCTTGATTTGACTTTTGAGCCTGGGAACCTTTATAGACATCACAGTGAGCTTAGGAGTCGCATGCGGTTTTTCATACTCCCCGTAGTCAGTAACCACGTTTCCAGACTCTGGGCTGCCAATACAGCTTTTGCCAGGGTTTTTGAAACACTACCACCTACTGTGACTCCTGCTTTGCCAAGCATTTCACCTTTTCGACGAGTAGTCTCACTGTGAGATTTGGACTCTCGTCTGGTTTTTTTTCCGTGCAGTTTGAAAGCCTCATGGGCAAAAATAGACCATGACCTCTCACAAGCTTTTTTTTTTTTTTTTTTGACTTTTGAGCCTGGGAGCCTTGCTAGACATCACGGTGAGCTGAGGAGTCTCATGCGGTTTTTCAGACTCCCCACAGTCAGTAACCACGTTTCCAGGCTGTAGAGCTGCCAATACAGCTTTTGTCAGCGTTTTTCCAATCCTGCCACTTACTGTGGCACTGGCCTACCATTACCAAGCATTTCACCTTTTCGCCGTTCAGGAGTCTTCACTGTGAGGTTTGACTCTCATGGATCCCTGCAGTTTGCAGTCCACGTGTGCAAAAATGGACACTTGACCCCTCATCTTGTTTTTTTTTTTTTCTGCTGTTTGACATTTGAGTCTGGGAGCCTTGCTAGACGGCACGGTGAGCTAGGAGTCTCAGCGTGTAGTATGCAGACCTCGGGTGCAAAAACCAATCCACAACAAGCTTGATTTGACTTTTGAGCCTGGGAACCTTTTTAGACATCACAGTGAGCTTAGGAGTCTCATGCGGTTTTTCAGACTCCCCGCAGTCAGTAACCACGTTTCCAGACTCTGGGCTGCCAATACAGCTTTTGCCAGGGTTTTTGAAACACTACCACCTAACTGTGACTCCTATATTGCCAAGCATTTCACCTTTGCGACGAGTAGTCTCACTGTGAGATTTGGACTCTCATCTGGTTTTTTTTCCCTGCAGGTTGCAGACCTCATGGGCAAAAATAGACCATGACCTCTCACAAGCTTTTTTTTTTTTTTTTTACTTTTGAGCCTGGGAGCCTTGCTAGACATCACGGTGAGCTGAGGAGTCTCATGTGGTTTTTCAGACTCCCCACAGTCAGTAACCACGTTTCCAGGCTGTAGACCTGCCAATACAGCTTTTGTCAGCGTTTTTCCAATCCTGCCACTTACTGTGGCACTGGCCTACCATTACCAAGCATTTCACCTTTTCGCCGTTCAGGAGTCTTCACTGTGAGGTTTGACTCTCATGGCTCCCTGCAGTTTGCAGTCCACGTGTGCAAAAATGGACACTTGACCCCTCATCTTGTTTTTTTTTTTTTTCTGCTGTTTGACATTTGAGTCTGGGAGCCTTGCTAGACGGCACGGGGAGCTCGGAGTCTCAGCGTGTAGTATGCAGACCTCGGGTGCAAAAACCAATCCACAACAAGCTTGATTTGACTTTTGAGCCTGGGAACCTTTTTAGACATCACAGTGAGCTTAGGAGTCTCATGCGGTTTTTCAGACTCCACACAGTCAGTAACCTCGTTTCCAGGCTCTAGAGCTGCCAATACAGCTTTTGTCAGGGTTTTTCCAATCCTGCCACTTACTGTGGCACTGGCCTACCATTACCAAGCATTTCACCTTTTCGCCGTTCAGGAGTCTTCACTGTGAGGTTTGACTCTCATGGCTCCCTGCAGTTTGCAGTCCACGGGTGCAAAAATGGACACTGACCCCTCATCTTGTTTTTTTTTTTTTTCTGCTGTTTGACATTTGAGTCTGGGAGCCTTGCTAGACGGCACGGGGAGCTAGGAGTCTCAGCGTGTAGTATGCAGACCTCGGGTGCAAAAACCAATCCAGAACAAGCTTGATTTGACTTTTGAGCCTGGGAACCTTTTTAGACATCACAGTGAGCTTAGGAGTCTCATGCGGTTTTTCAGACTCCCCGCAGTCAGTAACCACGTTTCCAGACTCTGGGCTGCCAATACAGCTTTTGCCAGGGTTTTTGAAACACTACCACCTAACTGTGACTCCTACATTGCCAAGCATTTCACCTTTTCGACGAGTAGTCTCACTGTGAGATTTGGACTCTCATCTGTTTTTTTTTCCCTGCAGGTTGCAGACCTCATGGGTAAAAATAGACCATGACCTCTCACAAGCTTTTTTTTTTTTTTTGACTTTTGAGCCTGGAAGCCTTGCTTGACGTCATTGTGAGCTAGGGAGTCTCATGCGGTTTATGGCTCCGTGCAGTATTCAGGCCTCGGGTGCAAAAATCAACCCTCAAGAAGCTTGATTTGACTTTTGAGCCTGGGAACGTTTTTAGACATCACGGTGAGCTTAAGAGTCTCATGCGGTTTTTCAGACTCCCCGCAGTCAGTAACCACGTTTCCAGGCTCTAGAGCTGCCAATACAGCTTTTGTCAGCGTCTTTCCAATCCTGCCACCTACTGTGGCACTGGCCTACCAATACCAAGCATTTCACCTTTTCTCCGTTCAGGAGTCTTCACTGTGAGGTTTGACTCTCATGGCTCCCTGCAGTTTGCAGTCCACGGGTGCAAAAATGGACACTGACCCCTCATCTTGTTTTTTTTTTTTCTGCTGTTTGACATTTGAGTCTGGGAGCCTTGCTAGACGGCACGGTGAGCTAGGAGTCTCAGCGTGTAGTATGCAGACCTCGGTTGCAAAAACCAACCCTCAACAAGCTTGATTTGACTTTTGAGCCTGGGAACCTTTATAGACATCACAGTGAGCTTAGGAGTCGCATGCGGTTTTTCATACTCCCCGTAGTCAGTAACCACGTTTCCAGACTCTGGGCTGCCAATACAGCTTTTGCCAGGGTTTTTGAAACACTACCACCTACTGTGACTCCTGCTTTGCCAAGCATTTCACCTTTTCGACGAGTAGTCTCACTGTGAGATTTGGACTCTCGTCTGGTTTTTTTTCCGTGCAGTTTGAAAGCCTCATGGGCAAAAATAGACCATGACCTCTCACAAGCTTTTTTTTTTTTTTTTTTGACTTTTGAGCCTGGGAGCCTTGCTAGACATCACGGTGAGCTGAGGAGTCTCATGCGGTTTTTCAGACTCCCCACAGTCAGTAACCACGTTTCCAGGCTGTAGAGCTGCCAATACAGCTTTTGTCAGCGTTTTTCCAATCCTGCCACTTACTGTGGCACTGGCCTACCATTACCAAGCATTTCACCTTTTCGCCGTTCAGGAGTCTTCACTGTGAGGTTTGACTCTCATGGCTCCCTGCAGTTTGCAGTCCACGTGTGCAAAAATGGACACTTGACCCCTCATCTTGTTTTTTTTTTTTTCTGCTGTTTGACATTTGAGTCTGGGAGCCTTGCTAGACGGCACGGTGAGCTAGGAGTCTCAGCGTGTAGTATGCAGACCTCGGGTGCAAAAACCAATCCACAACAAGCTTGATTTGACTTTTGAGCCTGGGAACCTTTTTAGACATCACAGTGAGCTTAGGAGTCTCATGCGGTTTTTTAGACTCCCCGCAGTCAGTAACCACGTTTCCAGACTTGGGCTGCCAATACAGCTTTTGCCAGGGTTTTTGAAACACTACCACCTAACTGTGACTCCTACATTGCCAAGCATTTCACCTTTTCGACGAGTAGTCTCATAGTGAGCTTAGGAGTCTCATGCGGTTTTTCAGACTCCCCGCAGTCAGTAACCACGTTTCCAGACTCTGGGCTGCCAATACAGCTTTTGCCAGGGTTTTTGAAACACTGCCACCTAACTGTGACTCCTGCTTTGCCAAGCATTTCACCTTTTCGACGAGTAGTCTCACTGTGAGATTTGGACTCTCGTCTGGTTTTTTTTCCGTGCAGTTTGAAAGCCTCATGGGCAAAAATAGACCATGACCTCTCACAAGCTTTTTTTTTTTTTTTTTTGACTTTTGAGCCTGGGAGCCTTGCTAGACATCACGGTGAGCTGAGGAGTCTCATGCGGTTTTTCAGACTCCCCACAGTCAGTAACCACGTTTCCAGGCTCTAGAGCTGCCAATACAGCTTTTGTCAGCGTTTTTCCAATCCTGCCACTTACTGTGTCACTGGCCTACCATTACCAAGCATTTCACCTTTTCGCCGTTCAGGAGTCTTCACTGTGAGGTTTGACTCTCATGGCTCCCTGCAGTTTGCAGTCCACGGGTGCAAAAATGGACACTGACCCCTCATCTTGTTTTTTTTTTTTTCTGCTGTTTGACATTTGAGTCTGGGAGCCTTGCTAGACGGCACGGTGAGCTAGGAGTCTCAGCGTGTAGTATGCAGACCTCGGTTGCAAAAACCAACCCTCAACAAGCTTGATTTGACTTTTGAGCCTGGGAACCTTTATAGACATCACAGTGAGCTTAGGAGTCGCATGCGGTTTTTCAGACTCCCCGTAGTCAGTAACCACGTTTCCAGACTCTGGGCTGCCAATACAGCTTTTGCCAGGGTTTTTGAAACACTACCACCTACTGTGACTCCTGCTTTGCCAAGCATTTCACCTTTTCGACGAGTAGTCTCACTGTGAGATTTGGACTCTCGTCTGTTTTTTTTTCCGTGCAGTTTGAAAGCCTCATGGGCAAAAATAGACCATGACCTCTCACAAGCTTTTTTTTTTTTTTTTTTGACTTTTGAGCCTGGGAGCCTTGCTAGACATCACGGTGAGCTGAGGAGTCTCATGCGGTTTTTCAGACTCCCCACAGTCAGTAACCACGTTTCCAGGCTGTAGAGCTGCCAATACAGCTTTTGTCAGCGTTTTTCCAATCCTGCCACTTACTGTGGCACTGGCCTACCATTACCAAGCATTTCACCTTTTCGCCGTTCAGGAGTCTTCACTGTGAGGTTTGACTCTCATGGCTCCCTGCAGTTTGCAGTCCACGTGTGCAAAAATGGACACTTGACCCCTCATCTTGTTTTTTTTTTTTCCTGCTGTTTGACATTTGAGTCTGGGAGCCTTGCTAGACGGCACGGTGAGCTAGGAGTCTCAGCGTGTAGTATGCAGACCTCGGGTGCAAAAACCAATCCACAACAAGCTTGATTTGACTTTTGAGCCTGGGAACCTTTTTAGACATCACAGTGAGCTTAGGAGTCTCATGCGGTTTTTCAGACTCCCCGCAGTCAGTAACCACGTTTCCAGACTCTGGGCTGCCAATACAGCTTTTGCCAGGGTTTTTGAAACACTACCACCTAACTGTGACTCCTATATTGCCAAGCATTTCACCTTTGCGACGAGTAGTCTCACTGTGAGATTTGGACTCTCATCTGGTTTTTTTTCCCTGCAGGTTGCAGACCTCATGGGCAAAAATAGACCATGACCTCTCACAAGCTTTTTTTTTTTTTTTTTACTTTTGAGCCTGGGAGCCTTGCTTGACGTCATTGTGAGCTAGGGAGTCTCATGCGGTTTATGGCTCCGTGCAGTATGCAGGCCTCGGGTGCAAAAATCAACCCTCAAGAAGCTTGATTTGACTTTTGAGCCTGGGAACGTTTTTAGACATCACGGTGAGCTTAGGAGTCTCATGCGGTTTTTCAGACTCCCCGCAGTCAGTAACCACGTTTCCAGGCTCTGGAGCTGCCAATACAGCTTTTGTCAGCGTGTTTCCAATCCTGCCACCTACTGTGGCACTGGCCTACCATTACCAAGCATTTCACCTTTTCGCCGTTCAGGAGTCTTCACTGTGAGGTTTGACTCTCATGGCTCCCTGCAGTTTGCAGTCCACGGGTGCAAAAATGGACACTGACCCCTCATTTTTTTTTTTTTTTTTCTGCTGTTTTACATTTGAGTCTGGGAGCCTTGCTAGACGGCACGGTGAACTAGGAGTCTCAGCGTGTAGTATGCAGACCTCGGGTGCAAAAACCAACCCTCAACAAGCTTGATTTGACTTTTGAGCCTGGGAACCTTTATAGACATCACAGTGAGCTTAGGAGTCGCATGCGGTTTTCAGACTCCCCGTAGTCAGTAACCACGTTTCCAGACTCTGGGCTGCCAATACAGCTTTTGCCAGGGTTTTTGAAACACTACCACCTACTGTGACTCCTGCTTTGCCAAGCATTTCACCTTTTCGACGAGTAGTCTCACTGTGAGATTTGGACTCTCGTCTGGTTTTTTTTCCGTGCAGTTTGAAAGCCTCATGGGCAAAAATAGACCATGACCTCTCACAAGCTTTTTTTTTTTTTTTTTTGACTTTTGAGCCTGGGAGCCTTGCTAGACATCACGGTGAGCTGAGGAGTCTCATGCGGTTTTTCAGACTCCCCACAGTCAGTAACCACGTTTCCAGGCTGTAGAGCTGCCAATACAGCTTTTGTCAGCGTTTTTCCAATCCTGCCACCTACTGTGGCACTGGCCTACCATTACCAAGCATTTCACCTTTTCGCCGTTCAGGAGTCTTCACTGTGAGGTTTGACTCTCATGGCTCCCTGCAGTTTGCAGTCCACGGGTGCAAAAATGGACACTGACCCCTCATTTTTTTTTTTTTTTTTCTGCTGTTTTACATTTGAGTCTGGGAGCCTTGCTAGACGGCACGGTGAGCTAGGAGTCTCAGCGTGTAGTATGCAGACCTCGGGTGCAAAAACCAATCCAGAACAAGCTTGATTTGACTTTTGAGCCTGGGAACCTTTTTAGACATCACAGTGAGCTTAGGAGTCTCATGCGGTTTTTCAGACTCCCCGCAGTCAGTAACCACGTTTCCAGACTCTGGGCTGCCAATACAGCTTTTGCCAGGGTTTTTGAAACACTACCACCTAACTGTGACTCCTACATTGCCAAGCATTTCACCTTTTCGACGAGTAGTCTCACTGTGAGATTTGGACTCTCATCTGTTTTTTTTTCCCTGCAGGTTGCAGACCTCATGGGTAAAAATAGACCATGACCTCTCACAAGCTTTTTTTTTTTTTTTGACTTTTGAGCCTGGAAGCCTTGCTTGACGTCATTGTGAGCTAGGGAGTCTCATGCGGTTTATGGCTCCGTGCAGTATTCAGGCCTCGGGTGCAAAAATCAACCCTCAAGAAGCTTGATTTGACTTTTGAGCCTGGGAACGTTTTTAGACATCATGGTGAGCTTAAGAGTCTCATGCGGTTTTTCAGACTCCCCGCAGTCAGTAACCACGTTTCCAGGCTCTAGAGCTGCCAATACAGCTTTTGTCAGCGTCTTTCCAATCCTGCCACCTACTGTGGCACTGGCCTACCAATACCAAGCATTTCACCTTTTCGCCGTTCAGGAGTCTTCACTGTGAGGTTTGACTCTCATGGCTCCCTGCAGTTTGCAGTCCACGGGTGCAAAAATGGACACTGACCCCTCATCTTGTTTTTTTTTTTTCTGCTGTTTGACATTTGAGTCTGGGAGCCTTGCTAGACGGCACGGTGAGCTAGGAGTCTCAGCGTGTAGTATGCAGACCTCGGTTGCAAAAACCAACCCTCAACAAGCTTGATTTGACTTTTGAGCCTGGGAACCTTTATAGACATCAGAGTGAGCTTAGGAGTCTCATGCCGTTTTTCAGACTCCCCGTAGTCAGTAACCACGTTTCCAGACTCTGGGCTGCCAATACAGCTTTTGCCAGGGTTTTTGAAACACTACCACCTACTGTGACTCCTGCTTTGCCAAGCATTTCACCTTTTCGACGAGTAGTCTCACTGTGAGATTTGGACTCTCGTCTGGTTTTTTTTCCGTGCAGTTTGAAAGCCTCATGGGCAAAAATAGACCATGACCTCTCACAAGCTTTTTTTTTTTTTTTTTTGACTTTTGAGCCTGGGAGCCTTGCTAGACATCACGGTGAGCTGAGGAGTCTCATGCGGTTTTTCAGACTCCCCACAGTCAGTAACCACGTTTCCAGGCTGTAGAGCTGCCAATACAGCTTTTGTCAGCGTTTTTCCAATCCTGCCACTTACTGTGGCACTGGCCTACCATTACCAAGCATTTCACCTTTTCGCCGTTCAGGAGTCTTCACTGTGAGGTTTGACTCTCATGGCTCCCTGCAGTTTGCAGTCCACGTGTGCAAAAATGGACACTTGACCCCTCATCTTGTTTTTTTTTTTTTCTGCTGTTTGACATTTGAGTCTGGGAGCCTTGCTAGACGGCACGGTGAGCTAGGAGTCTCAGCGTGTAGTATGCAGACCTCGGGTGCAAAAACCAATCCACAACAAGCTTGATTTGACTTTTGAGCCTGGGAACCTTTTTAGACATCACAGTGAGCTTAGGAGTCTCATGCGGTTTTTCAGACTCCCCGCAGTCAGTAACCACGTTTCCAGACTCTGGGCTGCCAATACAGCTTTTGCCAGGGTTTTTGAAACACTACCACCTAACTGTGACTCCTATATTGCCAAGCATTTCACCTTTGCGACGAGTAGTCTCACTGTGAGATTTGGACTCTCATCTGGTTTTTTTTCCCTGCAGGTTGCAGACCTCATGGGCAAAAATAGACCATGACCTCTCACAAGCTTTTTTTTTTTTTTTTTACTTTTGAGCCTGGGAGCCTTGCTAGACATCACGGTGAGCTGAGGAGTCTCATGTGGTTTTTCAGACTCCCCACAGTCAGTAACCACGTTTCCAGGCTGTAGAGCTGCCAATACAGCTTTTGTCAGCGTTTTTCCAATCCTGCCACTTACTGTGGCACTGGCCTACCATTACCAAGCATTTCACCTTTTCGCCGTTCAGGAGTCTTCACTGTGAGGTTTGACTCTCATGGCTCCCTGCAGTTTGCAGTCCACGTGTGCAAAAATGGACACTTGACCCCTCATCTTGTTTTTTTTTTTTTTCTGCTGTTTGACATTTGAGTCTGGGAGCCTTGCTAGACGGCACGGGGAGCTCGGAGTCTCAGCGTGTAGTATGCAGACCTCGGGTGCAAAAACCAATCCACAACAAGCTTGATTTGACTTTTGAGCCTGGGAACCTTTTTAGACATCACAGTGAGCTTAGGAGTCTCATGCCGTTTTTCAGACTCCACACAGTCAGTAACCTCGTTTCCAGGCTCTAGAGCTGCCAATACAGCTTTTGTCAGGGTTTTTCCAATCCTGCCACTTACTGTGGCACTGGCCTACCATTACCAAGCATTTCACCTTTTCGCCGTTCAGGAGTCTTCACTGTGAGGTTTGACTCTCATGGCTCCCTGCAGTTTGCAGTCCACGGGTGCAAAAATGGACACTGACCCCTCATCTTGTTTTTTTTTTTTTTCTGCTGTTTGACATTTGAGTCTGGGAGCCTTGCTAGACGGCACGGGGAGCTAGGAGTCTCAGCGTGTAGTATGCAGACCTCGGGTGCAAAAACCAATCCAGAACAAGCTTGATTTGACTTTTGAGCCTGGGAACCTTTTTAGACATCACAGTGAGCTTAGGAGTCTCATGCGGTTTTTCAGACTCCCCGCAGTCAGTAACCACGTTTCCAGACTCTGGGCTGCCAATACAGCTTTTGCCAGGGTTTTTGAAACACTACCACCTAACTGTGACTCCTACATTGCCAAGCATTTCACCTTTTCGACGAGTAGTCTCACTGTGAGATTTGGACTCTCATCTGTTTTTTTTTCCCTGCAGGTTGCAGACCTCATGGGTAAAAATAGACCATGACCTCTCACAAGCTTTTTTTTTTTTTTTGACTTTTGAGCCTGGAAGCCTTGCTTGACGTCATTGTGAGCTAGGGAGTCTCATGCGGTTTATGGCTCCGTGCAGTATTCAGGCCTCGGGTGCAAAAATCAACCCTCAAGAAGCTTGATTTGACTTTTGAGCCTGGGAACGTTTTTAGACATCACGGTGAGCTTAAGAGTCTCATGCGGTTTTTCAGACTCCCCGCAGTCAGTAACCACGTTTCCAGGCTCTAGAGCTGCCAATACAGCTTTTGTCAGCGTCTTTCCAATCCTGCCACCTACTGTGGCACTGGCCTACCAATACCAAGCATTTCACCTTTTCTCCGTTCAGGAGTCTTCACTGTGAGGTTTGACTCTCATGGCTCCCTGCAGTTTGCAGTCCACGGGTGCAAAAATGGACACTGACCCCTCATCTTGTTTTTTTTTTTTTCTGCTGTTTGACATTTGAGTCTGGGAGCCTTGCTAGACGGCACGGTGAGCTAGGAGTCTCAGCGTGTAGTATGCAGACCTCGGTTGCAAAAACCAACCCTCAACAAGCTTGATTTGACTTTTGAGCCTGGGAACCTTTATAGACATCACAGTGAGCTTAGGAGTCGCATGCGGTTTTTCATACTCCCCGTAGTCAGTAACCACGTTTCCAGACTCTGGGCTGCCAATACAGCTTTTGCCAGGGTTTTTGAAACACTACCACCTACTGTGACTCCTGCTTTGCCAAGCATTTCACCTTTTCGACGAGTAGTCTCACTGTGAGATTTGGACTCTCGTCTGGTTTTTTTTCCGTGCAGTTTGAAAGCCTCATGGGCAAAAATAGACCATGACCTCTCACAAGCTTTTTTTTTTTTTTTTTTGACTTTTGAGCCTGGGAGCCTTGCTAGACATCACGGTGAGCTGAGGAGTCTCATGCGGTTTTTCAGACTCCCCACAGTCAGTAACCACGTTTCCAGGCTGTAGAGCTGCCAATACAGCTTTTGTCAGCGTTTTTCCAATCCTGCCACTTACTGTGGCACTGGCCTACCATTACCAAGCATTTCACCTTTTCGCCGTTCAGGAGTCTTCACTGTGAGGTTTGACTCTCATGGCTCCCTGCAGTTTGCAGTCCACGTGTGCAAAAATGGACACTTGACCCCTCATCTTGTTTTTTTTTTTTTCTGCTGTTTGACATTTGAGTCTGGGAGCCTTGCTAGACGGCACGGTGAGCTAGGAGTCTCAGCGTGTAGTATGCAGACCTCGGGTGCAAAAACCAATCCACAACAAGCTTGATTTGACTTTTGAGCCTGGGAACCTTTTTAGACATCACAGTGAGCTTAGGAGTCTCATGCGGTTTTTTAGACTCCCCGCAGTCAGTAACCACGTTTCCAGACTTGGGCTGCCAATACAGCTTTTGCCAGGGTTTTTGAAACACTACCACCTAACTGTGACTCCTACATTGCCAAGCATTTCACCTTTTCGACGAGTAGTCTCATAGTGAGCTTAGGAGTCTCATGCGGTTTTTCAGACTCCCCGCAGTCAGTAACCACGTTTCCAGACTCTGGGCTGCCAATACAGCTTTTGCCAGGGTTTTTGAAACACTGCCACCTAACTGTGACTCCTGCTTTGCCAAGCATTTCACCTTTTCGACGAGTAGTCTCACTGTGAGATTTGGACTCTCGTCTGGTTTTTTTTCCGTGCAGTTTGAAAGCCTCATGGGCAAAAATAGACCATGACCTCTCACAAGCTTTTTTTTTTTTTTTTTTGACTTTTGAGCCTGGGAGCCTTGCTAGACATCACGGTGAGCTGAGGAGTCTCATGCGGTTTTTCAGACTCCCCACAGTCAGTAACCACGTTTCCAGGCTGTAGAGCTGCCAATACAGCTTTTGTCAGCGTTTTTCCAATCCTGCCACTTACTGTGGCACTGGCCTACCATTACCAAGCATTTCACCTTTTCGCCGTTCAGGAGTCTTCTCTGTGAGGTTTGACTCTCATGGCTCCCTGCAGTTTGCAGTCCACGTGTGCAAAAATGGACACTTGACCCCTCATCTTGTTTTTTTTTTTTTCTGCTGTTTGACATTTGAGTCTGGGAGCCTTGCTAGACGGCACGGTGAGCTAGGAGTCTCAGCGTGTAGTATGCAGACCTCGGGTGCAAAAACCAATCCACAACAAGCTTGATTTGACTTTTGAGCCTGGGAACCTTTTTAGACATCACAGTGAGCTTAGGAGTCTCATGCGGTTTTTTAGACTCCCCGCAGTCAGTAACCACGTTTCCAGACTTGGGCTGCCAATACAGCTTTTGCCAGGGTTTTTGAAACACTACCACCTAACTGTGACTCCTACATTGCCAAGCATTTCACCTTTTCGACGAGTAGTCTCATAGTGAGCTTAGGAGTCTCATTCGGTTTTTCAGACTCCCCGCAGTCAGTAACCACGTTTCCAGACTCTGGGCTGCCAATACAGCTTTTGCCAGGGTTTTTGAAACACTGCCACCTACTGTGACTCCTACTTTGCCAAGCATTTCACCTTTTCGACGAGTAGTCTCACTGTGAGATTTGGACTCTCGTCTGGTTTTTTTTCCGTGCAGTTTGCAAGCCTCATGGGCAAAAATAGACCATGACCTCTCACAAGCTTTTTTTTTTTTTTTTTTTTGACTTTTGAGCCTGGGAGCCTTGTTAGACATCACGGTGAGTGAGGAGTCTCATGCGGTTTTTCAGACTCCACACAGTCAGTAACCTCGTTTCCAGGCTCTAGAGCTGCCAATACAGCTTTTGTCAGGGTTTTTCCAATCCTGCCACTTACTGTGTCACTGGCCTACCATTACCAAGCATTTCACCTTTTCGCCGTTCAGGAGTCTTCACTGTGAGGTTTGACTCTCATGGCTCCCTGCAGTTTGCAGTCCACGGGTGCAAAAATGGACACTGACCCCTCATCTTGGTTTTTTTTTTTTTTCTGCTGTTTGACATTTGAGTCTGGGAGCCTTGCTAGACGGCACGGGGAGCTAGGAGTCTCAGCGTGTAGTATGCAGACCTCGGGTGCAAAAACCAATCCAGAACAAGCTTGATTTGACTTTTGAGCCTGGGAACCTTTTTAGACATCACAGTGAGCTTAGGAGTCTCATGCGGGTTTTCAGACTCCCCGCAGTCAGTAACCACGTTTCCAGACTCTGGGCTGCCAATACAGCTTTTGCCAGGGTTTTTGAAACACTACCACCTAACTGTGACTCCTACATTGCCAAGCATTTCACCTTTTCGACGAGTAGTCTCACTGTGAGATTTGGACTCTCATCTGTTTTTTTTTCCCTGCAGGTTGCAGACCTCATGGGTAAAAATAGACCATGACCTCTCACAAGCTTTTTTTTTTTTTTTGACTTTTGAGCCTGGAAGCCTTGCTTGACGTCATTGTGAGCTAGGGAGTCTCATGCGGTTTATGGCTCCGTGCAGTATTCAGGCCTCGGGTGCAAAAATCAACCCTCAAGAAGCTTGATTTGACTTTTGAGCCTGGGAACGTTTTTAGACATCACGGTGAGCTTAAGAGTCTCATGCGGTTTTTCAGACTCCCCGCAGTCAGTAACCACGTTTCCAGGCTCTAGAGCTGCCAATACAGCTTTTGTCAGCGTCTTTCCAATCCTGCCACCTACTGTGGCACTGGCCTACCAATACCAAGCATTTCACCTTTTCTCCGTTCAGGAGTCTTCACTGTGAGGTTTGACTCTCATGGCTCCCTGCAGTTTGCAGTCCACGGGTGCAAAAATGGACACTGACCCCTCATCTTGTTTTTTTTTTTTTCTGCTGTTTGACATTTGAGTCTGGGAGCCTTGCTAGACGGCACGGTGAGCTAGGAGTCTCAGCGTGTAGTATGCAGACCTCGGTTGCAAAAACCAACCCTCAACAAGCTTGATTTGACTTTTGAGCCTGGGAACCTTTATAGACATCACAGTGAGCTTAGGAGTCGCATGCGGTTTTTCATACTCCCCGTAGTCAGTAACCACGTTTCCAGACTCTGGGCTGCCAATACAGCTTTTGCCAGGGTTTTTGAAACACTACCACCTACTGTGACTCCTGCTTTGCCAAGCATTTCACGTTTTCGACGAGTAGTCTCACTGTGAGATTTGGACTCTCGTCTGGTTTTTTTTCCGTGCAGTTTGAAAGCCTCATGGGCAAAAATAGACCATGACCTCTCACAAGCTTTTTTTTTTTTTTTTTTGACTTTTGAGCCTGGGAGCCTTGCTAGACATCACGGTGAGCTGAGGAGTCTCATGCGGTTTTTCAGACTCCCCACAGTCAGTAACCACGTTTCCAGGCTGTAGAGCTGCCAATACAGCTTTTGTCAGCGTTTTTCCAATCCTGCCACTTACTGTGGCACTGGCCTACCATTACCAAGCATTTCACCTTTTCGCCGTTCAGGAGTCTTCACTGTGAGGTTTGACTCTCATGGCTCCCTGCAGTTTGCAGTCCACGTGTGCAAAAATGGACACTTGACCCCTCATCTTGTTTTTTTTTTTTTCTGCTGTTTGACATTTGAGTCTGGGAGCCTTGCTAGACGGCACGGTGAGCTAGGAGTCTCAGCGTGTAGTATGCAGACCTCGGGTGCAAAAACCAATCCACAACAAGCTTGATTTGACTTTTGAGCCTGGGAACCTTTTTAGACATCACAGTGAGCTTAGGAGTCTCATGCGGTTTTTCAGACTCCCCGCAGTCAGTAACCACGTTTCCAGACTCTGGGCTGCCAATACAGCTTTTGCCAGGGTTTTTGAAACACTACCACCTAACTGTGACTCCTATATTGCCAAGCATTTCACCTTTGCGACGAGTAGTCTCACTGTGAGATTTGGACTCTCATCTGGTTTTTTTTCCCTGCAGGTTGCAGACCTCATGGGCAAAAATAGACCATGACCTCTCACAAGCTTTTTTTTTTTTTTTTTTACTTTTGAGCCTGGGAGCCTTGCTTGATGTCATTGTGAGCTAGGGAGTCTCATGCGGTTTATGGCTCCGTGCAGTATGCAGGCCTCGGGTGCAAAAATCAACCCTCAAGAAGCTTGATTTGACTTTTGAGCCTGGGAACGTTTTTAGACATCACGGTGAGCTTAGGAGTCTCATGCGGTTTTTCAGACTCCCCGCAGTCAGTAACCACGTTTCCAGGCTCTGGAGCTGCCAATACAGCTTTTGTCAGCGTGTTTCCAATCCTGCCACCTACTGTGGCACTGGCCTACCATTACCAAGCATTTCACCTTTTCGCCGTTCAGGAGTCTTCACTGTGAGGTTTGACTCTCATGGCTCCCTGCAGTTTGCAGTCCACGGGTGCAAAAATGGACACTGACCCCTCATTTTTTTTTTTTTTTTCTGCTGTTTTACATTTGAGTCTGGGAGCCTTGCTAGACGGCACGGTGAGCTAGGAGTCTCAGCGTGTAGTATGCAGACCTCGGGTGCAAAAACCAACCCTCAACAAGCTTGATTTGACTTTTGAGCCTGGGAACCTTTATAGACATCACAGTGAGCTTAGGAGTCGCATGCGGTTTTTCAGACTCCCCGTAGTCAGTAACCACGTTTCCAGACTCTGGGCTGCCAATACAGCTTTTGCCAGGGTTTTTGAAACACTACCACCTACTGTGACTCCTGCTTTGCCAAGCATTTCACCTTTTCGACGAGTAGTCTCACTGTGAGATTTGGACTCTCGTCTGGTTTTTTTTCCGTGCAGTTTGAAAGCCTCATGGGCAAAAATAGACCATGACCTCTCACAAGCTTTTTTTTTTTTTTTTTTGACTTTTGAGCCTGGGAGCCTTGCTAGACATCACGGTGAGCTGAGGAGTCTCATGCGGTTTTTCAGACTCCCCACAGTCAGTAACCACGTTTCCAGGCTGTAGAGCTGCCAATACAGCTTTTGTCAGCGTTTTTCCAATCCTGCCACTTACTGTGGCACTGGCCTACCATTACCAAGCATTTCACCTTTTCGCCGTTCAGGAGTCTTCACTGTGAGGTTTGACTCTCATGGCTCCCTGCAGTTTGCAGTCCACGTGTGCAAAAATGGACACTTGACCCCTCATCTTGTTTTTTTTTCTTTCTGCTGTTTGACATTTGAGTCTGGGAGCCTTGCTAGACGGCACGGTGAACTAGGAGTCTCAGCGTGTAGTATGCAGACCTCGGGTGCAAAAACCAATCCACAACAAGCTTGATTTGACTTTTGAGCCTGGGAACCTTTTTAGACATCACAGTGAGCTTAGGAGTCTCATGCGGTTTTTCAGACTCCCCGCAGTCAGTAACCACGTTTCCAGACTCTGGGCTGCCAATACAGCTTTTGCCAGGGTTTTTGAAACACTACCACCTAACTGTGACTCCTATATTGCCAAGCATTTCACCTTTGCGACGAGTAGTCTCACTGTGAGATTTGGACTCTCATCTGGTTTTTTTTCCCTGCAGGTTGCAGACCTCATGGGCAAAAATAGACCATGACCTCTCACAAGCTTTTTTTTTTTTTTTTTACTTTTGAGCCTGGGAGCCTTGCTTGACGTCATTGTGAGCT
Organism: Triturus cristatus; assembly: GCF_964204655.1. Classification (NCBI taxonomy): domain Eukaryota; kingdom Metazoa; phylum Chordata; class Amphibia; order Caudata; family Salamandridae; genus Triturus; species Triturus cristatus. Next base: position 1,097,514,795 of record NC_140589.1, on the reverse strand, counting down.
AGGGAGTCTCATGCGGTTTATGGCTCCGTGCAGTATGCAGGCCTCGGGTGCAAAAATCAACCCTCAAGAAGCTTGATTTGACTTTTGAGCCTGGGAACGTTTTTAGACATCACGGTGAGCTTAGGAGTCTCATGCGGTTTTTCAGACTCCCCGCAGTCAGTAACCACGTTTCCAGGCTCTAGAGCTGCAATACAGCTTTTGTCAGCGTCTTTCCAATCCTGCCACCTACTGTGGCACTGGCCTACCATTACCAAGCATTTCACCTTTTCGCCGTTCAGGAGTCTTCACTGTGAGGTTTGACTCCCATGGCTCTGCAGTTTGCAGTCCACGGGTGTAAAAATGGACACTTGACCCCTCATCTTCTTTTTTTTTTTTTCTGCTGTTTGACATTTGAGTCTGGGAGCCTTGCTAGACGGCACGGTGAGCTAGGAGTCTCAGCGTGTAGTATGCAGACCTCGGGTGCAAAAACCAACCCTCAACAAGCTTGATTTGACTTTTGAGCCTGGGAACCTTTTTAGACATCACAGTGAGCTTAGGAGTCTCATGCGGTTTTTCAGACTCCCCGCAGTCAGTAACCACGTTTCCAGACTCTGGGCTGCCAATACAGCTTTTGCCAGGGTTTTTGAAACACTGCCACCTAACTGTGACTCCTGCTTTGCCAAGCATTTCACCTTTTCGACGAGTAGTCTCACTGTGAGATTTGGACTCTCGTCTGGTTTTTTTTCCGTGCAGTTTGAAAGCCTCATGGGCAAAAATAGACCATGACCTCTCACAAGCTTTTTTTTTTTTTTTTTTGACTTTTGAGCCTGGGAGCCTTGCTAGACATCACGGTGAGCTGAGGAGTCTCATGCGGTTTTTCAGACTCCCCACAGTCAGTAACCACGTTTCCAGGCTGTAGAGCTGCCAATACAGCTTTTGTCAGCGTTTTTCCAATCCTGCCACTTACTGTGGCACTGGCCTACCATTACCAAGCATTTCACCTTTTCGCCGTTCAGGAGTCTTCTCTGTGAGGTTTGACTCTCATGGCTCCCTGCAGTTTGCAGTCCACGTGTGCAAAAATGGACACTTGACCCCTCATCTTGTTTTTTTTTTTTTCTGCTGTTTGACATTTGAGTCTGGGAGCCTTGCTAGACGGCACGGTGAGCTAGGAGTCTCAGCGTGTAGTATGCAGACCTCGGGTGCAAAAACCAATCCACAACAAGCTTGATTTGACTTTTGAGCCTGGGAACCTTTTTAGACATCACAGTGAGCTTAGGAGTCTCATGCGGTTTTTTAGACTCCCCGCAGTCAGTAACCACGTTTCCAGACTTGGGCTGCCAATACAGCTTTTGCCAGGGTTTTTGAAACACTACCACCTAACTGTGACTCCTACATTGCCAAGCATTTCACCTTTTCGACGAGTAGTCTCATAGTGAGCTTAGGAGTCTCATTCGGTTTTTCAGACTCCCCGCAGTCAGTAACCACGTTTCCAGACTCTGGGCTGCCAATACAGCTTTTGCCAGGGTTTTTGAAACACTGCCACCTACTGTGACTCCTACTTTGCCAAGCATTTCACCTTTTCGACGAGTAGTCTCACTGTGAGATTTGGACTCTCGTCTGGTTTTTTTTCCGTGCAGTTTGCAAGCCTCATGGGCAAAAATAGACCATGACCTCTCACAAGCTTTTTTTTTTTTTTTTTTTTGACTTTTGAGCCTGGGAGCCTTGTTAGACATCACGGTGAGTGAGGAGTCTCATGCGGTTTTTCAGACTCCACACAGTCAGTAACCTCGTTTCCAGGCTCTAGAGCTGCCAATACAGCTTTTGTCAGGGTTTTTCCAATCCTGCCACTTACTGTGTCACTGGCCTACCATTACCAAGCATTTCACCTTTTCGCCGTTCAGGAGTCTTCACTGTGAGGTTTGACTCTCATGGCTCCCTGCAGTTTGCAGTCCACGGGTGCAAAAATGGACACTGACCCCTCATCTTGGTTTTTTTTTTTTTTCTGCTGTTTGACATTTGAGTCTGGGAGCCTTGCTAGACGGCACGGGGAGCTAGGAGTCTCAGCGTGTAGTATGCAGACCTCGGGTGCAAAAACCAATCCAGAACAAGCTTGATTTGACTTTTGAGCCTGGGAACCTTTTTAGACATCACAGTGAGCTTAGGAGTCTCATGCGGTTTTTCAGACTCCCCGCAGTCAGTAACCACGTTTCCAGACTCTGGGCTGCCAATACAGCTTTTGCCAGGGTTTTTGAAACACTACCACCTAACTGTGACTCCTACATTGCCAAGCATTTCACCTTTTCGACGAGTAGTCTCACTGTGAGATTTGGACTCTCATCTGTTTTTTTTTCCCTGCAGGTTGCAGACCTCATGGGTAAAAATAGACCATGACCTCTCACAAGCTTTTTTTTTTTTTTTGACTTTTGAGCCTGGAAGCCTTGCTTGACGTCATTGTGAGCTAGGGAGTCTCATGCGGTTTATGGCTCCGTGCAGTATTCAGGCCTCGGGTGCAAAAATCAACCCTCAAGAAGCTTGATTTGACTTTTGAGCCTGGGAACGTTTTTAGACATCACGGTGAGCTTAAGAGTCTCATGCGGTTTTTCAGACTCCCCGCAGTCAGTAACCACGTTTCCAGGCTCTAGAGCTGCCAATACAGCTTTTGTCAGCGTCTTTCCAATCCTGCCACCTACTGTGGCACTGGCCTACCAATACCAAGCATTTCACCTTTTCTCCGTTCAGGAGTCTTCACTGTGAGGTTTGACTCTCATGGCTCCCTGCAGTTTGCAGTCCACGGGTGCAAAAATGGACACTGACCCCTCATCTTGTTTTTTTTTTTTTCTGCTGTTTGACATTTGAGTCTGGGAGCCTTGCTAGACGGCACGGTGAGCTAGGAGTCTCAGCGTGTAGTATGCAGACCTCGGTTGCAAAAACCAACCCTCAACAAGCTTGATTTGACTTTTGAGCCTGGGAACCTTTATAGACATCACAGTGAGCTTAGGAGTCGCATGCGGTTTTTCATACTCCCCGTAGTCAGTAACCACGTTTCCAGACTCTGGGCTGCCAATACAGCTTTTGCCAGGGTTTTTGAAACACTACCACCTACTGTGACTCCTGCTTTGCCAAGCATTTCACGTTTTCGACGAGTAGTCTCACTGTGAGATTTGGACTCTCGTCTGGTTTTTTTTCCGTGCAGTTTGAAAGCCTCATGGGCAAAAATAGACCATGACCTCTCACAAGCTTTTTTTTTTTTTTTTTTGACTTTTGAGCCTGGGAGCCTTGCTAGACATCACGGTGAGCTGAGGAGTCTCATGCGGTTTTTCAGACTCCCCACAGTCAGTAACCACGTTTCCAGGCTGTAGAGCTGCCAATACAGCTTTTGTCAGCGTTTTTCCAATCCTGCCACTTACTGTGGCACTGGCCTACCATTACCAAGCATTTCACCTTTTCGCCGTTCAGGAGTCTTCACTGTGAGGTTTGACTCTCATGGCTCCCTGCAGTTTGCAGTCCACGTGTGCAAAAATGGACACTTGACCCCTCATCTTGTTTTTTTTTTTTTCTGCTGTTTGACATTTGAGTCTGGGAGCCTTGCTAGACGGCACGGTGAGCTAGGAGTCTCAGCGTGTAGTATGCAGACCTCGGGTGCAAAAACCAATCCACAACAAGCTTGATTTGACTTTTGAGCCTGGGAACCTTTTTAGACATCACAGTGAGCTTAGGAGTCTCATGCGGTTTTTCAGACTCCCCGCAGTCAGTAACCACGTTTCCAGACTCTGGGCTGCCAATACAGCTTTTGCCAGGGTTTTTGAAACACTACCACCTAACTGTGACTCCTATATTGCCAAGCATTTCACCTTTGCGACGAGTAGTCTCACTGTGAGATTTGGACTCTCATCTGGTTTTTTTTCCCTGCAGGTTGCAGACCTCATGGGCAAAAATAGACCATGACCTCTCACAAGCTTTTTTTTTTTTTTTTTTACTTTTGAGCCTGGGAGCCTTGCTTGATGTCATTGAGAGCTAGGGAGTCTCATGCGGTTTATGGCTCCGTGCAGTATGCAGGCCTCGGGTGCAAAAATCAACCCTCAAGAAGCTTGATTTGACTTTTGAGCCTGGGAACGTTTTTAGACATCACGGTGAGCTTAGGAGTCTCATGCGGTTTTTCAGACTCCCCGCAGTCAGTAACCACGTTTCCAGGCTCTGGAGCTGCCAATACAGCTTTTGTCAGCGTGTTTCCAATCCTGCCACCTACTGTGGCACTGGCCTACCATTACCAAGCATTTCACCTTTTCGCCGTTCAGGAGTCTTCACTGTGAGGTTTGACTCTCATGGCTCCCTGCAGTTTGCAGTCCACGGGTGCAAAAATGGACACTGACCCCTCATTTTTTTTTTTTTTTCTGCTGTTTTACATTTGAGTCTGGGAGCCTTGCTAGACGGCACGGTGAGCTAGGAGTCTCAGCGTGTAGTATGCAGACCTCGGGTGCAAAAACCAACCCTCAACAAGCTTGATTTGACTTTTGAGCCTGGGAACCTTTATAGACATCACAGTGAGCTTAGGAGTCGCATGCGGTTTTTCAGACTCCCCGTAGTCAGTAACCACGTTTCCAGACTCTGGGCTGCCAATACAGCTTTTGCCAGGGTTTTTGAAACACTACCACCTACTGTGACTCCTGCTTTGCCAAGCATTTCACCTTTTCGACGAGTAGTCTCACTGTGAGATTTGGACTCTCGTCTGGTTTTTTTTCCGTGCAGTTTGAAAGCCTCATGGGCAAAAATAGACCATGACCTCTCACAAGCTTTTTTTTTTTTTTTTTTGACTTTTGAGCCTGGGAGCCTTGCTAGACATCACGGTGAGCTGAGGAGTCTCATGCGGTTTTTCAGACTCCCCACAGTCAGTAACCACGTTTCCAGGCTGTAGAGCTGCCAATACAGCTTTTGTCAGCGTTTTTCCAATCCTGCCACTTACTGTGGCACTGGCCTACCATTACCAAGCATTTCACCTTTTCGCCGTTCAGGAGTCTTCACTGTGAGGTTTGACTCTCATGGCTCCCTGCAGTTTGCAGTCCACGTGTGCAAAAATGGACACTTGACCCCTCATCTTGTTTTTTTTTCTTTCTGCTGTTTGACATTTGAGTCTGGGAGCCTTGCTAGACGGCACGGTGAACTAGGAGTCTCAGCGTGTAGTATGCAGACCTCGGGTGCAAAAACCAATCCACAACAAGCTTGATTTGACTTTTGAGCCTGGGAACCTTTTTAGACATCACAGTGAGCTTAGGAGTCTCATGCGGTTTTTCAGACTCCCCGCAGTCAGTAACCACGTTTCCAGACTCTGGGCTGCCAATACAGCTTTTGCCAGGGTTTTTGAAACACTACCACCTAACTGTGACTCCTATATTGCCAAGCATTTCACCTTTGCGACGAGTAGTCTCACTGTGAGATTTGGACTCTCATCTGGTTTTTTTTCCCTGCAGGTTGCAGACCTCATGGGCAAAAATAGACCATGACCTCTCACAAGCTTTTTTTTTTTTTTTTTACTTTTGAGCCTGGGAGCCTTGCTTGACGTCATTGTGAGCTAGGGAGTCTCATGCGGTTTATGGCTCCGTGCAGTATGCAGGCCTCGGGTGCAAAAATCAACCCTCAAGAAGCTTGATTTGACTTTTGAGCCTGGGAACGTTTTTAGACATCACGGTGAGCTTAGGAGTCTCATGCGGTTTTTCAGACTCCCCGCAGTCAGTAACCACGTTTCCAGGCTCTAGAGCTGCAATACAGCTTTTGTCAGCGTCTTTCCAATCCTGCCACCTACTGTGGCACTGGCCTACCATTACCAAGCATTTCACCTTTTCGCCGTTCAGGAGTCTTCACTGTGAGGTTTGACTCCCATGGCTCTGCAGTTTGCAGTCCACGGGTGTAAAAATGGACACTTGACCCCTCATCTTCTTTTTTTTTTTTTCTGCTGTTTGACATTTGAGTCTGGGAGCCTTGCTAGACGGCACGGTGAGCTAGGAGTCTCAGCGTGTAGTATGCAGACCTCGGGTGCAAAAACCAACCCTCAACAAGCTTGATTTGACTTTTGAGCCTGGGAACCTTTTTAGACATCACAGTGAGCTTAGGAGTCTCATGCGGTTTTTCAGACTCCCCACAGTCAGTAACCACGTTTCCAGGCTCTAGAGCTGCCAAACAGCTTTTGTCAGCGTTTTTCCAATCCTGCCACTTACTGTGGCACTGGCCTACCATTACCAAGCATTTCACCTTTTCGCCGTTCAGGAGTCTTCACTGTGAGGTTTGACTCTCATGGCTCCCTGCAGTTTGCAGTCCACCTGTGCAAATATGGACACTTGAACCCTCATCTTGTTTTTTTTTTTTTTCTGCTGTTTGACATTTGAGTCTGGGAACCTTGCTAGACGGCACGGTGAGCTAGGAGTCTCAGCGTGTAGTATGCAGACCTCGGGTGCAAAAACCAACCCTCAACAAGCTTGATTTGACTTTTGAGCCTGGGAACCTTTTTAGACATCACAGTGAGCTTAGGAGTCTCATGCGGTTATTCAGACTCCCCGCAGTCAGTAACCACGTTTCCAGACTCTGGGCTGCCAATACAGCTTTTGCCAGGGTTTTTGAAACACTACCACCTAACTGTGACTCCTACATTGCCAAGCATTTCACCTTTTCGACGAGGAGTCTCACTGTGAGATTTGGACTCTCATCTGTTTTTTTTTCCCTGCAGGTCGCAGACCTATGGGCAAAAATAGACCATGACCTCTCACAAGCTTTTTTTTTTTTTTTTTTTACTTTTGAGCCTGGGAGCCTTGCTTGACGTCATTAAAAGCTAGGGCGTCTCATGCGGTTATGGCTCCGTGCAGTATGCAGGCCTCGGGTGCAAAAATCAACCCTCAAGAAGTTTGATTTGACTTTTGAGCCTGGGAACGTTTTAGACATCACGGTGAGCTTAGGAGTCTCATGCGGTTTTTCAGACTCCCCGCAGTCAGTAACCACGTTTCCAGGCTCTAGAGCTGCCAATACAGCTTTTCTCAGCGTCTTTCCAATCCTGCCACCTACTGTGGCACTGGCCTACCATTACCAAGCATTTCACCATTTCGCCGTTCAGGAGTCTTCACTGTGAGCTTTGACTCTCATGGCTCCCTGCAGTTTGACGTCCACGGATGCAAAAATGGACATTTGACCCCTCATCTTGTTTTTTTTTTTTTTTTTCTTTTCTGCTGTTTGACATTTGAGCCTGGGAGCCTTGCTAGACGTCACTGTGAGCTAGGGAGTCTCATGTGGTTTATGGCTCCGTGCAGTATGCAGGCCTCGGGTGCAAAAATCAACCCTCAAGATGCTTGATTTGACTTTTGAGCCTGGGAACGTTTTTAGACATCACGGTGAGCTTAGGAGTCTATTGCGGTTTTTCAGACTCCCCGCAGTCAGTAACCACGTTTCCAGGCTCTAGAGCTGCCAATACAGCTTTTCTCAGCGTTTTTCCAATCCTGCCACTTACTGTGGCACTGGCCTACCATTACCAAGCATTTCACCTTTTCGCCGTTCAGGAGTCTTCACTGTGAGGTTTGACTCTCATGGCTCCCAGCAGTTTGCAGTCCACGGGTGTAAAAATGGACACTGACCCCCTCATCTTGTTTTTTTTTTTTTTCTGCTGTTTGACATTTGAGTCTGGGAGCCTTGCTAGACGGCACGGTGAGCTAGGAGTCTCAGCGTGTAGTATGCAGACCTCGGGTGCAAAAACCAACCCTCAACAAGCTTAATTTGACTTTTGAGCCTGGGAACCTTTATAGACATCACAGTGAGCTTAGGAGTCTCATGCGGTTTTTCAGACTCCCCGCAGTCAGTAACCACGTTTCCAGACTCTAGGGCGTCCAACACAGCTTTTGCCAGGGTTTTTGAAACACTACCACCTAACTGTGACTCCTACATTGCCAAGCATTTCACCTTTTCGACGAGTAGTCTCACTGTGAGATTTGGACTCTCATCTGGTTTTTTTTCCCTGCAGTTTGCAAAAATAGACCATGGGCAAAAATAGACCATGACCTCTCACAAGCTTTTTTTTTTTTTTTTTACTTTTGAGCCTGGGAGCCTTGCTTGACGTCATTGTGAGCTAGGGAGTCTCATGTGGTTTATGGCTCCGGGCAGTATGCAGGCCTCGTGTGCAAAAATCAACCCTCAAGAACCTTGATTTGCCTTTTGAGCCTGGGAACGTTTTTAGACATCACGGTGAGCTAGGAGTCTCATGCGGTTTTTCAGACTCCCCGCAGTCAGTAACCACGTTTCCTGGCTCTAGAGCTGCCAATACAGCTTTTGTCAGCGTTTTTCCAATCCTGCCACTTACTGTGGCACTGGCCTACCATTACCAAGCATTTCACCTTTTCGCCGTTCAGGAGTCTTCACTGTGAGGTTTGACTCTCATGGCTCCCTGCAGTTTGCAGTCCACGGGTGCAAAAATGGACACTGACCCCTCATTTTTTTTTTTTTTTTTTCTGCTGTTTTACATTTGAGTCTGGGAGCCTTGCTAGACGGCACGGTGAGCTAGGAGTCTCAGCGTGTAGTATGCAGACCTCGGGTGCAAAAACCAACCCTCAACAAGCTTGATTTGACTTTTGAGCCTGGGAACCTTTATAGACATCACAGTGAGCTTAGGAGTCGCATGCGGTTTTTCAGACTCCCCGTAGTCAGTAACCACGTTTCCAGACTCTGGGCTGCCAATACAGCTTTTGCCAGGGTTTTTGAAACACTACCACCTACTGTGACTCCTGCTTTGCCAAGCATTTCACCTTTTCGACGAGTAGTCTCACTGTGAGATTTGGACTCTCGTCTGGTTTTTTTTCCGTGCAGTTTGAAAGCCTCATGGGCAAAAATAGACCATGACCTCTCACAAGCTTTTTTTTTTTTTTTTTTGACTTTTGAGCCTGGGAGCCTTGCTAGACATCACGGTGAGCTGAGGAGTCTCATGCGGTTTTTCAGACTCCCCACAGTCAGTAACCACGTTTCCAGGCTGTAGAGCTGCCAATACAGCTTTTGTCAGCGTTTTTCCAATCCTGCCACTTACTGTGGCACTGGCCTACCATTACCAAGCATTTCACCTTTTCGCCGTTCAGGAGTCTTCACTGTGAGGTTTGACTCTCATGGCTCCCTGCAGTTTGCAGTCCACGTGTGCAAAAATGGACACTTGACCCCTCATCTTGTTTTTTTTTTTTTCTGCTGTTTGACATTTGAGTCTGGGAGCCTTGCTAGACGGCACGGTGAACTAGGAGTCTCAGCGTGTAGTATGCAGACCTCGGGTGCCAAAACCAATCCACAACAAGCTTGATTTGACTTTTGAGCCTGGGAACCTTTTTAGACATCACAGTGAGCTTAGGAGTCTCATGCGGTTTTTCAGACTCCCCGCAGTCAGTAACCACGTTTCCAGACTCTGGGCTGCCAATACAGCTTTTGCCAGGGTTTTTGAAACACTACCACCTAACTGTGACTCCTATATTGCCAAGCATTTCACCTTTGCGACGAGTAGTCTCACTGTGAGATTTGGACTCTCATCTGGTTTTTTTTCCCTGCAGGTTGCAGACCTCATGGGCAAAAATAGACCATGACCTCTCACAAGCTTTTTTTTTTTTTTTTTACTTTTGAGCCTGGGAGCCTTGCTTGACGTCATTGTGAGCTAGGGAGTCTCATGCGGTTTATGGCTCCGTGCAGTATGCAGGCCTCGGGTGCAAAAATCAACCCTCAAGAAGCTTGATTTGACTTTTGAGCCTGGGAACGTTTTTAGACATCACGGTGAGCTTAGGAGTCTCATGCGGTTTTTCAGACTCCCCGCAGTCAGTAACCACGTTTCCAGGCTCTAGAGCTGCAATACAGCTTTTGTCAGCGTCTTTCCAATCCTGCCACCTACTGTGGCACTGGCCTACCATTACCAAGCATTTCACCTTTTCGCCGTTCAGGAGTCTTCACTGTGAGGTTTGACTCCCATGGCTCTGCAGTTTGCAGTCCACGGGTGTAAAAATGGACACTTGACCCCTCATCTTCTTTTTTTTTTTTTCTGCTGTTTGACATTTGAGTCTGGGAGCCTTGCTAGACGGCACGGTGAGCTAGGAGCCTCAGCGTGTAGTATGCAGACCTCGGGTGCAAAAACCAACCCTCAACAAGCTTGATTTGACTTTTGAGCCTGGGAACCTTTTTAGACATCACAGTGAGCTTAGGAGTCTCATGCGGTTTTTCAGACTCCCCACAGTCAGTAACCACGTTTCCAGGCTCTAGAGCTGCCAAACAGCTTTTGTCAGCGTTTTTCCAATCCTGCCACTTACTGTGGCACTGGCCTACCATTACCAAGCATTTCACCTTTTCGCCGTTCAGGAGTCTTCACTGTGAGGTTTGACTCTCATGGCTCCCTGCAGTTTGCAGTCCACCTGTGCAAATATGGACACTTGAACCCTCATCTTGTTTTTTTTTTTTTTCTGCTGTTTGACATTTGAGTCTGGGAACCTTGCTAGACGGCACGGTGAGCTAGGAGTCTCAGCGTGTAGTATGCAGACCTCGGGTGCAAAAACCAACCCTCAACAAGCTTGATTTGATTTTTGAGCCTGGGAACCTTTTTAGACATCACAGTGAGCTTAGGAGTCTCATGCGGTTATTCAGACTCCCCGCAGTCAGTAACCACGTTTCCAGACTCTGGGCTGCCAATACAGCTTTTGCCAGGGTTTTTGAAACACTACCACCTAACTGTGACTCCTACATTGCCAAGCATTTCACCTTTTCGACGAGGAGTCTCACTGTGAGATTTGGACTCTCATCTGTTTTTTTTTCCCTGCAGGTCGCAGACCTATGGGCAAAAATAGACCATGACCTCTCACAAGCTTTTTTTTTTTTTTTTTTTACTTTTGAGCCTGGGAGCCTTGCTTGACGTCATTAAAAGCTAGGGCGTCTCATGCGGTTATGGCTCCGTGCAGTATGCAGGCCTCGGGTGCAAAAATCAACCCTCAAGAAGTTTGATTTGACTTTTGAGCCTGGGAACGTTTTAGACATCACGGTGAGCTTAGGAGTCTCATGCGGTTTTTCAGACTCCCCGCAGTCAGTAACCACGTTTCCAGGCTCTAGAGCTGCCAATACAGCTTTTCTCAGCGTCTTTCCAATCCTGCCACCTACTGTGGCACTGGCCTACCATTACCAAGCATTTCACCATTTCGCCGTTCAGGAGTCTTCACTGTGAGCTTTGACTCTCATGGCTCCCTGCAGTTTGCCGTCCACGGATGCAAAAATGGACATTTGACCCCTCATCTTGTTTTTTTTTTTTTTTTTCTTTTCTGCTGTTTGACATTTGAGCCTGGGAGCCTTGCTAGACGTCACTGTGAGCTAGGGAGTCTCATGTGGTTTATGGCTCCGTGCAGTATGCAGGCCTCGGGTGCAAAAATCAACCCTCAAGATGCTTGATTTGACTTTTGAGCCTGGGAACGTTTTTAGACATCACGGTGAGCTTAGGAGTCTATTGCGGTTTTTCAGACTCCCCGCAGTCAGTAACCACGTTTCCAGGCTCTAGAGCTGCCAATACAGCTTTTGTCAGCGTTTTTCCAATCCTGCCACTTACTGTGGCACTGGCCTACCATTACCAAGCATTTCACCTTTTCGCCGTTCAGGAGTCTTCACTGTGAGGTTTGACTCTCATGGCTCCCAGCAGTTTGCAGTCCACGGGTGTAAAAATGGACACTGACCCCCTCATCTTGTTTTTTTTTTTTTTCTGCTGTTTGACATTTGAGTCTGGGAGCCTTGCTAGACGGCACGGTGAGCTAGGAGTCTCAGCGTGTAGTATGCAGACCTCGGGTGCAAAAACCAACCCTCAACAAGCTTAATTTGACTTTTGAGCCTGGGAACCTTTATAGACATCACAGTGAGCTTAGGAGTCTCATGCGGTTTTTCAGACTCCCCGCAGTCAGTAACCACGTTTCCAGACTCTAGGGCGTCCAACACAGCTTTTGCCAGGGTTTTTGAAACACTACCACCTAACTGTGACTCCTACATTGCCAAGCATTTCACCTTTTCGACGAGTAGTCTCACTGTGAGATTTGGACTCTCATCTGGTTTTTTTTCCCTGCAGTTTGCAAAAATAGACCATGGGCAAAAATAGACCATGACCTCTCACAAGCTTTTTTTTTTTTTTTTTACTTTTGAGCCTGGGAGCCTTGCTTGACGTCATTGTGAGCTAGGGAGTCTCATGTGGTTTATGGCTCCGGGCAGTATGCAGGCCTCGTGTGCAAAAATCAACCCTCAAGAACCTTGATTTGCCTTTTGAGCCTGGGAACGTTTTTAGACATCACGGTGAGCTAGGAGTCTCATGCGGTTTTTCAGACTCCCCGCAGTCAGTAACCACGTTTCCTGGCTCTAGAGCTGCCAATACAGCTTTTGTCAGCGTTTTTCCAATCCTGCCACTTACTGTGGCACTGGCCTACCATTACCAAGCATTTCACCTTTTCGCCGTTCAGGAGTCTTCACTGTGAGGTTTGACTCTCATGGCTCCCAGCAGTTTGCAGTCCACGGGTGTAAAAATGGACACTGACCCCCTCATCTTGTTTTTTTTTTTTTTCTGCTGTTTGACATTTGAGTCTGGGAGCCTTGCTAGACGGCACGGTGAGCTAGGAGTCTCAGCGTGTAGTATGCAGACCTCGGGTGCAAAAACCAACCCTCAACAAGCGTAATTTGACTTTTGAGCCTGGGAACCTTTATAGACATCACAGTGAGCTTAGGAGTCTCATGCGGTTTTTCAGACTCCCCGCAGTCAGTAACCACGTTTCCAGACTCTAGGGCGTCCAACACAGCTTTTGCCAGGGTTTTTGAAACACTACCACCTAACTGTGACTCCTACATTGCCAAGCATTTCACCTTTTCGACGAGTAGTCTCACTGTGAGATTTGGACTCTCATCTGGTTTTTTTTCCCTGCAGTTTGCAAAAATAGACCATGGGCAAAAATAGACCATGACCTCTCACAAGCTTTTTTTTTTTTTTTTTACTTTTGAGCCTGGGAGCCTTGCTTGACGTCATTGTGAGCTAGGGAGTCTCATGTGGTTTATGGCTCCGGGCAGTATGCAGGCCTCGTGTGCAAAAATCAACCCTCAAGAACCTTGATTTGACTTTTGAGCCTGGGAACGTTTTTAGACATCACGGTGAGCTAGGAGTCTCATGCGGTTTTTCAGACTCCCCGCAGTCAGTAACCACGTTTCCAGGCTCTAGAGCTGTCAATACATCTTTTGTCAGCGTCGTTCCGATCCTGCCACCTACTGTGGCACTGGCCTACCAATACCAAGCTTTTCACCTTTTCGCCGTTCAGGAGTCTTCACTGTGAGGTTTGACTCTCATGGCTCCCTGCAGTTTGCAGTCCACGTGTGCAAAAATGGACACTTGACCCCTCATCTTGTTTTTTTTTTTTTCTGCTGTTTGACATTTGAGTCTGGGAGCCTTGCTAGACGGCACGGTGAGCTAGGAGTCTCAGCGTGTAGTATGCAGACCTCGGGTGCAAAAACCAATCCACAACAAGCTTGATTTGACTTTTGAGCCTGGGAACCTTTTTAGACATCACAGTGAGCTAAGGAGTCTCATGCGGTTTTTCAGACTCCCCGCAGTCAGTAACCACGTTTCCAGACTCTGGGCTGCCAATACAGCTTTTGCCAGGGTTCTTGAAACACTACCACCTAACTGTGACTCCTACATTGCCAAGCATTTCACCTTTTCGACGAGTAGTCTCACTGTGAGATTTGGACTCTCATCTGTTTTTTTTTCCCTGCAGGTTGCAGACCTCATGGGTAAAAATAGACCATGACCTCTCACAAGCTTTTTTTTTTTTTTTGACTTTTGAGCCTGGAAGCCTTGCTTGACGTCATTGTGAGCTAGGGAGTCTCATGCGGTTTATGGCTCCGTGCAGTATTCAGGCGTCGGGTGCAAAAATCAACCCTCAAGAAGCTTGATTTGACTTTTGAGCCTGGGAACGTTTTTAGACATCACGGTGAGCTTAAGAGTCTCATGCGGTTTTTCAGACTCCCCGCAGTCAGTAACCACGTTTCCAGGCTCTAGAGCTGCCAATACAGCTTTTGTCAGCGTCTTTCCAATCCTGCCACCTACTGTGGCACTGGCCTACCAATACCAAGCATTTCACCTTTTCGCCGTTCAGGAGTCTTCACTGTGAGGTTTGACTCTCATGGCTCCCTGCAGTTTGCAGTCCACGGGTGCAAAAATGGACACTGACCCCTCATCTTGTTTTTTTTTTTTCTGCTGTTTGACATTTGAGTCTGGGAGCCTTGCTAGACGGCACGGTGAGCTAGGAGTCTCAGCGTGTAGTATGCAGACCTCGGTTGCAAAAACCAACCCTCAACAAGCTTGATTTGACTTTTGAGCCTGGGAACCTTTATAGACATCACGAGCTTAGGAGTCGCATGCGGTTTTTCAGACTCCCCGTAGTCAGTAACCACGTTTCCAGACTCTGGGCTGCCAATACAGCTTTTGCCAGGGTTTTTGAAACACTACCACCTACTGTGACTCCTGCTTTGCCAAGCATTTCACCTTTTCGACGAGTAGTCTCACTGTGAGATTTGGACTCTCGTCTGGTTTTTTTTCCGTGCAGTTTGAAAGCCTCATGGGCAAAAATAGACCATGACCTCTCACAAGCTTTTTTTTTTTTTTTTTTGACTTTTGAGCCTGGGAGCCTTGCTAGACATCACGGTGAGCTGAGGAGTCTCATGCGGTTTTTCAGACTCCCCACAGTCAGTAACCACGTTTCCAGGCTGTAGAGCTGCCAATACAGCTTTTGTCAGCGTTTTTCCAATCCTGCCACTTACTGTGGCACTGGCCTACCATTACCAAGCATTTCACCTTTTCGCCGTTCAGGAGTCTTCACTGTGAGGTTTGACTCTCATGGCTCCCTGCAGTTTGCAGTCCACGTGTGCAAAAATGGACACTTGACCCCTCATCTTGTTTTTTTTTTTTTCTGCTGTTTGACATTTGAGTCTGGGAGCCTTGCTAGACGGCACGGTGAGCTAGGAGTCTCAGCGTGTAGTATGCAGACCTCGGGTGCAAAAACCAATCCACAACAAGCTTGATTTGACTTTTGAGCCTGGGAACCTTTTTAGACATCACAGTGAGCTTAGGAGTCTCATGCGGTTTTTCAGACTCCCCGCAGTCAGTAACCACGTTTCCAGACTCTGGGCTGCCAATACAGCTTTTGCCAGGGTTTTTGAAACACTACCACCTAACTGTGACTCCTATATTGCCAAGCATTTCACCTTTGCGACGAGTAGTCTCACTGTGAGATTTGGACTCTCATCTGGTTTTTTTTCCCTGCAGGTTGCAGACCTCATGGGCAAAAATAGACCATGACCTCTCACAAGCTTTTTTTTTTTTTTTTTACTTTTGAGCCTGGGAGCCTTGCTTGACGTCATTGTGAGCTAGGGAGTCTCATGCGGTTTATGGCTCCGTGCAGTATGCAGGCCTCGGGTGCAAAAATCAACCCTCAAGAAGCTTGATTTGACTTTTGAGCCTGGGAACGTTTTTAGACATCACGGTGAGCTTAGGAGTCTCATGCGGTTTTTCAGACTCCCCGCAGTCAGTAACCACGTTTCCAGGCTCTGGAGCTGCCAATACAGCTTTTGTCAGCGTCTTTCCAATCCTGCCACCTACTGTGGCACTGGCCTACCATTACCAAGCATTTCACCTTTTCGCCGTTCAGGAGTCTTCACTGTGAGGTTTGACTCTCATGGCTCCCTGCAGTTTGCAGTCCACGGGTGCAAAAATGGACACTGACCCCTCATTTTTTTTTTTTTTTTTCTGCTGTTTTACATTTGAGTCTGGGAGCCTTGCTAGACGGCACGGTGAACTAGGAGTCTCAGCGTGTAGTATGCAGACCTCGGGTGCAAAACCAACCCTCAACAAGCTTGATTTGACTTTTGAGCCTGGGAACCTTTATAGACATCACAGTGAGCTTAGGAGTCGCATGCGGTTTTTCAGACTCCCCGTAGTCAGTAACCACGTTTCCAGACTCTGGGCTGCCAATACAGCTTTTGCCAGGGTTTTTGAAACACTACCACCTACTGTGACTCCTGCTTTGCCAAGCATTTCACCTTTTCGACGAGTAGTCTCACTGTGAGATTTGGACTCTCGTCTGGTTTTTTTTCCGTGCAGTTTGAAAGCCTCATGGGCAAAAATAGACCATGACCTCTCACAAGCTTTTTTTTTTTTTTTTTTGACTTTTGAGCCTGGGAGCCTTGCTAGACATCACGGTGAGCTGAGGAGTCTCATGCGGTTTTTCAGACTCCCCACAGTCAGTAACCACGTTTCCAGGCTGTAGAGCTGCCAATACAGCTTTTGTCAGCGTTTTTCCAATCCTGCCACCTACTGTGGCACTGGCCTACCATTACCAAGCATTTCACCTTTTCGCCGTTCAGGAGTCTTCACTGTGAGGTTTGACTCTCATGGCTCCCTGCAGTTTGCAGTCCACGGGTGCAAAAATGGACACTGACCCCTCATTTTTTTTTTTTTTTTTTCTGCTGTTTTACATTTGAGTCTGGGAGCCTTGCTAGACGGCACGGTGAGCTAGGAGTCTCAGCGTGTAGTATGCAGACCTCGGGTGCAAAAACCAATCCAGAACAAGCTTGATTTGACTTTTGAGCCTGGGAACCTTTTTAGACATCACAGTGAGCTTAGGAGTCTCATGCGGTTTTTCAGACTCCCCGCAGTCAGTAACCACGTTTCCAGACTCTGGGCTGCCAATACAGCTTTTGCCAGGGTTTTTGAAACACTACCACCTAACTGTGACTCCTACATTGCCAAGCATTTCACCTTTTCGACGAGTAGTCTCACTGTGAGATTTGGACTCTCATCTGTTTTTTTTTCCCTGCAGGTTGCAGACCTCATGGGTAAAAATAGACCATGACCTCTCACAAGCTTTTTTTTTTTTTTGACTTTTGAGCCTGGAAGCCTTGCTTGACGTCATTGTGAGCTAGGGAGTCTCATGCGGTTTATGGCTCCGTGCAGTATTCAGGCCTCGGGTGCAAAAATCAACCCTCAAGAAGCTTGATTTGACTTTTGAGCCTGGGAACGTTTTTAGACATCACGGTGAGCTTAAGAGTCTCATGCGGTTTTTCAGACTCCCCGCAGTCAGTAACCATGTTTCCAGGCTCTAGAGCTGCCAATACAGCTTTTGTCAGCGTCTTTCCAATCCTGCCACCTACTGTGGCACTGGCCTACCAATACCAAGCATTTCACCTTTTCGCCGTTCAGGAGTCTTCACTGTGAGGTTTGACTCTCATGGCTCCCTGCAGTTTGCAGTCCACGGGTGCAAAAATGGACACTGACCCCTCATCTTGTTTTTTTTTTTTTCTGCTGTTTGACATTTGAGTCTGGGAGCCTTGCTAGACGGCACGGTGAGCTAGGAGTCTCAGCGTGTAGTATGCAGACCTCGGTTGCAAAAACCAACACTCAACAAGCTTGATTTGACTTTTGAGCCTGGGAACCTTTATAGACATCACAGTGAGCTTAGGAGTCGCATGCGGTTTTTCAGACTCCCCGTAGTCAGTAACCACGTTTCCAGACTCTGGGCTGCCAATACAGCTTTTGCCAGGGTTTTTGAAACACTACCACCTACTGTGACTCCTGCTTTGCCAAGCATTTCACCTTTTCGACGAGTAGTCTCACTGTGAGATTTGGACTCTCGTCTGGTTTTTTTTCCGTGCAGTTTGAAAGCCTCATGGGCAAA
Source organism: Triturus cristatus (assembly GCF_964204655.1). NCBI lineage: Eukaryota > Metazoa > Chordata > Amphibia > Caudata > Salamandridae > Triturus > Triturus cristatus. Next base: position 1,097,497,096 of record NC_140589.1, on the reverse strand, counting down.
AATAGACCATGACCTCTCACAAGCTTTTTTTTTTTTTTTTTTGACTTTTGAGCCTGGGAGCCTTGCTAGACATCACGGTGAGCTGAGGAGTCTCATGCGGTTTTTCAGACTCCCCACAGTCAGTAACCACGTTTCCAGGCTGTAGAGCTGCCAATACAGCTTTTGTCAGCGTTTTTCCAATCCTGCCACTTACTGTGGCACTGGCCTACCATTACCAAGCATTTCACCTTTTCGCCGTTCAGGAGTCTTCACTGTGAGGTTTGACTCTCATGGCTCCCTGCAGTTTGCAGTCCACGTGTGCAAAAATGGACACTTGACCCCTCATCTTGTTTTTTTTTTTTCTGCTGTTTGACATTTGAGTCTGGGAGCCTTGCTAGACGGCACGGTGAGCTAGGAGTCTCAGCGTGTAGTATGCAGACCTCGGGTGCAAAAACCAATCCAGAACAAGCTTGATTTGACTTTTGAGCCTGGGAACCTTTTTAGACATCACAGTGAGCTTAGGAGTCTCATGCGGTTTTTCAGACTCCCCGCAGTCAGTAACCACGTTTCCAGACTCTGGGCTGCCAATACAGCTTTTGCCAGGGTTTTTGAAACACTACCACCTAACTGTGACTCCTACATTGCCAAGCATTTCACCTTTTCGACGAGTAGTCTCACTGTGAGATTTGGACTCTCATCTGTTTTTTTTTCCCTGCAGGTTGCAGACCTCATGGGTAAAAATAGACCATGACCTCTCACAAGCTTTTTTTTTTTTTTGACTTTTGAGCCTGGAAGCCTTGCTTGACGTCATTGTGAGCTAGGGAGTCTCATGCGGTTTATGGCTCCGTGCAGTATTCAGGCCTCGGGTGCAAAAATCAACCCTCAAGAAGCTTGATTTGACTTTTGAGCCTGGGAACGTTTTTAGACATCACGGTGAGCTTAAGAGTCTCATGCGGTTTTTCAGACTCCCCGCAGTCAGTAACCATGTTTCCAGGCTCTAGAGCTGCCAATACAGCTTTTGTCAGCGTCTTTCCAATCCTGCCACCTACTGTGGCACTGGCCTACCAATACCAAGCATTTCACCTTTTCGCCGTTCAGGAGTCTTCACTGTGAGGTTTGACTCTCATGGCTCCCTGCAGTTTGCAGTCCACGTGTGCAAAAATGGACACTTGACCCCTCATCTTGTTTTTTTTTTTTTCTGCTGTTTGACATTTGAGTCTGGGAGCCTTGCTAGACGGCACGGTGAGCTAGGAGTCTCAGCGTGTAGTATGCAGACCTCGGGTGCAAAAACCAATCCACAACAAGCTTGATTTGACTTTTGAGCCTGGGAACCTTTTTAGACATCACAGTGAGCTTAGGAGTCTCATGCGGTTTTTCAGACTCCCCGCAGTCAGTAACCACGTTTCCAGACTCTGGGCTGCCAATACAGCTTTTGCCAGGGTTTTTGAAACACTACCACCTAACTGTGACTCCTATATTGCCAAGCATTTCACCTTTGCGACGAGTAGTCTCACTGTGAGATTTGGACTCTCATCTGGTTTTTTTTCCCTGCAGGTTGCAGACCTCATGGGCAAAAATAGACCATGACCTCTCACAAGCTTTCTTTTTTTTTTTTACTTTTGAGCCTGGGAGCCTTGCTTGACGTCATTGTGAGCTAGGGAGTCTCATGCGGTTTATGGCTCCGTGCAGTATGCAGGCCTCGGGTGCAAAAATCAACCCTCAAGAAGCTTGATTTGACTTTTGAGCCTGGGAACGTTTTTAGACATCACGGTGAGCTTAGGAGTCTCATGCGGTTTTTCAGACTCCCCGCAGTCAGTAACCACGTTTCCAGGCTCTGGAGCTGCCAATACAGCTTTTGTCAGCGTCTTTCCAATCCTGCCAACTACTGTGGCACTGGCCTACCATTACCAAGCATTTCACCTTTTCGCCGTTCAGGAGTCTTCACTGTGAGGTTTGACTCTCATGGCTCCCTGCAGTTTGCAGTCCACGGGTGCAAAAATGGACACTGACCCCTCATTTTTTGTTTTTTTTTTTCTGCTGTTTTACATTTGAGTCTGGGAGCCTTGCTAGACGGCACGGTGAGCTAGGAGTCTCAGCGTGTAGTATGCAGACCTCGGGTGCAAAAACCAACCCTCAACAAGCTTGATTTGACTTTTGAGCCTGGGAACCTTTATAGACATCACAGTGAGCTTAGGAGTCGCATGCGGTTTTTCAGACTCCCCGTAGTCAGTAACCACGTTTCCAGACTCTGGGCTGCCAATACAGCTTTTGCCAGGGTTTTTGAAACACTACCACCTACTGTGACTCCTGCTTTGCCAAGCATTTCACCTTTTCGACGAGTAGTCTCACTGTGAGATTTGGACTCTCGTCTGGTTTTTTTTCCGTGCAGTTTGAAAGCCTCATGGGCAAAAATAGACCATGACCTCTCACAAGCTTTTTTTTTTTTTTTTTTGACTTTTGAGCCTGGGAGCCTTGCTAGACATCACGGTGAGCTGAGGAGTCTCATGCGGTTTTTCAGACTCCCCACAGTCAGTAACCACGTTTCCAGGCTGTAGAGCTGCCAATACAGCTTTTGTCAGCGTTTTTCCAATCCTGCCACCTACTGTGGCACTGGCCTACCATTACCAAGCATTTCACCTTTTCGCCGTTCAGGAGTCTTCACTGTGAGGTTTGACTCTCATGGCTCCCTGCAGTTTGCAGTCCACGGGTGCAAAAATGGACACTGACCCCTCATTTTTTTTTCTTTTTTTTCTGCTGTTTTACATTTGAGTCTGGGAGCCTTGCTAGACGGCACGGTGAGCTAGGAGTCTCAGCGTGTAGTATGCAGACCTCGGGTGCAAAAACCAATCCAGAACAAGCTTGATTTGACTTTTGAGCCTGGGAACCTTTTTAGACATCACAGTGAGCTTAGGAGTCTCATGCGGTTTTTCAGACTCCCCGCAGTCAGTAACCACGTTTCCAGACTCTGGGCTGCCAATACAGCTTTTGCCAGGGTTTTTGAAACACTACCACCTACTGTGACTCCTACTTGGCCAAGCATTTCACCTTTTCGACGAGTAGTCTCACTGTGAGATTTGGACAAGCTTTTTTTTTTTTTTTTACTTTTGAGCCTGGGAGCCTTGTTAGACATCACGGTGAGCTGAGGAGTCTCATGCGGTTTTTCAGACTCCCCACAGTCAGTAACCACGTTTCCAGGCTCTAGAGCTGCCAATACAGCTTTTGTCAGGGTTTTTCCAATCCTGCCACTTACTGTGGCACTGGCCTACCATTACCAAGCATTTCACCTTTTCGCCGTTCAGGAGTCTTCACTGTGAGGTTTGACTCTCATCCCTGCAGTTTGCAGTCCACGTGTGCAAAAATGGACACTTGACCCCTCATCTTGTTTTTTTTTTTTCTACTGGTTAAGGTCTTAACTCTTACTCGGGCCTAATGTTTCAGGTCTTAACACTTACTCTGGCCTACTGGTTAAGGTCTTAACTCTTACTCTTGCCTAATAGCTAAGGTCTTAGACTCATACTCTGGCCTAATAGCTAAGGTCTTAGACTCATACTCTGGCCTAATAGCTAAGGTCTTAGACTCGTACTCTGGCCTAATGGTTAAGGTCTTAACTCTTACTCTGGCCTACTGACTAAGGTCTTAACTCTTACTCTGGCCTAATAGCTAAGGTCTTAACTCTTACTCTGGCCTAATAGCTAAGGTCTTAACTCTTACTCTGGCCGAATAGCTAAGGTCTTCGATTCGTACTCTGGCCTAATGGTTCAGGTCTTAACTCTTACTCTGGCCTAATAGCTAAGGTCTTAACTCTTACTCTGGCCTAATAGCTAAGGTCTTAGACTCGTACTCTGGCCAAATGGTTAAGGTCTTAACTCTTACTCTGGCCTACTGGTTAAGGTCTTAACTCTTACTCTGGCCTAATAGCTAAGGTCTTAAATCTTACTCTGGCCTAATAGCTAAGGTCTTAGACTCGTACTCTGACCTAATGGTTAAGGTCTTATCTCTTACTCTGGCCTAATAGCTAAGGTCTTAGACTCGTACAGGTTAAGGTCTTAACTCTTACTCTGGCCTACTGGTTAAGGTCTTAACTCTTACTCTGGCCTAATAGCTAAGGTCTTAGACTCGTACTCTGGCCTAATGGTTAAGGTCTTAACTCTTACTCTGGGCTACTGGTTAAGGTCTTAACTCTTACTCTGGCCTAATAGCTAAGGTCTTATACTCGTACTCTGGCCTAATGGTTAAGGTCTTAACTCTTACTCTGGCCTACTGGCTAAGGTCTTAATAGCTAAGGTCTTAACTCTTACTCTGGCCTAATAGCTAAGGTCTTAACTCTTACTGTGACCGAATAGCTATGGTCTTAGATTCGTACTCTGGCCTAATGGTTAAGGTCATAACTCTTACTTTGGCCTAATAGCTAAGGTCTTAACTCTTACTCTGGCCTAATAGCTAAGGTCTTAGACTCGTACTCTGGCCTAATGGTTAAGGTCTTAGATCTTACTGTGGCCTAATAGCTAAGGTCTTAACTCTTACTCTGGCCTAATAACTAAAGTCTTAGACTCATACTCTGGCCTAATAGCTAAGGTCTTAACTCTTACTGTGGCCTATTAGCTAAGGTCTTAACTCTTAGTCTGGCCTAATAGCTAAGGTCTTAGACTTGTACTCTGGCCAAATGGTTAAGGTCTTAACTCTTACTCTGGCATAATAGCTAAGGTCTTAGACTCGTACTCTGGCCTAATTGTTAAGATATTAACTCTTACTCTGGCCTACTGGTTAAGGTCTTAACTCTTACTCTGGCCTAATAGCTAAGGTCGTAACTCTTACTCTGGCCTAATAGCAAAGGTCTTAGACTCGTAATCTGGCCTAATGGTTAAGGTCTTAACTCTTACTCTGGCCTAATAGCTAAGGTCCTAACTCTTACTCTGGCCTAATAGCTAAGGTCTTAGACTCGTACTATGGCCTACAGGTTAAGGTCTTAACTCTTACTCTGGCCTACTGGTTAAGGTCTTAACTCTTACTCTGGCCTAATAGCTAAGGTCCTAGACTCCTACTCTGGCCTACTGGTTAAGGTCTTAACTTTTACTCTGGCCTAATAGCTAAGGTCATAACTCTTACTCTGGCCTAATAGCTAGGTCTTCGACTCGTACTCTGGCCTAATGGTTAAACTCTTAACTCTTACTCTGGCCTACTGGTTAAGGTCTTAACTCTTACTCTGGCCTAATAGCTAAGGTCTTAGACTCGTACTCTGGCCAACTGGTTAAGGTCTTTACTCTTACTCTGGCCTAATAGCTAAGGTCTTAACTCTTACTCTGGTCTAAGAGCTAAGGTCGTAACTTTTACTCTGGCCGAATAGCTAAGGTCTTAGACTCGTTCTCTTTCCTAATGGTTAAGGTGTTAACTCTTACTCTGGCCTAATAGCTAAGGTCTTAACTCTTACTCTGGCCTAATAGCTAAGGTCTTAGACTCGTACTACGGCCTAATGGTTAAGGTCTTAACTCTTACTCTGGCCTACTGGTTAAGGTCTTAACTCTTACTTTGGCCTAATAGCTAAGGTCTTAGACTCATACTCTGGCCTAATAGCTAAGGTCTTAGACTCATACTCTGGCCTAATAGCTAAGGTCTTAGACTCGTAATCTGGCCAAATGGTTAAGGTCTTAACTCTTACTCTGGCCTAATAGCTAAGGTCTTAACTCTTACTCTGGCCTAATAGCTAAGGTCTTAGACTCATACTGTGGCCTACTGGGTAAGGTCTTAACTCTTACTGTGGCCTACTGGTTATGGTCTTAACACTTACTCTGGCCTAATAGCTAAGGTCTTAAAATCGTACTCTGGCCTAATGGTTAAGGTCTTAATTGTTACTCTGGCCTAATAGCTAAGGTCTTAGACTCGTACTATGGCCTACAGGTTAAGGTCTTAACTCTTACACTGGCCTACTGGTTAAGGTCTTAACTCTGACTCTGGCCTAATAGCTAAGGTCTTAACTCTTACTCTGGCCTAATAGCTAAGGTCTTAGACTCGTACTCTGGCCTAATGGTTAAGGTCTTAACTCTTACTCTGGCCTATTGGATAAGGTCTTAACTCTTTCTCTGGCCTAATAGCTAAGGTCTTAACTCTTACTCTGGCCTAATAGCTAACGTCTTAGACTTGTACTCTGGCCTAATAGCTAAGGTCTTAGACTTGTACTCTGGCCTAATGTTTAAGGTCTTAACTCTTACTCTGGCCTACTGGTTAAGGTCTTAACTCTTCCTCTGGCCTAATAGCTAAGGTCTTAACTCTTACTCTGGCCTAATATCTAAGGTCTTAGACTCGTACTATGGCCTACAGGTTAAGGTCTTAACTCTTACTCTGGCCTACTGGTTAAGGTCTTAACTCTTACTCTGGCCTAATAGCTAAGGTCTTAACTCTTACTCTGGCCTAATAGCTAAGGTCTTAACTCTTACTCTGGCCGAATAGCTAAGGTCTTAGATTCGTACTCTGGCCTAATGGTTCAGGTCTTAACTTTTACTCTGGCCTAATAGCTAAGGTCTTAACTCTTACTCTGGCCTAATAGCTAAGGTCTTAGACTCGTACTCTGGCCAAATGGTTAAGGTCTTAACTCTTACTCTGGCCTACTGGTTAAGGTCTTAACTCTTACTCTGGCCTAATAGCTAAGGTCTTAAATCTTACTCTGGCCTAATAGCTAAGGTCTTAGACTCGTACTCTGACCTAATGGTTAAGGTCTTATCTCTTACTCTGGCCTAATAGCTAAGGTCTTAGACTCGTACTATGGCCTACAGGTTAAGGTCTTAACTCTTACTCTGGCCTACTGGTTAAGGTCTTAACTCTTACTCTGGCCTAATAGCTAAGGTCTTAGACTCATACTCTGGCCTAATGGTTAAGGTCTTAACTCTTACTCTGGGCTACTGGTTAAGGTCTTAACTCTTACTCTGGCCTAATAGCTAAGGTCTTATACTCGTACTCTGGCCTAATGGTTAAGGTCTTAACTCTTACTCTGGCCTACTGGCTAAGGTCTTAATAGCTAAGGTCTTAACTCTTACTCTGGCCTAATAGCTAAGGTCTTAACTCTTACTCTGACCGAATAGCTATGGTCTTAGATTCGTACTCTGGCCTAATGGTTAAGGTCATAACTCTTACTCTGGCCTAATAGCTAAGGTCTTAACTCTTACTCTGGCCTAATAGCTAAGGTCTTAGACTCGTACTCTGGCCTAATGGTTAAGGTCTTAGATCTTACTGTGGCCTAATAGCTAAGGTCTTAACTCTTACTCTGGCCTAATAACTAAGGTCTTAGACTCATACTCTGGCCTAATAGCTAAGGTCTTAACTCTTACTGTGGCCTATTAGCTAAGGTCTTAACTCTTAGTCTGGCCTAATAGCTAAGGTCTTAGACTTGTACTCTGGCCAAATGGTTAAGGTCTTAACTCTTACTCTGGCATAATAGCTAAGGTCTTAGACTCGTACTCTGGCCTAATGGTTAAGATCTTAACTCTTACTCTGGCCTACTGGTTAAGGTCTTAACTCTTACTCTGGCCTAATAGCTAAGGTCGTAACTCTTACTCTGGCCTAATAGCAAAGGTCTTAGACTCGTAATCTGGCCTAATGGTTAAGGTCTTAACTCTTACTCTGGCCTAATAGCTAAGGTCTTAACTCTTACTCTGGCCTAATAGCTAAGGTCTTAGACTCGTACTATGGCCTACAGGTTAAGGTCTTAACTCTTACTCTGGCCTACTGGTTAAGGTCTTAACTCTTACTCTGGCCTAATAGCTAAGGTCCTAGACTCCTACTCTGGCCTACTGGTTAAGGTCTTAACTTTTACTCTGGCCTAATAGCTAAGGTCATAACTCTTACTCTGGCCTAATAGCTAGGTCTTCGACTCGTACTCTGGCCTAATGGTTAAGCTCTTAACTCTTACTCTGGCCTACTGGTTAAGGTCTTAACTCTTACTCTGGCCTAATAGCTAAGGTCTTAGACTCGTACTCTGGCCAACTGGTTAAGGTCTTTACTCTTACTCTGGCCTAATAGCTAAGGTCTTAACTCTTACTCTGGTCTAAGAGCTAAGGTCGTAACTTTTACTCTGGCCGAATAGCTAAGGTCTTAGACTCGTTCTCTTTCCTAATGGTTAAGGTGTTAACTCTTACTCTGGCCTAATAGCTAAGGTCTTAACTCTTACTCTGGCCTAATAGCTAAGGTCTTAGACTCGTACTACGGCCTAATGGTTAAGGTCTTAACTCTTACTCTGGCCTACTGGTTAAGGTCTTAACTCTTACTTTGGCCTAATAGCTAAGGTCTTAGACTCATACTCTGGCCTAATAGCTAAGGTCTTAGACTCATACTCTGGCCTAATAGCTAAGGTCTTAGACTCGTAATCTGGCCAAATGGTTAAGGTCTTAACTCTTACTCTGGCATAGCTAAGGTCTTAACTCTTACTCTGGCCTAATAGCTAAGGTCTTAGACTCATACTCTGGCCTACTGGGTAAGGTCTTAACTCTTACTGTGGCCTACTGGTTATGGTCTTAACACTTACTCTGGCCTAATAGCTAAGGTCTTAGACTCGTACTCTGGCCTAATGGTTAAGGTCTTAATTGTTACTCTGGCCTAATAGCTAAGGTCTTAGACTCGTACTATGGCCTACAGGTTAAGGTCTTAACTCTTACACTGGCCTACTGGTTAAGGTCTTAACTCTGACTCTGGCCTAATAGCTAAGGTCTTAACTCTTACTCTGGCCTAATAGCTAAGGTCTTAGACTCGTACTCTTGCCTAATGGTTAAGGTCTTAACTCTTACTCTGGCCTATTGGATAAGGTCTTAACTCTTTCTCTGGCCTAATAGCTAAGGTCTTAACTCTTACTCTGGCCTAATAGCTAACGTCTTAGACTTGTACTCTGGCCTAATAGCTAAGGTCTTAGACTTGTACTCTGGCCTAATGTTTAAGGTCTTAACTCTTACTCTGGCCTACTGGTTAAGGTCTTAACTCTTCCTCTGGCCTAATAGCTAAGGTCTTAACTCTTACTCTGGCCTAATATCTAAGGTCTTAGACTCGTACTATGGCCTACAGGTTAAGGTCTTAACTCTTACTCTGGCCTACTGGTTAAGGTCTTAACTCTTACTCTGGCCTAATAGCTAAGGTCCTAGACTCGTACTCTGGCCTACTGGTTAAGGTCTTAACTTTTATTCTGGCCTAATAGCTAAGGTCATAACTCTTACTCTGGCCTAATAGCTAAGGTCTTAGACTCGTACTCTGGCCTAATGGTTAAGGTCTTAACTCTTACTCTGGCCTACTGGTTATGGTCTTAACTCTTACTCTGGCCTAATAGCTAAGGTCTTAGACTCGTACTCTGGCCTACTGGTTAAGGTCTTAACTCTTACTCTGGCCTAATAGCTAAGGTCTTAACTCTTACTCTGGCCTAATAGCTAAGGTCTTAGACTCATACTCTGGCCTACTGGGTAAGGTCTTAACTCTTACTCTGGCCTACTGGTTATGATCTTAACGCTTACTCTGGCCTAATAGCTAAGGTCTTAGACTCGTACTCTGGCCTAATGGTTAAGGTCTTAATTGTTACTCTGGCCTAATAGCTAAGGTCTTAGACTCGTACTATGGCCTACAGGTTAAGGTCTTAACTCTTATACTGGCCTACTGGTTAAGGTCTTAACTCTTACTATGGTCTACCGGTTAAGGTCTTAACTCTTACTCTGGCCTACTGGTTAAGGTCTTAACTCTTACTCTGGCCTAATAGCTAAGGTCTTAGACTCGTACTCTGGCCTAATGGTTAAGGTCTTAACTCTTACTCTGGCCTAATAGCTAAGGTCTTAGACTCGTACTCTGTCCTAATGGTTAAGGTCTTAACTCTTACACTGGCCTACTGGTTAAGGTCTTAACTCTGACTCTGGCCTAATAGCTAAGGTCTTAACTCTTACTCTGGCCTAATAGCTAAGGTCTTAGACTCGTACTCTGGCCTAATGGTTAACGTCTTAACTCTTACTCTGACCTATTGGTTAAGGTCTTAACTCTTTCTCTGGCCTTAATAACTAAGGTCTTAACTCTTACTCTAGCCTAATAGCTAAGGTCTTAACTCTTACTCTGGCCTAATAGCTAAGGTCTTAACTCTTACTCTGGTCTAATAGCTAAGGTCTTAGACTCGTACTCTGGCCTAATGGTTACGGTCTTAACTCTTACTCTGGCCTATTGGTTAAGGTCTTAACTCCTTCTCTGGCCTAATAGCTAAGGTCTTAACTCTTACTCTGGCCTAATAGCTAAGGTCTTAGACTCGTACTCTGGCCTAATAGCTAAGGTCTTAGACTTGTACTCTGGCCTAATGTTTAACGTCTTAACTCTTACTCTGGCCTACTGGTTAAGGTCTTAACGCTTGCTCTGGCCTAATAGCTAAGGTCTTAACTCTTACTCTGGCCTAATAGCTAAGGTCTTAGACTCGTACTATGGCCTACAGGTTAAGGTCTTAACTCTTACTCTGGCCTACTGGTTAAGGTCTTAACTCTTACTCTGGCCTAATAGCTAAGGTCCTAGACTCGTACTCTGGCCTACTGGTTAAGGTCTTAACTTTTATTCTGGCCTAATAGCTAAGGTCATAACTCTTACTCTGACCTAATAGCTAAGGTCTTAGACTCGTACTCTGGCCTAATAGTTAAGGTCTTAACTCTTACTCTGGCCTACTGGTTATGGTCTTAACTCTTACTCTGGCCTAATAGCTAAGGTCTTAGACTCGTACTCTGGCCTACTGGTTAAGGTCTTAACTCTTACTCTGGCCTAATAGCTAAGGTCTTAACTCTTACTCTGGCCTAAGAGCTAAGGTCGTAACTCTTACTCTGGCCGAATAGCTAAGGTCTTAGACTCGTTCTCTTTCCTAATGGTTAAGGTGTTAACTCTTACTCTGGCCTAATAGCTAAGGTCTTAACTCTTACTCTGGCCTAATAGCTAAGGTTTTAGACTCGTACTCTGGCCTAATGGTTATGGTCTTAACTCTTACTCTGGCCTAATAGCTAAGGTCTTAGACTCCTACTATGGCCTAATGGTTAAGGTCTTAACACTTACTCTGGCCTACTGGTTAAGGTCTTAACTCTTACTCTGGCCTAATAGCTAAGGTCTTAGACGCATACTCTGGCCTAATAGCTAAGGTCTTAGACTCATACTCTGGCCTAATAGCTAAGGTCTTAGACTCATACTCTGGCCTAATGGTTAAGGTCTTAACTCTTACTCTGGCCTACTGACTAAGGTCTTAACTCTTACTCTGGCCTAATAGCTAAGGTCTTAACTCTTACTCTGGCCTAATAGCTAAGGTCTTAACTCTTACTCTGGCCGAATAGCTAAGGTCTTAGATTCGTACTCTGGCCTAATGGTTCAGGTCTTAACTCTTACTCTGGCCTAATAGCTAAGGTCTTAACTCTTACTCTGGCCTAATAGCTAAGGTCTTAGACTCGTACTCTGGCCTAATGGTTAAGGTCTTAACTCTTACTCTGGCCTAATAGCTAAGGTCTTAGACTCATACTCTGGCCTAATAGCTAAGGTCTTAGACTCATACTCTGGCCTAATAGCTAAGGTCTTAGACTGGTACTCTGGCCTACTGGTTAAGTTCTTAACTCTTACTCTGACCAAATAGCTAAGGTCTTAACTCTTACTCTGGCCTAATAACTAAGGTCTTAGACTCGTACTCTGGCCTAATAGCTAAGGTCTTAGACTCGTACTCTGGCCTAATGGTTAAGGTCTTAACTCTTACTCTGGCGTAATAGCTAAGGTCTTAGACTCATACTCTGGCCTAATAGCTAAGGTCTTAACTCTTACTCTGGCCTAATAGCTAAGGTCTTAACTCTTACTCTGGCCTAATAGCTAAGGTCTTAGACTCGTACTCTGGCCTAATAGCTAAGGTCTTAACTCTTACTCTGGCCTACTGGTTAAGGTCTTAACTCATACTCTGGCCTAATAGCTAATGTCTTAGACTCATACTCTGGCCTAATAGCTAAGGTCTTAGACTCGTACTCTGGCCTACAGTTTAAGGTCTTAAGTCTTACTCCGGCCTACTGGTTAAGTTCTTAACTCTTACTCTGGAATAATAGCTAAGGTCTTAGACTCATACTCTGGCCTAATAGCTAAGGTCTTAACTCTTACTCTGGCCTAATAGCTAAGGTCTTACTCTTACTCTGGCCTAATAGCTAAGGTCTTAGACTCGTACTATGGCCTAATAGCTAAGGTCTTAACTCTTACTCTGGCCTACTGGTTAAGGTCTTAACTCTTACTCTGGCCTAATAGCTATGGTCTTAGACTCGTACTCTGGCCTAATAGCTAAGGTGTTAGACTCGTACTCTGGACTACAGTTTAAGGTCTTAACTCTTACTCCGGCCTACTGGTTAAGTTCTTAACTCTTACTCTGGCCTAATAACTAAGGTCTTAGACTCATACTCTGGCCTACTGGTTAAGGTCTTAACTCTTACTCTGGCCTAATAGCTAAGGTCTTAGACTCGTACTCTGGCCAAATGGTTAAGGTCTTAACTCTTACTCTGGCCTACTGGTTAAGGTCTTAACTCTTACTCTGGCCTAATAGCTAAGGTCTTAAATCTTACTCTGGCCTAATAGCTAAGGTCTTAGACTCGTACTCTGACCTAATGGTTAAGGTCTTATCTCTTACTCTGGCCTAATAGCTAAGGTCTTAGACTCGTACTATGGCCTACAGGTTAAGGTCTTAACTCTTACTCTGGCCTACTGGTTAAGGTCTTAACTCTTACTCTGGCCTAATAGCTAAGGTCTTAGACTCGTACTCTGGCCTAATGGTTAAGGTCTTAACTCTTACTCTGGGCTACTGGTTAAGGTCTTAACTCTTACTCTGGCCTAATAGCTAAGGTCTTATACTCGTACTCTGGCCTAATGGTTAAGGTCTTAACTCTTACTCTGGCCTACTGGCTAAGGTCTTAATAGCTAAGGTCTTAACTCTTACTCTGGCCTAATAGCTAAGGTCTTAACTCTTACTCTGACCGAATAGCTATGGTCTTAGATTCGTACTCTGGCCTAATGGTTAAGGTCATAACTCTTACTCTGGCCTAATAGCTAAGGTCTTAACTCTTACTCTGGCCTAATAGCTAAGGTCTTAGACTCGTACTCTGGCCTAATGGTTAAGGTCTTAGATCTTACTGTGGCCTAATAGCTAAGGTCTTAACTCTTACTCTGGCCTAATAACTAAGGTCTTAGACTCATACTCTGGCCTAATAGCTAAGGTCTTAACTCTTACTGTGGCCTATTAGCTAAGGTCTTAACTCTTAGTCTGGCCTAATAGCTAAGGTCTTAGACTTGTACTCTGGCCAAATGGTTAAGGTCTTAACTCTTACTCTGGCATAATAGCTAAGGTCTTAGACTCGTACTCTGGCCTAATGGTTAAGATCTTAACTCTTACTCTGGCCTACTGGTTAAGGTCTTAACTCTTACTCTGGCCTACTAGCTAAGGTCGTAACTCTTACTCTGGCCTAATAGCAAAGGTCTTAGACTCGTAATCTGGCCTAATGGTTAAGGTCTTAACTCTTACTCTGGCCTAATAGCTAAGGTCTTAACTCTTACTCTGGCCTAATAGCTAAGGTCTTAGACTCGTACTATGGCCTACAGGTTAAGGTCTTAACTCTTACTCTGGCCTACTGGTTAAGGTCTTAACTCTTACTCTGGACTAATAGCTAAGGTCCTAGACTCCTACTCTGGCCTACTAGTTAAGGTCTTAACTTTTACTCTGGCCTAATAGCTAAGGTCATAACTCTTACTCTGGCCTAATAGCTAGGTCTTCGACTCGTACTCTGGCCTAATGGTTAAGCTCTTAACTCTTACTCTGGCCTACTGGTTAAGGTCTTAACTCTTACTCTGGCCTAATAGCTAAGGTCTTAGACTCGTACTCTGGCCTACTGGTTAAGGTCTTTACTCTTACTCTGGCCTAATAGCTAAGGTCTTAACTCTTACTCTGATCTAAGAGCTAAGGTCGTAACTCTTACTCTGGCCGAATAGCTAAGGTCTTAGACTCGTTCTCTTTCCTAATGGTTAAGGTGTTAACTCTTACTCTGGCCTAATAGCTAAGGTCTTAACTCTTACTCTGGCCTAATAGCTAAGGTCTTAGACTCGTACTCTGGCCTAACGGTTAAGGTCTTAACTCTTACTCTGGCCTAATAGCTAAGGTCTTAGACTCGTACTACGGCCTAATGGTTAAGGTCTTAACTCTTACTCTGGCCTACTGGTTAAGGTCTTAACTCTTACTTTGGCCTAATAGCTAAGGTCTTAGACTCATACTCTGGCCTAATAGCTAAGGTCTTAGACTCATACTCTGGCCTAATAGCTAAAGTCTTAGACTCGTAATCTGGCCAAATGGTTAAGGTCTTAACTCTTACTCTGGCCTAATAGCTAAGGTCTTAACTCTCACTCTGGCCTAATAGCTAAGGTCTTAGACTCATACTCTGGCCTACTGGGTAAGGTCTTAACTCTTACTGTGGCCTACTGGTTATGGTCTTAACACTTACTCTGGCCTAATAGCTAAGGTCTTAGACTCGTACTCTGGCCTAATGGTTAAGGTCTTAATTGTTACTCTGGCCTAATAGCTAAGGTCTTAGACTCATACTATGGCCTACAGTTTAAGGTCTTAACTCTTACACTGGCCTACTGGTTAAGGTCTTAACTCTGACTCTGGCCTAATAGCTAAGGTCTTAACTCTTACTCTGGCCTAATAGCTAAGGTCTTAGACTCGTACTCTGGCCTAATGGTTAAGGTCTTAACTCTTACTCTGGCCTATTGCATAAGATCTTAACTCTTTCTCTGGCCTAATAGCTAAGGTCTTAACTCTTACTCTGGCCTAATAGCTAACGTCTTAGACTTGTACTCTGGCCTAATAGCTAAGGTCTTAAACTTGTACTCTGGCCTAATGTTTAAGGTCTTAACTCTTACTCTGGCCTACTGGTTAAGGTCTTAACTCTTCCTCTGGCCTAATAGCTAAGGTCTTAACTCTTACTCTGGCCTAATATCTAAGGTCTTAGACTCGTACTATGGCCTACAGGTTAAGGTCTTAACTCTTACTCTGGCCTACTGGTTAAGGTCTTAACTCTTACTCTGGCCTAATAGCTAAGGTCCTAGACTCGTACTCTGGCCTACTGGTTAAGGTCTTAACTTTTATTCTGGCCTAATAGCTAAGGTCATAACTCTTACTCTGGCCTAATAGCTAAGGTCTTAGACTCGTACTCTGGCCTAATGGTTAAGGTCTTAACTCTTACTCTGGCCTACTGGTTATGGTCTTAACTCTTACTCTGGCCTAATAGCTAAGGTCTTAGACTCGTACTCTGGCCTACTGGTTAAGGTCTTAACTCTTACTCTGGCCTAATAGCTAAGGTCTTAACTCTTACTCTGGCCTAATAGCTAAGGTCTTAGACTCATACTCTGGCCTACTGGGTAAGGTCTTAACTCTTACTCTGGCCTACTGGTTATGGTCTTAACGCTTACTCTGGCCTAATAGCTAAGGTCTTAGACTCGTACTCTGGCCTAATGGTTAAGGTCTTAATTGTTACTCTGGCCTAATAGCTAAGGTCTTAGACTCGTACTATGGCCTACAGGTTAAGGTCTTAACTCTTATACTGGCCTACTGGTTAAGGTCTTAACTCTTACTATGGTCTACCGGTTAAGGTCTTAACTCTTACTCTGGCCTACTGGTTAAGGTCTTAACTCTTACTCTGGCCTAATAGCTAAGGTCTTAGACTCGTACTCTGGCCTAATGGTTAAGGTCTTAACTCTTACTCTGGCCTACTGGCTAAGGTCTTAATAGCTAAGGTCTTAACTCTTACTCTGGCCTAATAGCTAAGGTCTTAACTCTTACTCTGACCGAATAGCTATGGTCTTAGATTCGTACTCTGGCCTAATGGTTAAGGTCATAACTCTTACTCTGGCCTAATAGCTAAGGTCTTAACTCTTACTCTGGCCTAATAGCTAAGGTCTTAGACTCGTACTCTGGCCTAATGGTTAAGGTCTTAGATCTTACTGTGGCCTAATAGCTAAGGTCTTAACTCTTACTCTGGCCTAATAACTAAGGTCTTAGACTCATACTCTGGCCTAATAGCTAAGGTCTTAACTCTTACTGTGGCCTATTAGCTAAGGTCTTAACTCTTAGTCTGGCCTAATAGCTAAGGTCTTAGACTTGTACTCTGGCCAAATGGTTAAGGTCTTAACTCTTACTCTGGCATAATAGCTAAGGTCTTAGACTCGTACTCTGGCCTAATGGTTAAGATCTTAACTCTTACTCTGGCCTACTGGTTAAGGTCTTAACTCTTACTCTGGCCTACTAGCTAAGGTCGTAACTCTTACTCTGGCCTAATAGCAAAGGTCTTAGACTCGTAATCTGGCCTAATGGTTAAGGTCTTAACTCTTACTCTGGCCTAATAGCTAAGGTCTTAACTCTTACTCTGGCCTAATAGCTAAGGTCTTAGACTCGTACTATGGCCTACAGGTTAAGGTCTTAACTCTTACTCTGGCCTACTGGTTAAGGTCTTAACTCTTACTCTGGCCTAATAGCTAAGGTCCTAGACTCCTACTCTGGCCTACTAGTTAAGGTCTTAACTTTTACTCTGGCCTAATAGCTAAGGTCATAACTCTTACTCTGGCCTAATAGCTAGGTCTTCGACTCGTACTCTGGCCTAATGGTTAAGCTCTTAACTCTTACTCTGGCCTACTGGTTAAGGTCTTAACTCTTACTCTGGCCTAATAGCTAAGGTCTTAGACTCGTACTCTGGCCTACTGGTTAAGGTCTTTACTCTTACTCTGGCCTAATAGCTAAGGTCTTAACTCTTACTCTGGTCTAAGAGCTAAGGTCGTAACTCTTACTCTGGCCGAATAGCTAAGGTCTTAGACTCGTTCTCTTTCCTAATGGTTAAGGTGTTAACTCTTACTCTGGCCTAATAGCTAAGGTCTTAACTCTTACTCTGGCCTAATAGCTAAGGTCTTAGACTCGTACTCTGGCCTAACGGTTAAGGTCTTAACTCTTACTCTGGCCTAATAGCTAAGGTCTTAGACTCGTACTACGGCCTAATGGTTAAGGTCTTAACTCTTACTCTGGCCTACTGGTTAAGGTCTTAACTCTTACTTTGGCCTAATAGCTAAGGTCTTAGACTCATACTCTGGCCTAATAGCTAAGGTCTTAGACTCATACTCTGGCCTAATAGCTAAGGTCTTAGACTCGTAATCTGGCCAAATGGTTAAGGTCTTAACTCTTACTCTGGCCTAATAGCTAAGGTCTTAACTCTTACTCTGGCCTAATAGCTAAGGTCTTAGACTCATACTCTGGCCTACTGGGTAAGGTCTTAACTCTTACTGTGGCCTACTGGTTATGGTCTTAACACTTACTCTGGCCTAATAGCTAAGGTCTTAGACTCGTACTCTGGCCTAATGGTTAAGGTCTTAATTGTTACTCTGGCCTAATAGCTAAGGTCTTAGACTCGTACTATGGCCTACAGTTTAAGGTCTTAACTCTTACACTGGCCTACTGGTTAAGGTCTTAACTCTGACTCTGGCCTAATAGCTAAGGTCTTAACTCTTACTCTGGCCTAATAGCTAAGGTCTTAGACTCGTACTCTGGCCTAATGGTTAAGGTCTTAACTCTTACTCTGGCCTATTGGATAAGGTCTTAACTCTTTCTCTGGCCTAATAGCTAAGGTCTTAACTCTTACTCTGGCCTAATAGCTAACGTCTTAGACTTGTACTCTGGCCTAATAGCTAAGGTCTTAAACTTGTACTCTGGCCTAATGTTTAAGGTCTTAACTCTTACTCTGGCCTACTGGTTAAGGTCTTAACTCTTCCTCTGGCCTAATAGCTAAGGTCTTAACTCTTACTCTGGCCTAATATCTAAGGTCTTAGACTCGTACTATGGCCTACAGGTTAAGGTCTTAACTCTTACTCTGGCCTACTGGTTAAGGTCTTAACTCTTACTCTGGCCTAATAGCTAAGGTCCTAGACTCGTACTCTGGCCTACTGGTTAAGGTCTTAACTTTTATTCTGGCCTAATAGCTAAGGTCATAACTCTTACTCTGGCCTAATAGCTAAGGTCTTAGACTCGTACTCTGGCCTAATGGTTAAGGTCTTAACTCTTACTCTGGCCTACTGGTTATGGTCTTAACTCTTACTCTGGCCTAATAGCTAAGGTCTTAGACTCGTACTCTGGCCTACTGGTTAAGGTCTTAACTCTTACTCTGGCCTAATAGCTAAGGTCTTAACTCTTACTCTGGCCTAATAGCTAAGGTCTTAGACTCATACTCTGGCCTACTGGGTAAGGTCTTAACTCTTACTCTGGCCTACTGGTTATGGTCTTAACGCTTACTCTGGCCTAATAGCTAAGGTCTTAGACTCGTACTCTGGCCTAATGGTTAAGGTCTTAATTGTTACTCTGGCCTAATAGCTAAGGTCTTAGACTCGTACTATGGCCTACAGGTTAAGGTCTTAACTCTTATACTGGCCTACTGGTTAAGGTCTTAACTCTTACTATGGTCTACCGGTTAAGGTCTTAACTCTTACTCTGGCCTACTGGTTAAGGTCTTAACTCTTACTCTGGCCTAATAGCTAAGGTCTTAGACTCGTACTCTGGCCTAATGGTTAAGGTCTTAACTCTTACTCTGGCCTAATAGCTAAGGTCTTAGACTCGTACTCTGTCCTAATGGTTAAGGTCTTAACTCTTACACTGGCCTACTGGTTAAGGTCTTAACTCTGACTCTGGCCTAATAGCTAAGGTCTTAACTCTCACTCTGGCCTAATAGCTAAGGTCTTAGACTCGTACTCTGGCCTAATGGTTAACGTCTTAACTCTTACTCTGGCCTATTGGTTAAGGTCTTAACTCTTTCTCTGGCCTTAATAACTAAGGTCTTAACTCTTACTCTAGCCTAATAGCTAAGGTCTTAACTCTTACTCTGGCCTAATAGCTAAGGTCCTAACTCTTACTCTGGTCTAATAGCTAAGGTCTTAGACTCGTACTCTGGCCTAATGGTTACGGTCTTAACTCTTACTCTGGCCTATTGGTTAAGGTCTTAACTCCTTCTCTGGCCTAATAGCTAAGGTCTTAACTCTTACTCTGGCCTAATAGCTAAGGTCTTAGACTCGTACTCTGGCCTAATAGCTAAGGTCTTAGACTTGTACTCTGGCCTAATGTTTAACGTCTTAACTCTTACTCTGGCCTACTGGTTAAGGTCTTAACGCTTGCTCTGGCCTAATAGCTAAGGTCTTAACTCTTACTCTGGCCTAATAGCTAAGGTCTTAGAATCGTACTATGGCCTACAGGTTAAGGTCTTAACTCTTACTCTGGCCTACTGGTTAAGGTCTTAACTCTTACTCTGGCCTAATAGCTAAGGTCCTAGACTCCTCGTACTCTGGCCTACTGGTTAAGGTCTTAACTTTTATTCTGGCCTAATAGCTAAGGTCATAACTGTTACTCTGACCTAATAGCTAAGGTCTTAGACTCGTACTCTGGCCTAATGGTTAAGGTCTTAACTCTTACTCTGGCCTACTGGTTATGGTCTTAACTCTTACTCTGGCCTAATAGCTAAGGTCTTAGACTCGTACTCTGGCCTACTGGTTAAGGTCTTAACTCTTACTCTGGCCTAATAGCTAAGGTCTTAACTCTTACTCTGGCCTAAGAGCTAAGGTCGTAACTCTTACTCTGGCCGAATAGCTAAGGTCTTAGACTCGTTCTCTTTCCTAATGGTTAAGGTGTTAACTCTTACTCTGGCCTAATAGCTAAGGTCTTAACTCTTACTCTGGCCTAATAGCTAAGGTTTTAGACTCGTACTCTGGCCTAATGGTTATGGTCTTAACTCTTACTCTGGCCTAATAGCTAAGGTCTTAGACTCCTACTATGGCCTAATGGTTAAGGTCTTAACACTTACTCTGGCCTACTGGTTAAGGTCTTAACTCTTACTCTGGCCTAATAGCTAAGGTCTTAGACTCATACTCTGGCCTAATAGCTAAGGTCTTAGACTCATACTCTGGCCTAATAGCTAAGGTCTTAGATTCGTACTCTGGCCAAATGGTTAAGGTCTTAACTCTTACTCTGGCCTAATAGCTAAGGTCTTAACTCTTACTCTGGCCTAATAGCTAAGGTCTTAGACTCATACTCTGGCCTACTGGTTAAGGTCTTAACTCTTACTCTGGCCTACTGGTTATGGTCTTAACTCTTACTCTGGCCTAATAGCTAAGGTCTTAGACTCGTACTCTGGGATAATGGTTAAGGTCTTAATTCTTACTCTGGCCTAATAGCTAAGGTCTTCGACTCGTGCTATGGCCTACAGGTTAAGGTCTTAACTCTTACACTGGCCTACTGGTTAAGGTCTTAACTCTTACTATGGTCTACCGGTTAAGGTCTTAACTCTTACTCTGGCCCACTGGTTAAGGTCTTAACTCTCACTCTGGCCTAATAGCTAAGGTCTTAGACTCGTTCTCTGGCCTAATGGTTAACGTCTTAACTCTTACTCTGGCCTATTGGTTAAGGTCTTAACTCTTTCTCTGGCCTAATAACTAAGGTCTTAACTCTTAGTCTAGCCTAATAGCTAAGGTCTTAACTCTTACTCTGGCCTAATAGCTAAGGTCTTAACTCTTACTCTGGTCTAATAGCTAAGGTCTTAGACTCGTACTCTGGCCTAATGGTTACGGTCTTAACTCTTACTCTGGCCTATTGGTTAAGGTCTTAACTCCTTCTCTGGCCTAATAGCTAAGGTCTTAACTCTTACTCTGGCCTAATAGCTAAGGTCTTAGACTCGTACTCTGGCCTAATAGCTAAGGTCTTAGACTTGTACTCTGGCCTAATGTTTAACGTCTTAACTCTTACTCTGGCCTACTGGTTAAGGTCTTAACGCTTGCTCTGGCCTAATAGCTAAGGTCTTAAATCTTACTCTGGCCAAATAGCTAAGGTCTTAGACTCGTACTATGGCCTACAGGTTAAGGTCTTAACTCTTACTCTGGCCTACTGGTTAAGGTCTTAACTCTTACTCTGGCCTAATAGCTAAGGTCCTAGACTCGTACTCTGGCCTACTGGTTAAGGTCTTAACTCTTACTCTGGCCTAATAGCTAAGGTCCTAGACTCGTACTCTGGCCTACTGGTTGAGGTCTTAACTCTTACTCTGGCCTAATAGCTAAGGTCTTAGACTCGTACTCTGGCCAAATGGTTAAGGTCTTAACTCTTACTCTGGCCTACTGGTCAAGGTCTTAACTCTTACTCTGGCCTAATAGCTAAAGTCTTAAATCTTACTCTGGCCTAATGGTTAAGGTCTTAACTCTTACTCTGCCCTACTGGCTAAGGTCTTAATAGCTAAGGTCTTAACTCTTACTCTGGCCTACTGGTTATGGTCTTAACTCTTACTCTGGCCTAATAGCTAAGGTCTTAGACTCGTTCTCTTTCCTAATGGTTAAGGTGTTAACTCTTACTCTGGCCTAATAGCTAAGGTCTTAACTCTTACTCTGGCCTAATAGCTAAGGTTTTAGACTCGTACTCTGGCCTAATGGTTATGGTCTTAACTCTTACTCTGGCCTAATAGCTAAGGTCTTAGACTCCTACTATGGCCTAATGGTTAAGGTCTTAACACTTACTCTGGCCTACTGGTTAAGGTCTTAACTCTTACTCTGGCCTAATAGCTAAGGTCTTAGACTCATACTCTGGCCTAATAGCTAAGGTCTTAGACTCATACTCTGGCCTAATAGCTAAGGTCTTAGATTCGTACTCTGGCCAAATGGTTAAGGTCTTAACTCTTACTCTGGCCTAATAGCTAAGGTCTTAACTCTTACTCTGGCCTAATAGCTAAGGTCTTAGACTCATACTCTGGCCTACTGGTTAAGGTCTTAACTCTTACTCTGGCCTACTGGTTATGGTCTTAACTCTTACTCTGGCCTAATAGCTAAGGTCTTAGACTCGTACTCTGGGATAATGGTTAAGGTCTTAATTCTTACTCTGGCCTAATAGCTAAGGTCTTAGACTCGTGCTATGGCCTACAGGTTAAGGTCTTAACTCTTACACTGGCCTACTGGTTAAGGTCTTAACTCTTACTATGGTCTACCGGTTAAGGTCTTAACTCTTACTCTGGCCCACTGGTTAAGGTCTTAACTCTTACTCTGGCCTAATAGCTAAGGTCTTAGACTCGTACTCTGGCCTAATGGTTAAGGTCTTAACTCTTACTCTGGCCTAATAGCTAAGGTCTTAGACTCGTACTCCGTCCTAATGGTTAAGGTCTTAACTCTTACACTGGCCTACTGGTTAAGGTCTTAACTCTGACTCTGGCCTAATAGCTAAGGTCTTAACTCTTACTCTGGCCTAATAGCTAAGGTCTTAGACTCGTACTCTGGCCTGATGGTTAAGGTCCTAACTCTTACTCTGGCCTACTGGTTATGGTCTTAACTCTTACTCTGGCCTAATAGCTAAGGTCTTAGACTTGTACTCTGGCCTAATAGCTAAGGTCTTAGACTCATAATCTGGCCTAATGGTTAAGGTCTTAACTCTTACTCTGGCCTAATAGCTAAGGTCTTAACTCTTACTCTGGCCTAATAGCTAAGGTCTTAGACCTGTACTATGGCCTACAGGTTAAGGTCGTAACTCTTACTCTGGCCTACTGGTTAAGGTCTTAACTCTTACTCTGGCCTAATGGTTAAGGTCTTAACTCTTACTCTGGCCTAATAGCTAAGGTTTTAACTCTTACTCTGGCCTAATAGCTAAGGTCTTAACTCTTATTCAGGCCGAATAGCTAAGGTCTTAGACTCGCACTCTGGCTTAATGGTTAAGGTCTTAACTCTTACACTGGCCTAATAGCTAAGGTCTTAACTCTTACTCTGGCCTAATAGCTAAGGTCTTAGACTCGTACTCTGGCCTAATAGCTAAGGTCTTAACTCTTACTCTGGCCTACTGGTTAAGGTCTTAACTCTTACTCTGGCCTAATAGCTAAGGTCTTGGACTCGTACTCTGGCCTAATAGCTAAGGTCTTAGACTCATACTCTGGCCTAATAGCTAAGGTCTTAACTCTTACTCTGGCCTAATAGCTAAGGTCTTACTCTTACTCTGGCCTAATAGCTAAGGTCTTAGACTCATACTCTGGCCTACTGGTTGAGGTCTTAACTCTTACTCTGGCCTAATAGCTAAGGTCTTAGACTCGTACTCTGGCCAAATGGTTAAGGTCTTAACTCTTACTCTGGCCTACTGGTCAAGGTCTTAACTCTTACTCTGGCCTAATAGCTAAAGTCTTAAATCTTACTCTGGCCTAATGGTTAAGGTCTTAATTCTTACTCTGCCCTACTGGCTAAGGTCTTAATAGCTAAGGTCTTAACTCTTACTCTGGCCTAATAGCTAAGGTCTTAACTCTTACTCTGGCCTAATAGCTAAGGTCTTAACTCTTACTGTGGCCGAATAGCAAAGGTCTTAGATTCGTACTCTGGCCTAATGGTTAAGGTCTTAACTCCTACTCTGGCCTAATAGCTAAGGTCTTAACTCTAACTCTGGCCTAATAGCTAAGGTCTTAGACTCGTACTCTGGCCTAATGGTTAAGGTCTTAGATCTTACTCTGGCCTAATAGCTAAGGTCTTAGACTCATACTCAGGCCTAATAGCTAAGGTCTTAGACTCATACTCTGGCCTACTGGTTAAGTTCTTAACTCTTACTCTGGCCTAATAGCTAAGGTTTTAACTCTTACTCTGGCCTAATAACTAAGGTCTTAGACTCGTACTCTGGCCTAATAGCTAAGGTCTTAACTCTTACTCTGGCCTAATAGCTAAGGTCTTAACTCTTAGTCTGGCCTAATAGCTAAGGTCTTAGACTCGTACTCAGGCCTAATGGTTAAGGTCTTAACTCTTACTCTGGCCTATTGGTTAAGGTCTTAACTCTTACTCTGGCCTAATAGATAAGGTCTTAGACTCATACTCTGGCCTAATAGCTAAGGCCTTAACTCTTACTCTGGCCTAATAGCTAAGGTCTTAGACTCGTACTCTGGCCTAATAGCTAAGGTCTTAGACTCGTACTCTCGCCTAATAGCTAAGGTCTTAACTCTTACTCTGGCCTACTGGTTAAGGTCTTAACTCTTACTCTGGCCTAATAGCTAAGGTCTTAGACTCGTACTCTGGCCTAATAGCTAAGGTCTTAGACTCGTACTCTGGCCTACAGTTTAAGGTCTTAACTCTTACTCCGGCCTACTAGTTAAGTTCTTAACTCTTACTCTGGAATAATAGCTAAGGTCTTAGACTCATACTCTGGCCTAATAGCTAAGGTCTTAACTCTTACTCTGGCCTAATAGCTAAGGTCTTACTCTTACTCTGGCCTAATAGCTAAGGTCTTAGACTCGTAGTCTGGCCTAATAGCTAAGGTCTCAACTCTTACTCCGGACTACTGGTTAAGTTCCTAACTCTTACTCTGGCCTAATAGCTAAGGTCTAAGACTCATACTCTGGCCTACTGGTTAAGGTCTTAACTCTTACTCTGGCCTAATAGCTAAGGTCTTAGACTCGTACTCTGGCCAAATGGTTAAGGTCTTAACTCTTACTCTGGCCTACTGGTTAAGGTCTTAACTCTTACTCTGGCCTAATAGCTAAGGTCTTAAATCTTACTCTGGCCTAATAGCTAAGGTCTTAGACTCATACTCTGGCCTAATGTTTAAGGTCTTATCTCTTACTCTGGCCTAATAGCTAAGGTCTTAGACTCGTACTATGGCCTACAGGTTAAGGTCTTAACTCTTACTCTGGCCTACTGGTTAAGGTCTTAACTCTTACTCTGGTCTAATAGCTAAGGTCTTAGACTCGTACTCTGGCCTAATGGTTAAGGTCTTAACTCTTACTCTGGGCTACTGGTTAAGGTCTTAACTCTTACTCTGGCCTAATAGCTAAGGTCTTATACTCGTACTCTGGCCTAATGGTTAAGGTCTTAACTCTTACTCTGCCCTACTGGCTAAGGTCTTAATAGCTAAGGTCTTAACTCTTACTCTGGCCTAATAGCTAAGGTCTTAACTCTTACTCTGGCCGAATAGCTAAGGTCTTAGATTCGTACTCTGGCCTAATGGTTAAGGTCTTAACTCTTACTCTGGCCTAATAGCTAAGGTCTTAGACTCGTACTCTGGCCTAATGGTTAAGGTCTTAGGTCTTACTCTGGCCTAATAGCTAAGGTCTTAGACTCATACTCTGGCCTAATAGCTAAGGTCTTAGACTCGTACTCTGGCCTAATAGCTAAGGTCTTAAGTCTTACT
Source organism: Triturus cristatus (assembly GCF_964204655.1). NCBI lineage: Eukaryota > Metazoa > Chordata > Amphibia > Caudata > Salamandridae > Triturus > Triturus cristatus. Next base: position 1,097,471,934 of record NC_140589.1, on the reverse strand, counting down.
CTGGCCTAATAGCTAAGGTCTTAACTCTTAGTCTGGCCTAATAGCTAAGGTCTTAGACTTGTACTCTGGCCAAATGGTTAAGGTCTTAACTCTTACTCTGGCATAATAGCTAAGGTCTTAGACTCGTACTCTGGCCTAATGGTTAAGGTCTTAACTCTTACTCTGGCCTACTGGTTAAGGTCTTAACTCTTACTCTGGCCTAATAGCAAAGGTCTTAACTCTTACTCTGGCCTAATAGCAAAGGTCTTAGACTCGTAATCTGGCCTAATGGTTAAGGTCTTAACTCTTACTCTGGCCTAATAGCTAAGGTCTTAACTCTTACTCTGGCCTAATAGCAAAGGTCTTAGACTCGTAATCTGGCCTAATGGTTAAGGTCTTAACTCTTACTCTGGCCTAATAGCTAAGGTCTTAACTCTTACTCTGGCCTAATAGCTAAGGTCTTAGACTCGTACTATGGCCTACAGGTTAAGGTCTTAACTCTTACTCTGGCCTACTGGTTAAGGTCTTAACTCTTACTCTGGCCTAATAGCTAAGGTCCTAGACTCGTACTCTGGCCTACTGGTTAAGGTCTTAACTTTTACTCTGGCCTAATAGCTAAGGTCATAACTCTTACTCTGGCCTAATAGCTAAGGTCCTAGACTCGTACTCTGGCCTACTGGTTAAGGTCTTAACTTTTACTCTGGCCTAATAGCTAAGGTCATAACTCTTACTCTGGCCTAATAGCTAAGGTCTTCAACTTGTACTCTGGCCTAATGGTTAAGGTCTTAACTCTTACTCTGGCCTACTGGTTAAGGTCTTAACTCTTACTCTGGCCTAATAGCTAAGGTCTTAGACTCGTACTCTGGCCTACTGGTTAAGGACTTAACTCTTACTCTGGCCTAATAGCTAAGGTCTTAACTCTTACTCTGGCCTAAGAGCTAAGGTCGTAACTCTTACTCTGGCCGAATAGCTACGGTCTTAGACTCGTTCTCTTTCCTAATGGTTAAGGTGTTAACTCTTACTCTGGCCTAATAGCTAAGGTCTTAACTCTTACTCTGGCCTAATAGCTAAGGTCTTAGACTCGTACTCTGGCCTAATGGTTAAGGTCTTAATTCTTACTCTGGCCTAATAGCTAAGGTCTTAGACTCGTACTCTGGCCTAATGGTTAAGGTCTTAACTCTAACTCTGGCCTAATAGCTAAGGTCTTAACTCTTACTCTGGCCTAAGAGCTAAGGTCGTAACTCTTACTCTGGCCGAATAGCTACGGTCTTAGACTCGTTCTCTTTCCTAATGGTTAAGGTGTTAACTCTCACTCTGGCATAATAGCTAAGGTCTTAACTCTTACTCTGGCCTAATAGCTAAGGTCTTAGACTCGTACTATGGCCTACAGGTTAAGGTCTCAACTCTTACACTGGCCTACTGGTTAAGGTCTTAGACTCGTACTCTGGCCTAATGGTTAAGGTCTTAACTCTAACTCTGGCCTAATAGCTAAGGTCTTAACTCTTACTCTGGCCTAAAAGCTAAGGTCTTAGACTCGTACTCTGGCCTAATGGTTAAGGTCTTAACTCTTACTCTGGCCTAATAGCTAAGGTCTTAGACTCGTACTCTGGCCGAATAGCTAAGGTCTTAACTCTTACTCTGGCCGAATAGCTAAGGTCTTAGATTCGTACTCTGGCCTAACGGTTAAGGTCTTAACTCTTACTCTGGCCTAATAGCTAAGGTCTTAACTCTTACTCTGGCCTAATAGCTAAGGTCTTAGACTCGTACTCTGGCCTAATGGTTAAGGTCTTAACTCTTACTCTGGCCTAATAGCTAAGGTCTTAGACTCGTACTCTGGCCTAATAGCTAAGGTCTTAGACTCATACTCTGGCCTAATAGCTAAGGTCTTAGACTGGTACTCTGGCCTACTGGTTAAGTTCTTAACTCTTACTCTGGCCAAATAGCTAAGGTCTTAACTCTTACTCTGGCCTAATAACTAAGGTCTTAGACTCGTACTTTGGCCTAATAGCTAAGGTCTTAGACTCATACTCTGGCCTAATAGCTAAGGTCTTAGACCGGTACTCTGGCCTACTGGTTAAGTTCTTAACTCTTACTCTGGCCAAATAGCTAAGGTCTTAACTCTTACTCTGGCCTAATAACTAAGGTCTTAGACTCGTACTCTGGCCTAATAGCTAAGGTCTTAGACTCGTACTCTGGCCTAATGGTTAAGGTCTTAACTCTTACTCTGGCCTAATAGCTAAGGTCTTAGACTCATACTCTGGCCTAATAGCTAAGGTCTTAACTCTTACTCTGGCCTAATAGCTAAGGTCTTAACTCTTACTCTGGCCTAATAGCTAAGGTCTTAGACTCGTACTCTGGCCTAATAGCTAAGGTCTTACCTCTTACTCTGGCCTACTGGTTAAGGTCTTAACTCTTACTCTGGCCTAATAGCTAAGGTCTTAGACTCGTACTCTGGCCTAATAGCTAAGGTCTTAGACTCGTACTCTGGCCTACAGTTTAAGGTCTTAACTCTTACTCAGCCTACTGGTTAAGTTCTTAACTCTTACTCTGGAATAATAGCTAAGGTCTTAGACTCATACTCTGGCCTAATAGCTAAGGTCTTAACTCTTACTCTGGCCTAATAGCTAAGGTCTTACTCATACTCTGGCCTAATAGCTAAGGTCTTAGACTCGTACTCTGGCCTAATAGCTAAGGTCTTAACTCTTACTCTTGCCTACTGGTTAAGGTCTTAACTCATACTCTGGCCTAATAACTAAGGTCTTAGACTCGTACTCTTGCCTAATAGCTAAGGTCTTAACTCTTACTGTGGCCTAATAGCTAAGGTCTTAGACTCATACTCTGGCCTAATAGCTAAGGTCTTAGACTCGTACTACGGCCTAATGGTTAAGGTCTTAACTCTTACTCTGGCCTACTGGTTAAGGTCTTAACTCTTACTTTGGCCTAATAGCTAAGGTCTTAGACTCATACTCTGGCCTAATAGCTAAGGTCTTAGACTCATACTCTGGCCTAATAGCTAAGGTCTTAACTCTTACTCTGGCCTAAGAGCTAAGGTCGTAACTCTTACTCTGGCCGAATAGCTACGGTCTTAGACTCGTTCTCTTTCCTAATGGTTAAGGTGTTAACTCTTACTCTGGCCTAATAGCTAAGGTCTTAACTCTTACTCTGGCCTAATAGCTAAGGTCTTAGACTCGTACTCTGGCCTAATGGTTAAGGTCTTAATTCTTACTCTGGCCTAATAGCTAAGGTCTTAGACTCGTACTCTGGCCTAATGGTTAAGGTCTTAACTCTAACTCTGGCCTAATAGCTAAGGTCTTAACTCTTACTCTGGCCTAAGAGCTAAGGTCGTAACTCTTACTCTGGCCGAATAGCTACGGTCTTAGACTCGTTCTCTTTCCTAATGGTTAAGGTGTTAACTCTCACTCTGGCATAATAGCTAAGGTCTTAACTCTTACTCTGGCCTAATAGCTAAGGTCTTAGACTCGTACTATGGCCTACAGGTTAAGGTCTCAACTCTTACACTGGCCTACTGGTTAAGGTCTTAGACTCGTACTCTGGCCTAATGGTTAAGGTCTTAACTCTAACTCTGGCCTAATAGCTAAGGTCTTAACTCTTACTCTGGCCTAAAAGCTAAGGTCTTAGACTCGTACTCTGGCCTAATGGTTAAGGTCTTAACTCTTACTCTGGCCTAATAGCTAAGGTCTTAGACTCGTACTCTGGCCGAATAGCTAAGGTCTTAACTCTTACTCTGGCCGAATAGCTAAGGTCTTAGATTCGTACTCTGGCCTAACGGTTAAGGTCTTAACTCTTACTCTGGCCTAATAGCTAAGGTCTTAACTCTTACTCTGGCCTAATAGCTAAGGTCTTAGACTCGTACTCTGGCCTAATGGTTAAGGTCTTAACTCTTACTCTGGCCTAATAGCTAAGGTCTTAGACTCGTACTCTGGCCTAATAGCTAAGGTCTTAGACTCATACTCTGGCCTAATAGCTAAGGTCTTAGACTGGTACTCTGGCCTACTGGTTAAGTTCTTAACTCTTACTCTGGCCAAATAGCTAAGGTCTTAACTCTTACTCTGGCCTAATAACTAAGGTCTTAGACTCGTACTTTGGCCTAATAGCTAAGGTCTTAGACTCATACTCTGGCCTAATAGCTAAGGTCTTAGACCGGTACTCTGGCCTACTGGTTAAGTTCTTAACTCTTACTCTGGCCAAATAGCTAAGGTCTTAACTCTTACTCTGGCCTAATAACTAAGGTCTTAGACTCGTACTCTGGCCTAATAGCTAAGGTCTTAGACTCGTACTCTGGCCTAATGGTTAAGGTCTTAACTCTTACTCTGGCCTAATAGCTAAGGTCTTAGACTCATACTCTGGCCTAATAGCTAAGGTCTTAACTCTTACTCTGGCCTAATAGCTAAGGTCTTAACTCTTACTCTGGCCTAATAGCTAAGGTCTTAGACTCGTACTCTGGCCTAATAGCTAAGGTCTTACCTCTTACTCTGGCCTACTGGTTAAGGTCTTAACTCTTACTCTGGCCTAATAGCTAAGGTCTTAGACTCGTACTCTGGCCTAATAGCTAAGGTCTTAGACTCGTACTCTGGCCTACAGTTTAAGGTCTTAACTCTTACTCAGCCTACTGGTTAAGTTCTTAACTCTTACTCTGGAATAATAGCTAAGGTCTTAGACTCATACTCTGGCCTAATAGCTAAGGTCTTAACTCTTACTCTGGCCTAATAGCTAAGGTCTTACTCATACTCTGGCCTAATAGCTAAGGTCTTAGACTCGTACTCTGGCCTAATAGCTAAGGTCTTAACTCTTACTCTTGCCTACTGGTTAAGGTCTTAACTCATACTCTGGCCTAATAACTAAGGTCTTAGACTCGTACTCTTGCCTAATAGCTAAGGTCTTAACTCTTACTGTGGCCTAATAGCTAAGGTCTTAGACTCATACTCTGGCCTAATAGCTAAGGTCTTAGACTCATACTCTGGCCTACTGGGTAAGGTCTTAACTCTTACTCTGGCCTACTGGTTAAGGTCTTAACTCTTACTCTGGCCTAATAGCTAAGGTCTTAGACTCATACTCTGGCCTACTGGGTAAGGTCTTAACTCTTACTCTGGCCTACTGGTTATGGTCTTAACTCTTACTCTGGCCTAATAGCTAAGGTCTTAGACTCATACTCTGGCCTAATGGTTAAGGTCTTAATTCTTACTCTGGCCTAATAGCTAAGGTCTTAGACTCGTACTATGGCCTACAGGTTAAGGTCTTAACTCTTACACTGGCCTACTGGTTAAGGTCTTAACTCTTACTATGGTCTACCGGTTAAGGTCTTAACTCTTACTCTGGCCTACTGGTTAAGGTCTTAACTCTTACTCTGGCCTAATAGCTAAGGTCTTAGACTCGTACTCTGGCCTAATGGTTAAGGTCTTAACTCTTACTCTGGCCTAATAGCTAAGGTCTTAGACTCGTACTCTGTCCTAATGGTTAAGGTCTTAACTCTTACACTGGCCTACTGGTTAAGGTCTTAACTCTGACTCTGGCCTAATAGCTTAGGTCTTAACTCTTACTCTGGCCTAATAGCTAAGGTCTTAGACTCGTACTCTGGCCTAATGGTTAAGGTCTTAACTCTTACTCTGGCCTATTGGTTAAGGTCTTAACTCTTTCTCTGGCCTAATAACTAAGGTCTTAACTCTTACTCTAGCCTAATAGCTAAGGTCTTAACTCTTACTCTGGCCTAATAGCTAAGGTCTTAACTCTTACTCTGGCCTAATAGCTAAGGTCTTAGACTCGTACTCAGGCCTAATGGTTAAGGTCTTAACTCTTACTCTGGCCTAACAGCTAAGGTCTTAAATCTTACTCTGGCCTAATAGCTAAGGTCTTAGACTTGTACTCTGGCCTAATGGTTAAGGTCTTATCTCTTCCTCTGGCCTAATAGCTAAGGTCTTAGACTCGTACTATGGCCTAATGGTTAAGGTCTTAACTCTAACTCTGGCCTAATAGCTAAGGTCTTAACTCTTACTCTGGCCTAATAGCTAAGGTCTTAGACTCGTACTCTGGCCTAATGGTTAAGGACTTAACTCTTACTCTGGCCTAATAGCTAAGGTCTTAGACTCGTACTCTGGCCTAATGGTTAAGGTCTTAACTCTTACTCTGGCCTACTGACTAAGGTCTTAACTCTTACTCTGGCCTAATAGCTAAGGTCTTAACTCTTACTCTGGCCTAATAGCTAAGGTCTTAACTCTTACTCTGGCCGAATAGCTAAGGTCTTAGATTCGTACTCTGGCCTAATGGTTCAGGTCTTAACTCTTACTCTGGCCTAATAGCTAAGGTCTTAACTCTTACTCTGGCCTAATAGCTAAGGTCTTAGACTCGTACTCTGGCCTTATGGTTAAGGTCTTAACTCTTACTCTGGCCTAATAGCTAAGGTCTTAGACTCATACTCTGGCCTAATAACTAAGGTCTTAGACTCGTACTCTGGCCTAATAGCTAAGGTCTTAGACTCGTACTCTGGCCTAATGGTTAAGGTCTTAACTCTTACTCTGGCGTAATAGCTAAGGTCTTAGACTCATACTCTGGCCTAATAGCTAAGGTCTTAACTCTTACTCTGGCCTAATAGCTAAGGTCTTAACTCTTACTCTGGCCTAATAGCTAAGGTCTTAGACTCGTACTCTGGCCTAATAGCTAAGGTCTTAACTCTTACTCTGGCCTACTGGTTAAGGTCTTAACTCATACTCTGGCCTAATAGCTAATGTCTTAGACTCATACTCTGGCCTAATAGCTAAGGTCTTAGACTCGTACTCTGGCCTACAGTTTAAGGTCTTAAGTCTTACTCCGGCCTACTGGTTAAGTTCTTAACTCTTACTCTGGAATAATAGCTAAGGTCTTAGACTCGTACTCTGGCCTAATAGCTAAGGTCTTAACTCTTACTCTGGCCTACTGGTTAAGGTCTTAACTCTTACTCTGGCCTAATAGCTAAGGTCTTAGACTCGTACTCTGGCCTAATAGCTAAGGTCTTAGACTCGTACTCTGGACTACAGTTTAAGGTCTTAACTCTTACTCCGGCCTACTGGTTAAGTTCTTAACTCTTACTCTGGCCTAATAGCTAAGGTCTTAGACTCATACTCTGGCCTACTGGTTGAGGTCTTAACTCTTACTCTGGCCTAATAGCTAAGGTCTTAGACTCGTACTCTGGCCAAATGGTTAAGGTCTTAACTCTTACTCTGGCCTAATAGCTAAGGTCTTAGACTCGTACTCTGTCCTAATGGTTAAGGTCTTAACTCTTACACTGGCCTACTGGTTAAGGTCTTAACTCTGACTCTGGCCTAATAGCTTAGGTCTTAACTCTTACTCTGGCCTAATAGCTAAGGTCTTAGACTCGTACTCTGGCCTACAGGTTAAGGTCTTAACTCTTACACTGGCCTACTGGTTAAGGTCTTAACTCTTACTATGGTCTACCGGTTAAGGTCTTAACTCTTACTCTGGCCTACTGGTTAAGGTCTTAACTCTTACTCTGGCCTAATAGCTAAGGTCTTAGACTCGTACTCTGGCCTAATGGTTAAGGTCTTAACTCTTACTCTGGCCTAATAGCTAAGGTCTTAGACTCGTACTCTGTCCTAATGGTTAAGGTCTTAACTCTTACACTGGCCTACTGGTTAAGGTCTTAACTCTGACTCTGGCCTAATAGCTTAGGTCTTAACTCTTACTCTGGCCTAATAGCTAAGGTCTTAGACTCGTACTCTGGCCTAATGGTTAAGGTCTTAACTCTTACTCTGGCCTATTGGTTAAGGTCTTAACTCTTTCTCTGGCCTAATAACTAAGGTCTTAACTCTTACTCTAGCCTAATAGCTAAGGTCTTAACTCTTACTCTGGCCTAATAGCTAAGGTCTTAACTCTTACTCTGGCCTAATAGCTAAGGTCTTAGACTCGTACTCAGGCCTAATGGTTAAGGTCTTAACTCTTACTCTGGCCTAACAGCTAAGGTCTTAAATCTTACTCTGGCCTAATAGCTAAGGTCTTAGACTTGTACTCTGGCCTAATGGTTAAGGTCTTATCTCTTCCTCTGGCCTAATAGCTAAGGTCTTAGACTCGTACTATGGCCTAATGGTTAAGGTCTTAACTCTAACTCTGGCCTAATAGCTAAGGTCTTAACTCTTACTCTGGCCTAATAGCTAAGGTCTTAGACTCGTACTCTGGCCTAATGGTTAAGGACTTAACTCTTACTCTGGCCTAATAGCTAAGGTCTTAGACTCGTACTCTGGCCTAATGGTTAAGGTCTTAACTCTTACTCTGGCCTACTGACTAAGGTCTTAACTCTTACTCTGGCCTAATAGCTAAGGTCTTAACTCTTACTCTGGCCTAATAGCTAAGGTCTTAACTCTTACTCTGGCCGAATAGCTAAGGTCTTAGATTCGTACTCTGGCCTAATGGTTCAGGTCTTAACTCTTACTCTGGCCTAATAGCTAAGGTCTTAACTCTTACTCTGGCCTAATAGCTAAGGTCTTAGACTCGTACTCTGGCCTTATGGTTAAGGTCTTAACTCTTACTCTGGCCTAATAGCTAAGGTCTTAGACTCATACTCTGGCCTAATAACTAAGGTCTTAGACTCGTACTCTGGCCTAATAGCTAAGGTCTTAGACTCGTACTCTGGCCTAATGGTTAAGGTCTTAACTCTTACTCTGGCGTAATAGCTAAGGTCTTAGACTCATACTCTGGCCTAATAGCTAAGGTCTTAACTCTTACTCTGGCCTAATAGCTAAGGTCTTAACTCTTACTCTGGCCTAATAGCTAAGGTCTTAGACTCGTACTCTGGCCTAATAGCTAAGGTCTTAACTCTTACTCTGGCCTACTGGTTAAGGTCTTAACTCATACTCTGGCCTAATAGCTAATGTCTTAGACTCATACTCTGGCCTAATAGCTAAGGTCTTAGACTCGTACTCTGGCCTACAGTTTAAGGTCTTAAGTCTTACTCCGGCCTACTGGTTAAGTTCTTAACTCTTACTCTGGAATAATAGCTAAGGTCTTAGACTCGTACTCTGGCCTAATAGCTAAGGTCTTAACTCTTACTCTGGCCTACTGGTTAAGGTCTTAACTCTTACTCTGGCCTAATAGCTAAGGTCTTAGACTCGTACTCTGGCCTAATAGCTAAGGTCTTAGACTCGTACTCTGGACTACAGTTTAAGGTCTTAACTCTTACTCCGGCCTACTGGTTAAGTTCTTAACTCTTACTCTGGCCTAATAGCTAAGGTCTTAGACTCATACTCTGGCCTACTGGTTGAGGTCTTAACTCTTACTCTGGCCTAATAGCTAAGGTCTTAGACTCGTACTCTGGCCAAATGGTTAAGGTCTTAACTCTTACTCTGGCCTACTGGTTAAGGTCTTAACTCTTACTCTGGCCTAATAGCTAAGGTCTTAAATCTTACTCTGGCCTAATAGCTAAGGTCTTAGACTCGTACTCTGACCTAATGGTTAAGGTCTTATCTCTTACTCTGGCCTAATAGCTAAGGTCTTAGACTCGTACTATGGCCTACAGGTTAAGGTCTTAACTCTTACTCTGGCCTACTGGTTAAGGTCTTAACTCTTACTCTGGCCTAATAGCTAAGGTCTTAGACTCGTACTCTGGCCTAATGGTTAAGGTCTTAACTCTTACTCTGAGCTACTGGTTAAGGTCTTAACTCTTACTCTGGCCTAATAGCTAAGGTCTTATACTCGTACTCTGGCCTAATGGTTAAGGTCTTAACTCTTACTCTGGCCTACTGGCTAAGGTCTTAATAGCTAAGGTCTTAACTCTTACTCTGGCCTAATAGCTAAGGTCTTAACTCTTACTCTGACCGAATAGCTATGGTCTTAGATTCGTACTCTGGCCTAATGGTTAAGGTCATAACTCTTACTCTGGCCTAATAGCTAAGGTCTTAACTCTTACTCTGGCCTAATAGCTAAGGTCTTAGACTCGTACTCTGGCCTAATGGTTAAGGTCTTAGATCTTACTGTGGCCTAATAGCTAAGGTCTTAACTCTTACTCTGGCCTAATAACTAAGGTCTTAGACTCATACTCTGGCCTAATAGTTAAGGTCTTAACTCTTACTGTGGCCTATTAGCTAAGGTCTTAACTCTTAGTCTGGCCTAATAGCTAAGGTCTTAGACTTGTACTCTGGCCAAATGGTTAAGGTCTTAACTCTTACTCTGGCATAATAGCTAAGGTCTTAGACTCGTACTCTGGCCTAATGGTTAAGATCTTAACTCTTACTCTGGCCTACTGGTTAAGGTCTTAACTCTTACTCTGGCCTAATAGCTAAGGTCGTAACTCTTACTCTGGCCTAATAGCTAAGGTCTTAGACTCGTAATCTGGCCTAATGGTTAAGGTCTTAACTCTTACTCTGGCCTAATAGCTAAGGTCTTAACTCTTACTCTGGCCTAATAGCTAAGGTCTTAGACTCGTACTATGGCCTACAGGTTAAGGTCTTAACTCTTACTCTGGCCTACTGGTTAAGGTCTTAACTCTTACTCTGGCCTAATAGCTAAGGTCCTAGACTCCTACTCTGGCCTACTGGTTAAGGTCTTAACTTTTACTCTGGCCTAATAGCTAAGGTCATAACTCTTACTCTGGCCTAATAGCTAGGTCTTCGACTCGTACTCTGGCCTAATGGTTAAGCTCTTAACTCTTACTCTGGCCTACTGGTTAAGGTCTTAACTCTTACTCTGGCCTAATAGCTAAGGTCTTAGACTCGTACTCTGGCCTACTGGTTAAGGTCTTTACTCTTACTCTAGCCTAATAGCTAAGGTCTTAACTCTTACTCTGGTCTAAGAGCTAAGGTCGTATCTTTTACTCTGGCCGAATAGCTAAGGTCTTAGACTCGTTCTCTTTCCTAATGGTTAAGGTGTTAACTCTTACTCTAGCCTAATAGCTAAGGTCTTAACTCTTACTCTGGCCTAATAGCTAAGGTCTTAGACTCGTACTACGGCCTAATGGTTAAGGTCTTAACTCTTACTCTGGCCTACTGGTTAAGGTCTTAACTCTTACTTTGGCCTAATAGCTAAGGTCTTAGACTCATACTCTGGCCTAATAGCTAAGGTCTTAGACTCATACTCTGGCCTAATAGCTAAGGTCTTAGACTCGTAATCTGCCAAATGGTTAAGGTCTTAACTCTTACTCTGGCCTAATAGCTAAGGTCTTAACTCTTACTCTGGCCTAATAGCTAAGGTCTTAGACTCATACTCTGGCCTACTGGGTAAGGTCTTAACTCTTACTGTGGCCTACTGGTTATGGTCTTAACACTTACTAAGGCCTAATAGCTAAGGTCTTAGACTCGTACTCTGGCCTAATGGTTAAGGTCTTAATTGTTACTCTGGCCTAATAGCTAAGGTCTTAGACTCGTACTATGGCCTACAGGTTAAGGTCTTAACTCTTACACTGGCCTACTGGTTAAGGTCTTAACTCTGACTCTGGCCTAATAGCTAAGGTCTTAACTCTTACTCTGGCCTAATAGCTAAGGTCTTAGACTCGTACTCTGGCCTAATGGTTAAGGTCTTAACTCTTACTCTGGCCTATTGGATAAGGTCTTAACTCTTTCTCTGGCCTAATAGCTAAGGTCTTAACTCTTACTCTGGCCTAATAGCTAACGTCTTAGACTTGTACTCTGGCCTAATAGCTAAGGTCTTAGACTTGTACTCTGGCCTAATGTTTAAGGTCTTAACTCTTACTCTGGCCTACTGGTTAAGGTCTTAACTCTTCCTCTGGCCTAATAGCTAAGGTCTTAACTCTTACTCTGGCCTAATATCTAAGGTCTTAGACTCGTACTATGGCCTACAGGTTAAGGTCTTAACTCTTACTCTGGCCTACTGGTTAAGGTCTTAACTCTTACTCTGGCCTAATAGCTAAGGTCCTAGACTCGTACTCTGGCCTACTGGTTAAGGTCTTAACTTTTATTCTGGCCTAATAGCTAAGGTCATAACTCTTACTCTGGCCTAATAGCTAAGGTCTTAGACTCGTACTCTGGCCTAATGGTTAAGGTCTTAACTCTTACTCTGGCCTACTGGTTATGGTCTTAACTCTTACTCTGGCCTAATAGCTAAGGTCTTAGACTCGTACTCTGGCCTACTGGTTAAGGTCTTAACTCTTACTCTGGCCTAATAGCTAAGGTCTTAACTCTTACTCTGGCCTAATAGCTAAGGTCTTAGACTCATACTCTGGCCTACTGGGTAAGGTCTTAACTCTTACTCTGGCCTACTGGTTATGATCTTAACGCTTACTCTGGCCTAATAGCTAAGGTCTTAGACTCGTACTCTGGCCTAATGGTTAAGGTCTTAATTGTTACTCTGGCCTAATAGCTAAGGTCTTAGACTCGTACTATGGCCTACAGGTTAAGGTCTTAACTCTTATACTGGCCTACTGGTTAAGGTCTTAACTCTTACTATGGTCTACCGGTTAAGGTCTTAACTCTTACTCTGGCCTACTGGTTAAGGTCTTAACTCTTACTCTGGCCTAATAGCTAAGGTCTTAGACTCGTACTCTGGCCTAATGGTTAAGGTCTTAACTCTTACTCTGGCCTAATAGCTAAGGTCTTAGACTCGTACTCTGTCCTAATGGTTAAGGTCTTAACTCTTACACTGGCCTACTGGTTAAGGTCTTAACTCTGGCTCTGGCCTAATAGCTAAGGTCTTAACTCTTACTCTGGCCTAATAGCTAAGGTCTTAGACTCGTACTCTGGCCTAATGGTTAACGTCTTAACTCTTACTCTGGCCTATTGGTTAAGGTCTTAACTCTTTCTCTGGCCTTAATAACTAAGTTCTTAACTCTTACTCTAGCCTAATAGCTAAGGTCTTAACTCTTACTCTGGCCTAATAGCTAAGGTCTTAACTCTTACTCTGGTCTAATAGCTAAGGTCTTAGACTCGTACTCTGGCCTAATGGTTACGGTCTTAACTCTTACTCTGGCCTATTGGTTAAGGTCTTAACTCCTTCTCTGGCCTAATAGCTAAGGTCTTAACTCTTACTCTGGCCTAATAGCTAAGGTCTTAGACTCGTACTCTGGCCTAATAGCTAAGGTCTTAGACTTGTACTCTGGCCTAATGTTTAACGTCTTAACTCTTACTCTGGCCTACTGGTTAAGGTCTTAACGCTTGCTCTGGCCTAATAGCTAAGGTCTTAACTCTTACTCTGGCCTAATAGCTAAGGTCTTAGACTCGTACTATGGCCTACAGGTTAAGGTCTTAACTCTTACTCTGGCCTACTGGTTAAGGTCTTAACTCTTACTCTGGCCTAATAGCTAAGGTCCTAGACTCGTACTCTGGCCTACTGGTTAAGGTCTTAACTTTTATTCTGGCCTAATAGCTAAGGTCATAACTCTTACTCTGACCTAATAGCTAAGGTCTTAGACTCGTACTCTGGCCTAATGGTTAAGGTCTTAACTCTTACTCTGGCCTACTGGTTATGGTCTTAACTCTTACTCTGGCCTAATAGCTAAGGTCTTAGACTCGTACTCTGGCCTACTGGTTAAGGTCTTAACTCTTACTCTGGCCTAATAGCTAAGGTCTTAACTCTTACTCTGGCCTAAGAGCTAAGGTCGTAACAATTACTCTGGCCGAATAGCTAAGGTCTTAGACTCGTTCTCTTTCCTAATGGTTAAGGTGTTAACTCTTACTCTGGCCTAATAGCTAAGGTCTTAACTCTTACTCTGGCCTAATAGCTAAGGTTTTAGACTCGTACTCTGGCCTAATGGTTATGGTCTTAACTCTTACTCTGGCCTAATAGCTAAGGTCTTAGACTCCTACTATGGCCTAATGGTTAAGGTCTTAACACTTACTCTGGCCTACTGGTTAAGGTCTTAACTCTTACTCTGGCCTAATAGCTAAGGTCTTAGACTCATACTCTGGCCTAATAGCTAAGGTCTTAGACTCATACTCTGGCCTAATAGCTAAGGTCTTAGACTCGTACTCTGGCCTAATGGTTAAGGTCTTAACTCTTACTCTGGCCTACTGACTAAGGTCTTAACTCTTACTCTGGCCTAATAGCTAAGGTCTTAACTCTTACTCTGGCCTAATAGCTAAGGTCTTAACTCTTACTCTGGCCGAATAGCTAAGGTCTTAGATTCGTACTCTGGCCTAATGGTTCAGGTCTTAACTCTTACTCTGGCCTAATAGCTAAGGTCTTAACTCTTACTCTGGCCTAATAGCTAAGGTCTTAGACTCGTACTCTGGCCTAATGGTTAAGGTCTTAACTCTTACTCTGGCCTAATAGCTAAGGTCTTAGACTCATACTCTGGCCTAATAGCTAAGGTCTTAGACTCATACTCTGGCCTAATAGCTAAGGTCTTAGACTGGTACTCTGGCCTACTGGTTAAGTTCTTAACTCTTACTCTGACCAAATAGCTAAGGTCTTAACTCTTACTCTGGCCTAATAACTAAGGTCTTAGACTCGTACTCTGGCCTAATAGCTAAGGTCTTAGACTCGTACTCTGGCCTAATGGTTAAGGTCTTAACTCTTACTCTGGCGTAATAGCTAAGGTCTTAGACTCATACTCTGGCCTAATAGCTAAGGTCTTAACTCTTACTCTGGCCTAATAGCTAAGGTCTTAACTCTTACTCTGGCCTAATAGCTAAGGTCTTAGACTCGTACTCTGGCCTAATAGCTAAGGTCTTAACTCTTACTCTGGCCTACTGGTTAAGGTCTTAACTCATACTCTGGCCTAATAGCTAATGTCTTAGACTCATACTCTGGCCTAATAGCTAAGGTCTTAGACTCGTACTCTGGCCTACAGTTTAAGGTCTTAAGTCTTACTCCGGCCTACTGGTTAAGTTCTTAACTCTTACTCTGGAATAATAGCTAAGGTCTTAGACTCATACTCTGGCCTAATAGCTAAGGTCTTAACTCTTACTCTGGCCTAATAGCTAAGGTCTTACTCTTACTCTGGCCTAATAGCTAAGGTCTTAGACTCGTACTCTGGCCTAATAGCTAAGGTCTTAACTCTTACTCTGGCCTACTGGTTAAGGTCTTAACTCTTACTCTGGACTAATAGCTAAGGTCTTAGACTCGTACTCTGGCCTAATAGCTAAGGTCTTAGACTCGTACTCTGGACTACAGTTTAAGGTCTTAACTCTTACTCCGGCCTACTGGTTAAGTTCTTAACTCTTACTCTGGCCTAATAGCTAAGGTCTTAGACTCATACTCTGGCCTACTGGTTAAGGTCTTAACTCTTACTCTGGCCTAATAGCTAAGGTCTTAGACTCGTACTCTGGCCAAATGGTTAAGGTCTTAACTCTTACTCTGGCCTACTGGTTAAGGTCTTAACTCTTACTCTTGCCTAATAGCTAAGGTCTTAAATCTTACTCTGGCCTAATAGCTAAGGTCTTAGACTCGTACTCTGACCTAATGGTTAAGGTCTTATCTCTTACTCTGGCCTAATAGCTAAGGTCTTAGACTCGTACTATGGCCTACAGGTTAAGGTCTTAACTCTTACTCTGGCCTACTGGTTAAGGTCTTAACTCTTACTCTGGCCTAATAGCTAAGGTCTTAGACTCGTACTCTGGCCTAATGGTTAAGGTCTTAACTCTTACTCTGGGCTACTGGTTAAGGTCTTAACTCTTACTCTGGCCTAATAGCTAAGGTCTTATACTCGTACTCTGGCCTAATGGTTAAGGTCTTAACTCTTACTCTGGCCTACTGGCTAAGGTCTTAATAGCTAAGGTCTTAACTCTTACTCTGGCCTAATAGCTAAGGTCTTAACTCTTACTCTGACCGAATAGCTATGGTCTTAGATTCGTACTCTGGCCTAATGGTTAAGGTCATAACTCTTACTCTGGCCTAATAGCTAAGGTCTTAACTCTTACTCTGGCCTAATAGCTAAGGTCTTAGACTCGTACTCTGGCCTAATGGTTAAGGTCTTAGATCTTACTGTGGCCTAATAGCTAAGGTCTTAACTCTTACTCTGGCCTAATACCTAAGGTCTTAGACTCATACTCTGGCCTAATAGCTAAGGTCTTAACTCTTACTGTGGCCTATTAGCTAAGGTCTTAACTCTTAGTCTGGCCTAATAGCTAAGGTCTTAGACTTGTACTCTGGCCAAATGGTTAAGGTCTTAACTCTTACTCTGGCATAATAGCTAAGGTCTTAGACTCGTACTCTGGCCTAATGGTTAAGATCTTAACTCTTACTCTGGCCTACTGGTTAAGGTCTTAACTCTTACTCTGGCCTACTAGCTAAGGTCGTAACTCTTACTCTGGCCTAATAGCAAAGGTCTTAGACTCGTAATCTGGCCTAATGGTTAAGGTCTTAACTCTTACTCTGGCCTAATAGCTAAGGTCTTAACTCTTACTCTGGCCTAATAGCTAAGGTCTTAGACTCGTACTATGGCCTACAGGTTAAGGTCTTAACTCTTACTCTGGCCTACTGGTTAAGGTCTTAACTCTTACTCTGGCATAATAGCTAAGGTCCTAGACTCCTACTCTGGCCTACTGGTTAAGGTCTTAACTTTTACTCTGGCCTAATAGCTAAGGTCATAACTCTTACTCTGGCCTAATAGCTAGGTCTTCGACTCGTACTCTGGCCTAATGGTTAAGCTCTTAACTCTTACTCTGGCCTACTGGTTAAGGTCTTAACTCTGACTCTGGCCTAATAGCTAAGGTCTTAACTCTTACTCTGGCCTAATAGCTAAGGTCTTAGACTCGTACTCTGGCCTACTGGTTAAGGTCTTTACTCTTACTCTGGCCTAATAGCTAAGGTCTTAACTCTTACTCTGGTCTAAGAGCTAAGGTCGTAACTCTTACTCTGGCCGAATAGCTAAGGTCTTAGACTCGTTCTCTTTCCTAATGGTTAAGGTGTTAACTCTTACTCTGGCCTAATAGCTAAGGTCTTAACTCTTACTCTGGCCTAATAGCTAAGGTCTTAGACTCGTACTCTGGCCTAACGGTTAAGGTCTTAACTCTTACTCTGGCCTAATAGCTAAGGTCTTAGACTCGTACTACGGCCTAATGGTTAAGGTCTTAACTCTTACTCTGGCCTACTGGTTAAGGTCTTAACTCTTACTTTGGCCTAATAGCTAAGGTCTTAGACTCATACTCTGGCCTAATAGCTAAGGTCTTAGACTCATACTCTGGCCTAATAGCTAAGGTCTTAGACTCGTAATCTGGCCAAATGGTTAAGGTCTTAACTCTTACTCTGGCCTAATAGCTAAGGTCTTAACTCTTACTCTGGCCTAATAGCTAAGGTCTTAGACTCATACTCTGGCCTACTGGGTAAGGTCTTAACTCTTACTGTGGCCTACTGGTTATGGTCTTAACACTTACTCTGGCCTAATAGCTAAGGTCTTAGACTCGTACTCTGGCCTAATGGTTAAGGTCTTAACTCTTACTCTGGCCTATTGGATAAGGTCTTAACTCTTTCTCTGGCCTAATAGCTAAGGTCTTAACTCTTACTCTGGCCTAATAGCTAACGTCTTAGACTTGCAACACCTCACATACACTTAAGTATGTTTTTTACATCTTTGGTCTCATATTCGAATAACAGTTACGTCCATTATTTTTAGAGTGTGTGTTTTCTGTTTTTTGTTTGTAGTGTCGTGTATGTCTTTACCTTTCTTACAGGTCACTGCACCTTCTTCTGCAACCATTTAGAGTTATGGCTAAACTATCACGTTTTTTGTCACCTTTGTGGCACACCTCTTTTGTTTGCAGGTACAATGTTCACAATTCCTGGGAATCTGAACGAGTAATTTGCCTTTTTTTCTTACAGAACTTAATACGAATACCATTAGGTACTGTATACTCACGCATGTTTTCTCTTATAAATGATAAACTTATCATGAGTACGAATATGCGCACATAGGAGGGATCTTAACCTTGTCCTGAAGAAGATGCCTAGCATCGAAACATGTCGACAACATACTAGGAGAATACCACACATTGAGTAGGGAGTCTCCGCACCACCTTTTTACTAGTACCAGCCCCCTCCGACTTATTAAAGTTCTTTTGTCCTAGGGGCCAGGTCCTTTTTAACTCACATTCACACTTATCCCAGACCCTCCCACTGCACTACACATAGCACTTTACTATCAGTGCTCCCACGTATCCGTAGGTCGTAGCACGCCCCGTCCCGCAGCGGGGCGGGAAGACCCCTATGATGAAGCATGACACCACTGGTCATTCTTGGTGTGTGAGGGGTATTTAAACACCTTTGTGTATGTCCAACCATTGTGGGACTTTTACACCTATATAACCCAGGTTTTGAAGTTCCTTCTTTTCTCCCCCTATGAGATGGATCTTTTTGTTAAGTAAATAATTTGAAGTGGAGGACGTATCCATCTCTGAAGCCCGTGAAGGGCCATCCCTCTACACTCCCCAATTTTGTTACTAGTAACTAAGGTCTTAATAGCTAAGGTCTTAACTCTTACTCTGGCCTAATAGCTAAGGTCTTAACTCTTACTGTGGCCGAATAGCAAAGGTCTTAGATTCGTACTCTGGCCTAATGGTTAAGGTCTTAACTCCTACTCTGGCCTAATAGCTAAGGTCTTAACTCTAACTCTGGCCTAATAGCTAAGGTCTTAGACTCGTACTCTGGCCTAATGGTTAAGGTCTTAGATCTTACTCTGGCCTAATAGCTAAGGTCTTAGACTCATACTCAGGCCTAATAGCTAAGGTCTTAGAGTCATACTCTGGCCTACTGGTTAAGTTCTTAACTCTTACTCTGGCCTAATAGCTAAGGTTTTAACTCTTACTCTGGCCTAATAACTAAGGTCTTAGACTCGTACTCTGGCCTAATAGCTAAGGTCTTAACTCTTACTCTGGCCTAATAGCTAAGGTCTTAACTCTTAGTCTGGCCTAATAGCTAAGGTCTTAGACTCGTACTCAGGCCTAATGGTTAAGGTCTTAACTCTTACTCTGGCCTATTGGTTAAGGTCTTAACTCTTACTCTGGCCTAATAGATAAGGTCTTAGACTCATACTCTGGCCTAATAGCTAAGGTCTTAACTCTTACTCTGGCCTAATAGCTAAGGTCTTAGACTTGTACTCTGGCCTAATAGCTAAGGTCTTAGACTCGTACTCTCGCCTAATAGCTAAGGTCTTAACTCTTACTCTGGCCTACTGGTTAAGGTCTTAACTCTTACTCTGGCCTAATAGCTAAGGTCTTAGACTCGTACTCTGGCCTAATAGCTAAGGTCTTAGACTCGTACTCTGGCCTACAGTTTAAGGTCTTAACTCTTACTCCGGCCTACTAGTTAAGTTCTTAACTCTTACTCTGGAATAATAGCTAAGGTCTTAGACTCATACTCTGGCCTAATAGCTAAGGTCTTAACTCTTACTCTGGCCTAATAGCTAAGGTCTTACTCTTACTCTGGCCTAATAGCTAAGGTCTTAGACTCGTAGTCTGGCCTAATAGCTAAGGTCTCAACTCTTACTCCGGACTACTGGTTAAGTTCCTAACTCTTACTCTGGCCTAATAGCTAAGGTCTAAGACTCATACTCTGGCCTACTGGTTAAGGTCTTAACTCTTACTCTGGCCTAATAGCTAAGGTCTTAGACTCGTACTCTGGCCAAATGGTTAAGGTCTTAACTCTTACTCTGGCCTACTGGTTAAGGTCTTAACTCTTACTCTGGCCTAATAGCTAAGGTCTTAAATCTTACTCTGGCCTAATAGCTAAGGTCTTAGACTCATACTCTGGCCTAATGTTTAAGGTCTTATCTCTTACTCTGGCCTAATAGCTAAGGTCTTAGACTCGTACTATGGCCTACAGGTTAAGGTCTTAACTCTTACTCTGGCCTACTGGTTAAGGTCTTAACTCTTACTCTGGTCTAATAGCTAAGGTCTTAGACTCGTACTCTGGCCTAATGGTTAAGGTCTTAACTCTTACTCTGGGCTACTGGTTAAGGTCTTAACTCTTACTCTGGCCTAATAGCTAAGGTCTTATACTCGTACTCTGGCCTAATGGTTAAGGTCTTAACTCTTACTCTGCCCTACTGGCTAAGGTCTTAATAGCTAAGGTCTTAACTCTTACTCTGGCCTAATAGCTAAGGTCTTAACTCTTACTCTGGCCGAATAGCTAAGGTCTTAGATTCGTACTCTGGCCTAATGGTTAAGGTCTTAACTCTTACTCTGGCCTAATAGCTAAGGTCTTAGACTCGTACTCTGGCCTAATGGTTAAGGTCTTAGATCTTACTCTGGCCTAATAGCTAAGGTCTTAGACTCATACTCTGGCCTAATAGCTAAGGTCTTAGACTCGTACTCTGGCCTACTGGTTAAGTTCTTAACTCTTACTCTGGCCTAATAGCTAAGGTCTTAACTCTTACTCTGGCCTAATAACTAAGGTCTTAGACTCGTACTCTGGCCTAATAGCTAAGGTCTTAAGTCTTACTCTGGCCTAATAGCTAAGGTCTTAACTCTTAGTCTGGCCTAATAGCTAAGGTCTTAGACTTGTACTCTGGCCAAATGGTTAAGGTCTTAACTCTTACTTTGGCATAATAGCTAAGGTCTTAGACTCGTACTCTGGCCTAATGGTTAAGGTCTTAACTCTTACTCTGGCCTACTGGTTAAGGTCTTAACTCTTACTCTGGCCTAATAGCAAAGGTCTTAACTCTTACTCTGGCCTAATAGCAAAGGTCTTAGACTCGTAATCTGGCCTAATGGTTAAGGTCTTAACTCTTACTCTGGCCTAATAGCTAAGGTCTTAACTCTTACTCTGGCCTAATAGCTAAGGTCTTAGACTCGTACTATGGCCTACAGGTTAAGGTCTTAACTCTTACTCTGGCCTACTGGTTAAGGTCTTAACTCTTACTCTGGCCTAATAGCTAAGGTCCTAGACTCATACTCTGGCCTACTGGTTAAGGTCTTAACTTTTACTCTGGCCTAATAGCTAAGGTCATAACTCTTACTCTGGCCTAATAGCTAAGGTCTTCGATTCGTACTCTGGCCTAATGGTTAAGGTCTTAACTCTTACTCTGGCCTACTGGTTAAGGTCTTAACTCTTACTCTGGCCTAATAGCTAAGGTCTTAGACTCGTACTCTGGCCTACTGGTTAAGGTCTTAACTCTTACTCTGGCCTAATAGCTAAGGTCTTAACTCTTACTCTGGCCTAAGAGCTGAGGTCGTAACTCTTACTCTGGCCGAAAAGCTACGGTCTTAGACTCGTTCTCTTTCCTAATGGTTAAGGTGTTAACTCTTACTCTGGCCTAATAGCTAAGGTCTTAACTCTTACTCTGGCCTAATAGCTAAGGTCTTAACTCTTACTCTGGCCTAATAGCTAAGGTCTTAGACTCGTACTCTGGCCTAATGGTTAAGGTCATAATTCTTACTCTGGCCTAATAGCTAAGGTCTTAGACTCGTACTATGGCCTACAGGTTAAGGTCTTAACTCTTACACTGGCCTACTGGTTAAGGTCTTAACTCTTACTCTGGCCTAATAGCTAAGGTCTTAGACTCGTACTCTGGGATAATGGTTAAGGTCTTAATTCTTACTCTGGCCTAATAGCTAAGGTCTTAGACTCGTGCTATGGCCTACAGGTTAAGGTCTTAACTCTTACTCTGGCCTAATAGCTAAGGTCTTAACTCTTACTCTGGCCTAATAGCTAAGGTCTTAGACTCATACTCTGGCCTACTGGGTAAGGTCTTAACTCTTACTCTGGCCTACTGGTTATGGTCTTAACGCTTACTCTGGCCTAATAGCTAAGGTCTTAGACTCGTACTCTGGCCTAATGGTTAAGGTCTTAATTGTTACTCTGGCCTAATAGCTAAGGTCTTAGACTCGTACTATGGCCTACAGGTTAAGGTCTTAACTCTTATACTGGCCTACTGGTTAAGGTCTTAACTCTTACTATGGTCTACCGGTTAAGGTCTTAACTCTTACTCTGGCCTACTGGTTAAGGTCTTAACTCTTACTCTGGCCTAATAGCTAAGGTCTTAGACTCGTACTCTGGCCTAATGGTTAAGGTCTTAACTCTTACTCTGGCCTAATAGCTAAGGTCTTAGACTCGTACTCTGTCCTAATGGTTAAGGTCTTAACTCTTACACTGGCCTACTGGTTAAGGTCTTAACTCTGACTCTGGCCTAATAGCTAAGGTCTTAACTCTTACTCTGGCCTAATAGCTAAGGTCTTAGACTCGTACTCTGGCCTAATGGTTAACGTCTTAACTCTTACTCTGGCCTATTGGTTAAGGTCTTAACTCTTTCTCTGGCCTTAATAACTAAGGTCTTAACTCTTACTCTAGCCTAATAGCTAAGGTCTTAACTCTTACTCTGGCCTAATAGCTAAGGTCTTAACTCTTACTCTGGTCTAATAGCTAAGGTCTTAGACTCGTACTCTGGCCTAATGGTTACGGTCTTAACTCTTACTCTGGGCTATTGGTTAAGGTCTTAACTCTTACTCTGGCCTAATAGCTAAGGTCTTATACTCGTACTCTGGCCTAATGGTTAAGGTCTTAACCCTTACTCTGGCCTATTGGTTAAGGTCTTAACTCTTTCTCTGGCCTTAATAACTAAGGTCTTAACTCTTACTCTAGCCTAATAGCTAAGGTCTTAACTCTTACTCTGGCCTAATAGCTAAGGTCTTAACTCTTACTCTGGTCTAATAGCTAAGGTCTTAGACTCGTACTCTGGCCTATTGGTTAAGGTCTTAACTCCTTCTCTGGCCTAATAGCTAAGGTCTTAACTCTTACTCTGGCCTAATAGCTAAGGTCTTAGACTCGTACTCTGGCCTAATAGCTAAGGTCTTAGACTTGTACTCTGGCCTAATGTTTAACGTCTTAACTCTTACTCTGGCCTACTGGTTAAGGTCTTAACGCTTGCTCTGGCCTAATAGCTAAGGTCTTAACTCTTACTCTGGCCTAATAGCTAAGGTCTTAGACTCGTACTATGGCCTACAGGTTAAGGTCTTAACTCTTACTCTGGCCTACTGGTTAAGGTCTTAACTCTTACTCTGGCCTAATAGCTAAGGTCCTAGACTCGTACTCTGGCCTACTGGTTAAGGTCTTAACTTTTATTCTGGCCTAATAGCTAAGGTCATAACTCTTACTCTGACCTAATAGCTAAGGTCTTAGACTCGTACTCTGGCCTAATGGTTAAGGTCTTAACTCTTACTCTGGCCTACTGGTTATGGTCTTAACTCTTACTCTGGCCTAATAGCTAAGGTCTTAGACTCGTACTCTGGCCTACTGGTTAAGGTCTTAACTCTTACTCTGGCCTAATAGCTAAGGTCTTAACTCTTACTCTGGCCTAAGAGCTAAGGTCGTAACTCTTACTCTGGCCGAATAGCTAAGGTCTTAGACTCGTTCTCTTTCCTAATGGTTAAGGTGTTAACTCTTACTCTGGCCTAATAGCTAAGGTCTTAACTCTTACTCTGGCCTAATAGCTAAGGTTTTAGACTCGTACTCTGGCCTAATGGTTATGGTCTTAACTCTTACTCTGGCCTAATAGCTAAGGTCTTAGACTCCTACTATGGCCTAATGGTTAAGGTCTTAACACTTACTCTGGCCTACTGGTTAAGGTCTTAACTCTTACTCTGGCCTAATAGCTAAGGTCTTAGACTCATACTCTGGCCTAATAGCTAAGGTCTTAGACTCGTACTCTGGCCAAATGGTTAAGGTCTTAACTCTTACTCTGGCCTAATAGCTAAGGTCTTAACTCTTACTCTGGCCTAATAGCTAAGGTCTTAGACTCATACTCTGGCCTACTGGTTAAGGTCTTAACTCTTACTCTGGCCTACTGGTTATGGTCTTAACTCTTACTCTGGCCTAATAGCTAAGGTCTTAGACTCGTACTCTGGGATAATGGTTAAGGTCTTAATTCTTACTCTGGCCTAATAGCTAAGGTCTTAGACTTGTGCTATGGCCTACAGGTTAAGGTCTTAACTCTTACACTGGCCTACTGGTTAAGGTCTTAACTCTTACTATGGTCTACCGGTTAAGGTCTTAACTCTTACTCTGGCCCACTGGTTAAGGTCTTAACTCTTACTCTGGCCTAATAGCTAAGGTCTTAGACTCGTACTCTGGCCTAATGGTTAAGGTCTTAACTCTTACTCTGGCCTAATAGCTAAGGTCTTAGACTCGTACTCCGTCCTAATGGTTAAGGTCTTAACTCTTACACTGGCCTACTGGTTAAGGTCTTAACTCTGACTCTGGCCTAATAGCTAAGGTCTTAACTCTTACTCTGGCCTAATAGCTAAGGTCTTAGACTCGTACTCTGGCCTGATGGTTAAGGTCCTAACTCTTACTCTGGCCTACTGGTTATGGTCTTAACTCTTACTCTGGCCTAATAGCTAAGGTCTTAGACTTGTACTCTGGCCTAATAGCTAAGGTCTTAGACTCATAATCTGGCCTAATGGTTAAGGTCTTAACTCTTACTCTGGCCTAATAGCTAAGGTCTTAACTCTTACTCTGGCCTACTAGCTAAAGTCTTAGACCTGTACTATGGCCTACAGGTTAAGGTCGTAACTCTTACTCTGGCCTACTGGTTAAGGTCTTAACTCTTACTCTGGCCTAATGGTTAAGGTCTTAACTCTTACTCTGGCCTAATAGCTAAGGTTTTAACTCGTACTCTGGCCTAATAGCTAAGGTCTTAACTCTTATTCAGGCCGAATAGCTAAGGTCTTAGACTCGCACTCTGGCTTAATGGTTAAGGTCTTAACTCTTACACTGGCCTAATAGCTAAGGTCTTAACTCTTACTCTGGCCTAATAGCTAAGGTCTTAGACTCGTACTCTGGCCTAATAGCTAAGGTCTTAACTCTTACTCTGGCCTACTGGTTAAGGTCTTAACTCTTACTCTGGCCTAATAGCTAAGGTCTTGGACTCGTACTCTGGCCTAATAGCTAAGGTCTTAGACTCATACTCTGGCCTAATAGCTAAGGTCTTAACTCTTACTCTGGCCTAATAGCTAAGGTCTTACTCTTACTCTGGCCTAATAGCTAAGGTCTTAGACTCATACTCTGGCCTACTGGTTGAGGTCTTAACTCTTACTCTGGCCTAATAGCTAAGGTCTTAGACTCGTACTCTGGCCAAATGGTTAAGGTCTTAACTCTTACTCTGGCCTACTGGTCAAGGTCTTAACTCTTACTCTGGCCTAATAGCTAAAGTCTTAAATCTTACTCTGGCCTAATGGTTAAGGTCTTAACTCTTACTCTGCCCTACTGGCTAAGGTCTTAATAGCTAAGGTCTTAACTCTTACTCTGGCCTAATAGCTAAGGTCTTAACTCTTACTGTGGCCGAATAGCAAAGGTCTTAGATTCGTACTCTGGCCTAATGGTTAAGGTCTTAACTCCTACTCTGGCCTAATAGCTAAGGTCTTAACTCTAACTCTGGCCTAATAGCTAAGGTCTTAGACTCGTACTCTGGCCTAATGGTTAAGGTCTTAGATCTTACTCTGGCCTAATAGCTAAGGTCTTAGACTCATACTCAGGCCTAATAGCTAAGGTCTTAGAGTCATACTCTGGCCTACTGGTTAAGTTCTTAACTCTTACTCTGGCCTAATAGCTAAGGTTTTAACTCTTACTCTGGCCTAATAACTAAGGTCTTAGACTCGTACTCTGGCCTAATAGCTAAGGTCTTAACTCTTACTCTGGCCTAATAGCTAAGGTCTTAACTCTTAGTCTGGCCTAATAGCTAAGGTCTTAGACTCGTACTCAGGCCTAATGGTTAAGGTCTTAACTCTTACTCTGGCCTATTGGTTAAGGTCTTAACTCTTACTCTGGCCTAATAGATAAGGTCTTAGACTCATACTCTGGCCTAATAGCTAAGGTCTTAACTCTTACTCTGGCCTAATAGCTAAGGTCTTAGACTTGTACTCTGGCCTAATAGCTAAGGTCTTAGACTCGTACTCTCGCCTAATAGCTAAGGTCTTAACTCTTACTCTGGCCTACTGGTTAAGGTCTTAACTCTTACTCTGGCCTAATAGCTAAGGTCTTAGACTCGTACTCTGGCCTAATAGCTAAGGTCTTAGACTCGTACTCTGGCCTACAGTTTAAGGTCTTAACTCTTACTCCGGCCTACTAGTTAAGTTCTTAACTCTTACTCTGGAATAATAGCTAAGGTCTTAGACTCATACTCTGGCCTAATAGCTAAGGTCTTAACTCTTACTCTGGCCTAATAGCTAAGGTCTTACTCTTACTCTGGCCTAATAGCTAAGGTCTTAGACTCGTAGTCTGGCCTAATAGCTAAGGTCTCAACTCTTACTCCGGACTACTGGTTAAGTTCCTAACTCTTACTCTGGCCTAATAGCTAAGGTCTAAGACTCATACTCTGGCCTACTGGTTAAGGTCTTAACTCTTACTCTGGCCTAATAGCTAAGGTCTTAGACTCGTACTCTGGCCAAATGGTTAAGGTCTTAACTCTTACTCTGGCCTACTGGTTAAGGTCTTAACTCTTACTCTGGCCTAATAGCTAAGGTCTTAAATCTTACTCTGGCCTAATAGCTAAGGTCTTAGACTCATACTCTGGCCTAATGTTTAAGGTCTTATCTCTTACTCTGGCCTAATAGCTAAGGTCTTAGACTCGTACTATGGCCTACAGGTTAAGGTCTTAACTCTTACTCTGGCCTACTGGTTAAGGTCTTAACTCTTACTCTGGTCTAATAGCTAAGGTCTTAGACTCGTACTCTGGCCTAATGGTTAAGGTCTTAACTCTTACTCTGGGCTACTGGTTAAGGTCTTAACTCTTACTCTGGCCTAATAGCTAAGGTCTTATACTCGTACTCTGGCCTAATGGTTAAGGTCTTAACTCTTACTCTGCCCTACTGGCTAAGGTCTTAATAGCTAAGGTCTTAACTCTTACTCTGGCCTAATAGCTAAGGTCTTAACTCTTACTCTGGCCGAATAGCTAAGGTCTTAGATTCGTACTCTGGCCTAATGGTTAAGGTCTTAACTCTTACTCTGGCCTAATAGCTAAGGTCTTAGACTCGTACTCTGGCCTAATGGTTAAGGTCTTAGATCTTACTCTGGCCTAATAGCTAAGGTCTTAGACTCATACTCTGGCCTAATAGCTAAGGTCTTAGACTCGTACTCTGGCCTACTGGTTAAGTTCTTAACTCTTACTCTGGCCTAATAGCTAAGGTCTTAACTCTTACTCTGGCCTAATAACTAAGGTCTTAGACTCGTACTCTGGCCTAATAGCTAAGGTCTTAAGTCTTACTCTGGCCTAATAGCTAAGGTCTTAACTCTTAGTCTGGCCTAATAGCTAAGGTCTTAGACTTGTACTCTGGCCAAATGGTTAAGGTCTTAACTCTTACTTTGGCATAATAGCTAAGGTCTTAGACTCGTACTCTGGCCTAATGGTTAAGGTCTTAACTCTTACTCTGGCCTACTGGTTAAGGTCTTAACTCTTACTCTGGCCTAATAGCAAAGGTCTTAACTCTTACTCTGGCCTAATAGCAAAGGTCTTAGACTCGTAATCTGGCCTAATGGTTAAGGTCTTAACTCTTACTCTGGCCTAATAGCTAAGGTCTTAACTCTTACTCTGGCCTAATAGCTAAGGTCTTAGACTCGTACTATGGCCTACAGGTTAAGGTCTTAACTCTTACTCTGGCCTACTGGTTAAGGTCTTAACTCTTACTCTGGCCTAATAGCTAAGGTCCTAGACTCATACTCTGGCCTACTGGTTAAGGTCTTAACTTTTACTCTGGCCTAATAGCTAAGGTCATAACTCTTACTCTGGCCTAATAGCTAAGGTCTTCGATTCGTACTCTGGCCTAATGGTTAAGGTCTTAACTCTTACTCTGGCCTACTGGTTAAGGTCTTAACTCTTACTCTGGCCTAATAGCTAAGGTCTTAGACTCGTACTCTGGCCTACTGGTTAAGGTCTTAACTCTTACTCTGGCCTAATAGCTAAGGTCTTAACTCTTACTCTGGCCTAAGAGCTGAGGTCGTAACTCTTACTCTGGCCGAAAAGCTACGGTCTTAGACTCGTTCTCTTTCCTAATGGTTAAGGTGTTAACTCTTACTCTGGCCTAATAGCTAAGGTCTTAACTCTTACTCTGGCCTAATAGCTAAGGTCTTAACTCTTACTCTGGCCTAATAGCTAAGGTCTTAGACTCGTACTCTGGCCTAATGGTTAAGGTCATAATTCTTACTCTGGCCTAATAGCTAAGGTCTTAGACTCGTACTATGGCCTACAGGTTAAGGTCTTAACTCTTACACTGGCCTACTGGTTAAGGTCTTAACTCTTACTCTGGCCTAATAGCTAAGGTCTTAGACTCGTACTCTGGGATAATGGTTAAGGTCTTAATTCTTACTCTGGCCTAATAGCTAAGGTCTTAGACTCGTGCTATGGCCTACAGGTTAAGGTCTTAACTCTTACACTGGCCTACTGGTTAAGGTCTTAACTCTTACTATGGTCTACCGGTTAAGGTCTTAACTCTTACTCTGGCCCACTGGTTAAGGTCTTAACTCTTACTCTGGCCTAATAGCTAAGGTCTTAGACTTGTACTCTGGCCTAATGGTTAAGGTCTTAACTCTTACTCTGGCCTAATAGCTAAGGTCTTAGACTCGTACTCCGTCCTAATGGTTAAGGTCTTAACTCTTACACTGGCCTACTGGTTAAGGTCTTAACTCTGACTCTGGCCTAATAGCTAAGGTCTTAACTCTTACTCTGGCCTAATAGCTAAGGTCTTAGACTCGTACTCTGGCCTGATGGTTAAGGTCCTACCTCTTACTCTGGCCTACTGGTTATGGTCTTAACTCTTACTCTGGCCTAATAGCTAAGGTCTTAGACTTGTACTGTGGCCTAATAGCTAAGGTCTTAGACTCATAATCTGGCCTAATGGTTAAGGTCTTAACTCTTACTCTGGCCTAATAGCTAAGGTCTTAACTCTTACTCTGGCCTAATAGCTAAGGTCTTAGACCTGTACTATGGCCTACAGGTTAAGGTCGTAACTCTTACTCTGGCCTACTGGTTAAGGTCTTAACTCTTACTCTGGCCTAATGGTTAAGGTCTTAACTCTTACTCTGGCCTAATAGCTAAGGTTTTAACTCTTACTCTGGCCTAATAGCTAAGGTCTTAACTCTTATTCAGGCCGAATAGCTAAGGTCTTAGACTCGCACTCTGGCTTAATGGTTAAGGTCTTAACTCTTACACTGGCCTAATAGCTAAGGTCTTAACTCTTACTCTGGCCTAATAGCTAAGGTCTTAGACTCGTACTCCGTCCTAATGGTTAAGGTCTTAACTCTTACACTGGCCTACTGGTTAAGGTCTTAACTCTGACTCTGGCCTAATAGCTAAGGTCTTAACTCTTACTCTGGCCTAATAGCTAAGGTCTTAGACTCGTACTCTGGCCTGATGGTTAAGGTCCTACCTCTTACTCTGGCCTACTGGTTATGGTCTTAACTCTTACTCTGGCCTAATAGCTAAGGTCTTAGACTTGTACTGTGGCCTAATAGCTAAGGTCTTAGACTCATAATCTGGCCTAATGGTTAAGGTCTTAACTCTTACTCTGGCCTAATAGCTAAGGTCTTAACTCTTACTCTGGCCTAATAGCTAAGGTCTTAGACCTGTACTATGGCCTACAGGTTAAGGTCGTAACTCTTACTCTGGCCTACTGGTTAAGGTCTTAACTCTTACTCTGGCCTAATGGTTAAGGTCTTAACTCTTACTCTGGCCTAATAGCTAAGGTTTTAACTCTTACTCTGGCCTAATAGCTAAGGTCTTAACTCTTATTCAGGCCGAATAGCTAAGGTCTTAGACTCGCACTCTGGCTTAATGGTTAAGGTCTTAACTCTTACACTGGCCTAATAGCTAAGGTCTTAACTCTTACTATGGCCTAATAGCTAAGGTCTTAGACTCGTACTCTGGCCTAATAGCTAAGGTCTTAACTCTTACTCTGGCCTACTGGTTAAGGTCTTAACTCTTACTCTGGCCTAATAGCTAAGGTCTTGGACTCGTACTCTGGCCTAATAGCTAAGGTCTTAGACTCATACTCTGGCCTAATAGCTAAGGTCTTAACTCTTACTCTGGCCTAATAGCTAAGGTCTTACTCTTACTCTGGCCTAATAGCTAAGGTCTTAGACTCATACTCTGGCCTACTGGTTGAGGTCTTAACTCTTACTCTGGCCTAATAGCTAAGGTCTTAGACTCGTACTCTGGCCAAATGGTTAAGGTCTTAACTCTTACTCTGGCCTACTGGTCAAGGTCTTAACTCTTACTCTGGCCTAATAGCT
The DNA here is from genome assembly GCF_964204655.1 of Triturus cristatus. Classification (NCBI taxonomy): domain Eukaryota; kingdom Metazoa; phylum Chordata; class Amphibia; order Caudata; family Salamandridae; genus Triturus; species Triturus cristatus. Next base: position 1,097,441,850 of record NC_140589.1, on the reverse strand, counting down.
AAAGTCTTAAATCTTACTCTGGCCTAATGGTTAAGGTCTTAACTCTTACTCTGCCCTACTGGCTAAGGTCTTAATAGCTAAGGTCTTAACTCTTACTCTGGCCTAATAGCTAAGGTCTTAACTCTTACTGTGGCCGAATAGCAAAGGTCTTAGATTCGTACTCTGGCCTAATGGTTAAGGTCTTAACTCCTACTCTGGCCTAATAGCTAAGGTCTTAACTCTAACTCTGGCCTAATAGCTAAGGTCTTAGACTCGTACTCTGGCCTAATGGTTAAGGTCTTAGATCTTACTCTGGCCTAATAGCTAAGGTCTTAGACTCATACTCAGGCCTAATAGCTAAGGTCTTAGACTCATACTCTGGCCTACTGGTTAAGTTCTTAACTCTTACTCTGGCCTAATAGCTAAGGTTTTAACTCTTACTCTGGCCTAATAACTAAGGTCTTAGACTCGTACTCTGGCCTAATAGCTAAGGTCTTAACTCTTACTCTGGCCTAATAGCTAAGGTCTTAACTCTTAGTCTGGCCTAATAGCTAAGGTCTTAGACTCGTACTCAGGCCTAATGGTTAAGGTCTTAACTCTTACTCTGGCCTATTGGTTAAGGTCTTAACTCTTACTCTGGCCTAATAGATAAGGTCTTAGACTCATACTCTGGCCTAATAGCTAAGGTCTTAACTCTTACTCTGGCCTAATAGCTAAGGTCTTAGACTCGTACTCTGGCCTAATAGCTAAGGTCTTAGACTCGTACTCTCGCCTAATAGCTAAGGTCTTAACTCTTACTCTGGCCTACTGGTTAAGGTCTTAACTCTTACTCTGGCCTAATAGCTAAGGTCTTCGACTCGTACTCTGGCCTAATAGCTAAGGTCTTAGACTCGTACTCTGGCCTACAGTTTAAGGTCTTAACTCTTACTCCGGCCTACTAGTTAAGTTCTTAACTCTTACTCTGGAATAATAGCTAAGGTCTTAGACTCATACTCTGGCCTAATAGCTAAGGTCTTAACTCTTACTCTGGCCTAATAGCTAAGGTCTTACTCTTACTCTGGCCTAATAGCTAAGGTCTTAGACTCGTAGTCTGGCCTAATAGCTAAGGTCTCAACTCTTACTCCGGACTACAGGTTAAGTTCCTAACTCTTACTCTGGCCTAATAGCTAAGGTCTAAGACTCATACTCTGGCCTACTGGTTAAGGTCTTAACTCTTACTCTGGCCTAATAGCTAAGGTCTTAGACTCGTACTTTGGCCAAACGGTTAAGGTCTTAACTCTTACTCTGGCCTACTGGTTAAGGTCTTAACTCTTACTCTGGCCTAATAGCTAAGGTCTTAAATCTTACTCTGGCCTAATAGCTAAGGTCTTAGACTCATACTCTGGCCTAATGTTTAAGGTCTTATCTCTTACTCTGGCCTAATAGCTAAGGTCTTAGACTCGTACTATGGCCTACAGGTTAAGGTCTTAACTCTTACTCTGGCCTACTGGTTAAGGTCTTAACTCTTACTCTGGTCTAATAGCTAAGGTCTTAGACTCGTACTCTGGCCTAATGGTTAAGGTCTTAACTCTTACTCTGGGCTACTGGTTAAGGTCTTAACTCTTACTCTGGCCTAATAGCTAAGGTCTTATACTCGTACTCTGGCCTAATGGTTAAGGTCTTAACTCTTAATCTGCCCTACTGGCTAAGGTCTTAATAGCTAAGGTCTTAACTCTTACTCTGGCCTAATAGCTAAGGTCTTAACTCTTACTCTGGCCGAATAGCTAAGGTCTTAGATTCGTACTCTGGCCTAATGGTTAAGGTCTTAACTCTTACTCTGGCCTAATAGCTAAGGTCTTAGACTCGTACTCTGGCCTAATGGTTAAGGTCTTAGATCTTACTCTGGCCTAATAGCTAAGGTCTTAGACTCATACTCTGGCCTAATAGCTAAGGTCTTAGACTCGTACTCTGGCCTACTGGTTAAGTTCTTAACTCTTACTCTGGCCTAATAGCTAAGGTCTTAACTCTTACTCTGGCCTAATAACTAAGGTCTTAGACTCGTACTCTGGCCTAATAGCTAAGGTCTTAAGTCTTACTCTGGCCTAATAGCTAAGGTCTTAACTCTTAGTCTGGCCTAATAGCTAAGGTCTTAGACTTGTACTCTGGCCAAATGGTTAAGGTCTTAACTCTTACTCTGGCATAATAGCTAAGGTCTTAGACTCGTACTCTGGCCTAATGGTTAAGGTCTTAACTCTTACTGTGGCCTACTGGTTAAGGTCTTAACTCTTACTCTGGCCTAATAGCAAAGGTCTTAACTCTTACTCTGGCCTAATAGCAAAGGTCTTAGACTCGTAATCTGGCCTAATGGTTAAGGTCTTAACTCTTACTCTGGCCTAATAGCTAAGGTCTTAACTCTTACTCTGGCCTAATAGCTAAGGTCTTAGACTCGTACTATGGCCTACAGGTTAGGTCTTAACTCTTACTCTGGCCTACTGGTTAAGGTCTTAACTCTTACTCTGGCCTAATAGCTAAGGTCCTAGACTCATACTCTGGCCTACTGGTTAAGGTCTTAACTTTTACTCTGGCCTAATAGCTAAGGTCATAACTCTTACTCTGGCCTAATAGCTAAGGTCTTCGACTCGTACTCTGGCCTAATGGTTAAGGTCTTAACTCTTACTCTGGCCTACTGGTTAAGGTCTTAACTCTTACTCTGGCCTAATAGCTAAGGTCTTAGACTCGTACTCTGGCCTACTGGTTAAGGTCTTAACTCTTACTCTGGCCTAATAGCTAAGGTCTTAACTCTTACTCTGGCCTAAGAGCTGAGGTCGTAACTCTTACTCTGGCCGAAAAGCTACGGTCTTAGACTCGTTCTCTTTCCTAATGGTTAAGGTGTTAACTCTTACTCTGGCCTAATAGCTAAGGTCTTAACTCTTACTCTGGCCTAATAGCTAAGGTCTTAACTCTTACTCTGGCCTAATAGCTAAGGTCTTAGACTCGTACTCTGGCCTAATGGTTAAGGTCTTAATTCTTACTCTGGCCTAATAGCTAAGGTCTTAGACTCGTACTATGGCCTACAGGTTAAGGTCTTAACTCTTACACTGGCCTACTGGTTAAGGTCTTAGACTAGTACTCTGGCCTAATGGTTAAGGTCTTAACTCTAACTGTGGCCTAATAGCTAAGGTCTTAACTCTTACTCTGGCCTAATAGCTAAGGTCTTAGACTCGTACTATGGCCTACAGGTTAAGGTCTTAACTCTTACTCTGGCCTACTGGTTAAGGTCTTAACTCTTACTCTGGCCTAATAGCTAAGGTCTTAAATCTTACTCTGGCCTAATAGCTAAGGTCTTAGACTCATACTCAGGCCTAATAGCTAAGGTCTTAGACTCATACTCTGGCCTACTGGTTAAGTTCTTAACTCTTACTCTGGCCTAATAGCTAAGGTTTTAACTCTTACTCTGGCCTAATAACTAAGGTCTTAGACTCGTACTCTGGCCTAATAGCTAAGGTCTTAACTCTTACTCTGGCCTAATAGCTAAGGTCTTAACTCTTAGTCTGGCCTAATAGCTAAGGTCTTAGACTCGTACTCTGGCCTAATGGTTAAGGTCTTAACTCTTACTCTGGCCTAATAGATAAGGTCTTAGACTCATACTCTGGCCTAATAGCTAAGGTCTTAACTCTTACTCTGGCCTAATAGCTAAGGTCTTAGACTCGTACTCTGGCCTAATAGCTAAGGTCTTAGACTCGTACTCTCGCCTAATAGCTAAGGTCTTAACTCTTACTCTGGCCTACTGGTTAAGGTCTTAACTCTTACTCTGGCCTAATAGCTAAGGTCTTAGACTCGTACTCTGGCCTAATAGCTAAGGTCTTAGACTCGTACTCTGGCCTACAGTTTAAGGTCTTAACTCTTACTCCGGCCTACTAGTTAAGTTCTTAACTCTTACTCTGGAATAATAGCTAAGGTCTTAGACTCATACTCTGGCCTAATAGCTAAGGTCTTAACTCTTACTCTGGCCTAATAGCTAAGGTCTTACTCTTACTCTGGCCTAATAGCTAAGGTCTTAGACTCGTAGTCTGGCCTAATAGCTAAGGTCTTAACTCTTACTCCGGACTACTGGTTAAGTTCCTAACTCTTACTCTGGCCTAATAGCTAAGGTCTTAGACTCATACTCTGGCCTACTGGTTAAGGTCTTAACTCTTACTCTGGCCTAATAGCTAAGGTCTTAGACTCGTACTCTGGCCAAATGGTTAAGGTCTTAACTCTTACTCTGGCCTACTGGTTAAGGTCTTAACTCTTACTCTGGCCTAATAGCTAAGGTCTTAAATCTTACTCTGGCCTAATAGCTAAGGTCTTAGACTCATACTCTGGCCTAATGTTTAAGGTCTTATCTCTTACTCTGGCCTAATAGCTAAGGTCTTAGACTCGTACTATGGCCTACAGGTTAAGGTCTTAACTCTTACTCTGGCCTACTGGTTAAGGTATTAACTCTTACTCTGGTCTAATAGCTAAGGTCTTAGACTCGTACTCTGGCCTAATGGTTAAGGTCTTAACTCTTACTCTGGGCTACTGGTTAAGGTCTTAACTCTTACTCTGGCCTAATAGCTAAGGTCTTATACTCGTACTCTGGCCTAATGGTTAAGGTCTTAACTCTTACTCTGCCCTACTGGCTAAGGTCTTAATAGCTAAGGTCTTAACTCTTACTCTGGCCTAATAGCTAAGGTCTTAACTCTTACTCTGGCCGAATAGCTAAGGTCTTAGATTCGTACTCTGGCCTAATGGTTAAGGTCTTAACTCTTACTCTGGCCTAATAGCTAAGGTCTTAGACTCGTACTCTGGCCTAATGGTTAAGGTCTTAGATCTTACTCTGGCCTAATAGCTAAGGTCTTAGACTCATACTCTGGCCTAATAGCTAAGGTCTTAGACTCGTACTCTGGCCTACTGGTTAAGTTCTTAACTCTTACTCTGGCCTAATAGCTAAGGTCTTAACTCTTACTCTGGCCTAATAACTAAGGTCTTAGACTCGTACTCTGGCCTGATAGCTAAGGTCTTAAGTCTTACTCTGGCCTAATAGCTAAGGTCTTAACTCTTAGTCTGGCCTAATAGCTAAGGTCTTAGACTTGTACTCTGGCCAAATGGTTAAGGTCTTAACTCTTACTCTGGCATAATAGCTAAGGTCTTAGACTCGTACTCTGGCCTAATGGTTAAGGTCTTAACTCTTACTCTGGCCTACTGGTTAAGGTCTTAACTCTTACTCTGGCCTAATAGCAAAGGTCTTAACTCTTACTCTGGCCTAATAGCAAAGGTCTTAGACTCGTAATCTGGCCTAATGGTTAAGGTCTTAACTCTTACTCTGGCCTAATAGCTAAGGTCTTAACTCTTACTCTGGCCTAATAGCTAAGGTCTTAGACTCGTACTATGGCCTACAGGTTAAGGTCTTAACTCTTACTCTGGCCTACTGGTTAAGGTCTTAACTCTTACTCTGGCCTAATAGCTAAGGTCCTAGACTCATACTCTGGCCTACTGGTTAAAGTCTTAACTTTTACTCTGGCCTAATAGCTAAGGTCATAACTCTTACTCTGGCCTAATAGCTAAGGTCTTCGACTCGTACTCTGGCCTAATGGTTAAGGTCTTAACTCTTACTCTGGCCTACTGGTTAAGGTCTTAACTCTTACTCTGGCCTAATAGCTAAGGTCTTAGACTCGTACTCTGGCCTACTGGTTAAGGTCTTAACTCTTACTCCGGCCTAATAGCTAAGGTCTTAACTCTTACTCTGGCCTAAGAGCTAAGGTCGTAACTCTTACTCTGGCCGAAAAGCTACGGTCTTAGACTCGTTCTCTTTCCTAATGGTTAAGGTGTTAACTCTTACTCTGGCCTAATAGCTAAGGTCTTAACTCTTACTCTGGCCTAATAGCTAAGGTCTTAGACTCGTACTCTGGCCTAGTGGTTAAGGTCTTAATTCTTACTCTGGCCTAATAGCTAAGGTCTTAGACTCGTACTATGGCCTACAGGTTAAGGTCTTAACTCTTACACTGGCCTACTGGTTAAGGTCTTAGACTCGTTCTCTTTCCTAATGGTTAAGGTGTTAACTCTTACTCTGGCCTAATAGCTAAGGTCTTAACTCTTACTCTGGCCTAATAGCTAAGGTCTTAGACTCGTACTCTGGCCTAGTGGTTAAGGTCTTAATTCTTACTCTGGCCTAATAGCTAAGGTCTTAGACTCGTACTCTGGCCTAATGGTTAAGGTCTTAACTCTTACTCTGGCCTAATAGCTAAGGTCTTAGACTCGTACTCTTGCCTAATGGTTAAGGTCTTAACTCTTACTCTGGCCTACTGACTAAGGTCTTAACTCTTACTCTGGCTTAATAGCTAAGGTCTTAACTCTTACTCTGGCTTAATAGCTAAGGTCTTAACTCTTACTCTGGCCGAATAGCTAAGGTCTTAGATTCGTACTCTGGCCTAACGGTTAAGGTCTTAACTTTTACTCTGGCCTAATAGCTAAGGCCTTAACTCTTACTCTGGCCTAATAGCTAAGGTCTTAGACTCTTACTCTGGCCTAATGGTTAAGGTCTTAACTCTTACAATGGCCTAATAGCTAAGGTCTTAGACTCGTACTCTGGCCTAATAGCTAAGGTCTTAGACTCATACTCTGGCCTAATAGCTAAGGTCTTAGACTGGTACTCTGGCCTACTGGTTAAGTTCTTAACTCTTACTCTGGCCAAATAGCTAAGGTCTTAACTCTTACTCTGGCCTAATAACTAAGGTCTTAGACTCGTACTCTGGCCTAATAGCTAAGGTCTTAGACTCATACTCTGGCCTAATGGTTAAGGTCTTAACTCTTACTCTGGCCTAATAGCTAAGGTCTTAGACTCATACTCTGGCCTAATAGCTAAGGTCTTAACTCTTACTCTGGCCTAATAGCTAAGGTCTTAACTCTTACTCTGGCCTAATAGCTAAGGTCTTAGACTCGTACTCTGGCCTAATAGCTAAGGTCTTAACTCTTACTCTGGCCTACTGGTTAAGGTCTTAACTCTTACTCTGGCCTAATAGCTAAGGTCTTAGACTCGTACGCTGGCCTAATAGCTAAGGTCTTAGACTCGTACTCTGGCCTACAGTTTAAGGTCTTAACTCTTACTCCAGCCTACTGGTTAAGTTCTTAACTCTTACTCTGGAATAATAGCTAAGGTCTTAAACTCATACTCTGGCCTAATAGCTAAGGTCTTAACTCTTACTCTGGCCTAATAGCTAAGGTCTTACTCATACTCTGGCCTAATAGCTAAGGTCTTAGACTCGTACTCTGGCCTAATAGCTAAGGTCTTAACTCTTACTCTGGCCTACTGGTTAAGGTCCTAACTCTTACTCTGGCCTAATAACTAAGGTCTTAGACTCATACTCTTGCCTAATAGCTAAGGTCTTAACTCTTACTCTGGCCTAATAGCTAAGGTCTTAGACTCATACTCTGGCCTAATAGCTAAGGTCTTAGACTCATACTCTGGCCTAATAGCTAAGGTCTTAACTCTTACTCTGGCCTAATAGCTAAGGTCTTACTCTTACTCTGGCCTAATAGCTAAGGTCTTAGACTCGTAGTCTGGCCTAAAAGCTAAGGTCTTAACTCTTACTCCGGCCTACTGTTTAAGTTCTTAACTCTTACTCTGGCCTAATAGCTAAGGTCTTAGACTCATACTCTAGCCTACTGGTTGAGGTCTTAACTCTTACTCTGGCCTAATAGCTAAGGTCTTAGACTCGTACTCTGGCCAAATGGTTAAGGTCTTAACTCTTACTCTGGCCTACTGGTTAAGGTCTTAACTCTTACTCTGGCCTAATAGCTAAGGTCTTAAATCTTACTCTGGCCTAATGGTTAAGGTCTTAACTCTTACTCTGCCCTACTGGCTAAGGTCTTAATAGCTAAGGTCTTAACTCTTACTCTGGCCTAATAGCTAAGGTCTTAACTCTTACTCTGGCCGAATAGCAAAGGTCTTAGATTCGTACTCTGGCCTAATGGTTAAGGTCTTAACTCTTACTCTGGCCTAATAGCTAAGGTCTTAACTCTAACTCTGGCCTAATAGCTAAGGTCTTAGACTTGTACTCTGGCCTAATGGTTAAGGTCTTAGATCTTACTCTGGCCTAATAGCTAACTTCTTAGACTCATACTCTGGCCTAATAGCTAAGGTCTTAGACTCGTACTCTGGCCTACTGGTTAAGTTCTTAACTCTTACTCTGGCCTAATAGCTAAGGTCTTAACTCTTACTCTGGCCTAATAACTAAGGTCTTAGACTCGTACTCTGGCCTAATAGCTAAGGTCTTAACTCTTACTCTGGCATAATAGCTAAGGTCTTAACTCTTAGTCTGGCCTAATAGCTAAGGTCTTAGACTCGTACTCTGGCCTAATGGTTAAGGTCTTAACTCTTACTCTGGCCTAATAGATAAGGTCTTAGACTCATACTCTGGCCTAATAGCTAAGGTCTTAACTCTTACTCTGGCCTAATAGCTAAGGTCTTAGACTCGTACTCTAGCCTAATAGCTAAGGTCTTAGACTCGTACTCTGGCCTAATAGCTAAGGTCTTAACTCTTACTCTGGCCTACTGGTTAAGTTCTTAACTCTTACTCTGGCCTAATAGCTAAGGTCTTAGACTCGTACTCTGGCCTAATAGCTAAGGTCTTAGACTCGTACTCTGGCCTACAGTTTAAGGTCTTAACTCTTACTCAGGCCTACTGGTTAAGTTCTTAACTCTTTCTCTGGAATAATAGCTAAGGTCTTAGACTCATACTCTGGCCTAATAGCTAAGGTCTTAACTCTTACTCTGGCCTAATAGCTAAGGTCTTACTCTTACTCTGGCCTAATAGCTAAGGTCTTAGACTCGTAGTCTGGCCTAATAGCTAAGGTCTTAACTCTTACTCCGGACTACTGGTTAAGTTCTTAACTCTTACTCTGGCCTAATAGCTAAGGTCTTAGACTCATACTCTGGCCTACTGGTTAAGGTCTTAACTCTTACTCTGGCCTAATAGCTAAGGTCTTAGACTCGTACTCTGGCCAAATGGTTAAGGTCTTAACTCTTACTCTGGCCTACTGGTTAAGGTCTTAACTCTTACTCTGGCCTAATAGCTAAGGTCTTACTCTTACTCTGGCCTAATAGCTAAGGTCTTAGACTCATACTCTGGCCTACTGGTTGAGGTCTTAACTCTTACTCTGGCCTAATAGCTAAGGTCTTAGACTCGTACTCTGGCCAAATGGTTAAGGTCTTAACTCTTACTCTGGCCTACTGGTCAAGGTCTTAACTCTTACTCTGGCCTAATAGCTAAAGTCTTAAATCTTACTCTGGCCTAATGGTTAAGGTCTTAACTCTTACTCTGCCCTACTGGCTAAGGTCTTAATAGCTAAGGTCTTAACTCTTACTCTGGCCTAATAGCTAAGGTCTTAACTCTTACTGTGGCCAAATAGCAAAGGTCTTAGATTCGTACTCTGGCCTAATGGTTAAGGTCTTAACTCCTACTCTGGCCTAATAGCTAAGGTCTTAACTCTAACTCTGGCCTAATAGCTAAGGTCTTAGACTCGTACTCTGGCCTAATGGTTAAGGTCTTAGATCTTACTCTGGCCTAATAGCTAAGGTCTTAGACTCATACTCAGGCCTAATAGCTAAGGTCTTAGACTCATACTCTGGCCTACTGGTTAAGTTCTTAACTCGTACTCTGGCCTAATAGCTAAGGTCTTAACTCTTACTCTGGCCTAATAGCTAAGGTCTTAACTCTTAGTCTGGCCTAATAGCTAAGGTCTTAGACTCGTACTCAGGCCTAATGGTTAAGGTCTTAACTCTTACTCTGGCCTATTGGTTAAGGTCTTAACTCTTACTCTGGCCTAATAGATAAGGTCTTAGACTCATACTCTGGCCTAATAGCTAAGGTCTTAACTCTTACTCTGGCCTAATAGCTAAGGTCTTAGACTCGTACTCTGGCCTAATAGCTAAGGTCTTAGACTCGTACTCTCGCCTAATAGCTAAGGTCTTAACTCTTACTCTGGCCTACTGGTTAAGGTCTTAACTCTTACTCTGGCCTAATAGCTAAGGTCTTAGACTCGTACTCTGGCCTAATAGCTAAGGTCTTAGACTCGTACTCTGGCCTACAGTTTAAGGTCTTAACTCTTACACCGGCCTACTAGTTAAGTTCTTAACTCTTACTCTGGAATAATAGCTAAGGTCTTAGACTCATACTCTGGCCTAATAGCTAAGGTCTTAACTCTTACTCTGGCCTAATAGCTAAGGTCTTACTCTTACTCTGGCCTAATAGCTAAGGTCTTAGACTCGTAGTCTGGCCTAATAGCTAAGGTCTTAACTCTTACTCCGGACTACTGGTTAAGTTCCTAACTCTTACTCTGGCCTAATAGCTAAGGTCTTAGACTCATACTCTGGCCTACTGGTTAAGGTCTTAACTCTTACCCTGGCCTAATAGCTAAGGTCTTAGACTCGTACTCTGGACAAATGGTTAAGGTCTTAACTCTTACTCTGGCCTACTGGTTAAGGTCTTAACTCTTACTCTGGCCTAATAGCTAAGGTCTTAAATCTTACTCTGGCCTAATAGCTAAGGTCTTAGACTCATACTCTGGCCTAATGTTTAAGGTCTTATCTCTTACTCTGGCCTAATAGCTAAGGTCTTAGACTCGTACTATGGCCTACAGGTTAAGGTCTTAACTCTTACTCTGGCCTACTGGTTAAGGTCTTAACTCTTACTCTGGTCTAATAGCTAAGGTCTTAGACTCGTACTCTGGCCTAATGGTTAAGGTCTTAACTCTTACTCTGGGCTACTGGTTAAGGTCTTAACTCTTACTCTGGCCTAATAGCTAAGGTCTTATACTCGTACTCTGGCCTAATGGTTAAGGTCTTAACTCTTACTCTGCCCTACGGGCTAAGGTCTTAATAGCTAAGGTCTTAACTCTTACTCTGGCCGAATAGCTAAGGTCTTAACTCTTACTCTGGCCGAATAGCTAAGGTCTTAGATTCGTACTCTGGCCTTATGGTTAAGGTCTTAACTCTTACTCTGGCCTAATAGCTAAGGTCTTAGACTCGTACTCTGGCCTAATGGTTAAGGTCTTAGATCTTACTCTGGCCTAATAGCTAAGGTCTTAGACTCATACTCTGGCCTAATAGCTAAGGTCTTAGACTCGTACTCTGGCCTACTGGTTAAGTTCTTAACTCTTACTCTGGCCTAATAGCTAAGGTCTTAACTCTTACTCTGGCCTAATAACTAAGGTCTTAGACTCGTACTCTGGCCTAATAGCTAAGGTCTTAAGTCTTACTCTGGCCTAATAGCTAAGGTCTTAACTCTTAGTCTGGCCTAATAGCTAAGGTCTTAGACTTGTACTCTGGCCAAATGGTTAAGGTCTTAACTCTTACTCTGGCATAATAGCTAAGGTCTTAGACTCGTACTCTGGCCTAATGGTTAAGGTCTTAACTCTTACTCTGGCCTACTGGTTAAGGTCTTAACTCTTACTCTGGCCTAATAGCAAAGGTCTTAACTCTTACTCTGGCCTAATAGCAAAGGTCTTAGACTCGTAATCTGGCCTAATGGTTAAGGTCTTAACTCTTACTCTGGCCTAATAGCTAAGGTCTTAACTCTTACTCTGGCCTAATGTTTAAGGTCTTATCTCTTACTCTGGCCTAATAGCTAAGGTCTTAGACTCGTACTATGGCCTACAGGTTAAGGTCTTAACTCTTACTCTGGCCTACTGGTTAAGGTCTTAACTCTTACCCTGGTCTAATAGCTAAGGTCTTAGACTCGTACTCTGGCCTAATGGTTAAGGTCTTAACTCTTACTCTGGGCTACTGGTTAAGGTCTTAACTCTTACTCTGGCCTAATAGCTAAGGTCTTATACTCGTACTCTGGCCTAATGGTTAAGGTCTTAACTCTTACTCTGCCCTACTGGCTAAGGTCTTAATAGCTAAGGTCTTAACTCTTACTCTGGCCGAATAGCTAAGGTCTTAACTCTTACTCTGGCCGAATAGCTAAGGTCTTAGATTCGTACTCTGGCCTAATGGTTAAGGTCTTAACTCTTACTCTGGCCTAATAGCTAAGGTCTTAGACTCGTACTCTGGCCTAATGGTTAAGGTCTTAGATCTTACTCTGGCCTAATAGCTAAGGTCTTAGACTCATACTCTGGCCTAATAGCTAAGGTCTTAGACTCGTACTCTGGCCTACTGGTTAAGTTCTTAACTCTTACTCTGGCCTAATAGCTAAGGTCTTAACTCTTACTCTGGCCTAATAACTAAGGTCTTAGACTCGTACTCTGGCCTAATAGCTAAGGTCTTAAGTCTTACTCTGGCCTAATAGCTAAGGTCTTAACTCTTAGTCTGGCCTAATAGCTAAGGTCTTAGACTTGTACTCTGGCCAAATGGTTAAGGTCTTAACTCTTACTCTGGCATAATAGCTAAGGTCTTAGACTCGTACTCTGGCCTAATGGTTAAGGTCTTAACTCTTACTCTGGCCTACTGGTTAAGGTCTTAACTCTTACTCTGGCCTAATAGCAAAGGTCTTAACTCTTACTCTGGCCTAATAGCAAAGGTCTTAGACTCGTAATCTGGCCTAATGGTTAAGGTCTTAACTCTTACTCTGGCCTAATAGCTAAGGTCTTAACTCTTACTCTGGCCTAATAGCTAAGGTCTTAGACTCGTACTATGGCCTACAGGTTAAGGTCTTAACTCTTACTCTGGCCTACTGGTTAAGGTCTTAACTCTTACTCTGGCCTAATAGCTAAGGTCCTAGACTCATACTCTGGCCTACTGGTTAAGGTCTTAACTTTTACTCTGGCCTAATAGCTAAGGTCATAACTCTTACTCTGGCCTAATAGCTAAGGTCTTCGACTCGTACTCTGGCCTAATGGTTAAGGTCTTAACTCTTACTCTGGCCTACTGGTTAAGGTCTTAACTCTTACTCTGGCCTAATAGCTAAGGTCTTAGACTCGTACTCTGGCCTACTGGTTAAGGTCTTAACTCTTACTCTGGCCTAATAGCTAAGGTCTTAACTCTTACTCTGGCCTAAGAGCTGAGGTCGTAACTCTTACTCTGGCCGAAAAGCTACGGCCTTAGACTCGTTCTCTTTCCTAATGGTTAAGGTGTTAACTCTTACTCTGGCCTAATAGCTAAGGTCTTAACTCTTACTCTGGCCTAATAGCTAAGGTCTTAGACTCGTACTCTGGCCTAATGGTTAAGGTCTTAATTCTTACTCTGGCCTAATAGCTAAGGTCTTAGACTCGTACTATGGCCTACAGGTTAAGGTCTTAACTCTTACACTGGCCTACTGGTTAAGGTCTTAGACTCGTACTCTGGCCTAATGGTTAAGGTCTTAACTCTAACTGTGGCCTAATAGCTAAGGTCTTAACTCTTACTCTGGCCTAATAGCTAAGGTCTTAGACTCGTACTATGGCCTACAGGTTAAGGTCTTAACTCTTACTCTGGCCTACTGGTTAAGGTCTTAACTCTTACTCTGGCCTAATAGCTAAGGTCTTAAATCTTACTCTGGCCTAATTGCTAAGGTCTTAGACTCATACTCAGGCCTAATAGCTAAGGTCTTAGACTCATACTCTGGCCTACTGGTTAAGTTCTTAACTCTTACTCTGGCCTAATAGCTAAGGTTTTAACTCTTACTCTGGCCTAATAACTAAGGTCTTAGACTCGTACTCTGGCCTAATAGCTAAGGTCTTAACTCTTACTCTGGCCTAATAGCTAAGGTCTTAACTCTTAGTCTGGCCTAATAGCTAAGGTCTTAGACTCGTACTCTGGCCTAATGGTTAAGGTCTTAACTCTTACTCTGGCCTAATAGATAAGGTCTTAGACTCATACTCTGGCCTAATAGCTAAGGTCTTAACTCTTACTCTGGCCTAATAGCTAAGGTCTTAGACTCGTACTCTGGCCTAATAGCTAAGGTCTTAGACTCGTACTCTCGCCTAATAGCTAAGGTCTTAACTCTTACTCTGGCCTACTGGTTAAGGTCTTAACTCTTACTCTGGCCTAATAGCTAAGGTCTTAGACTCGTACTCTGGCCTAATAGCTAAGGTCTTAGACTCGTACTCTGGCCTACAGTTTAAGGTCTTAACTCTTACTCCGGCCTACTAGTTAAGTTCTTAACTCTTACTCTGGAATAATAGCTAAGGTCTTAGACTCATACTCTGGCCTAATAGCTAAGGTCTTAACTCTTACTCTGGCCTAATAGCTAAGGTCTTACTCTTACTCTGGCCTAATAGCTAAGGTCTTAGACTCGTAGTCTGGCCTAATAGCTAAGGTCTTAACTCTTACTCCGGACTACTGGTTAAGTTCCTAACTCTTACTCTGGCCTAATAGCTAAGGTCTTAGACTCATACTCTGGCCTGCTGGTTAAGGTCTTAACTCTTACTCTGGCCTAATAGCTAAGGTCTTAGACTCGTACTCTGGCCAAATGGTTAAGGTCTTAACTCTTACTCTGGCCTACTGGTTAAGGTCTTAACTCTTACTCTGGCCTAATAGCTAAGGTCTTAAATCTTACTCTGGCCTAATAGCTAAGGTCTTAGACTCATACTCTGGCCTAATTTTTAAGGTCTTATCTCTTACTCTGGCCTAATAGCTAAGGTCTTAGACTCGTACTATGGCCTACAGGTTAAGGTCTTAACTCTTACTCTGGCCTACTGGTTAAGGTCTTAACTCTTACTCTGGTCTAATAGCTAAGGTCTTAGACTCGTACTCTGGCCTAATGGTTAAGGTCTTAACTCTTACTCTGGGCTACTGGTTAAGGTCTTAACTCTTACTCTGGCCTAATAGCTAAGGTCTTATACTCGTACTCTGGCCTAATGGTTAAGGTCTTAACTCTTACTCTGCCCTACTGGCTAAGGTCTTAATAGCTAAGGTCTTAACTCTTACTCTGGCCTAATAGCTAAGGTCTTAACTCTTACTCTGGCCGAATAGCTAAGGTCTTAGATTCGTACTCTGGCCTAATGGTTAAGGTCTTAACTCTTACTCTGGCCTAATAGCTAAGGTCTTAGACTCGTACTCTGGCCTAATGGTTAAGGTCTTAGATCTTACTCTGGCCTAATAGCTAAGGTCTTAGACTCATACTCTGGCCTAATAGCTAAGGTCTTAGACTCGTACTCTGGCCTACTGGTTAAGTTCATAACTCTTACTCTGGCCTGATAGCTAAGGTCTTAACTCTTACTCTGGCCTAATAACTAAGGTCTTAGACTCGTACTCTGGCCTAATAGCTAAGGTCTTAAGTCTTACTCTGGCCTAATAGCTAAGGTCTTAACTCTTAGTCTGGCCTAATAGCTAAGGTCTTAGACTTGTACTCTGGCCAAATGGTTAAGGTCTTAACTCTTACTCTGGCATAATAGCTAAGGTCTTAGACTCGTACTCTGGCCTAATGGTTAAGGTCTTAACTCTTACTCTGGCCTACTGGTTAAGGTCTTAACTCTTACTCTGGCCTAATAGCAAAGGTCTTAACTCTTACTCTGGCCTAATAGCAAAGGTCTTAGACTCGTAATCTGGCCTAATGGTTAAGGTCTTAACTCTTACTCTGGCCTAATAGCTAAGGTCTTAACTCTTACTCTGGCCTAATAGCTAAGGTCTTAGACTCGTACTATGGCCTACAGGTTAAGGTCTTAACTCTTACTCTGGCCTACTGGTTAAGGTCTTAACTCTTACTCTGGCCTAATAGCTAAGGTCCTAGACTCATACTCTGGCCTACTGGTTAAGGTCTTAACTTTTACTCTGGCCTAATAGCTAAGGTCATAACTCTTACTCTGGCCTAATAGCTAAGGTCTTCGACTCGTACTCTGGCCTAATGGTTAAGGTCTTAACTCTTACTCTGGCCTACTGGTTAAGGTCTTAACTCTTACTCTGGCCTAATAGCTAAGGTCTTAGACTCGTACTCTGGCCTACTGGTTAAGGTCTTAACTCTTACTCTGGCCTAATAGCTAAGGTCTTAACTCTTACTCTGGCCTAAGAGCTAAGGTCGTAACTCTTACTCTGGCCGAAAAGCTACGGTCTTAGACTCGTTCTCTTTCCTAATGGTTAAGGTGTTAACTCTTACTCTGGCCTAATAGCTAAGGTCTTAACTCTTACTCTGGCCTAATAGCTAAGGTCTTAGACTCGTACTCTGGCCTAGTGGTTAAGGTCCTAATTCTTACTCTGGCCTAATAGCTAAGGTCTTAGACTCGTACTATGGCCTACAGGTTAAGGTCTTAACTCTTACACTGGCCTACTGGTTAAGGTCTTAGACTCGTACTCTGGCCTAATGGTTAAGGTCTTAACTCTAACTCTGGCCTAATAGCTAAGGTCTTAACTCTTACTCTGGCCTAATAGCTAAGGTCTTAGACTCGTACTCTGGCCTAATGGTTAAGGTCTTAACTCTTACTCTGGCCTAATAGCTAAGGTCTTAGACTCGTACTCTTGCCTAATGGTTAAAGTCTTAACTCTTACACTGGCCTACTGACTAAGGTCTTAACTCTTACTCTGGCTTAATAGCTAAGGTCTTAACTCTTACTCTGGCTTAATAGCTAAGGTCCTAACTCTTACTCTGGCCGAATAGCTAAGGTCTTAGATTCGTACTCTGGCCTAACGGTTAAGGTCTTAACTCTTACTCTGGCCTAATAGCTAAGGCCTTAACCCTTACTCTGGCCTAATAGCTAAGGTCTTAGACTCTTACTCTGGCCTAATGGTTACGGTCTTAACTCTTACAATGGCCTAATAGCTAAGGTCTTAGACTCGTACTCTGGCCTAATAGCTAAGGTCTTAGACTCATACTCTGGCCTAATAGCTAAGGTCTTAGACTGGTACTCTGGCCTACTGGTTAAGTTCTTAACTCTTACTCTGGCCAAATAGCTAAGGTCTTAACTCTTACTCTGGCCTAATAACTAAGGTCTTAGACTCGTACTCTGGCCTAATAGCTAAGGTCTTAGACTCATACTCTGGCCTAATGGTTAAGGTCTTAACTCTTACTCTGGCCTAATAGCTAAGGTCTTAGACTCATACTCTGGCCTAATAGCTAAGGTCTTAACTCTTACTCTGGCCTAATAGCTAAGGTCTTAACTCTTACTCTGGCCTAATAGCTAAGGTCTTAGACTCGTACTCTGGCCTAATAGCTAAGGTCTTAACTCTTACTCTGGCCTACTGGTTAAGGTCTTAACTCTTACTCTGTCCTAATAGCTAAGGTCTTAGACTCGTACGCTGGCCTAATAGCTAAGGTCTTAGACTCGTACTCTGGCCTACAGTTTAAGGTCTTAACTCTTACTCCAGCCTACTGGTTAAGTTCTTAACTCTTACTCTGGAATAATAGCTAAGGTCTTAGACTCATACTCTGGCCTAATAGCTAAGGTCTTAACTCTTACTCTGGCCTAATAGCTAAGGTCTTACTCATACTCTGGCCTAATAGCTAAGGTCTTAGACTCGTACTCTGGCCTAATAGCTAAGGTCTTAACTCTTACTCTGGCCTACTGGTTAAGGTCTTAACTCTTACTCTGGCCTAATAACTAAGGTCTTAGACTCATACTCTTGCCTAATAGCTAAGGTCTTAACTCTTACTCTGGCCTAATAGCTAAGGTCTTAGACTCATACTCTGGCCTAATAGCTAAGGTCTTAGACTCATACTCTGGCCTAATAGCTAAGGTCTTAACTCTTACTCTGGCCTAATAGCTAAGGTCTTACTCTTACTCTGGCCTAATAGCTAAGGTCTTAGACTCGTAGTCTGGCCTAATAGCTAAGGTCTTAACTCTTACTCCGGCCTACTGTTTAAGTTCTTAACTCTTACTCTGGCCTAATAGCTAAGGTCTTAGACTCATACTCTGGCCTACTGGTTGAGGTCTTAACTCTTACTCTGGCCTAATAGCTAAGGTCTTAGACTCGTACTCTGGCCAAATGGTTAAGGTCTTAACTCTTACTCTGGCCTACTGGTTAAGGTCTTAACTCTTACTCTGGCCTAATAGCTAAGGTCTTAAATCTTACTCTGGCCTAATGGTTAAGGTCTTAACTCTTACTCTGCCCTACTGGCTAAGGTCTTAATAGCTAAGGTCTTAACTCTTACTCTGGCCTAATAGCTAAGGTCTTAACTCTTACTCTGGCCGAATAGCAAAGGTCTTAGATTCGTACTCTGGCCTAATGGTTAAGGTCTTAACTCTTACTCTGGCCTAATAGCTAAGGTCTTAACTCTAACTCTGGCCTAATAGCTAAGGTCTTAGACTTGTACTCTGGCCTAATGGTTAAGGTCTTAGATCTTACTCTGGCCTAATAGCTAAGGTCTTAGACTCATACTCTGGCCTAATAGCTAAGGTCTTAGACTCGTACTCTGGCCTACTGGTTAAGTTCTTAACTCTTACTCTGGCCTAATAGCTAAGGTCTTAACTCTTACTCTGGCCTAATAACTAAGGTCTTAGACTCGTACTCTGGCCTAATAGCTAAGGTCTTAACTCTTACTCTGGCATAATAGCTAAGGTCTTAACTCTTAGTCTGGCCTAATAGCTAAGGTCTTAGACTCGTACTCTGGCCTAATGGTTAAGGTCTTAACTCTTACTCTGGCCTAATAGATAAGGTCTTAGACTCATACTCTGGCCTAATAGCTAAGGTCTTAACTCTTACTCTGGCCTAATAGCTAAGGTCTTAGACTCGTACTCTAGCCTAATAGCTAAGGTCTTAGACTCGTACTCTGGCCTAATAGCTAAGGTCTTAACTCTTACTCTGGCCTACCGGTTAAGTTCTTAACTCTTACTCTGGCCTAATAGCTAAGGTCTTAGACTCGTACTCTGGCCTAATAGCTAAGGTCTTAGACTCGTACTCTGGCCTACAGTTTAAGGTCTTAACTCTTACTCAGGCCTACTGGTTAAGTTCTTAACTCTTTCTCTGGAATAATAGCTAAGGTCTTAGACTCATACTCTGGCCTAATAGCTAAGGTCTTAACTCTTACTCTGGCCTAATAGCTAAGGTCTTACTCTTACTCTGGCCTAATAGCTAAGGTCTTAGACTCGTAGTCTGGCCTAATAGCTAAGGTCTTAACTCTTACTCCGGACTACTGGTTAAGTTCTTAACTCTTACTCTGGCCTAATAGCTAAGGTCTTAGACTCATACTCTGGCCTACTGGTTAAGGTCTTAACTCTTACTCTGGCCTAATAGCTAAGGTCTTAGACTCGTACTCTGGCCAAATGGTTAAGGTCTTAACTCTTACTCTGGCCTACTGGTTAAGGTCTTAACTCTTACTCTGGCCTAATAGCTAAGGTCTTAAATCTTACTCTGGCCTAATAGCTAAGGTCTTAGACTCATACTCTGGCCTAATGTTTAAGGTCTTATCTCTTACTCTGGCCTAATAGCAAAGGTCTTAGACTCGTACTATGGCCTACAGGTTAAGGTCTTAACTCTTACTCTGGCCTACTGGTTAAGGTCTTAACTCTTACTCTGGCCTAATAGCTAAGGTCTTAGACTCGTACTCTGGCCTAATGGTTAAGGTCTTAACTCTTACTCTGGGCTACTGGTTAA
Source organism: Triturus cristatus (assembly GCF_964204655.1). Taxonomy (NCBI): domain Eukaryota; kingdom Metazoa; phylum Chordata; class Amphibia; order Caudata; family Salamandridae; genus Triturus; species Triturus cristatus. The sequence continues at coordinate 1,097,422,427 of NC_140589.1, read as the reverse complement.
GGTCTTAACTCTTACTCTGGCCTAATAGCTAAGGTCTTATACTCGTACTCTGGCCTAATGGTTAAGGTCTTAACTCTTACTCTGCCCTACTGGCTAAGGTCTTAATAGCTAAGGTCTTAACTCTTACTCTGGCCTAATAGCTAAGGTCTTAACTCTTACGCTGGCCGAATAGCTAAGGTCTTAGATTCGTACTCTGGCCTAATGGTTAAGGTCTTAACTCTTACTCTGGCCTAATAGCTAAGGTCTTAACTCTTACTCTGGCCTAATAGCTAAGGTCTTAGACTTGTACTCTGGCCTAATGGTTAAGGTCTTAGATCTTACTCTGGCCTAATAGCTAAGGTCTTAGACTCATACTCTGGCCTAATAGCTAAGGTCTTAGACTCGTACTCTGGCCTACTGGTTAAGTTCTTAACTCTTACTCTGGCCTAATAGCTAAGGTCTTAACTCTTACTCTGGCCTAATAACTAAGGTCTTAGACTCGTACTCTGGCCTAATAGCTAAGGTCTTAAGTCTTACTCTGGCCTAATAGCTAAGGTCTTAACTCTTAGTCTGGCCTAATAGCTAAGGTCTTAGACTTGTACTCTGGCCAAATGGTTAAGGTCTTAACTCTTACTCTGGCATATTAGCTAAGGTCTTAGACTCGTACTCTGGCCTAATGGTTAAGGTCTTAACTCTTACTCTGGCCTACTGGTTAAGGTCTTAACTCTTACTCTGGCCTAATAGCTAAGGTCTTAACTCTTACTCTGGCCTAATAGCAAAGGTCTTAGACTCGTAATCTGGCCTAATGGTTAAGGTCTTAACTCTTACTCTGGCCTAATAGCTACGGTCTTAACTCTTACTCTGGCCTAATAGCTAAGGTCTTAGACTCGTACTATGGCCTACAGGTTAAGGTCTTAACTCTTACTCTGGCCTACTGGTTAAGGTCTTAACTCTTACTCTGGCCTAATAGCTAAGGTCCTAGACTCGTACTCTGGCCTACTGGTTAAGGTCTTAACTTTTACTCTGGCCTAATAGCTAAGGTCATAACTCTTACTCTGGCCTAATAGCTAAGGTCTTCGACTCGTACTCTGGCCTAATGGTTAAGGTCTTAACTCTTACTCTGGCCTACTGGTTAAGGTCTTAACTCTTACTCTGGCCTAATAGCTAAGGTCTTAGACTCATACTCTGGCCTACTGGTTAAGGTCTTAACTCTTACTCTGGCCTAATAGCTAAGGTCTTACTCTGGCCTAAGAGCTAAGGTCGTAACTCTTACTCTGGCATAATAGCTAAGGTCTTAACTCTTAGTCTGGCCTAATAGCTAAGGTCTTAGACTCGTACTCTGGCCTAATGGTTAAGGTCTTAACTCTTACTCTGGCCTAATAGATAAGGTCTTAGACTCATACTCTGGCCTAATAGCTAAGGTCTTAACTCTTACTCTGGCCTAATAGCTAAGGTCTTAGACTCGTACTCTAGCCTAATAGCTAAGGTCTTAGACTCGTACTCTGGCCTAATAGCTAAGGTCTTAACTCTTACTCTGGCCTACTGGTTAAGTTCTTAACTCTTACTCTGGCCTAATAGCTAAGGTCTTAGACTCGTACTCTGGCCTAATAGCTAAGGTCTTAGACTCGTACTCTGGCCTAATAGCTAAGGTCTTAGACTCGTACTCTGGCCTAATAGCTAAGGTCTTAACTCTTACTCTGGCCTAATAGCTAAGGTCTTAACTCTTACTCTGGCCTAATAGCTAAGGTCTTAGACTCGTACTCTGGCCTAATAGCTAAGGTCTTAACTCCTACTCTGGCCTACTGGTTAAGGTCTTAACTCTTACTCTGGCCTAATAGCTAAGGTCTTAGACTCGTACTCTGGCCTAATGGTTAAGGTCTTAACTCTTACTCTGGGCTACTGGTTAAGGTCTTAACTCTTACTCTGGCCTAATAGCTAAGGTCTTATACTCGTACTCTGGCCTAATGGTTAAGGTCTTAACTCTTACTCTGCCCTACTGGCTAAGGTCTTAATAGCTAAGGTCTTAACTCTTACTCTGGCCTAATAGCTAAGGTCTTAACTCTTACTCTGGCCGAATAGCTAAGGTCTTAGATTCGTTCTCTGGCCTAATGGTTAAGGTCTTAACTCTTACTCTGTCCTAATAGCTAAGGTCTTAGACTCGTACTCTGGCCTAATGGTTAAGGTCTTAGATCTTACTCTGGCCTAATAGCTAAGGTCTTAGACTCATACTCTGGCCTAATAGCTAAGGTCTTAGACTCGTACTCTGGCCTACTGGTTAAGTTCTTAACTCTTACTCTGGCCTAATAGCTAAGGTCTTAACTCTTACTCTGGCCTAATAACTAAGGTCTTAGACTCGTACTCTGGCCTAATAGCTAAGGTCTTAAGTCTTACTCTGGCCTAATAGCTAAGGTCTTAACTCTTAGTCTGGCCTAATAGCTAAGGTCTTAGACCTGTACTCTGGCCAAATGGTTAAGGTCTTAACTCTTACCCTTGCATAATAGCTAAGGTCTTAGACTCGTACTCTGGCCTAATGGTTAAGGTCTTAACTCTTACTCTGGCCTACTGGTTAAGGTCTTAACTCTTACTCTGGCCTAATTGCTAAGGTCTTAACTCTTACTCTGGCCCAATAGCAAAGGTCTTAGACTCGTAATCTGGCCTAATGGTTAAGGTCTTAACTCTTACTCTGGCCTAATAGCTAAGGTCTTAACTCTTACTCTGGCCTAATAGCTAAGGTCTTAGACTCGTACTAGGCCTACAGGTTAAGGTCTTAACTCTTACTCTGGCCTACTGGTTAAGGTCTTAACTCTTACTCTGGCCTAATAGCTAAGGTCCTAGACTCATACTCTGGCCTACTGGTTAAGGTCTCAACTTTTACTCTGGCCTAATAGCTAAGGTCATAACTCTTACTCTGGCCTAATAGCTAAGGTCTTCGACTCGTACTCTGGCCTAATGGTTAAGGTCTTAACTCTTACTCTGGCCTACTGGTTAAGGTCTTAACTCTTACTCTGGCCTAATAGCTAAGGTCTTAGACTCGTACTCTGGCCTACTGGTTAAGGTCTTAACTCTTACTCTGGCCTAATAGCTAAGGTCTTAACTCTTACTCTGGCCTAAGAGCTAAGGTCGTAACTCTTACTCTGGCCAAATAGCTACGGTCTTAGACTCGTTCTCTTTCCTAATGGTTAAGGTGTTAACTCTTACTCTGGCCTAATAGCTAAGGTCTTACCTCTTACTCTGGCCTAATAGCTAAGGTCTTAGACTCGTACTCTGGCCTACTGGTTAAGGTCTTAACTCTTACTCTGGCCTAATAGCTAAGGTCTTACTCTGGCCTAAGAGCTAAGGTCGTAACTCTTACTCTGGCTGAATAGCTACGGTCTTAGACTCGTTCTCTTTCCTAATGGTTAAGGTGTTAACTCTTACTCTGGCCTAATAGCTAAGGTCTTAACTCTTACTCTGGCCTAATAGCTAAGGTCTTAGACTCGTACTCTGGCCTAATGGTTAAGGTCTTAGATCTTACTCTGGCCTAATAGCTAAGGTCTTAGACTCATACTCTGGCCTAATAGCTAAGGTCTTAGACTCGTACTCTGGCCTACTGGTTAAGTTCTTAACTCTTACTCTGGCCTAATAGCTAAGGTCTTAACTCTTACTCTGGCCTAATAACTAAGGTCTTAGACTCGTACTCTGGCCTAATAGCTATGGTCTTAAGTCTTACTCTGGCCTAATAGCTAAGGTCTTAACTCTTAGTCTGGCCTAATAGCTAAGGTCTTAGACTTGTACTCTGGCCAAATGGTTAAGGTCTTAACTCTTACTCTGGCATAATAGCTAAGGTCTTAGACTCGTACTCTGGCCTAATGGTTAAGGTCTGAACTCTTACTCTGGCCTACTGGTTAAGGTCTTAACTCTTACTCTGGCCTAATAGCTAAGGTCTTAACTCTTACTCTGGCCTAATAGCAAAGGTCTTAGACTCGTAATCTGGCCTAATGGTTAAGGTCTTAACTCTTACTCTGGCCTAATAGCTAAGGTCTTAACTCTTACTCTGGCCTAATAGCTAAGGTCTTAGACTCGTACTATGGCCTACAGGTTAAGGTCTTAACTCTTACTCTGGCCTACTGGTTAAGGTCTTAACTCTTACTCTGGCCTAATAGCTAAGGTCCTAGACTCATACTCTGGCCTACTGGTTAAGGACTTAACTTTTACTCTGGCCTAATAGCTAAGGTCATAACTCTTACTCTGGCCTAATAGCTAAGGTCTTCGACTCGTACTCTGGCCTAATGGTTAAGGTCTTAACTCTTACTCTGGCCTACTGGTTAAGGTCTTAACTCTTACTCTGGCCTAATAGCTAAGGTCTTAGACTCGTACTCTGGCCTACTGGTTAAGGTCTTAACTCTTACTCTGGCCTAATAGCTAAGGTCTTAACTCTTACTCTGGCCTAAGAGCTAAGGTCGTAACTCTTACTCTGGCCGAATAGCTACGGTGTTAGACTCGTTCTCTTTCCTAATGGTTAAGGTGTTAACTCTTACTCTGGCCTCATAGCTAAGGTCTTAACTCTTACTCTGGCCTAATAGCTAAGGTCTTAGACTCGTACTCTGGCCTAATGGTTAAGGTCTTAATTCTTACTCTGGCCTAATAGCTAAGGTCTTAGACTCGTACTATGGCCTACAGGTTAAGGTCTTAACTCTTACACTGGCCTACTGGTTAAGGTCTTAGACTCGCACTCTGGCCTAATGGTTAAGGTCTTAACTCTAACTCTGGCCTAATAGCTAAGGTCTTAACTCTTACTCTGGCCTAATAGCTAAGGTCTTAGACTCGTACTCTGGCCTAATGGTTAAGGTCTTAACTCTTACTCTGGCCTAATAGCTAAGGTCTTAGACTCGTACTCTGGCCTAATGGTTAAGGTCTTAACTCTTACTCTGGCCTACTGACTAAGGTCTTAACTATTACTCTGGCCTAATAGCTAAGGTCTTAACTCTTACTCTGGCCTAATAGCTAAGGTCTTAACTCTTACTCTGGCCGAATAGCTAAGGTCTTAGATTCGTACTCTGGCCTAACGGTTAAGGTCTTAACTCTTACTCTGGCCTACTAGCTAAGGCCTTAACTCTTACTCTGGCCTAATAGCTAAGGTCTTAGACTCGTACTCTGGCCTAATGGTTAAGGTCTTAACTCTTACTCTGGCTTAATAGCTAAGGTCTTAGACTCATACTCTGGCCTAATAGCTAAGGTCTTAGACTCATACTCTGGCCTAATAGCTAAGGTCTTAGACTGGTACTCTGGCCTACTGGTTAAGTTCTTAACTCTTACTCTGGCCAAATAGCTAAGGTCTTAACTCTTACTCTGGCCTAATAATTAAGGTCTTAGACTCGTACTCTGGCCTAATAGCTAAGGTCTTAGACTCGTACCCTGGCCTAATGGTTAAGGTCTTAACTCTTACTCTGGCCTAATAGCTAAGGTCTTAGACTCATACTCTGGCCTAATAGCTAAGGTCTTAACTCTTACTCTGGCCTAATAGCTAAGGTCTTAACTCTTACTCTTGCCTAATAGCTAAGGTCTTAGACTCGTACTCTGGCCTAATAGCTAAGGTCTTAACTCTTACTCTGGCCCACTGGTTAAGGTCTTAACTCTTACTCTGGCCTAATAGCTAAGGTCTTAGACTCGTACTCTGGCCTAATGGTTAAGGTCTTAACTCTTACTCTGGGCTACTGGTTAAGGTCTTAACTCTTACTCTGGCCTAATAGCTAAGGTCTTATACTCGTACTCTGGCCTAATGGTTAAGGTCTTAACTCTTACTCTGCCCTACTGGCTAAGGTCTTAATAGCTAAGGTCTTAACTCTTACTCTGGCCTAATAGCTAAGGTCTTAAGTCTTACTCTGGCCTAATAGCTAAGGTCTTAACTCTTAGTCTGGCCTAATAGCTAAGGTCTTAGACTTGTACTCTGGCCAAATGGTTAAGGTCTTAACTCTTACTCTGGCATAATAGCTAAGGTCTTAGACTCGTACTCTGGCCTAATGGTTAAGGTCTTAACTCTTACTCTGGCCTACTGGTTAAGGTCTTAACTCTTACTCTGGCCTAATAGCTAAGGTCTTAACTCTTACTCTGGCCCAATAGCAAAGGTCTTAGACTAGACTCGTAATCTGGCCTAATGGTTAAGGTCTTAACTCTTACTCTGGCCTAATAGCTAAGGTCTTAACTCTTACTCTGACCTAATAGCTAAGGTCTTAGACTCGTACTATGGCCTACAGGTTAAGGTCTTAACTCTTACTCTGGCCTACTGGTTAAGGTCTTAACTCTTACTCTGGCCTAATAGCTAAGGTCCTAGACTCATACTCTGGCCTACTGGTTAAGGTCTCAACTTTTACTCTGGCCTAATAGCTAAGGTCATAACTCTTACTCTGGCCTAATAGCTAAGGTCTTCGACTCGTACTCTGGCCTAATGGTTAAGGTCTTAACTCTTACTCTGGCCTACTGGTTAAGGTCTTAACTCTTACTCTGGCCTAATAGCTAAGGTCTTAGACTCGTACTCTGGCCTACTGGTTAAGGTCTTAACTCTTACTCTGGCCTAATAGCTAAGGTCTTAACTCTTACTCTGGCCTAAGAGCTAAGGTCGTAACTCTTACTCTGGCCGAATAGCTACGGTCTTAGACTCGTTCTCTTTCCTAATGGTTAAGGTGTTAACTCTTACTCTGGCCTAAAAGCTAAGGTCTTAACTCTTACTCTGGCCTAATAGCTAAGGTCTTAGACTCGTATTCTGGCCTAATGGTTAAGGTCTTAATTCTTACTCTGGCCTAATAGCTAAGGTCTTAGACTCGTACTATGGCCTACAGGTTAAGGTCTTAACTCTTACACTGGCCTACTGGTTAAGGTCTTAGACTCGTACTCTGGCCTAATGGTTAAGGTCTTAACTCTAACTCTGGCCTAATAGCTAAGGTATTAACTCTTACTCTGGCCTAATAGCTAAGGTCTTAGACTTGTACTCTGGCCTAATGGTTAAGGTCTTAACTCTTACTCTGGCCTAATAGCTAAGGTCTTAGACTCGTACTCTGGCCTAATGGTTAAGGACTTAACTCTTACTCTGGCCTACTGACTAAGGTCTTAACTCTTACTCTGGCCTAATAGCTAAGGTCTTAACTCTTACTCTGGCCTATAATAGCTAAGGTCTTAACTCTTACTCTGGCCGAATAGCTAAGGTCTTAGATTCGTACTCTGGCCTAACGGTTAAGGTCTTAACTCTTACTCTGGCCTAATAGCTAAGGCCTTAACTCTTACTCTGGCCTAATAGCTAAGGTCTTAGACTCATACTCTGGCCTAATAGCTAAGGTCTTAGACTCGTACTCTGGCCTACTGGTTAAGTTCTTAACTCTTACTCTGGCCTAAGAGCTAAGGTCTTAACTCTTACTCTGGCCTAATAACTAAGGTCTTAGACTCGTACTCTGGCCTAATAGCTAAGGTCTTAAGTCTTACTCTGGCCTAATAGCTAAGGTCTTAACTCTTACTCTGGCCTATAACTAAGGTCTTAGACTCGTACTCTAGCCTAATAGCTAAGGTCTTAGACTCGTACTCTGGCCTAATGGTTAAGGTCTTAACTCTTACTCTGGCCTAATAGCTAAGGTCTTAGACTCATACTCTGGCCTAATAGCTAAGGTCTTAACTCTTACTCTGGCCTAATAGCTAAGGTCTTAGACTCGAACTCTGGCCTAATAGCTAAGGTCTTAACTCTTACTCTGGCCTACTGGTTAAGGTCTTAACTCTTACTCTGGCCTAATAGCTAAGGTCTTAGACTCGTACTCTGGCCTAATAGCTAAGGTCTTAGACTCGTACTCTGGCCTACAGTTTAAGGTCTTAACTCTTACTCCAGCCTACTGGTTAAGTTCTTAACTCTTACTCTGGAATAATAGCTAAGGTCTTAGACTCATACTCTGGCCTAATAGCTAAGGTCTTAACTCTTACTCTGGCCTAATAGCTCTGGTCTTACTCATACTCTGGCCTAATAGCTAAGGTCTTAGACTCGTACTCTGGCCTAATAGCTAAGGTCTTAACTCTTACTCTGGCCTACTGGTTAAGGTCTTAACTCTTACTCTTGCCTAATAACTAAGGTCTTAGACTCGTACTCTTGCCTAATAGCTAAGGTCTTAACTCTTACTCTGGCCTAATAGCTAAGGTCTTAGACTCATACTCTGGCCTAATAGCTAAGGTCTTAGACTCATACTCTGGCGTAATAGCTAAGGTCTTAACTCTTACTCTGGCCTAATAGCTAAGGTCTTACTCTTACTCTGGCCTAATAGCTAAGGTCTTAGACTCATAGTCTGGCCTAATAGCTAAGGTCTTAACTCTTACTCCGGCCTACTGTTTAAGTTCTTAACTCTTACTCTGGCCTAATAGCTAAGGTCTTAAATCTTACTCTGGCCTAATGGTTAAGGTCTTAACTCTTACTCTGCCCTACTGGCTAAGGTCTTAATAGCTAAGGTCTTAACTCTTACTCTGGCCTAATAGCTAAGGTCTTAACTCTTACTCTGGCCGAATAGCAAAGGTCTTAGATTCGTACTCTGGCCTAATGGTTAAGGTCTTAACTCTTACTCTGGCCTAATAGCTAAGGTCTTAGACGCGTACTCTGGCCAAATGGTTAAGGTCTTAACTCTTACTCTGGCCTACTGGTTAAGGTCTTAACTCTTACTCTGGCCTAATAGCTAAGGTCTTAACTCTTACTCCGGCCTAATAGCTAAGGTCTTACTCTTACTCTGGCCTAATAGCTAAGGTCTTAGACTCGTAGTCTGGCCTAATAGCTAAGGTCTTAACTCTTACTCCGGCCTACTGTTTAAGTTCTTAACTCTTACTCTGGCCTAATAGCTAAGGTCTTAAATCTTACTCTGGCCTAATGGTTAAGGTCTTAACTCTTACTCTGCCCTACTGGCTAAGGTCTTAATAGCTAAGGTCTTAACTCTTACTCTGGCCTAATAGCTAAGGTCTTAACTCTTTCTCTGGCCGAATAGCAAAGGTCTTAGACTCATACTCTGGCCTACTGGTTGAGGTCTTAACTCTTACTCTGGCCTAATAGCTAAGGTCTTAGACGCGTACTCTGGCCAAATGGTTAAGGTCTTAACTCTTACTCTGGCCTACTGGTTAAGGTCTTAACTCTTACTCTGGCCTAATAGCTAAGGTCTTAAATCTTACTCTGGCCTAATGGTTAAGGTCTTAACTCTTACTCTGCCCTACTGGCTAAGGTCTTAATAGCTAAGGTCTTAACTCTTACTCTGGCCTAATAGCTAAGGTCTTAGACTCATACTCTGGCCTAATAGCTAAGGTCTTAGACTCGTACTCTGGCCTACTGGTTAAGTTCTTAACTCTTACTCTGGCCTAATAGCTAAGGTCTTAACTCTTACTCTGGTCTAATAACTAAGGTCTTAGACTCGTACTCTGGCCTAATAGCTAAGGTCTTAACTCTTACTCTGGCCTAATAGCTAAGGTCTTAACTCTTAGTCTGGCCTAATAGCTAAGGTCTTAGACTCGTACTCTGGCCTAATGGTTAAGGTCTTAACTCTTACTCTGGCCTAATAGCTAAGGTCTTAGACTCGTACTCTGGCCTAATAGCTAAGGTCTTAGACTCGTACTCTGGCCTAATAGCTAAGGTCTTAACTCTTACTCTGGCCTACTGGTGAAGGTCTTAACTCTTACTCTGGCCTAATAGTTAAGGTCTTAGACTCGTACTCTGGCCTAATAGCTAAGGTCTTAGACACGTACTCTGGCCTACAGTTTAAGGTCTTAACTCTTACTCCGGCCTACTGGTTAAGTTCTTAACTCTTACTCTGGAATAATAGCTAAGGTCTTAGACTCATACTCTGGCCTAATAGCTAAGGTCTTAACTCTTACTCTGGCCTAATAGCTAAGGTCTTACTCTTACTCTGGCCTAATAGCTAAGGTCTTAGACTCTTAGTCTGGCCTAATAGCTAAGGTCTTAACTCTTACTCCGGACTACTGGTTAAGTTCTTAACTCTTACTCTGGCCTAATAGCTAAGGTCTTAGACTCATACTCTGGCCTACTGGTTAAGGTCTTAACTCTTACTCTGGCCTAATAGCTAATGTCTTAGACTCGTACTCTGGCCAAATGGTTAAGGTCTTAACTCTTACTATGGCCTACTGGTTAAGGTCTTAACTCTTACTCTGGCCTAATAGCTAAGGTCTTAAATCTTACTCTGGCCTAATAGCTAAGGTCTTAGACTCATACTCTGGCCTAATGTTTAAGGTCTTATCTCTTACTCTGGCCTAATAGCTAAGGTCTTAGACTCGTACTATGGCCTACAGGTTAAGGTCTTAACTCTTACTCTGGCCTACCGGTTAAGGTCTTAACTCTTACTCTGGCCTAATAGCTAAGGTCTTAGACTCGTACTCTGGCCTAATGGTTAAGGTCTTAACTCTTACTCTGGGCTACTGGTTAAGGTCTTAACTCTTACTCTGGCCTAATAGCTAAGGTCTTATACTCGTACTCTGGCCTAATGGTTAAGGTCTTAACTCTTACTCTGCCCTACTGGCTAAGGTCTTAATAGCTAAGGTCTTAACTCTTACTCTGGCCTAATAGCTAAGGTCTTAACTCTTACTCTGGCGAATAGCTAAGGTCTTAGATTCGTACTCTGGCCTAACGGTTAAGGTCTTAACTCTTACTCTGGCCTAATAGCTAAGGCCTTAACTCTTACTCTGGCCTAATAGCTAAGGTCTTAGACTCGTCCTCTGGCCTAATGGTTAAGGTCTTAACTCTTACTCTGGCCTAATAGCTAAGGTCTTAGATTCGTACTCTGGCCTAATAGCTAAGGTCTTAGACTCATACTCTGGCCTAATAGCTAAGGTCTTAGACTGGTACTCTGGCCTACTGGTTAAGTTCTTAACTCTTACTCTGGCCAAATAGCTAAGGTCTTAACTCTTACTCTGGCCTATAACTAAGGTCTTAGACTCGTACTCTGGCCTAATAGCTAAGGTCTTAGACTCGTACTCTGGCCTAATGGTTAAGGTCTTAACTCTTGCTCTGGCCTAATAGCTAAGGTCTTAGACTCATACTCTGGCCTAATAGCTAAGGTCTTAACTCTTACTCTGGCCTAATAGTTAAGGTCTTAACTCTTACTCTGGCGTAATAGCTAAGGTCTTAGACTCGAACTCTGGCCTAATAGCTAAGGTCTTAACTCTTACTCTGGCCTACTGGTTAAGGTCTTAACTCTTACTCTGGCCTAATAGCTAAGGTCTTAGACTCGTACTCTGGCCTAATAGCTAAGGTCTTAGACTCGTACTCTGGCCTACAGTTTAAGGTCTTAACTCTTACTCCAGCCTACTGGTTAAGTTCTTAACTCTTACTCTGGAATAATAGCTAAGGTCTTAGACTCATACTCTGGCCTAATAGCTAAGGTCTTAACTCTTACTCTGGCCTAATAGCTAAGGTCTTACTCATACTCTGGCCTAATAGCTAAGGTCTTAGACTCGTACTCTGGCCTAATAGCTAAGGTCTTAACTCTTACTCTGGCCTACTGGTTAAGGTCTTAACTCTTACTCTTGCCTAATAACTAAGGTCTTAGACTCATACTCTTGCCTAATAGCTAAGGTCTTAACTCTTACTCTGGCCTAATAGCTAAGGTCTTAGACTAATACTCTGGCCTAATAGCTAAGGTCTTAGACTCATACTCTGGCGTAATAGCTAAGGTCTTAACTCTTACTCTGGCCTAATAGCTAAGGTCTTACTCTTACTCTGGCCTAATAGCTAAGGTCTTAGACTCGTAGTCTGGCCTAATAGCTAAGGTCTTAACTCTTACTCCGGCCTACTGTTTAAGTTCTTAACTCTTACTCTGGCCTAATAGCTAAGGTCTTAGACTCATACTCTGGCCTACTGGTTGAGGTCTTAACTCTTACTCTGGCCTAATAGCTAAGGTCTTAGACTCGTACTCTGGCCAAATGGTTAAGGTCTTAACTCTTACTCTGGCCTACTGGTTAAGGTCTTAACTCTTACTCTGGCCTAATAGCTAAGGTCTTAAATCTTACTCTGGCCTAATGGTTAAGGTCTTAACTCTTACTCTGCCCTACTGGCTAAGGTCTTAATAGCTAAGGTCTTAACTCTTACTCTGGCCTAATAGCTAAGGTCTTAACTCTTACTCTGGCCGAATAGCAAAGGTCTTAGATTCGTACTCTGGCCTAATGGTTAAGGTCTTAACTCTTACTCTGGCCTAATAGCTAAGGTCTTAACTCTAACTCTGGCCTAATATCTAAGGTCTTAGACTCGTACTCTGGCCTAATGGTTAAGGTCTTAGATCTTACTCTGGCCTAATAGCTAAGGTCTTAGACTCATACTCTGGCCTAATAGCTAAGGTCTTAGACTCGTACTCTGGCCTACTGGTTAAGTTCTTAACTCTTACTCTGGCCTAATAGCTAAGGTCTTAACTCTTACTCTGGTCTAATAACTAAGGTCTTAGACTCGTACTCTGGCCTAATAGCTAAGGTCTTAACTCTTACTCTGGCCTAATAGCTAAGGTCTTAACTCTTAGTCTGGCCTAATAGCTAAGGTCTTAGACTCATACTCTGGCCTACTGGTTAAGGTCTCAACTTTTACTCTGGCCTAATAGCTAAGGTCATAACTCTTACTCTGGCCTAATAGCTAAGGTCTTCGACTCGTACTCTGGCCTAATGGTTAAGGTCTTAACTCTTACTCTGGCCTACTGGTTAAGGTCTTAACTCTTACTCTGGCCTAATAGCTAAGGTCTTAGACTCGTACTCTGGCCTACTGGTTAAGGTCTTAACTCTTACTCTGGCCTAATAGCTAAGGTCTTAACTCTTACTCTGGCCTAAGAGCTAAGGTCGTAACTCTTACTCTGGCCGAATAGCTACGGTCTTAGACTCGTTCTCTTTCCTAATGGTTAAGGTGTTAACTCTTACTCTGGCCTAAAAGCTAAGGTCTTAACTCTTACTCTGGCCTAATAGCTAAGGTCTTAGACTCGTATTCTGGCCTAATGGTTAAGGTCTTAATTCTTACTCTGGCCTAATAGCTAAGGTCTTAGACTCGTACTATGGCCTACAGGTTAAGGTCTTAACTCTTACACTGGCCTACTGGTTAAGGTCTTAGACTCGTACTCTGGCCTAATGGTTAAGGTCTTAACTCTAACTCTGGCCTAATAGCTAAGGTATTAACTCTTACTCTGGCCTAATAGCTAAGGTCTTAGACTCGTACTCTGGCCTAATGGTTAAGGTCTTAACTCTTACTCTGGCCTAATAGCTAAGGTCTTAGACTCGTACTCTGGCCTAATGGTTAAGGACTTAACTCTTACTCTGGCCTACTGACTAAGGTCATAACTCTTACTCTGGCCTAATAGCTAAGGTCTTAACTCTTACTCTGGCCTATAATAGCTAAGGTCTTAACTCTTACTCTGGCCGAATAGCTAAGGTCTTAGATTCGTACTCTGGCCTAACGGTTAAGGTCTTAACTCTTACTCTGGCCTAATAGCTAAGGCCTTAACTCTTACTCTGGCCTAATAGCTAAGGTCTTAGACTCATACTCTGGCCTAATAGCTAAGGTCTTAGACTCGTACTCTGGCCTACTGGTTAAGTTCTTAACTCTTACTCTGGCCTAATAGCTAAGGTCTTAACTCTTACTCTGGCCTAATAACTAAGGTCTTAGACTCGTACTCTGGCCTAATAGCTAAGGTCTTAAGTCTTACTCTGGCCTAATAGCTAAGGTCTTAACTCTTACTCTGGCCTATAACTAAGGTCTTAGACTCGTACTCTGGCCTAATAGCTAAGGTCTTAGACTCGTACTCTGGCCTAATGGTTAAGGTCTTAACTCTTACTCTGGCCTAATAGCTAAGGTCTTAGACTCATACTCTGGCCTAATAGCTAAGGTCTTAACTCTTACTCTGGCCTAATAGCTAAGGTCTTAACTCTTACTCTGGCCTAATAGCTAAGGTCTTAGACTCGAACTCTGGCCTAATAGCTAAGGGCTTAACTCTTACTCTGGCCTACTGGTTAAGGTCTTAACTCTTACTCTGGCCTAATAGCTAAGGTCTTAGACTCGTACTCTGGCCTAATAGCTAACGTCTTAGACTCGTACTCTGGCCTACAGTTTAAGGTCTTAACTCTTACTCCAGCCTACTGGTTAAGTTCTTAACTCTTACTCTGGAATAATAGCTAAGGTCTTAGACTCATACTCTGGCCTAATAGCTAAGGTCTTAACTCTTACTCTGGCCAAATAGCTAAGGTCTTACTCATACTCTGGCCTAATAGCTAAGGTCTTAGACTCGTACTCTGGCCTAATAGCTAAGGTCTTAACTCTTACTCTGGCCTACTGGTTAAGGTCTTAACTCTTACTCTTGCCTAATAACTAAGGTCTTAGACTCGTACTCTTGCCTAATAGCTAAGGTCTTAACTCTTACTCTGGCCTAATAGCTAAGGTCTTAGACTCATACTCTGGCCTAATAGCTAAGGTCTTAGACTCATACTCTGGCGTAATAGCTAAGGTCTTAACTCTTACTCTGGCCTAATAGCTAAGGTCTTACTCTTACTCTGGCCTAATAGCTAAGGTCTTAGACTCATAGTCTGGCCTAATAGCTAAGGTCTTAACTCTTACTCCGGCCTACTGTTTAAGTTCTTAACTCTTACTCTGGCCTAATAGCTAAGGTCTTAAATCTTACTCTGGCCTAATGGTTAAGGTCTTAACTCTTACTCTGTCCTACTGGCTAAGGTCTTAATAGCTAAGGTCTTAACTCTTACTCTGGCCTAATAGCTAAGGTCTTCACTCTTACTCTGGCCGAATAGCAAAGGTCTTAGATTCGTACTCTGGCCTAATGGTTAAGGTCTTAACTCTTACTCTGGCCTAATAGCTAAGGTCTTAGACGCGTACTCTGGCCAAATGGTTAAGGTCTTAACTCTTACTCTGGCCTACTGGTTAAGGTCTTAACTCTTACTCTGGCCTAATAGCTAAGGTCTTAACTCTTACTCCGGCCTAATAGCTAAGGTCTTACTCTTACTCTGGCCTAATAGCTAAGGTCTTAGAATCGTAGTCTGGCCTAATAGCTAAGGTCTTAACTCTTACTCCGGCCTACTGTTTAAGTTCTTCACTCTTACTCTGGCCTAATAGCTAAGGTCTTAAATCTTACTCTGGCCTAATGGTTAAGGTCTTAACTCTTACTCTGCCCTACTGGCTAAGGTCTTAATAGCTAAGGTCTTAACTCTTAATCTGGCCTAATAGCTAAGGTCTTAACTCTTACTCTGGCCGAATAGCAAAGGTCTTAGACTTATACTCTGGCCTACTGGTTGAGGTCTTAACTCTTACTCTGGCCTAATAGCTAAGGTCTTAGACGCGTACTCTGGCCAAATGATTAAGGTCTTAACTCTTACTCTGGCCTACTGGTTAAGGTCTTAACTCTTACTCTGGCCTAATAGCTAAGGTCTTAAATCTTACTCTGGCCTAATGGTTAAGGTCTTAACTCTTACTCTGCCCTACTGGCTAAGGTCTTAATAGCTAAGGTCTTAACTCTTACTCTGGCCTAATAGCTAAGGTCTTAACTCTTACTCTGGCCGAATAGCAAAGGTCTTAGATTCGTACTCTGGCCTAATGGTTAAGGTCTTAACTCTTACTCTGGCCTAATAGCTAAGGTCTTAACTCTAACTCTGGCCTAATAGCTAAGGTCTTAGACTCGTACTCTGGCCTAATGGTTAAGGTCTTAGATCTTACTCTGGCCTAATAGCTAAGGTCTTAGACTCATACTCTGGCCTAATAGCTAAGGTCTTAGACTCGTACTCTGGCCTACTGGTTAAGTTCTTAACTCTTACTCTGGCCTAATAGCTAAGGTCTTAACTCTTACTCTGGTCTAATAACTAAGGTCTTAGACTCGTACTCTGGCCTAATAGCTAAGGTCTTAACTCTTACTCTGGCCTAATAGCTAAGGTCTTAACTCTTAGTCTGGCCTAATAGCTAAGGTCTTAGACTCGTACTCTGGCCTAATGGTTAAGGTCTTAACTCTTACTCTGGCCTAATAGATAAGGTCTTAGACTCATACTCTGGCCTAATAGCTAAGGTCTTAACTCTTACTCTGGCCTAATAGCTAAGGTCTTAGACTCGTACTCTGGCCTAATAGCTAAGGTCTTAGACTCGTACTCTGGCCTAATAGCTGAGGTCTTAACTCTTACTCTGGCCTACTGGTGAAGGTCTTAACTCTTACTCTGGCCTAATAGCTAAGGTCTTAGACTCGTACTCTGGCCTAATAGCTAAGGTCTTAGACTCGTACTCTGGCCTACAGTTTAAGGTCTTAACTCTTACTCCGGCCTACTGGTTAAGTTCTTAACTCTTACTCTGGAATAATAGCTAAGGTCTTAGACTCATACTCTGGCCTAATAGCTAAGGTCTTAACTCTTACTCTGGCCTAATAGCTAAGGTCTTACTCTTACTCTGGCCTAATAGCTCAGGTCTTAGACTCTTAGTCTGGCCTAATAGCTAAGGTCTTAACTCTTACTCCGGACTACTGGTTAAGTTCTTAACTCTTACTCTGGCCTAATAGCTAAGGTCTTAGACTCATACTCTGGCCTACTGGTTAAGGTCTTAACTCTTACTCTGGCCTATTAGCTAATGTCTTAGACTCGTACTCTGGCCAAATGGTTAAGGTCTTAACTCTTACTATGGCCTACTGGTTAAGGTCTTAACTCTTACTATGGCCTAATAGCTAAGGTCTTAAATCTTACTCTGGCCTAATAGCTAAGGTCTTAGACTCATACTCTGGCCTAATGTTTAAGGTCTTATCTCTTACTCTGGCCTAATAGCTAAGGTCTTAGACTCGTACTATGGCCTACAGGTTAAGGTCTTAACTCTTACTCTGGCCTACCGGTTAAGGTCTTAACTCTTACTCTGGCCTAATAGCTAAGGTCTTAGACTCGTACTCTGGCCTAATGGTTAAGGTCTTAACTCTTACTCTGGGCTACTGGTTAAGGTCTTAACTCTTACTCTGGCCTAATAGCTAAGGTCTTATACTCGTACTCTGGCCTAATGGTTAAGGTCTTAACTCTTACTCTGCCCTACTGGCTAAGGTCTTAATAGCTAAGGTCTTAACTCTTACTCTGGCCTAATAGCTAAGGTCTTAACTCTTACTCTGGCCGAATAGCTAAGGTCTTAGATTCGTACTCTGGCCTAACGGTTAAGGTCTTAACTCTTACTCTGGCCTAATAGCTAAGGCCTTAACTCTTACTCTGGCCTAATAGCTAAGGTCTTAGACTCGTCCTCTGGCCTAATGGTTAAGGTCTTAACTCTTACTCTGGCCTAATAGCTAAGGTCTTAGATTCGTACTCTGGCCTAATAGCTAAGGTCTTAGACTCATACTCTGGCCTAATAGCTAAGGTCTTAGACTGGTACTCTGGCCTACTGGTTAAGTTCTTAACTCTTACTCTGGCCAAATAGCTAAGGTCTTAACTCTTACTCTGGCCTATAACTAAGGTCTTAGACTCGTACTCTGGCCTAATAGCTAAGGTCTTAGACTCGTACTCTGGCCTAATGGTTAAGGTCTTAACTCTTGCTCTGGCCTAATAGCTAAGGTCTTAGACTCATACTCTGGCCTAATAGCTAAGGTCTTAACTCTTACTCTGGCCTAATAGCTAAGGTCTTAACTCTTACTCTGGCGTAATAGCTAAGGTCTTAGACTCGAACTCTGGCCTAATAGCTAAGGTCTTAACTCTTACTCTGGCCTACTGGTTAAGGTCTTAACTCTTACTCTGGCCTAATAGCTAAGGTCTTAGACTCGTACTCTGGCCTAATAGCTAAGGTCTTAGACTCGTACTCTGGCCTACAGTTTAAGGTCTTAACTCTTACTCCAGCCTACTGGTTAAGTTCTTAACTCTTACTCTGGAATAATAGCTAAGGTCTTAGACTCATACTCTGGCCTAATAGCTAAGGTCTTAACTCTTACTCTGGCCTAATAGCTAAGGTCTTAGACTCATACTCTGGCCTAATAGCTAAGGTCTTAGACTCGTACTCTGGCCTACAGTTTAAGGTCTTAACTCTTACTCCAGCCTACTGGTTAAGTTCTTAACTCTTACTCTGGAATAATAGCTAAGGTCTTAGACTCATACTCTGGCCTAATAGCTAAGGTCTTAACTCTTACTCTGGCCTAATAGCTAAGGTCTTACTCATACTCTGGCCTAATAGCTAAGGTCTTAGACTCGTACTCTGGCCTAATAGCTAAGGTCTTAACTCTTACTCTGGCCTACTGGTTAAGGTCTTAACTCTTACTCTTGCCTAATAACTAAGGTCTTAGACTCGTACTCTTGCCTAATAGCTAAGGTCTTAACTCTTACTCTGGCCTAATAGCTAAGGTCTTAGACTCATACTCTGGCCTAATAGCTAAGGTCTTAGACTCATACTCTGGCGTAATAGCTAAGGTCTTAACTCTTACTCTGGCCTAATAGCTAAGGTCTTACTCTTACTCTGGCCTAATAGCTAAGGTCTTAGACTCGTAGTCTGGCCTAATAGCTAAGGTCTTAACTCTTACTCCGGCCTACTGTTTAAGTTCTTAACTCTTACTCTGGCCTAATAGCTAAGGTCTTAGACTCATACTCTGGCCTACTGATTGAGGTCTTAACTCTTACTCTGGCCTAATAGCTAAGGTCTTAGACTCGTACTCTGGCCAAATGGTTAAGGTCTTAACTCTTACTCTGGCCTACTGGTTAAGGTCTTAACTCTTACTCTGGCCTAATAGCTAAGGTCTTAAATCTTACTCTGGCCTAATGGTTAAGGTCTTAACTCTTACTCTGCCCTACTGGCTAAGGTCTTAATAGCTAAGGTCTTAACTCTTACTCTGGCCTAATAGCTAAGGTCTTAACTCTTACTCTGGCCGAATAGCAAAGGTCTTAGATTCGTACTCTGGCCTAATGGTTAAGGTCTTAACTCTTACTCTGGCCTAATAGCTAAGGTCTTAACTCTAACTCTGGCCTAATATCTAAGGTCTTAGACTCGTACTCTGGCCTAATGGTTAAGGTCTTAGATCTTACTCTGGCCTAATAGCTAAGGTCTTAGACTCATACTCTGGCCTAATAGCTAAGGTCTTAGACTCGTACTCTGGCCTACTGGTTAAGTTCTTAACTCTTACTCTGGCCTAATAGCTAAGGTCTTAGACTCGTACTCTGGCCTAATGGTTAAGGTCTTAACTCTTACTCTGGGCTACTGGTTAAGGTCTTAACTCTTACTCTGGCCTAATAGCTAAGTTCTTATACTCGTACTCTGGCCTAATGGTTAAGGTCTTAACTCTTACTCTGCCCTACTGGCTAAGGTCTTAATAGCTAAGGTCTTAACTCTTACTCTGGCCTAATAGCTAAGGTCTTAACTCTTACTCTTGCCGAATAGCTAAGGTCTTAGATTCGTACTCTGGCCTAACGGTTAAGGTCTTAACTCTTACTCTGGCCTAATAGCTAAGGCCTTAACTCTTACTCTGGCCTAATAGCTAAGGTCTTAGACTCGTCCTCTGGCCTAATGGTTAAGGTCTTAACTCTTACTCTGGCTTAATAGCTAAGGTCTTAGATTCGTACTCTGGCCTAATAGCTAAGGTCTTAGACTCATTCTCTGGCCTAATAGCTAAGGTCTTAGACTGGTACTCTGGCCTACTGGTTAAGTTCTTAACTCTTACTCTGGCCAAATAGCTAAGGTCTTAACTCTTACTCTGGCCTATAACTAAGGTCTTAGACTCGTACTCTGGCCTAATAGCTAAGGTCTTAGACTCGTACTCTGGCCTAATGGTTAAGGTCTTAACTCTTGCTCTGGCCTAATAGCTAAGGTCTTAGACTCATACTCTGGCCTAATAGCTAAGGTCTTAACTCTTACTCTGGCCTAATAGCTAAGGTCTTAACTCTTACTCTGGCGTAATAGCTAAGGTCTTAGACTCGAACTCTGGCCTAATAGCTAAGGTCTTAACTCTTACTCTGGCCTACTGGTTAAGGTCTTAACTCTTACTCTGGCCTAATAGCTAAGGTCTTAGACTCGTACTCTGGCCTAATAGCTAAGGTCTTAGACTCGTACTCTGGCCTACAGTTTAAGGTCTTAACTCTTACTCCAGCCTACTGGTTAAGTTCTTAACTCTTACTCTGGAATAATAGCTAAGGTCTTAGACTCATACTCTGGCCTAATAGCTAAGGTCTTAACTCTTACTCTGGCCTAATAGCTAAGGTCTTACTCATACTCTGGCCTAATAGCTAAGGTCTTAGACTCGTACTCTGGCCTAATAGCTAAGGTCTTAACTCTTACTCTGGCCTACTGGTTAAGGTCTTAACTCTTACTCTTGCCTAATAACTAAGGTCTTAGACTCATACTCTTGCCTAATAGCTAAGGTCTTAACTCTTACTCTGGCCTAATAGCTAAGGTCTTAGACTCATACTCTGGCCTAATAGCTAAGGTCTTAGACTCATACTCTGGCGTAATAGCTAAGGTCTTAACTCTTACTCTGGCCTAATAGCTAAGGTCTTACTCTTACTCGGGCCTAATAGCTAAGGTCTTAGACTCGTAGTCTGGCCTAATAGCTAAGGTCTTAACTCTTACTCCGGCCTACTGTTTAAGTTCTTAACTCTTACTCTGGCCTAATAGCTAAGGTCTTAGACTCATACTCTGGCCTACTGGTTGAGGTCTTAACTCTTACTCTGGCCTAATAGCTAAGGTCTTAGACTCGTACTCTGGCCAAATGGTTAAGGTCTTAACTCTTACTCTGGCCTACTGGTTAAGGTCTTAACTCTTACTCTGGCCTAATAGCTAAGGTCTTAAATCTTACTCTGGCCTAATGGTTAAGGTCTTAACTCTTACTCTGCCCTACTGGCTAAGGTCTTAATAGCTAAGGTCTTAACTCTTACTCTGGCCTAATAGCTAAGGTCTTAACTCTTACTCTGGCCGAATAGCAAAGGTCTTAGATTCGTACTCTGGCCTAATGGTTAAGGTCTTAACTCTTACTCTGGCCTAATAGCTAAGGTCTTAACTCTAACTCTGGCCTAATATCTAAGGTCTTAGACTCGTACTCTGGCCTAATGGTTAAGGTCTTAGATCTTACTCTGGCCTAATAGCTAAGGTCTTAGACTCATACTCTGGCCTAATAGCTAAGGTCTTAGACTCGTACTCTGGCCTACTGGTTAAGTTCTTAACTCTTACTCTGGCCTAATAGCTAAGGTCTTAACTCTTACTCTGGTCTAATAACTAAGGTCTTAGACTCGTACTCTGGCCTAATAGCTAAGGTCTTAACTCTTACTCTGGCCTAATAGCTAAGGTCTTAACTCTTAGTCTGGCCTAATAGCTAAGGTCTTAGACTCATACTCTGGCCTACTGGTTAAGGTCTCAACTTTTACTCTGGCCTAATAGCTAAGGTCATAACTCTTACTCTGGCCTAATAGCTAAGGTCTTCGACTCGTACTCTGGCCTAATGGTTAAGGTCTTAACTCTTACTCTGGCCTACTGGTTAAGGTCTTAACTCTTACTCTGGCCTAATAGCTAAGGTCTTAGACTCGTACTCTGGCCTACTGGTTAAGGTCTTAACTCTTACTCTGGCCTAATAGCTAAGGTCTTAACTCTTACTCTGGCCTAAGAGCTAAGGTCGTAACTCTTACTCTGGCCGAATAGCTACGGTCTTAGACTCGTTCTCTTTCCTAATGGTTAAGGTGTTAACTCTTACTCTGGCCTAAAAGCTAAGGTCTTAACTCTTACTCTGGCCTAATAGCTAAGGTCTTAGACTCGTATTCTGGCCTAATGGTTAAGGTCTTAATTCTTACTCTGGCCTAATAGCTAAGGTCTTAGACTCGTACTATGGCCTACAGGTTAAGGTCTTAACTCTTACACTGGCCTACTGGTTAAGGTCTTAGACTCGTACTCTGGCCTAATGGTTAAGGTCTTAACTCTAACTCTGGCCTAATAGCTAAGGTATTAACTCTTACTCTGGCCTAATAGCTAAGGTCTTAGACTCGTACTCTGGCCTAATGGTTAAGGTCTTAACTCTTACTCTGGCCTAATAGCTAAGGTCTTAGACTCGTACTCTGGCCTAATGGTTAAGGACTTAACTCTTACTCTGGCCTACTGACTAAGGTCTTAACTCTTACTCTGGCCTAATAGCTAAGGTCTTAACTCTTACTCTGGCCTATAATAGCTAAGGTCTTAACTCTTACTCTGGCCGAATAGCTAAGGTCTTAGATTCGTACTCTGGCCTAACGGTTAAGGTCTTAACTCTTACTCTGGCCTAATAGCTAAGGCCTTAACTCTTACTCTGGCCTAATAGCTAAGGTCTTAGACTCATACTCTGGCCTAATAGCTAAGGTCTTAGACTCGTACTCTGGCCTACTGGTTAAGTTCTTAACTCTTACTCTGGCCTAATAGCTAAGGTCTTAACTCTTACTCTGGCCTAATAACTAAGGTCTTAGACTCGTACTCTGGCCTAATAGCTAAGGTCTTAAGTCTTACTCTGGCCTAATAGCTAAGGTCTTAACTCTTACTCTGGCCTATAACTAAGGTCTTAGACTCGTACTCTGGCCTAATAGCTAAGGTCTTAGACTCGTACTCTGGCCTAATGGTTAAGGTCTTAACTCTTACTCTGGCCTAATAGCTAAGGTCTTAGACTCATACTCTGGCCTAATAGCTAAGGTCTTAACTCTTACTCTGGCCTAATAGCTAAGGTCTTAACTCTTACTCTGGCCTAATAGCTAAGGTCTTAGACTCGAACTCTGGCCTAATAGCTAAGGGCTTAACTCTTACTCTGGCCTACTGGTTAAGGTCTTAACTCTTACTCTGGCCTAATAGCTAAGGTCTTAGACTCGTACTCTGGCCTAATAGCTAAGGTCTTAGACTCGTACTCTGGCCTACAGTTTAAGGTCTTAACTCTTACTCCAGCCTACTGGTTAAGTTCTTAACTCTTACTCTGGAATAATAGCTAAGGTCTTAGACTCATACTCTGGCCTAATAGCTAAGGTCTTAACTCTTACTCTGGCCAAATAGCTAAGGTCTTACTCATACTCAGGCCTAATAGCTAAGGTCTTAGACTCGTACTCTGGCCTAATAGCTAAGGTCTTAACTCTTACTCTGGCCTACTGGTTAAGGTCTTAACTCTTACTCTTGCCTAATAACTAAGGTCTTCGACTCGTACTCTTGCCTAATAGCTAAGGTCTTAACTCTTACTCTGGCCTAATAGCTAAGGTCTTAGACTCATACTCTGGCCTAATAGCTAAGGTCTTAGACTCATACTCTGGCGTAATAGCTAAGGTCTTAACTCTTACTCTGGCCTAATAGCTAAGGTCTTACTCTTACTCTGGCCTAATAGCTAAGGTCTTAGACTCATAGTCTGGCCTAATAGCTAAGGTCTTAACTCTTACTCCGGCCTACTGTTTAAGTTCTTAACTCTTACTCTGGCCTAATAGCTAAGGTCTTAAATCTTACTCTGGCCTAATGGTTAAGGTCTTAACTCTTACTCTGCCCTACTGGCTAAGGTCTTAATAGCTAAGGTCTTAACTCTTACTCTGGCCTAATAGCTAAGGTCTTCACTCTTACTCTGGCCGAATAGCAAAGGTCTTAGATTCGTACTCTGGCCTAATGGTTAAGGTCTTAACTCTTACTCTGGCCTAATAGCTAAGGTCTTAGACGCGTACTCTGGCCAAATGGTTAAGGTCTTAACTCTTACTCTGGCCTACTGGTTAAGGTCTTAACTCTTACTCTGGCCTAATAGCTAAGGTCTTAACTCTTACTCCGGCCTAATAGCTAAGGTCTTACTCTTACTCTGGCCTAATAGCTAAGGTCTTAGACTCGTAGTCTGGCCTAATAGCTAAGGTCTTAACTCTTACTCCGGCCTACTGTTTAAGTTCTTAACTCTTACTCTGGCCTAATAGCTAAGGTCTTAAATCTTACTCTGGCCTAATGGTTAAGGTCTTAACTCTTACTCTGCCCTACTGGCTAAGGTCTTAATAGCTAAGGTCTTAACTCTTACTCTGGCCTAATAGCTAAGGTCTTAACTCTTACTCTGGCCGAATAGCAAAGGTCTTAGACTCATACTCTGGCCTACTGGTTGAGGTCTTAACTCTTACTCTGGCCTAATAGCTAAGGTCTTAGACGCGTACTCTGGCCAAATGATTAAGGTCTTAACTCTTACTCTGGCCTACTGGTTAAGGTCTTAACTCTTACTCTGGCCTAATAGCTAAGGTCTTAAATCTTACTCTGGCCTAATGGTTAAGGTCTTAACTCGTACTCTGCCCTACTGGCTAAGGTCTTAATAGCTAAGGTCTTAACTCTTACTCTGGCCTAATAGCTAAGGTCTTAACTCTTACTCTGGCCGAATAGCAAAGGTCTTAGATTCGTACTCTGGCCTAATGGTTAAGGTCTTAACTCTTACTCTGGCCTAATAGCTAAGGTCTTAACTCTAACTCTGGCCTAATAGCTAAGGTCTTAGACTCGTACTCTGGCCTAATGGTTAAGGTCTTAGATCTTACTCTGGCCTAATAGCTAAGGTCTTAGACTCATACTCTGGCCTAATAGCTAAGGTCTTAGACTCGTACTCTGGCCTACTGGTTAAGTTCTTAACTCTTACTCTGGCCTAATAGCTAAGGTCTTAACTCTTACTCTGGTCTAATAACTAAGGTCTTAGACTCGTACTCTGGCCTAATAGCTAAGGTCTTAACTCTTACTCTGGCCTAATAGCTAAGGTCTTAACTCTTAGTCTGGCCTAATAGCTAAGGTCTTAGACTCGTACTCTGGCCTAATGGTTAAGGTCTTAACTCTTACTCTGGCCTAATAGATAAGGTCTTAGACTCATACTCTGGCCTAATAGCTAAGGTCTTAACTCTTACTCTGGCCTAATAGCTAAGGTCTTAGACTCGTACTCTGGCCTAATAGCTAAGGTCTTAGACTCGTACTCTGGCCTAATAGCTGAGGTCTTAACTCTTACTCTGGCCTACTGGTGAAGGTCTTAACTCTTACTCTGGCCTAATAGCTAAGGTCTTAGACTCGTACTCTGGCCTAATAGCTAAGGTCTTAGATTCGTACTCTGGCCTACAGTTTAAGGTCTTAACTCTTACTCCGGCCTACTGGTTAAGTTCTTAACTCTTACTCTGGAATAATAGCTAAGGTCTTAGACTCATACTCTGGCCTAATAGCTAAGGTCTTAACTCTTACTCTGGCCTAATAGCTAAGGTCTTACTCTTACTCTGGCCTAATAGCTAAGGTCTTAGACTCTTAGTCTGGCCTAATAGCTAAGGTCTTAACTCTTACTCCGGACTACTGGTTAAGTTCTTAACTCTTACTCTGGCCTAATAGCTAAGGTCTTAGACTCATACTCTGGCCTACTGGTTAAGGTCTTAACTCTTACTCTGGCCTATTAGCTAATGTCTTATACTCGTACTCTGGCCAAATGGTTAAGGTCTTAACTCTTACTATGGCCTACTGGTTAAGGTCTTAACTCTTACTATGGCCTAATAGCTAAGGTCTTAAATCTTACTCTGGCCTAATAGCTAAGGTCTTAGACTCATACTCTGGCCTAATGTTTAAGGTCTTATCTCTTACTCTGGCCTAATAGCTAAGGTCTTAGACTCGTACTATGGCCTACAGGTTAAGGTCTTAACTCTTACTCTGGCCTACCGGTTAAGGTCTTAACTCTTACTCTGGCCTAATAGCTAAGGTCTTAGACTCGTACTCTGGCCTAATGGTTAAGGTCTTAACTCTTACTCTGGGCTACTGGTTAAGGTCTTAACTCTTACTCTGGCCTAATAGCTAAGGTCTTATACTCGTACTCTGGCCTAATGGTTAAGGTCTTAACTCTTACTCTGCCCTACTGGCTAAGGTCTTAATAGCTAAGGTCTTAACTCTTACTCTGGCCTAATAGCTAAGGTCTTAACTCTTACTCTGGCCGAATAGCTAAGGTCTTAGATTCGTACTCTGGCCTAACGGTTAAGGTCTTAACTCTTACTCTGGCCTAATAGCTAAGGCCTTAACTCTTACTCTGGCCTAATAGCTAAGGTCTTAGACTCGTCCTCTGGCCTAATGGTTAAGGTCTTAACTCTTACTCTGGCCTAATAGCTAAGGTCTTAGATTCGTACTCTGGCCTAATAGCTAAGGTCTTAGACTCATACTCTGGCCTAATAGCTAAGGTCTTAGACTGGTACTCTGGCCTACTGGTTAAGTTCTTAACTCTTACTCTGGCCAAATAGCTAAGGTCTTAACTCTTACTCTGGCCTATAACTAAGGTCTTAGACTCGTACTCTGGCCTAATAGCTAAGGTCTTAGACTCGTACTCTGGCCTAATGGTTAAGGTCTTAACTCTTGCTCTGGCCTAATAGCTAAGGTCTTAGACTCATACTCTGGCCTAATAGCTAAGGTCTTAACTCTTACTCTGGCCTAATAGCTAAGGTCTTAACTCTTACTCTGGCGTAATAGCTAAGGTCTTAGACTCGAACTCTGGCCTAATAGCTAAGGTCTTAATTCTTACTCTGGCCTACTGGTTAAGGTCTTAACTCTTACTCTGGCCTAATAGCTAAGGTCTTAGACTCATACTCTGGCCTAATAGCTAAGGTCTTAGACTCGTACTCTGGCCTACAGTTTAAGGTCTTAACTCTTACTCCAGCCTACTGGTTAAGTTCTTAACTCTTACTCTGGAATAATAGCTAAGGTCTTAGACTCATACTCTGGCCTAATAGCTAAGGTCTTAACTCTTTCTCTGGCCTAATAGCTAAGGTCTTACTCATACTCTGGCCTAATAGCTAAGGTCTTAGACTCGTACTCTGGCCTAATAGCTAAGGTCTTAACTCTTACTCTGGCCTACTGGTTAAGGTCTTAACTCTTACTCTTGCCTAATAACTAAGGTCTTAGACTCGTACTCTTGCCTAATAGCTAAGGTCTTAACTCTTACTCTGGCCTAATAGCTAAGGTCTTAGACTCATACTCTGGCCTAATAGCTAAGGTCTTAGACTCATACTCTGGCGTAATAGCTAAGGTCTTAACTCTTACTCTGGCCTAATAGCTAAGGTCTTACTCTTACTCTGGCCTAATAGCTAAGGTCTTAGACTCGTAGTCTGGCCTAATAGCTAAGGTCTTAACTCTTACTCCGGCCTACTGTTTAAGTTCTTAACTCTTACTCTGGCCTAATAGCTAAGGTCTTAGACTCATACTCTGGCCTACTGGTTGAGGTCTTAACTCTTACTCTGGCCTAATAGCTAAGGTCTTAGACTCGTACTCTGGCCAAATGGTTAAGGTCTTAACTCTTACTCTGGCCTACTGGTTAAGGTCTTAACTCTTACTCTGGCCTAATAGCTAAGGTCTTAAATCTTACTCTGGCCTAATGGTTAAGGTCTTAACTCTTACTCTGCCCTACTGGCTAAGGTCTTAATAGCTAAGGTCTTAACTCTTACTCTGGCCTAATAGCTAAGGTCTTAACTCTTACTCTGGCCGAATAGCAAAGGTCTTAGATTCGTACTCTGGCCTAATGGTTAAGGTCTTAACTCTTACTCTGGCCTAATAGCTAAGGTCTTAACTCTAACTCTGGCCTAATATCTAAGGTCTTAGACTCGTACTCTGGCCTAATGGTTAAGGTCTTAGATCTTACTCTGGCCTAATAGCTAAGGTCTTAGACTCATACTCTGGCCTAATAGCTAAGGTCTTAGACTCGTACTCTGGCCTACTGGTTAAGTTCTTAACTCTTACTCTGGCCTAATAGCTAAGGTCTTAACTCTTACTCTGGTCTAATAACTAAGGTCTTACACTCGTACTCTGGCCTAATAGCTAAGGTCTTAACTCTTACTCTGGCCTAATAGCTAAGGTCTTAACTCTTAGTCTGGCCTAATAGCTAAGGTCTTAGACTCGTACTCTGGCCTAATGGTTAAGGTCTTAACTCTTACTCTGGCCTAATAGATAAGGTCTTAGACTCATACTCTGGCCTAATAGCTAAGGTCTTAGACTCGTACTCTGGCCTAATGGTTAAGGTCTTAACTCTTGCTCTGGCCTAATAGCTAAGGTCTTAGACTCATACTCTGGCCTAATAGCTAAGGTCTTAACTCTTACTCTGGCCTAATAGCTAAGGTCTTAACTCTTACTCTGGCGTAATAGCTAAGGTCTTAGACTCGAACTCTGGCCTAATAGCTAAGGTCTTAATTCTTACTCTGGCCTACTGGTTAAGGTCTTAACTCTTACTCTGGCCTAATAGCTAAGGTCTTAGACTCATACTCTGGCCTAATAGCTAAGGTCTTAGACTCGTACTCTGGCCTACAGTTTAAGGTCTTAACTCTTACTCCAGCCTACTGGTTAAGTTCTTAACTCTTACTCTGGAATAATAGCTAAGGTCTTAGACTCATACTCTGGCCTAATAGCTAAGGTCTTAACTCTTTCTCTGGCCTAATAGCTAAGGTCTTACTCATACTCTGGCCTAATAGCTAAGGTCTTAGACTCGTACTCTGGCCTAATAGCTAAGGTCTTAACTCTTACTCTGGCCTACTGGTTAAGGTCTTAACTCTTACTCTTGCCTAATAACTAAGGTCTTAGACTCGTACTCTTGCCTAATAGCTAAGGTCTTAACTCTTACTCTGGCCTAATAGCTAAGGTCTTAGACTCATACTCTGGCCTAATAGCTAAGGTCTTAGACTCATACTCTGGCGTAATAGCTAAGGTCTTAACTCTTACTCTGGCCTAATAGCTAAGGTCTTACTCTTACTCTGGCCTAATAGCTAAGGTCTTAGACTCGTAGTCTGGCCTAATAGCTAAGGTCTTAACTCTTACTCCGGCCTACTGTTTAAGTTCTTAACTCTTACTCTGGCCTAATAGCTAAGGTCTTAGACTCATACTCTGGCCTACTGGTTGAGGTCTTAACTCTTACTCTGGCCTAATAGCTAAGGTCTTAGACTCGTACTCTGGCCAAATGGTTAAGGTCTTAACTCTTACTCTGGCCTACTGGTTAAGGTCTTAACTCTTACTCTGGCCTAATAGCTAAGGTCTTAAATCTTACTCTGGCCTAATGGTTAAGGTCTTAACTCTTACTCTGCCCTACTGGCTAAGGTCTTAATAGCTAAGGTCTTAACTCTTACTCTGGCCTAATAGCTAAGGTCTTAACTCTTACTCTGGCCGAATAGCAAAGGTCTTAGATTCGTACTCTGGCCTAATGGTTAAGGTCTTAACTCTTACTCTGGCCTAATAGCTAAGGTCTTAACTCTAACTCTGGCCTAATATCTAAGGTCTTAGACTCGTACTCTGGCCTAATGGTTAAGGTCTTAGATCTTACTCTGGCCTAATAGCTAAGGTCTTAGACTCATACTCTGGCCTAATAGCTAAGGTCTTAGACTCGTACTCTGGCCTACTGGTTAAGTTCTTAACTCTTACTCTGGCCTAATAGCTAAGGTCTTAACTCTTACTCTGGTCTAATAACTAAGGTCTTACACTCGTACTCTGGCCTAATAGCTAAGGTCTTAACTCTTACTCTGGCCTAATAGCTAAGGTCTTAACTCTTAGTCTGGCCTAATAGCTAAGGTCTTAGACTCGTACTCTGGCCTAATGGTTAAGGTCTTAACTCTTACTCTGGCCTAATAGATAAGGTCTTAGACTCATACTCTGGCCTAATAGCTAAGGTCTTAACTCTTACTCTGGCCTAATAGCTAAGGTCTTAGACTCGTACTCTGGCCTAATAGCTAAGGTCTTAGACTCGTACTCTGGCCTAATAGCTAAGGTCTTAACTCTTACTCTGGCCTACTGGTGAAGGTCTTAACTCTTACTCTGGCCTAATAGCTAAGGTCTTAGACTCGTACTCTGGCCTAATAGCTAAGGTCTTAGACTCGTACTCTGGCCTACAGTTTAAGGTCTTAACTCTTACTCCGGCCTACTGGTTAAGTTCTTAACTCTTACTCTGGAATAATAGCTAAGGTCTTAGACTCATACTCTGGCCTAATAGCTAAGGTCTTAACTCTTACTCTGGCCTAATAGCTAAGGTCTTAACTCTAACTCTGGCCTAATATCTAAGGTCTTAGACTCGTACTCTGGCCTAATGGTTAAGGTCTTAGATCTTACTCTGGCCTAATAGCTAAGGTCTTAGACTCATACTCTGGCCTAATAGCTAAGGTCTTAGACTCGTACTCTGGCCTACTGGTTAAGTTCTTAACTCTTACTCTGGCCTAATAGCTAAGGTCTTAGACTCGTACTCTGGCCTAATGGTTAAGGTCTTAACCCTTACTCTGGGCTACTGGTTAAGGTCTTAACTCTTACTCTGGCCTAATAGCTAAGGTCTTATACTCGTACTCTGGCCTAATGGTTAAGGTCTTAACTCTTACTCTGCCCTACTGGCTAAGGTCTTAATAGCTAAGGTCTTAACTCTTACTCTGGCCTAATAGCTAAGGTCTTAACTCTTACTCTTGCCGAATAGCTAAGGTCTTAGATTCGTACTCTGGCCTAACGGTTAAGGTCTTAACTCTTACTCTGGCCTAATAGCTAAGGCCTTAACTCTTACTCTGGCCTAATAGCTAAGGTCTTAGACTCGTCCTCTGGCCTAATGGTTAAGGTCTTAACTCTTACTCTGGCCTAATAGCTAAGGTCTTAGATTCGTACTCTGGCCCAATAGCTAAGGTCTTAGACTCATACTCTGGCCTAATAGCTAAGGTCTTAGACTGGTACTCTGGCCTACTGGTTAAGTTCTTAACTCTTACTCTGGCCAAATAGCTAAGGTCTTAACTCTTACTCTGGCCTATAACTAAGGTCTTAGACTCGTACTCTGGCCTAATAGCTAAGGTCTTAGACTCGTACTCTGGCCTAATGGTTAAGGTCTTAACTCTTGCTCTGGCCTAATAGCTAAGGTCTTAGACTCATACTCTGGCCTAATAGCTAAGGTCTTAACTCTTACTCTGGCCTAATAGCTAAGGTCTTAACTCTTACTCTGGCGTAATAGCTAAGGTCTTAGACTCGAACTCTGGCCTAATAGCTAAGGTCTTAACTCTTACTCTGGCCTACTGGTTAAGGTCTTAACTCTTACTCTGGCCTAATAGCTAAGGTCTTAGACTCGTACTCTGGCCTAATAGCTAAGGTCTTAGACTCGTACTCTGGCCTACAGTTTAAGGTCTTAACTCTTACTCCAGCCTACTGGTTAAGTTCTTAACTCTTACTCTGGAATAATAGCTAAGGTCTTAGACTCATACTCTGGCCTAATAGCTAAGGTCTTAACTCTTACTCTGGCCTAATAGCTAAGGTCTTACTCATACTCTGGCCTAATAGCTAAGGTCTTAGACTCGTACTCTGGCCTAATAGCTAAGGTCTTAACTCTTACTCTGGCCTACTGGTTAAGGTCTTAACTCTTACTCTTGCCTAATAACTAAGGTCTTAGACTCATACTCTTGCCTAATAGCTAAGGTCTTAACTCTTACTCTGGCCTAATAGCTAAGGTCTTAGACTCATACTCTGGCCTAATAGCTAAGCTCTTAGACTCATACTCTGGCGTAATAGCTAAGGTCTTAACTCTTACTCTGGCCTAATAGCAAAGGTCTTACTCTTACTCTGGCCTAATAGCTAAGGTCTTAGACTCGTAGTCTGGCCTAATAGCTAAGGTCTTAACTCTTACTCCGGCCTACTGTTTAAGTTCTTAACTCTTACTCTGGCCTAATAGCTAAGGTCTTAGACTCATACTCTGGCCTACTGGTTGAGGTCTTAACTCTTACTCTGGCCTAATAGCTAAGGTCTTAGACTCGTACTCTGGCCAAATGGTTAAGGTCTTAACTCTTACTCTGGCCTACTGGTTAAGGTCTTAACTCTTACTCTGGCCTAATAGCTAAGGTCTTAAATCTTACTCTGGCCTAATGGTTAAGGTCTTAACTCTTACTCTGCCCTACTGGCTAAGGTCTTAATAGCTAAGGTCTTAACTCTTACTCTGGCCTAATAGCTAAGGTCTTAACTCTTACTCTGGCCGAATAGCAAAGGTCTTAGATTCGTACTCTGGCCTAATGGTTAAGGTCTTAACTCTTACTCTGGCCTAATAGCTAAGGTCTTAACTCTAACTCTGGCCTAATATCTAAGGTCTTAGACTCGTACTCTGGCCTAATGGTTAAGGTCTTAGATCTTACTCTGGCCTAATAGCTAAGGTCTTAGACTCATACTCTGGCCTAATAGCTAAGGTCTTAGACTCGTACTCTGGCCTACTGGTTAAGTTCTTAACTCTTACTCTGGCCTAATAGCTAAGGTCTTAACTCTTACTCTGGTCTAATAACTAAGGTCTTAGACTCGTACTCTGGCCTAATAGCTAAGGTCTTAACTCTTACTCTGGCCTAATAGCTAAGGTCTTAACTCTTAGTCTGGCCTAATAGCTAAGGTCTTAGACTCATACTCTGGCCTACTGGTTAAGGTCTCAACTTTTACTCTGGCCTAATAGCTAAGGTCATAACTCTTACTCTGGCCTAATAGCTAAGGTCTTCGACTCGTACTCTGGCCTAATGGTTAAGGTCTTAACTCTTACTCTGGCCTACTGGTTAAGGTCTTAACTCTTACTCTGGCCTAATAGCTAAGGTCTTAGACTCGTACTCTGGCCTACTGGTTAAGGTCTTGACTCTTACTCTGGCCTAATAGCTAAGGTCTTAACTCTTACTCTGGCCTAAGAGCTAAGGTCGTAACTCTTACTCTGGCCGAATAGCTACGGTCTTAGACTCGTTCTCTTTCCTAATGGTTAAGGTGTTAACTCTTACTCTGGCCTAAAAGCTAAGGTCTTAACTCTTACTCTGGCCTAATAGCTAAGGTCTTAGACTCGTATTCTGGCCTAATGGTTAAGGTCTTAATTCTTACTCTGGCCTAATAGCTAAGGTCTTAGACTCGTACTATGGCCTACAGGTTAAGGTCTTAACTCTTACACTGGCCTACTGGTTAAGGTCTTAGACTCGTACTCTGGCCTAATGGTTAAGGTCTTAACTCTAACTCTGGCCTAATAGCTAAGGTATTAACTCTTACTCTTGCCTAATAGCTAAGGTCTTAGACTCGTACTCTGGCCTAATGGTTAAGGTCTTAACTCTTACTCTGGCCTAATAGCTAAGGTCTTAGACTCGTACTCTGGCCTAATGGTTAAGGACTTAACTCTTACTCTGGCCTACTGACTAAGGTCTTAACTCTTACTCTGGCCTAATAGCTAAGGTCTTAACTCTTACTCTGGCCTATAATAGCTAAGGTCTTAACTCTTACTCTGGCCGAATAGCTAAGGTCTTAGATTCGTACTCTGGCCTAACGGTTAAGGTCTTAACTCTTACTCTGGCCTAATAGCTAAGGCCTTAACTCTTACTCTGGCCTAATAGCTAAGGTCTTAGACTCATACTCTGGCCTAATAGCTAAGGTCTTAGACTCGTACTCTGGCCTACTGGTTAAGTTCTTAACTCTTACTCTGGCCTAATAGCTAAGGTCTTAACTCTTACTCTGGCCTAATAACTAAGGTCTTAGACTCGTACTCTGGCCTAATAGCTAAGGTCTTAAGTTTTACTCTGGCCTAATAGCTAAGGTCTTAACTCTTACTCTGGCCTATAACTAAGGTCTTAGACTCGTACTCTGGCCTAATAGCTAAGGTCTTAGACTCGTACTCTGGCCTAATGGTTAAGGTCTTAACTCTTACTCTGGCCTAATAGCTAAGGTCTTAGACTCATACTCTGGCCTAATAGCTAAGGTCTTAACTCTTACTCTGGCCTAATAGCTAAGGTCTTAACTCTTACTCTGGCCTAATAGCTAAGGTCTTAGACTCGAACTCTGGCCTAATAGCTAAGGGCTTAACTCTTACTCTGGCCTACTGGTTAAGGTCTTAACTCTTACTCTGGCCTAATAGCTAAGGTCTTAGACTCGTACTCTGGCCTAATAGCTAAGGTCTTAGACTCGTACTCTGGCCTACAGTTTAAGGTCTTAACTCTTACTCCAGCCTACTGGTTAAGTTCTTAACTCTTACTCTGGAATAATAGCTAAGGTCTTAGACTCATACTCTGGCCTAATAGCTAAGGTCTTAACTCTTACTCTGGCCAAATAGCTAAGGTCTTACTCATACTCTGGCCTAATAGCTAAGGTCTTAGACTCGTACTCTGGCCTAATAGCTAAGGTCTTAACTCTTACTCTGGCCTACTGGTTAAGGTCTTAACTCTTACTCTTGCCTAATAACTAAGGTCTTAGACTCGTACTCTTGCCTAATAGCTAAGGTCTTAACTCTTACTCTGGCCTAATAGCTAAGGTCTTAGACTCATACTCTGGCCTAATAGCTAAGGTCTTAGACTCATACTCTGGCGTAATAGCTAAGGTCTTAACTCTTACTCTGGCCTAATAGCTAAGGTCTTACTCTTACTCTGGCCTAATAGCTAAGGTCTTAGACTCATAGTCTGGCCTAATAGCTAAGGTCTTAACTCTTACTCCGGCCTACTGTTTAAGTTCTTAACTCTTACTCTGGCCTAATAGCTAAGGTCTTAAATCTTACTCTGGCCTAATGGTTAAGGTCTTAACTCTTACTCTGCCCTACTGGCTAAGGTCTTAATAGCTAAGGTCTTAACTCTTACTCTGGCCTAATAGCTAAGGTCTTCACTCTTACTCTGGCCGAATAGCAAAGGTCTTAGATTCGTACTCTGGCCTAATGGTTAAGGTCTTAACTCTTACTCTGGCCTAATAGCTAAGGTCTTAGACGCGTACTCTGGCCAAATGGTTAAGGTCTTAACTCTTACTCTGGCCTACTGGTTAAGGTCTTAACTCTTACTCTGGCCTAATAGCTAAGGTCTTAACTCTTACTCCGGCCTAATAGCTAAGGTCTTACTCTTACTCTGGCCTAATAGCTAAGGTCTTAGACTCGTAGTCTGGCCTAATAGCTAAGGTCTTAACTCTTACTCCGGCCTACTGTTTAAGTTCTTAACTCTTACTCTGGCCTAATAGCTAAGGTCTTAAATCTTACTCTGGCCTAATGGTTAAGGTCTTAACTCTTACTCTGCCCTACTGGCTAAGGTCTTAATAGCTAAGGTCTTAACTCTTACTCTGGCCTAATAGCTAAGGTCTTAACTCTTACTCTGGCCGAATAGCAAAGGTCTTAGACTCATACTCTGGCCTACTGGTTGAGGTCTTAACTCTTACTCTGGCCTAATAGCTAAGGTCTTAGACGCGTACTCTGGCCAAATGATTAAGGTCTTAACTCTTACTCTGGCCTACTGGTTAAGGTCTTAACTCTTACTCTGGCCTAATAGCTAAGGTCTTAAATCTTACTCTGGCCTAATGGTTAAGGTCTTAACTCTTACTCTGCCCTACTGGCTAAGGTCTTAATAGCTAAGGTCTTAACTCTTACTCTGGCCTAATAGCTAAGGTCTTAACTCTTACTCTGGCCGAATAGCAAAGGTCTTAGATTCGTACTCTGGCCTAATGGTTAAGGTCTTAACTCTTACTCTGGCCTAATAGCTAAGGTCTTAACTCTAACTCTGGCCTAATAGCTAAGGTCTTAGACTCGTACTCTGGCCTAATGGTTAAGGTCTTAGATCTTACTCTGGCCTAATAGCTAAGGTCTTAGACTCATACTCTGGCCTAATAGCTAAGGTCTTAGACTCGTACTCTGGCCTACTGGTTAAGTTCTTAACTCTTACTCTGGCCTAATAGCTAAGGTCTTAACTCTTACTCTGGTCTAATAACTAAGGTCTTAGACTCGTACTCTGGCCTAATAGCTAAGGTCTTAACTCTTACTCTGGCCTAATAGCTAAGGTCTTAACTCTTAGTCTGGCCTAATAGCTAAGGTCTTAGACTCGTACTCTGGCCTAATGGTTAAGGTCTTAACTCTTACTCTGGCCTAATAGATAAGGTCTTAGACTCATACTCTGGCCTAATAGCTAAGGTCTTAACTCTTACTCTGGCCTAATAGCTAAGGTCTTAGACTCGTACTCTGGCCTAATAGCTAAGGTCTTAGACTCGTACTCTGGCCTAATAGCTGAGGTCTTAACTCTTACTCTGGCCTACTGGTGAAGGTCTTAACTCTTACTCTGGCCTAATAGCTAAGGTCTTAGACTCGTACTCTGGCCTAATAGCTAAGGTCTTAGACTCGTACTCTGGCCTACAGTTTAAGGTCTTAACTCTTACTCCGGCCTACTGGTTAAGTTCTTAACTCTTACTCTGGAATAATAGCTAAGGTCTTAGACTCATACTCTGGCCTAATAGCTAAGGTCTTAACTCTTACTCTGGCCTAATAGCTAAGGTCTTACTCTTACTCTGGCCTAATAGCTAAGGTCTTAGACTCTTAGTCTGGCCTAATAGCTAAGGTCTTAACTCTTACTCCGGACTACTGGTTAAGTTCTTAACTCTTACTCTGGCCTAATAGCTAAGGTCTTAGACTCATACTCTGGCCTACTGGTTAAGGTCTTAACTCTTACTCTGGCCTATTAGCTAATGTCTTAGACTCGTACTCTGGCCAAATGGTTAAGGTCTTAACTCTTACTATGGCCTACTGGTTAAGGTCTTAACTCTTACTATGGCCTAATAGCTAAGGTCTTAACTCTTACTCTGGCCTAATAGCTAAGGTCTTAGACTCATACTCTGGCCTAATGTTTAAGGTCTTATCTCTTACTCTGGCCTAATAGCTAAGGTCTTAGACTCGTACTATGGCCTACAGGTTAAGGTCTTAACTCTTACTCTGGCCTACCGGTTAAGGTCTTAACTCTTACTCTGGCCTAATAGCTAAGGTCTTAGACTCGTACTCTGGCCTAATGGTTAAGGTCTTAACTCTTACTCTGGGCTACTGGTTAAGGTCTTAACTCTTACTCTGGCCTAATAGCTAAGGTCTTATACTCGTACTCTGGCCTAATGGTTAAGGTCTTAACTCTTACTCTGCCCTACTGGCTAAGGTCTTAATAGCTAAGGTCTTAACTCTTACTCTGGCCTAATAGCTAAGGTCTTAACTCTTACTCTGGCCGAATAGCTAAGGTCTTAGATTCGTACTCTGGCCTAACGGTTAAGGTCTTAACTCTTACTCTGGCCTAATAGCTAAGGCCTTAACTCTTACTCTGGCCTAATAGCTAAGGTCTTAGACTCGTCCTCTGGCCTAATGGTTAAGGTCTTAACTCTTACTCTGGCCTAATAGCTAAGGTCTTAGATTCGTACTCTGGCCTAATAGCTAAGGTCTTAGACTCATACTCTGGCCTAATAGCTAAGGTCTTAGACTGGTACTCTGGCCTACTGGTTAAGTTCTTAACTCTTACTCTGGCCAAATAGCTAAGGTCTTAACTCTTACTCTGGCCTATAACTAAGGTCTTAGACTCGTACTCTGGCCTAATAGCTAAGGTCTTAGACTCGTACTCTGGCCTAATGGTTAAGGTCTTAACTCTTGCTCTGGCCTAATAGCTAAGGTCTTAGACTCATACTCTGGCCTAATAGCTAAGGTCTTAACTCTTACTCTGGCCTAATAGCTAAGGCCTTAACTCTTACTCTGGCCTAATAGCTAAGGTCTTAGACTCGTCCTCTGGCCTAATGGTTAAGGTCTTAACTCTTACTCTGGCCTAATAGCTAAGGTCTTAGATTCGTACTCTGGCCCAATAGCTAAGGTCTTAGACTCATACTCTGGCCTAATAGCTAAGGTCTTAGACTGGTACTCTGGCCTACTGGTTAAGTTCTTAACTCTTACTCTGGCCAAATAGCTAAGGTCTTAACTCTTACTCTGGCCTATAACTAAGGTCTTAGACTCGTACTCTGGCCTAATAGCTAAGGTCTTAGACTCGTACTCTGGCCTAATGGTTAAGGTCTTAA
The DNA here is from genome assembly GCF_964204655.1 of Triturus cristatus. Classification (NCBI taxonomy): domain Eukaryota; kingdom Metazoa; phylum Chordata; class Amphibia; order Caudata; family Salamandridae; genus Triturus; species Triturus cristatus. The sequence goes on along the minus strand of NC_140589.1, from coordinate 1,097,384,791 downwards.
CTCTTGCTCTGGCCTAATAGCTAAGGTCTTAGACTCATACTCTGGCCTAATAGCTAAGGTCTTAACTCTTACTCTGGCCTAATAGCTAAGGTCTTAACTCTTACTCTGGCGTAATAGCTAAGGTCTTAGACTCGAACTCTGGCCTAATAGCTAAGGTCTTAACTCTTACTCTGGCCTACTGGTTAAGGTCTTAACTCTTACTCTGGCCTAATAGCTAAGGTCTTAGACTCGTACTCTGGCCTAATAGCTAAGGTCTTAGACTCGTACTCTGGCCTACAGTTTAAGGTCTTAACTCTTACTCCAGCCTACTGGTTAAGTTCTTAACTCTTACTCTGGAATAATAGCTAAGGTCTTAGACTCATACTCTGGCCTAATAGCTAAGGTCTTAACTCTTACTCTGGCCTAATAGCTAAGGTCTTACTCATACTCTGGCCTAATAGCTAAGGTCTTAGACTCGTACTCTGGCCTAATAGCTAAGGTCTTAACTCTTACTCTGGCCTACTGGTTAAGGTCTTAACTCTTACTCTTGCCTAATAACTAAGGTCTTAGACTCATACTCTTGCCTAATAGCTAAGGTCTTAACTCTTACTCTGGCCTAATAGCTAAGGTCTTAGACTCATACTCTGGCCTAATAGCTAAGGTCTTAGACTCATACTCTGGCGTAATAGCTAAGGTCTTAACTCTTACTCTGGCCTAATAGCAAAGGTCTTACTCTTACTCTGGCCTAATAGCTAAGGTCTTAGACTCGTAGTCTGGCCTAATAGCTAAGGTCTTAACTCTTACTCCGGCCTACTGTTTAAGTTCTTAACTCTTACTCTGGCCTAATAGCTAAGGTCTTAGACTCATACTCTGGCCTACTGGTTGAGGTCTTAACTCTTACTCTGGCCTAATAGCTAAGGTCTTAGACTCGTACTCTGGCCAAATGGTTAAGGTCTTAACTCTTACTCTGGCCTACTGGTTAAGGTCTTAACTCTTACTCTGGCCTAATAGCTAAGGTCTTAAATCTTACTCTGGCCTAATGGTTAAGGTCTTAACTCTTACTCTGCCCTACTGGCTAAGGTCTTAATAGCTAAGGTCTTAACTCTTACTCTGGCCTAATAGCTAAGGTCTTAACTCTTACTCTGGCCGAATAGCAAAGGTCTTAGATTCGTACTCTGGCCTAATGGTTAAGGTCTTAACTCTTACTCTGGCCTAATAGCTAAGGTCTTAACTCTAACTCTGGCCTAATATCTAAGGTCTTAGACTCGTACTCTGGCCTAATGGTTAAGGTCTTAGATCTTACTCTGGCCTAATAGCTAAGGTCTTAGACTCATACTCTGGCCTAATAGCTAAGGTCTTAGACTCGTACTCTGGCCTACTGGTTAAGTTCTTAACTCTTACTCTGGCCTAATAGCTAAGGTCTTAACTCTTACTCTGGTCTAATAACTAAGGTCTTAGACTCGTACTCTGGCCTAATAGCTAAGGTCTTAACTCTTACTCTGGCCTAATAGCTAAGGTCTTAACTCTTAGTCTGGCCTAATAGCTAAGGTCTTAGACTCATACTCTGGCCTACTGGTTAAGGTCTCAACTTTTACTCTGGCCTAATAGCTAAGGTCATAACTCTTACTCTGGCCTAATAGCTAAGGTCTTCGACTCGTACTCTGGCCTAATGGTTAAGGTCTTAACTCTTACTCTGGCCTACTGGTTAAGGTCTTAACTCTTACTCTGGCCTAATAGCTAAGGTCTTAGACTCGTACTCTGGCCTACTGGTTAAGGTCTTGACTCTTACTCTGGCCTAATAGCTAAGGTCTTAACTCTTACTCTGGCCTAAGAGCTAAGGTCGTAACTCTTACTCTGGCCGAATAGCTACGGTCTTAGACTCGTTCTCTTTCCTAATGGTTAAGGTGTTAACTCTTACTCTGGCCTAAAAGCTAAGGTCTTAACTCTTACTCTGGCCTAATAGCTAAGGTCTTAGACTCGTATTCTGGCCTAATGGTTAAGGTCTTAATTCTTACTCTGGCCTAATAGCTAAGGTCTTAGACTCGTACTATGGCCTACAGGTTAAGGTCTTAACTCTTACACTGGCCTACTGGTTAAGGTCTTAGACTCGTACTCTGGCCTAATGGTTAAGGTCTTAACTCTAACTCTGGCCTAATAGCTAAGGTATTAACTCTTACTCTTGCCTAATAGCTAAGGTCTTAGACTCGTACTCTGGCCTAATGGTTAAGGTCTTAACTCTTACTCTGGCCTAATAGCTAAGGTCTTAGACTCGTACTCTGGCCTAATGGTTAAGGACTTAACTCTTACTCTGGCCTACTGACTAAGGTCTTAACTCTTACTCTGGCCTAATAGCTAAGGTCTTAACTCTTACTCTGGCCTATAATAGCTAAGGTCTTAACTCTTACTCTGGCCGAATAGCTAAGGTCTTAGATTCGTACTCTGGCCTAACGGTTAAGGTCTTAACTCTTACTCTGGCCTAATAGCTAAGGCCTTAACTCTTACTCTGGCCTAATAGCTAAGGTCTTAGACTCATACTCTGGCCTAATAGCTAAGGTCTTAGACTCGTACTCTGGCCTACTGGTTAAGTTCTTAACTCTTACTCTGGCCTAATAGCTAAGGTCTTAACTCTTACTCTGGCCTAATAACTAAGGTCTTAGACTCGTACTCTGGCCTAATAGCTAAGGTCTTAAGTTTTACTCTGGCCTAATAGCTAAGGTCTTAACTCTTACTCTGGCCTATAACTAAGGTCTTAGACTCGTACTCTGGCCTAATAGCTAAGGTCTTAGACTCGTACTCTGGCCTAATGGTTAAGGTCTTAACTCTTACTCTGGCCTAATAGCTAAGGTCTTAGACTCATACTCTGGCCTAATAGCTAAGGTCTTAACTCTTACTCTGGCCTAATAGCTAAGGTCTTAACTCTTACTCTGGCCTAATAGCTAAGGTCTTAGACTCGAACTCTGGCCTAATAGCTAAGGGCTTAACTCTTACTCTGGCCTACTGGTTAAGGTCTTAACTCTTACTCTGGCCTAATAGCTAAGGTCTTAGACTCGTACTCTGGCCTAATAGCTAAGGTCTTAGACTCGTACTCTGGCCTACAGTTTAAGGTCTTAACTCTTACTCCAGCCTACTGGTTAAGTTCTTAACTCTTACTCTGGAATAATAGCTAAGGTCTTAGACTCATACTCTGGCCTAATAGCTAAGGTCTTAACTCTTACTCTGGCCAAATAGCTAAGGTCTTACTCATACTCTGGCCTAATAGCTAAGGTCTTAGACTCGTACTCTGGCCTAATAGCTAAGGTCTTAACTCTTACTCTGGCCTACTGGTTAAGGTCTTAACTCTTACTCTTGCCTAATAACTAAGGTCTTAGACTCGTACTCTTGCCTAATAGCTAAGGTCTTAACTCTTACTCTGGCCTAATAGCTAAGGTCTTAGACTCATACTCTGGCCTAATAGCTAAGGTCTTAGACTCATACTCTGGCGTAATAGCTAAGGTCTTAACTCTTACTCTGGCCTAATAGCTAAGGTCTTACTCTTACTCTGGCCTAATAGCTAAGGTCTTAGACTCATAGTCTGGCCTAATAGCTAAGGTCTTAACTCTTACTCCGGCCTACTGTTTAAGTTCTTAACTCTTACTCTGGCCTAATAGCTAAGGTCTTAAATCTTACTCTGGCCTAATGGTTAAGGTCTTAACTCTTACTCTGCCCTACTGGCTAAGGTCTTAATAGCTAAGGTCTTAACTCTTACTCTGGCCTAATAGCTAAGGTCTTCACTCTTACTCTGGCCGAATAGCAAAGGTCTTAGATTCGTACTCTGGCCTAATGGTTAAGGTCTTAACTCTTACTCTGGCCTAATAGCTAAGGTCTTAGACGCGTACTCTGGCCAAATGGTTAAGGTCTTAACTCTTACTCTGGCCTACTGGTTAAGGTCTTAACTCTTACTCTGGCCTAATAGCTAAGGTCTTAACTCTTACTCCGGCCTAATAGCTAAGGTCTTACTCTTACTCTGGCCTAATAGCTAAGGTCTTAGACTCGTAGTCTGGCCTAATAGCTAAGGTCTTAACTCTTACTCCGGCCTACTGTTTAAGTTCTTAACTCTTACTCTGGCCTAATAGCTAAGGTCTTAAATCTTACTCTGGCCTAATGGTTAAGGTCTTAACTCTTACTCTGCCCTACTGGCTAAGGTCTTAATAGCTAAGGTCTTAACTCTTACTCTGGCCTAATAGCTAAGGTCTTAACTCTTACTCTGGCCGAATAGCAAAGGTCTTAGACTCATACTCTGGCCTACTGGTTGAGGTCTTAACTCTTACTCTGGCCTAATAGCTAAGGTCTTAGACGCGTACTCTGGCCAAATGATTAAGGTCTTAACTCTTACTCTGGCCTACTGGTTAAGGTCTTAACTCTTACTCTGGCCTAATAGCTAAGGTCTTAAATCTTACTCTGGCCTAATGGTTAAGGTCTTAACTCTTACTCTGCCCTACTGGCTAAGGTCTTAATAGCTAAGGTCTTAACTCTTACTCTGGCCTAATAGCTAAGGTCTTAACTCTTACTCTGGCCGAATAGCAAAGGTCTTAGATTCGTACTCTGGCCTAATGGTTAAGGTCTTAACTCTTACTCTGGCCTAATAGCTAAGGTCTTAACTCTAACTCTGGCCTAATAGCTAAGGTCTTAGACTCGTACTCTGGCCTAATGGTTAAGGTCTTAGATCTTACTCTGGCCTAATAGCTAAGGTCTTAGACTCATACTCTGGCCTAATAGCTAAGGTCTTAGACTCGTACTCTGGCCTACTGGTTAAGTTCTTAACTCTTACTCTGGCCTAATAGCTAAGGTCTTAACTCTTACTCTGGTCTAATAACTAAGGTCTTAGACTCGTACTCTGGCCTAATAGCTAAGGTCTTAACTCTTACTCTGGCCTAATAGCTAAGGTCTTAACTCTTAGTCTGGCCTAATAGCTAAGGTCTTAGACTCGTACTCTGGCCTAATGGTTAAGGTCTTAACTCTTACTCTGGCCTAATAGATAAGGTCTTAGACTCATACTCTGGCCTAATAGCTAAGGTCTTAACTCTTACTCTGGCCTAATAGCTAAGGTCTTAGACTCGTACTCTGGCCTAATAGCTAAGGTCTTAGACTCGTACTCTGGCCTAATAGCTGAGGTCTTAACTCTTACTCTGGCCTACTGGTGAAGGTCTTAACTCTTACTCTGGCCTAATAGCTAAGGTCTTAGACTCGTACTCTGGCCTAATAGCTAAGGTCTTAGACTCGTACTCTGGCCTACAGTTTAAGGTCTTAACTCTTACTCCGGCCTACTGGTTAAGTTCTTAACTCTTACTCTGGAATAATAGCTAAGGTCTTAGACTCATACTCTGGCCTAATAGCTAAGGTCTTAACTCTTACTCTGGCCTAATAGCTAAGGTCTTACTCTTACTCTGGCCTAATAGCTAAGGTCTTAGACTCTTAGTCTGGCCTAATAGCTAAGGTCTTAACTCTTACTCCGGACTACTGGTTAAGTTCTTAACTCTTACTCTGGCCTAATAGCTAAGGTCTTAGACTCATACTCTGGCCTACTGGTTAAGGTCTTAACTCTTACTCTGGCCTATTAGCTAATGTCTTAGACTCGTACTCTGGCCAAATGGTTAAGGTCTTAACTCTTACTATGGCCTACTGGTTAAGGTCTTAACTCTTACTATGGCCTAATAGCTAAGGTCTTAACTCTTACTCTGGCCTAATAGCTAAGGTCTTAGACTCATACTCTGGCCTAATGTTTAAGGTCTTATCTCTTACTCTGGCCTAATAGCTAAGGTCTTAGACTCGTACTATGGCCTACAGGTTAAGGTCTTAACTCTTACTCTGGCCTACCGGTTAAGGTCTTAACTCTTACTCTGGCCTAATAGCTAAGGTCTTAGACTCGTACTCTGGCCTAATGGTTAAGGTCTTAACTCTTACTCTGGGCTACTGGTTAAGGTCTTAACTCTTACTCTGGCCTAATAGCTAAGGTCTTATACTCGTACTCTGGCCTAATGGTTAAGGTCTTAACTCTTACTCTGCCCTACTGGCTAAGGTCTTAATAGCTAAGGTCTTAACTCTTACTCTGGCCTAATAGCTAAGGTCTTAACTCTTACTCTGGCCGAATAGCTAAGGTCTTAGATTCGTACTCTGGCCTAACGGTTAAGGTCTTAACTCTTACTCTGGCCTAATAGCTAAGGCCTTAACTCTTACTCTGGCCTAATAGCTAAGGTCTTAGACTCGTCCTCTGGCCTAATGGTTAAGGTCTTAACTCTTACTCTGGCCTAATAGATAAGGTCTTAGATTCGTACTCTGGCCTAATAGCTAAGGTCTTAGACTCATACTCTGGCCTAATAGCTAAGGTCTTAGACTGGTACTCTGGCCTACTGGTTAAGTTCTTAACTCTTACTCTGGCCAAATAGCTAAGGTCTTAACTCTTACTCTGGCCTATAACTAAGGTCTTAGACTCATACTCTGGCCTAATAGCTAAGGTCTTAGACTCGTACTCTGGCCTAATGGTTAAGGTCTTAACTCTTGCTCTGGCCTAATAGCTAAGGTCTTAGACTCATACTCTGGCCTAATAGCTAAGGTCTTAACTCTTACTCTGGCCTAATAGCTAAGGTCTTAACTCTTACTCTGGCGTAATAGCTAAGGTCTTAGACTCGAACTCTGGCCTAATAGCTAAGGTCTTAACTCTTACTCTGGCCTACTGGTTAAGGTCTTAACTCTTACTCTGGCCTAATAGCTAAGGTCTTAGACTCGTACTCTGGCCTAATAGCTAAGGTCTTAGACTCGTACTCTGGCCTACAGTTTAAGGTCTTAACTCTTACTCCAGCCTACTGGTTAAGTTCTTAACTCTTACTCTGGAATAATAGCTAAGGTCTTAGACTCATACTCTGGCCTAATAGCTAAGGTCTTAACTCTTACTCTGGCCTAATAGCTAAGGTCTTAGACTCATACTCTGGCCTAATAGCTAAGGTCTTAGACTCGTACTCTGGCCTACAGTTTAAGGTCTTAACTCTTACTCCAGCCTACTGGTTAAGTTCTTAACTCTTACTCTGGAATAATAGCTAAGGTCTTAGACTCATACTCTGGCCTAATAGCTAAGGTCTTAACTCTTACTCTGGCCTAATAGCTAAGGTCTTACTCATACTCTGGCCTAATAGCTAAGGTCTTAGACTCGTACTCTGGCCTAATAGCTAAGGTCTTAACTCTTACTCTGGCCTACTGGTTAAGGTCTTAACTCTTACTCTTGCCTAATAACTAAGGTCTTAGACTCGTACTCTTGCCTAATAGCTAAGGTCTTAACTCTTACTCTGGCCTAATAGCTAAGGTCTTAGACTCATACTCTGGCCTAATAGCTAAGGTCTTAGACTCATACTCTGGCGTAATAGCTAAGGTCTTAACTCTTACTCTGGCCTAATAGCTAAGGTCTTACTCTTACTCTGGCCTAATAGCTAAGGTCTTAGACTCGTAGTCTGGCCTAATAGCTAAGGTCTTAACTCTTACTCCGGCCTACTGTTTAAGTTCTTAACTCTTACTCTGGCCTAATAGCTAAGGTCTTAGACTCATACTCTGGCCTACTGATTGAGGTCTTAACTCTTACTCTGGCCTAATAGCTAAGGTCTTAGACTCGTACTCTGGCCAAATGGTTAAGGTCTTAACTCTTACTCTGGCCTACTGGTTAAGGTCTTAACTCTTACTCTGGCCTAATAGCTAAGGTCTTAAATCTTACTCTGGCCTAATGGTTAAGGTCTTAACTCTTACTCTGCCCTACTGGCTAAGGTCTTAATAGCTAAGGTCTTAACTCTTACTCTGGCCTAATAGCTAAGGTCTTAACTCTTACTCTGGCCGAATAGCAAAGGTCTTAGATTCGTACTCTGGCCTAATGGTTAAGGTCTTAACTCTTACTCTGGCCTAATAGCTAAGGTCTTAACTCTAACTCTGGCCTAATATCTAAGGTCTTAGACTCGTACTCTGGCCTAATGGTTAAGGTCTTAGATCTTACTCTGGCCTAATAGCTAAGGTCTTAGACTCATACTCTGGCCTAATAGCTAAGGTCTTAGACTCGTACTCTGGCCTACTGGTTAAGTTCTTAACTCTTACTCTGGCCTAATAGCTAAGGTCTTAGACTCGTACTCTGGCCTAATGGTTAAGGTCTTAACTCTTACTCTGGGCTACTGGTTAAGGTCTTAACTCTTACTCTGGCCTAATAGCTAAGTTCTTATACTCGTACTCTGGCCTAATGGTTAAGGTCTTAACTCTTACTCTGCCCTACTGGCTAAGGTCTTAATAGCTAAGGTCTTAACTCTTACTCTGGCCTAATAGCTAAGGTCTTAACTCTTACTCTTGCCGAATAGCTAAGGTCTTAGATTCGTACTCTGGCCTAACGGTTAAGGTCTTAACTCTTACTCTGGCCTAATAGCTAAGGCCTTAACTCTTACTCTGGCCTAATAGCTAAGGTCTTAGACTCGTCCTCTGGCCTAATGGTTAAGGTCTTAACTCTTACTCTGGCTTAATAGCTAAGGTCTTAGATTCGTACTCTGGCCTAATAGCTAAGGTCTTAGACTCATTCTCTGGCCTAATAGCTAAGGTCTTAGACTGGTACTCTGGCCTACTGGTTAAGTTCTTAACTCTTACTCTGGCCAAATAGCTAAGGTCTTAACTCTTACTCTGGCCTATAACTAAGGTCTTAGACTCGTACTCTGGCCTAATAGCTAAGGTCTTAGACTCGTACTCTGGCCTAATGGTTAAGGTCTTAACTCTTGCTCTGGCCTAATAGCTAAGGTCTTAGACTCATACTCTGGCCTAATAGCTAAGGTCTTAACTCTTACTCTGGCCTAATAGCTAAGGTCTTAACTCTTACTCTGGCGTAATAGCTAAGGTCTTAGACTCGAACTCTGGCCTAATAGCTAAGGTCTTAACTCTTACTCTGGCCTACTGGTTAAGGTCTTAACTCTTACTCTGGCCTAATAGCTAAGGTCTTAGACTCGTACTCTGGCCTAATAGCTAAGGTCTTAGACTCGTACTCTGGCCTACAGTTTAAGGTCTTAACTCTTACTCCAGCCTACTGGTTAAGTTCTTAACTCTTACTCTGGAATAATAGCTAAGGTCTTAGACTCATACTCTGGCCTAATAGCTAAGGTCTTAACTCTTACTCTGGCCTAATAGCTAAGGTCTTACTCATACTCTGGCCTAATAGCTAAGGTCTTAGACTCGTACTCTGGCCTAATAGCTAAGGTCTTAACTCTTACTCTGGCCTACTGGTTAAGGTCTTAACTCTTACTCTTGCCTAATAACTAAGGTCTTAGACTCATACTCTTGCCTAATAGCTAAGGTCTTAACTCTTACTCTGGCCTAATAGCTAAGGTCTTAGACTCATACTCTGGCCTAATAGCTAAGGTCTTAGACTCATACTCTGGCGTAATAGCTAAGGTCTTAACTCTTACTCTGGCCTAATAGCTAAGGTCTTACTCTTACTCGGGCCTAATAGCTAAGGTCTTAGACTCGTAGTCTGGCCTAATAGCTAAGGTCTTAACTCTTACTCCGGCCTACTGTTTAAGTTCTTAACTCTTACTCTGGCCTAATAGCTAAGGTCTTAGACTCATACTCTGGCCTACTGGTTGAGGTCTTAACTCTTACTCTGGCCTAATAGCTAAGGTCTTAGACTCGTACTCTGGCCAAATGGTTAAGGTCTTAACTCTTACTCTGGCCTACTGGTTAAGGTCTTAACTCTTACTCTGGCCTAATAGCTAAGGTCTTAAATCTTACTCTGGCCTAATGGTTAAGGTCTTAACTCTTACTCTGCCCTACTGGCTAAGGTCTTAATAGCTAAGGTCTTAACTCTTACTCTGGCCTAATAGCTAAGGTCTTAACTCTTACTCTGGCCGAATAGCAAAGGTCTTAGATTCGTACTCTGGCCTAATGGTTAAGGTCTTAACTCTTACTCTGGCCTAATAGCTAAGGTCTTAACTCTAACTCTGGCCTAATATCTAAGGTCTTAGACTCGTACTCTGGCCTAATGGTTAAGGTCTTAGATCTTACTCTGGCCTAATAGCTAAGGTCTTAGACTCATACTCTGGCCTAATAGCTAAGGTCTTAGACTCGTACTCTGGCCTACTGGTTAAGTTCTTAACTCTTACTCTGGCCTAATAGCTAAGGTCTTAACTCTTACTCTGGTCTAATAACTAAGGTCTTAGACTCGTACTCTGGCCTAATAGCTAAGGTCTTAACTCTTACTCTGGCCTAATAGCTAAGGTCTTAACTCTTAGTCTGGCCTAATAGCTAAGGTCTTAGACTCATACTCTGGCCTACTGGTTAAGGTCTCAACTTTTACTCTGGCCTAATAGCTAAGGTCATAACTCTTACTCTGGCCTAATAGCTAAGGTCTTCGACTCGTACTCTGGCCTAATGGTTAAGGTCTTAACTCTTACTCTGGCCTACTGGTTAAGGTCTTAACTCTTACTCTGGCCTAATAGCTAAGGTCTTAGACTCGTACTCTGGCCTACTGGTTAAGGTCTTAACTCTTACTCTGGCCTAATAGCTAAGGTCTTAACTCTTACTCTGGCCTAAGAGCTAAGGTCGTAACTCTTACTCTGGCCGAATAGCTACGGTCTTAGACTCGTTCTCTTTCCTAATGGTTAAGGTGTTAACTCTTACTCTGGCCTAAAAGCTAAGGTCTTAACTCTTACTCTGGCCTAATAGCTAAGGTCTTAGACTCGTATTCTGGCCTAATGGTTAAGGTCTTAATTCTTACTCTGGCCTAATAGCTAAGGTCTTAGACTCGTACTATGGCCTACAGGTTAAGGTCTTAACTCTTACACTGGCCTACTGGTTAAGGTCTTAGACTCGTACTCTGGCCTAATGGTTAAGGTCTTAACTCTAACTCTGGCCTAATAGCTAAGGTATTAACTCTTACTCTGGCCTAATAGCTAAGGTCTTAGACTCGTACTCTGGCCTAATGGTTAAGGTCTTAACTCTTACTCTGGCCTAATAGCTAAGGTCTTAGACTCGTACTCTGGCCTAATGGTTAAGGACTTAACTCTTACTCTGGCCTACTGACTAAGGTCTTAACTCTTACTCTGGCCTAATAGCTAAGGTCTTAACTCTTACTCTGGCCTATAATAGCTAAGGTCTTAACTCTTACTCTGGCCGAATAGCTAAGGTCTTAGATTCGTACTCTGGCCTAACGGTTAAGGTCTTAACTCTTACTCTGGCCTAATAGCTAAGGCCTTAACTCTTACTCTGGCCTAATAGCTAAGGTCTTAGACTCATACTCTGGCCTAATAGCTAAGGTCTTAGACTCGTACTCTGGCCTACTGGTTAAGTTCTTAACTCTTACTCTGGCCTAATAGCTAAGGTCTTAACTCTTACTCTGGCCTAATAACTAAGGTCTTAGACTCGTACTCTGGCCTAATAGCTAAGGTCTTAAGTCTTACTCTGGCCTAATAGCTAAGGTCTTAACTCTTACTCTGGCCTATAACTAAGGTCTTAGACTCGTACTCTGGCCTAATAGCTAAGGTCTTAGACTCGTACTCTGGCCTAATGGTTAAGGTCTTAACTCTTACTCTGGCCTAATAGCTAAGGTCTTAGACTCATACTCTGGCCTAATAGCTAAGGTCTTAACTCTTACTCTGGCCTAATAGCTAAGGTCTTAACTCTTACTCTGGCCTAATAGCTAAGGTCTTAGACTCGAACTCTGGCCTAATAGCTAAGGGCTTAACTCTTACTCTGGCCTACTGGTTAAGGTCTTAACTCTTACTCTGGCCTAATAGCTAAGGTCTTAGACTCGTACTCTGGCCTAATAGCTAAGGTCTTAGACTCGTACTCTGGCCTACAGTTTAAGGTCTTAACTCTTACTCCAGCCTACTGGTTAAGTTCTTAACTCTTACTCTGGAATAATAGCTAAGGTCTTAGACTCATACTCTGGCCTAATAGCTAAGGTCTTAACTCTTACTCTGGCCAAATAGCTAAGGTCTTACTCATACTCAGGCCTAATAGCTAAGGTCTTAGACTCGTACTCTGGCCTAATAGCTAAGGTCTTAACTCTTACTCTGGCCTACTGGTTAAGGTCTTAACTCTTACTCTTGCCTAATAACTAAGGTCTTCGACTCGTACTCTTGCCTAATAGCTAAGGTCTTAACTCTTACTCTGGCCTAATAGCTAAGGTCTTAGACTCATACTCTGGCCTAATAGCTAAGGTCTTAGACTCATACTCTGGCGTAATAGCTAAGGTCTTAACTCTTACTCTGGCCTAATAGCTAAGGTCTTACTCTTACTCTGGCCTAATAGCTAAGGTCTTAGACTCATAGTCTGGCCTAATAGCTAAGGTCTTAACTCTTACTCCGGCCTACTGTTTAAGTTCTTAACTCTTACTCTGGCCTAATAGCTAAGGTCTTAAATCTTACTCTGGCCTAATGGTTAAGGTCTTAACTCTTACTCTGCCCTACTGGCTAAGGTCTTAATAGCTAAGGTCTTAACTCTTACTCTGGCCTAATAGCTAAGGTCTTCACTCTTACTCTGGCCGAATAGCAAAGGTCTTAGATTCGTACTCTGGCCTAATGGTTAAGGTCTTAACTCTTACTCTGGCCTAATAGCTAAGGTCTTAGACGCGTACTCTGGCCAAATGGTTAAGGTCTTAACTCTTACTCTGGCCTACTGGTTAAGGTCTTAACTCTTACTCTGGCCTAATAGCTAAGGTCTTAACTCTTACTCCGGCCTAATAGCTAAGGTCTTACTCTTACTCTGGCCTAATAGCTAAGGTCTTAGACTCGTAGTCTGGCCTAATAGCTAAGGTCTTAACTCTTACTCCGGCCTACTGTTTAAGTTCTTAACTCTTACTCTGGCCTAATAGCTAAGGTCTTAAATCTTACTCTGGCCTAATGGTTAAGGTCTTAACTCTTACTCTGCCCTACTGGCTAAGGTCTTAATAGCTAAGGTCTTAACTCTTACTCTGGCCTAATAGCTAAGGTCTTAACTCTTACTCTGGCCGAATAGCAAAGGTCTTAGACTCATACTCTGGCCTACTGGTTGAGGTCTTAACTCTTACTCTGGCCTAATAGCTAAGGTCTTAGACGCGTACTCTGGCCAAATGATTAAGGTCTTAACTCTTACTCTGGCCTACTGGTTAAGGTCTTAACTCTTACTCTGGCCTAATAGCTAAGGTCTTAAATCTTACTCTGGCCTAATGGTTAAGGTCTTAACTCGTACTCTGCCCTACTGGCTAAGGTCTTAATAGCTAAGGTCTTAACTCTTACTCTGGCCTAATAGCTAAGGTCTTAACTCTTACTCTGGCCGAATAGCAAAGGTCTTAGATTCGTACTCTGGCCTAATGGTTAAGGTCTTAACTCTTACTCTGGCCTAATAGCTAAGGTCTTAACTCTAACTCTGGCCTAATAGCTAAGGTCTTAGACTCGTACTCTGGCCTAATGGTTAAGGTCTTAGATCTTACTCTGGCCTAATAGCTAAGGTCTTAGACTCATACTCTGGCCTAATAGCTAAGGTCTTAGACTCGTACTCTGGCCTACTGGTTAAGTTCTTAACTCTTACTCTGGCCTAATAGCTAAGGTCTTAACTCTTACTCTGGTCTAATAACTAAGGTCTTAGACTCGTACTCTGGCCTAATAGCTAAGGTCTTAACTCTTACTCTGGCCTAATAGCTAAGGTCTTAACTCTTAGTCTGGCCTAATAGCTAAGGTCTTAGACTCGTACTCTGGCCTAATGGTTAAGGTCTTAACTCTTACTCTGGCCTAATAGATAAGGTCTTAGACTCATACTCTGGCCTAATAGCTAAGGTCTTAACTCTTACTCTGGCCTAATAGCTAAGGTCTTAGACTCGTACTCTGGCCTAATAGCTAAGGTCTTAGACTCGTACTCTGGCCTAATAGCTGAGGTCTTAACTCTTACTCTGGCCTACTGGTGAAGGTCTTAACTCTTACTCTGGCCTAATAGCTAAGGTCTTAGACTCGTACTCTGGCCTAATAGCTAAGGTCTTAGATTCGTACTCTGGCCTACAGTTTAAGGTCTTAACTCTTACTCCGGCCTACTGGTTAAGTTCTTAACTCTTACTCTGGAATAATAGCTAAGGTCTTAGACTCATACTCTGGCCTAATAGCTAAGGTCTTAACTCTTACTCTGGCCTAATAGCTAAGGTCTTACTCTTACTCTGGCCTAATAGCTAAGGTCTTAGACTCTTAGTCTGGCCTAATAGCTAAGGTCTTAACTCTTACTCCGGACTACTGGTTAAGTTCTTAACTCTTACTCTGGCCTAATAGCTAAGGTCTTAGACTCATACTCTGGCCTACTGGTTAAGGTCTTAACTCTTACTCTGGCCTATTAGCTAATGTCTTATACTCGTACTCTGGCCAAATGGTTAAGGTCTTAACTCTTACTATGGCCTACTGGTTAAGGTCTTAACTCTTACTATGGCCTAATAGCTAAGGTCTTAAATCTTACTCTGGCCTAATAGCTAAGGTCTTAGACTCATACTCTGGCCTAATGTTTAAGGTCTTATCTCTTACTCTGGCCTAATAGCTAAGGTCTTAGACTCGTACTATGGCCTACAGGTTAAGGTCTTAACTCTTACTCTGGCCTACCGGTTAAGGTCTTAACTCTTACTCTGGCCTAATAGCTAAGGTCTTAGACTCGTACTCTGGCCTAATGGTTAAGGTCTTAACTCTTACTCTGGGCTACTGGTTAAGGTCTTAACTCTTACTCTGGCCTAATAGCTAAGGTCTTATACTCGTACTCTGGCCTAATGGTTAAGGTCTTAACTCTTACTCTGCCCTACTGGCTAAGGTCTTAATAGCTAAGGTCTTAACTCTTACTCTGGCCTAATAGCTAAGGTCTTAACTCTTACTCTGGCCGAATAGCTAAGGTCTTAGATTCGTACTCTGGCCTAACGGTTAAGGTCTTAACTCTTACTCTGGCCTAATAGCTAAGGCCTTAACTCTTACTCTGGCCTAATAGCTAAGGTCTTAGACTCGTCCTCTGGCCTAATGGTTAAGGTCTTAACTCTTACTCTGGCCTAATAGCTAAGGTCTTAGATTCGTACTCTGGCCTAATAGCTAAGGTCTTAGACTCATACTCTGGCCTAATAGCTAAGGTCTTAGACTGGTACTCTGGCCTACTGGTTAAGTTCTTAACTCTTACTCTGGCCAAATAGCTAAGGTCTTAACTCTTACTCTGGCCTATAACTAAGGTCTTAGACTCGTACTCTGGCCTAATAGCTAAGGTCTTAGACTCGTACTCTGGCCTAATGGTTAAGGTCTTAACTCTTGCTCTGGCCTAATAGCTAAGGTCTTAGACTCATACTCTGGCCTAATAGCTAAGGTCTTAACTCTTACTCTGGCCTAATAGCTAAGGTCTTAACTCTTACTCTGGCGTAATAGCTAAGGTCTTAGACTCGAACTCTGGCCTAATAGCTAAGGTCTTAATTCTTACTCTGGCCTACTGGTTAAGGTCTTAACTCTTACTCTGGCCTAATAGCTAAGGTCTTAGACTCATACTCTGGCCTAATAGCTAAGGTCTTAGACTCGTACTCTGGCCTACAGTTTAAGGTCTTAACTCTTACTCCAGCCTACTGGTTAAGTTCTTAACTCTTACTCTGGAATAATAGCTAAGGTCTTAGACTCATACTCTGGCCTAATAGCTAAGGTCTTAACTCTTTCTCTGGCCTAATAGCTAAGGTCTTACTCATACTCTGGCCTAATAGCTAAGGTCTTAGACTCGTACTCTGGCCTAATAGCTAAGGTCTTAACTCTTACTCTGGCCTACTGGTTAAGGTCTTAACTCTTACTCTTGCCTAATAACTAAGGTCTTAGACTCGTACTCTTGCCTAATAGCTAAGGTCTTAACTCTTACTCTGGCCTAATAGCTAAGGTCTTAGACTCATACTCTGGCCTAATAGCTAAGGTCTTAGACTCATACTCTGGCGTAATAGCTAAGGTCTTAACTCTTACTCTGGCCTAATAGCTAAGGTCTTACTCTTACTCTGGCCTAATAGCTAAGGTCTTAGACTCGTAGTCTGGCCTAATAGCTAAGGTCTTAACTCTTACTCCGGCCTACTGTTTAAGTTCTTAACTCTTACTCTGGCCTAATAGCTAAGGTCTTAGACTCATACTCTGGCCTACTGGTTGAGGTCTTAACTCTTACTCTGGCCTAATAGCTAAGGTCTTAGACTCGTACTCTGGCCAAATGGTTAAGGTCTTAACTCTTACTCTGGCCTACTGGTTAAGGTCTTAACTCTTACTCTGGCCTAATAGCTAAGGTCTTAAATCTTACTCTGGCCTAATGGTTAAGGTCTTAACTCTTACTCTGCCCTACTGGCTAAGGTCTTAATAGCTAAGGTCTTAACTCTTACTCTGGCCTAATAGCTAAGGTCTTAACTCTTACTCTGGCCGAATAGCAAAGGTCTTAGATTCGTACTCTGGCCTAATGGTTAAGGTCTTAACTCTTACTCTGGCCTAATAGCTAAGGTCTTAACTCTAACTCTGGCCTAATATCTAAGGTCTTAGACTCGTACTCTGGCCTAATGGTTAAGGTCTTAGATCTTACTCTGGCCTAATAGCTAAGGTCTTAGACTCATACTCTGGCCTAATAGCTAAGGTCTTAGACTCGTACTCTGGCCTACTGGTTAAGTTCTTAACTCTTACTCTGGCCTAATAGCTAAGGTCTTAACTCTTACTCTGGTCTAATAACTAAGGTCTTACACTCGTACTCTGGCCTAATAGCTAAGGTCTTAACTCTTACTCTGGCCTAATAGCTAAGGTCTTAACTCTTAGTCTGGCCTAATAGCTAAGGTCTTAGACTCGTACTCTGGCCTAATGGTTAAGGTCTTAACTCTTACTCTGGCCTAATAGATAAGGTCTTAGACTCATACTCTGGCCTAATAGCTAAGGTCTTAGACTCGTACTCTGGCCTAATGGTTAAGGTCTTAACTCTTGCTCTGGCCTAATAGCTAAGGTCTTAGACTCATACTCTGGCCTAATAGCTAAGGTCTTAACTCTTACTCTGGCCTAATAGCTAAGGTCTTAACTCTTACTCTGGCGTAATAGCTAAGGTCTTAGACTCGAACTCTGGCCTAATAGCTAAGGTCTTAATTCTTACTCTGGCCTACTGGTTAAGGTCTTAACTCTTACTCTGGCCTAATAGCTAAGGTCTTAGACTCATACTCTGGCCTAATAGCTAAGGTCTTAGACTCGTACTCTGGCCTACAGTTTAAGGTCTTAACTCTTACTCCAGCCTACTGGTTAAGTTCTTAACTCTTACTCTGGAATAATAGCTAAGGTCTTAGACTCATACTCTGGCCTAATAGCTAAGGTCTTAACTCTTTCTCTGGCCTAATAGCTAAGGTCTTACTCATACTCTGGCCTAATAGCTAAGGTCTTAGACTCGTACTCTGGCCTAATAGCTAAGGTCTTAACTCTTACTCTGGCCTACTGGTTAAGGTCTTAACTCTTACTCTTGCCTAATAACTAAGGTCTTAGACTCGTACTCTTGCCTAATAGCTAAGGTCTTAACTCTTACTCTGGCCTAATAGCTAAGGTCTTAGACTCATACTCTGGCCTAATAGCTAAGGTCTTAGACTCATACTCTGGCGTAATAGCTAAGGTCTTAACTCTTACTCTGGCCTAATAGCTAAGGTCTTACTCTTACTCTGGCCTAATAGCTAAGGTCTTAGACTCGTAGTCTGGCCTAATAGCTAAGGTCTTAACTCTTACTCCGGCCTACTGTTTAAGTTCTTAACTCTTACTCTGGCCTAATAGCTAAGGTCTTAGACTCATACTCTGGCCTACTGGTTGAGGTCTTAACTCTTACTCTGGCCTAATAGCTAAGGTCTTAGACTCGTACTCTGGCCAAATGGTTAAGGTCTTAACTCTTACTCTGGCCTACTGGTTAAGGTCTTAACTCTTACTCTGGCCTAATAGCTAAGGTCTTAAATCTTACTCTGGCCTAATGGTTAAGGTCTTAACTCTTACTCTGCCCTACTGGCTAAGGTCTTAATAGCTAAGGTCTTAACTCTTACTCTGGCCTAATAGCTAAGGTCTTAACTCTTACTCTGGCCGAATAGCAAAGGTCTTAGATTCGTACTCTGGCCTAATGGTTAAGGTCTTAACTCTTACTCTGGCCTAATAGCTAAGGTCTTAACTCTAACTCTGGCCTAATATCTAAGGTCTTAGACTCGTACTCTGGCCTAATGGTTAAGGTCTTAGATCTTACTCTGGCCTAATAGCTAAGGTCTTAGACTCATACTCTGGCCTAATAGCTAAGGTCTTAGACTCGTACTCTGGCCTACTGGTTAAGTTCTTAACTCTTACTCTGGCCTAATAGCTAAGGTCTTAACTCTTACTCTGGTCTAATAACTAAGGTCTTACACTCGTACTCTGGCCTAATAGCTAAGGTCTTAACTCTTACTCTGGCCTAATAGCTAAGGTCTTAACTCTTAGTCTGGCCTAATAGCTAAGGTCTTAGACTCGTACTCTGGCCTAATGGTTAAGGTCTTAACTCTTACTCTGGCCTAATAGATAAGGTCTTAGACTCATACTCTGGCCTAATAGCTAAGGTCTTAACTCTTACTCTGGCCTAATAGCTAAGGTCTTAGACTCGTACTCTGGCCTAATAGCTAAGGTCTTAGACTCGTACTCTGGCCTAATAGCTAAGGTCTTAACTCTTACTCTGGCCTACTGGTGAAGGTCTTAACTCTTACTCTGGCCTAATAGCTAAGGTCTTAGACTCGTACTCTGGCCTAATAGCTAAGGTCTTAGACTCGTACTCTGGCCTACAGTTTAAGGTCTTAACTCTTACTCCGGCCTACTGGTTAAGTTCTTAACTCTTACTCTGGAATAATAGCTAAGGTCTTAGACTCATACTCTGGCCTAATAGCTAAGGTCTTAACTCTTACTCTGGCCTAATAGCTAAGGTCTTAACTCTAACTCTGGCCTAATATCTAAGGTCTTAGACTCGTACTCTGGCCTAATGGTTAAGGTCTTAGATCTTACTCTGGCCTAATAGCTAAGGTCTTAGACTCATACTCTGGCCTAATAGCTAAGGTCTTAGACTCGTACTCTGGCCTACTGGTTAAGTTCTTAACTCTTACTCTGGCCTAATAGCTAAGGTCTTAGACTCGTACTCTGGCCTAATGGTTAAGGTCTTAACCCTTACTCTGGGCTACTGGTTAAGGTCTTAACTCTTACTCTGGCCTAATAGCTAAGGTCTTATACTCGTACTCTGGCCTAATGGTTAAGGTCTTAACTCTTACTCTGCCCTACTGGCTAAGGTCTTAATAGCTAAGGTCTTAACTCTTACTCTGGCCTAATAGCTAAGGTCTTAACTCTTACTCTTGCCGAATAGCTAAGGTCTTAGATTCGTACTCTGGCCTAACGGTTAAGGTCTTAACTCTTACTCTGGCCTAATAGCTAAGGCCTTAACTCTTACTCTGGCCTAATAGCTAAGGTCTTAGACTCGTCCTCTGGCCTAATGGTTAAGGTCTTAACTCTTACTCTGGCCTAATAGCTAAGGTCTTAGATTCGTACTCTGGCCCAATAGCTAAGGTCTTAGACTCATACTCTGGCCTAATAGCTAAGGTCTTAGACTGGTACTCTGGCCTACTGGTTAAGTTCTTAACTCTTACTCTGGCCAAATAGCTAAGGTCTTAACTCTTACTCTGGCCTATAACTAAGGTCTTAGACTCGTACTCTGGCCTAATAGCTAAGGTCTTAGACTCGTACTCTGGCCTAATGGTTAAGGTCTTAACTCTTGCTCTGGCCTAATAGCTAAGGTCTTAGACTCATACTCTGGCCTAATAGCTAAGGTCTTAACTCTTACTCTGGCCTAATAGCTAAGGTCTTAACTCTTACTCTGGCGTAATAGCTAAGGTCTTAGACTCGAACTCTGGCCTAATAGCTAAGGTCTTAACTCTTACTCTGGCCTACTGGTTAAGGTCTTAACTCTTACTCTGGCCTAATAGCTAAGGTCTTAGACTCGTACTCTGGCCTAATAGCTAAGGTCTTAGACTCGTACTCTGGCCTACAGTTTAAGGTCTTAACTCTTACTCCAGCCTACTGGTTAAGTTCTTAACTCTTACTCTGGAATAATAGCTAAGGTCTTAGACTCATACTCTGGCCTAATAGCTAAGGTCTTAACTCTTACTCTGGCCTAATAGCTAAGGTCTTACTCATACTCTGGCCTAATAGCTAAGGTCTTAGACTCGTACTCTGGCCTAATAGCTAAGGTCTTAACTCTTACTCTGGCCTACTGGTTAAGGTCTTAACTCTTACTCTTGCCTAATAACTAAGGTCTTAGACTCATACTCTTGCCTAATAGCTAAGGTCTTAACTCTTACTCTGGCCTAATAGCTAAGGTCTTAGACTCATACTCTGGCCTAATAGCTAAGGTCTTAGACTCATACTCTGGCGTAATAGCTAAGGTCTTAACTCTTACTCTGGCCTAATAGCAAAGGTCTTACTCTTACTCTGGCCTAATAGCTAAGGTCTTAGACTCGTAGTCTGGCCTAATAGCTAAGGTCTTAACTCTTACTACGGCCTACTGTTTAAGTTCTTAACTCTTACTCTGGCCTAATAGCTAAGGTCTTAGACTCATACTCTGGCCTACTGGTTGAGGTCTTAACTCTTACTCTGGCCTAATAGCTAAGGTCTTAGACTCGTACTCTGGCCAAATGGTTAAGGTCTTAACTCTTACTCTGGCCTACTGGTTAAGGTCTTAACTCTTACTCTGGCCTAATAGCTAAGGTCTTAAATCTTACTCTGGCCTAATGGTTAAGGTCTTAACTCTTACTCTGCCCTACTGGCTAAGGTCTTAATAGCTAAGGTCTTAACTCTTACTCTGGCCTAATAGCTAAGGTCTTAACTCTTACTCTGGCCGAATAGCAAAGGTCTTAGATTCGTACTCTGGCCTAATGGTTAAGGTCTTAACTCTTACTCTGGCCTAATAGCTAAGGTCTTAACTCTAACTCTGGCCTAATATCTAAGGTCTTAGACTCGTACTCTGGCCTAATGGTTAAGGTCTTAGATCTTACTCTGGCCTAATAGCTAAGGTCTTAGACTCATACTCTGGCCTAATAGCTAAGGTCTTAGACTCGTACTCTGGCCTACTGGTTAAGTTCTTAACTCTTACTCTGGCCTAATAGCTAAGGTCTTAACTCTTACTCTGGTCTAATAACTAAGGTCTTAGACTCGTACTCTGGCCTAATAGCTAAGGTCTTAACTCTTACTCTGGCCTAATAGCTAAGGTCTTAACTCTTAGTCTGGCCTAATAGCTAAGGTCTTAGACTCATACTCTGGCCTACTGGTTAAGGTCTCAACTTTTACTCTGGCCTAATAGCTAAGGTCATAACTCTTACTCTGGCCTAATAGCTAAGGTCTTCGACTCGTACTCTGGCCTAATGGTTAAGGTCTTAACTCTTACTCTGGCCTACTGGTTAAGGTCTTAACTCTTACTCTGGCCTAATAGCTAAGGTCTTAGACTCGTACTCTGGCCTACTGGTTAAGGTCTTGACTCTTACTCTGGCCTAATAGCTAAGGTCTTAACTCTTACTCTGGCCTAAGAGCTAAGGTCGTAACTCTTACTCTGGCCGAATAGCTACGGTCTTAGACTCGTTCTCTTTCCTAATGGTTAAGGTGTTAACTCTTACTCTGGCCTAAAAGCTAAGGTCTTAACTCTTACTCTGGCCTAATAGCTAAGGTCTTAGACTCGTATTCTGGCCTAATGGTTAAGGTCTTAATTCTTACTCTGGCCTAATAGCTAAGGTCTTAGACTCGTACTATGGCCTACAGGTTAAGGTCTTAACTCTTACACTGGCCTACTGGTTAAGGTCTTAGACTCGTACTCTGGCCTAATGGTTAAGGTCTTAACTCTAACTCTGGCCTAATAGCTAAGGTATTAACTCTTACTCTTGCCTAATAGCTAAGGTCTTAGACTCGTACTCTGGCCTAATGGTTAAGGTCTTAACTCTTACTCTGGCCTAATAGCTAAGGTCTTAGACTCGTACTCTGGCCTAATGGTTAAGGACTTAACTCTTACTCTGGCCTACTGACTAAGGTCTTAACTCTTACTCTGGCCTAATAGCTAAGGTCTTAACTCTTACTCTGGCCTATAATAGCTAAGGTCTTAACTCTTACTCTGGCCGAATAGCTAAGGTCTTAGATTCGTACTCTGGCCTAACGGTTAAGGTCTTAACTCTTACTCTGGCCTAATAGCTAAGGCCTTAACTCTTACTCTGGCCTAATAGCTAAGGTCTTAGACTCATACTCTGGCCTAATAGCTAAGGTCTTAGACTCGTACTCTGGCCTACTGGTTAAGTTCTTAACTCTTACTCTGGCCTAATAGCTAAGGTCTTAACTCTTACTCTGGCCTAATAACTAAGGTCTTAGACTCGTACTCTGGCCTAATAGCTAAGGTCTTAAGTTTTACTCTGGCCTAATAGCTAAGGTCTTAACTCTTACTCTGGCCTATAACTAAGGTCTTAGACTCGTACTCTGGCCTAATAGCTAAGGTCTTAGACTCGTACTCTGGCCTAATGGTTAAGGTCTTAACTCTTACTCTGGCCTAATAGCTAAGGTCTTAGACTCATACTCTGGCCTAATAGCTAAGGTCTTAACTCTTACTCTGGCCTAATAGCTAAGGTCTTAACTCTTACTCTGGCCTAATAGCTAAGGTCTTAGACTCGAACTCTGGCCTAATAGCTAAGGGCTTAACTCTTACTCTGGCCTACTGGTTAAGGTCTTAACTCTTACTCTGGCCTAATAGCTAAGGTCTTAGACTCGTACTCTGGCCTAATAGCTAAGGTCTTAGACTCGTACTCTGGCCTACAGTTTAAGGTCTTAACTCTTACTCCAGCCTACTGGTTAAGTTCTTAACTCTTACTCTGGAATAATAGCTAAGGTCTTAGACTCATACTCTGGCCTAATAGCTAAGGTCTTAACTCTTACTCTGGCCAAATAGCTAAGGTCTTACTCATACTCTGGCCTAATAGCTAAGGTCTTAGACTCGTACTCTGGCCTAATAGCTAAGGTCTTAACTCTTACTCTGGCCTACTGGTTAAGGTCTTAACTCTTACTCTTGCCTAATAACTAAGGTCTTAGACTCGTACTCTTGCCTAATAGCTAAGGTCTTAACTCTTACTCTGGCCTAATAGCTAAGGTCTTAGACTCATACTCTGGCCTAATAGCTAAGGTCTTAGACTCATACTCTGGCGTAATAGCTAAGGTCTTAACTCTTACTCTGGCCTAATAGCTAAGGTCTTACTCTTACTCTGGCCTAATAGCTAAGGTCTTAGACTCATAGTCTGGCCTAATAGCTAAGGTCTTAACTCTTACTCCGGCCTACTGTTTAAGTTCTTAACTCTTACTCTGGCCTAATAGCTAAGGTCTTAAATCTTACTCTGGCCTAATGGTTAAGGTCTTAACTCTTACTCTGCCCTACTGGCTAAGGTCTTAATAGCTAAGGTCTTAACTCTTACTCTGGCCTAATAGCTAAGGTCTTCACTCTTACTCTGGCCGAATAGCAAAGGTCTTAGATTCGTACTCTGGCCTAATGGTTAAGGTCTTAACTCTTACTCTGGCCTAATAGCTAAGGTCTTAGACGCGTACTCTGGCCAAATGGTTAAGGTCTTAACTCTTACTCTGGCCTACTGGTTAAGGTCTTAACTCTTACTCTGGCCTAATAGCTAAGGTCTTAACTCTTACTCCGGCCTAATAGCTAAGGTCTTACTCTTACTCTGGCCTAATAGCTAAGGTCTTAGACTCGTAGTCTGGCCTAATAGCTAAGGTCTTAACTCTTACTCCGGCCTACTGTTTAAGTTCTTAACTCTTACTCTGGCCTAATAGCTAAGGTCTTAAATCTTACTCTGGCCTAATGGTTAAGGTCTTAACTCTTACTCTGCCCTACTGGCTAAGGTCTTAATAGCTAAGGTCTTAACTCTTACTCTGGCCTAATAGCTAAGGTCTTAACTCTTACTCTGGCCGAATAGCAAAGGTCTTAGACTCATACTCTGGCCTACTGGTTGAGGTCTTAACTCTTACTCTGGCCTAATAGCTAAGGTCTTAGACGCGTACTCTGGCCAAATGATTAAGGTCTTAACTCTTACTCTGGCCTACTGGTTAAGGTCTTAACTCTTACTCTGGCCTAATAGCTAAGGTCTTAAATCTTACTCTGGCCTAATGGTTAAGGTCTTAACTCTTACTCTGCCCTACTGGCTAAGGTCTTAATAGCTAAGGTCTTAACTCTTACTCTGGCCTAATAGCTAAGGTCTTAACTCTTACTCTGGCCGAATAGCAAAGGTCTTAGATTCGTACTCTGGCCTAATGGTTAAGGTCTTAACTCTTACTCTGGCCTAATAGCTAAGGTCTTAACTCTAACTCTGGCCTAATAGCTAAGGTCTTAGACTCGTACTCTGGCCTAATGGTTAAGGTCTTAGATCTTACTCTGGCCTAATAGCTAAGGTCTTAGACTCATACTCTGGCCTAATAGCTAAGGTCTTAGACTCGTACTCTGGCCTACTGGTTAAGTTCTTAACTCTTACTCTGGCCTAATAGCTAAGGTCTTAACTCTTACTCTGGTCTAATAACTAAGGTCTTAGACTCGTACTCTGGCCTAATAGCTAAGGTCTTAACTCTTACTCTGGCCTAATAGCTAAGGTCTTAACTCTTAGTCTGGCCTAATAGCTAAGGTCTTAGACTCGTACTCTGGCCTAATGGTTAAGGTCTTAACTCTTACTCTGGCCTAATAGATAAGGTCTTAGACTCATACTCTGGCCTAATAGCTAAGGTCTTAACTCTTACTCTGGCCTAATAGCTAAGGTCTTAGACTCGTACTCTGGCCTAATAGCTAAGGTCTTAGACTCGTACTCTGGCCTAATAGCTGAGGTCTTAACTCTTACTCTGGCCTACTGGTGAAGGTCTTAACTCTTACTCTGGCCTAATAGCTAAGGTCTTAGACTCGTACTCTGGCCTAATAGCTAAGGTCTTAGACTCGTACTCTGGCCTACAGTTTAAGGTCTTAACTCTTACTCCGGCCTACTGGTTAAGTTCTTAACTCTTACTCTGGAATAATAGCTAAGGTCTTAGACTCATACTCTGGCCTAATAGCTAAGGTCTTAACTCTTACTCTGGCCTAATAGCTAAGGTCTTACTCTTACTCTGGCCTAATAGCTAAGGTCTTAGACTCTTAGTCTGGCCTAATAGCTAAGGTCTTAACTCTTACTCCGGACTACTGGTTAAGTTCTTAACTCTTACTCTGGCCTAATAGCTAAGGTCTTAGACTCATACTCTGGCCTACTGGTTAAGGTCTTAACTCTTACTCTGGCCTATTAGCTAATGTCTTAGACTCGTACTCTGGCCAAATGGTTAAGGTCTTAACTCTTACTATGGCCTACTGGTTAAGGTCTTAACTCTTACTATGGCCTAATAGCTAAGGTCTTAACTCTTACTCTGGCCTAATAGCTAAGGTCTTAGACTCATACTCTGGCCTAATGTTTAAGGTCTTATCTCTTACTCTGGCCTAATAGCTAAGGTCTTAGACTCGTACTATGGCCTACAGGTTAAGGTCTTAACTCTTACTCTGGCCTACCGGTTAAGGTCTTAACTCTTACTCTGGCCTAATAGCTAAGGTCTTAGACTCGTACTCTGGCCTAATGGTTAAGGTCTTAACTCTTACTCTGGGCTACTGGTTAAGGTCTTAACTCTTACTCTGGCCTAATAGCTAAGGTCTTATACTCGTACTCTGGCCTAATGGTTAAGGTCTTAACTCTTACTCTGCCCTACTGGCTAAGGTCTTAATAGCTAAGGTCTTAACTCTTACTCTGGCCTAATAGCTAAGGTCTTAACTCTTACTCTGGCCGAATAGCTAAGGTCTTAGATTCGTACTCTGGCCTAACGGTTAAGGTCTTAACTCTTACTCTGGCCTAATAGCTAAGGCCTTAACTCTTACTCTGGCCTAATAGCTAAGGTCTTAGACTCGTCCTCTGGCCTAATGGTTAAGGTCTTAACTCTTACTCTGGCCTAATAGCTAAGGTCTTAGATTCGTACTCTGGCCTAATAGCTAAGGTCTTAGACTCATACTCTGGCCTAATAGCTAAGGTCTTAGACTGGTACTCTGGCCTACTGGTTAAGTTCTTAACTCTTACTCTGGCCAAATAGCTAAGGTCTTAACTCTTACTCTGGCCTATAACTAAGGTCTTAGACTCGTACTCTGGCCTAATAGCTAAGGTCTTAGACTCGTACTCTGGCCTAATGGTTAAGGTCTTAACTCTTGCTCTGGCCTAATAGCTAAGGTCTTAGACTCATACTCTGGCCTAATAGCTAAGGTCTTAACTCTTACTCTGGCCTAATAGCTAAGGCCTTAACTCTTACTCTGGCCTAATAGCTAAGGTCTTAGACTCGTCCTCTGGCCTAATGGTTAAGGTCTTAACTCTTACTCTGGCCTAATAGCTAAGGTCTTAGATTCGTACTCTGGCCCAATAGCTAAGGTCTTAGACTCATACTCTGGCCTAATAGCTAAGGTCTTAGACTGGTACTCTGGCCTACTGGTTAAGTTCTTAACTCTTACTCTGGCCAAATAGCTAAGGTCTTAACTCTTACTCTGGCCTATAACTAAGGTCTTAGACTCGTACTCTGGCCTAATAGCTAAGGTCTTAGACTCGTACTCTGGCCTAATGGTTAAGGTCTTAACTCTTGCTCTGGCCTAATAGCTAAGGTCTTAGACTCATACTCTGGCCTAATAGCTAAGGTCTTAACTCTTACTCTGGCCTAATAGCTAAGGTCTTAACTCTTACTCTGGCGTAATAGCTAAGGTCTTAGACTCGAACTCTGGCCTAATAGCTAAGGTCTTAACTCTTACTCTGGCCTACTGGTTAAGGTCTTAACTCTTACTCTGGCCTAATAGCTAAGGTCTTAGACTCGTACTCTGGCCTAATAGCTAAGGTCTTAGACTCGTACTCTGGCCTACAGTTTAAGGTCTTAACTCTTACTCCAGCCTACTGGTTAAGTTCTTAACTCTTACTCTGGAATAATAGCTAAGGTCTTAGACTCATACTCTGGCCTAATAGCTAAGGTCTTAACTCTTACTCTGGCCTAATAGCTAAGGTCTTACTCATACTCTGGCCTAATAGCTAAGGTCTTAGACTCGTACTCTGGCCTAATAGCTAAGGTCTTAACTCTTACTCTGGCCTACTGGTTAAGGTCTTAACTCTTACTCTTGCCTAATAACTAAGGTCTTAGACTCATACTCTTGCCTAATAGCTAAGGTCTTAACTCTTACTCTGGCCTAATAGCTAAGGTCTTAGACTCATACTCTGGCCTAATAGCTAAGGTCTTAGACTCATACTCTGGCGTAATAGCTAAGGTCTTAACTCTTACTCTGGCCTAATAGCAAAGGTCTTACTCTTACTCTGGCCTAATAGCTAAGGTCTTAGACTCGTAGTCTGGCCTAATAGCTAAGGTCTTAACTCTTACTCCGGCCTACTGTTTAAGTTCTTAACTCTTACTCTGGCCTAATAGCTAAGGTCTTAGACTCATACTCTGGCCTACTGGTTGAGGTCTTAACTCTTACTCTGGCCTAATAGCTAAGGTCTTAGACTCGTACTCTGGCCAAATGGTTAAGGTCTTAACTCTTACTCTGGCCTACTGGTTAAGGTCTTAACTCTTACTCTGGCCTAATAGCTAAGGTCTTAAATCTTACTCTGGCCTAATGGTTAAGGTCTTAACTCTTACTCTGCCCTACTGGCTAAGGTCTTAATAGCTAAGGTCTTAACTCTTACTCTGGCCTAATAGCTAAGGTCTTAACTCTTACTCTGGCCGAATAGCAAAGGTCTTAGATTCGTACTCTGGCCTAATGGTTAAGGTCTTAACTCTTACTCTGGCCTAATAGCTAAGGTCTTAACTCTAACTCTGGCCTAATATCTAAGGTCTTAGACTCGTACTCTGGCCTAATGGTTAAGGTCTTAGATCTTACTCTGGCCTAATAGCTAAGGTCTTAGACTCATACTCTGGCCTAATAGCTAAGGTCTTAGACTCGTACTCTGGCCTACTGGTTAAGTTCTTAACTCTTACTCTGGCCTAATAGCTAAGGTCTTAACTCTTACTCTGGTCTAATAACTAAGGTCTTAGACTCGTACTCTGGCCTAATAGCTAAGGTCTTAACTCTTACTCTGGCCTAATAGCTAAGGTCTTAACTCTTAGTCTGGCCTAATAGCTAAGGTCTTAGACTCATACTCTGGCCTACTGGTTAAGGTCTCAACTTTTACTCTGGCCTAATAGCTAAGGTCATAACTCTTACTCTGGCCTAATAGCTAAGGTCTTCGACTCGTACTCTGGCCTAATGGTTAAGGTCTTAACTCTTACTCTGGCCTACTGGTTAAGGTCTTAACTCTTACTCTGGCCTAATAGCTAAGGTCTTAGACTCGTACTCTGGCCTACTGGTTAAGGTCTTGACTCTTACTCTGGCCTAATAGCTAAGGTCTTAACTCTTACTCTGGCCTAAGAGCTAAGGTCGTAACTCTTACTCTGGCCGAATAGCTACGGTCTTAGACTCGTTCTCTTTCCTAATGGTTAAGGTGTTAACTCTTACTCTGGCCTAAAAGCTAAGGTCTTAACTCTTACTCTGGCCTAATAGCTAAGGTCTTAGACTCGTATTCTGGCCTAATGGTTAAGGTCTTAATTCTTACTCTGGCCTAATAGCTAAGGTCTTAGACTCGTACTATGGCCTACAGGTTAAGGTCTTAACTCTTACACTGGCCTACTGGTTAAGGTCTTAGACTCGTACTCTGGCCTAATGGTTAAGGTCTTAACTCTAACTCTGGCCTAATAGCTAAGGTATTAACTCTTACTCTTGCCTAATAGCTAAGGTCTTAGACTCGTACTCTGGCCTAATGGTTAAGGTCTTAACTCTTACTCTGGCCTAATAGCTAAGGTCTTAGACTCGTACTCTGGCCTAATGGTTAAGGACTTAACTCTTACTCTGGCCTACTGACTAAGGTCTTAACTCTTACTCTGGCCTAATAGCTAAGGTCTTAACTCTTACTCTGGCCTATAATAGCTAAGGTCTTAACTCTTACTCTGGCCGAATAGCTAAGGTCTTAGATTCGTACTCTGGCCTAACGGTTAAGGTCTTAACTCTTACTCTGGCCTAATAGCTAAGGCCTTAACTCTTACTCTGGCCTAATAGCTAAGGTCTTAGACTCATACTCTGGCCTAATAGCTAAGGTCTTAGACTCGTACTCTGGCCTACTGGTTAAGTTCTTAACTCTTACTCTGGCCTAATAGCTAAGGTCTTAACTCTTACTCTGGCCTAATAACTAAGGTCTTAGACTCGTACTCTGGCCTAATAGCTAAGGTCTTAAGTTTTACTCTGGCCTAATAGCTAAGGTCTTAACTCTTACTCTGGCCTATAACTAAGGTCTTAGACTCGTACTCTGGCCTAATAGCTAAGGTCTTAGACTCGTACTCTGGCCTAATGGTTAAGGTCTTAACTCTTACTCTGGCCTAATAGCTAAGGTCTTAGACTCATACTCTGGCCTAATAGCTAAGGTCTTAACTCTTACTCTGGCCTAATAGCTAAGGTCTTAACTCTTACTCTGGCCTAATAGCTAAGGTCTTAGACTCGAACTCTGGCCTAATAGCTAAGGGCTTAACTCTTACTCTGGCCTACTGGTTAAGGTCTTAACTCTTACTCTGGCCTAATAGCTAAGGTCTTAGACTCGTACTCTGGCCTAATAGCTAAGGTCTTAGACTCGTACTCTGGCCTACAGTTTAAGGTCTTAACTCTTACTCCAGCCTACTGGTTAAGTTCTTAACTCTTACTCTGGAATAATAGCTAAGGTCTTAGACTCATACTCTGGCCTAATAGCTAAGGTCTTAACTCTTACTCTGGCCAAATAGCTAAGGTCTTACTCATACTCTGGCCTAATAGCTAAGGTCTTAGACTCGTACTCTGGCCTAATAGCTAAGGTCTTAACTCTTACTCTGGCCTACTGGTTAAGGTCTTAACTCTTACTCTTGCCTAATAACTAAGGTCTTAGACTCGTACTCTTGCCTAATAGCTAAGGTCTTAACTCTTACTCTGGCCTAATAGCTAAGGTCTTAGACTCATACTCTGGCCTAATAGCTAAGGTCTTAGACTCATACTCTGGCGTAATAGCTAAGGTCTTAACTCTTACTCTGGCCTAATAGCTAAGGTCTTACTCTTACTCTGGCCTAATAGCTAAGGTCTTAGACTCATAGTCTGGCCTAATAGCTAAGGTCTTAACTCTTACTCCGGCCTACTGTTTAAGTTCTTAACTCTTACTCTGGCCTAATAGCTAAGGTCTTAAATCTTACTCTGGCCTAATGGTTAAGGTCTTAACTCTTACTCTGCCCTACTGGCTAAGGTCTTAATAGCTAAGGTCTTAACTCTTACTCTGGCCTAATAGCTAAGGTCTTCACTCTTACTCTGGCCGAATAGCAAAGGTCTTAGATTCGTACTCTGGCCTAATGGTTAAGGTCTTAACTCTTACTCTGGCCTAATAGCTAAGGTCTTAGACGCGTACTCTGGCCAAATGGTTAAGGTCTTAACTCTTACTCTGGCCTACTGGTTAAGGTCTTAACTCTTACTCTGGCCTAATAGCTAAGGTCTTAACTCTTACTCCGGCCTAATAGCTAAGGTCTTACTCTTACTCTGGCCTAATAGCTAAGGTCTTAGACTCGTAGTCTGGCCTAATAGCTAAGGTCTTAACTCTTACTCCGGCCTACTGTTTAAGTTCTTAACTCTTACTCTGGCCTAATAGCTAAGGTCTTAAATCTTACTCTGGCCTAATGGTTAAG
This sequence comes from Triturus cristatus, assembly GCF_964204655.1. Lineage (NCBI taxonomy): Eukaryota > Metazoa > Chordata > Amphibia > Caudata > Salamandridae > Triturus > Triturus cristatus. The sequence continues at coordinate 1,097,354,000 of NC_140589.1, read as the reverse complement.
GTCTTAACTCTTACTCTGCCCTACTGGCTAAGGTCTTAATAGCTAAGGTCTTAACTCTTACTCTGGCCTAATAGCTAAGGTCTTAACTCTTACTCTGGCCGAATAGCAAAGGTCTTAGACTCATACTCTGGCCTACTGGTTGAGGTCTTAACTCTTACTCTGGCCTAATAGCTAAGGTCTTAGACGCGTACTCTGGCCAAATGATTAAGGTCTTAACTCTTACTCTGGCCTACTGGTTAAGGTCTTAACTCTTACTCTGGCCTAATAGCTAAGGTCTTAAATCTTACTCTGGCCTAATGGTTAAGGTCTTAACTCTTACTCTGCCCTACTGGCTAAGGTCTTAATAGCTAAGGTCTTAACTCTTACTCTGGCCTAATAGCTAAGGTCTTAACTCTTACTCTGGCCGAATAGCAAAGGTCTTAGATTCGTACTCTGGCCTAATGGTTAAGGTCTTAACTCTTACTCTGGCCTAATAGCTAAGGTCTTAACTCTAACTCTGGCCTAATAGCTAAGGTCTTAGACTCGTACTCTGGCCTAATGGTTAAGGTCTTAGATCTTACTCTGGCCTAATAGCTAAGGTCTTAGACTCATACTCTGGCCTAATAGCTAAGGTCTTAGACTCGTACTCTGGCCTACTGGTTAAGTTCTTAACTCTTACTCTGGCCTAATAGCTAAGGTCTTAACTCTTACTCTGGTCTAATAACTAAGGTCTTAGACTCGTACTCTGGCCTAATAGCTAAGGTCTTAACTCTTACTCTGGCCTAATAGCTAAGGTCTTAACTCTTAGTCTGGCCTAATAGCTAAGGTCTTAGACTCGTACTCTGGCCTAATGGTTAAGGTCTTAACTCTTACTCTGGCCTAATAGATAAGGTCTTAGACTCATACTCTGGCCTAATAGCTAAGGTCTTAACTCTTACTCTGGCCTAATAGCTAAGGTCTTAGACTCGTACTCTGGCCTAATAGCTAAGGTCTTAGACTCGTACTCTGGCCTAATAGCTGAGGTCTTAACTCTTACTCTGGCCTACTGGTGAAGGTCTTAACTCTTACTCTGGCCTAATAGCTAAGGTCTTAGACTCGTACTCTGGCCTAATAGCTAAGGTCTTAGACTCGTACTCTGGCCTACAGTTTAAGGTCTTAACTCTTACTCCGGCCTACTGGTTAAGTTCTTAACTCTTACTCTGGAATAATAGCTAAGGTCTTAGACTCATACTCTGGCCTAATAGCTAAGGTCTTAACTCTTACTCTGGCCTAATAGCTAAGGTCTTACTCTTACTCTGGCCTAATAGCTAAGGTCTTAGACTCTTAGTCTGGCCTAATAGCTAAGGTCTTAACTCTTACTCCGGACTACTGGTTAAGTTCTTAACTCTTACTCTGGCCTAATAGCTAAGGTCTTAGACTCATACTCTGGCCTACTGGTTAAGGTCTTAACTCTTACTCTGGCCTATTAGCTAATGTCTTAGACTCGTACTCTGGCCAAATGGTTAAGGTCTTAACTCTTACTATGGCCTACTGGTTAAGGTCTTAACTCTTACTATGGCCTAATAGCTAAGGTCTTAACTCTTACTCTGGCCTAATAGCTAAGGTCTTAGACTCATACTCTGGCCTAATGTTTAAGGTCTTATCTCTTACTCTGGCCTAATAGCTAAGGTCTTAGACTCGTACTATGGCCTACAGGTTAAGGTCTTAACTCTTACTCTGGCCTACCGGTTAAGGTCTTAACTCTTACTCTGGCCTAATAGCTAAGGTCTTAGACTCGTACTCTGGCCTAATGGTTAAGGTCTTAACTCTTACTCTGGGCTACTGGTTAAGGTCTTAACTCTTACTCTGGCCTAATAGCTAAGGTCTTATACTCGTACTCTGGCCTAATGGTTAAGGTCTTAACTCTTACTCTGCCCTACTGGCTAAGGTCTTAATAGCTAAGGTCTTAACTCTTACTCTGGCCTAATAGCTAAGGTCTTAACTCTTACTCTGGCCGAATAGCTAAGGTCTTAGATTCGTACTCTGGCCTAACGGTTAAGGTCTTAACTCTTACTCTGGCCTAATAGCTAAGGCCTTAACTCTTACTCTGGCCTAATAGCTAAGGTCTTAGACTCGTCCTCTGGCCTAATGGTTAAGGTCTTAACTCTTACTCTGGCCTAATAGCTAAGGTCTTAGATTCGTACTCTGGCCTAATAGCTAAGGTCTTAGACTCATACTCTGGCCTAATAGCTAAGGTCTTAGACTGGTACTCTGGCCTACTGGTTAAGTTCTTAACTCTTACTCTGGCCAAATAGCTAAGGTCTTAACTCTTACTCTGGCCTATAACTAAGGTCTTAGACTCATACTCTGGCCTAATAGCTAAGGTCTTAGACTCGTACTCTGGCCTAATGGTTAAGGTCTTAACTCTTGCTCTGGCCTAATAGCTAAGGTCTTAGACTCATACTCTGGCCTAATAGCTAAGGTCTTAACTCTTACTCTGGCCTAATAGCTAAGGTCTTAACTCTTACTCTGGCGTAATAGCTAAGGTCTTAGACTCGAACTCTGGCCTAATAGCTAAGGTCTTAACTCTTACTCTGGCCTACTGGTTAAGGTCTTAACTCTTACTCTGGCCTAATAGCTAAGGTCTTAGACTCGTACTCTGGCCTAATAGCTAAGGTCTTAGACTCGTACTCTGGCCTACAGTTTAAGGTCTTAACTCTTACTCCAGCCTACTGGTTAAGTTCTTAACTCTTACTCTGGAATAATAGCTAAGGTCTTAGACTCATACTCTGGCCTAATAGCTAAGGTCTTAACTCTTACTCTGGCCTAATAGCTAAGGTCTTACTCATACTCTGGCCTAATAGCTAAGGTCTTAGACTCGTACTCTGGCCTAATAGCTAAGGTCTTAACTCTTACTCTGGCCTACTGGTTAAGGTCTTAACTCTTACTCTGGCCTAATAGCTAAGGTCTTAAATCTTACTCTGGCCTAATGGTTAAGGTCTTAACTCTTGCTCTGGCCTAATAGCTAAGGTCTTAGACTCATACTCTGGCCTAATAGCTAAGGTCTTAACTCTTACTCTGGCCTAATAGCTAAGGTCTTAACTCTTACTCTGGCGTAATAGCTAAGGTCTTAGACTCAAACTCTGGCCTAATAGCTAAGGTCTTAACTCTTACTCTGGCCTACTGGTTAAGGTCTTAACTCTTACTCTGGCCTAATAGCTAAGGTCTTAGACTCGTACTCTGGCCTAATAGCTAAGGTCTTAGACTCGTACTCTGGCCTACAGTTTAAGGTCTTAACTCTTACTCCAGCCTACTGGTTAAGTTCTTAACTCTTACTCTGGAATAATAGCTAAGGTCTTAGACTCATACTCTGGCCTAATAGCTAAGGTCTTAACTCTTACTCTGGCCTAATAGCTAAGGTCTTACTCATACTCTGGCCTAATAGCTAAGGTCTTAGACTCGTACTCTGGCCTAATAGCTAAGGTCTTAACTCTTACTCTGGCCTACTGGTTAAGGTCTTAACTCTTACTCTTGCCTAATAACTAAGGTCTTAGACTCATACTCTTGCCTAATAGCTAAGGTCTTAACTCTTACTCTGGCCTAATAGCTAAGGTCTTAGACTCATACTCTGGCCTAATAGCTAAGGTCTTAGACTCATACTCTGGCGTAATAGCTAAGGTCTTAACTCTTACTCTGGCCTAATAGCAAAGGTCTTACTCTTACTCTGGCCTAATAGCTAAGGTCTTAGACTCGTAGTCTGGCCTAATAGCTAAGGTCTTAACTCTTACTCCGGCCTACTGTTTAAGTTCTTAACTCTTACTCTGGCCTAATAGCTAAGGTCTTAGACTCATACTCTGGCCTACTGGTTGAGGTCTTAACTCTTACTCTGGCCTAATAGCTAAGGTCTTAGACTCGTACTCTGGCCAAATGGTTAAGGTCTTAACTCTTACTCTGGCCTACTGGTTAAGGTCTTAACTCTTACTCTGGCCTAATAGCTAAGGTCTTAAATCTTACTCTGGCCTAATGGTTAAGGTCTTAACTCTTACTCTGCCCTACTGGCTAAGGTCTTAATAGCTAAGGTCTTAACTCTTACTCTGGCCTAATAGCTAAGGTCTTAACTCTTACTCTGGCCGAATAGCAAAGGTCTTAGATTCGTACTCTGGCCTAATGGTTAAGGTCTTAACTCTTACTCTGGCCTAATAGCTAAGGTCTTAACTCTAACTCTGGCCTAATATCTAAGGTCTTAGACTCGTACTCTGGCCTAATGGTTAAGGTCTTAGATCTTACTCTGGCCTAATAGCTAAGGTCTTAGACTCATACTCTGGCCTAATAGCTAAGGTCTTAGACTCGTACTCTGGCCTACTGGTTAAGTTCTTAACTCTTACTCTGGCCTAATAGCTAAGGTCTTAACTCTTACTCTGGTCTAATAACTAAGGTCTTAGACTCGTACTCTGGCCTAATAGCTAAGGTCTTAACTCTTACTCTGGCCTAATAGCTAAGGTCTTAACTCTTAGTCTGGCCTAATAGCTAAGGTCTTAGACTCATACTCTGGCCTACTGGTTAAGGTCTCAACTTTTACTCTGGCCTAATAGCTAAGGTCATAACTCTTACTCTGGCCTAATAGCTAAGGTCTTCGACTCGTACTCTGGCCTAATGGTTAAGGTCTTAACTCTTACTCTGGCCTACTGGTTAAGGTCTTAACTCTTACTCTGGCCTAATAGCTAAGGTCTTAGACTCGTACTCTGGCCTACTGGTTAAGGTCTTGACTCTTACTCTGGCCTAATAGCTAAGGTCTTAACTCTTACTCTGGCCTAAGAGCTAAGGTCGTAACTCTTACTCTGGCCGAATAGCTACGGTCTTAGACTCGTTCTCTTTCCTAATGGTTAAGGTGTTAACTCTTACTCTGGCCTAAAAGCTAAGGTCTTAACTCTTACTCTGGCCTAATAGCTAAGGTCTTAGACTCGTATTCTGGCCTAATGGTTAAGGTCTTAATTCTTACTCTGGCCTAATAGCTAAGGTCTTAGACTCGTACTATGGCCTACAGGTTAAGGTCTTAACTCTTACACTGGCCTACTGGTTAAGGTCTTAGACTCGTACTCTGGCCTAATGGTTAAGGTCTTAACTCTAACTCTGGCCTAATAGCTAAGGTATTAACTCTTACTCTTGCCTAATAGCTAAGGTCTTAGACTCGTACTCTGGCCTAATGGTTAAGGTCTTAACTCTTACTCTGGCCTAATAGCTAAGGTCTTAGACTCGTACTCTGGCCTAATGGTTAAGGACTTAACTCTTACTCTGGCCTACTGACTAAGGTCTTAACTCTTACTCTGGCCTAATAGCTAAGGTCTTAACTCTTACTCTGGCCTATAATAGCTAAGGTCTTAACTCTTACTCTGGCCGAATAGCTAAGGTCTTAGATTCGTACTCTGGCCTAACGGTTAAGGTCTTAACTCTTACTCTGGCCTAATAGCTAAGGCCTTAACTCTTACTCTGGCCTAATAGCTAAGGTCTTAGACTCATACTCTGGCCTAATAGCTAAGGTCTTAGACTCGTACTCTGGCCTACTGGTTAAGTTCTTAACTCTTACTCTGGCCTAATAGCTAAGGTCTTAACTCTTACTCTGGCCTAATAACTAAGGTCTTAGACTCGTACTCTGGCCTAATAGCTAAGGTCTTAAGTTTTACTCTGGCCTAATAGCTAAGGTCTTAACTCTTACTCTGGCCTATAACTAAGGTCTTAGACTCGTACTCTGGCCTAATAGCTAAGGTCTTAGACTCGTACTCTGGCCTAATGGTTAAGGTCTTAACTCTTACTCTGGCCTAATAGCTAAGGTCTTAGACTCATACTCTGGCCTAATAGCTAAGGTCTTAACTCTTACTCTGGCCTAATAGCTAAGGTCTTAACTCTTACTCTGGCCTAATAGCTAAGGTCTTAGACTCGAACTCTGGCCTAATAGCTAAGGGCTTAACTCTTACTCTGGCCTACTGGTTAAGGTCTTAACTCTTACTCTGGCCTAATAGCTAAGGTCTTAGACTCGTACTCTGGCCTAATAGCTAAGGTCTTAGACTCGTACTCTGGCCTACAGTTTAAGGTCTTAACTCTTACTCCAGCCTACTGGTTAAGTTCTTAACTCTTACTCTGGAATAATAGCTAAGGTCTTAGACTCATACTCTGGCCTAATAGCTAAGGTCTTAACTCTTACTCTGGCCAAATAGCTAAGGTCTTACTCATACTCTGGCCTAATAGCTAAGGTCTTAGACTCGTACTCTGGCCTAATAGCTAAGGTCTTAACTCTTACTCTGGCCTACTGGTTAAGGTCTTAACTCTTACTCTTGCCTAATAACTAAGGTCTTAGACTCGTACTCTTGCCTAATAGCTAAGGTCTTAACTCTTACTCTGGCCTAATAGCTAAGGTCTTAGACTCATACTCTGGCCTAATAGCTAAGGTCTTAGACTCATACTCTGGCGTAATAGCTAAGGTCTTAACTCTTACTCTGGCCTAATAGCTAAGGTCTTACTCTTACTCTGGCCTAATAGCTAAGGTCTTAGACTCATAGTCTGGCCTAATAGCTAAGGTCTTAACTCTTACTCCGGCCTACTGTTTAAGTTCTTAACTCTTACTCTGGCCTAATAGCTAAGGTCTTAAATCTTACTCTGGCCTAATGGTTAAGGTCTTAACTCTTACTCTGCCCTACTGGCTAAGGTCTTAATAGCTAAGGTCTTAACTCTTACTCTGGCCTAATAGCTAAGGTCTTCACTCTTACTCTGGCCGAATAGCAAAGGTCTTAGATTCGTACTCTGGCCTAATGGTTAAGGTCTTAACTCTTACTCTGGCCTAATAGCTAAGGTCTTAGACGCGTACTCTGGCCAAATGGTTAAGGTCTTAACTCTTACTCTGGCCTACTGGTTAAGGTCTTAACTCTTACTCTGGCCTAATAGCTAAGGTCTTAACTCTTACTCCGGCCTAATAGCTAAGGTCTTACTCTTACTCTGGCCTAATAGCTAAGGTCTTAGACTCGTAGTCTGGCCTAATAGCTAAGGTCTTAACTCTTACTCCGGCCTACTGTTTAAGTTCTTAACTCTTACTCTGGCCTAATAGCTAAGGTCTTAAATCTTACTCTGGCCTAATGGTTAAGGTCTTAACTCTTACTCTGCCCTACTGGCTAAGGTCTTAATAGCTAAGGTCTTAACTCTTACTCTGGCCTAATAGCTAAGGTCTTAACTCTTACTCTGGCCGAATAGCAAAGGTCTTAGACTCATACTCTGGCCTACTGGTTGAGGTCTTAACTCTTACTCTGGCCTAATAGCTAAGGTCTTAGACGCGTACTCTGGCCAAATGATTAAGGTCTTAACTCTTACTCTGGCCTACTGGTTAAGGTCTTAACTCTTACTCTGGCCTAATAGCTAAGGTCTTAAATCTTACTCTGGCCTAATGGTTAAGGTCTTAACTCTTACTCTGCCCTACTGGCTAAGGTCTTAATAGCTAAGGTCTTAACTCTTACTCTGGCCTAATAGCTAAGGTCTTAACTCTTACTCTGGCCGAATAGCAAAGGTCTTAGATTCGTACTCTGGCCTAATGGTTAAGGTCTTAACTCTTACTCTGGCCTAATAGCTAAGGTCTTAACTCTAACTCTGGCCTAATAGCTAAGGTCTTAGACTCGTACTCTGGCCTAATGGTTAAGGTCTTAGATCTTACTCTGGCCTAATAGCTAAGGTCTTAGACTCATACTCTGGCCTAATAGCTAAGGTCTTAGACTCGTACTCTGGCCTACTGGTTAAGTTCTTAACTCTTACTCTGGCCTAATAGCTAAGGTCTTAACTCTTACTCTGGTCTAATAACTAAGGTCTTAGACTCGTACTCTGGCCTAATAGCTAAGGTCTTAACTCTTACTCTGGCCTAATAGCTAAGGTCTTAACTCTTAGTCTGGCCTAATAGCTAAGGTCTTAGACTCGTACTCTGGCCTAATGGTTAAGGTCTTAACTCTTACTCTGGCCTAATAGATAAGGTCTTAGACTCATACTCTGGCCTAATAGCTAAGGTCTTAACTCTTACTCTGGCCTAATAGCTAAGGTCTTAGACTCGTACTCTGGCCTAATAGCTAAGGTCTTAGACTCGTACTCTGGCCTAATAGCTGAGGTCTTAACTCTTACTCTGGCCTACTGGTGAAGGTCTTAACTCTTACTCTGGCCTAATAGCTAAGGTCTTAGACTCGTACTCTGGCCTAATAGCTAAGGTCTTAGACTCGTACTCTGGCCTACAGTTTAAGGTCTTAACTCTTACTCCGGCCTACTGGTTAAGTTCTTAACTCTTACTCTGGAATAATAGCTAAGGTCTTAGACTCATACTCTGGCCTAATAGCTAAGGTCTTAACTCTTACTCTGGCCTAATAGCTAAGGTCTTACTCTTACTCTGGCCTAATAGCTAAGGTCTTAGACTCTTAGTCTGGCCTAATAGCTAAGGTCTTAACTCTTACTCCGGACTACTGGTTAAGTTCTTAACTCTTACTCTGGCCTAATAGCTAAGGTCTTAGACTCATACTCTGGCCTACTGGTTAAGGTCTTAACTCTTACTCTGGCCTATTAGCTAATGTCTTAGACTCGTACTCTGGCCAAATGGTTAAGGTCTTAACTCTTACTATGGCCTACTGGTTAAGGTCTTAACTCTTACTATGGCCTAATAGCTAAGGTCTTAACTCTTACTCTGGCCTAATAGCTAAGGTCTTAGACTCATACTCTGGCCTAATGTTTAAGGTCTTATCTCTTACTCTGGCCTAATAGCTAAGGTCTTAGACTCGTACTATGGCCTACAGGTTAAGGTCTTAACTCTTACTCTGGCCTACCGGTTAAGGTCTTAACTCTTACTCTGGCCTAATAGCTAAGGTCTTAGACTCGTACTCTGGCCTAATGGTTAAGGTCTTAACTCTTACTCTGGGCTACTGGTTAAGGTCTTAACTCTTACTCTGGCCTAATAGCTAAGGTCTTATACTCGTACTCTGGCCTAATGGTTAAGGTCTTAACTCTTACTCTGCCCTACTGGCTAAGGTCTTAATAGCTAAGGTCTTAACTCTTACTCTGGCCTAATAGCTAAGGTCTTAACTCTTACTCTGGCCGAATAGCTAAGGTCTTAGATTCGTACTCTGGCCTAACGGTTAAGGTCTTAACTCTTACTCTGGCCTAATAGCTAAGGCCTTAACTCTTACTCTGGCCTAATAGCTAAGGTCTTAGACTCGTCCTCTGGCCTAATGGTTAAGGTCTTAACTCTTACTCTGGCCTAATAGCTAAGGTCTTAGATTCGTACTCTGGCCTAATAGCTAAGGTCTTAGACTCATACTCTGGCCTAATAGCTAAGGTCTTAGACTGGTACTCTGGCCTACTGGTTAAGTTCTTAACTCTTACTCTGGCCAAATAGCTAAGGTCTTAACTCTTACTCTGGCCTATAACTAAGGTCTTAGACTCGTACTCTGGCCTAATAGCTAAGGTCTTAGACTCGTACTCTGGCCTAATGGTTAAGGTCTTAACTCTTGCTCTGGCCTAATAGCTAAGGTCTTAGACTCATACTCTGGCCTAATAGCTAAGGTCTTAACTCTTACTCTGGCCTAATAGCTAAGGTCTTAACTCTTACTCTGGCGTAATAGCTAAGGTCTTAGACTCGAACTCTGGCCTAATAGCTAAGGTCTTAACTCTTACTCTGGCCTACTGGTTAAGGTCTTAACTCTTACTCTGGCCTAATAACTAAGGTCTTAGACTCGTACTCTGGCCTAATAGCTAAGGTCTTAGACTCGTACTCTGGCCTACAGTTTAAGGTCTTAACTCTTACTCCAGCCTACTGGTTAAGTTCTTAACTCTTACTCTGGAATAATAGCTAAGGTCTTAGACTCATACTCTGGCCTAATAGCTAAGGTCTTAACTCTTACTCTGGCCTAATAGCTAAGGTCTTACTCATACTCTGGCCTAATAGCTAAGGTCTTAGACTCGTACTCTGGCCTAATAGCTAAGGTCTTAACTCTTACTCTGGCCTACTGGTTAAGGTCTTAACTCTTACTCTTGCCTAATAACTAAGGTCTTAGACTCGTACTCTTGCCTAATAGCTAAGGTCTTAACTCTTACTCTGGCCTAATAGCTAAGGTCTTAGACTCATACTCTGGCCTAATAGCTAAGGTCTTAGACTCATACTCTGGCGTAATAGCTAAGGTCTTAACTCTTACTCTGGCCTAATAGCTAAGGTCTTACTCTTACTCTGGCCTAATAGCTAAGGTCTTAGACTCGTAGTCTGGCCTAATAGCTAAGGTCTTAACTCTTACTCCGGCCTACTGTTTAAGTTCTTAACTCTTACTCTGGCCTAATAGCTAAGGTCTTAGACTCATACTCTGGCCTACTGGTTGAGGTCTTAACTCTTACTCTGGCCTAATAGCTAAGGTCTTAGACTCGTACTCTGGCCAAATGGTTAAGGTCCTAACTCTTACTCTGGCCTACTGGTTAAGGTCTTAACTCTTACTCTGGCCTAATAGCTAAGGTCTTAAATCTTACTCTGGCCTAATGGTTAAGGTCTTAACTCTTACTCTGCCCTACTGGCTAAGGTCTTAATAGCTAAGGTCTTAACTCTTACTCTGGCCTAATAGCTAAGGTCTTAACTCTTACTCTGGCCGAATAGCAAAGGTCTTAGATTCGTACTCTGGCCTAATGGTTAAGGTCTTAACTCTTACTCTGGCCTAATAGCTAAGGTCTTAACTCTAACTCTGGCCTAATATCTAAGGTCTTAGACTCGTACTCTGGCCTAATGGTTAAGGTCTTAGAAGTTACTCTGGCCTAATAGCTAAGGTCTTAGACTCATACTCTGGCCTAATAGCTAAGGTCTTAGACTCGTACTCTGGCCTACTGGTTAAGTTCTTAACTCTTACTCTGGCCTAATAGCTAAGGTCTTAACTCTTACTCTGGTCTAATAACTAAGGTCTTAGACTCGTACTCTGGCCTAATAGCTAAGGTCTTAACTCTTACTCTGGCCTAATAGCTAAGGTCTTAACTCTTAGTCTGGCCTAATAGCTAAGGTCTTAGACTCGTACTCTGGCCTAATGGTTAAGGTCTTAACTCTTACTCTGGCCTAATAGATAAGGTCTTAGACTCATACTCTGGCCTAATAGCTAAGGTCTTAACTCTTACTCTGGCCTAATAGCTAAGGTCTTAGACTCGTACTCTGGCCTAATAGCTAAGGTCTTAGACTCGTACTCTGGCCTAATAGCTAAGGTCTTAACTCTTACTCTGGCCTACTGGTGAAGGTCTTAACTCTTACTCTGGCCTAATAGCTAAGGTCTTAGACTCGTACTCTGGCCTAATAGCTAAGGTCTTAACTCTTACTCTGGCCTACTGGTTAAGGTCTTAACTCATACTCTGGCCTAATAGCTAATGTCTTAGACTCATACTCTGGCCTAATAGCTAAGGTCTTAGACTCGTACTCTGGCCTACAGTTTAAGGTCTTAACTCTTACTCCGGCCTACTGGTTAAGTTCTTAACTCTTACTCTGGAATAATAGCTAAGGTCTTAGACTCATACTCTGGCCTAATAGCTAAGGTCTTAACTCTTACTCTGGCCTAATAGCTAAGGTCTTACTCTTACTATGGCCTAATAGCTAAGGTCTTAGACTCTTAGTCTGGCCTAATAGCTAAGGTCTTAACTCTTACTCCGGACTACTGGTTAAGTTCTTAACTCTTACTCTGGCCTAATAGCTAAGGTCTTAGACTCATACTCTGGCCTACTGGTTAAGGTCTTAACTCTTACTCTGGCCTAATAGCTAATGTCTTAGACTCGTACTCTGGCCAAATGGTTAAGGTCTTAACTCTTACTATGGCCTACTGGTTAAGGTCTTAACTCTTACTCTGGCCTAATAGCTAAGGTCTTAAATCTTACTCTGGCCTAATAGCTAAGGTCTTAGACTCATACTCTGGCCTAATGTTTAAGGTCTTATCTCTTACTCTGGCCTAATAGCTAAGGTCTTAGACTCGTACTATGGCCTACAGGTTAAGGTCTTAACTCTTACTCTGGCCTACTGGTTAAGGTCTTAACTCTTACTCTGGCCTAATAGCTAAGGTCTTAGACTCGTACTCTGGCCTAATGGTTAAGGTCTTAACTCTTACTCTGGGCTACTGGTTAAGGTCTTAACTCTTACTCTGGCCTAATAGCTAAGGTCTTATACTCGTACTCTGGCCTAATGGTTAAGGTCTTAACTCTTACTCTGCCCTACTGGCTAAGGTCTTAATAGCTATGGTCTTAACTCTTACTCTGGCCTAATAGCTAAGGTCTTAACTCTTACTCTGGCCGAATAGCTAAGGTCTTAGATTCGTACTCTGGCCTAATGGTTAAGGTCTTAACTCTTACTCTGGCCTAATAGCTAAGGTCTTAACTCTTACTCTGGCCTAATAGCTAAGGTCTTAGACTCGTACTCTGGCCTAATGGTTAAGGTCTTAGATCTTACTCTGGCCTAATAGCTAAGGTCTTAGACTCATACTCTGGCCTAATAGCTAAGGTCTTAGACTCGTACTCTGGCCTACTGGTTAAGTTCTTAACTCTTACTCTGGCCTAATAGCTAAGGTCTTAACTCTTACTCTGGCCTAATAACTAAGGTCTTAGACTCGTACTCTGGCCTAATGTTTAAGGTCTTATCTCTTACTCTGGCCTAATAGCTAAGGTCTTAGACTCGTACTATGGCCTACAGGTTAAGGTCTTAACTCTTACTCTGGCCTACTGGTTAAGGTCTTAACTCTTACTCTGGCCTAATAGCTAAGGTCTTAGACTCGTACTCTGGCCTAATGGTTAAGGTCTTAACTCTTACTCTGGGCTACTGGTTAAGGTCTTAACTCTTACTCTGGCCTAATAGCTAAGGTCTTATACTCGTACTCTGGCCTAATGGTTAATGTCTTAACTCTTACTCTGGCCTAATAGCTAAGGTCTTAACTCTTACTCTGGCCTAATAGCTAAGGTCTTAGACTCGTACTCTGGCCTAATGGTTAAGGTCTTAGATCTTACTCTGGCCTAATAGCTAAGGTCTTAGAATCATACTCTGGCCTAATAGCTAAGGTCTTAGACTCGTACTCTGGCCTACTGGTTAAGTTCTTAACTCTTACTCTGGCCTAATAGCTAAGGTCTTAACTCTTACTCTGGCCTAATAACTAAGGTCTTAGACTCGTACTCTGGCCTAATAGCTAAGGTCTTAAGTCTTACTCTGGCCTAATAGCTAAGGTCTTAACTCTTAGTCTGGCCTAATAGCTAAGGTCTTAGACTTGTACTCTGGCCAAATGGTTAAGGTCTTAACTCTTACTCTGGCATATTTGCTAAGGTCTTAGACTCGTACTCTGGCCTAATGGTTAAGGTCTTAACTCTTACTCTGGCCTACTGGTTAAGGTCTTAACTCTTACTCTGGCCTAATAGCTAAGGTCTTAACTCTTACTCTGGCCTAATAGCAAAGGTCTTAGACTCGTAATCTGGCCTAATGGTTAAGGTCTTAACTCTTACTCTGGCCTAATAGCTAAGGTCTTAACTCTTACTCTGACCTAATAGCTAAGGTCTTACTCTTACTCTGGCCTAATAGCTAAGGTCTTAGACTCATAGTCTGGCCTAATAGCTAAGGTCTTAACTCTTACTCCGGCCTACTGTTTAAGTTCTTAACTCTTACTCTGGCCTAATAGCTAAGGTCTTAAATCTTACTCTGGCCTAATGGTTAAGGTCTTAACTCTTACTCTGCCCTACTGGCTAAGGTCTTAATAGCTAAGGTCTTAACTCTTACTCTGGCCTAATAGCTAAGGTCTTCACTCTTACTCTGGCCGAATAGCAAAGGTCTTAGATTCGTACTCTGGCCTAATGGTTAAGGTCTTAACTCTTACTCTGGCCTAATAGCTAAGGTCTTAGACGCGTACTCTGGCCAAATGGTTAAGGTCTTAACTCTTACTCTGGCCTACTGGTTAAGGTCTTAACTCTTACTCTGGCCTAATAGCTAAGGTCTTAACTCTTACTCCGGCCTAATAGCTAAGGTCTTACTCTTACTCTGGCCTAATAGCTAAGGTCTTAGACTCGTAGTCTGGCCTAATAGCTAAGGTCTTAACTCTTACTCCGGCCTACTGTTTAAGTTCTTAACTCTTACTCTGGCCTAATAGCTAAGGTCTTAAATCTTACTCTGGCCTAATGGTTAAGGTCTTAACTCTTACTCTGCCCTACTGGCTAAGGTCTTAATAGCTAAGGTCTTAACTCTTACTCTGGCCTAATAGCTAAGGTCTTAACTCTTACTCTGGCCGAATAGCAAAGGTCTTAGACTCATACTCTGGCCTACTGGTTGAGGTCTTAACTCTTACTCTGGCCTAATAGCTAAGGTCTTAGACGCGTACTCTGGCCAAATGATTAAGGTCTTAACTCTTACTCTGGCCTACTGGTTAAGGTCTTAACTCTTACTCTGGCCTAATAGCTAAGGTCTTAAATCTTACTCTGGCCTAATGGTTAAGGTCTTAACTCTTACTCTGCCCTACTGGCTAAGGTCTTAATAGCTAAGGTCTTAACTCTTACTCTGGCCTAATAGCTAAGGTCTTAACTCTTACTCTGGCCGAATAGCAAAGGTCTTAGATTCGTACTCTGGCCTAATGGTTAAGGTCTTAACTCTTACTCTGGCCTAATAGCTAAGGTCTTAACTCTAACTCTGGCCTAATAGCTAAGGTCTTAGACTCGTACTCTGGCCTAATGGTTAAGGTCTTAGATCTTACTCTGGCCTAATAGCTAAGGTCTTAGACTCATTCTCTGGCCTAATAGCTAAGGTCTTAGACTCGTACTCTGGCCTACTGGTTAAGTTCTTAACTCTTACTCTGGCCTAATAGCTAAGGTCTTAACTCTTACTCTGGTCTAATAACTAAGGTCTTAGACTCGTACTCTGGCCTAATAGCTAAGGTCTTAACTCTTACTCTGGCCTAATAGCTAAGGTCTTAACTCTTAGTCTGGCCTAATAGCTAAGGTCTTAGACTCGTACTCTGGCCTAATGGTTAAGGTCTTAACTCTTACTCTGGCCTAATAGATAAGGTCTTAGACTCATACTCTGGCCTAATAGCTAAGGTCTTAACTCTTACTCTGGCCTAATAGCTAAGGTCTTAGACTCGTACTCTGGCCTAATAGCTAAGGTCTTAGACTCGTACTCTGGCCTAATAGCTGAGGTCTTAACTCTTACTCTGGCCTACTGGTGAAGGTCTTAACTCTTACTCTGGCCTAATAGCTAAGGTCTTAGACTCGTACTCTGGCCTAATAGCTAAGGTCTTAGACTCGTACTCTGGCCTACAGTTTAAGGTCTTAACTCTTACTCCGGCCTACTGGTTAAGTTCTTAACTCTTACTCTGGAATAATAGCTAAGGTCTTAGACTCATACTCTGGCCTAATAGCTAAGGTCTTAACTCTTACTCTGGCCTAATAGCTAAGGTCTTACTCTTACTCTGGCCTAATAGCTAAGGTCTTAGACTCTTAGTCTGGCCTAATAGCTAAGGTCTTAACTCTTACTCCGGACTACTGGTTAAGTTCTTAACTCTTACTCTGGCCTAATAGCTAAGGTCTTAGACTCATACTCTGGCCTACTGGTTAAGGTCTTAACTCTTACTCTGGCCTATTAGCTAATGTCTTAGACTCGTACTCTGGCCAAATGGTTAAGGTCTTAACTCTTACTATGGCCTACTGGTTAAGGTCTTAACTCTTACTATGGCCTAATAGCTAAGGTCTTAAATCTTACTCTGGCCTAATAGCTAAGGTCTTAGACTCATACTCTGGCCTAATGTTTAAGGTCTTATCTCTTACTCTGGCCTAATAGCTAAGGTCTTAGACTCGTACTATGGCCTACAAGTTAAGGTCTTAACTCTTACTCTGGCCTACCGGTTAAGGTCTTAACTCTTACTCTGGCCTAATAGCTAAGGTCTTAGACTCGTACTCTGGCCTAATGGTTAAGGTCTTAACTCTTACTCTGGGCTACTGGTTAAGGTCTTAACTCTTACTCTGGCCTAATAGCTAAGGTCTTATACTCGTACTCTGGCCTAATGGTTAAGGTCTTAACTCTTACTCTGCCCTACTGGCTAAGGTCTTAATAGCTAAGGTCTTAACTCTTACTCTGGCCTAATAGCTAAGGTCTTAACTCTTACTCTGGCCGAATAGCTAAGGTCTTAGATTCGTACTCTGGCCTAACGGTTAAGGTCTTAACTCTTACTCTGGCCTAATAGCTAAGGCCTTAACTCTTACTCTGGCCTAATAGCTAAGGTCTTAGACTCATCCTCTGGCCTAATGGTTAAGGTCTTAACTCTTACTCTGGCCTAATAGCTAAGATCTTAGATTTGTACTCTGGCCTAATAGCTAAGGTCTTAGACTCATACTCTGGCCTAATAGCTAAGGTCTTAGACTGGTACTCTGGCCTACTGGTTAAGTTCTTAACTCTTACTCTGGCCAAATAGCTAAGGTCTTAACTCTTACTCTGGCCTATAACTAAGGTCTTAGACTCGTACTCTGGCCTAATGGTTAAGGTCTTAACTCTTGCTCTGGCCTAATAGCTAAGGTCTTAGACTCATACTCTGGCCTAATAGCTAAGGTCTTAACTCTTACTCTGGCCTAATAGCTAAGGTCTTAACTCTTACTCTGGCGTAATAGCTAAGGTCTTAGACTCGAACTCTGGCCTAATAGCTAAGGTCTTAACTCTTACTCTGGCCTACTGGTTAAGGTCTTAACTCTTACTCTGGCCTAATAGCTAAGGTCTTAGACTCATACTCTGGCCTAATAGCTAAGGTCTTAGACTGGTACTCTGGCCTACTGGTTAAGTTCTTAACTCTTACTCTGGCCAAATAGCTAAGGTCTTAACTCTTACTCTGGCCTAATAGCTAAGGTCTTAGACTCGTACTCTGGCCTAATGGTTAAGGTCTTAACTCTTGCTCTGGCCTAATAGCTAAGGTCTTAGACTCATACTCTGGCCTAATAGCTAAGGTCTTAACTCTTACTCTGGCCTAATAGCTAAGGTCTTAACTCTTACTCTGGCGTAATAGCTAAGGTCTTAGACTCGAACTCTGGCCTAATAGCTAAGGTCTTAACTCTTACTCTGGCCTACTGGTTAAGGTCTTAACTCTTACTCTGGCCTAATAGCTAAGGTCTTAGACTCGTACTCTGGCCTAATAGCTAAGGTCTTAGACTCGTACTCTGGCCTACAGTTTAAGGTCTTAACTCTTACTCCAGCCTACTGGTTAAGTTCTTAACTCTTACTCTGGAATAATAGCTAAGGTCTTAGACTCATACTCTGGCCTAATAGCTAAGGTCTTAACTCTTACTCTGGCCTAATAGCTAAGGTCTTACTCATACTCTGGCCTAATAGCTAAGGTCTTAGACTCGTACTCTGGCCTAATAGCTAAGGTCTTAACTCTTACTCTGGCCTACTGGTTAAGGTCTTAACTCTTACTCTTGCCTAATAACTAAGGTCTTAGACTCGTACTCTTGCCTAATAGCTAAGGTCTTAACTCTTACTCTGGCCTAATAGCTAAGGTCTTAGACTCATACTCTGGCCTAATAGCTAAGGTCTTAGACTCATACTCTGGCGTAATAGCTAAGGTCTTAACTCTTACTCTGGCCTAATAGCTAAGGTCTTACTCTTACTCTGGCCTAATAGCTAAGGTCTTAGACTCGTAGTCTGGCCTAATAGCTAAGGTCTTAACTCTTACTCCGGCCTACTGTTTAAGTTCTTAACTCTTACTCTGGCCTAATAGCTAAGGTCTTAGACTCATACTCTGGCCTACTGGTTGAGGTCTTAACTCTTACTCTGGCCTAATAGCTAAGGTCTTAGACTCGTACTCTGGCCAAATGGTTAAGGTCTTAACTCTTACTCTGGCCTACTGGTTAAGGTCTTAACTCTTACTCTGGCCTAATAGCTAAGGTCTTAAATCTTACTCTGGCCTAATGGTTAAGGTCTTAACTCTTACTCTGCCCTACTGGCTAAGGTCTTAATAGCTAAGGTCTTAACTCTTACTCTGGCCTAATAGCTAAGGTCTTAACTCTTACTCTGGCCGAATAGCAAAGGTCTTAGATTCGTACTCTGGCCTAATGGTTAAGGTCTTAACTCTTACTCTGGCCTAATAGCTAAGGTCTTAACTCTAACTCTGGCCTAATATCTAAGGTCTTAGACTCGTACTCTGGCCTAATGGTTAAGGTCTTAGATCTTACTCTGGCCTAATAGCTAAGGTCTTAGACTCATACTCTGGCCTAATAGCTAAGGTCTTAGACTCGTACTCTGGCCTACTGGTTAAGTTCTTAACTCTTACTCTGGCCTAATAGCTAAGGTCTTAACTCTTACTCTGGTCTAATAACTAAGGTCTTAGACTCGTACTCTGGCCTAATAGCTAAGGTCTTAACTCTTACTCTGGCCTAATAGCTAAGGTCTTAACTCTTAGTCTGGCCTAATAGCTAAGGTCTTAGACTCGTACTCTGGCCTAATGGTTAAGGTCTTAACTCTTACTCTGGCCTAATAGATAAGGTCTTAGACTCATACTCTGGCCTAATAGCTAAGGTCTTAACTCTTACTCTGGCCTAATAGCTAAGGTCTTAGACTCGTACTCTGGCCTAATAGCTAAGGTCTTAGACTCGTACTCTGGCCTAATAGCTAAGGTCTTAACTCTTACTCTGGCCTACTGGTGAAGGTCTTAACTCTTACTCTGGCCTAATAGCTAAGGTCTTAGACTCGTACTCTGGCCTAATAGCTAAGGTCTTAACTCTTACTCTGGCCTACTGGTTAAGGTCTTAACTCATACTCTGGCATAATAGCTAATGTCTTAGACTCATACTCTGGCCTAATAGCTAAGGTCTTAGACTCGTACTCTGGCCTACAGTTTAAGGTCTTAACTCTTACTCCGGCCTACTGGTTAAGTTCTTAACTCTTACTCTGGAATAATAGCTAAGGTCTTAGACTCATACTCTGGCCTAATAGCTAAGGTCTTAACTCTTACTCTGGCCTAATAGCTAAGGTCTTACTCTTACTATGGCCTAATAGCTAAGGTCTTAGACTCTTAGTCTGGCCTAATAGCTAAGGTCTTAACTCTTACTCCGGACTACTGGTTAAGTTCTTAACTCTTACTCTGGCCTAATAGCTAAGGTCTTAGACTCATACTCTGGCCTACTGGTTAAGGTCTTAACTCTTACTCTGGCCTAATAGCTAATGTCTTAGACTCGTACTCTGGCCAAATGGTTAAGGTCTTAACTCTTACTATGGCCTACTGGTTAAGGTCTTAACTCTTACTCTGGCCTAATAGCTAAGGTCTTAAATCTTACTCTGGCCTAATAGCTAAGGTCTTAGACTCATACTCTGGCCTAATGTTTAAGGTCTTATCTCTTACTCTGGCCTAATAGCTAAGGTCTTAGACTCGTACTATGGCCTACAGGTTAAGGTCTTAACTCTTACTCTGGCCTACCGGTTAAGGTCTTAACTCTTACTCTGGCCTAATAGCTAAGGTCTTAGACTCGTACTCTGGCCTAATGGTTAAGGTCTTAACTCTTACTCTGGGCTACTGGTTAAGGTCTTAACTCTTACTCTGGCCTAATAGCTAAGGTCTTATACTCGTACTCTGGCCTAATGGTTAAGGTCTTAACTCTTACTCTGCCCTACTGGCTAAGGTCTTAATAGCTATGGTCTTAACTCTTACTCTGGCCTAATAGCTAAGGTCTTAACTCTTACTCTGGCCGAATAGCTAAGGTCTTAGATTCGTACTCTGGCCTAATGGTTAAGGTCTTAACTCTTACTCTGGCCTAATAGCTAAGGTCTTAACTCTTACTCTGGCCTAATAGCTAAGGTCTTAGACTCGTACTCTGGCCTAATGGTTAAGGTCTTAGATCTTACTCTGGCCTAATAGCTAAGGTCTTAGACTCATACTCTGGCCTAATAGCTAAGGTCTTAGACTCGTACTCTGGCCTACTGGTTAAGTTCTTAACTCTTACTCTGGCCTAATAGCTAAGGTCTTAACTCTTACTCTGGCCTAATAACTAAGGTCTTAGACTCGTACTCTGGCCTAATGTTTAAGGTCTTATCTCTTACTCTGGCCTAATAGCTAAGGTCTTAGACTCGTACTATGGCCTACAGGTTAAGGTCTTAACTCTTACTCTGGCCTACTGGTTAAGGTCTTAACTCTTACTCTGGCCTAATAGCTAAGGTCTTAGACTCGTACTCTGGCCTAATGGTTAAGGTCTTAACTCTTACTCTGGGCTACTGGTTAAGGTCTTAACTCTTACTCTGGCCTAATAGCTAAGGTCTTATACTCGTACTCTGGCCTAATGGTTAATGTCTTAACTCTTACTCTGGCCTAATAGCTAAGGTCTTAACTCTTACTCTGGCCTAATAGCTAAGGTCTTAGACTCGTACTCTGGCCTAATGGTTAAGGTCTTAGATCTTACTCTGGCCTAATAGCTAAGGTCTTAGAATCATACTCTGGCCTAATAGCTAAGGTCTTAGACTCGTACTCTGGCCTACTGGTTAAGTTCTTAACTCTTACTCTGGCCTAATAGCTAAGGTCTTAACTCTTACTCTGGCCTAATAACTAAGGTCTTAGACTCGTACTCTGGCCTAATAGCTAAGGTCTTAAGTCTTACTCTGGCCTAATAGCTAAGGTCTTAACTCTTAGTCTGGCCTAATAGCTAAGGTCTTAGACTTGTACTCTGGCCAAATGGTTAAGGTCTTAACTCTTACTCTGGCATATTTGCTAAGGTCTTAGACTCGTACTCTGGCCTAATGGTTAAGGTCTTAACTCTTACTCTGGCCTACTGGTTAAGGTCTTAACTCTTACTCTGGCCTAATAGCTAAGGTCTTAACTCTTACTCTGGCCTAATAGCAAAGGTCTTAGACTCGTAATCTGGCCTAATGGTTAAGGTCTTAACTCTTACTCTGGCCTAATAGCTAAGGTCTTAACTCTTACTCTGACCTAATAGCTAAGGTCTTAGACTCGTACTATGGCCTACAGGTTAAGGTCTTAACTCTTACTCTGGCCTACTGCTTAAGGTCTTAACTCTTACTCTGGTCTAATAGCTGAGGTCCTAGACTCGTACTCTGGCCTACTGGTTAAGGTCTTAACTTTTACTCTGGCCTAATAGCTAAGGTCATAACTCTTACTCTGGCCTAATAGCTAAGGTCTTCGACTCGTACTCTGGCCTAATGGTTAAGGTATTAACTCTTACTCTGGCCTACTGGTTAAGGTCTTAACTCTTACTCTGGCCTAATAGCTAAGGTCTTAGACTCGTACTCTGGCCTACTGGTTAAGGTCTTAACTCTTACTCTGGCCTAATAGCTAAGGTCTTAACTCTTACTCTGGCCTAAGAGCTAAGGTCGTAACTCTTACTCTGGCCGAATAGCTACGGTCTTAGACTCATTCTCTTTCCTAATGGTTAAGGTGTTAACTCTTACTCTGGCCTAATAGCTAAGGTCTTAACTCTTACTCTGGCCTAATAGCTAAGGTCTTAGACTCGTACCCTGGCCTAATGGTTAAGGTCTTAATTCTTACTCTGGCCTAAAAGCTAAGGTCTTAGACTCGTACTATGGCCTACAGGTTAAGGTCTTAACTCTTACACTGGCCTACTGGTTAAGGTCTTAGACTCGTACTCTGGCCTAATGGTTAAGGTCTTAACTCTAACACTGGCCTAATAGCTAAGGTCTTAACTCTTACTCTGGCCTAATAGCTAAGGTCTTAGACTCGTACTCTGGCCTAATGGTTAAGGTCTTAACTCTTACTCTGGCCTAATAGCTAAGGTCTTAGACTCGTACTCTGGCCTAATGGTTAAGGTCATAACTCTTACTCTGGCCTACTGACTAAGGTCTTAACTCTTACTCTGGCCTAATAGCTAAGGTCTTAACTCTTACTCTGGCCTAATAGCTAAGGTCTTAACTCTTACTCTGGCCGAATAGCTAAGGTCTTAGATTCGTACTCTGGCCTAACGGTTAAGGTCTTAACTCTTACTCTGGCCTAATAGCTAAGGACTTAGACTCGTACTCTGGCCTAATGGTTAAGGTCTTAACTCTTACTCTGGCCTAATAGCTAAGGTCTTAGACTCGTACTCTGGCCTAATAGCTAAGGTCTTAGACTCATACTCTGGCCTAATAGCTAAGGTCTTAGACTGGTACTCTGGCCTACTGGTTAAGTTCTTAAATCTTACTCTGGCCAAATAGCTAAGGTCTTAACTCTTACTCTGGCCTAATAACTAAGGTCTTAGACTCGTACTCTGGCCTAATAGCTAAGGTCTTAGACTCGTACTCTGGCCTAATTGTTAAGGTCTTAACTCTTACTCTGGCCTAATAGCTAAGGTCTTAGACTCATACTCTGGCCTAATAGCTAAGGTCTTAACTCTTACTCTGGCCTAATACCTAAGGTCTTAACTCTTACTCTGGCCTAATAGCTAAGGTCTTAGACTCGTACTCTGGCCTAATAGCTAAGGTCTTAACTCTTACTCTGGCCTACTGGTTAAGGTCTTAACTCTTACTCTGGCCTAATAGCTAAGGTCTTAGACTCGTACTCTGGCCTAATAGCTAAGGTCTTAGACTCGTACTCTGGCCTACAGTTTAAGGTCTTAACTCTTACTCCAGCCTACTGGTTAAGTTCTTAACTCTTAGTCTGGAATAATAGCTAAGGTCTTAGACTCATACTCTGGCCTAATAGCTAAGGTCTTAACTCTTACTCTGGCCTAATAGCTAAGGTCTTACTCATACTCTGGCCTAATAGCTAAGGTCTTAGACTCGTACTCTGGCCTAATAGCTAAGGTCTTAACTCTTACTCTGGCCTACTGGTTAAGGTCTTAACTCTTACTCTGGCCTAATAACTAAGGTCTTAGACTCGTACTCTTGCCTAATAGCTAAGGTCTTAACTCTTACTCTGGCCTAATAGCTAAGGTCTTAGACTCATACTCTGGCCTAATAGCTAAGGTCTTAGACTCATACTCTGGCCTACTGGGTAAGGTCTTAACTCTTACTCTGGCCTACTGGTTAAGGTCTTAACGATGACTCTGGCCTAATAGCTAAGGTCCTAGACTCATACTCTGGCCTACTGGGTAAGGTCTTAACTCTTACTCTGGTCTACTGGTTATGGTCTTAACTCTTACTCTGGCCTAATAGCTAAGGTCTTAGACTCGTACTCTGGCCTAATGGTTAAGGTCTTAATTCTTACTCTGGCCTAATAGCTAAGGTCTTAGACTCGTACTATGGCCTACAGGTTAAGGTCTTAACTCTTACACTGGCCTACTGGTTAAGGTCTTAACTCTTACTATGGTCTACCAATTAAGGTCTTAACTCTTACTCTGGCCTACTGGTTAAGGTCTTAACTCTTACTCTGGCCTAATAGCTAAGGTCTTAGACTCGTACTCTGGCCTAATGGTTAAGGTCTTAACTCTTACTCTGGCCTAATAACTAAGGTCTTAACTCTTACTCTGGCCGAATAGCTAAGGTTTTAGATTCGTACTCTGGCCTGACGGTTAAGGTCTTAACTCTTACTCTGGCCTAATAGCTAAGGCCTTAACTCTTACTCTGGCCTAATAGCTAAGGTCTTAGACTCGTACTCTGGCCTAATGGTTAAGGTCTTAACTCTTACTCTGGCCTAATAGCTCAGGTCTTAGACTCGTACTCTGGCCTAATAGCTAAGGTCTTAGACTCATACTCTGGCCTAATAGCTAAGGTCTTAGACTGGTACTCTGGCCTACTGGTTAAGTTCTTAACTCTTACTCTGGCCAAATAGCTAAGGTCTTAACTCTTACTCTGGCCTAATAACTAAGGTCTTAGACTCGTACTCTGGCCTAATAGCTAAGGTCTTAGACTCGTACTCTGGCCTAATGGTTAAGGTCTTAACTCTTACTCTGGCCTAATAGCTAAGGTCTTAAACTCATACTCTGGCCTAATAGCTAAGGTCTTAACTCTTACTCTGGCCTAATAGCTAAGGTCTTAACTCTTACTCTGGCCTAATAGCTAAGGTCTTAGACTCGTACTCTGGCCTAATAGCTAAGGTCTTAACTCTTACTCTGGCCTACTGGTTAAGGTCTTAACTCTTACTCTGGCCTAATAGCTAAGGTCTTAGACTCGTACTCTGGCCTAATAGCTAAGGTCTTAGACTCATACTCTGGCCTACAGTTTAAGGTCTTAACTCTTACTCCAGCCTACTGGTTAAGTTCTTAACTCTTACTCTGGAATAATAGCTAAGGTCTTAGACTCATACTCTGGCCTAATAGCTAAGGTCTTAACTCTTACTCTGGCCTATTAGCTAAGGTCTTACTCATACTCTGGCCTAATAGCTAAGGTCTTAGACTCGTACTCTGGCCTTATAGCTAAGGTCTTAACTCTTACTCTGGCCTACTGGTTAAGGTCTTAACTCTTACTCTGGCCTAATAACTAAGGTCTTAGACTCGTACTCTTGCCTAATAGCTAAGGTCTTAACTCTTACTCTGGCCTAATAGCTAAGGACTTAGACTCATACTCTGGCCTAATAGCTAAGGTCTTAGACTCATACTATGGCCTAATAGCTAAGGTCTTAACTCTTACTCTGGCCTAATAGCTAAGGTCTTACTCTTACTCTGGCCTAATAGCTAAGGTCTTAGACTCGTAGTCTGGCCTAATAGCTAAGGTCTTAACTCTTACTCCGGCCTACTGTTTAAGTTCTTAACTCTTACTCTGGCCTAATAGCTAAGGTCTTAGACTCATACTCTGGCCTACTGGTTGAGGTCTTAACTCTTACTCTGGTCTAATAGCTAAGGTCTTAGACTCGTACTCTGGCCAAATGGTTAAGGTCTTAACTCTTACTCTGGCCTACTGGTTAAGGTCTTAACTCTTACTCTGGCCTAATAGCTAAGGTCTTAAATCTTACTCTGGCCTAATGGTTAAGGTCTTAACTCTTACTCTGCCCTACTTGCTAAGGTCTTAATAGCTAAGGTCTTAACTCTTACTCTGGCCTAATAGCTAAGGTCTTAACTCTTACTCTGGCCGAATAGCAAAGGTCTTAGATTCGTACTCTGGCCTAATGGTTAAGGTCTTAACTCTTACTCTGGCCTAATAGCTAAGGTCTTAACTCTAACTCTGGCCTAATAGCTAAGGTCTTAGACTCGTACTCTGGCCTAATGGTTAAGGTATTAGATCTTACTCTGGCCTAATAGCTAAGGTCTTAGACTCATACTCTGGCCTAATAGCTAAGGTCTTAGACTCGTACTCTGGCCTACTGGTTAAGTTCTTAACTCTTACTCTGGCCTAATAGCTAAGGTCTTAACTCTTACTCTGGCCTAATAACTAAGGTCTTAGACTCGTACTCTGGCCTAATAGCTAAGGTCTTAACTCTTACTCTGGCCTAATAGCTAAGGTCTTAACTCTTAGTCTGGCCTAATAGCTAAGGTCTTAGACTCGTACTCTGGCCTAATGGTTAAGGTCTTAACTCTTACTCTGGCCTAATAGATAAGGTCTTAGACTCATACTCTGGCCTAAAAGCTAAGGTCTTAACTCTTACTCTGGCCTAATAGCTAAGGTCTTAGACTCGTACTCTGGCCTAATAGCTAAGGTCTTAACTCTTACTCTGGCCTACTGGTTAAGGTCTTAACTCTTACTCTGGCCTAATAGCTAAGGTCTTAGACTCGTACTCTGGCCTAATAGCTAAGGTCTTAGACTCGTACTCTGGCCTACAGTTTAAGGTCTTAACTCTTACTCCAGCCTACTGGTTAAGTTCTTAACTCTTAGTCTGGAATAATAGCTAAGGTCTTAGACTCATACTCTGGCCTAATAGCTAAGGTCTTAACTCTTACTCTGGCCTAATAGCTAAGGTCTTACTCATACTCTGGCCTAATAGCTAAGGTCTTAGACTCGTACTCTGGCCTAATAGCTAAGGTCTTAACTCTTACTCTGGCCTACTGGTTAAGGTCTTAACTCTTACTCTGGCCTAATAACTAAGGTCTTAGACTCGTACTCTTGACTAATAGCTAAGGTCTTAACTCTTACTCTGGCCTAATAGCTAAGGTCTTAGACTCATACTCTGGCCTAATAGCTAAGGTCTTAGACTCATACTCTGGCCTACTGGGTAAGGTCTTAACTCTTACTCTGGCCTACTGGTTAAGGTCTTAACGATTACTCTGGCCTAATAGCTAAGGTCTTAGACTCATACTCTGGCCTACTGGGTAAGGTCTTAACTCTTACTCTGGCCTACTGGTTATGGTCTTAACTCTTACTCTGGCCTAATAGCTAAGGTCTTAGACTCGTACTCTGGCCTAATGGTTAAGGTCTTAATTCTTACTCTGGCCTAATAGCTAAGGTCTTAGACTCGTACTATGGCCTACAGGTTAAGGTCTTAACTCTTACACTGGCCTACTGGTTAAGGTCTTAACTCTTACTATGGTCTACCAATTAAGGTCTTAACTCTTACTCTGGCCTACTGGTTAAGGTCTTAACTCTTACTCTGGCCTAATAGCTAAGGTCTTAGACTCGTACTCTGGCCTAATAGCTAAGGTCTTAACTCTTACTCTGGCCTACTGGTTAAGGTCTTAACTCTTACTCTGGCCTAATAACTAAGGTCTTAGACTCGTACTCTTGCCTAATAGCTAAGGTCTTAACTCTTACTCTGGCCTAATAGCTAAGGTCTTAGACTCATACTCTGGCCTAATAGCTAAGGTCTTAGACTCATACTCTGGCCTACTGGGTAAGGTCTTAACTCTTACTCTGGCCTACTGGTTAAGGTCTTAACGATGACTCTGGCCTAATAGCTAAGGTCCTAGACTCATACTCTGGCCTACTGGGTAAGGTCTTAACTCTTACTCTGGTCTACTGGTTATGGTCTTAACTCTTACTCTGGCCTAATAGCTAAGGTCTTAGACTCGTACTCTGGCCTAATGGTTAAGGTCTTAATTCTTACTCTGGCCTAATAGCTAAGGTCTTAGACTCGTACTATGGCCTACAGGTTAAGGTCTTAACTCTTACACTGGCCTACTGGTTAAGGTCTTAACTCTTACTATGGTCTACCAATTAAGGTCTTAACTCTTACTCTGGCCTACTGGTTAAGGTCTTAACTCTTACTCTGGCCTAATAGCTAAGGTCTTAGACTCGTACTCTGGCCTAATGGTTAAGGTCTTAACTCTTACTCTGGCCTAATAACTAAGGTCTTAACTCTTACTCTGGCCGAATAGCTAAGGTTTTAGATTCGTACTCTGGCCTGACGGTTAAGGTCTTAACTCTTACTCTGGCCTAATAGCTAAGGCCTTAACTCTTACTCTGGCCTAATAGCTAAGGTCTTAGACTCGTACTCTGGCCTAATGGTTAAGGTCTTAACTCTTACTCTGGCCTAATAGCTCAGGTCTTAGACTCGTACTCTGGCCTAATAGCTAAGGTCTTAGACTCATACTCTGGCCTAATAGCTAAGGTCTTAGACTGGTACTCTGGCCTACTGGTTAAGTTCTTAACTCTTACTCTGGCCAAATAGCTAAGGTCTTAACTCTTACTCTGGCCTAATAACTAAGGTCTTAGACTCGTACTCTGGCCTAATAGCTAAGGTCTTAGACTCGTACTCTGGCCTAATGGTTAAGGTCTTAACTCTTACTCTGGCCTAATAGCTAAGGTCTTAAACTCATACTCTGGCCTAATAGCTAAGGTCTTAACTCTTACTCTGGCCTAATAGCTAAGGTCTTAACTCTTACTCTGGCCTAATAGCTAAGGTCTTAGACTCGTACTCTGGCCTAATAGCTAAGGTCTTAACTCTTACTCTGGCCTACTGGTTAAGGTCTTAACTCTTACTCTGGCCTAATAGCTAAGGTCTTAGACTCGTACTCTGGCCTAATAGCTAAGGTCTTAGACTCATACTCTGGCCTACAGTTTAAGGTCTTAACTCTTACTCCAGCCTACTGGTTAAGTTCTTAACTCTTACTCTGGAATAATAGCTAAGGTCTTAGACTCATACTCTGGCCTAATAGCTAAGGTCTTAACTCTTACTCTGGCCTATTAGCTAAGGTCTTACTCATACTCTGGCCTAATAGCTAAGGTCTTAGACTCGTACTCTGGCCTTATAGCTAAGGTCTTAACTCTTACTCTGGCCTACTGGTTAAGGTCTTAACTCTTACTCTGGCCTAATAACTAAGGTCTTAGACTCGTACTCTTGCCTAATAGCTAAGGTCTTAACTCTTACTCTGGCCTAATAGCTAAGGACTTAGACTCATACTCTGGCCTAATAGCTAAGGTCTTAGACTCATACTATGGCCTAATAGCTAAGGTCTTAACTCTTACTCTGGCCTAATAGCTAAGGTCTTACTCTTACTCTGGCCTAATAGCTAAGGTCTTAGACTCGTAGTCTGGCCTAATAGCTAAGGTCTTAACTCTTACTCCGGCCTACTGTTTAAGTTCTTAACTCTTACTCTGGCCTAATAGCTAAGGTCTTAGACTCATACTCTGGCCTACTGGTTGAGGTCTTAACTCTTACTCTGGTCTAATAGCTAAGGTCTTAGACTCGTACTCTGGCCAAATGGTTAAGGTCTTAACTCTTACTCTGGCCTACTGGTTAAGGTCTTAACTCTTACTCTGGCCTAATAGCTAAGGTCTTAAATCTTACTCTGGCCTAATGGTTAAGGTCTTAACTCTTACTCTGCCCTACTTGCTAAGGTCTTAATAGCTAAGGTCTTAACTCTTACTCTGGCCTAATAGCTAAGGTCTTAACTCTTACTCTGGCCGAATAGCAAAGGTCTTAGATTCGTACTCTGGCCTAATGGTTAAGGTCTTAACTCTTACTCTGGCCTAATAGCTAAGGTCTTAACTCTAACTCTGGCCTAATAGCTAAGGTCTTAGACTCGTACTCTGGCCTAATGGTTAAGGTATTAGATCTTACTCTGGCCTAATAGCTAAGGTCTTAGACTCATACTCTGGCCTAATAGCTAAGGTCTTAGACTCGTACTCTGGCCTACTGGTTAAGTTCTTAACTCTTACTCTGGCCTAATAGCTAAGGTCTTAACTCTTACTCTGGCCTAATAACTAAGGTCTTAGACTCGTACTCTGGCCTAATAGCTAAGGTCTTAACTCTTACTCTGGCCTAATAGCTAAGGTCTTAACTCTTAGTCTGGCCTAATAGCTAAGGTCTTAGACTCGTACTCTGGCCTAATGGTTAAGGTCTTAACTCTTACTCTGGCCTAATAGATAAGGTCTTAGACTCATACTCTGGCCTAAAAGCTAAGGTCTTAACTCTTACTCTGGCCTAATAGCTAAGGTCTTAGACTCGTACTCTGGCCTAATAGCTAAGGTCTTAACTCTTACTCTGGCCTACTGGTTAAGGTCTTAACTCTTACTCTGGCCTAATAGCTAAGGTCTTAGACTCGTACTCTGGCCTAATAGCTAAGGTCTTAGACTCGTACTCTGGCCTACAGTTTAAGGTCTTAACTCTTACTCCAGCCTACTGGTTAAGTTCTTAACTCTTAGTCTGGAATAATAGCTAAGGTCTTAGACTCATACTCTGGCCTAATAGCTAAGGTCTTAACTCTTACTCTGGCCTAATAGCTAAGGTCTTACTCATACTCTGGCCTAATAGCTAAGGTCTTAGACTCGTACTCTGGCCTAATAGCTAAGGTCTTAACTCTTACTCTGGCCTACTGGTTAAGGTCTTAACTCTTACTCTGGCCTAATAACTAAGGTCTTAGACTCGTACTCTTGACTAATAGCTAAGGTCTTAACTCTTACTCTGGCCTAATAGCTAAGGTCTTAGACTCATACTCTGGCCTAATAGCTAAGGTCTTAGACTCATACTCTGGCCTACTGGGTAAGGTCTTAACTCTTACTCTGGCCTACTGGTTAAGGTCTTAACGATTACTCTGGCCTAATAGCTAAGGTCTTAGACTCATACTCTGGCCTACTGGGTAAGGTCTTAACTCTTACTCTGGCCTACTGGTTATGGTCTTAACTCTTACTCTGGCCTAATAGCTAAGGTCTTAGACTCGTACTCTGGCCTAATGGTTAAGGTCTTAATTCTTACTCTGGCCTAATAGCTAAGGTCTTAGACTCGTACTATGGCCTACAGGTTAAGGTCTTAACTCTTACACTGGCCTACTGGTTAAGGTCTTAACTCTTACTATGGTCTACCAATTAAGGTCTTAACTCTTACTCTGGCCTACTGGTTAAGGTCTTAACTCTTACTCTGGCCTAATAGCTAAGGTCTTAGACTCGTACTCTGGCCTAATGGTTAAGGTCTTAACTCTTACTCTGGCCTAATAACTAAGGTCTTAACTCTTACTCTGGCCGAATAGCTAAGGTTTTAGATTCGTACTCTGGCCTGACGGTTAAGGTCTTAACTCTTACTCTGGCCTAATAGCTAAGGCCTTAACTCTTACTCTGGCCTAATAGCTAAGGTCTTAGACTCGTACTCTGGCCTAATGGTTAAGGTCTTAACTCTTACTCTGGCCTAATAGCTCAGGTCTTAGACTCGTACTCTGGCCTAATAGCTAAGGTCTTAGACTCATACTCTGGCCTAATAGCTAAGGTCTTAGACTGGTACTCTGGCCTACTGGTTAAGTTCTTAACTCTTACTCTGGCCAAATAGCTAAGGTCTTAACTCTTACTCTGGCCTAATAACTAAGGTCTTAGACTCGTACTCTGGCCTAATAGCTAAGGTCTTAGACTCGTACTCTGGCCTAATGGTTAAGGTCTTAACTCTTACTCTGGCCTAATAGCTAAGGTCTTAGACTCATACTCTGGCCTAATAGCTAAGGTCTTAACTCTTACTCTGGCCTAATAGCTAAGGTCTTAACTCTTACTCTGGCCTAATAGCTAAGGTCTTAGACTCGTACTCTGGCCTAATAGCTAAGGTCTTAACTCTTACTCTGGCCTACTGGTTAAGGTCTTAACTCTTACTCTGGCCTAATAGCTAAGGTCTTAGACTCGTACTCTGGCCTAATAGCTAAGGTCTTAGACTCATACTCTGGCCTACAGTTTAAGGTCTTAACTCTTACTCCAGCCTACTGGTTAAGTTCTTAACTCTTACTCTGGAATAATAGCTAAGGTCTTAGACTCATACTCTGGCCTAATAGCTAAGGTCTTAACTCTTACTCTGGCCTATTAGCTAAGGTCTTACTCATACTCTGGCCTAATAGCTAAGGTCTTAGACTCGTACTCTGGCCTTATAGCTAAGGTCTTAACTCTTACTCTGGCCTACTGGTTAAGGTCTTAACTCTTACTCTGGCCTAATAACTAAGGTCTTAGACTCGTACTCTTGCCTAATAGCTAAGGTCTTAACTCTTACTCTGGCCTAATAGCTAAGGTCTTAGACTCATACTCTGGCCTAATAGCTAAGGTCTTAGACTCATACTATGGCCTAATAGCTAAGGTCTTAACTCTTACTCTGGCCTAATAGCTAAGGTCTTACTCTTACTCTGGCCTAATAGCTAAGGTCTTAGACTCGTAGTCTGGCCTAATAGCTAAGGTCTTAACTCTTACTCCGGCCTACTGTTTAAGTTCTTAACTCTTACTCTGGCCTAATAGCTAAGGTCTTAGACTCATACTCTGGCCTACTGGTTGAGGTCTTAACTCTTACTCTGGTCTAATAGCTAAGGTCTTAGACTCGTACTCTGGCCAAATGGTTAAGGTCTTAACTCTTACTCTGGCCTACTGGTTAAGGTCTTAACTCTTACTCTGGCCTAATAGCTAAGGTCTTAAATCTTACTCTGGCCTAATGGTTAAGGTCTTAACTCTTACTCTGCCCTACTGGCTAAGGTCTTAATAGCTAAGGTCTTAACTCTTACTCTGGCCTAATAGCTAAGGTCTTAACTCTTACTCTGGCCGAATAGCAAAGGTCTTAGATTCGTACTCTGGCCTAATGGTTAAGGTCTTAACTCTTACTCTGGCCTAATAGCTAAGGTCTTAACTCTAACTCTGGCCTAATAGCTAAGGTCTTAGACTCGTACTCTGGCCTAATGGTTAAGGTCTTAGATCTTACTCTGGCCTAATAGCTAAGGTCTTAGACTCATACTCTGGCCTAATAGCTAAGGTCTTAGACTCGTACTCTGGCCTACTGGTTAAGTTCTTAACTCTTACTCTGGCCTAATAGCTAAGGTCTTAACTCTTACTCTGGCCTAATAACTAAGGTCTTAGACTCGTACTCTGGCCTAATAGCTAAGGTCTTAACTCTTACTCTGGCCTAATAGCTAAGGTCTTAACTCTTAGTCTGGCCTAATAGCTAAGGTCTTAGACTCGTACTCTGGCCTAATGGTTAAGGTCTTAACTCTTACTCTGGCCTAATAGATAAGGTCTTAGACTCATACTCTGGCCTAAAAGCTAAGGTCTTAACTCTTACTCTGGCCTAATAGCTAAGGTCTTAGACTCGTACTCTGGCCTAATAGCTAAGGTCTTAACTCTTACTCTGGCCTACTGGTTAAGGTCTTAACTCTTACTCTGGCCTAATAGCTAAGGTCTTAGACTCGTACTCTGGCCTAATAGCTAAGGTCTTAGACTCGTACTCTGGCCTACAGTTTAAGGTCTTAACTCTTACTCCAGCCTACTGGTTAAGTTCTTAACTCTTAGTCTGGAATAATAGCTAAGGTCTTAGACTCATACTCTGGCCTAATAGCTAAGGTCTTAACTCTTACTCTGGCCTAATAGCTAAGGTCTTACTCATACTCTGGCCTAATAGCTAAGGTCTTAGACTCGTACTCTGGCCTAATAGCTAAGGTCTTAACTCTTACTCTGGCCTACTGGTTAAGGTCTTAACTCTTACTCTGGCCTAATAACTAAGGTCTTAGACTCGTACTCTTGCCTAATAGCTAAGGTCTTAACTCTTACTCTGGCCTAATAGCTAAGGTCTTAGACTCATACTCTGGCCTAATAGCTAAGGTCTTAGACTCATACTCTGGCCTACTGGGTAAGGTCTTAACTCTTACTCTGGCCTACTGGTTAAGGTCTTAACGATTACTCTGGCCTAATAGCTAAGGTCTTAGACTCATACTCTGGCCTACTGGGTAAGGTCTTAACTCTTACTCTGGCCTACTGGTTATGGTCTTAACTCTTACTCTGGCCTAATAGCTAAGGTCTTAGACTCGTACTCTGGCCTAATGGTTAAGGTCTTAATTCTTACTCTGGCCTAATAGCTAAGGTCTTAGACTCGTACTATGGCCTACAGGTTAAGGTCTTAACTCTTACACTGGCCTACTGGTTAAGGTCTTAACTCTTACTATGGTCTACCGGTTAAGGTCTTAACTCTTACTCTGGCCTACTGGTTAAGGTCTTAACTCTTACTCTGGCCTAATAGCTAAGGTCTTAGACTCGTACTCTGGCCTAATGGTTAAGGTCTTAACTCTTACTCTGGCCTAATAGCTAAGGTCTTAACTCTTACTCTGGCCGAATAGCTAAGGTCTTAGATTCGTACTCTGGCCTAACGGTTAAGGTCTTAACTCTTACTCTGGCCTAATAGCTAAGGCCTTAACTCTTACTCTGGCCTAATAGCTAAGGTCTTAGACTCGTACTCTGGCCTAATGGTTAAGGTCTTAACTCTTACTCTGGCCTAATAGCTAAGGTCTTAGACTCGTACTCTGGCCTAATAGCTAAGGTCTTAGACTCATACTCTGGCCTAATAGCTAAGGTCTTAGACTGGTACTCTGGCCTACTGGTTAAGTTCTTAACTCTTACTCTGGCCAAATAGCTAAGGTCTTAACTCTTACTCTGGCCTAATAACTAAGGTCTTAGACTCGTACTCTGGCCTAATAGCTAAGGTCTTAGACTCGTACTCTGGCCTAATGGTTAAGGTCTTAACTCTTACTCTGGCCTAATAGCTAAGGTCTTAGACTCATACTCTGGCCTAATAGCTAAGGTCTTAACTCTTACTCTGGCCTAATAGCTAAGGTCTTAACTCTTACTCTGGCCTAATAGCTAAGGTCTTAGACTCGTACTCTGGCCTAATAGCTAAGGTCTTAACTCTTACTCTGGCCTACTGGTTAAGGTCTTAACTCTTACTCTGGCCTAATAGCTAAGGTCTTAGACTCGTACTCTGGCCTAATAGCTAAGGTCTTAGACTCATACTCTGGCCTACAGTTTAAGGTCTTAACTCTTACTCCAGCCTACTGGTTAAGTTCTTAACTCTTACTCTGGAATAATAGCTAAGGTCTTAGACTCATACTCTGGCCTAATAGCTAAGGTCTTAACTCTTACTCTGGCCTAATAGCCAAGGTCTTACTCATACTCTGGCCTAATAGCTAAGGTCTTAGACTCGTATTCTGGCCTAATAGCTAAGGTCTTAACTCTTACTCTGGCCTACTGGTTAAGGTCTTAACTCTTACTCTGGCCTAATAACTAAGGTCTTAGACTCGTACTCTTGCCTAATAGCTAAGGTCTTAACTCTTACTCTGGCCCAATAGCTAAGGTCTTAGACTCATACTCTGGCCTAATAGCTAAGGTCTTAACTCTTACTCTGGCCTAATAGCTAAGGTCTTACTCTTACTCTGGCCTAATAGCTAAGGTCTTAGACTCGTAGTCTGGCCTAATAGTTAAGGTCTTAACTCTTACTCCGGCCTACTGTTTAAGTTCTTAACTCTTACTCTGGCCTAATAGCTAAGGTCTTAGACTCATACTCTGGCCTACTGGTTGAGGTCTTAACTCTTACTCTGGCCTAATAGCTAAGGTCTTAGACTCGTACTCTGGCCAAATGGTTAAGGTCTTAACTCTTACTCTGGCCTACTGGTTAAGGTCTTAACTCTTACTCTGGCCTAATAGCTAAGGTCTTAAATCTTTCTCTGGCCTAATGGTTAAGGTCTTAACTCTTACTCTGCCCTACTGGCTAAGGTCTTAATAGCTAAGGTCTTAACTCTTACTCTGGCCTAATAGCTAAGGTCTTAACTCTTACTCTGGCCGAATAGCAAAGGTCTTAGATTCGTACTCTGGCCTAATGGTTAAGGTCTTAACTCTTACTCTGGCCTAATAGCTAAGGTCTTAACTCTAACTCTGGCCTAATAGCTAAGGTCTTAGACTCGTACTCTGGCCTAATGGTTAAGGTGTTAGATCTTACTCTGGCCTAATAGCTAAGGTCTTAGACTCATACTCTGGCCTAATAGCTAAGGTCTTAGACTCGTACTCTGGCCTACTGGTTAAGTTCTTAACTCTTACTCTGGCCTAATAGCTAAGGTCCTAACTCTTACTCTGGCCTAATAACTAAGGTCTTAGACTCGTACTCTGGCCTAATAGCTAAGGTCTTAACTCTTACTCTGGCCTAATAGCTAAGGTCTTAACTCTTAGTCTGGCCTAATAGCTAAGGTCTTAGACTCGTACTCTGGCCTAATGGTTAAGGTCTTAACTCTTACTCTGGCCTAATAGCTAAGGTCTTAGACTCGTACTCTGGCCTAATAGCTAAGGTCTTAACTCTTACTCCGGCCTACTGGTTAAGTTCTTAACTCTTACTCTGGCCTAATAGCTAAGGTCTTAACTCTTACTCTGGCCTAATAGCAAAGGTCTTAGACTCGTAATCTGGCCTAATGGTTAAGGTCTTAACTCTTACTCTGGCCTAATAGCTAAGGTCTTAACTCTTACTCTGACCTAATAGCTAAGGTCTTAGACTCGTACTATGGCCTACAGGTTAAGGTCTTAACTCTTACTCTGGCCTACTGCTTAAGGTCTTAACTCTTACTCTGGCCTAATAGCTGAGGTCCTAGACTCGTACTCTGGCCTACTGGTTAAGGTCTTAACTTTTACTCTGGCCTAATAGCTAAGGTCATAACTCTTACTCTGGCCTAATAGCTAAGGTCTTCGACTCGTACTCTGGCCTAATGGTTAAGGTATTAACTCTTATTCTGGCCTACTGGTTAAGGTCTTAACTCTTACTCTGGCCTAATAGCTAAGGTCTTAGACTCGTACTCTGGCCTACTGGTTAAGGTCTTAACTCTTACTCTGGCCTAATAGCTAAGGTCTTAACTCTTACTCTGGCCTAAGAGCTAAGGTCGTAACTCTTACTCTGGCCGAATAGCTACGGTCTTAGACTCGTTCTCTTTCCTAATGGTTAAGGTGTTAACTCTTACTCTGGCCTAATAGCTAAGGTCTTAACTCTTACTCTGGCCTAATAGCTAAGGTCTTAGACTGGTACTCGGGCCTAATGGTTAAGGTCTTAATTCTTACTCTGGCCTAAAAGCTAAGGTCTTAGACTCGTACTATGGCCTACAGGTTAAGGTCTTAACTCTTACACTGGCCTACTGGTTAAGGTCT
The DNA here is from genome assembly GCF_964204655.1 of Triturus cristatus. Classification (NCBI taxonomy): domain Eukaryota; kingdom Metazoa; phylum Chordata; class Amphibia; order Caudata; family Salamandridae; genus Triturus; species Triturus cristatus. Next base: position 1,097,317,882 of record NC_140589.1, on the reverse strand, counting down.
TAGACATTACTCTGGCCTAATGGTTAAGGTCTTAACTCTAACACTGGCCTAATAGCTAAGGTCTTAACTCTCACTCTGGCCTAATAGCTAAGGTCTTAGACTCGTACTCTGGCCTAATGGTTAAGGTCTTAACTCTTACTCTGGCCTAATAGCTAAGGTCTTAGACTCGTACTCTGGCCTAATGGTTAAGGTCTTAACTCTTACTCTGGCCTACTGACTAAGGTCTTAACTCTTACTCTGGCCTAATAGCTAAGGTCTTAACTCTTACTCTGGCCTAATAGCTAAGGTCTTAACTCTTACTCTGGCCAAATAGCTAAGGTCTTAGATTCGTACTCTGGCCTAACGGTTAAGGTCTTAACTCTTACTCTGGCCTAATAGCTAAGGTCTTAGACTCGTACTCTGGCCTAATGGTTAAGGTCTTAACTCTTACTCTGGCCTAATAGCTAAGGTCTTAGACTCGTACTCTGGCCTAATAGCTAAGGTCTTAGACTCATACTCTGGCCTAATAGCTAAGGTCTTAGACTGGTACTCTGGCCTACTGGTTAAGTTCTTAAATCTTACTCTGGCCAAATAGCTAAGGTCTTAACTCTTACTCTGGCCTAATAACTAAGGTCTTAGACTCGTACTCTGGCCTAATAGCTAAGGTCTTAGACTCGTACTCTGGCCTAATGGTTAAGGTCTTAACTCTTACTCTGGCCTAATAGCTAAGGTCTTAGACTCATACTCTGGCCTAATAGCTAAGGTCTTAACTCTTACTCTGGCCTAATACCTAAGGTCTTAACTCTTACTCTGGCCTAATAGCTAAGGTCTTAGACTCGTACTCTGGCCTAATAGCTAAGGTCTTAACTCTTACTCTGGCCTACTGGTTAAGGTCTTAACTCTTACTCTGGCCTAATAGCTAAGGTCTTAGACTCGTACTCTGGCCTAATAGCTAAGGTCTTAGACTTGTACTCTGGCCTACAGTTTAAGGTCTTAACTCTTACTCCAGCCTACTGGTTAAGTTCTTAACTCTTAGTCTGGAATAATAGCTAAGGTCTTAGACTCATACTCTGGCCTAATAGCTAAGGTCTTAACTCTTACTCTGGCCTAATAGCTAAGGTCTTACTCATACTCTGGCCTAATAGCTAAGGTCTTAGACTCGTACTCTGGCCTAATAGCTAAGGTCTTAACTCTTACTCTGGCCTACTGGTTAAGGTCTTAACTCTTACTCTGGCCTAATAACTAAGGTCTTAGACTCGTCCTCTTGCCTAATAGCTAAGGTCTTAACTCTTACTCTGGCCTAATAGCTAAGGTCTTAGACTCATACTCTGGCCTAATAGCTAAGGTCTTAGACTCATACTCTGGCCTACTGGGTAAGGTCTTAACTCTTACTCTGGCCTACTGGTTAAGGTCTTAACGATGACTCTGGCCTAATAGCTAAGGTCTTAGACTCATACTCTGGCCTACTGGGTAAGGTCTTAACTCTTACTCTGGTCTACTGGTTATGGTCTTAACTCTTACTCTGGCCTAATAGCTAAGGTCTTAGACTCGTACTCTGGCCTAATGGTTAAGGTCTTAATTCTTACTCTGGCCTAATAGCTAAGGTCCTTAGACTCGTACTATGGCCTACAGGTTAAGGTCTTAACTCTTACACTGGCCTAATAACTAAGGTCTTAACTCTTACTCTGGCCGAATAGCTAAGGTTTTAGATTCGTACTCTGGCCTAACGGTTAAGGTCTTAACTCTTACTCTGGCCTAATAGCTAAGGCCTTAACTCTTACTCTGGCCTAATAGCTAAGGTCTTAGACTCGAACTCTGGCCTAATGGTTAAGGTCTTAACTCTTACTCTGGCCTAATAGCTCAGGTCTTAGACTCGTACTCTGGCCTAATAGCTAAGGTCTTAGACTCATACTCTGGCCTAATAGCTAAGGTCTTAGACTGGTACTCTGGCCTACTGGTTAAGTTCTTAACTCTTACTCTGGCCAAATAGCTAAGGTCTTAACTCTTACTCTGGCCTAATAACTAAGGTCTTAGACTCGTACTCTGGCCTAATAGCTAAGGTCTTAGACTCGTACTCTGGCCTAATGGTTAAGGTCTTAACTCTTACTCTGGCCTAATAGCTAAGGTCTTAGACTCATACTCTGGCCTAATAGCTAAGGTCTTAACTCTTACTCTGGCCTAATAGCTAAGGTCTTAACTCTTACTCTGGCCTAATAGCTAAGGTCTTAGACTCGTACTCTGGCCTAATAGCTAAGGTCTTAACTCTTACTCTGGCCTACTGGTTAAGGTCTTAACTCTTACTCTGGCCTAATAGCTAAGGTCTTAGACTCGTACTCTGGCCTAATAGCTAAGGTCTTAGACTCATACTCTGGCCTACAGTTTAAGGTCTTAACTCTTACTCCAGCCTACTGGTTAAGTTCTTAACTCTTACTCTGGAATAATAGCTAAGGTCTTAGACTCATACTCTGGCCTAATAGCTAAGGTCTTAACTCTTACTCTGGCCTAATAGCTAAGGTCTTACTCATACTCTGGCCTAATAGCTAAGGTCTTAGACTCGTACTCTGGCCTTATAGCTAAGGTCTTAACTCTTACTCTGGCCTACTGGTTAAGGTCTTAACTCTTACTCTGGCCTAATAACTAAGGTCTTAGACTCGTACTCTTGCCTAATAGCTAAGGTCTTAACTCTTACTCTGGCCTAATAGCTAAGGTCTTAGACTCATACTCTGGCCTAATAGCTAAGGTCTTAGACTCATACTCTGGCCTAATAGCTAAGGTCTTAACTCTTACTCTGGCCTAATAGCTAAGGTCTTACTCTTACTCTGGCCTAATAACTAAGGTCTTAGACTCGTAGTCTGGCCTAATAGCTAAGGTCTTAACTCTTACTCCGGCCTACTGTTTAAGTTCTTAACTCTTACTCTGGCCTAATAGCTAAGGTCTTAGACTCATACTCTGGCCTACTGGTTGAGGTCTTAACTCTTACTCTGGCCTAATAGCTAAGGTCTTAGACTCGTACTCTGGCCAAATGGTTAAGGTCTTAACTCTTACTCTGGCCTACTGGTTAAGGTCTTAACTCTTACTCTGGCCTAATAGCTAAGGTCTTAAATCTTACTCTGGCCTAATGGTTAAGGTCTTAACTCTTACTCTGCCCTACTGGCTAAGGTCTTAATAGCTAAGGTCTTAACTCTTACTCTGGCCTAATAGCTAAGGTCTTAACTCTTACTCTGGCCGAATAGCAAAGGTCTTAGATTCGTACTCTGGCCTAATGGTTAAGGTCTTAACTCTTACTCTGGCCTAATAGCTAAGGTCTTAACTCTAACTCTGGCCTAATAGCTAAGGTCTTAGACTCGTACTCTGGCCTAATGGTTAAGGTCTTAGATCTTACTCTGGCCTAATAGCTAAGGTCTTAGACTCATACTCTGGCCTAATAGCTAAGGTCTTAGACTCGTACTCTGGCCTACTGGTTAAGTTCTTAACTCTTACTCTGGCCTAATAGCTAAGGTCTTAACTCTTACTCTGGCCTAATAACTAAGGTTATAGACTCGTACTCTGGCCTAATAGCTAGGGTCTTAACTCTTACTCTGGCCTAATAGCTAAGGTCTTAACTCTTAGTCTGGCCTAATAGCTAAGGTCTTAGACTCGTACTCTGGCCTAATGGTTAAGGTCTTAACTCTTACTCTGGCCTAATAGATAAAGTCTTAGACTCATACTCTGGCCTAAAAGCTAAGGTCTTAACTCTTACTCTGGCCTAATAGCTAAGGTCTTAGACTCGTACTCTGGCCTAATAGCTAAGGTCTTAACTCTTACTCTGGCCTACTGGTTAAGGTCTTAACTCTTACTCTGGCCTAATAGCTAAGGTCTTAGACTCGTACTCTGGCCTAATAGCTAAGGTCTTAGACCCGTACTCTGGCCTACAGTTTAAGGTCTTAACTCTTACTCCAGCCTACTGGTTAAGTTCTTAACTCTTAGTCTGGAATAATAGCTAAGGTCTTAGACTCATACTCTGGCCTAATAGCTAAGGTCTTAACTCTTACTCTGGCCTAATAGCTAAGGTCTTACTCATACTCTGGCCTAATAGCTAAGGTCTTAGACTCGTACTCTGGCCTAATAGCTAAGGTCTTAACTCTTACTCTGGCCTACTGGTTAAGGTCTTAACTCTTACTCTGGCCTAATAACTAAGGTCTTAGACTCGTACTCTTGCCTAATAGCTAAGGTCTTAACTCTTACTCTGGCCTAATAGCTAAGGTCTTAGACTCATACTCTGGCCTAATAGCTAAGGTCTTAGACTCATACTCTGGCCTACTGGGTAAGGTCTTAACTCTTACTCTGGCCTACTGGTTAAGGTCTTAACGATTACTCTGGCCTAATAGCTAAGGTCTTAGACTCATACTCTGGCCTACTGGGTAAGGTCTTAACTCTTACTCTGGCCTACTGGTTATGGTCTTAACTCTTACTCTGGCCTAATAGCTAAGGTCTTAGACTCGTACTCTGGCCTAATGGTTAAGGTCTTAATTCTTACTCTGGCCTAATAGCTAAGGTCTTAGACTCGTACTATGGCCTACAGGTTAAGGTCTTAACTCTTACACTGGCCGAATAGCTAAGGTTTTAGATTCGTACTCTGGCCTAACGGTTAAGGTCTTAACTCTTACTCTGGCCTAATAGCTAAGGCCTTAACTCTTACTCTGGCCTAATAGCTAAGGTCTTAGACTCGTACTCTGGCCTAATGGTTAAGGTCTTAACTCTTACTCTGGCCTAATAGCTCAGGTCTTAGACTCGTACTCTGGCCTAATAGCTAAGGTCTTAGACTCATACTCTGGCCTAATAGCTAAGGTCTTAGACTGGTACTCTGGCCTACTGGTTAAGTTCTTAACTCTTACTCTGGCCAAATAGCTAAGGTCTTAACTCTTACTCTGGCCTAATAACTAAGGTCTTAGACTCGTACTCTGGCCTAATAGCTAAGGTCTTAGACTCGTACTCTGGCCTAATGGTTAAGGTCTTAACTCTTACTCTGGCCTAATAGCTAAGGTCTTAGACTCATACTCTGGCCTAATAGCTAAGGTCTTAACTCTTACTCTGGCCTAATAGCTAAGGTCTTAACTCTTACTCTGGCCTAATAGCTAAGGTCTTAGACTCGTACTCTGGCCTAATAGCTAAGGTCTTAACTCTTACTCTGGCCTACTGGTTAAGGTCTTAACTCTTACTCTGGCCTAATAGCTAAGGTCTTAGACTCGTACTCTGGCCTAATAGCTAAGGTCTTAGACTCATACTCTGGCCTACAGTTTAAGGTCTTAACTCTTACTCCAGCCTACTGGTTAAGTTCTTAACTCTTACTCTGGAATAATAGCTAAGGTCTTAGACTCATACTCTGGCCTAATAGCTAAGGTCTTAACTCTTACTCTGGCCTAATAGCTAAGGTCTTACTCATACTCTGGCCTAATAGCTAAGGTCTTAGACTCGTACTCTGGCCTTATAGCTAAGGTCTTAACTCTTACTCTGGCCTACTGGTTAAGGTCTTAACTCTTACTCTGGCCTAATAACTAAGGTCTTAGACTCGTACTCTTGCCTAATAGCTAAGGTCTTAACTCTTACTCTGGCCTAATAGCTAAGGTCTTAGACTCATACTCTGGCCTAATAGCTAAGGTCTTAGACTCATACTGTGGCCTAATAGCTAAGGTCCTAACTCTTACTCTGGCCTAATAGCTAAGGTCTTACTCTTACTCTGGCCTAATAGCTGAGGTCTTAGACTCGTAGTCTGGCCTAATAGCTAAGGTCTTAACTCTTACTCCGGCCTACTGTTTAAGTTCTTAACTCTTACTCTGGCCTAATAGCTAAGGTCTTAGACTCATACTCTGGCCTACTGGTTGAGGTCTTAACTCTTACTCTGGCCTAATAGCTAAGGTCTTAGACTCGTACTCTGGCCAAATGGTTAAGGTCTTAACTCTTACTCTGGCCTACTGGTTAAGGTCTTAACTCTTACTCTGGCCTAATAGCTAAGGTCTTAAATCTTACTCTGGCCTAATGGTTAAGGTCTTAACTCTTACTCTGCCCTACTGGCTAAGGTCTTAATAGCTAAGGTCTTAACTCTTACTCTGGCCTAATAGCTAAGGTCTTAACTCTTACTCTGGCCGAATAGCAAAGGTCTTAGATTCGTACTCTGGCCTAATGGTTAAGGTCTTAACTCTTACTCTGGCCTAATAGCTAAGGTCTTAACTCTAACTCTGGCCTAATAGCTAAGGTCTTAGACTCGTACTCTGGCCTAATGGTTAAGGTCTTAGATCTTACTCTGGCCTAATAGCTAAGGTCTTAGACTCATACTCTGGCCTAATAGCTAAGGTCTTAGACTCGTACTCTGGCCTACTGGTTAAGTTCTTAACTCTTACTCTGGCCTAATAGCTAAGGTCTTAACTCTTACTCTGGCCTAATAACTAAGGTCTTAGACTCGTACTCTGGCCTAATAGCTAAGGTCTTAACTCTTACTCTGGCCTAATAGCTAAGGTCTTAACTCTTAGTCTGGCCTAATAGCTAAGGTCTTAGACTCGTACTCTGGCCTAATGGTTAAGGTCTTAACTCTTACTCTGGCCTAATAGATAAAGTCTTAGACTCATACTCTGGCCTAAAAGCTAAGGTCTTAACTCTTACTCTGGCCTAATAGCTAAGGTCTTAGACTCGTACTCTGGCCTAATAGCTAAGGTCTTAACTCTTACTCTGGCCTACTGGTTAAGGTCTTAACTCTTACTCTGGCCTAATAGCTAAGGTCTTAGACTCGTACTCTGGCCTAATAGCTAAGGTCTTAGACTCGTACTCTGGCCTACAGTTTAAGGTCTTAACTCTTACTCCAGCCTACTGGTTAAGTTCGTAACTCTTAGTCTGGAATAATAGCTATGGTCTTAGACTCATACTCTGGCCTAATAGCTAAGGTCTTAACTCTTACTCTGGCCTAATAGCTAAGGTCTTACTCATACTCTGGCCTAATAGCTAAGGTCTTAGACTCGTACTCTGGCCTAATAGCTAAGGTCTTAACTCTTACTCTGGCCTACTGGTTAAGGTCTTAACTCTTACTCTGGCCTAATAACTAAGGTCTTAGACTCGTACTCTTGCCTAATAGCTAAGGTCTTAACTCTTACTCTGGCCTAATAGCTAAGGTCTTAGACTCATACTCTGGCCTAATAGCTAAGGTCTTAGACTCATACTCTGGCCTACTGGGTAAGGTCTTAACTCTTACTCTGGCCTACTGGTTAAGGTCTTAACGATTACTCTGGCCTAATAGCTAAGGTCTTAGACTCATACTCTGGCCTACTGGGTAAGGTCTTAACTCTTACTCTGGCCTACTGGTTATGGTCTTAACTCTTACTCTGGCCTAATAGCTAAGGTCTTAGACTCGTACTCTGGCCTAATGGTTAAGGTCTTAATTCTTACTCTGGCCTAATAGCTAAGGTCTTAGACTCGTACTATGGCCTACAGGTTAAGGTCTTAACTCTTACACTGGCCTACTGGTTAAGGTCTTAACTCTTACTATGGTCTACCGGTTAAGGTCTTAACTCTTACTCTGGCCTACTGGTTAAGGTCTTAACTCTTACTCTGGCCTAATAGCTAAGGTCTTAGACTCGTACTCTGGCCTAATGGTTAAGGTCTTAACTCTTACTCTGGCCTAATAGCTAAGGTCTTAACTCTTACTCTGGCCGAATAGCTAAGGTCTTAGATTCGTACTCTGGCCTAACGGTTAAGGTCTTAACTCTTACTCTGGCCTAATAGCTAAGGCCTTAACTCTTACTCTGGCCTAATAGCTAAGGTCTTAGACTCGTACTCTGGCCTAATGGTTAAGGTCTTAACTCTTACTCTGGCCTAATAGCTAAGGTCTTAGACTCGTACTCTGGCCTAATAGCTAAGGTCTTAGACTCATACTCTGGCCTAATAGCTAAGGTCTTAGACTGGTACTCTGGCCTACTGGTTAAGTTCTTAACTCTTACTCTGGCCAAATAGCTAAGGTCTTAACTCTTACTCTGGCCTAATAACTAAGGTCTTAGACTCGTACTCTGGCCTAATGGTTAAGGTCTTAACTCTTACTCTGGCCTAATAGCTAAGGTCTTAACTCTTACTCTGGCCGAATAGCTAAGGTTTTAGATTCGTACTCTGGCCTAACGGTTAAGGTCTTAACTCTTACTATGGTCTACCGGTTAAGGTCTTAACTCTTACTCTGGCCTACTGGTTAAGGTCTTAACTCTTACTCTGGCCTAATAGCTAAGGTCTTAGACTCGTACTCTGGCCTAATGGTTAAGGTCTTAACTCTTACTCTGGCCTAATAACTAAGGTCTTAACTCTTACTCTGGCCGAAAAGCTACGGTTTTAGATTCGTACTCTGGCCTAACGGTTAAGGTCTTAACTCTTACTCTGGCCTAATAGCTAAGGCCTTAACTCTTACTCTGGCCTAATAGCTAAGGTCTTAGACTCGTACTCTGGCCTAATGGTTAAGGTCTTAACTCTTACTCTGGCCTAATAGCTCAGGTCTTAGACTCGTACTCTGGCCTAATAGCTAAGGTCTTAGACTCATACTCTGGCCTAATAGCTAAGGTCTTAGACTGGTACTCTGGCCTACTGGTTAAGTTCTTAACTCTTACTCTGGCCAAATAGCTAGGGTCTTAACTCTTACTCTGGCCTAATAACTAAGGTCTTAGACTCGTACTCTGGCCTAATAGCTAAGGTCTTAGACTCGTACTCTGGCCTAATGGTTAAGGTCTTAACTCTTACTCTGGCCTAATAGCTAAGGTCTTAGACTCATACTCTGGCCTAATAGCTAAGGTCTTAACTCTTACTCTGGCCTAATAGCTAAGGTCTTAACTCTTACTCTGGCCTAATAGCTAAGGTCTTAGACTCGTACTCTGGCCTAATAGCTAAGGTCTTAACTCTTACTCTGGCCTACTGGTTAAGGTCTTAACTCTTACTCTGGCCTAATAGATAAAGTCTTAGACTCATACTCTGGCCTAAAAGCTAAGGTCTTAACTCTTACTCTGGCCTAATAGCTAAGGTCTTAGACTCGTACTCTGGCCTAATAGCTAAGGTCTTAACTCTTACTCTGGCCTACTGGTTAAGGTCTTAACTCTTACTCTGGCCTAATAGCTAAGGTCTTAGACTCGTACTCTGGCCTAATAGCTAAGGTCTTAGACTCGTACTCTGGCCTACAGTTTAAGGTCTTAACTCTTACTCCAGCCTACTGGTTAAGTTCTTAACTCTTAGTCTGGAATAATAGCTAAGGTCTTAGACTCATACTCTGGCCTAATAGCTAAGGTCTTAACTCTTACTCTGGCCTAATAGCTAAGGTCTTACTCATACTCTGGCCTAATAGCTAAGGTCTTAGACTCGTACTCTGGCCTAATAGCTAAGGTCTTAACTCTTACTCTGGCCTACTGGTTAAGGTCTTAACTCTTACTCTGGCCTAAAAACTAAGTTCTTAGACTCGTACTCTTGCCTAATAGCTAAGGTCTTAACTCTTACTCTGGCCTAATAGCTAAGGTCTTAGACTCATACTCTGGCCTAATAGCTAAGGTCTTAGACTCATACTCTGGCCTACTGGGTAAGGTCTTAACTCTTACTCTGGCCTACTGGTTAAGGTCTTAACGATTACTCTGGCCTAATAGCTAAGGTCTTAGACTCATACTCTGGCCTACTGGGTAAGGTCTTAACTCTTACTCTGGCCTACTGGTTATGGTCTTAACTCTTACTCTGGCCTAATAGCTAAGGTCTTAGACTCGTACTCTGGCCTAATGGTTAAGGTCTTAATTCTTACTCTGGCCTAATAGCTAAGGTCTTAGACTCGTACTATGGCCTACAGGTTAAGGTCTTAACTCTTACACTGGCCTACTGGTTAAGGTCTTAACTCTTACTATGGTCTACCGGTTAAGGTCTTAACTCTTACTCTGGCCTACTGGTTAAGGTCTTAACTCTTACTCTGGCCTAATAGCTAAGGTCTTAGACTCGTACTCTGGCCTAATGGTTAAGGTCTTAACTCTTACTCTGGCCTAATAGCTAAGGTCTTAACTCTTACTCTGGCCGAATAGCTAAGGTCTTAGATTCGTACTCTGGCCTAACGGTTAAGGTCTTAACTCTTACTCTGGCCTAATAGCTAGCTAAGGCCTTAACTCTTACTCTGGCCTAATAGCTAAGGTCTTAGACTCGTACTCTGGCCTAATGGTTAAGGTCTTAACTCTTACTCTGGCCTAATAGCTAAGGTCTTAGACTCGTACTCTGGCCTAATAGCTAAGGTCTTAGACTCATACTCTGGCCTAATAGCTAAGGTCTTAGACTGGTACTCTGGCCTACTGGTTAAGTTCTTAACTCTTACTCTGGCCAAATAGCTAAGGTCTTAACTCTTACTCTGGCCTAATAACTAAGGTCTTAGACTCGTACTCTGGCCTAATGGTTAAGGTCTTAACTCTTACTCTGGCCTAATAGCTAAGGTCTTAACTCTTACTCTGGCCGAATAGCTAAGGTTTTAGATTCGTACTCTGGCCTAACGGTTAAGGTCTTAACTCTTACTATGGTCTACCGGTTAAGGTCTTAACTCTTACTCTGGCCTACTGGTTAAGGTCTTAACTCTTACTCTGGCCTAATAGCTAAGGTCTTAGACTCGTACTCTGGCCTAATGGTTAAGGTCTTAACTCTTACTATGGCCTAATAACTAAGGTCTTAACTCTTACTCTGGCCGAAAAGCTAAGGTTTTAGATTCGTACTCTGGCCTAACGGTTAAGGTCTTAACTCTTACTCTGGCCTAATAGCTAAGGCCTTAACTCTTACTCTGGCCTAATAGATAAGGTCTTAGACTCGTACTCTGGCCTAATGGTTAAGGTCTTAACTCTTACTCTGGCCTAATAGCTCAGGTCTTAGATTCGTACTCTGGCCTAATAGCTAAGGTCTTAGACTCATACTCTGGCCTAATAACTAAGGTCTTAGACTGGTACTCTGGCCTACTGGTTAAGTTCTTAACTCTTACTCTGGCCAAATAGCTAAGGTCTTAACTCTTACTCTGGCCTAATAACTAAGGTCTTAGACTCGTACTCTGGCCTAATAGCTAAGGTCTTAGACTCGTACTCTGGCCTAATGGTTAAGGTCTTAACTCTTACTCTGGCCTAATAGCTAAGGTCTTAGACTCATACTCTGGCCTAATAGCTAAGGTCTTAACTCTTACTCTGGCCTAATAGCTAAGGTCTTAACTCTTACTCTGGCCTAATAGCTAAGGTCTTAGACTCGTACTCTGGCCTAATAGCTAAGGTCTTAACTCTTACTCTGGCCTACTGGTTAAGGTCTTAACTCTTACTCTGGCCTAATAGCTAAGGTCTTAGACTCGTACTCTGGCCTAATAGCTAAGGTCTTAGACTCATACTCTGGCCTACAGTTTAAGGTCTTAACTCTTACTCCAGCCTACTGGTTAAGTTCTTAACTCTTACTCTGGAATAATAGCTAAGGTCTTAGACTCATACTCTGGCCTAATAGCTAAGGTCTTAACTCTTACTCTGGCCTAATAGCTAAGGTCTTACTCATACTCTGGCCTAATAGCTAAGGTCTTAGACTCGTACTCTGGCCTTATAGCTAAGGTCTTAACTCTTACTCTGGCCTACTGGTTAAGGTCTTAACTCTTACTCTGGCCTAATAACTAAGGTCTTAGACTCGTACTCTTGCCTAATAGCTAAGGTCTTAACTCTTACTCTGGCCTAATAGCTAAGGTCTTAGACTCATACTCTGGCCTAATAGCTAAGGTCTTAGACTCATACTCTGGCCTAATAGCTAAGGTCTTAACTCTTACTCTGGCCTAATAGCTAAGGTCTTACTCTTACTCTGGCCTAATAGCTAAGGTCTTAGACTCGTAGTCTGGCCTAATAGCTAAGGTCTTAACTCTTACTCCGGCCTACTGTTTAAGTTCTTAACTCTTACTCTGGCCTAATAGCTAAGGTCTTAGACTCATACTCTGGCCTACTGGTTGAGGTCTTAACTCTTACTCTGGCCTAATAGCTAAGGTCTTAGACTCGTACTCTGGCCAAATGGTTAAGGTCTTAACTCTTACTCTGGCCTACTGGTTAAGGTCTTAACTCTTACTCTGGCCTAATAGCTAAGGTCTTAAATCTTACTCTGGCCTAATGGTTAAGGTCTTAACTCTTACTCTGCCCTACTGGCTAAGGTCTTAATAGCTAAGGTCTTAACTCTTACTCTGGCCCAATAGCTAAGGTCTTAACTCTTACTCTGGCCGAAAAGCAAAGGTCTTAGATTCGTACTCTGGCCTAATGGTTAAGGTCTTAACTCTTACTCTGGCCTAATAGCTAAGGTCTTAACTCTAACTCTGGCCTAATAGCTAAGGTCTTAGACTCGTACTCTGGCCTAATGGTTAAGGTCTTAGATCTTACTCTGGCCTAATAGCTAAGGTCTTAGACTCATACTCTGGCCTAATAGCTAAGGTCTTAGACTCGTACTCTGGCCTACTGGTTAAGTTCTTAACTCTTACTCTGGCCTAATAGCTAAGGTCTTAACTCTTACTCTGGCCTAATAACTAAGGTCTTAGACTCGTACTCTGGCCTAATAGCTAAGGTCTTAACTCTTACTCTGGCCTAATAGCTAAGGTCTTAACTCTTAGTCTGGCCTAATAGCTAAGGTCTTAGACTCGTACTCTGGCCTAATGGTTAAGGTCTTAACTCTTACTCTGGCCTAATAGATAAAGTCTTAGACTCATACTCTGGCCTAAAAGCTAAGGTCTTAACTCTTACTCTGGCCTAATAGCTAAGGTCTTAGACTCGTACTCTGGCCTAATAGCTAAGGTCTTAACTCTTACTCTGGCCTACTGGTTAAGGTCTTAACTCTTACTCTGGCCTAATAGCTAAGGTCTTAGACTCGTACTCTGGCCTAATAGCTAAGGTCTTAGACTCGTACTCTGGCCTACAGTTTAAGGTCTTAACTCTTACTCCAGCCTACTGGTTAAGTTCTTAACTCTTAATCTGGAATAATAGCTAAGGTCTTAGACTCATACTCTGGCCTAATAGCTAAGGTCTTAACTCTTACTCTGGCCTAATAGCTAAGGTCTTACTCATACTCTGGCCTAATAGCTAAGGTCTTAGACTCGTACTCTGGCCTAATAGCTAAGGTCTTAACTCTTACTCTGGCCTACTGGTTAAGGTCTTAACTCTTACTCTGGCCTAATAACTAAGGTCTTAGACTCGTACTCTTGCCTAATAGCTAAGGTCTTAACTCTTACTCTGGCCTAATAGCTAAGGTCTTAGACTCATACTCTGGCCTAATAGCTAAGGTCTTAGACTCATACTCTGGCCTACTGGGTAAGGTCTTAACTCTTACTCTGGCCTACTGGTTAAGGTCTTAACGATTACTCTGGCCTAATAGCTAAGGTCTTAGACTCATACTCTGGCCTACTGGGTAAGGTCTTAACTCTTACTCTGGCCTACTGGTTATGGTCTTAACTCTTACTCTGGCCTAATAGCTAAGGTCTTAGACTCGTACTCTGGCCTAATGGTTAAGGTCTTAATTCTTACTCTGGCCTAATAGCTAAGGTCTTAGACTCGTACTATGGCCTACAGGTTAAGGTCTTAACTCTTACACTGGCCTACTGGTTAAGGTCTTAACTCTTACTATGGTCTACCGGTTAAGGTCTTAACTCTTACTCTGGCCTACTGGTTACGGTCTTAACTCTTACTCTGGCCTAATAGCTAAGGTCTTAGACTCGTACTCTGGCCTAATGGTTAAGGTCTTAACTCTTACTCTGGCCTAATAGCTAAGGTCTTAACTCTTACTCTGGCCGAATAGCTAAGGTCTTAGATTCGTACTCTGGCCTAACGGTTAAGGTCTTAACTCTTACTCTGGCCTAATAGCTAAGGCCTTAACTCTTACTCTGGCCTAATAGCTAAGGTCTTAGACTCGTACTCTGGCCTAATGGTTAAGGTCTTAACTCTTACTCTGGCCTAATAGCTAAGGTCTTAGACTCGTACTCTGGCCTAATAGCTAAGGTCTTAGACTCATACTCTGGCCTAATAGCTAAGGTCTTAGACTGGTACTCTGGCCTACTGGTTAAGTTCTTAACTCTTACTCTGGCCAAATAGCTAAGGTCTTAACTCTTACTCTGGCCTAATAACTAAGGTCTTAGACTCGTACTCTGGCCTAATGGTTAAGGTCTTAACTCTTACTCTGGCCTAATAGCTAAGGTCTTAACTCTTACTCTGGCCGAATAGCTAAGGTTTTAGATTCGTACTCTGGCCTAACGGTTAAGGTCTTAACTCTTACTATGGTCTACCGGTTAAGGTCTTAACTCTTACTCTGGCCTACTGGTTAAGGTCTTAACTCTTACTCTGGCCTAATAGCTAAGGTCTTAGACTCGTACTCTGGCCTAATGGTTAAGGTCTTAACTCTTACTCTGGCCTAATAACTAAGGTCTTAACTCTTACTCTGGCCGAATAGCTAAGGTTTTAGATTCGTACTCTGGCCTAACGGTTAAGGTCTTAACTCTTACTCTGGCCTAATAGCTAAGGCCTTAACTCTTACTCTGGCCTAATAGCTAAGGTCTTAGACTCGTACTCTGGCCTAATGGTTAAGGTCTTAACTCTTACTCTGGCCTAATAGCTCAGGTCTTAGACTCGTACTCTGGCCTAATAGCTAAGGTCTTAGACTCATACTCTGGCCTAATAGCTAAGGTCTTAGACTGGTACTCTGGCCTACTGGTTAAGTTCTTAACTCTTACTCTGGCCAAATAGCTAAGGTCTTAACTCTTACTCTGGCCTAATAACTAAGGTCTTAGACTCGTACTCTGGCCTAATAGCTAAGGTCTTAGACTCGTACTCTGGCCTAATGGTTAAGGTCTTAACTCTTACTCTGGCCTAATAGCTAAGGTCTTAGACTCATACTCTGGCCTAATAGCTAAGGTCTTAACTCTTACTCTGGCCTAATAGCTAAGGTCTTACTCATACTCTGGCCTAATAGCTAAGGTCTTAGACTCGTACTCTGGCCTAATAGCTAAGGTCTTAACTCTTACTCTGGCCTACTGGTTAAGGTCTTAACTCTTACTCTGGCCTAATAACTAAGGTCTTAGACTCGTACTCTTGCCTAATAGCTAAGGTCTTAACTCTTACTCTGGCCTAATAGCTAAGGTCTTAGACTCATACTCTGGCCTAATAGCTAAGGTCTTAGACTCATACTCTGGCCTACTGGGTAAGGTCTTAACTCTTACTCTGGCCTACTGGTTAAGGTCTTAACGATTACTCTGGCCTAATAGCTAAGGTCTTAGACTCATACTCTGGCCTACTGGGTAAGGTCTTAACTCTTACTCTGGCCTACTGGTTATGGTCTTAACTCTTACTCTGGCCTAATAGCTAAGGTCTTAGACTCGTACTCTGGCCTAATGGTTAAGGTCTTAATTCTTACTCTGGCCTAATAGCTAAGGTCTTAGACTCGTACTATGGCCTACAGGTTAAGGTCTTAACTCTTACACTGGCCTACTGGTTAAGGTCTTAACTCTTACTATGGTCTACCGGTTAAGGTCTTAACTCTTACTCTGGCCTACTGGTTACGGTCTTAACTCTTACTCTGGCCTAATAGCTAAGGTCTTAGACTCGTACTCTGGCCTAATGGTTAAGGTCTTAACTCTTACTCTGGCCTAATAGCTAAGGTCTTAACTCTTACTCTGGCCGAATAGCTAAGGTCTTAGATTCGTACTCTGGCCTAACGGTTAAGGTCTTAACTCTTACTCTGGCCTAATAGCTAAGGCCTTAACTCTTACTCTGGCCTAATAGCTAAGGTCTTAGACTCGTACTCTGGCCTAATGGTTAAGGTCTTAACTCTTACTCTGGCCTAATAGCTAAGGTCTTAGACTCGTACTCTGGCCTAATAGCTAAGGTCTTAGACTCATACTCTGGCCTAATAGCTAAGGTCTTAGACTGGTACTCTGGCCTACTGGTTAAGTTCTTAACTCTTACTCTGGCCAAATAGCTAAGGTCTTAACTCTTACTCTGGCCTAATAACTAAGGTCTTAGACTCGTACTCTGGCCTAATGGTTAAGGTCTTAACTCTTACTCTGGCCTAATAGCTAAGGTCTTAACTCTTACTCTGGCCGAATAGCTAAGGTTTTAGATTCGTACTCTGGCCTAACGGTTAAGGTCTTAACTCTTACTATGGTCTACCGGTTAAGGTCTTAACTCTTACTCTGGCCTACTGGTTAAGGTCTTAACTCTTACTCTGGCCTAATAGCTAAGGTCTTAGACTCGTACTCTGGCCTAATGGTTAAGGTCTTAACTCTTACTCTGGCCTAATAACTAAGGTCTTAACTCTTACTCTGGCCGAATAGCTAAGGTTTTAGATTCGTACTCTGGCCTAACGGTTAAGGTCTTAACTCTTACTCTGGCCTAATAGCTAAGGCCTTAACTCTTACTCTGGCCTAATAGCTAAGGTCTTAGACTCGTACTCTGGCCTAATGGTTAAGGTCTTAACTCTTACTCTGGCCTAATAGCTCAGGTCTTAGACTCGTACTCTGGCCTAATAGCTAAGGTCTTAGACTCATACTCTGGCCTAATAGCTAAGGTCTTAGACTGGTACTCTGGCCTACTGGTTAAGTTCTTAACTCTTACTCTGGCCAAATAGCTAAGGTCTTAACTCTTACTCTGGCCTAATAACTAAGGTCTTAGACTCGTACTCTGGCCTAATAGCTAAGGTCTTAGACTCGTACTCTGGCCTAATGGTTAAGGTCTTAACTCTTACTCTGGCCTAATAGCTAAGGTCTTAGACTCATACTCTGGCCTAATAGCTAAGGTCTTAACTCTTACTCTGGCCTAATAGCTAAGGTCTTAACTCTTACTCTGGCCTAATAGCTAAGGTCTTAGACTCGTACTCTGGCCTAATAGCTAAGGTCTTAACTCTTACTCTGGCCTACTGGTTAAGGTCTTAACTCTTACTCTGGCCTAATAGCTAAGGTCTTAGACTCGTACTCTGGCCTAATAGCTAAGGTCTTAGACTCATACTCTGGCCTACAGTTTAAGGTCTTAACTCTTACTCCAGCCTACTGGTTAAGTTCTTAACTCTTACTCTGGAATAATAGCTAAGGTCTTAGACTCATACTCTGGCCTAAAAGCTAAGGTCTTAACTCTTACTCTGGCCTAATAGCTAAGGTCTTACTCATACTCTGGCCTAATAGCTAAGGTCTTAGACTCGTACTCTGGCCTTATAGCTAAGGTCTTAACTCTTACTCTGGCCTACTGGTTAAGGTCTTAACTCTTACTCTGGCCTAATAACTAAGGTCTTAGACTCGTACTCTTGCCTAATAGCTAAGGTCTTAACTCTTACTCTGGCCTAATAGCTAAGGTCTTAGACTCATACTCTGGCCTAATAGCTAAGGTCTTAGACTCATACTCTGGCCTAATAGCTAAGGTCTTAACTCTTACTCTGGCCTAATAGCTAAGGTCTTACTCTTACTCTGGCCTAATAGCTAAGGTCTTAGACTCGTAGTCTGGCCTAATAGCTAAGGTCTTAACTCTTACTCCGGCCTACTGTTTAAGTTCTTAACTCTTACTCTGGCCTAATAGCTAAGGTCTTAGACTCATACTCTGGCCTACTGGTTGAGGTCTTAACTCTTACTCTGGCCTAATAGCTAAGGTCTTAGACTCGTACTCTGGCCAAATGGTTAAGGTCTTAACTCTTACTCTGGCCTACTGGTTAAGGTCTTAACTCTTACTCTGGCCTAATAGCTAAGGTCTTAAATCTTACTCTGGCCTAATGGTTAAGGTCTTAACTCTTACTCTGCCCTACTGGCTAAGGTCTTAATAGCTAAGGTCTTAACTCTTACTCTGGCCTAATAGCTAAGGTCTTAACTCTTACTCTGGCCGAAAAGCAAAGGTCTTAGATTCGTACTCTGGCCTAATGGTTAAGGTCTTAACTCTTACTCTGGCCTAATAGCTAAGGTCTTAACTCTAACTCTGGCCTAATAGCTAAGGTCTTAGACTCGTACTCTGGCCTAATGGTTAAGGTCTTAGATCTTACTCTGGCCTAATAGCTAAGGTCTTAGACTCATACTCTGGCCTAATAGCTAAGGTCTTAGACTCGTACTCTGGCCTACTGGTTAAGTTCTTAACTCTTACTCTGGCCTAATAGCTAAGGTCTTAACTCTTACTCTGGCCTAATAACTAAGGTCTTAGACTCGTACTCTGGCCTAATAGCTAAGGTCTTAACTCTTACTCTGGCCTAATAGCTAAGGTCTTAACTCTTAGTCTGGCCTAATAGCTAAGGTCTTAGACTCGTACTCTGGCCTAATGGTTAAGGTCTTAACTCTTACTCTGGCCTAATAGATAAAGTTTTAGACTCATACTCTGGCCTAAAAGCTAAGGTCTTAACTCTTACTCTGGCCTAATAGCTAAGGTCTTAGACTCGTACTCTGGCCTAATAGCTAAGGTCTTAACTCTTACTCTGGCCTACTGGTTAAGGTCTTAACTCTTACTCTGGCCTAATAGCTAAGGTCTTAGACTCGTACTCTGGCCTAATAGCTAAGGTCTTAGACTCGTACTCTGGCCTACAGTTTAAGGTCTTAACTCTTACTCCAGCCTACTGGTTAAGTTCTTAACTCTTAGTCTGGAATAATAGCTAAGGTCTTAGACTCATACTCTGGCCTAATAGCTAAGGTCTTAACTCTTACTCTGGCCTAATAGCTAAGGTCTTACTCATACTCTGGCCTAATAGCTAAGGTCTTAGACTCGTACTCTGGCCTAATAGCTAAGGTCTTAACTCTTACTCTGGCCTACTGGTTAAGGTCTTAACTCTTACTCTGGCCTAATAACTAAGGTCTTAGACTCGTACTCTTGCATAATAGCTAAGGTCTTAACTCTTACTCTGGCCTAATAGCTAAGGTCTTAGACTCATACTCTGGCCTACTGGGTAAGGTCTTAACTCTTACTCTGGCCTACTGGTTAAGGTCTTAACGATTACTCTGGCCTAATAGCTAAGGTCTTAGACTCATACTCTGGCCTACTGGGTAAGGTCTTAACTCTTACTCTGGCCTACTGGTTATGGTCTTAACTCTTACTCTGGCCTAATAGCTAAGGTCTTAGACTCGTACTCTGGCCTAATGGTTAAGGTCTTAATTCTTACTCTGGCCTAATAGCTAAGGTCTTAGACTCGTACTATGGCCTACAGGTTAAGGTCTTAACTCTTACACTGGCCTACTGGTTAAGGTCTTAACTCTTACTATGGTCTACCGGTTAAGGTCTTAACTCTTACTCTGGCCTACTGGTTAAGGTCTTAACTCTTACTCTGGCCTAATAGCTAAGGTCTTAGACTCGTACCCTGGCCTAATGGTTAAGGTCTTAACTCTTACTCTGGCCTAATAGCTAAGGTCTTAACTCTTACTCTGGCCGAATAGCTAAGGTCTTAGATTCGTACTCTGGCCTAACGGTTAAGGTCTTAACTCTTACTCTGGCCTAATAGCTAAGGCCTTAACTCTTACTCTGGCCTAATAGCTAAGGTCTTAGACTCGTACTCTGGCCTAATGGTTAAGGTCTTAACTCTTACTCTGGCCTAATAGCTAAGGTCTTAGACTCGTACTCTGGCCTAATAGCTAAGGTCTTAGACTCATACTCTGGCCTAATAGCTAAGGTCTTAGACTGGTACTCTGGCCTACTGGTTAAGTTCTGAACTCTTACTCTGGCCAAATAGCTAAGGTCTTAACTCTTACTCTGGCCTAATAACTAAGGTCTTAGACTCGTATTCTGGCCTAATGGTTAAGGTCTTAACTCTTACTCTGGCCTAATAGCTAAGGTCTTAACTCTTACTCTGGCCGAATAGCTAAGGTTTTAGATTCGTACTCTGGCCTAACGGTTAAGGTCTTAACTCTTACTATGGTCTACCGGTTAAGGTCTTAACTCTTACTCTGGCCTACTGGTTAAGGTCTTAACTCTTACTCTGGCCTAATAGCTAAGGTCTTAGACTCGTACTCTGGCCTAATGGTTAAGGTCTTAACTCTTACTCTGGCCTAATAACTAAGGTCTTAACTCTTACTCTGGCCGAATAGCTAAGGTTTTAGATTCGTACTCTGGCCTAACGGTTAAGGTCTTAACTCTTACTCTGGCCTAATAGCTAAGGCCTTAACTCTTACTCTGGCCTAATAGCTAAGGTCTTAGACTCGTACTCTGGCCTAATGGTTAAGGTCTTAACTCTTACTCTGGCCTAATAGCTCAGGTCTTAGACTCGTACTCTGGCCTAATAGCTAAGGTCTTAGACTCATACTCTGGCCTAATAGCTAAGGTCTTAGACTGGTACTCTGGCCTACTGGTTAAGTTCTTAACTCTTACTCTGGCCAAATAGCTAAGGTCTTAACTCTTACTCTGGCCTAATAACTAAGGTCTTAGACTCGTACTCTGGCCTAATAGCTAAGGTCTTAGACTCGTACTCTGGCCTAATGGTTAAGGTCTTAACTCTTACTCTGGCCTAATAGCTAAGGTCTTAGACTCATACTCTGGCCTAATAGCTAAGGTCTTAACTCTTACTCTGGCCTAATAGCTAAGGTCTTAACTCTTACTCTGGCCTAATAGCTAAGGCCTTAGACTCGTACTCTGGCCTAATAGCTAAGGTCTTAACTCTTACTCTGGCCTACTGGTTAAGGTCTTAACTCTTACTCTGGCCTAATAGCTAAGGTCTTAGACTCGTACTCTGGCCTAATAGCTAAGGTCTTAGACTCATACTCTGGCCTACAGTTTAAGGTCTTAACTCTTACTCCAGCCTACTGGTTAAGTTCTTAACTCTTACTCTGGAATAATAGCTAAGGTCTTAGACTCATACTCTGGCCTAATAGCTAAGGTCTTAACTCTTACTCTGGCCTAATAGCTAAGGTCTTACTCATACTCTGGCCTAATAGCTAAGGTCTTAGACTCGTACTCTGGCCTTATAGCTAAGGTCTTAACTCTTACTCTGGCCTACTGGTTAAGGTCTTAACTCTTACTCTGGCCTAATAACTAAGGTCTTAGACTCGTACTCTTGCCTAATGGCTAAGGTCTTAACTCTTACTCTGGCCTAATAGCTAAGGTCTTAGACTCATACTCTGGCCTAATAGCTAAGGTCTTAGACTCATACTCTGGCCTAATAGCTAAGGTCTTAACTCTTACTCTGGCCTAATAGCTAAGGTCTTACTCTTACTCTGGCCTAATAGCTAAGGTCTTAGACTCGTAGTCTGGCCTAATAGCTAAGGTCTTAACTCTTACTCCGGCCTACTGTTTAAGTTCTTAACTCTTACTCTGGCCTAATAGCTAAGGTCTTAGACTCATACTCTGGCCTACTGGTTGAGGTCTTAACTCTTACTCTGGCCTAATAGCTAAGGTCTTAGACTCGTACTCTGGCCAAATGGTTAAGGTCTTAACTCTTACTCTGGCCTACTGGTTAAGGTCTTAACTCTTACTCTGGCCTAATAGCTAAGGTCTTAAATCTTACTCTGGCCTAATGGTTAAGGTCTTAACTCTTACTCTGCCCTACTGGCTAAGGTCTTAATAGCTAAGGTCTTAACTCTTACTCTGGCCTAATAGCTAAGGTCTTAACTCTTACTCTGGCCTAATAGCTAAGGTCTTAACTCTAACTCTGGCCTAATAGCTAAGGTCTTAGACTCGTACTCTGGCCTAATGGTTAAGGTCTTAGATCTTACTCTGGCCTAATAGCTAAGGTCTTAGACTCATACTCTGGCCTAATAGCTAAGGTCTTAGACTCGTACTCTGGCCTACTGGTTAAGTTCTTAACTCTTACTCTGGCCTAATAGCTAAGGTCTTAACTCTTACTCTGGCCTAATAACTAAGGTCTTAGACTCGTACTCTGGCCTAATAGCTAAGGTCTTAACTCTTACTCTGGCCTAATAGCTAAGGTCTTAACTCTTAGTCTGGCCTAATAGCTAAGGTCTTAGACTCGTACTCTGGCCTAATGGTTAAGGTCTTAACTCTTACTCTGGCCTAATAGATAAAGTCTTAGACTCATACTCTGGCCTAAAAGCTAAGGTCTTAACTCTTACTCTGGCCTAATAGCTAAGGTCTTAGACTCGTACTCTGGCCTAATAGCTAAGGTCTTAACTCTTACTCTGGCCTACTGGTTAAGGTCTTAACTCTTACTCTGGCCTAATAGCTAAGGTCTTAGACTCGTACTCTGGCCTAATAGCTAAGGTCTTAGACTCGTACTCTGGCCTACAGTTTAAGGTCTTAACTCTTACTCCAGCCTACTGGTTAAGTTCTTAACTCTTAGTCTGGAATAATAGCTAAGGTCTTAGACTCATACTCTGGCCTAATAGCTAAGGTCTTAACTCTTACTCTGGCCTAATAGCTAAGGTCTTACTCATACTCTGGCCTAATAGCTAAGGTCTTAGACTCGTACTCTGGCCTAATAGCTAAGGTCTTAACTCTTACTCTGGCCTACTGGTTAAGGTCTTAACTCTTACTCTGGCCTAATAACTAAGGTCTTAGTCTCGTACTCTTGCCTAATAGCTAAGGTCTTAACTCTTACTCTGGCCTAATAGCTAAGGTCTTAGACTCATACTCTGGCCTAATAGCTAAGGTCTTAGACTCATACTCTGGCCTACTGGGTAAGGTCTTAACTCTTACTCTGGCCTACTGGTTAAGGTCTTAACGATTACTCTGGCCTAATAGCTAAGGTCTTAGACTCATACTCTGGCCTACTGGGTAAGGTCTTAACTCTTACTCTGGCCTACTGGTTATGGTCTTAACTCTTACTCTGGCCTAATAGCTAAGGTCTTAGACTCGTACTCTGGCCTAATGGATAAGGTCTTAATTCTTACTCTGGCCTAATAGCTAAGGTCTTAGACTCGTACTATGGCCTACAGGTTAAGGTCTTAACTCTTACACTGGCCTACTGGTTAAGGTCTTAACTCTTACTATGGTCTACCGGTTAAGGTCTTAACTCTTACTCTGGCCTACTGGTTAAGGTCTTAACTCTTACTCTGGCCTAATAGCTAAGGTCTTAGACTCGTACTCTGGCCTAATGGTTAAGGTCTTAACTCTTACTCTGGCCTAATAGCTAAGGTCTTAACTCTTACTCTGGCCGAATAGCTAAGGTCTTAGATTCATACTCTGGCCTAACGGTTAAGGTCTTAACTCTTACTCTGGCCTAATAGCTAAGGCCTTAACTCTTACTCTGGCCTAATAGCTAAGGTCTTAGACTCGTACTCTGGCCTAATGGTTAAGGTCTTAACTCTTACTCTGGCCTAATAGCTAAGGTCTTAGACTCGTACTCTGGCCTAATAGCTAAGGTCTTAGACTCATACTCTGGCCTAATAGCTAAGGTCTTAGACTGGTACTCTGGCCTACTGGTTAAGTTCCTAACTCTTACTCTGGCCAAATAGCTAAGGTCTTAACTCTTACTCTGGCCTAATAACTAAGGTCTTAGACTCGTACTCTGGCCTAATAGCTAAGGTCTTAGACTCGTACTCTGGCCTAATGGTTAAGGTCTTAACTCTTACTCTGGCCTAATAGCTAAGGTCTTAGACTCATACTCTGGCCTAATAGCTAAGGTCTTAACTCTTACTCTGGCCTAATAGCTAAGGTCTTAACTCTTACTCTGGCCTAATAGCTAAGGTCTTAGACTCGTACTCTGGCCTAATAGCTAAGGTCTTAACTCTTACTCTGGCCTACTGGTTAAGGTCTTAACTCTTACTCTGGCCTAATAGCTAAGGTCTTAGACTCGTACTCTGGCCTAATAGCTAAGGTCTTAGACTCATACTCTGGCCTACAGTTTAAGGTCTTAACTCTTACTCCAGCCTACTGGTTAAGTTCTTAACTCTTACTCTGGAATAATAGCTAAGGTCTTAGACTCATACTCTGGCCTAATAGCTAAGGTCTTAACTCTTACTCTGGCCTAATAGCTAAGGTCTTACTCATACTCTGGCCTAATAGCGAAGGTCTTAGACTCGTATTCTGGCCTAATAGCTAAGGTCTTAACTCTTACTCTGGCCTACTGGTTAAGGTCTTAACTCTTACTCTGGCCTAATAACTAAGGTCTTAGACTCGTACTCTTGCCTAATAGCTAAGGTCTTAACTCTTACTCTGGCCCAATAGCTAAGGTCTTAGACTCATACTCTGGCCTAATAGCTAAGGTCTTAACTCTTACTCTGGCCTAATAGCTAAGGTCTTACTCTTACTCTGGCCTAATAGCTAAGGTCTTAGACTCGTAGTCTGGCCTAATAGTTAAGGTCTTAACTCTTACTCCGCCCTACTGTTTAAGTTCTTAACTCTTACTCTGGCCTAATAGCTAAGGTCTTAGACTCATACTCTGGCCTACTGGTTGAGGTCTTAACTCTTACTCTGGCCTAATAGCTAAGGTCTTAGACTCGTACTCTGGCCAAATGGTTAAGGTCTTAACTCTTACTCTGGCCTACTGGTTAAGGTCTTAACTCTTACTCTGGCCTAATAGCTAAGGTCTTAAATCTTACTCTGGCCTAATGGTTAAGGTCTTAACTCTTACTCTGCCCTACTGGCTAAGGTCTTAATAGCTAAGGTCTTAACTCTTACTCTGGCCTAATAGCTAAGGTCTTAACTCTTACTCTGGCCGAATAGCAAAGGTCTTAGATTCGTACTCTGGCCTAATGGTTAAGGTCTTAACTCTTACTCTGGCCTAATAGCTAAGGTCTTAACTCTAACTCTGGCCTAATAGCTAAGGTCTTAGACTCGTACTCTGGCCTAATGGTTAAGGTGTTAGATCTTACTCTGGCCTAATAGCTAAGGTCTTAGACTCATACTCTGGCCTAATAGCTAAGGTCTTAGACTCGTACTCTGGCCTACTGGTTAAGTTCTTAACTCTTACTCTGGCCTAATAGCTAAGGTCTTAACTCTTACTCTGGCCTAATAACTAAGGTCTTAGACTCGTACTCTGGCCTAATAGCTAAGGTCTTAACTCTTACTCTGGCCTAATAGCTAAGGTCTTAACTCTTAGTCTGGCGTAATAGCTAAGGTCTTAGACTCGTACTCTGGCCTAATGGTTAAGGTCTTAACTCTTACTCTGGCCTAATAGATAAGGTCTTAGACTCATACTCTGGCCTAATAGCTAAGGTCTTAACTCTTACTCTGGCCTAATAGCTAAGGTCTTAGACTCGTACTCTGGCCTAATAGCTAAGGTCTTAACTCTTACTCTGGCCTACTGGTTAAGGTCTTAACTCTTACTCTGGCCTAATAGCTAAGGTCTTAGACTCGTACTCTGGCCTAATAGCTAAGGTCTTAGACTCGTACTCTGGCCTACAGTTTAAGGTCTTAACTCTTACTCTGGCCTACTGGTTAAGTTCTTAACTCTTACTCTGGAATAATAGCTAAGGTCTTAGACTCATACTCTGGCCTAATAGCTAAGGTCTTAACTCTTACTCTGGCCTAATAGCTAAGGTCTTACTCTTACTCTGGCCTAATAGCTAAGGTCTTAGACTCGTAGTCTGGCCTAATAGCTAAGGTCTTAACTCTTACTCCGGACTACTGGTTAAGTTCTTAACTCTTACTCTGGCCTAATAGCTAAGGTCTTAGACTCATACTCTGGCATACTGGTTAAGGTCTTAACTCTTACTCTGGCCTAATAGCTAAGGTCTTAGACTCGTACTCTGGCCAAATGGTTAAGGTCTTAACTCTTACTCTGGCCTACTGGTTAAGGTCTTAACTCTTACTCTGGCCTAATAGATAAGGTCTTAAATCTTACTCTGGCCTAATAGCTAAGGTCTTAGACTCATACTCTGGCCTAATGTTTAAGGTCTTATCTCTTACTCTGGCCTAATAGCTAAGGTCTTAGACTCGTACTATGGCCTACAGGTTAAGGTCTTAACTCTTACTCTGGCCTACTGGTTAAGGTCTTAACTCTTACTCTGGCCTAATAGCTAAGGTCTTAGACTCGTACTCTGGCCTAATGGTTAAGGTCTTAACTCTTACTCTGGGCTACTGGTTAAGGTCTTAACTCTTACTCTGGCCTAATAGCTAAGGTCTTATACTCGTACTCTGGCCTAATGGTTAAGGTCTTAACTCTTACTCTGCCCTACTGGCTAAGGTCTTAATAGCTAAGGTCTTAACTCTTACTCTGGCCTAATAGCTAAGGTCTTAACTCTTACTCTGGCCTAATAACTAAGGTCTTAGACTCGTACTCTGGCCTAATAGCTAAGGTCTTAGACTCGTACTCTGGCCTAATGGTTAAGGTCTTAACTCTTACTCTGGCCTAATAGCTAAGGTCTTAGACTCATACTATGGCCTAATAGCTAAGGTCTTAACTCTTACTCTGGCCTAATAGCTAAGGTCTTAACTCTTACTCTGGCCTAATAGCTAAGGTCTTAGACTCGTACTCTGGCCTAATAGCTAAGGTCTTAACTCTTACTCTGGCCTACTGGTTAAGGTCTTAACTCTTACTCTGGCCTAATAGCTAAGGTCTTAGACTCGTACTCTGGCCTAATAGCTAAGGTCTTAGACTCATACTCTGGCCTACAGTTTAAGGTCTTAACTCTTACTCCAGCCTACTGGTTAAGTTCTTAACTCTTACTCTGGAATAATAGCTAAGGTCTTGGACTCATACTCTGGCCTAATAGCTAAGGTCTTAACTCTTACTCTGGCCTAATAGCTAAGGTCTTACTCATACTCTGGCCTAATAGCTAAGGTCTTAGACTCGTACTCTGGCCTAATAGCTAAGGTCTTAACTCTTACTCTGGCCTACTGGTTAAGGTCTTAACTCTTACTCTGGCCTAATAACTAAGGTCTTAGACTCGTACTCTTGCCTAATAGCTAAGGTCTTAACTCTTACTCTGGCCTAATAGCTAAGGTCTTAGACTCATACTCTGGCCTAATAGCTAAGGTCTTAGACTCATACTCTGGCCTAATAGCTAAGGTCTTAACTCTTACTCTGGCCTAATAGCTAAGGTCTTACTCTTACTCTGGCCTAATAGCTAAGGTCTTAGACTCGTAGTCTGGCCTAATAGCTAAGGTCTTAACTCTTACTCCGGCCTACTGTTAAAGTTCTTAACTCTTACTCTGGCCTAATAGCTAAGGTCTTAGACTCATACTCTGGCCTACTGGTTGAGGTCTTAACTCTTACTCTGGCCTAATAGCTAAGGTCTTAGACTCGTACTCTGGCCAAATGGTTAAGGTCTTAACTCTTACTCTGGCCTACTGGTTAAGGTCTTAACTCTTACTCTGGCCTAATAGCTAAGGTCTTAAATCTTACTCTGGCCTAATGGTTAAGGTCTTAACTCTTACTCTGCCCTACTGGCTAAGGTCTTAATAGCTAAGGTCTTAACTCTTACTCTGGCCTAATAGCTAAGGTCTTAACTCTTACTCTGGCCGAATAGCAAAGGTCTTAGATTCGTACTCTGGCCTAATGGTTAAGGTCTTAACTCTTACTCTGGCCTAATAGCTAAGGTCTTAACTCTAACTCTGGCCTAATACCTAAGGTCTTAGACCCGTACTCTGGCCTAATGGTTAAGGTCTTAGATCTTACTCTGGCCTAATAGCTAAGGTCTTAGACTCATACTCTGGCCTAATAGCTAAGGTCTTAGACTCGTACTCTGGCCTACTGGTTAAGTTCTTAACTCTTACTCTGGCCTAATAGCTAAGGTCTTAACTCTTACTCTGGCCTAATAACTAAGGTCTTAGACTCGTACTCTGGCCTAATAGCTAAGGTCTTAACTCTTACTCTGGCCTAATAGCTAAGGTCTTAACTCTTAGTCTGGCCTAATAGCTAAGGCCTTAGACTCGTACTCTGGCCTAATGGTTAAGGTCTTAACTCTTACTCTGGCCTAATAGATAAGGTCTTAGACTCATATTCTGGCCTAATAGCTAAGGTCTTAACTCTTACTCTGGCCTAATAGCTAGGGTCTTAGACTCGTACTCTGGCCTAATAGCTAAGGTCTTAACTCTTACTCTGGCCTACTGGTTAAGGTCTTAACTCTTACTCTGGCCTAATAGCTAAGGTCTTAGACTCGTACTCTGGCCTAATAGCTAAGGTCTTAGACTCGTACTCTGGCCTACAGTTTAAGGTCTTAACTCTTACTCCGGCCTACTGGTTAAGTTCTTAACTCTTACTCTGGAATAATAGCTAAGGTCTTAGACTCATACTCTGGCCTAATAGCTAAGGTCTTAACTCTTACTCTGGCCTAATAGCTAAGGTCTTACTCTTACTCTGGCCTAATAGCTAAGGTCTTAGACTCGTAGTCTGGCCTAATAGCTAAGGTCTTAACTCTTACTCCGGACTACTGGTTAAGTTCTTAACTCTTACTCTGGCCTAATAGCTAAGGTCTTAGACTCATACTCTGGCCTACTGGTTGAGGTCTTAACTCTTACTCTGGCCTAATAGCTAAGGTCTTAGACTCGTACTCTGGCCAAATGGTTAAGGTCTTAACTCTTACTCTGGCCTACTGGTTAAGGTCTTAACTCTTACTCTGGCCTAATAGCTAAGGTCTTAAATCTTACTCTGGCCTAATGGTTAAGGTCTTAACTCTTACTCTGCCCTACTGGCTAGGCTAAGGTCTTAATAGCTAAGGTCTTAACTCTTACTCTGGCCTAATAGCTAAGGTCTTAACTCTTACTCTGGCCGAATAGCAAAGGTCTTAGATTCGTACTCTGGCCTAATGGTTAAGGTCTTAACTCTTACTCTGGCCTAATAGCTAAGGTCTTAACTCTAACTCTGGCCTAATAGCTAAGGTCTTAGACTCGTACTCTGGCCTAATGGTTAAGGTGTTAGATCTTACTCTGGCCTAATAGCTAAGGTCTTAGACTCATACTCTGGCCTAATAGCTAAGGTCTTAGACTCGTACTCTGGCCTACTGGTTAAGTTCTTAACTCTTACTCTGGCCTAATAGCTAAGGTCTTAACTCTTACTCTGGCCTAATAACTAAGGTCTTAGACTCGTACTCTGGCCTAATAGCTAAGGTCTTAACTCTTACTCTGGCCTAATAGCTAAGGTCTTAACTCTTAGTCTGGCGTAATAGCTAAGGTCTTAGACTCGTACTCTGGCCTAATGGTTAAGGTCTTAACTCTTACTCTGGCCTAATAGATAAGGTCTTAGACTCATACTCTGGCCTAATAGCTAAGGTCTTAACTCTTACTCAGGCCTAATAGCTAAGGTCTTAGACTCGTACTCTGGCCTAATAGCTAAGGTCTTAACTCTTACTCTGGCCTACTGGTTAAGGTCTTAACTCTTACTCTGGCCTAATAGCTAAGGTCTTAGACTCGTACTCTGGCCTAATAGCTAAGGTCTTAGACTCGTACTCTGGCCTACAGTTTAAGGTCTTAACTCTTACTCCGGCCTACTGGTTAAGTTCTTAACTCTTACTCTGGAATAATAGCTAAGGTCTTAGACTCATACTCTGGCCTAATAGCTAAGGTCTTAACTCTTACTCTGGCCTAATAGCTAAGGTCTTACTCTTACTCTGGCCTAATAGCTAAGGTCTTAGACTCGTAGTCTGGCCTAATAGCTAAGGTCTTAACTCTTACTCCGGACTACTGGTTAAGTTCTTAACTCTTACTCTGGCCTAATAGCTAAGGTCTTAGACTCATACTCTGGCCTACTGGTTAAGGTCTTAACTCTTACTCTGGCCTAATAGCTAAGGTCTTAGACTCGTACTCTGGCCAAATGGTTAAGGTCTTAACTCTTACTCTGGCCTACTGGTTAAGGTCTTAACTCTTACTCTGGCCTAATAGATAAGGTCTTAAATCTTACTCTGGCCTAATAGCTAAGGTCTTAGACTCATACTCTGGCCTAATGTTTAAGGTCTTATCTCTTACTCTGGCCTAATAGCTAAGGTCTTAGACTCGTACTATGGCCTACAGGTTAAGGTCTTAACACTTACTCTGGCCTACTGGTTAAGGTCTTAACTCTTACTCTGGCCTAATAGCTAAGGTCTTAGACTCGTACTCTGGCCTAATGGTTAAGGTCTTAACTCTTACTCTGGGCTACTGGTTAAGGTCTTAACTCTTACTCTGGCCTAATAGCTAAGGTCTTATACTCGTACTCTGGCCTAATGGTTAAGGTCTTAACTCTTACTCTGCCCTACTGGCTAAGGTCTTAATAGCTAAGGTCTTAACTCTTACTCTGGCCTAATAGCTAAGGTCTTAACTCTTACTCTGGCCTAATAACTAAGGTCTTAGACTCGTACTCTGGCCTAATAGCTAAGGTCTTAGACTCGTACTCTGGCCTAATGGTTAAGGTCTTAACTCTTACTCTGGCCTAATAGCTAAGGTCTTAGACTCATACTATGGCCTAATAGCTAAGGTCTTAACTCTTACTCTGGCCTAATAGCTAAGGTCTTAACTCTTACTCTGGCCTAATAGCTAAGGTCTTAGACTCGTACTCTGGCCTAATAGCTAAGGTCTTAACTCTTACTCTGGCCTACTGGTTAAGGTCTTAACTCTTACTCTGGCCTAATAGCTAAGGTCTTAGACTCGTACTCTGGCCTAATAGCTAAGGTCTTAGACTCATACTCTGGCCTACAGTTTAAGGTCTTAACTCTTACTCCAGCCTACTGGTTAAGTTCTTAACTCTTACTCTGGAATAATAGCTAAGGTCTTAGACTCATACTCTGGCCTAATAGCTAAGGTCTTAACTCTTACTCTGGCCTAATAGCTAAGGTCTTACTCATACTCTGGCCTAATAGCTAAGGTCTTAGACTCGTACTCTGGCCTAATAGCTAAGGTCTTAACTCTTACTCTGGCCTACTGGTTAAGGTCTTAACTCTTACTCTGGCCTAATAACTAAGGTCTTAGACTCGTACTCTTGCCTAATAGCTAAGGTCTTAACTCTTACTCTGGCCTAATAGCTAAGATCTAAGACTCATACTCTGGCCTAATAGCTAAGGTCTTAGACTCATACTCTGGCCTAATAGCTAAGGTCTTAACTCTTACTCTGGCCTAATAGCTAAGGTCTTACTCTTACTCTGGCCTAATAGCTAAGGTCTTAGACTCGTAGTCTGGCTTAATAGCTAAGGTCTTAACTCTTACTCCGGCCTACTGTTTAAGTTCTTAACTCTTACTCTGGCCTAATAGCTAAGGTCTTAGACTCATACTCTGGCCTACTGGTTGAGGTCTTAACTCTTACTCTGGCCTAATAGCTAAGGTCTTAGACTCGTACTCTGGCCAAATGGTTAAGGTCTTAACTCTTACTCTGGCCTACTGGTTAAGGTTTAACTCTTACTCTGGCCTAATAGCTAAGGTCTTAAATCTTACTCTGGCCTAATGGTTAAGGTCTTAACTCTTACTCTGCCCTACTGGCTAAGGTCTTAATAGCTAAGGTCTTAACTCTTACTCTGGCCTAATAGCTAAGGTCTTAACTCTTACTCTGGCCGAATAGCAAAGGTCTTAGATTCGTACTCTGGCCTAATGGTTAAGGTCTTAACTCTTACTCTGGCCTAATAGCTAAGGTCTTAACTCTAACTCTGGCCTACTACCTAAGGTCTTAGACCCGTACTCTGGCCTAATGGTTAAGGTCTTAGATCTTACTCTGGCCTAATAGCTAAGGTCTTAGACTCATACTCTGGCCTAATAGCTAAGGTCTTAGACTCGTACTCTGGCCTACTGGTTAAGTTCTTAACTCTTACTCTGGCCTAATAGCTAAGGTCTTAACTCTTACTCTGGCCTAATAACTAAGGTCTTAGACTCGTACTCTGGCCTAATAGCTAAGGTCTTAACTCTTACTCTGGCCTAATAGCTAAGGTCTTAACTCTTAGTCTGGCCTAATAGCTAAGGCCTTAGACTCGTACTCTGGCCTAATGGTTAAGGTCTTAACTCTTACTCTGGCCTAATAGATAAGGTCTTAGACTCATACTCTGGCCTAATAGCTAAGGTCTTAACTCTTACTCTGGCCTAATAGCTAAGGTCTTAGACTCGTACTCTGGCCTAATAGCTAAGGTCTTAACTCTTACTCTGGCCTACTGGTTAAGGTCTTAACTCTTACTCTGGCCTAATAGCTAAGGTCTTAGACTCGTACTCTGGCCTAATAGCTAAGGTCTTAGACTCGTACTCTGGCCTACAGTTTAAGGTCTTAACTCTTACTCCGGCCTACTGGTTAAGTTCTTAACTCTTACTCTGGAATAATAGCTAAGGTCTTAGACTCATACTCTGGCCTAATAGCTAAGGTCTTAACTCTTACTCTGGCCTAATAGCTAAGGTCTTACTCTTACTCTGGCCTAATAGCTAAGGTCTTAGACTCGTAGTCTGGCCTAATAGCTAAGGTCTTAACTCTTACTCCGGAC
Organism: Triturus cristatus; assembly: GCF_964204655.1. Classification (NCBI taxonomy): domain Eukaryota; kingdom Metazoa; phylum Chordata; class Amphibia; order Caudata; family Salamandridae; genus Triturus; species Triturus cristatus. Next base: position 1,097,285,709 of record NC_140589.1, on the reverse strand, counting down.
TACTGGTTAAGTTCTTAACTCTTACTCTGGCCTAATAGCTAAGGTCTTAGACTCATACTCTGGCCTACTGGTTAAGGTCTTAACTCTTACTCTGGCCTAATAGCTAAGGTCTTAGACTCGTACTCTGGCCAAATGGTTAAGGTCTTAACTCTTACTCTGGCCTACTGGTTAAGGTCTTAACTCTTACTCTGGCCTAATAGATAAGGTCTTAAATCTTACTCTGGCCTAATAGCTAAGGTCTTAGACTCATACTCTGGCCTAATGTTTAAGGTCTTATCTCTTACTCTGGCCTAATAGCTAAGGTCTTAGACTCGTACTATGGCCTACAGGTTAAGGTCTTAACTCTTACTCTGGCCTACTGGTTAAGGTCTTAACTCTTACTCTGGCCTAATAGCTAAGGTCTTAGACTCGTACTCTGGCCTAATGGTTAAGGTCTTAACTCTTACTCTGGGCTACTGGTTAAGGTCTTAACTCTTACTCTGGCCTAATAGCTAAGGTCTTATACTCGTACTCTGGCCTAATGGTTAAGGTCTTAACTATTACTCTGCCCTACTGGCTAAGGTATTAATAGCTAAGGTCTTAACTCTTACTCTTGCCTAATAGCTAAGGTCTTAACTCTTACTCTGACCGAATAGCTAAGGTCTTAGATTCGTACTCTGGCCTAATGGTTAAGGTCTTAACTCTTACTCTGGCCTAATAGCTAAGGTCTTAACTCTTACTCTGGCCTAATAGCTAAGGTCTTAGACTCGTACTCTGGCCTAATGGTTAAGGTCTTAGATCTTACTCTGGCCTAATAGCTAAGGTCTTAGACTCATACTCTGGCCTAATAGCTAAGGTCTTATACTCGTACTCTGGCCTACTGGTTAAGTTCTTAACTCTTACTCTGGCCTAATAGCTAAGGTCTTAACTCTTACTCTGGCCTAATAACTAAGGTCTTAGACTCGTACTCTGGCCTAATAGCTAAGGTCTTAAGTCTTACTCTGGCCTAATAGCTAAGGTCTTAACTCTTAGTCTGGCCTAATAGCTAAGGTCTTAGACGTGAACTCTGGCCAAATGGTTAAGGTCTTAACTCTTACTCTGGCATAATAGCTAAGGTCTTAGACTCGTACTCTGGCCTAATGGTTAAGGTCTTAACTCTTACTCTGGCCTACTGGTTAAGGTCTTAACTCTTACTCTGGCCTAATAGCTAAGGTCTTAACTATTACTCTGGCCTAATAGCAAAGGTCTTAGACTCGTAATCTTGCCTAATGGTTAAGGTCTTAACTCTTACTCTGGCCTAATAGCTAAGGTCTTAACTCTTACTCTGGCCTAATAGCTAAGGTCTTAGACTCGTACTATGGCCTACAGGTTAAGGTCTTAACTCTTACTCTGGCCTACTGGTTAAGGTCTTAACTCTTACTCTGGCCTAATAGCTAAGGTCCTAGACTCGTACTCTGGCCTACTGGTTAAGGTCTTAACTTTTACTCTGGCCTAATAGCTAAGGTCATAACTCTTACTCTGGCCTAATAGCTAAGGTCTTCGACTCGTACTCTGGCCTAATGGTTAAGGTCTTAACTCTTACTCTGGCCTACTGGTTAAGGTCTTAACTCTTACTCTGGCCTAATAGCTAAGGTCTTAGACTCGTACTCTGGCCTACTGGTTAAGGTCTTAACTCTTACTCTGGCCTAATAGCTAAGGTCTTAACTCTTACTCTGGCCTAAGAGCTAAGGTCGTAACTCTTACTCTGGCCGAATAGCTACGGTCTTAGACTCGTTCTCTTTCCTAATGGTTAAGGTGTTAACTCTTACTCTGGCCTAATAGCTAAGGTCTTAACTCTTACTCTGGCCTAATAGCTAAGGTCTTAGACTCGTACTCTGGCCTAATGGTTAAGGTCTTAATTCTTACTCTGGCCTAATAGCTAAGGTCTTAGACTCGTACTATGGCCTACAGGTTAAGGTCTTAACTCTTACACTGGCCTACTGGTTAAGGTCTTAGACTCGTACTCTGGCCTAATGGTTAAGGTCTTAACTCTAACTCTGGCCTAATAGCTAAGGTCTTAACTCTTACTCTGGCCTAATAGCTAAGGTCCTAGACTCGTACTCTGGCCTAATGGTTAAGGTCTTAACTCTTACTCTGGCCTAATAGCTAAGGTCTTAGACTCGTACTCTGGCCTAATGGTTAAGGTCTTAACTCTTACTCTGGCCTAATAGCTAAGGTCTTAACTCTTACTCTGGCCTAATTGCTAAGGTCTTAACTCTTACTCTGGCCGAATAGCTAAGGTCTTAGATTCGTACTCTGGCCGAACGGTTAAGGTCTTAACTCTTACTCTGGCCTAATAGCTAAGGTCTTAGACTCGTACTCTGGCCTAATGGTTAAGGTCTTAACTCTTACTCTGGCCTAATAGCTAAGGTCTTAGACTCGTACTCTGGCCTAATAGCTAAGGTCTTAGACTCATACTCTGGCCTAATAGCTAAGGTCTTAGACTGGTACTCCGGCCTACTTGTTAAGTTCTTAACTCTTACTCTGCCCAAATAGCTAAGGTCTTAACTCTTACTCTGGCCTAATAACTAAGGTCTTAGACTCGTACTCTGGCCTAATAGCTAAGGTCTTAGACTCGTACTATGGCCTACAGGTTAAGGTCTTAACTCTTACTCTGGCCTACTGGTTAAGGTCTTAACTCTTACTCTGGCCTAATAGCTAAGGTCCTAGACTCGTACTCTGGCCTACTGGTTAAGGTCTTAACTTTTACTCTGGCCTAATAGCTAAGGTCATAACTCTTACTCTGGCCTAATAGCTAAGGTCTTCGACTCGTACTCTGGCCTACTGGTTAAGGTCTTAACTCTTACTCTGGCCTAATAGCTAAGGTCTTAACTCTTACTCTGGCCTAAGAGCTAAGGTCGTAACTCTTACTCTGGCCGAATAGCTACGGTCTTAGACTCGTTCTCTTTCCTAATGGTTAAGGTGTTAACTCTTACTCTGGCCTAATAGCTAAGGTCTTAACTCTTACTCTGGCCTAATAGCTAAGGTCTTAGACTCGTACTCTGGCCTAATGGTTAAGGTCTTAATTCTTACTCTGGCCTAATAGCTAAGGTCTTAGACTCGTACTATGGCCTACAGGTTAAGGTCTTAACTCTTACACTGGCCTACTGGTTAAGGTCTTAGACTCGTACTCTGGCCTAATGGTTAAGGTCTTAACTCTAACTCTGGCCTAATAGCTAAGGTCTTAACTCTTACTCTGGCCTAATAGCTAAGGTCCTAGACTCGTACTCTGGCCTAATGGTTAAGGTCTTAACTCTTACTCTGGCCTAATAGCTAAGGTCTTAGACTCGTACTCTGGCCTAATGGTTAAGGTCTTAACTCTTACTCTGGCCTAATAGCTAAGGTCTTAACTCTTACTCTGGCCTAATTGCTAAGGTCTTAACTCTTACTCTGGCCGAATAGCTAAGGTCTTAGATTCGTACTCTGGCCTAACGGTTAAGGTCTTAACTCTTACTCTGGCCTAATAGCTAAGGTCTTAGACTCGTACTCTGGCCTAATGGTTAAGGTCTTAACTCTTACTCTGGCCTAATAGCTAAGGTCTTAGACTCGTACTCTGGCCTAATAGCTAAGGTCTTAGACTCATACTCTGGCCTAATAGCTAAGGTCTTAGACTGGTACTCCGGCCTACTTGTTAAGTTCTTAACTCTTACTCTGCCCAAATAGCTAAGGTCTTAACTCTTACTCTGGCCTAATAACTAAGGTCTTAGACTCGTACTCTGGCCTAATAGCTAAGGTCTTAGACTCGTACTATGGCCTACAGGTTAAGGTCTTAACTCTTACTCTGGCCTACTGGTTAAGGTCTTAACTCTTACTCTGGCCTAATAGCTAAGGTCCTAGACTCGTACTCTGGCCTACTGGTTAAGGTCTTAACTTTTACTCTGGCCTAATAGCTAAGGTCATAACTCTTACTCTGGCCTAATAGCTAAGGTCTTCGACTCGTACTCTGGCCTAATGGTTAAGGTCTTAACTCTTACTCTGGCCTACTGGTTAAGGTCTTAACTCTTACTCTGGCCTAATAGCTAAGGTCTTAGACTCGTACTCTGGCCTACTTGTTAAGGTCTTAACTCTTACTCTGGCCTAATAGCTAAGGTCTTAACTCTTACTCTGGCCTAAGAGCTAAGGTCGTAACTCTTACTCTGGCCGAATAGCTACGGTCTTAGACTCGTTCTCTTTCCTAATGGTTAAGGTGTTAACTCTTACTCTGGCCTAATAGCTAAGGTCTTAACTCTTACTCTGGCCTAATAGCTAAGGTCTTAGACTCGTACTCTGGCCTAATGGTTAAGGTCTTAATTCTTACTCTGGCCTAATAGCTAAGGTCTTAGACTCGTACTATGGCCTACAGGTTAAGGTCTTAACTCTTACACTGGCCTACTGGTTAAGGTCTTAGACTCGTACTCTGGCCTAATGGTTAAGGTCTTAACTCTAACTCTGGCCTAATAGCTAAGGTCTTAACTCTTACTCTGGCCTAATAGCTAAGGTCTTAGACTCGTACTCTGGCCTAATGGTTAAGGTCTTAACTCTTACTCTGGCCTAATAGCTAAGGTCTTAGACTCGTACTCTGGCCTACTGACTAAGGTCTTAACTCTTACACTTGCCTAATAGCTAAGGTCTTAACTCTTACTCTGGCCTAATAGCTAAGGTCTTAACTCTTACTCTGGCCGAATAGCTAAGGTCTTAGATTCGTACTCTGGCCTAACGGTTAAGGTCTTAACTCTTACTCTGGCCTAATAGCTAAGGTCTTAGACTCGTACTCTGGCCTAATGGTTAAGGTCTTAACTCTTACTCTGGCCTAATAGCTAAGGTCTTAGACTCATACTCTGGCCTAATAGCTAAGGTCTTAGACTCATACTCTGGCCTAATAGCTAAGGTCTTAACTCTTACTGTGGCCTAATAGCTAAGGTCTTAACTCTTAGTCTGGCCTAATAGCTAAGGTCTTAGACTTGTACTCTGGCCAAATGGTTAAGGTCTTAACTCTTACTCTGGCATAATAGCTAAGGTCTTAGACTCGTACTCTGGCCTAATGGTTAAGGTCTTAACTCTTACTCTGGCCTAATAGGTAAGGTCTTAACTCTTACTCTGGCCTAATAGCTAAGGTCTTAGACTCGTACTATGGCCTACAGGTTAAGGTCTTAACTCTTACACTGGCCTACTGGTTAAGGTCTTAGACTCGTACTCTGGCCTAATGGTTAAGGTCTTAACTCTAACTCTGGCCTAATAGCTAAGGTCTTAACTCTTACTCTGGCCTAATAGCTAAGGTCTTAGACTCGTACTCTGGCCTAATGGTTAAGGTCTTAACTCTTACTCTGGCCTAATAGCTAAGGTCTTAGACTCGTACTCTGGCCTAATGGTTAAGGTCTTAACTCTTACTCTGGCCTAATAGCTAAGGTCTTAACTCTTACTCTGGCCTAATAGCTAAGGTCTTAACTCTTACTCTGGCCGAATAGCTAAGGTCTTAGATTCGTACTCTGGCCTAATGGTTAAGGTCTTAACTCTTACTCTGGCCTAATAGCTAAGGTCTTAGACTCGTACTCTGGCCTAATAGCTAAGGTCTTAGACTCATACTCTGGCCTAATAGCTAAGGTCTTAGACTGGTACTCCGGCCTACTTGTTAAGTTCTTAACTCTTACTCTGGCCAAATAGCTAAGGTCTTAACTCTTACTCTGGCCTAATAACTAAGGTCTTAGACTCGTACTCTGGCCTAATAGCTAAGGTCTTAGACTCGTACTATGGCCTACAGGTTAAGGTCTTAACTCTTACTCTGGCCTACTGGTTAAGGTCTTAACTCTTACTCTGGCCTAATAGCTAAGGTCCTAGACTCGTACTCTGGCCTACTGGTTAAGGTCTTAACTCTTACTCTGGCCTAAGAGCTAAGGTCGTAACTCTTACTCTGGCCGAATAGCTACGGTCTTAGACTCGTTCTCTTTCCTAATGGTTAAGGTGTTAACTCTTACTCTGGCCTAATAGCTAAGGTCTTAGACTCGTACTCTGGCCTAATGGTTAAGGTCTTAATTCTTACTCTGGCCTAATAGCTAAGGTCTTAGACTCGTACTATGGCCTACAGGTTAAGGTCTTAACTCTTACACTGGCCTACTGGTTAAGGTCTTAGACTCGTACTCTGGCCTAATGGTTAAGGTCTTAACTCTAACTCTGGCCTAATAGCTAAGGTCTTAACTCTTACTCTGGCCTAATAGCTAAGGTCTTAGACTCGTACTCTGGCCTAATGGTTAAGGTCTTAACTCTTACTCTGGCCTAATAGCTAAGGTCTTAGACTCGTACTCTGGCCTACTGACTAAGGTCTTAACTCTTACACTGGCCTAATAGCTAAGGTCTTAACTCTTACTCTGGCCTAATAGCTAAGGTCTTAACTCTTACTCTGGCCGAATAGCTAAGGTCTTAGATTCGTACTCTGGCCTAACGGTTAAGGTCTTAACTCTTACTCTGGCCTAATAGCTAAGGTCTTAGACTCGTACTCTGGCCTAATGGTTAAGGTCTTAACTCTTACTCTGGCCTAATAGCTAAGGTCTTAGACTCGTACTCTGGCCTAATAGCTAAGGTCTTAGACTCATACTCTGGCCTAATAGCTAAGGTCTTAGACTGGTACTCCGGCCTACTGGTTAAGTTCTTAACTCTTACTCTGGCCAAATAGCTAAGGTCTTAACTCTTACTCTGGCCTAATAACTAAGGTCTTAGACTCGTACTCTGGCCTAATAGCTAAGGTCTTAGACTCGTACTCTGGCCTAATGGTTAAGGTCTTAACTCTTACTCTGGCCTAATAGCTACGGTCTTAGACTCATACTCTGGCCTAATAGCTAAGGTCTTAACTCTTACTCTGGCCTAATAGCTAAGGTCTTAGACTCGTACTCTGGCCTAATAGCTAAGGTCTTAACTCTTACTCTGGCCTACTGGTTAAGGTCTTAACTCTTACTCTGGCCTAATAGCTAAGGTCTTAGACTCGTACTCTGGCCTAATAGCTAAGGTCTTAGACTCGTACTCTGGCCTACAGTTTAAGGTCTTAACTCTTACTCCAGCCTACTGGTTAAGTTCTTAACTCTTAGTCTGGAATAATAGCTAAGGTCTTAGACTCATACTCTGGCCTAATAGCTAAGGTCTTAACTCTTACTCTGGCCTAATAGCTAAGGTCTTACTCATACTCTGGCCTAATAGCTAAGGTCTTAGACTCGTACTCTGGCCTAATAGCTAAGGTCTTAACTCTTACTCTGGCCTACTGGTTAAGGTCTTAACTCTCACTCTGGCCTAATAACTAAGGTCTTAGACTCGTACTCTTGCCTAATAGCTAAGGTCTTAACTCTTACTCTGGCCTAATAGCTAAGGTCTTAGACTCATACTCTGGCCTAATAGCTAAGGTCTTAGACTCATACTCTGGCCTACTGGGTAAGGTCTTAACTCTTACTCTGGCCTACTGGTTAAGGTCTTAACGATTACTCTGGCCTAATAGCTAAGGTCTTAGACTCATACTCTGGCCTACTGGGTAAGGTCTTAACTCTTACTCTGGCCTACTGGTTATGGTCTTAACTCTTACTCTGGCCTAATAGCTAAGGTCTTAGACTCGTACTCTGGCCTAATGGTTAAGGTCTTAATTCTTACTCTGGCCTAATAGCTAAAGTCTTAGACTCGTACTATGGCCTACAGGTTAAGGTCTTAACTCTTACACTGGCATACTGGTTAAGGTCTTAACTCTTACTATGGTCTACCGGTTAAGGTCTTAACTCTTACTCTGGCCTACTGGTTAAGGTCTTAACTCTTACTCTGGCCTAATAGCTAAGGTCTTAGACTCGTACTCTGTCCTAATGGTTAAGGTCTTAACTCTTACACTGGCCTACTGGTTAAGGTCTTAACTCTGACTCTGGCCTAATAGCTTAGGTCTTAACTCTTACTCTGGCCTAATAGCTAAGGTCTTAGACTCATACTCTGGCCTAATGGTTAAGGTCTTAACTCTTACTCTGGCCTATTGGTTAAGGTCTTAACTCTTTCTCTGGCCTAATAACTAAGGTCTTAACTCTTACTCTAGCCTAATAGCTAAGGTCTTAACTCTTACTCTGGCCTAATAGCTAAGGTCTTAACTCTTACTCTGGCCTAATAGCTAAGGTCTTAGACTCGTACTCAGGCCTAATGGTTAAGGTCTTGACTCTTACTCTGGCCTAACAGCTAAGGTCTTAAATCTTACTCTGGCCTAATAGCTAAGGTCTTAGACTCGTTCTCTGGCCTAATGGTTAAGGTCTTATCTCTTCCTCTGGCCTAATAGCTAAGGTCTTAGACTCGTACTATGGCCTAATTGTTAAGGTCTTAACTCTAACTCTGGCCTAATAGCTAAGGTCTTAACTCTTACTCTGGCCTAATAGCTAAGGTCTTAGACTCGTACTCTGGCCTAATGGTTAAGGACTTAACTCTTACTCTGGCCTAATAGCTAAGGTCTTAGACTCGTACTCTGGCTTAATGGTTAAGGTCTTAACTCTTACTCTGGCCTACTGACTAAGGTTTTAACTCTTACTCTGGCCTAATAGCTAAGGTCTTAACTCTTACTCTGGCCTAATAGCTAAGGTCTTAACTCTTACTCTGGCTGAGTAGCTAAGGTCTTAGATTCGTACTCTGGCCTAATGGTTCAGGTCTTAACTCTTACTCTGGCCTAATAGCTAAGGTCTTAACTCTTACTCTGGCCTAATAGCTAAGGTCTTAGACTCGTACTCTGGCCTAATGGTTAAGGTCTTAACTCTTACTCTGGCCTAATAGCTAAGGTCTTAGACTCGTACTCTGGCCTAATAGCTAAGGTCTTAGACTCATACTCTGGCCTAATAGCTAAGGTCTTAGACTGGTACTCTGGCCTACTGGTTAAGTTCTTAACTCTTACTCTGGCCAAATAGCTAAGGTCTTAACTCTTACTCTGGCCTAATAACTAAGGTCTTAGACTCGTACTCTGGCCTAATAGCTAAGGTCTTAGACTCGTACTCTGGCCTAATGGTTAAGGTCTTAACTCTTACTCTGGCGTAATAGCTAAGGTCTTAGACTCATACTCTGGCCTAATAGCTAAGGTCTTAACTCTTACTCTGGCCTAATAGCTAAGGTCTTAACTCTTACTCTGGCCTAATAGCTAAGGTCTTAGACTCGTACTCTGGCCTTATAGCTAAGGTCTTAACTCTTACTCTGGCCTACTGGTTAAGGTCTTAACTCTTACTCTGGCCTAATAGCTAAGGTCTTAGACTCGTACTCTGGCCTAATAGCTAAGGTCTTAGACTCGTACTCTGGCCTACAGTTTAAGGTCTTAAATCTTACTCCGGCCTACTGGTTAAGTTCTTAACTCTTACTCTGGAATAATAGCTAAGGTCTTAGACTCATACTCTGGCCTAATAGCTAAGGTCTTAACTCTTACTCTGGCCTAATAGCTAAGGTCTTACTCTTACTCTGGCCTAATAGCTAAGGTCTTAGACTCGTACTCTGGCCTAATAGCTAAGGTCTTAACTCTTACTCTGGCCTACTGGTTAAGGTCTTAACTCTTACTCTGGCCTAATAGCTAAGGTCTTAGACTCGTACTCTGGACTACAGTTTAAGGTCTTAACTCTTACTCCGGCCTACTGGTTAAGTTCTTAACTCTTACTCTGGCCTAATAGCTAAGGTCTTAGACTCATACTCTGGCCTACTGGTTAAGGTCTTAACTCTTACTCTGGCCTAATAGCTAAGGTCTTAGACTCGTACTCTGGCCTAATAGCTAAGGTCTTAACTCTTACTCTGGCCTACTGGTTAAGGTCTTAACTCTTACTCTGGCCTAATAGCTAAGGTCTTAACTCTTACTCTGGCCGAATAGCTAAGGTCTTAGATTCGTACTCCGGCCTACTGGTTAAGTTCTTAACTCTTACTCTGGCCTAATAGCTAAGGTCTTAGACTCATACTCTGGCCTACTGGTTAAGGTCTTAACTCTTACTCTGGCCTAATAGCTAAGGTCTTAGACTCGTACTCTGGCCAAATGGTTAAGGTCTTAACTCTTACTCTGGCCTACTGGTTAAGGTCTTAACTCTTACTCTGGCCTAATAGCTAAGGTCTTAGACTGGTACTCTGGCCTACTGGTTAAGTTCTTAACTCTTACTCTGGCCAAATAGCTAAGGTCTTAACTCTTACTCTGGCCTAATAACTAAGGTCTTAGACTCGTACTCTGGCCTAATAGCTAAGGTCTTAGACTCGTACTCTGGCCTAATGGTTAAGGTCTTAACTCTTACTCTGGCGTAATAGCTAAGGTCTTAGACTCATACTCTGGCCTAATAGCTAAGGTCTTAACTCTTACTCTGGCCTAATAGCTAAGGTCTTAACTCTTACTCTGGCCTAATAGCTAAGGTCTTAGACTCGTACTATGGCCTACAGGTTAAGGTCTTAACTCTTACTCTGGCCTACTGGTTAAGGTCTTAACTCTTACTCTGGCCTAATAGCTAAGGTCTTAGACTCGTACTCTGGCCTAATGGTTAAGGTCCTAACTCTTACTCTGGGCTATTGGTTAAGGTCTTAACTCTTACTCTGGCCTAATAGCTAAGGTCTTATACTCGTACTCTGGCCTATAAGGTCTTAACCCTTACTCTGGCCTACTGGCTAAGGTCTTAATAGCTAAGGTCTTAACTCTTACTCTGGCCTAATAGCTAAGGTCTTAACTCTTACTCTGACCGAATAGCTATGGTCTTAGATTCGTACTCTGGCCTAATGGTTAAGGTCATAACTCTTACTCTGGCCTAATAGCTAAGGTCTTAACTCTTACTCTGGCCTAATAGCTAAGGTCTTAGACTCGTACTCTGGCCTAATGGTTAAGGTCTTAGATCTTACTGTGGCCTAATAGCTAAGGTCTTAACTCTTACTCTGGCCTAATAACTAAGGTCTTAGACTCATACTCTGGCCTAATAGCTAAGGTCTTAACTCTTACTGTGGCCTAATAGCTAAGGTCTTAACTCTTAGTCTGGCCTAATAGCTAAGGTCTTAGACTTGTACTCTGGCCAAATGGTTAAGGTCTTAACTCTTACTCTGGCATAATAGCTAAGGTCTTAGACTCGTACTCTGGCCTAATGGTTAAGGTCTTAACTCTTACTCTGGCCTAATATGTAAGGTCTTAACTCTTACTCTGGCCTAATAGCTAAGGTCTTAGACTCGTACTATGGCCTACAGGTTAAGGTCTTAACTCTTACTCTGGCCTACTGGTTAAGGTCTTAACTCTTACTCTGGCCTAATAGCTAAGGTCCTAGACTCCTACTCTGGCCTACTGGTTAAGGTCTTAACTTTTACTCTGGCCTAATAGCTAAGGTCATAACTCTTACTCTGGCCTAATAGCTAGGTCTTCGACTCGTACTCTGGCCTAATGGTTAAGGTCTTAACTCTTACTCTGGCCTACTGGTTAAGGTCTTAACTCTTACTCTGGCCTAATAGCTAAGGTCTTAGACTCGTACTCTGGCCTACTGGTTAAGGTCTTAACTCTTACTCTGGCCTAATAGCTAAGGTCTTAACTCTTACTCTGGTCTAAGAGCTAAGGTCGTAACTCTTACTCTGGCCGAATAGCTACGGTCTTAGACTCGTTCTCTTTCCTAATGGTTAAGGTGTTAACTCTTACTCTGGCCTAATAGCTAAGGTCTTAACTCTTACTCTGGCTTAATAGCTAAGGTCTTAGACTCGTACTCTGGCCTAATGGTTAAGGTCTTAACTCTTACTCTGGCCTAATAGCTAAGGTCTTAGACTCATACTACGGCCTAATGGTTAAGGTCTTAACTCTTACTCTGGCCTACTGCTTAAGGTCTTAACTCTTACTCTGGCCTAATAGCTAAGGTCTTAGACTCATACTCTGGCCTAATAGCTAAGGTCTTAGACTCATACTCTGGCCTAATAGCTAAGATCTTAGACTCGTACTCTGGCCAAATGGTTAAGGTCTTAACTTTTACTCTGGCCTAATAGCTAAGGTCTTAATTCTTACTCTGGCCTAATAGCTAAGGTCTTAGACTCATACTCTGGCCTACTGGGTAAGGTCTTAACTCTTACTTTGGCCTACTGGTTATGGTCTTAACGCTTACTCTGGCCTAATAGCTAAGGTCTTAGACTCGTACTCTGGCCTAATGGTTAAGGTCTTAATTGTTACTCTGGCCTAATAGCTAAGGTCTTAGACTCGTACTATGGCCTACAGGTTAAGGTCTTAACTCTTACACTGGCCTACTGGTTAAGGTCTTAACTCTTACTATGGTCTACCGGTTAAGGTCTTAACTCTTACTCTGGCCTACTGGTTAAGGTCTTAACTCTTACTCTGGCCTGATAACTAAGGTCTTAGACTCGTTCTCTGGCCTAATGTTTAAGGTCTTAACTCTTACTCTGGCCTAATAGCTAAGGTCTTAGACTCGTACTCTGTCCTAATGGTTAAGGTCTGAACTCTTACACTGGCCTACTGGTTAAGGTCTTAACTCTTACTCTGGCCTACTGGTTATGGTCTTAACTCTTACTCTGGCCTAATAGCTAAGGTCTTAGACTCGTACTCTGGCCTACTGGTTAAGGTCTTAACTCTTACTCTGGCCTAATAGCTAAGGTCTTAACTCTTACTCTGGCCTAATAGCTAAGGTCTTAGACTCGTACTCTGGCCTAATGGTTAAGGTCTTAACTCTTACTCTGGCCTAATAGCTAAGGTCTTAGACTCGTACTCTGGCCTAATGGTTAAGGTCTTAGACTCGTACTCTGGCCTAATGGTTAAGGTCTTAACTTTAACTCTGGCCTAATGGTTAAGGTCTTAACTCTTACTCTGGCCTATTGGTTAAGGTCTTAACTCTTTCTCTGGCCTAATAACTAAGGTCTTAACTCTTACTCTAGCCTAATAGCTAAGGTCTTAACTCTTACTCTGGCCTAATAGCTAAGGTCTTAACTCTTACTCTGGCCTAATAGCTAAGGTCTTAGACTCGTACTCAGGCCTAATGGTTAAGGTCTTGACTCTTACTCTGGCCTAACAGCTAAGGTCTTAAATCTTACTCTGGCCTAATAGCTAAGGTCTTAGACTCGTTCTCTGGCCTAATGGTTAAGGTCTTATCTCTTCCTCTGGCCTAATAGCTAAGGTCTTAGACTCGTACTATGGCCTAATTGTTAAGGTCTTAACTCTAACTCTGGCCTAATAGCTAAGGTCTTAACTCTTACTCTGGCCTAATAGCTAAGGTCTTAGACTCGTACTCTGGCCTAATGGTTAAGGACTTAACTCTTACTCTGGCCTAATAGCTAAGGTCTTAGACTCGTACTCTGGCTTAATGGTTAAGGTCTTAACTCTTACTCTGGCCTACTGACTAAGGTTTTAACTCTTACTCTGGCCTAATAGCTAAGGTCTTAACTCTTACTCTGGCCTAATAGCTAAGGTCTTAACTCTTACTCTGGCTGAGTAGCTAAGGTCTTAGATTCGTACTCTGGCCTAATGGTTCAGGTCTTAACTCTTACTCTGGCCTAATAGCTAAGGTCTTAACTCTTACTCTGGCCTAATAGCTAAGGTCTTAGACTCGTACTCTGGCCTAATGGTTAAGGTCTTAACTCTTACTCTGGCCTAATAGCTAAGGTCTTAGACTCGTACTCTGGCCTAATAGCTAAGGTCTTAGACTCATACTCTGGCCTAATAGCTAAGGTCTTAGACTGGTACTCTGGCCTACTGGTTAAGTTCTTAACTCTTACTCTGGCCAAATAGCTAAGGTCTTAACTCTTACTCTGGCCTAATAACTAAGGTCTTAGACTCGTACTCTGGCCTAATAGCTAAGGTCTTAGACTCGTACTCTGGCCTAATGGTTAAGGTCTTAACTCTTACTCTGGCGTAATAGCTAAGGTCTTAGACTCATACTCTGGCCTAATAGCTAAGGTCTTAACTCTTACTCTGGCCTAATAGCTAAGGTCTTAACTCTTACTCTGGCCTAATAGCTAAGGTCTTAGACTCGTACTCTGGCCTTATAGCTAAGGTCTTAACTCTTACTCTGGCCTACTGGTTAAGGTCTTAACTCTTACTCTGGCCTAATAGCTAAGGTCTTAGACTCGTACTCTGGCCTAATAGCTAAGGTCTTAGACTCGTACTCTGGCCTACAGTTTAAGGTCTTAAATCTTACTCCGGCCTACTGGTTAAGTTCTTAACTCTTACTCTGGAATAATAGCTAAGGTCTTAGACTCATACTCTGGCCTAATAGCTAAGGTCTTAACTCTTACTCTGGCCTAATAGCTAAGGTCTTACTCTTACTCTGGCCTAATAGCTAAGGTCTTAGACTCGTACTCTGGCCTAATAGCTAAGGTCTTAACTCTTACTCTGGCCTACTGGTTAAGGTCTTAACTCTTACTCTGGCCTAATAGCTAAGGTCTTAGACTCGTACTCTGGACTACAGTTTAAGGTCTTAACTCTTACTCCGGCCTACTGGTTAAGTTCTTAACTCTTACTCTGGCCTAATAGCTAAGGTCTTAGACTCATACTCTGGCCTACTGGTTAAGGTCTTAACTCTTACTCTGGCCTAATAGCTAAGGTCTTAGACTCGTACTCTGGCCAAATGGTTAAGGTCTTAACTCTTACTCTGGCCTACTGGTTAAGGTCTTAACTCTTACTCTGGCCTAATAGCTAAGGTCTTAACTCTTACTCTGGCCGAATAGCTAAGGTCTTAGATTCGTACTCTGGCCTAATGGTTCAGGTCTTAACTCTTACTCTGGCCTAATAGCTAAGGTCTTAACTCTTACTCTGGCCTAATAGCTAAGGTCTTAGACTCGTACTCTGGCCTAATGGTTAAGGTCTTAACTCTTACTCTGGCCTAATAGCTAAGGTCTTAGACTCGTACTCTGGCCTAATAGCTAAGGTCTTAGACTCATACTCTGGCCTAATAGCTAAGGTCTTAGACTGGTACTCTGGCCTACTGGTTAAGTTCTTAACTCTTACTCTGGCCAAATAGCTAAGGTCTTAACTCTTACTCTGGCCTAATAACTAAGGTCTTAGACTCGTACTCTGGCCTAATAGCTAAGGTCTTAGACTCGTACTCTGGCCTAATGGTTAAGGTCTTAACTCTTACTCTGGCGTAATAGCTAAGGTCTTAGACTCATACTCTGGCCTAATAGCTAAGGTCTTAACTCTTACTCTGGCCTAATAGCTAAGGTCTTAACTCTTACTCTGGCCTAATAGCTAAGGTCTTAGACTCGTACTATGGCCTACAGGTTAAGGTCTTAACTCTTACTCTGGCCTACTGGTTAAGGTCTTAACTCTTACTCTGGCCTAATAGCTAAGGTCTTAGACTCGTACTCTGGCCTAATGGTTAAGGTCCTAACTCTTACTCTGGGCTATTGGTTAAGGTCTTAACTCTTACTCTGGCCTAATAGCTAAGGTCTTATACTCGTACTCTGGCCTATAAGGTCTTAACCCTTACTCTGGCCTACTGGCTAAGGTCTTAATAGCTAAGGTCTTAACTCTTACTCTGGCCTAATAGCTAAGGTCTTAACTCTTACTCTGACCGAATAGCTATGGTCTTAGATTCGTACTCTGGCCTAATGGTTAAGGTCATAACTCTTACTCTGGCCTAATAGCTAAGGTCTTAACTCTTACTCTGGCCTAATAGCTAAGGTCTTAGACTCGTACTCTGGCCTAATGGTTAAGGTCTTAGATCTTACAGTGGCCTAATAGCTAAGGTCTTAACTCTTACTCTGGCCTAATAACTAAGGTCTTAGACTCATACTCTGGCCTAATAGCTAAGGTCTTAACTCTTACTGTGGCCTAATAGCTAAGGTCTTAACTCTTAGTCTGGCCTAATAGCTAAGGTCTTAGACTTGTACTCTGGCCAAATGGTTAAGGTCTTAACTCTTACTCTGGCATAATAGCTAAGGTCTTAGACTCGTACTCTGGCCTAATGGTTAAGGTCTTAACTCTTACTCTGGCCTAATAGGTAAGGTCTTAACTCTTACTCTGGCCTAATAGCTAAGGTCTTAGACTCGTACTATGGCCTAATTGTTAAGGTCTTAACTCTTACTCTGGCCTACTGGTTAAGGTCTTAACTCTTACTCTGGCCTAATAGCTAAGGTCCTAGACTCCTACTCTGGCCTACTGGTTAAGGTCTTAACTTTTACTCTGGCCTAATAGCTAAGGTCATAACTCTTACTCTGGCCTAATAGCTAGGTCTTCGACTCGTACTCTGGCCTAATGGTTAAGGTCTTAACTCTTACTCTGGCCTACTGGTTAAGGTCTTAACTCTTACTCTGGCCTAATAGCTAAGGTCTTAGACTCGTACTCTGGCCTACTGGTTAAGGTCTTAACTCTTACTCTGGCCTAATAGCTAAGGTCTTAACTCTTACTCTGGTCTAAGAGCTAAGGTCGTAACTCTTACTCTGGCCGAATAGCTACGGTCTTAGACTCGTTCTCTTTCCTAATGGTTAAGGTGTTAACTCTTACTCTGGCCTAATAGCTAAGGTCTTAACTCTTACTCTGGCTTAATAGCTAAGGTCTTAGACTCGTACTCTGGCCTAATGGTTAAGGTCTTAACTCTTACTCTGGCCTAATAGCTAAGGTCTTAGACTCGTACTACGGCCTAATGGTTAAGGTCTTAACTCTTACTCTGGCCTACTGCTTAAGGTCTTAACTCTTACTCTGGCCTAATAGCTAAGGTCTTAGACTCATACTCTGGCCTAATAGCTAAGGTCTTAGACTCATACTCTGGCCTAATAGCTAAGATCTTAGACTCGTACTCTGGCCAAATGGTTAAGGTCTTAACTTTTACTCTGGCCTAATAGCTAAGGTCTTAATTCTTACTCTGGCCTAATAGCTAAGGTCTTAGACTCATACTCTGGCCTACTGGGTAAGGTCTTAACTCTTACTTTGGCCTACTGGTTATGGTCTTAACGCTTACTCTGGCCTAATAGCTAAGGTCTTAGACTCGTACTCTGGCCTAATGGTTAAGGTCTTAATTGTTACTCTGGCCTAATAGCTAAGGTCTTAGACTCGTACTATGGCCTACAGGTTAAGGTCTTAACTCTTACACTGGCCTACTGGTTAAGGTCTTAACTCTTACTATGGTCTACCGGTTAAGGTCTTAACTCTTACTCTGGCCTACTGGTTAAGGTCTTAACTCTTACTCTGGCCTAATAACTAAGGTCTTAGACTCGTACTCTGGCCTAATGTTTAAGGTCTTAACTCTTACTCTGGCCTAATAGCTAAGGTCTTAGACTCGTACTCTGTCCTAATGGTTAAGGTCTGAACTCTTACACTGGCCTACTGGTTAAGGTCTTAACTCTTACTCTGGCCTACTGGTTATGGTCTTAACTCTTACTCTGGCCTAATAGCTAAGGTCTTAGACTCGTACTCTGGCCTACTGGTTAAGGTCTTAACTCTTACTCTGGCCTAATAGCTAAGGTCTTAACTCTTACTCTGGCCTAATAGCTAAGGTCTTAGACTCGTACTCTGGCCTAATGGTTAAGGTCTTAACTCTTACTCTGGCCTAATAGCTAAGGTCTTAGACTCGTACTCTGGCCTAATGGTTAAGGTCTTAGACTCGTACTCTGGCCTAATGGTTAAGGTCTTAACTCTAACTCTGGCCTAATGGTTAAGGTCTTAACTCTTACTCTGGCCTAATAGCTAAGGTCTTAGACTCGTACTCTGGCCTAATGGTTAAGGTCTTAGACTCGTACTCTGGCCTAATGGTTAAGGTCTTAACTCTTACTCTGGCCTAATAGCTAAGGTCTTAGACTCGTACTCTGGCCTACTGGTTAAGGTCTTAGACTCGTACTCTGGCCTAATGGTTAAGGTCTTAACTCTAACTCTGGCCTAATAGCTAAGGTCTTAACTCTTACTCTGGCCTAATAGCTAAGGTCTTAGACTCGTACTCTGGCCTACTGGTTAAGGTCTTAGACTCGTACTCTGGCCTAATGGTTAAGGTCTTAACTCTAACTCTGGCCTAATAGCTAAGGTCTTAACTCTTACTCTGGCCTAATAGCTAAGGTCTTAGACTCGTACTCTGGCCTAATGGTTAAGGTCTTAACTCTTACTCTGGCCTAATAGCTAAGGTCTTAACTCTTACTCTGGCCTAATAGCTAAGGTCTTAACTCTTACTCTGGCCGAATAGCTAAGGTCTTAGATTCGTACTCTGGCCTAACGGTTAAGGTCTTAACTCTTACTCTGGCCTAATAGCTAAGGTCTTAGACTCGTACTCTGGCCTAATGGTTAAGGTATTAACTCTTACTCTGGCCTAATAGCTAAGGTCTTAGACTCGTACTCTGGCCTAATAGCTAAGGTCTTAGACTCATACTCTGGCCTAATAGCTAAGGTCTTAGACTGGTACTCCGGCCTACTTGTTAAGTTCTTAACTCTTACTCTGGCCAAATAGCTAAGGTCTTAACTCTTACTCTGGCCTAATAACTAAGGTCTTAGACTCGTACTCTGGCCTAATAGCTAAGGTCTTAGACTCGTACTATGGCCTACAGGTTAAGGTCTTAACTCTTACTCTGGCCTACTGGTTAAGGTCTTAACTCTTACTCTGGCCTAATAGCTAAGGTCCTAGACTCGTACTCTGGCCTACTGGTTAAGGTCTTAACTTTTACTCTGGCCTAATAGCTAAGGTCATAACTCTTACTCTGGCCTAATAGCTAAGGTCTTCGACTCGTACTCTGGCCTAATGGTTAAGGTCTTAACTCTTACTCTGGCCTACTGGTTAAGGTCTTAACTCTTACTCTGGCCTAATAGCTAAGGTCTTAGACTCGTACTCTGGCCTACTTGTTAAGGTCTTAACTCTTACTCTGGCCTAATAGCTAAGGTCTTAACTCTTACTCTGGCCTAAGAGCTAAGGTCATAACTCTTACTCTGGCCGAATAGCTACGGTCTTAGACTCGTTCTCTTTCCTAATGGTTAAGGTGTTAACTCTTACTCTGGCCTAATAGCTAAGGTCTTAACTCTTACTCTGGCCTAATAGCTAAGGTCTTAGACTCGTACTCTGGCCTAATGGTTAAGGTCTTAATTCTTACTCTGGCCTAATAGCTAAGGTCTTAGACTCGTACTATGGCCTACAGGTTAAGGTCTTAACTCTTACACTGGCCTACTGGTTAAGGTCTTAGACTCGTACTCTGGCCTAATGGTTAAGGTATTAACTCTAACTCTGGCCTAATAGCTAAGGTCTTAACTCTTACTCTGGCCTAATAGCTAAGGTCTTAGACTCGTACTCTGGCCTAATGGTTAAGGTCTTAACTCTTACTCTGGCCTAATAGCTAAGGTCTTAGACTCGTACTCTGGCCTACTGACTAAGGTCTTAACTCTTACACTGGCCTAATAGCTAAGGTCTTAACTCTTACTCTGGCCTAATAGCTAAGGTCTTAACTCTTACTCTGGCCGAATAGCTAAGGTCTTAGATTCGTACTCTGGCCTAACGGTTAAGGTCTTAACTCTTACTCTGGCCTAATAGCTAAGGTCTTAGACTCGTACTCTGGCCTAATGGTTAAGGTCTTAACTCTTACTCTGGCCTAATAGCTAAGGTCTTAGACTCGTACTCTGGCCTAATAGCTAAGGTCTTAGACTCATACTCTGGCCTAATAGCTAAGGTCTTAGACTGGTACTCCGGCCTACTGGTTAAGTTCTTAACTCTTACTCTGGCCAAATAGCTAAGGTCTTAACTCTTACTCTGGCCTAATAACTAAGGTCTTAGACTCGTACTCTGGCCTAATAGCTAAGGTCTTAGACTCGTACTCTGGCCTAATGGTTAAGGTCTTAACTCTTACTCTGGCCTAATAGCTACGGTCTTAGACTCATACTCTGGCCTAATAGCTAAGGTCTTAACTCTTACTCTGGCCTAATAGCTAAGGTCTTAGACTCGTACTCTGGCCTAATAGCTAAGGTCTTAACTCTTACTCTGGCCTACTGGTTAAGGTCTTAACTCTTACTCTGGCCTAATAGCTAAGGTCTTAGACTCGTACTCTGGCCTAATAGCTAAGGTCTTAGACTCGTACTCTGGCCTACAGTTTAAGGTCTTAACTCTTACTCCAGCCTACTGGTTAAGTTCTTAACTCTTAGTCTGGAATAATAGCTAAGGTCTTAGACTCATACTCTGGCCTAATAGCTAAGGTCTTAACTCTTACTCTGGCCTAATAGCTAAGGTCTTACTCATACTCTGGCCTAATAGCTAAGGTCTTAGACTCGTACTCTGGCCTAATAGCTAAGGTCTTAACTCTTACTCTGGCCTACTGGTTAAGGTCTTAACTCTCACTCTGGCCTAATAACTAAGGTCTTAGACTCGTACTCTTGCCTAATAGCTAAGGTCTTAACTCTTACTCTGGCCTAATAGCTAAGGTCTTAGACTCATACTCTGGCCTAATAGCTAAGGTCTTAGACTCATACTCTGGCCTACTGGGTAAGGTCTTAACTCTTACTCTGGCCTACTGGTTAAGGTCTTAACGATTACTCTGGCCTAATAGCTAAGGTCTTAGACTCATACTCTGGCCTACTGGGTAAGGTCTTAACTCTTACTCTGGCCTACTGGTTATGGTCTTAACTCTTACTCTGGCCTAATAGCTAAGGTCTTAGACTCGTACTCTGGCCTAATGGTTAAGGTCTTAATTCTTACTCTGACCTAATAGCTAAAGTCTTAGACTCGTACTATGGCCTACAGGTTAAGGTCTTAACTCTTACACTGGCATACTGGTTAAGGTCTTAACTCTTACTATGGTCTACCGGTTAAGGTCTTAACTCTTACTCTGGCCTACTGGTTAAGGTCTTAACTCTTACTCTGGCCTAATAGCTAAGGTCTTAGACTCGTACTCTGTCCTAATGGTTAAGGTCTTAACTCTTACACTGGCCTACTGGTTAAGGTCTTAACTCTGACTCTGGCCTAATAGCTTAGGTCTTAACTCTTACTCTGGCCTAATAGCTAAGGTCTTAGACTCGTACTCTGGCCTAATGGTTAAGGTCTTAACTCTTACTCTGGCCTATTGGTTAAGGTCTTAACTCTTTCTCTGGCCTAATAACTAAGGTCTTAACTCTTACTCTAGCCTAATAGCTAAGGTCTTAACTCTTACTCTGGCCTAATAGCTAAGGTCTTAACTCTTACTCTGGCCTAATAGCTAAGGTCTTAGACTCGTACTCAGGCCTAATGGTTAAGGTCTTGACTCTTACTCTGGCCTAACAGCTAAGGTCTTAAATCTTACTCTGGCCTAATAGCTAAGGTCTTAGACTCGTTCTCTGGCCTAATGGTTAAGGTCTTATCTCTTCCTCTGGCCTAATAGCTAAGGTCTTAGACTCGTACTCTGTCCTAATGGTTAAGGTCTTAACTCTTACACTGGCCTACTGGTTAAGGTCTTAACTCTGACTCTGGCCTAATAGCTTAGGTCTTAACTCTTACTCTGGCCTAATAGCTAAGGTCTTAGACTCGTACTCTGGCCTAATGGTTAAGGTCTTAACTCTTACTCTGGCCTATTGGTTAAGGTCTTAACTCTTTCTCTGGCCTAATAACTAAGGTCTTAACTCTTACTCTAGCCTAATAGCTAAGGTCTTAACTCTTACTCTGGCCTAATAGCTAAGGTCTTAACTCTTACTCTGGCCTAATAGCTAAGGTCTTAACTCTTACTCTGGCCTACTGGTTATGGTCTTAACTCTTACTCTGGCCTAATAGCTAAGGTCTTAGACTCGTACTCTGGCCTACTGGTTAAGGTCTTAACTCTTACTCTGGCCTAATAGCTAAGGTCTTAACTCTTACTCTGGCCTAATAGCTAAGGTCTTAGACTCGTACTCTGGCCTAATGGTTAAGGTCTTAACTCTTACTCTGGCCTAATAGCTAAGGTCTTAGACTCGTACTCTGGCCTAATGGTTAAGGTCTTAGACTCGTACTCTGGCCTAATGGTTAAGGTCTTAACTCTAACTCTGGCCTAATGGTTAAGGTCTTAACTCTTACTCTGGCCTAATAGCTAAGGTCTTAGACTCGTACTCTGGCCTAATGGTTAAGGTCTTAGACTCGTACTCTGGCCTAATGGTTAAGGTCTTAACTCTTACTCTGGCCTAATAGCTAAGGTCTTAGACTCGTACTCTGGCCTACTGGTTAAGGTCTTAGACTCGTACTCTGGCCTAATGGTTAAGGTCTTAACTCTAACTCTGGCCTAATAGCTAAGGTCTTAACTCTTACTCTGGCCTAATAGCTAAGGTCTTAGACTCGTACTCTGGCCTACTGGTTAAGGTCTTAGACTCGTACTCTGGCCTAATGGTTAAGGTCTTAACTCTAACTCTGGCCTAATAGCTAAGGTCTTAACTCTTACTCTGGCCTAATAGCTAAGGTCTTAGACTCGTACTCTGGCCTAATGGTTAAGGTCTTAACTCTTACTCTGGCCTAATAGCTAAGGTCTTAACTCTTACTCTGGCCTAATAGCTAAGGTCTTAACTCTTACTCTGGCCGAATAGCTAAGGTCTTAGATTCGTACTCTGGCCTAACGGTTAAGGTCTTAACTCTTACTCTGGCCTAATAGCTAAGGTCTTAGACTCGTACTCTGGCCTAATGGTTAAGGTCTTAACTCTTACTCTGGCCTAATAGCTAAGGTCTTAGACTCGTACTCTGGCCTAATAGCTAAGGTCTTAGACTCATACTCTGGCCTAATAGCTAAGGTCTTAGACTGGTACTCCGGCCTACTTGTTAAGTTCTTAACTCTTACTCTGGCCAAATAGCTAAGGTCTTAACTCTTACTCTGGCCTAATAACTAAGGTCTTAGACTCGTACTCTGGCCTAATAGCTAAGGTCTTAGACTCGTACTATGGCCTACAGGTTAAGGTCTTAACTCTTACTCTGGCCTACTGGTTAAGGTCTTAACTCTTACTCTGGCCTAATAGCTAAGGTCCTAGACTCGTACTCTGGCCTACTGGTTAAGGTCTTAACTTTTACTCTGGCCTAATAGCTAAGGTCATAACTCTTACTCTGGCCTAATAGCTAAGGTCTTCGACTCGTACTCTGGCCTAATGGTTAAGGTCTTAACTCTTACTCTGGCCTACTGGTTAAGGTCTTAACTCTTACTCTGGCCTAATAGCTAAGGTCTTAGACTCGTACTCTGGCCTACTTGTTAAGGTCTTAACTCTTACTCTGGCCTAATAGCTAAGGTCTTAACTCTTACTCTGGCCTAAGAGCTAAGGTCGTAACTCTTACTCTGGCCGAATAGCTACGGTCTTAGACTCGTTCTCTTTCCTAATGGTTAAGGTGTTAACTCTTACTCTGGCCTAATAGCTAAGGTCTTAACTCTTACTCTGGCCTAATAGCTAAGGTCTTAGACTCGTACTCTGGCCTAATGGTTAAGGTCTTAATTCTTACTCTGGCCTAATAGCTAAGGTCTTAGACTCGTACTATGGCCTACAGGTTAAGGTCTTAACTCTTACACTGGCCTACTGGTTAAGGTCTTAGACTCGTACTCTGGCCTAATGGTTAAGGTATTAACTCTAACTCTGGCCTAATAGCTAAGGTCTTAACTCTTACTCTGGCCTAATAGCTAAGGTCTTAGACTCGTACTCTGGCCTAATGGTTAAGGTCTTAACTCTTACTCTGGCCTAATAGCTAAGGTCTTAGACTCGTACTCTGGCCTACTGACTAAGGTCTTAACTCTTACACTGGCCTAATAGCTAAGGTCTTAACTCTTACTCTGGCCTAATAGCTAAGGTCTTAACTCTTACTCTGGCCGAATAGCTAAGGTCTTAGATTCGTACTCTGGCCTAACGGTTAAGGTCTTAACTCTTACTCTGGCCTAATAGCTAAGGTCTTAGACTCGTACTCTGGCCTAATGGTTAAGGTCTTAACTCTTACTCTGGCCTAATAGCTAAGGTCTTAGACTCGTACTCTGGCCTAATAGCTAAGGTCTTAGACTCATACTCTGGCCTAATAGCTAAGGTCTTAGACTGGTACTCCGGCCTACTGGTTAAGTTCTTAACTCTTACTCTGGCCAAATAGCTAAGGTCTTAACTCTTACTCTGGCCTAATAACTAAGGTCTTAGACTCGTACTCTGGCCTAATAGCTAAGGTCTTAGACTCGTACTCTGGCCTAATGGTTAAGGTCTTAACTCTTACTCTGGCCTAATAGCTACGGTCTTAGACTCATACTCTGGCCTAATAGCTAAGGTCTTAACTCTTACTCTGGCCTAATAGCTAAGGTCTTAGACTCGTACTCTGGCCTAATAGCTAAGGTCTTAACTCTTACTCTGGCCTACTGGTTAAGGTCTTAAATCTTACTCTGGCCTAATAGCTAAGGTCTTAGACTCGTACTCTGGCCTAATAGCTAAGGTCTTAGACTCGTACTCTGGCCTACAGTTTAAGGTCTTAACTCTTACTCCAGCCTACTGGTTAAGTTCTTAACTCTTAGTCTGGAATAATAGCTAAGGTCTTAGACTCATACTCTGGCCTAATAGCTAAGGTCTTAACTCTTACTCTGGCCTAATAGCTAAGGTCTTACTCATACTCTGGCCTAATAGCTAAGGTCTTAGACTCGTACTCTGGCCTAATAGCTAAGGTCTTAACTCTTACTCTGGCCTACTGGTTAAGGTCTTAACTCTCACTCTGGCCTAATAACTAAGGTCTTAGACTCGTACTCTTGCCTAATAGCTAAGGTCTTAACTCTTACTCTGGCCTAATAGCTAAGGTCTTAGACTCATACTCTGGCCTAATAGCTAAGGTCTTAGACTCATACTCTGGCCTACTGGGTAAGGTCTTAACTCTTACTCTGGCCTACTGGTTAAGGTCTTAACGATTACTCTGGCCTAATAGCTAAGGTCTTAGACTCATACTCTGGCCTACTGGGTAAGGTCTTAACTCTTACTCTGGCCTACTGGTTATGGTCTTAACTCTTACTCTGGCCTAATAGCTAAGGTCTTAGACTCGTACTCTGGCCTAATGGTTAAGGTCTTAATTCTTACTCTGACCTAATAGCTAAAGTCTTAGACTCGTACTATGGCCTACAGGTTAAGGTCTTAACTCTTACACTGGCATACTGGTTAAGGTCTTAACTCTTACTATGGTCTACCGGTTAAGGTCTTAACTCTTACTCTGGCCTACTGGTTAAGGTCTTAACTCTTACTCTGGCCTAATAGCTAAGGTCTTAGACTCGTACTCTGTCCTAATGGTTAAGGTCTTAACTCTTACACTGGCCTACTGGTTAAGGTCTTAACTCTGACTCTGGCCTAATAGCTTAGGTCTTAACTCTTACTCTGGCCTAATAGCTAAGGTCTTAGACTCGTACTCTGGCCTAATGGTTAAGGTCTTAACTCTTACTCTGGCCTATTGGTTAAGGTCTTAACTCTTTCTCTGGCCTAATAACTAAGGTCTTAACTCTTACTCTAGCCTAATAGCTAAGGTCTTAACTCTTACTCTGGCCTAATAGCTAAGGTCTTAACTCTTACTCTGGCCTAATAGCTAAGGTCTTAGACTCGTACTCAGGCCTAATGGTTAAGGTCTTGACTCTTACTCTGGCCTAACAGCTAAGGTCTTAAATATTACTCTGGCCTAATAGCTAAGGTCTTAGACTCGTTCTCTGGCCTAATGGTTAAGGTCTTATCTCTTCCTCTGGCCTAATAGCTAAGGTCTTAGACTCGTACTATGGCCTAATTGTTAAGGTCTTAACTCTAACTCTGGCCTAATAGCTAAGGTCTTAACTCTTACTCTGGCCTAATAGCTAAGGTCTTAGACTCGTACTCTGGCCTAATGGTTAAGGTCTTAACTCTTACTCTGGCCTAATAGCTAAGGTCTTAGACTCGTACTACGGCCTAATGGTTAAGGTCTTAACTCTTACTCTGGCCTACTGCTTAAGGTCTTAACTCTTACTCTGGCCTAATAGCTAAGGTCTTAGACTCATACTCTGGCCTAATAGCTAAGGTCTTAGACTCATACTCTGGCCTAATAGCTAAGATCTTAGACTCGTACTCTGGCCAAATGGTTAAGGTCTTAACTTTTACTCTGGCCTAATAGCTAAGGTCTTAATTCTTACTCTGGCCTAATAGCTAAGGTCTTAGACTCATACTCTGGCCTACTGGGTAAGGTCTTAACTCTTACTTTGGCCTACTGGTTATGGTCTTAACGCTTACTCTGGCCTAATAGCTAAGGTCTTAGACTCGTACTCTGGCCTAATGGTTAAGGTCTTAATTGTTACTCTGGCCTAATAGCTAAGGTCTTAGACTCGTACTATGGCCTACAGGTTAAGGTCTTAACTCTTACACTGGCCTACTGGTTAAGGTCTTAACTCTTACTATGGTCTACCGGTTAAGGTCTTAACTCTTACTCTGGCCTACTGGTTAAGGTCTTAACTCTTACTCTGGCCTAATAACTAAGGTCTTAGACTCGTACTCTGGCCTAATGTTTAAGGTCTTAACTCTTACTCTGGCCTAATAGCTAAGGTCTTAGACTCGTACTCTGTCCTAATGGTTAAGGTCTGAACTCTTACACTGGCCTACTGGTTAAGGTCTTAACTCTTACTCTGGCCTACTGGTTATGGTCTTAACTCTTACTCTGGCCTAATAGCTAAGGTCTTAGACTCGTACTCTGGCCTACTGGTTAAGGTCTTAACTCTTACTCTGGCCTAATAGCTAAGGTCTTAACTCTTACTCTGGCCTAATAGCTAAGGTCTTAGACTCGTACTCTGGCCTAATGGTTAAGGTCTTAACTCTTACTCTGGCCTAATAGCTAAGGTCTTAGACTCGTACTCTGGCCTAATGGTTAAGGTCTTAGACTCGTACTCTGGCCTAATGGTTAAGGTCTTAACTCTAACTCTGGCCTAATGGTTAAGGTCTTAACTCTTACTCTGGCCTAATAGCTAAGGTCTTAGACTCGTACTCTGGCCTAATGGTTAAGGTCTTAGACTCGTACTCTGGCCTAATGGTTAAGGTCTTAACTCTTACTCTGGCCTAATAGCTAAGGTCTTAGACTCGTACTCTGGCCTACTGGTTAAGGTCTTAGACTCGTACTCTGGCCTAATGGTTAAGGTCTTAACTCTAACTCTGGCCTAATAGCTAAGGTCTTAACTCTTACTCTGGCCTAATAGCTAAGGTCTTAGACTCATACTCTGGCCTACTGGTTAAGGTCTTAGACTCGTACTCTGGCCTAATGGTTAAGGTCTTAACTCTAACTCTGGCCTAATAGCTAAGGTCTTAACTCTTACTCTGGCCTAATAGCTAAGGTCTTAGACTCGTACTCTGGCCTAATGGTTAAGGTCTTAACTCTTACTCTGGCCTAATAGCTAAGGTCTTAACTCTTACTCTGGCCTAATAGCTAAGGTCTTAACTCTTACTCTGGCCGAATAGCTAAGGTCTTAGATTCGTACTCTGGCCTAACGGTTAAGGTCTTAACTCTTACTCTGGCCTAATAGCTAAGGTCTTAGACTCGTACTCTGGCCTAATGGTTAAGGTATTAACTCTTACTCTGGCCTAATAGCTAAGGTCTTAGACTCGTACTCTGGCCTAATAGCTAAGGTCTTAGACTCATACTCTGGCCTAATAGCTAAGGTCTTAGACTGGTACTCCGGCCTACTTGTTAAGTTCTTAACTCTTACTCTGGCCAAATAGCTAAGGTCTTAACTCTTACTCTGGCCTAATAACTAAGGTCTTAGACTCGTACTCTGGCCTAATAGCTAAGGTCTTAGACTCGTACTATGGCCTACAGGTTAAGGTCTTAACTCTTACTCTGGCCTACTGGTTAAGGTCTTAACTCTTACTCTGGCCTAATAGCTAAGGTCCTAGACTCGTACTCTGGCCTACTGGTTAAGGTCTTAACTTTTACTCTGGCCTAATAGCTAAGGTCATAACTCTTACTCTGGCCTAATAGCTAAGGTCTTCGACTCGTACTCTGGCCTAATGGTTAAGGTCTTAACTCTTACTCTGGCCTACTGGTTAAGGTCTTAACTCTTACTCTGGCCTAATAGCTAAGGTCTTAGACTCGTACTCTGGCCTACTTGTTAAGGTCTTAACTCTTACTCTGGCCTAATAGCTAAGGTCTTAACTCTTACTCTGGCCTAAGAGCTAAGGTCGTAACTCTTACTCTGGCCGAATAGCTACGGTCTTAGACTCGTTCTCTTTCCTAATGGTTAAGGTGTTAACTCTTACTCTGGCCTAATAGCTAAGGTCTTAACTCTTACTCTGGCCTAATAGCTAAGGTCTTAGACTCGTACTCTGGCCTAATGGTTAAGGTCTTAATTCTTACTCTGGCCTAATAGCTAAGGTCTTAGACTCGTACTATGGCCTACAGGTTAAGGTCTTAACTCTTACACTGGCCTACTGGTTAAGGTCTTAGACTCGTACTCTGGCCTAATGGTTAAGGTATTAACTCTAACTCTGGCCTAATAGCTAAGGTCTTAACTCTTACTCTGGCCTAATAGCTAAGGTCTTAGACTCGTACTCTGGCCTAATGGTTAAGGTCTTAACTCTTACTCTGGCCTAATAGCTAAGGTCTTAGACTCGTACTCTGGCCTACTGACTAAGGTCTTAACTCTTACACTGGCCTAATAGCTAAGGTCTTAACTCTTACTCTGGCCTAATAGCTAAGGTCTTAACTCTTACTCTGGCCGAATAGCTAAGGTCTTAGATTCGTACTCTGGCCTAACGGTTAAGGTCTTAACTCTTACTCTGGCCTAATAGCTAAGGTCTTAGACTCGTACTCTGGCCTAATGGTTAAGGTCTTAACTCTTACTCTGGCCTAATAGCTAAGGTCTTAGACTCGTACTCTGGCCTAATAGCTAAGGTCTTAGACTCATACTCTGGCCTAATAGCTAAGGTCTTAGACTGGTACTCCGGCCTACTGGTTAAGTTCTTAACTCTTACTCTGGCCAAATAGCTAAGGTCTTAACTCTTACTCTGGCCTAATAACTAAGGTCTTAGACTCGTACTCTGGCCTAATAGCTAAGGTCTTAGACTCGTACTCTGGCCTAATGGTTAAGGTCTTAACTCTTACTCTGGCCTAATAGCTACGGTCTTAGACTCATACTCTGGCCTAATAGCTAAGGTCTTAACTCTTACTCTGGCCTAATAGCTAAGGTCTTAGACTCGTACTCTGGCCTAATAGCTAAGGTCTTAACTCTTACTCTGGCCTACTGGTTAAGGTCTTAACTCTTACTCTGGCCTAATAGCTAAGGTCTTAGACTCGTACTCTGGCCTAATAGCTAAGGTCTTAGACTCGTACTCTGGCCTACAGTTTAAGGTCTTAACTCTTACTCCAGCCTACTGGTTAAGTTCTTAACTCTTAGTCTGGAATAATAGCTAAGGTCTTAGACTCATACTCTGGCCTAATAGCTAAGGTCTTAACTCTTACTCTGGCCTAATAGCTAAGGTCTTACTCATACTCTGGCCTAATAGCTAAGGTCTTAGACTCGTACTCTGGCCTAATAGCTAAGGTCTTAACTCTTACTCTGGCCTACTGGTTAAGGTCTTAACTCTCACTCTGGCCTAATAACTAAGGTCTTAGACTCGTACTCTTGCCTAATAGCTAAGGTCTTAACTCTTACTCTGGCCTAATAGCTAAGGTCTTAGACTCATACTCTGGCCTAATAGCTAAGGTCTTAGACTCATACTCTGGCCTACTGGGTAAGGTCTTAACTCTTACTCTGGCCTACTGGTTAAGGTCTTAACGATTACTCTGGCCTAATAGCTAAGGTCTTAGACTCATACTCTGGCCTACTGGGTAAGGTCTTAACTCTTACTCTGGCCTACTGGTTATGGTCTTAACTCTTACTCTGGCCTAATAGCTAAGGTCTTAGACTCGTACTCTGGCCTAATGGTTAAGGTCTTAATTCTTACTCTGACCTAATAGCTAAAGTCTTAGACTCGTACTATGGCCTACAGGTTAAGGTCTTAACTCTTACACTGGCATACTGGTTAAGGTCTTAACTCTTACTATGGTCTACCGGTTAAGGTCTTAACTCTTAATCTGGCCTACTGGTTAAGGTCTTAACTCTTACTCTGGCCTAATAGCTAAGGTCTTAGACTCGTACTCTGTCCTAATGGTTAAGGTCTTAACTCTTACACTGGCCTACTGGTTAAGGTCTTAACTCTGACTCTGGCCTAATAGCTTAGGTCTTAACTCTTACTCTGGCCTAATAGCTAAGGTCTTAGACTCGTACTCTGGCCTAATGGTTAAGGTCTTAACTCTTACTCTGGCCTATTGGTTAAGGTCTTAACTCTTTCTCTGGCCTAATAACTAAGGTCTTAACTCTTACTCTAGCCTAATAGCTAAGGTCTTAACTCTTACTCTGGCCTAATAGCTAAGGTCTTAACTCTTACTCTGGCCTAATAGCTAAGGTCTTAGACTCGTACTCAGGCCTAATGGTTAAGGTCTTGACTCTTACTCTGGCCTAACATCTAAGGTCTTAAATCTTACTCTGGCCTAATAGCTAAGGTCTTAGACTCGTTCTCTGGCCTAATGGTTAAGGTCTTATCTCTTCCTCTGGCCTAATAGCTAAGGTCTTAGACTCGTACTCTGTCCTAATGGTTAAGGTCTTAACTCTTACACTGGCCTACTGGTTAAGGTCTTAACTCTGACTCTGGCCTAATAGCTTAGGTCTTAACTCTTACTCTGGCCTAATAGCTAAGGTCTTAGACTCGTACTCTGGCCTAATGGTTAAGGTCTTAACTCTTACTCTGGCCTATTGGTTAAGGTCTTAACTCTTTCTCTGGCCTAATAACTAAGGTCTTAACTCTTACTCTAGCCTAATAGCTAAGGTCTTAACTCTTACTCTGGCCTAATAGCTAAGGTCTTAACTCTTACTCTGGCCTAATAGCTAAGGTCTTAACTCTTACTCTGGCCTACTGGTTATGGTCTTAACTCTTACTCTGGCCTAATAGCTAAGGTCTTAGACTCGTACTCTGGCCTACTGGTTAAGGTCTTAACTCTTACTCTGGCCTAATAGCTAAGGTCTTAACTCTTACTCTGGCCTAATAGCTAAGGTCTTAGACTCGTACTCTGGCCTAATGGTTAAGGTCTTAACTCTTACTCTGGCCTAATAGCTAAGGTCTTAGACTCGTACTCTGGCCTAATGGTTAAGGTCTTAGACTCGTACTCTGGCCTAATGGTTAAGGTCTTAACTCTAACTCTGGCCTAATGGTTAAGGTCTTAACTCTTACTCTGGCCTAATAGCTAAGGTCTTAGACTCGTACTCTGGCCTAATGGTTAAGGTCTTAGACTCGTACTCTGGCCTAATGGTTAAGGTCTTAACTCTTACTCTGGCCTAATAGCTAAGGTCTTAGACTCGTACTCTGGCCTACTGGTTAAGGTCTTAGACTCGTACTCTGGCCTAATGGTTAAGGTCTTAACTCTAACTCTGGCCTAATAGCTAAGGTCTTAACTCTTACTCTGGCCTAATAGCTAAGGTCTTAGACTCGTACTCTGGCCTACTGGTTAAGGTCTTAGACTCGTACTCTGGCCTAATGGTTAAGGTCTTAACTCTAACTCTGGCCTAATAGCTAAGGTCTTAACTCTTACTCTGGCCTAATAGCTAAGGTCTTAGACTCGTACTCTGGCCTAATGGTTAAGGTCTTAACTCTTACTCTGGCCTAATAGCTAAGGTCTTAACTCTTACTCTGGCCTAATAGCTAAGGTCTTAACTCTTACTCTGGCCGAATAGCTAAGGTCTTAGATTCGTACTCTGGCCTAACGGTTAAGGTCTTAACTCTTACTCTGGCCTAATAGCTAAGGTCTTAGACTCGTACTCTGGCCTAATGGTTAAGGTCTTAACTCTTACTCTGGCCTAATAGCTAAGGTCTTAGACTCGTACTCTGGCCTAATAGCTAAGGTCTTAGACTCATACTCTGGCCTAATAGCTAAGGTCTTAGACTGGTACTCCGGCCTACTTGTTAAGTTCTTAACTCTTACTCTGGCCAAATAGCTAAGGTCTTAACTCTTACTCTGGCCTAATAACTAAGGTCTTAGACTCGTACTCTGGCCTAATAGCTAAGGTCTTAGACTCGTACTATGGCCTACAGGTTAAGGTCTTAACTCTTACTCTGGCCTACTGGTTAAGGTCTTAACTCTTACTCTGGCCTAATAGCTAAGGTCCTAGACTCGTACTCTGGCCTACTGGTTAAGGTCTTAACTTTTACTCTGGCCTAATAGCTAAGGTCATAACTCTTACTCTGGCCTAATAGCTAAGGTCTTCGACTCGTACTCTGGCCTAATGGTTAAGGTCTTAACTCTTACTCTGGCCTACTGGTTAAGGTCTTAACTCTTACTCTGGCCTAATAGCTAAGGTCTTAGACTCGTACTCTGGCCTACTTGTTAAGGTCTTAACTCTTACTCTGGCCTAATAGCTAAGGTCTTAACTCTTACTCTGGCCTAAGAGCTAAGGTCGTAACTCTTACTCTGGCCGAATAGCTACGGTCTTAGACTCGTTCTCTTTCCTAATGGTTAAGGTGTTAACTCTTACTCTGGCCTAATAGCTAAGGTCTTAACTCTTACTCTGGCCTAATAGCTAAGGTCTTAGACTCGTACTCTGGCCTAATGGTTAAGGTCTTAATTCTTACTCTGGCCTAATAGCTAAGGTCTTAGACTCGTACTATGGCCTACAGGTTAAGGTCTTAACTCTTACACTGGCCTACTGGTTAAGGTCTTAGACTCGTACTCTGGCCTAATGGTTAAGGTATTAACTCTAACTCTGGCCTAATAGCTAAGGTCTTAACTCTTACTCTGGCCTAATAGCTAAGGTCTTAGACTCGTACTCTGGCCTAATGGTTAAGGTCTTAACTCTTACTCTGGCCTAATAGCTAAGGTCTTAGACTCGTACTCTGGCCTACTGACTAAGGTCTTAACTCTTACACTGGCCTAATAGCTAAGGTCTTAACTCTTACTCTGGCCTAATAGCTAAGGTCTTAACTCTTACTCTGGCCGAATAGCTAAGGTCTTAGATTCGTACTCTGGCCTAACGGTTAAGGTCTTAACTCTTACTCTGGCCTAATAGCTAAGGTCTTAGACTCGTACTCTGGCCTAATGGTTAAGGTCTTAACTCTTACTCTGGCCTAATAGCTAAGGTCTTAGACTCGTACTCTGGCCTAATAGCTAAGGTCTTAGACTCATACTCTGGCCTAATAGCTAAGGTCTTAGACTGGTACTCCGGCCTACTGGTTAAGTTCTTAACTCTTACTCTGGCCAAATAGCTAAGGTCTTAACTCTTACTCTGGCCTAATAACTAAGGTCTTAGACTCGTACTCTGGCCTAATAGCTAAGGTCTTAGACTCGTACTCTGGCTTAATGGTTAAGGTCTTAACTCTTACTCTGGCCTACTGACTAAGGTTTTAACTCTTACTCTGGCCTAATAGCTAAGGTCTTAACTCTTACTCTGGCCTAATAGCTAAGGTCTTAACTCTTACTCTGGCTGAGTAGCTAAGGTCTTAGATTCGTACTCTGGCCTAATGGTTCAGGTCTTAACTCTTACTCTGGCCTAATAGCTAAGGTCTTAACTCTTACTCTGGCCTAATAGCTAAGGTCTTAGACTCGTACTCTGGCCTAATGGTTAAGGTCTTAACTCTTACTCTGGCCTAATAGCTAAGGTCTTAGACTCGTACTCTGGCCTAATAGCTAAGGTCTTAGACTCATACTCTGGCCTAATAGCTAAGGTCTTAGACTGGTACTCTGGCCTACTGGTTAAGTTCTTAACTCTTACTCTGGCCAAATAGCTAAGGTCTTAACTCTTACTCTGGCCTAATAACTAAGGTCTTAGACTCGTACTCTGGCCTAATAGCTAAGGTCTTAGACTCGTACTCTGGCCTAATGGTTAAGGTCTTAACTCTTACTCTGGCGTAATAGCTAAGGTCTTAGACTCATACTCTGGCCTAATAGCTAAGGTCTTAACTCTTACTCTGGCCTAATAGCTAAGGTCTTAACTCTTACTCTGGCCTAATAGCTAAGGTCTTAACTCTTACTCTGGCCTACTGGTTAAGGTCTTAACT
The DNA here is from genome assembly GCF_964204655.1 of Triturus cristatus. Classification (NCBI taxonomy): domain Eukaryota; kingdom Metazoa; phylum Chordata; class Amphibia; order Caudata; family Salamandridae; genus Triturus; species Triturus cristatus. The sequence continues at coordinate 1,097,251,841 of NC_140589.1, read as the reverse complement.
CTTACTCTGGCCTAATAGCTAAGGTCTTAGACTCGTACTCTGGCCTAATAGCTAAGGTCTTAGACTCGTACTCTGGCCTACAGTTTAAGGTCTTAACTCTTACTCCAGCCTACTGGTTAAGTTCTTAACTCTTAGTCTGGAATAATAGCTAAGGTCTTAGACTCATACTCTGGCCTAATAGCTAAGGTCTTAACTCTTACTCTGGCCTAATAGCTAAGGTCTTACTCATACTCTGGCCTAATAGCTAAGGTCTTAGACTCGTACTCTGGCCTAATAGCTAAGGTCTTAACTCTTACTCTGGCCTACTGGTTAAGGTCTTAACTCTCACTCTGGCCTAATAACTAAGGTCTTAGACTCGTACTCTTGCCTAATAGCTAAGGTCTTAACTCTTACTCTGGCCTAATAGCTAAGGTCTTAGACTCATACTCTGGCCTAATAGCTAAGGTCTTAGACTCATACTCTGGCCTACTGGGTAAGGTCTTAACTCTTACTCTGGCCTACTGGTTAAGGTCTTAACGATTACTCTGGCCTAATAGCTAAGGTCTTAGACTCATACTCTGGCCTACTGGGTAAGGTCTTAACTCTTACTCTGGCCTACTGGTTATGGTCTTAACTCTTACTCTGGCCTAATAGCTAAGGTCTTAGACTCGTACTCTGGCCTAATGGTTAAGGTCTTAATTCTTACTCTGACCTAATAGCTAAAGTCTTAGACTCGTACTATGGCCTACAGGTTAAGGTCTTAACTCTTACACTGGCATACTGGTTAAGGTCTTAACTCTTACTATGGTCTACCGGTTAAGGTCTTAACTCTTACTCTGGCCTACTGGTTAAGGTCTTAACTCTTACTCTGGCCTAATAGCTAAGGTCTTAGACTCGTACTCTGTCCTAATGGTTAAGGTCTTAACTCTTACACTGGCCTACTGGTTAAGGTCTTAACTCTGACTCTGGCCTAATAGCTTAGGTCTTAACTCTTACTCTGGCCTAATAGCTAAGGTCTTAGACTCGTACTCTGGCCTAATGGTTAAGGTCTTAACTCTTACTCTGGCCTATTGGTTAAGGTCTTAACTCTTTCTCTGGCCTAATAACTAAGGTCTTAACTCTTACTCTAGCCTAATAGCTAAGGTCTTAACTCTTACTCTGGCCTAATAGCTAAGGTCTTAACTCTTACTCTGGCCTAATAGCTAAGGTCTTAGACTCGTACTCAGGCCTAATGGTTAAGGTCTTGACTCTTACTCTGGCCTAACAGCTAAGGTCTTAAATCTTACTCTGGCCTAATAGCTAAGGTCTTAGACTCGTTCTCTGGCCTAATGGTTAAGGTCTTATCTCTTCCTCTGGCCTAATAGCTAAGGTCTTAGACTCGTACTATGGCCTAATTGTTAAGGTCTTAACTCTAACTCTGGCCTAATAGCTAAGGTCTTAACTCTTACTCTGGCCTAATAGCTAAGGTCTTAGACTCGTACTCTGGCCTAATGGTTAAGGACTTAACTCTTACTCTGGCCTAATAGCTAAGGTCTTAGACTCGTACTCTGGCTTAATGGTTAAGGTCTTAACTCTTACTCTGGCCTACTGACTAAGGTTTTAACTCTTACTCTGGCCTAATAGCTAAGGTCTTAACTCTTACTCTGGCCTAATAGCTAAGGTCTTAACTCTTACTCTGGCTGAGTAGCTAAGGTCTTAGATTCGTACTCTGGCCTAATGGTTCAGGTCTTAACTCTTACTCTGGCCTAATAGCTAAGGTCTTAACTCTTACTCTGGCCTAATAGCTAAGGTCTTAGACTCGTACTCTGGCCTAATGGTTAAGGTCTTAACTCTTACTCTGGCCTAATAGCTAAGGTCTTAGACTCGTACTCTGGCCTAATAGCTAAGGTCTTAGACTCATACTCTGGCCTAATAGCTAAGGTCTTAGACTGGTACTCTGGCCTACTGGTTAAGTTCTTAACTCTTACTCTGGCCAAATAGCTAAGGTCTTAACTCTTACTCTGGCCTAATAACTAAGGTCTTAGACTCGTACTCTGGCCTAATAGCTAAGGTCTTAGACTCGTACTCTGGCCTAATGGTTAAGGTCTTAACTCTTACTCTGGCGTAATAGCTAAGGTCTTAGACTCATACTCTGGCCTAATAGCTAAGGTCTTAACTCTTACTCTGGCCTAATAGCTAAGGTCTTAACTCTTACTCTGGCCTAATAGCTAAGGTCTTAGACTCGTACTCTGGCCTAATAGCTAAGGTCTTAACTCTTACTCTGGCCTACTGGTTAAGGTCTTAACTCTTACTCTGGCCTAATAGCTAAGGTCTTAGACTCGTACTCTGGCCTACAGTTTAAGGTCTTAAATCTTACTCCGGCCTACTGGTTAAGTTCTTAACTCTTACTCTGGAATAATAGCTAAGGTCTTAGACTCATACTTTGGCCTAATAGCTAAGGTCTTAACTCTTACTCTGGCCTAATAGCTAAGGTCTTACTCTTACTCTGGCCTAATAGCTAAGGTCTTAGACTCGTACTCTGGCCTAATAGCTAAGGTCTTAACTCTTACTCTGGCCTACTGGTTAAGGTCTTAACTCTTACTCTGGCCTAATAGCTAAGGTCTTAGACTCGTACTCTGGACTACAGTTTAAGGTCTTAACTCTTACTCCGGCCTACTGGTTAAGTTCTTAACTCTTACTCTGGCCTAATAGCTAAGGTCTTAGACTCATACTCTGGCCTACTGGTTAAGGTCTTAACTCTTACTCTGGCCTAATAGCTAAGGTCTTAGACTCGTACTCTGGCCAAATGGTTAAGGTCTTAACTCTTTCTCTGGCCTACTGGTTAAGGTCTTAACTCTTACTCTGGCCTAATAGCTAAGGTCTTAACTCTTACTCTGGCCGAATAGCTAAGGTCTTAGATTCGTACTCTGGCCTAATGGTTCAGGTCTTAACTCTTACTCTGGCCTAATAGCTAAGGTCTTAACTCTTACTCTGGCCTAATAGCTAAGGTCTTAGACTCGTACTCTGGCCTAATGGTTAAGGTCTTAACTCTTACTCTGGCCTAATAGCTAAGGTCTTAGACTCGTACTCTGGCCTAATAGCTAAGGTCTTAGACTCATACTCTGGCCTAATAGCTAAGGTCTTAGACTGGTACTCTGGCCTACTGGTTAAGTTCTTAACTCTTACTCTGGCCAAATAGCTAAGGTCTTAACTCTTACTCTGGCCTAATAACTAAGGTCTTAGACTCGTACTCTGGCCTAATAGCTAAGGTCTTAGACTCGTACTCTGGCCTAATGGTTAAGGTCTTAACTCTTACTCTGGCGTAATAGCTAAGGTCTTAGACTCATACTCTGGCCTAATAGCTAAGGTCTTAACTCTTACTCTGGCCTAATAGCTAAGGTCTTAACTCTTACTCTGGCCTAATAGCTAAGGTCTTAGACTCGTACTATGGCCTACAGGTTAAGGTCTTAACTCTTACTCTGGCCTACTGGTTAAGGTCTTAACTCTTACTCTGGCCTAATAGCTAAGGTCTTAGACTCGTACTCTGGCCTAATGGTTAAGGTCCTAACTCTTACTCTGGGCTATTGGTTAAGGTCTTAACTCTTACTCTGGCCTAATAGCTAAGGTCTTATACTCGTACTCTGGCCTAATGGTTAAGGTCTTAACCCTTACTCTGGCCTACTGGCTAAGGTCTTAATAGCTAAGGTCTTAACTCTTACTCTGGCCTAATAGCTAAGGTCTTAACTCTTACTCTGACCGAATAGCTATGGTCTTAGATTCGTACTCTGGCCTAATGGTTAAGGTCATAACTCTTACTCTGGCCTAATAGCTAAGGTCTTAACTCTTACTCTGGCCTAATAGCTAAGGTCTTAGACTCGTACTCTGGCCTAATGGTTAAGGTCTTAGATCTTACTGTGGCCTAATAGCTAAGGTCTTAACTCTTACTCTGGCCTAATAACTAAGGTCTTAGACTCATACTCTGGCCTAATAGCTAAGGTCTTAACTCTTACTGTGGCCTAATAGCTAAGGTCTTAACTCTTAGTCTGGCCTAATAGCTAAGGTCTTAGACTTGTACTCTGGCCAAATGGTTAAGGTCTTAACTCTTACTCTGGCATAATAGCTAAGGTCTTAGACTCGTACTCTGGCCTAATGGTTAAGGTCTTAACTCTTACTCTGGCCTAATAGGTAAGGTCTTAACTCTTACTCTGGCCTAATAGCTAAGGTCTTAGACTCGTACTATGGCCTACAGGTTAAGGTCTTAACTCTTACTCTGGCCTACTGGTTAAGGTCTTAACTCTTACTCTGGCCTAATAGCTAAGGTCCTAGACTCCTACTCTGGCCTACTGGTTAAGGTCTTAACTTTTACTCTGGCCTAATAGCTAAGGTCATAACTCTTACTCTGGCCTAATAGCTAGGTCTTCGACTCGTACTCTGGCCTAATGGTTAAGGTCTTAACTCTTACTCTGGCCTACTGGTTAAGGTCTTAACTCTTACTCTGGCCTAATAGCTAAGGTCTTAGACTCGTACTCTGGCCTACTGGTTAAGGTCTTAACTCTTACTCTGGCCTAATAGCTAAGGTCTTAACTCTTACTCTGGTCTAAGAGCTAAGGTCGTAACTCTTACTCTGGCCGAATAGCTACGGTCTTAGACTCGTTCTCTTTCCTAATGGTTAAGGTGTTAACTCTTACTCTGGCCTAATAGCTAAGGTCTTAACTCTTACTCTGGCTTAATAGCTAAGGTCTTAGACTCGTACTCTGGCCTAATGGTTAAGGTCTTAACTCTTACTCTGGCCTAATAGCTAAGGTCTTAGACTCGTACTACGGCCTAATGGTTAAGGTCTTAACTCTTACTCTGGCCTACTGCTTAAGGTCTTAACTCTTACTCTGGCCTAATAGCTAAGGTCTTAGACTCATACTCTGGCCTAATAGCTAAGGTCTTAGACTCATATTCTGGCCTAATAGCTAAGATCTTAGACTCGTACTCTGGCCAAATGGTTACGGTCTTAACTTTTACTCTGGCCTAATAGCTAAGGTCTTAACTCTTACTCTGGCCTAATAGCTAAGGTCTTAGACTCATACTCTGGCCTACTGGGTAAGGTCTTAACTCTTACTTTGGCCTACTGGTTATGGTCTTAACGCTTACTCTGGCCTAATAGCTAAGGTCTTAGACTCGTACTCTGGCCTAATGGTTAAGGTCTTAATTGTTACTCTGGCCTAATAGCTAAGGTCTTAGACTCGTACTATGGCCTACAGGTTAAGGTCTTAACTCTTACACTAGCCTACTGGTTAAGGTCTTAACTCTTACTATGGTCTACCGGTTAAGGTCTTAACTCTTACTCTGGCCTACTGGTTAAGGTCTTAACTCTTACTCTGGCCTAATAACTAAGGTCTTAGACTCGTACTCTGGCCTAATGTTTAAGGTCTTAACTCTTACTCTGGCCTAATAGCTAAGGTCTTAGACTCGTACTCTGTCCTAATGGTTAAGGTCTGAACTCTTACACTGGCCTACTGGTTAAGGTCTTAACTCTGACTCTGGCCTAATAGCTAAGGTCTTAACTCTTACTCTGGCCTAATAGCTAAGGTCTTAGACTCGTACTCTGGCCTAATGGTTAAGGTCTTAACTCTTACGCTGGCCTATTGGTTAAGGTCTTAACTCTTTCTCTGGCCTAATAGCTAAGGTCTTAACTCTTACTCTGGCCTAATAGCTAAGGTCTTAGACTTGTACTCTGGCCTAATAGCTAAGGTCTTAGACTTGTACTCTGGCCTAATGTTAAGGTCTTAACTCTTACTCTGGCCTACTGGTTAAGGTCTTAACTCTTCCTCTGGCCTAATAGCTAAGGTCTTAACTCTTACTCTGGCCTAATAGCTAAGGTCTTAGACTCGTACTTTGGCCTACAGGTTAAGGTCTTAACTCTTACTCTGGCCTACTGGTTAAGGTCTTAACTCTTACTCTGGCCTAATAGCTAAGGTCCTAGACTCGTACTCTGGCCTACTGGTTAAGGTCTTAACTTTTATTCTGGCCTAATAGCTAAGGTCATAACTCTTACTCTGGCCTAATAGCTAAGGTCTTAGACTCGTACTCTGGCCTAATGGTTAAGGTCTTAACTCTTACTCTGGCCTACTGGTTATGGTCTTAACTCTTACTCTGGCCTAATAGCTAAGGTCTTAGACTCGTACTCTGGCCTACTGGTTAAGGTCTTAACTCTTACTCTGGCCTAATAGCTAAGGTCTTAACTCTTACTCTGGCCTAATAGCTAAGGTCTTAGACTCATACTCTGGCCTACTGGGTAAGGTCTTAACTCTTACTCTGGCCTACTGGTTATGGTCTTAACGCTTACTCTGGCCTAATAGCTAAGGTCTTAGACTCGTACTCTGGCCTAATGGTTAAGGTCTTAATTGTTACTCTGGCCTAATAGCTAAGGTCTTAGACTCGTACTATGGCCTACAGGTTAAGGTCTTAACTCTTATACTGGCCTACTGGTTAAGGTCTTAACTCTTACTATGGTCTACCGGTTAAGGTCTTAACTCTTACTCTGGCCTACTGAGTAAGGTCTTAACTCTTACTCTGGCCTAATAGCTAAGGTCTTAGACTCGTACTCTGGCCTAATGGTTAAGGTCCTAACTCTTACTCTGGCCTAATAGCTAAGGTCTTAGACTCGTACTCTGTCCTAATGGTTAAGGTCTTAACTCTTACACTGGCCTACTGGTTAAGGTCTTAACTCTGAATAAGGTCTTAACTCTTACTCTGGCCTAATAGCTAAGGTCTTAGACTCGTACTCTGGCCTAATGGTTAAGGTCTTAACTCTTACTCTGGCCTATTGGTTAAGGTCTTAACTCTTTCTCTAGCCTAATAACTAAGGTCTTAACTCTTACTCTAGCCTAATAGCTAAGGTCTTAACTCTTACTCTGGCCTAATAGCTAAGGTCTTAGACTTGTACTCTGGCCTAATGTTTAAGGTCTTAACTCTTACTCTGGCCTACTGGTTAAGGTCTTAACTCTTCCTCTGGCCTAATAGCTAAGGTCTTAACTCTTACTCTGGCCTAATAGCTAAGGTCTTAGACTCGTACTATGGCCTACAGGTTAAGGTCTTAACTCTTACTCTGGCCTACTGGTTAAGGTCTTAACTCTTACTCTGGCCTAATAGCTAAGGTCCTAGACTCGTACTCTGGCCTACTGGTTAAGGTCTTAACTTTTATTTTGGCCTAATAGCTAAGGTCATAACTCTTACTCTGGCCTAATAGCTAAGGTCTTAGACTCGTACTCTGGCCTAATGGTTAAGGTCTTAACTCTTACTCTGGCCTACTGGTTATGGTCCTAACTCTTACTCTGGCCTAATAGCTAAGGTCTTAGACTCGTACTCTGGCCTACTGGTTAAGGTCTTAACTCTTACTCTGGCCTAATAGCTAAGGTCTTAACTCTTACTCTGGCCTAAGAGCTAAGGTCGTAACTCTTACTCGGGCCGAATAGCTAAGGTCTTAGACTCGTTCTCTTTCCTAATGGTTAAGGTGTTAACTCTTACTCTGGCCTAATAGCTAAGGTCTTAACTCTTACTCTGGCCTAATAGCTAAGGTTTTAGACTCCTACTCTGGCCTAATGGTTATGGTCTTAACTCTTACTCTGGCCTAATAGCTAAGGTCTTAGACTCCTACTATGGCCTAATGGTTAAGGTCTTAACACTTACTCTGGCCTACTGGTTAAGGTCTTAACTCTTACTCTGGCCTAATAGCTAAGGTCTTAGACTAATACTCTGGCCTAATAGCTAAGGTCTTAGACTCATACTCTGGCCTAATAGCTAAGGTCTTAGACTCATACTCTGGCCAAATGGTTAAGGTCTTAACTCTTACTCTGGCCTAATAGCTAAGGTCTTAACTCTTACTCTGGCCTAATAGCTAAGGTCTTAGACTCATACTCTGGCCTACTGGGTAAGGTCTTAACTCTTACTCTGGCCTAATAGCTAAGGTCTTAGACTCGTACTCTGGCCTAATGTTTAAGGTCTTAACTCTTACTCTGGCCTAATAGCTAAGGTCTTAGACTCGTACTCTGTCCTAATGGTTAAGGTCTGAACTCTTACACTGGCCTACTGGTTAAGGTCTTAACTCTGACTCTGGCCTAATAGCTAAGGTCTTAACTCCTACTCTGGCCTAATAGCTAAGGTCTTAGACTTGTACTCTGGCCTAATAGCTAAGGTCTTAGACTTGTACTCTGGCCTAATGTTTAAGGTCTTAACTCTTACTCTGGCCTACTGGTTAAGGTCTTAACTATTCCTCTGGCCTAATAGCTAAGGTCTTAGACTCGTACTCTGGACTACAGTTTAAGGTCTTAACTCTTACTCCGGCCTACTGGTTAAGTTCTTAACTCTTACTCTGGCCTAATAGCTAAGGTCTTAGACTCATACTCTGGCCTACTGGTTAAGGTCTTAACTTTTACTCTGGCCTAATAGCTAAGGTCTTAGACTCGTACTCTGGCCAAATGGTTAAGGTCTTAAATCTTACTCTGGCCTACTGGTTAAGGTCTTAACTCTTACTCTGGCCTAATAGCTAAGGTCTTAACTCTTACTCTGGCCGAATAGCTAAGGTCTTAGATTCGTACTCTAGCCTAATGGTTCAGGTCTTAACTCTTACTCTGGCCTAATAGCTAAGTTCTTAACTCTTACTCTGGCCTAATAGCTAAGGTCTTAGACTCGTACTCTGGCCTAATGGTTAAGGTCTTAATTGTTACTCTGGCCTAATAGCTAAGGTCTTAGACTCGTACTCTGGCCTAATAGCTAAGGTCTTAGACTCATACTCTGGCCTAATAGCTAAGGTCTTAGACTGGTACTCTGGCCTACTGGTTAAGTTCTTAACTCTTACTCTGGCCAAATAGCTAAGGTCTTAACTCTTACTCTGGCCTAATAACTAAGGTCTTAGACTCGTACTCTGGCCTAATAGCTAAGGTCTTAGACTCGTACTCTGGCCTAATGGTTAAGGTCTTAACTCTTACTCTGGCGTAATAGCTAAGGTCTTAGACTCATACTCTGGCCTAATAGCTAAGGTCTTAACTCTTACTCTGGCCTAATAGCTAAGGTCTTAACTCTTACTCTGGCCTAATTGCTAAGGTCTTAGACTCGTACTATGGCCTACAGGTTAAGGTCTTAACTCTTACTCTGGCCTACTGGTTAAGGTCTTAACTCTTACTCTGGCCTAATAGCTAAGGTCTTAGACTCGTACTCTGGCCTAATGGTTAAGGTCTTAACTCTTACTCTGGGCTATTGGTTAAGGTATTAACTCTTACTCTGGCCTAATAGCTAAGGTCTTATACTCGTACTCTGGCCTAATGGTTAAGGTCTTAACCCTTACTCTGGCCTACTGGCTAAGGTCTTAATAGCTAAGGTCTTAACTCTTACTCTGGCCTAATAGCTAAGGTCTTAACTCTTACTCTGACCGAATAGCTATGGTCTTAGATTCGTACTCTGGCCTAATGGTTAAGGTCATAACTCTTACTCTGGCCTAATAGCTAAGGTCTTAACTCTTACTCTGGCCTAATAGCTAAGGTCTTAGACTCGTACTCTGGCCTAATGGTTAAGGTCTTAACTCTTACACTGGCCTATTGGTTAAGGTCTTAACTCTTACTCTGGCCTAACAACTAAGGTCTTAACTCTTACTCTGGCCTAATAGCTGAGGTCTTAACTCTTACTCTGGCTAATAGCTAAGGTCTTAGACCCGTACTATGGCCTACAGGTTAAGGTCTTAACTCTTACTCTGGCCTACTGGTTAAGGTCTTAACTCTTACTCTGGCCTAATAGCTAAGGTCTTAACTCTTACTCTGGCCTAATAGCTAAGGTCCTAATTCTTACTCTGGCCGAATAGCTAAGGTCTTAGACTCGTACTCTGGCCTGATGGTTAAGGTCTTAACTCTTACACTGGCCTAATAGCTAAGGTCTTAACTCTTACTCTGGCCTAATAGCTAAGGTCTTAGACTCGTACTCAGGCCTAATGGTTAAGGTCTTGACTCTTACTCTGGCCTAACAGCTAAGGTCTTAAATCTTACTCTGGCCTAATAGCTAAGGTCTTAGACTCGTTCTCTGGCCTAATGGTTAAGGTCTTATCTCTTCCTCTGGCCTAATAGCTAAGGTCTTAGACTCGTACTATGGCCTAATTGTTAAGGTCTTAACTCTAACTCTGGCCTAATAGCTAAGGTCTTAACTCTTACTCTGGCCTAATAGCTAAGGTCTTAGACTCGTACTCTGGCCTAATGGTTAAGGACTTAACTCTTACTCTGGCCTAATAGCTAAGGTCTTAGACTCGTACTCTGGCTTAATGGTTAAGGTCTTAACTCTTACTCTGGCCTACTGACTAAGGTTTTAACTCTTACTCTGGCCTAATAGCTAAGGTCTTAACTCTTACTCTGGCCTAATAGCTAAGGTCTTAACTCTTACTCTGGCTGAGTAGCTAAGGTCTTAGATTCGTACTCTGGCCTAATGGTTCAGGTCTTAACTCTTACTCTGGCCTAATAGCTAAGGTCTTAACTCTTACTCTGGCCTAATAGCTAAGGTCTTAGACTCGTACTCTGGCCTAATGGTTAAGGTCTTAACTCTTACTCTGGCCTAATAGCTAAGGTCTTAGACTCGTACTCTGGCCTAATAGCTAAGGTCTTAGACTCATACTCTGGCCTAATAGCTAAGGTCTTAGACTGGTACTCTGGCCTACTGGTTAAGTTCTTAACTCTTACTCTGGCCAAATAGCTAAGGTCTTAACTCTTACTCTGGCCTAATAACTAAGGTCTTAGACTCGTACTCTGGCCTAATAGCTAAGGTCTTAGACTCGTACTCTGGCCTAATGGTTAAGGTCTTAACTCTTACTCTGGCGTAATAGCTAAGGTCTTAGACTCATACTCTGGCCTAATAGCTAAGGTCTTAACTCTTACTCTGGCCTAATAGCTAAGGTCTTAACTCTTACTCTGGCCTAATAGCTAAGGTCTTAGACTCGTACTCTGGCCTAATAGCTAAGGTCTTAACTCTTACTCTGGCCTACTGGTTAAGGTCTTAACTCTTACTCTGGCCTAATAGCTAAGGTCTTAGACTCGTACTCTGGCCTAATAGCTAAGGTCTTAGACTCGTACTCTGGCCTACAGTTTAAGGTCTTAAATCTTACTCCGGCCTACTGGTTAAGTTCTTAACTCTTACTCTGGAATAATAGCTAAGGTCTTAGACTCATACTCTGGCCTAATAGCTAAGGTCTTAACTCTTACTCTGGCCTAATAGCTAAGGTCTTACTCTTACTCTGGCCTAATAGCTAAGGTCTTAGACTCGTACTCTGGCCTAATAGCTAAGGTCTTAACTCTTACTCTGGCCTACTGGTTAAGGTCTTAACTCTTACTCTGGCCTAATAGCTAAGGTCTTAGACTCGTACTCTGGACTACAGTTTAAGGTCTTAACTCTTACTCCGGCCTACTGGTTAAGTTCTTAACTCTTACTCTGGCCTAATAGCTAAGGTCTTAGACTCATACTCTGGCCTACTGGTTAAGGTCTTAACTCTTACTCTGGCCTAATAGCTAAGGTCTTAGACTCGTACTCTGGCCAAATGGTTAAGGTCTTAACTCTTTCTCTGGCCTACTGGTTAAGGTCTTAACTCTTACTCTGGCCTAATAGCTAAGGTCTTAACTCTTACTCTGGCCGAATAGCTAAGGTCTTAGATTCGTACTCTGGCCTAATGGTTCAGGTCTTAACTCTTACTCTGGCCTAATAGCTAAGGTCTTAACTCTTACTCTGGCCTAATAGCTAAGGTCTTAGACTCGTACTCTGGCCTAATGGTTAAGGTCTTAACTCTTACTCTGGCCTAATAGCTAAGGTCTTAGACTCGTACTCTGGCCTAATAGCTAAGGTCTTAGACTCATACTCTGGCCTAATAGCTAAGGTCTTAGACTGGTACTCTGGCCTACTGGTTAAGTTCTTAACTCTTACTCTGGCCAAATAGCTAAGGTCTTAACTCTTACTCTGGCCTAATAACTAAGGTCTTAGACTCGTACTCTGGCCTAATAGCTAAGGTCTTAGACTCGTACTCTGGCCTAATGGTTAAGGTCTTAACTCTTACTCTGGCGTAATAGCTAAGGTCTTAGACTCATACTCTGGCCTAATAGCTAAGGTCTTAACTCTTACTCTGGCCTAATAGCTAAGGTCTTAACTCTTACTCTGGCCTAATAGCTAAGGTCTTAGACTCGTACTATGGCCTACAGGTTAAGGTCTTAACTCTTACTCTGGCCTACTGGTTAAGGTCTTAACTCTTACTCTGGCCTAATAGCTAAGGTCTTAGACTCGTACTCTGGCCTAATGGTTAAGGTCCTAACTCTTACTCTGGGCTATTGGTTAAGGTCTTAACTCTTACTCTGGCCTAATAGCTAAGGTCTTATACTCGTACTCTGGCCTAATGGTTAAGGTCTTAACCCTTACTCTGGCCTACTGGCTAAGGTCTTAATAGCTAAGGTCTTAACTCTTACTCTGGCCTAATAGCTAAGGTCTTAACTCTTACTCTGACCGAATAGCTATGGTCTTAGATTCGTACTCTGGCCTAATGGTTAAGGTCATAACTCTTACTCTGGCCTAATAGCTAAGGTCTTAACTCTTACTCTGGCCTAATAGCTAAGGTCTTAGACTCGTACTCTGGCCTAATGGTTAAGGTCTTAGATCTTACTGTGGCCTAATAGCTAAGGTCTTAACTCTTACTCTGGCCTAATAACTAAGGTCTTAGACTCATACTCTGGCCTAATAGCTAAGGTCTTAACTCTTACTGTGGCCTAATAGCTAAGGTCTTAACTCTTAGTCTGGCCTAATAGCTAAGGTCTTAGACTTGTACTCTGGCCAAATGGTTAAGGTCTTAACTCTTACTCTGGCATAATAGCTAAGGTCTTAGACTCGTACTCTGGCCTAATGGTTAAGGTCTTAACTCTTACTCTGGCCTAATAGGTAAGGTCTTAACTCTTACTCTGGCCTAATAGCTAAGGTCTTAGACTCGTACTATGGCCTACAGGTTAAGGTCTTAACTCTTACTCTGGCCTACTGGTTAAGGTCTTAACTCTTACTCTGGCCTAATAGCTAAGGTCCTAGACTCCTACTCTGGCCTACTGGTTAAGGTCTTAACTTTTACTCTGGCCTAATAGCTAAGGTCATAACTCTTACTCTGGCCTAATAGCTAGGTCTTCGACTCGTACTCTGGCCTAATGGTTAAGGTCTTAACTCTTACTCTGGCCTACTGGTTAAGGTCTTAACTCTTACTCTGGCCTAATAGCTAAGGTCTTAGACTCGTACTCTGGCCTACTGGTTAAGGTCTTAACTCTTACTCTGGCCTAATAGCTAAGGTCTTAACTCTTACTCTGGTCTAAGAGCTAAGGTCGTAACTCTTACTCTGGCCGAATAGCTACGGTCTTAGACTCGTTCTCTTTCCTAATGGTTAAGGTGTTAACTCTTACTCTGGCCTAATAGCTAAGGTCTTAACTCTTACTCTGGCTTAATAGCTAAGGTCTTAGACTCGTACTCTGGCCTAATGGTTAAGGTCTTAACTCTTACTCTGGCCTAATAGCTAAGGTCTTAGACTCGTACTACGGCCTAATGGTTAAGGTCTTAACTCTTACTCTGGCCTACTGCTTAAGGTCTTAACTCTTACTCTGGCCTAATAGCTAAGGTCTTAGACTCATACTCTGGCCTAATAGCTAAGGTCTTAGACTCATATTCTGGCCTAATAGCTAAGATCTTAGACTCGTACTCTGGCCAAATGGTTACGGTCTTAACTTTTACTCTGGCCTAATAGCTAAAGTCTTAACTCTTACTCTGGCCTAATAGCTAAGGTCTTAGACTCATACTCTGGCCTACTGGGTAAGGTCTTAACTCTTACTTTGGCCTACTGGTTATGGTCTTAACGCTTACTCTGGCCTAATAGCTAAGGTCTTAGACTCGTACTCTGGCCTAATGGTTAAGGTCTTAATTGTTACTCTGGCCTAATAGCTAAGGTCTTAGACTCGTACTATGGCCTACAGGTTAAGGTCTTAACTCTTACACTGGCCTACTGGTTAAGGTCTTAACTCTTACTATGGTCTACCGGTTAAGGTCTTAACTCTTACTCTGGCCTACTGGTTAAGGTCTTAACTCTTACTCTGGCCTAATAACTAAGGTCTTAGACTCGTACTCTGGCCTAATGTTTAAGGTCTTAACTCTTACTCTGGCCTAATAGCTAAGGTCTTAGACTCGTACTCTGTCCTAATGGTTAATGTCTGAACTCTTACACTGGCCTACTGGTTAAGGTCTTAACTCTGACTCTGGCCTAATAGCTAAGGTCTTAACTCTTACTCTGGCCTAATAGCTAAGGTCTTAGACTCGTACTCTGGCCTAATGGTTAAGGTCTTAACTCTTACGCTGGCCTATTGGTTAAGGTCTTAACTCTTTCTCTGGCCTAATAGCTAAGGTCTTAACTCTTACTCTGGCCTAATAGCTAAGGTCTTAGACTTGTACTCTGGCCTAATAGCTAAGGTCTTAGACTTGTACTCTGGCCTAATGTTTAAGGTCTTAACTCTTACTCTGGCCTACTGGTTAAGGTCTTAACTCTTCCTCTGGCCTAATAGCTAAGGTCTTAACTCTTACTCTGGCCTAATAGCTAAGGTCTTAGACTCGTACTTTGGCCTACAGGTTAAGGTCTTAACTCTTACTCTGGCCTACTGGTTAAGGTCTTAACTCTTACTCTGGCCTAATAGCTAAGGTCCTAGACTCGTACTCTGGCCTACTGGTTAAGGTCTTAACTTTTATTCTGGCCTAATAGCTAAGGTCATAACTCTTACTCTGGCCTAATAGCTAAGGTCTTAGACTCGTACTCTGGCCTAATGGTTAAGGTCTTAACTCTTACTCTGGCCTACTGGTTATGGTCTTAACTCTTACTCTGGCCTAATAGCTAAGGTCTTAAACTCGTACTCTGGCCTACTGGTTAAGGTCTTAACTCTTACTCTGGCCTAATAGCTAAGGTCTTAACTCTCACTCTGGCCTAATAGCTAAGGTCTTAGACTCATACTCTGGCCTACTGGGTAAGGTCTTAACTCTTACTCTGGCCTACTGGTTATGGTCTTAACGCTTACTCTGGCCTAATAGCTAAGGTCTTAGACTCGTACTCTGGCCTAATGGTTAAGGTCTTAATTGTTACTCTGGCCTAATAGCTAAGGTCTTAGACTCGTACTATGGCCTACAGGTTAAGGTCTTAACTCTTATACTGGCCTACTGGTTAAGGTCTTAACTCTTACTATGGTCTACCGGTTAAGGTCTTAACTCTTACTCTGGCCTACTGAGTAAGGTCTTAACTCTTACTCTGGCCTAATAGCTAAGGTCTTAGACTCGTACTCTGGCCTAATGGTTAAGGTCCTAACTCTTACTCTGGCCTAATAGCTAAGGTCTTAGACTCGTACTCTGTCCTAATGGTTAAGGTCTTAACTCTTACACTGGCCTACTGGTTAAGGTCTTAACTCTGAATAAGGTCTTAACTCTTACTCTGGCCTAATAGCTAAGGTCTTAGACTCGTACTCTGGCCTAATGGTTAAGGTCTTAACTCTTACTCTGGCCTATTGGTTAAGGTCTTAACTCTTTCTCTAGCCTAATAACTAAGGTCTTAACTCTTACTCTAGCCTAATAGCTAAGGTCTTAACTCTTACTCTGGCCTAATAGCTAAGGTCTTAGACTTGTACTCTGGCCTAATGTTTAAGGTCTTAACTCTTACTCTGGCCTACTGGTTAAGGTCTTAACTCTTCCTCTGGCCTAATAGCTAAGGTCTTAACTCTTACTCTGGCCTAATAGCTAAGGTCTTAGACTCGTACTATGGCCTACAGGTTAAGGTCTTAACTCTTACTCTGGCCTACTGGTTAAGGTCTTAACTCTTACTCTGGCCTAATAGCTAAGGTCCTAGACTCGTACTCTGGCCTACTGGTTAAGGTCTTAACTTTTATTTTGGCCTAATAGCTAAGGTCATAACTCTTACTCTGGCCTAATAGCTAAGGTCTTAGACTCGTACTCTGGCCTAATGGTTAAGGTCTTAACTCTTACTCTGGCCTACTGGTTATGGTCCTAACTCTTACTCTGGCCTAATAGCTAAGGTCTTAGACTCGTACTCTGGCCTACTGGTTAAGGTCTTAACTCTTACTCTGGCCTAATAGCTAAGGTCTTAACTCTTACTCTGGCCTAAGAGCTAAGGTCGTAACTCTTACTCGGGCCGAATAGCTAAGGTCTTAGACTCGTTCTCTTTCCTAATGGTTAAGGTGTTAACTCTTACTCTGGCCTAATAGCTAAGGTCTTAACTCTTACTCTGGCCTAATAGCTAAGGTTTTAGACTCCTACTCTGGCCTAATGGTTATGGTCTTAACTCTTACTCTGGCCTAATAGCTAAGGTCTTAGACTCCTACTATGGCCTAATGGTTAAGGTCTTAACACTTACTCTGGCCTACTGGTTAAGGTCTTAACTCTTACTCTGGCCTAATAGCTAAGGTCTTAGACTAATACTCTGGCCTAATAGCTAAGGTCTTAGACTCATACTCTGGCCTAATAGCTAAGGTCTTAGACTCATACTCTGGCCAAATGGTTAAGGTCTTAACTCTTACTCTGGCCTAATAGCTAAGGTCTTAACTCTTACTCTGGCCTAATAGCTAAGGTCTTAGACTCATACTCTGGCCTACTGGGTAAGGTCTTAACTCTTACTCTGGCCTAATAGCTAAGGTCTTAGACTCGTACTCTGGCCTAATGTTTAAGGTCTTAACTCTTACTCTGGCCTAATAGCTAAGGTCTTAGACTCGTACTCTGTCCTAATGGTTAAGGTCTGAACTCTTACACTGGCCTACTGGTTAAGGTCTTAACTCTGACTCTGGCCTAATAGCTAAGGTCTTAACTCTTACTCTGGCCTAATAGCTAAGGTCTTAGACTTGTACTCTGGCCTAATAGCTAAGGTCTTAGACTTGTACTCTGGCCTAATGTTTAAGGTCTTAACTCTTACTCTGGCCTACTGGTTAAGGTCTTAACTATTCCTCTGGCCTAATAGCTAAGGTCTTAACTCTTACTCTGGCCTAATAGCTAAGGTCTTAGACTCGTACTTTGGCCTACAGGTTAAGGTCTTAACTCTTACTCTGGCCTACTGGTTAAGGTCTTAACTCTTACTCTGGCCTAATAGCTAAGGTCCTAGACTCGTACTCTGGCCTACTGGTTAAGGTCTTAACTTTTATTCTGGCCTAATAGCTAAGGTCATAACTCTTACTCTGGCCTAATAGCTAAGGTCTTAAACTCGTACTCTAGCCTAATGGTTAAGGTCTTAACTCTTACTCTGGCCTACTGGTTATGGTCTTAACTCTTACTCTGGCCTAATAGCTAAGGTCTTAGACTCGTACTCTGGCCTACTGGTTAAGGTCTTAACTCTTACTCTGGCCTAATAGCTAAGGTCTTACTCTTACTCTGGCCTAATAGCTAAGGTCTTAGACTCGTACTCTGGCCTAATAGCTAAGGTCTTAACTCTTACTCTGGCCTACTGGTTAAGGTCTTAACTCTTACTCTGGCCTAATAGCTAAGGTCTTAGACTCGTACTCTGGCCTAATAGCTAAGGTCTTAGACTCGTACTCTGGACTACAGTTTAAGGTCTTAACTCTTACTCCGGCCTACTGGTTAAGTTCTTAACTCTTACTCTGGCCTAATAGCTAAGGTCTTAGACTCATACTCTGGCCTACTGGTTAAGGTCTTAACTCTTACTCTGGCCTAATAGCTAAGGTCTTAGACTCGTACTCTGGCCAAATGGTTAAGGTCTTAAATCTTACTCTGGCCTACTGGTTAAGGTCTTAACTCTTACTCTGGCCTAATAGCTAAGGTCTTAACTCTTACTCTGGCCGAATAGCTAAGGTCTTAGATTCGTACTCTAGCCTAATGGTTCAGGTCTTAAATCTTACTCTGGCCTAATAGCTAAGGTCTTAACTCTTACTCTGGCCTAATAGCTAAGGTCTTAGACTCGTACTCTGGCCTAATGGTTAAGGTCTTAACTCTTACTCTGGCCTAATAGCTAAGGTCTTAGACTCGTACTCTGGCCTAATAGCTAAGGTCTTAGACTCATACTCTGGCCTAATAGCTAAGGTCTTAGACTGGTACTCTGGCCTACTGGTTAAGTTCTTAACTCTTACTCTGGCGTAATAGCTAAGGTCTTAGACTCATACTCTGGCCTAATAGCTAAGGTCTTAACTCTTACTCTGGCCTAATAGCTAAGGTCTTAACTCTTACTCTGGCCTAATTGCTAAGGTCTTAGACTCGTACTATGGCCTACAGGTTAAGGTCTTAACTCTTACTCTGGCCTACTGGTTAAGGTCTTAACTCTTACTCTGGCCTAATAGCTAAGGTCTTAGACTCGTACTCTGGCCTAATGGTTAAGGTCTTAACTCTTACTCTGGGCTATTGGTTAAGGTATTAACTCTTACTCTGGCCTAATAGCTAAGGTCTTATACTCGTACTCTGGCCTAATGGTTAAGGTCTTAACCCTTACTCTGGCCTACTGGCTAAGGTCTTAATAGCTAAGGTCTTAACTCTTACTCTGGCCTAATAGCTAAGGTCTTAACTCTTACTCTGACCGAATAGCTATGGTCTTAGATTCGTACTCTGGCCTAATGGTTAAGGTCATAACTCTTACTCTGGCCTAATAGCTAAGGTCTTAACTCTTACTCTGGCCTAATAGCTAAGGTCTTAGACTCATACTCTGGCCTACTGGTTAAGGTCTTAACTCTTACTCTGGCCTAATAGCTAAGGTCTTAGACTCGTACTCTGGCCTAATGTTTAAGGTCTTAACTCTTACTCTGGCCTAATAGCTAAGGTCTTAGACTTGTACTCTGTCCTAATGGTTAAGGTCTGAACTCTTACACTGGCCTACTGGTTAAGGTCTTAACTCTGACTCTGGCCTAATAGCTAAGGTCTTAACTCTTACTCTGGCCTAATAGCTAAGGTCTTAGACTTGTACTCTGGCCTAATAGCTAAGGTCTTAGACTTGTACTCTGGCCTAATGTTTAAGGTCTTAACTCTTACTCTGGCCTACTGGTTAAGGTCTTAACTATTCCTCTGGCCTAATAGCTAAGGTCTTAACTCTTACTCTGGCCTAATAGCTAAGGTCTTAGACTCGTACTTTGGCCTACAGGTTAAGGTCTTAACTCTTACTCTGGCCTACTGGTTAAGGTCTTAACTCTTACTCTGGCCTAATAGCTAAGGTCCTAGTCTCGTACTCTGGCCTACTGGTTAAGGTCTTAACTTTTATTCTGGCCTAATAGCTAAGGTCATAACTCTTACTCTGGCCTAATAGCTAAGGTCTTAAACTCGTACTCTGGCCTAATGGTTAAGGTCTTAACTCTTACTCTGGCCTACTGGTTATGGTCTTAACTCTTACTCTGGCCTAATAGCTAAGGCCTTAGACTCGTACTCTGGCCTACTGGTTAAGGTCTTAACTCTTACTCTGGCCTAATAGCTAAGGTCTTACTCTTACTCTGGCCTAATAGCTAAGGTCTTAGACTCGTACTCTGGCCTAATAGCTAAGGTCTTAACTCTTACTCTGGCCTACTGGTTAAGGTCTTAACTCTTACTCTGGCCTAATAGCTAAGGTCTTAGACTCGTACTCTGGCCTAATAGCTAAGGTCTTAGACTCGTACTCTGGACTACAGTTTAAGGTCTTAACTCTTACTCCGGCCTACTGGTTAAGTTCTTAACTCTTACTCTGGCCTAATAGCTAAGGTCTTAGACTCATACTCTGGCCTACTGGTTAAGGTCTTAACTCTTACTCTGGCCTACTGGTTAAGGTCTTAACTCTTACTCTGGCCTAATAGCTAAGGTCTTAACTCTTACTCTGGCCGAATAGCTAAGGTCTTAGATTCGTACTCTGGCCTAATGGTTCAGGTCTTAACTCTTACTCTGGCCTAATAGCTAAGGTCTTAACTCTTACTCTGGCCTAATAGCTAAGGTCTTAGACTCGTACTCTGGCCTAATGGTTAAGGTCTTAACTCTTACTCTGGCCTAATAGCTAAGGTCTTAGACTCGTACTCTGGCCTAATAGCTAAGGTCTTAGACTCATACTCTGGCCTAATAGCTAAGGTCTTAGACTGGTACTCTGGCCTACTGGTTAAGTTCTTAACTCTTACTCTGGCCAAATAGCTAAGGTCTTAACTCTTACTCTGGCCTAATAACTAAGGTCTTAGACTCGTACTCTGGCCTAATAGCTAAGGTCTTAGACTCGTACTCTGGCCTAATGGTTAAGGTCTTAACTCTTACTCTGGCGTAATAGCTAAGGTCTTAGACTCATACTCTGGCCTAATAGCTAAGGTCTTAACTCTTACTCTGGCCTAATAGCTAAGGTCTTAACTCTTACTCTGGCCTAATAGCAAAGGTCTTAGACTCGTACTATGGCCTACAGGTTAAGGTCTTAACTCTTACTCTGGCCTACTGGTTAAGGTCTTAACTCTTACTCTGGCCTAATAGCTAAGGTCTTAGACTCGTACTCTGGCCTAATGGTTAAGGTCTTAACTCTTACTCTGGGCTATTGGTTAAGGTCTTAACTCTTACTCTGGCCTAATAGCTAAGGTCTTATACTCGTACTCTGGCCTAATGGTTAAGGTCTTAACCCTTACTCTGGCCTACTGGCTAAGGTCTTAATAGCTAAGGTCTTAACTCTTACTCTGGCCTAATAGCTAAGGTCTTAACTCTTACTCTGACCGAATAGCTATGGTCTTAGATTCGTACTCTGGCCTAATGGTTAAGGTCATAACTCTTACTCTGGCCTAATAGCTAAGGTCTTAACTCTTACTCTGGCCTAATAGCTAAGGTCTTAGACTCGTACTCTGGCCTTATGGTTAAGGTCTTAGATCTTACTGTGGCCTAATAGCTAAGGTCTTAACTCTTACTCTGGCCTAATAACTAAGGTCTTAGACTCATACTCTGGCCTAATAGCTAAGGTCTTAACTCTTACTGTGGCCTAATAGCTAAGGTCTTAACTCTTAGTCTTGCCTAATAGCTAAGGTCTTAGACTTGTACTCTGGCCAAATGGTTAAGGTCTTAACTCTTACTCTGGCATAATAGCTAAGGTCTTAGACTCGTACTCTGGCCTAATGGTTAAGGTCTTAACTCTTACTCTGGCCTACTGGTTAAGGTCTTAACTCTTACTCTGGCCTAATAGCTAAGGTCATAACTCTTACTCTGGCCTAATAGCAAAGGTCTTAGACTCGTAATCTGGCCTAATGGTTAAGGTCTTAACTCTTACTCTGGCCTACTGGTTAAGGTCTTAACTCTTACTCTGGCCTAATAGCTAAGGTCCTAGACTCCTACTCTGGCCTACTGGTTAAGGTCTTAACTTTTACTCTGGCCTAATAGCTAAGGTCATAACTCTTACTCTGGCCTAATAGCTAGGTCTTCGACTCGTACTCTGGCCTAATGGTTAAGGTCTTAACTCTTACTCTGGCCTACTGGTTAAGGTCTTAACTCTTACTCTGGCCTAATAGCTAAGGTCTTAGACTCGTACTTTGGCCTACTGGTTAAGGTCTTAACTCTTACTCTGGCCTAATAGCTAAGGTCTTAACTCTTACTCTGGTCTAAGAGCTAAGGTCGTAACTCTTACTCTGGCCGAATAGCTAAGGTCTTAGACTCGTTCTCTTTCCTAATGGTTAAGGTGTTAACTCTTACTCTGGCCTAATAGCTAAGGTCTTAACTCTTACTCTGGCTTAATAGCTAAGGTCTTAGACTCGTACTCTGGCCTAATGGTTAAGGTCTTAACACTTACTCTGGCCTAATAGCTAAGGTCTTAGACTCGTACTCTGGCCTAATGGTTAAGGTCTTAACTCTTACTCTGGCCTATTGGTTAAGGTCTTAACTCTTTCTCTGGCCTAATAACTAAGGTCTTAACTCTTTCTCTAGCCTAATAGCTAAGGTCTTAACTCTTACTCTGGCCTAATAGCTAAGGTCTTAGACTTGTACTCTGGCCTAATGTTTAAGGTCTTAACTCTTACTCTGGCCTACTGGTTAAGGTCTTAACTCTTCCTCTGGCCTAATAGCTAAGGTCTTAACTCTTACTCTGGCCTAATAGCTAAGGTCTTAGACTCGTACTATGGCCTACAGGTTAAGGTCTTAACTCTTACTCTGGCCTACTGGTTAAGGTCTTAACTCTTACTCTGGCCTAATAGCTAAGGTCCTAGACTCGTACTCTGGTCTACTGGTTAAGATCTTAACTTTTATTTTGGCCTAATAGCTAAGGTCATAACTCTTACTCTGGCCTAATAGCTAAGGTCTTAGAATCGTACTCTGGCCTAATGGTTAAGGTCTTAACTCTTACTCTTGCCTACTGGTTATGGTCTTAACTCTTACTCTGGCCTAATAGCTAAGGTCTTAGACTCGTACTCTGGCCTACTGGTTAAGGTCTTAACTCTTACTCTGGCCTAATAGCTAAGGTCTTAACTCTTACTCTGGCCTAAGAGCTAAGGTCGTAACTCTTACTCGGGCCGAATAGCTAAGGTCTTAGACTCGTTCTCTTTCCTAATGGTTAAGGTGTTAACTCTTACTCTGGCCTAATAGCTAAGGTCTTAACTCTTACTCTGGCCTAATAGCTAAGGTTTTAGACTCGTACTCTGGCCTAATGGTTATGGTCTTAACTCTTACTCTGGCCTAATAGCTAAGGTCTTAGACTCCTACTATGGCCTAATGGTTAAGGTCTTAACACTTACTCTGGCCTACTGGTTAAGGTCTTAACTCTTACTCTGGCCTAATAGCTAAGGTCTTAGACTCATACTCTGGCCTAATAGTTAAGGTCTTAGACTCATACTCTGGCCTATTAGCTAAGGTCTTAGACTCGTACTCTGGCCAAATGGTTAAGGTCTTAACTCTTACTCTGGCCTAATAGCTAAGGTCTTAACTCTTACTCTGGCCTAATAGCTAAGGTCTTAGACTCATACTCTGGCCTACTGGTTAAGGTCTTAACTCTTACTCTGGCCTAATAGCTAAGGTCTTAGACTCGTACTCTGGCCTAATGTTTAAGGTCTTAACTCTTACTCTGGCCTAATAGCTAAGGTCTTAGACTCATACTCTGTCCTAATGGTTAAGGTCTGAACTCTTACACTGGCCTACTGGTTAAGGTCTTAACTCTGACTCTGGCCTAATAGCTAAGGTCTTAACTCTTACTCTGGCCTAATAGCTAAGGTCTTAGACTTGTACTCTGGCCTAATAGCTAAGGTCTTAGACTTGTACTCTGGCCTAATGTTTAAGGTCTTAACTCTTACTCTGGCCTACTGGTTAAGGTCTTAACTATTCCTCTGGCCTAATAGCTAAGGTCTTAACTCTTACTCTGGCCTAATAGCTAAGGTCTTAGACTCGTACTTTGGCCTACAGGTTAAGGTCTTAACTCTTACTCTGGCCTACTGGTTAAGGTCTTAACTCTTACTCTGGCCTAATAGCTAAGGTCCTAGACTCGTACTCTGGCCTACTGGTTAAGGTCTTAACTTTTATTCTGGCCTAATAGCTAAGGTCATAACTCTTACTCTGGCCTAATAGCTAAGGTCTTAAACTCGTACTCTGGCCTAATGGTTAAGGTCTTAACTCTTACTCTGGCCTACTGGTTATGGTCTTAACTCTTACTCTGGCCTAATAGCTAAGGTCTTAGACTCGTACTCTGGCCTACTGGTTAAGGTCTTAACTCTTACTCTGGCCTAATAGCTAAGGTCTTAGACTCATACTCTGGCCTACTGGGTAAGGTCTTAACTCTTACTCTGGCCTACTGGTTATGGTCTTAACGCTTACTCTGGCCTAATAGCTAAGGTCTTAGACTCGTACTCTGGCCTAATGGTTAAGGTCTTAATTGTTACTCTGGCCTAATAGCTAAGGTCTTAGACTCGTACTATGGCCTACAGGTTAAGGTCTTAACTCTTATACTGGCCTACTGGTTAAGGTCTTAACTCTTACTATGGTCTACCGGTTAAGGTCTTAACTCTTACTCTGGCCTACTGGTTAAGGTCCTAACTCTTACTCTGGCCTAATAGCTAAGGTCTTAGACTCGTACTCTGGCCTAATGGTTAAGGTCTTAACTCTTACTCTGGCCTAATAGCTAAGGTCTTAGACTCGTACTCTGTCCTAATGGTTAAGGTCTTAACTCTTACACTGGCCTACTGGTTAAGGTCTTAACTCTGACTCTGGCCTAATAGCTAAGGTCTTAACTCTTACTCTGGCCTAATAGCTAAGGTCTTAGACTCATACTCTGGCCTAATGGTTAAGGTCTTAACTCTTACTCTGGCCTATTGGTTAAGGTCTTAACTCTTTCTCTGGCCTAATAACTAAGGTCTTAACTATTACTCTAGCCTAATAGCTAAGGTCTTAACTGTTACTCTGGCCTAATAGCTAAGGTCTTAGACTTGCACTCTGGCCTAATGTTTAAGGTCTTAACTCTTACTCTGGCCTACTGGTTAAGGTCTTAACTCTTCCTCTGGCCTAATAGCTAAGGTCTTAACTCTTACTCTGGCCTAATAGCTAAGGTCTTAGACTCGTACTATGGCCTACAGGTTAAGGTCTTAACTCTTACTCTGGCCTACTGGTTAAGGTCTTAACTCTTACTCTGGCCTAATAGCTAAGGTCCTAGACTCGTACTCTGGCCTACTGGTTAAGGTCTTAACTTTTATTCTGGCCTAATAGCTAAGGTCATAACTCTTACTCTGGCCTAATAGCTAAGGTCTTAGACTCGTACTCTGGCCTAATGGTTAAGGTCTTAACTCTTACTCTGGCCTACTGGTTATGGTCTTAACTCTTACTCTGGCCTAATAGCTAAGGTCTTAGACTCGTTCTCTGGCCTACTGGTTAAGGTCTTAACTCTTACTCTGGCCTAATAGCTAAGGTCTTAACTCTTACTCTGGCCTAAGAGCTAAGGTCGTAACTCTTACTCTGGCCGAATAGCTAAGGTCTTAGACTCGTTCTCTTTCCTAATGGTTAAGGTGTTAACTCTTACTCTGGCCTAATAGCTAAGGTCTTAACTCTTACTCTGGCCTAATAGCTAAGGTTTTAGACTCGTACTCTGGCCTAATGGTTATGGTCTTAACTCTTACTCTGGCCTAATAGCTAAGGTCTTAGACTCCTACTATGGCCTAATGGTAAGGTCTTAACACTTACTCTGGCATACTGGTTAAGGTCTTAACTCTTACTCTGGCCTAATAGCTAAGGTCTTAGACTCATTCTCTGGCCTAATAGCTAAGGTCTTAGACTCATACTCTGGCCTAATAGCTAAGGTCTTAGACTCGTACTCTGGCCAAATGGTTAAGGTCTTAACTCTTACTCTGGCCTAATAGCTAAGGTCTTAACTCTTACTCTGGCCTAATAGCTAAGGTCTTAGACTCATACTCTGGCCTACTGGTTAAGGTCTTAACTCTTACTCTGGCCTAATAGCTAAGGTCTTAGACTCGTACTCTGGCCTAATGTTTAAGGTCTTAACTCTTACTCTGGCCTAATAGCTAAGGTCTTAGACTCGTACTCTGTCCTAATGGTTAAGGTCTGAACTCTTACACTGGCCTACTGGTTAAGGTCTTAACTCTGACTCTGGCCTAATAGCTAAGGTCTTAACTCTTCCTCTGGCCTAATAGCTAAGGTCTTAACTCTTACTCTTGCCTAATAGCTAAGGTCTTAGACTCGTACTTTGGCCTACAGGTTAAGGTCTTAACTCTTACTCTGGCCTACTGGTTATGGTCTTAACTCTTACTCTGGCCTAATAGCTAAGGTCTTAGACTCGTACTCTGGCCTACTGGTTAAGGTCTTAACTCTTACTCTGGCCTAATAGCTAAGGTCTTAACTCTTACTCTGGCCTAAGAGCTAAGGTCGTAACTCTTACTCGGGCCGAATAGCTAAGGTCTTAGACTCGTTCTCTTTCCTAATGGTTAAGGTGTTAACTCTTACTCTGGCCTAATAGCTAAGGTCTTAACTCTTACTCTGGCCTAATAGCTAAGGTTTTAGACTCGTACTCTGGCCTAATGGTTATGGTCTTAACTCTTACTCTGGCCTAATAGCTAAGGTCTTAGACTCCTACTATGGCCTAATGGTTAAGGTCTTAACACTTACTCTGGCCTACTGGTTAAGGTCTTAACTCTTACTCTGGCCTAATAGCTAAGGTCTTAGACTCATACTCTGGCCTAATAGCTAAGGTCTTAGACTCATACTCTGGCCTAATAGCTAAGGTCTTAGACTCGTACTCTGGCCAAATGGTTAAGGTCTTAACTCTTACTCTGGCCTAATAGGTAAGGTCTTAACTCTTACTCTGGCCTAATAGCTAAGGTCTTAGACTCATACTCTGGCCTACTGGTTAAGGTCTTAACTCTTACTCTGGCCTAATAGCTAAGGTCTTAGACTCGTACTCTGGCCTAATGTTTAAGGTCTTAACTCTTACTCTGGCCTAATAGCTAAGGTCTTAGACTCGTACTCTGTCCTAATGGTTAAGGTCTGAACTCTTACACTGGCCTACTGGTTAAGGTCTTAACTCTGACTCTGGCCTAATAGCTAAGGTCCTAACTCTTACTCTGGCCTAATAGCTAAGGTCTTAGACTTGTACTCTGGCCTAATAGCTAAGGTCTTAGACTTGCACTCTGGCCTAATGTTTAAGGTCTTAACTCTTACTCTGGCCTACTGGTTAAGGTCTTAACTATTCCTCTGGCCTAATAGCTAAGGTCTTAACTCTTACTCTGGCCTAATAGCTAAGGTCTTAGACTCGTACTTTGGCCTACAGGTTAAGGTCTTAACTCTTACTCTGGCCTACTGGTTAAGGTCTTAACTCTTACTCTGGCCTAATAGCTAAGGTCCTAGACTCGTACTCTGGCCTACTGGTTAAGGTCTTAACTTTTATTCTGGCCTAATAGCTAAGGTCATAACTCTTACTCTGGCCTAATAGCTAAGGTCTTAAACTCGTACTCTGGCCTAATGGTTAAGGTCTTAACTCTTACTCTGGCCTACTGGTTATGGTCTTAACTCTTACTCTGGCCTAATAGCTAAGGTCTTAGACTCGTACTCTGGCCTACTGGTTAAGGTCTTAACTCTTACTCTGGCCTAATAGCTAAGGTCTTAACTCTTACTCTGGCCTAATAGCTAAGGTCTTAGACTCATACTCTGGCCTACTGGGTAAGGTCTTAACTCTTACTCTGGCCTACTGGTTATGGTCTTAACGCTTACTCTGGCCTAATAGCTAAGGTCTTAGACTCGTACTCTGGCCTAATGGTTAAGGTCTTAATTGTTACTCTGGCCTAATAGCTAAGGTCTTAGACTCGTACTATGGCCTACAGGTTAAGGTCTTAACTCTTATACTGGCCTACTGGTTAAGGTCTTAACTCTTACTATGGTCTACCGGTTAAGGTCTTAACTCTTACTCTGGCCTACTGGTTAAGGTCTTAACTCTTACTCTCGCCTAATAGCTAAGGTCTTAGACCCGTACTCTGGCCTAATGGTTAAGGTCTTAACTCTTACTCTGGCCTACTGGTTAAGGTCTTAACTCTTACTCTGGCCTAATAGCTAAGGTCCTAGACTCGTACTCTGGCCTACTGGTTAAGGTCTTAACTTTTATTCTGGCCTAATAGCTAAGGTCATAACTCTTACTCTGGCCTAATAGCTAAGGTCTTAAACTCGTACTCTGGCCTAATGGTTAAGGTCTTAACTCTTACTCTGGCCTACTGGTTATGGTCTTAACTCTTACTCTGGCCTAATAGCTAAGGTCTTAGACTTGTACTCTGGCCTACTGGTTAAGGTCTTAACTCTTACTCTGGCCTAATAGCTAAGGTCTTACTCTTACTCTGGCCTAATAGCTAAGGTCTTAGACTCGTACTCTGGCCTAATAGCTAAGGTCTTAACTCTTACTCTGGCCTACTGGTTAAGGTCTTAACTCTTACTCTGGCCTAATAGCTAAGGTCTTAGACTCGTACTCTGGCCTAATAGCTAAGGTCTTAGACTCGTACTCTGGACTACAGTTTAAGGTCTTAACTCTTACTCCGGCCTACTGGTTAAGTTCTTAACTCTTACTCTGGCCTAATAGCTAAGGTCTTAGACTCATACTCTGGCCTACTGGTTAAGGTCTTAACTCTGACTCTGGCCTACTGGTTAAGGTCTTAACTCTTACTCTGGCCTAATAGCTAAGGTCTTAACTCTTTCTCTGGCCGAATAGCTAAGGTCTTAGATTCGTACTCTGGCCTAATGGTTCAGGTCTTAACTCTTACTCTGGCCTAATAGCTAAGGTCTTAACTCTTACTCTGGCCTAATAGCTAAGGTCTTAGACTCGTACTCTGGCCTAATGGTTAAGGTCTTAACTCTTACTCTGGCCTAATAGCTAAGGTCTTAGACTCGTACTCTGGCCTAATAGCTAAGGTCTTAGACTCATACTCTGGCCTAATAGCTAAGGTCTTAGACTGGTACTCTGGCCTACTGGTTAAGTTCTTAACTCTTACTCTGGCCAAATAGCTAAGGTCTTAACTCTTACTCTGGCCTAATAACTAAGGTCTTAGACTCGTACTCTGGCCTAATAGCTAAGGTCTTAGACTCGTACTCTGGCCTAATGGTTAAGGTCTTAACTCTTACTCTGGCGTAATAGCTAAGGTCTTAGACTCATACTCTGGCCTAATAGCTAAGGTCTTAACTCTTACTCTGGCCTAATAGCTAAGGTCTTAACTCTTACTCTGGCCTAATAGCAAAGGTCTTAGACTTGTACTATGGCCTAGAGGTTAAGGTCTTAACTCTTACTCTGGCCTACTGGTTAAGGTCTTAACTCTTACTCTGGCCTAATAGCTAAGGTCTTAGACTCGTACTCTGGCCTAATGGTTAAGGTCTTAACTCTTACTCTGGGCTATTGGTTAAGGTCTTAACTCTTACTCTGGCCTAATAGCTAAGGTCTTATACTCGTACTCTGGCCTAATGGTTAAGGTCTTAACCCTTACTCTGGCCTACTGGCTAAGGTCTTAATAGCTAAGGTCTTAACTCTTACTGTGGCCTAATAGCTAAGGTCTTAACTCTTAGTCTGGCCTAATAGCTAAGGTCTTAGACTTGTACTCTGGCCAAATGGTTAAGGTCTTAACTCTTACTCTGGCATAATAGCTAAGGTCTTAGACTCGTACTCTGGCCTAATGGTTAAGGTCTTAACTCTTACTCTGGCCTACTGGTTAAGGTCTTAACTCTTACTCTGGCCTAATAGCTAAGGTCGTAACTCTTACTCTGGCCTAATAGCAAAGGTCTTAGAATCGTAATCTGGCCTAATGGTTAAGGTCTTAACTCTTACTCTGGCCTACTGGTTAAGGTCTTAACTCTTACTCTGGCCTAATAGCTAAGGTCCTAGACTCCTACTCTGGCCTACTGGTTAAGGTCTTAACTTTTACTCTGGCCTAATAGCTAAGGTCATAACTCTTACTCTGGCCTAATAGCTAGGTCTTCGACTCGTACTCTGGCCTAATGGTTAAGGTCTTAACTCTTACTCTGGCCTACTGGTTAAGGTCTTAACTCTTACTCTGGCCTAATAGCTAAGGTCTTAGACTCGTACTCTGGCCTACTGGTTAAGGTCTTAACTCTTACTCTGGCCTAATAGCTAAGGTCTTAACTCTTACTCTGGTCTAAGAGCTAAGGTCGTAACTCTTACTCTGGCCGAATAGCTAAGGTCTTAGACTCGTTCTCTTTCCTAATGGTTAAGGTGTTAACTCTTACTCTGGCCTAAACGCTAAGGTCTTAACTCTTACTCTGGCTTAATAGCTAAGGTCTTAGACTCGTACTCTGGCCTAATGGTTAAGGTCTTAACACTTACTCTGGCCTAATAGCTAAGGTCTTAGACTCGTACTACGGCCTAATGGTTAAGGTCTTAACTCTTACTCTGGCCTACTGCTTAAGGACTTAACTCTTACTCTGGCCTAATAGCTAAGGTCTTAGACTCATACTCTGGCCTAATAGCTAAGGTCTTAGACTCATACTCTGGCCTAATAGCTAAGGTCTTAGACTCGTACTCTGGCCAAATGGTTAAGGTCTTAACTCTTACTCTGGCCTAATAGCTAAGGTCTTAACTCTTACTCTGGCCTAATAGCTAAGGTCTTAGACTCATACTCTGGCCTACTGGGTAAGGTCTTAACTCTTACTGTGGCCTACTGGTTATGGTCTTAACGCTTACTCTGGCCTAATAGCTAAGGTCTTAGACTCGTACTCTGGCCTAATGGTTAAGGTCTTAATTGTTACTCTGGCCTAATAGCTAAGGTCTTAGACTCGTACTATGGCCTACAGGTTAAGGTCTTAACTCTTACACTGGCCTACTGGTTAAGGTCTTAACTCTTACTATGGTCTACCGGTTAAGGTCTTAACTCTTACTCTGGCCTACTGGTTAAGGTCTTAACTCTTACTCTGGCCTAATAGCTAAGGTCTTAGACTCGTACTCTGGCCTAATGTTTAAGGTCTTAACTCTTACTCTGGCCTAATAGCTAAGGTCTTAGACTCGTACTCTGTCCTAATGGTTAAGGTCTGAACTCTTACACTGGCCTACTGGTTAAGGTCTTAACTCTGACTCTGGCCTAATAGCTAAGGTCTTAACTCTTACTCTGGCCTAATAGCTAAGGTCTTAGACTCGTACTCTGGCCTAATGGTTAAGGTCTTAACTCTTACGCTGGCCTATTGGTTAAGGTCTTAACTCTTTCTCTGGCCTAATAGCTAAGGTCTTAACTCTTACTCTGGCCTAATAGCTAAGGTCTTAGACTTGTACTCTGGCCTAATAGCTAAGGTCTTAGACTTGTACTCTGGCCTAATGTTTAAGGTCTTAACTCTTACTCTGGCCTACTGGTTAAGGTCTTAACTCTTCCTCTGGCCTAATAGCTATGGTCTTAACTCTTACTCTGGCCTAATAGCTAAGGTCTTAGACTCGTACTTTGGCCTACAGGTTAAGGTCTTAACTCTTACTCTGGCCTACTGGTTAAGGTCTTAACTCTTACTCTGGCCTAATAGCTAAGGTCCTAGACTCGTACTCTGGCCTACTGGTTAAGGTCTTAACTTTTATTCTGGCCTAATAGCTAAGGTCATAACTCTTACTCTGGCCTAATAGCTAAGGTCTTAGACTCGTACTCTGGCCTAATGGTTAAGGTCTTAACTCTTACTCTGGCCTACTGGTTAGGGTCTTAACTCTTACTCTGGCCTAATAGCTAAGGTCTTAGACTCGTACTCTGGCCTACTGGTTAAGGTCTTAACTCTTACTCTGGCCTAATAGCTAAGGTCTTAGACTCGTACTCTGTCCTAATGGTTAAGGTCTTAACTCTTACACTGGCCTACTGGTTAAGGTCTTAACTCTGACTCTGGACTAATAGCTAAGGTCTTAACTTTTACTCTGGCCTAATAGCTAAGGTCTTAGACTCGTACTCTGGCCTAATGGTTAAGGTCTTAACTCTTACTCTGGCCTATTGGTTAAGGTCTTAACTCTTTCTCTGGCCTAATAACTAAGGTCTTAACTCTTACTCTAGCCTAATAGCTAAGGTCTTAACTCTTACTCTGGCCTAATAGCTAAGGTCTTAGACTTGTACTCTGGCCTAATGTTTAAGGTCTTAACTCTTACTCTGGCCTACTGGTTAAGGTCTTAACTCTTCCTCTGGCCTAATAGCTAAGGTCTTAACTCTTACTCTGGCCTAATAGCTAAGGTCTTAGACTCGTACTATGGCCTACAGGTTAAGGTCTTAACTCTTACTCTGGCCTACTGGTTAAGGTCTTAACTCTTACTCTGGCCTAATAGCTAAGGTCCTAGACTCGTACTCTGGCCTACTGGTTAAGGTCTTAACTTTTATTTTGGCCTAATAGCTAAGGTCATAACTCTTACTCTGGCCTAATAGCTAAGGTCTTAGAACCGTACTCTGGCCTAATGGTTAAGGTCTTAACTCTTACTCTGGCCTACTGGTTATGGTCTTAACTCTTACTCTGGCCTAATAGCTAAGGTCTTAGACTCGTACTCTGGCCTACTGGTTAAGGTCTTAACTCTTACTCTGGCCTAATAGCTAAGGTCTTAACTCTTACTCTGGCCTAAGAGCTAAGGTCGTAACTCTTACTCGGGCCGAATAGCTAAGGTCTTAGACTCGTTCTCTTTCCTAATGGTTAAGGTGTTAACTCTTACTCTGGCCTAATAGCTAAGGTCTTAACTCTTACTCTGGCCTAATAGCTAAGGTTTTAGACTCGTACTCTGGCCTAATGGTTATGGTCTTAACTCTTACTCTGGCCTAATAGCTAAGGTCTTAGACTCCTACTATGGCCTAATGGTTAAGGTCTTAACACTTACTCTGGCCTACTGGTTAAGGTCTTAACTCTTACTCTGGCCTAATAGCTAAGGTCTTAGACTCATACTCTGGCCTAATAGCTAAGGTCTTAGACTCATACTCTGGCCTATTAGCTAAGGTCTTAGACTCGTACTCTGGCCAAATGGTTAAGGTCTTAACTCTTACTCTGGCCTAATAGCTAAGGTCTTAACTCTTACTCTGGCCTAATAGCTAAGGTCTTAGACTCATACTCTGGCCTACTGGTTAAGGTCTTAACTCTTACTCTGGCCTAATAGCTAAGGTCTTAGACTCGTACTCTGGCCTAATGTTTAAGGTCTTAACTCTTACTCTGGCCTAATAGCTAAGGTCTTAGACTCGTACTCTGTCCTAATGGTTAAGGTCTGAACTCTTACACTGGCCTACTGGTTAAGGTCTTAACTCTGACTCTGGCCTAATAGCTAAGGTCTTAACTCTTAGTCTGGCCTAATAGCTAAGGTCTTAGACTTGTACTCTGGCCTAATAGCTAAGGTCTTAGACTTGTACTCTGGCCTAATGTTTAAGGTCTTAACTCTTACTCTGGCCTACTGGTTAAGGTCTTAACTATTCCTCTGGCCTAATAGCTAAGGTCTTAACTCTTACTCTGGCCTAATAGCTAAGGTCTTAGACTCGTACTTTGGCCTACAGGTTAAGGTCTTAACTCTTACTCTGGCCTACTGGTTAAGGTCTTAACTCTTACTCTGGCCTAATAGCTAAGGTCCTAGACTCGTACTCTGGCCTACTTGTTAAGGTCTTAACTTTTATTCTGGCCTAATAGCTAAGGTCATAACTCTTACTCTGGCCTAATAGCTAAGGTCTTAAACTCGTACTCTGGCCTAATGGTTAAGGTCTTAACTCTTACTCTGGCCTACTGGTTATGGTCTTAACTCTTACTCTGGCCTAATAGCTAAGGTCTTAGACTCGTACTCTGGCCTACTGGTTAAGGTCTTAACTCTTACTCTGGCCTAATAGCTAAGGTCTTAGACTCATACTCTGGCCTACTGGGTAAGGTCTTAACTCTTACTCTGGCCTACTGGTTATGGTCTTAACGCTTACTCTGGCCTAATAGCTAAGGTCTTAGACTCGTACTCTGGCCTAATGGTTAAGGTCTTAATTGTTACTCTGGCCTAATAGCTAAGGTCTTAGACTCGTACTATGGCCTACAGGTTAAGGTCTTAACTCTTATACTGGCCTACTGGTTAAGGTCTTAACTCTTACTATGGTCTACCGGTTAAGGTCTTAACTCTTACTCTGGCCTACTGGTTAAGGTCTTAACTCTTACTCTGGCCTAATAGCTAAGGTCTTAGACTCGTACTCTGGCCTAATGATTAAGGTCTTAACTCTTACTCTGGCCTAATATCTAAGGTCTTAGACTCGTACTCTGTCCTAATGGTTAAGGTCTTAACTCTTACACTGGCCTACTGGTTAAGGTCTTAACTCTGACTCTGGCCTAATAGCTAAGGTCTTAACTCTTACTCTGGCCTAATAGCTAAGGTCTTAGACTCATACTCTGGCCTAATGGTTAAGGTCTTAACTCTTACTCTGGCCTATTGGTTAAGGTCTTAACTCTTTCTCTGGCCTAATAACTAAGGTCTTAACTATTACTCTAGCCTAATAGCTAA
Source organism: Triturus cristatus (assembly GCF_964204655.1). Lineage (NCBI taxonomy): Eukaryota > Metazoa > Chordata > Amphibia > Caudata > Salamandridae > Triturus > Triturus cristatus. The sequence continues at coordinate 1,097,217,985 of NC_140589.1, read as the reverse complement.
GGTCTTAACTCTTACTCTGGCCTAATAGCTAAGGTCTTAGACTTGCACTCTGGCCTAATGTTTAAGGTCTTAACTCTTACTCTGGCCTACTGGTTAAGGTCTTAACTCTTCCTCTGGCCTAATAGCTAAGGTCTTAACTCTTACTCTGGCCTAATAGCTAAGGTCTTAGACTCGTACTATGGCCTACAGGTTAAGGTCTTAACTCTTACTCTGGCCTACTGGTTAAGGTCTTAACTCTTACTCTGGCCTAATAGCTAAGGTCCTAGAATCGTACTCTGGCCTACTGGTTAAGGTCTTAACTTTTATTCTGGCCTAATAGCTAAGGTCATAACTCTTACTCTGGCCTAATAGCTAAGGTCTTAGACTCGTACTCTGGCCTAATGGTTAAGGTCTTAACTCTTACTCTGGCCTACTGGTTATGGTCTTAACTCTTACTCTGGCCTAATAGCTAAGGTCTTAGACTTGTTCTCTGGCCTACTGGTTAAGGTCTTAACTCTTACTCTGGCCTAATAGCTAAGGTCTTAACTCTTACTCTGGCCTAAGAGCTAAGGTTGTAACTCTTACTCTGGCCGAATAGCTAAGGTCTTAGACTCGTTCTCTTTCCTAATGGTTAAGGTGTTAACTCTTACTCTGGCCTAATAGCTAAGGTCTTAACTCTTACTCTGGCCTAATAGCTAAGGTTTTAGACTCGTATTCTGGCCTAATGGTTATGGTCTTAACTCTTACTCTGGCCTAATAGCTAAGGTCTTAGACTCCTACTATGGCCTAATGGTTAAGGTCTTAACACTTACTCTGGCCTACTGGTTAAGGTCTTAACTCTTACTCTGGCCTAATAGCTAAGGTCTTAGACTCATACTCTGGCCTAATAGCTAAGGTCTTAGACTCATACTCTGGCCTAATAGCTAAGGTCTTAGACTCGTACTCTGGCCAAATGGTTAAGGTCTTAACTCTTACTCTGGCCTAATAGCTAAGGTCTTAACTCTTACTCTGGCCTAATAGCTAAGGTCTTAGACTCATACTCTGGCCTACTGGTTAAGGTCTTAACTCTTACTCTGGCCTAATAGCTAAGGTCTTAGACTCGTACTCTGGCCTAATGTTTAAGGTCTTAACTCTTACTCTGGCCTAATAGCTAAGGTCTTAGACTCGTACTCTGTCCTAATGGTTAAGGTCTGAACTCTTACACTGGCCTACTGGTTAAGGTCTTAACTCTGACTCTGGCCTAATAGTTAAGGTCTTAACTCTTACTCTGGCCTAATAGCTAAGGTCTTAGACTTGTACTCTGGCCTAATAGCTAAGGTATTAGACTTGTACTCTGGCCTAATGTTTAAGGTCTTAACTCTTACTCTGGCCTACTGGTTAAGGTCTTAACTATTCCTCTGGCCTAATAGCTAAGGTCTTAACTCTTACTCTGGCCTAATAGCTAAGGTCTTAGACTCGTACTTTGGCCTACAGGTTAAGGTCTTAACTCTTACTCTGGCCTACTGGTTAAGGTCTTAACTCTTACTCTGGCCTAATAGCTAAGGTCCTTGACTCGTACTCTGGCCTACTGGTTAAGGTCTTAACTTTCATTCTGGCCTAATAGCTAAGGTCATAACTCTTACTCTGGCCTAATAGCTAAGGTCTTAAACTCGTACTCTGGCCTAATGGTTAAGGTCTTAACTCTTACTCTGGCCTACTGGTTATGGTCTTAACTCTTACTCTGGCCTAATAGCTAAGGTCTTAGACTCGTACTCTGGCCTACTGGTTAAGGTCTTAACTCTTACTCTGGCCTAATAGCTAAGGTCTTAACTCTTACTCTGGCCTAATAGCTAAGGTCTTAGACTCATACTCTGGCCTACTGGGTAAGGTCTTAACTCTTACTCTGGCCTACTGGTTATGGTCTTAACGCTTACTCTGGCCTAATAGCTAAGGTCTTAGACTCGTACTCTGGCCTAATGGTTAAGGTCTTAATTGTTACTCTGGCCGAATAGCTAAGGTCTTAGACTCGTACTATGGCCTACAGGTTAAGGTCTTAACTCTTATACTGGCCTACTGGTTAAGGTCTTAACTCTTACTATGGTCTACCGGTTAAGGTCTTAACTCTTACTCTGGCCTACTGGTTAAGGTCTTAACTCTTACTCTCGCCTAATAGCTAAGGTCTTAGACTCGTACTCTGGCCTAATAGCTAAGGTCTTAACTCCTACTCTGGCCTAATAGCTAAGGTCTTAGACTCATACTCTGGCCTAATGGTTAAGGTCTTAACTCTTACTCTGGCCTATTGGTTAAGGTCTTAACTCTTTCTCTGGCCTAATAACTAAGGTCTTAACTATTACTCTAGCCTAATAGCTAAGGTCTTAACTCTTACTCTGGCCTAATACCTAAGGTCCTAGACTTGCACTCTGGCCTAATGTTTAAGGTCTTAACTCTTACTCTGGCCTACTGGTTAAGGTCTTAACTCTTCCTCTGGCCTAATAGCTAAGGTCTTAACTCTTACTCTGGCCTAATAGCTAAGGTCTTAGACTCGTACTATGGCCTACAGGTTAAGGTCTGATCTCTTACTCTGGCCTACTGGTTAAGGTCTTAACTCTCACTCTGGCCTAATAGCTAAGGTCCTAGACTCGTACTCTGGCCTACTGGTTAAGGTCTTAACTTTTATTCTGGCCTAATAGCTAAGGTCATAACTCTTACTCTGGCCTAATAGCTAAGGTCTTAGACTCGTACTCTGGCCTAATGGTTAAGGTCTTAACTCTTACTCTGGCCTACTGGTTATGGTCTTAACTCTTACTCTGGCCTAATAGCTAAGGTCTTAGACTCGTACTCTGGCCTACTGGTTAAGGTCTTAACTCTTACTCTGGCCTAATAGCTAAGGTCTTAACTCTTACTCTGGCCTAAGAGCTAAGGTCGTAACTCTTACTCTGGCCGAATAGCTAAGGTCTTAGACTCGTTCTCTTTCCTAATGGTTAAGGTGTTAACTCTTACTCTGGCCTAATAGCTAAGGTCTTAACTCTTACTCTGGCCCAATAGCTAAGGTTTTAGACTTGTACTCTGGCCTAATGGGTATAGTCTTAACTCTTACTCTGGCCTAATAGCTAAGGTCTTAGACTCCTACTATGGCCTAATGGTTAAGGTCTTAACACTTACTCTGGCCTACTGGTTAAGGTCTTAACTCTTACTCTGGCCTAATAGCTAAGGTCTTAGACTCATACTCTGGCCTAATAGCTAAGGTCTTAGACTCATACTCTGGCCTAATAGCTAAGGTCTTAGACTCGTACTCTGGCCAAATGGTTAAGGTCTTAACTCTTACTCTGGCCTAATAGCTAAGGTCTAAACTCTTACTCTGGCCTAATAGCTAAGGTCTTAGACTCATACTCTGGCCTACTGGTTAACCCCTTCAGCGCTGCGCGGATTCCCCCGCGGTGCTGAAGGGTTCTAGCGCGGGCGTGGTCATGACGGAACGGTTCCGTCATGAGCACAGCTCAACCGATGCTCATGATGGAACCGTTCCGTCATGAGCATCGAAGGGGTTAAGGTCTTAACTCTTACTCTGGCCTAATAGCTAAGGTCTTAGACTCGTAATCTGGCCTAATGTTTAAGGTCTTAACTCTTACTCTGGCCTAATAGCTAAGGTCTTAGACTCGTACTCTGTCCTAATGGTTAAGGTCTGAACTCTTACACTGGCCTACTGGTTAAGGTCTTAACTCTGACTCTGGCCTAATAGCTAAGGTCTTAACTCTTCCTCTGGCCTAATAGCTAAGGTCTTAACTCTTACTCTGGCCTAATAGCTAAGGTCTTAGACTCATACTCTGGCCTAATGGTTAAGGTCTTAACTCTTACTCTGGCCTATTGGTTAAGGTCTTAACTCTTTCTCTGGCCTAATAACTAAGGTCTTAACTATTACTCTAGCCTAATAGCTAAGGTCTTAACTCTTACTCTGGCCTAATAGCTAAGGTCTTAGACTTGCACTCTGGCCTAATGTTTAAGGTCTTAACTCTTACTCTGGCCTACTGGTTAAGGTCTTAACTCTTCCTCTGGCCTAATAGCTAAGGTCTTAACTCTTACTCTGGCCTAATAGCTAAGGTCTTAGACTCGTACTATGGCCTACAGGTTAAGGTCTTAACTCTTACTCTGGCCTACTGGTTAAGGTCTTAAGTCTTACTCTGGCCTAATAGCTAAGGTCCTAGACTCGTACTCTGGCCTACTGGTTAAGGTCTTAACTTTAATTCTGGCCTAATAGCTAAGGTCATAACTCTTACTCTGGCCTAATAGCTAAGGTCTTAGACTCGTACTCTGGCCTAATGGTTAAGGTCTTAACTCTTACTCTGGCCTACTGGTTATGGTCTTAACTCTTACTCTGGCCTAATAGCTAAGGTCTTAGACTCGTACTCTGGCCTACTGGTTAAGGTCTTAACTCTTACTCTGGCCTAATAGCTAAGGTCTTAACTCTTACTCTGGCCTAAGAGCTAAGGTCGTAACTCTTACTCTGGCCGAATAGCTAAGGTCTTAGACTCGTTCTCTTTCCTAATGGTTAAGGTGTTAACTCTTACTCTGGCCTAATAGCTAAGGTCTTAACTCTTACTCTGGCCCAATAGCTAAGGTTTTAGACTCGTACTCTGGCCTAATGGTTATGGTCTTAACTCTTACTCTGGCCTAATAGCTAAGGTCTTAGACTCCTACTATGGCCTAATGGTTAAGGTCTTAACACTTACTCTGGCCTACTGGTTAAGGTCTTAACTCTTACTCTGGCCTAATAGCTAAGGTCTTAGACTCATACTCTGGCCTAATAGCTAAGGTCTTAGACTCGTACTCTGGCCAAATGGTTAAGGTCTTAACTCTTACTCTGGCCTAATAGCTAAGGTCTTAACTCTTACTCTGGCCTAATAGCTAAGGTCTTAGACTCATACTCTGGCCTACTGGTTAAGGTCTTAACTCTTACTCTGGCCTAATAGCTAAGGTCTTAGACTCGTAATCTGGCCTAATGTTTAAGGTCTTAACTCTTACTCTGGCCTAATAGCTAAGGTCTTAGACTCGTACTCTGTCCTAATGGTTAAGGTCTGAACTCTTACACTGGCCTACTGGTTAAGGTCTTAACTCTGACTCTGGCCTAATAGCTAAGGTCTTAACTCTTCCTCTGGCCTAATAGCTAAGGTCTTAACTCTTACTCTGGCCTAATAGCTAAGGTCTTAGACTCGTACTTTGGCCTACAGGTTAAGGTCTTAACTCTTACTCTGGCCTACTGGTTAAGGTCTTAACTCTTACTCTGGCCTAATAGCTAAGGTCCTAGACTCGTACTCTGGCCTACTGGTTAAGGTCTTAACTTTTATTCTGGCCTAATAGCTAAGGTCATAACTCTTACTCTGGCCTAATAGCTAAGGTCTTAAACTCGTACTCTGGCCTAATGGTTAAGTTCTTAACTCTTACTCTGGCCTACTGGTTATGGTCTTAACTCTTACTCTGGCCTAATAGCTAAGGTCTTAGACTCGTACTCTGGCCTACTGGTTAAGGTCTTAACTCTTACTCTGGCCTAATAGCTAAGGTCTTAACTCTTACTCTGGCCTAATAGCTAAGGTCTTAGACTCATACTCTGGCCTACTGGGTAAGGTCTTAACTCTTACTCTGGCCTACTGGTTATGGTCTTAACGCTTACTTTGGCCTAATAGCTAAGGTCTTAGACTCGTACTCTGGCTTAATGGTTAAGGTCTTAATTGTTACTCTGGCCTAATAGCTAAGGTCTTAGACTCGTACTATGGCCTACAGGTTAAGGTCTTAACTCTTATACTGGCCTACTGGTTAAGGTCTTAACTCTTACTATGGTCTACCGGTTAAGGTCTTAACTGTTACTCTGGCCTACTGGTTAAGGTCTTAACTCTTACTCTGGCCTAATAGCTAAGGTCTTAGACTCGTACTCTGGCCTAATGGTTAAGGTCTTAACTCTTACTCTGGCCTAATAGCTAAGGTCTTAGACTCATACTCTGTCCTAATGGTTAAGGTCTTAACTCTTACACTGGCCTACTGGTTAAGGTCTTAACTCTGACTCTGGCCTAATAGCTAAGGTCTTAACTCTTACTCTGGCCTAATAGCTAAGGTCTTAGACTCGTACTCTGGCCTAATGGTTAAGGTCTTAACTCTTACTCTGGCCTATTGGTTAAGGTCTTAACTCTTTCTCTGGCCTAATAACTAAGGTCTTAACTCTTACTCTAGCCTAATAGCTAAGGTCTTAACTCTTACTCTGGCCTAATAGCTAAGGTCTTAGACTTGTACTCTGGCCTAATGTTTAAGGTCTTAACTCTTACTCTGGCCTACTGGTTAAGGTCTTAACTCTTCCTCTGGCCTAATAGCTAAGGTCTTAACTCTTACTCTGGCCTAATAGCTAAGGTCTTAGACTCGTACTATGGCCTACAGGTTAAGGTCTTAACTCTTACTCTGGCCTACTGGTTAAGGTCTTAACTCTTACTCTGGCCTAATAGCTAAGGTCCTAGACTCGTACTCTGGCCTACTGGTTAAGGTCTTAACTTTTATTCTGGCCTAATAGCTAAGGTCATAACTCTTACTCTGGCCTAATAGCTAAGGTCTTAGACTCGTACTCTGGCCTAATGGTTAAGGTCTTAACTCTTACTCTGGCCTACTGGTTATGGTCTTAACTCTTACTCTGGCCTAATAGCTAAGGTCTTAGACTCGTACTCTGGCCTACTGGTTAAGGTCTTAACTCTTACTCTGGCCTAATAGCTAAGGTCTTAACTCTTACTCTGGCCTAAGAGCTAAGGTCGTAACTCTTACTCTGGCCGAATAGCTAAGGTCTTAGACTCGTTCTCTTTCCTAATGGTTAAGGTGTTAACTCTTACTCTGGCCTAATAGCTAAGGTCTTAACTCTTACTCTGGCCTAATAGCTAAGATTTTAGACTCGTACTCTGGCCTAATGGTTATGGTCTTAACTCTTACTCTGGCCTAATAGCTAAGGTCTTAGACTCCTACTATGGCCTAATGGTTAAGGTCTTAACACTTACTCTGGCCTACTGGTTAAGGTCTTAACTCTTACTCTGGCCTAATAGCTAAGGTCTTAGACTCATACTCTGGCCTAATAGCTAAGGTCTTAGACTCATACTCTGGCCTAATAGCTAAGGTCTTAGACTCGTACTCTGGCCAAATGGTTAAGGTCTTAACTCTTACTCTGGCCTAATAGCTAAGGTCTTAACTCTTACTCTGGCCTAATAGCTAAGGTCTTAGACTCACACTCTGGCCTACTGGTTAAGGTCTTAACTCTTACTCTGGCCTACTGGTTATGGTCTTAACTCTTACTCTGGCCTAATAGCTAAGGTCTTAGACTCGTACTCTGGGATAATGGTTAAGGTCTTAACTCTTACTCTGGCCTAATAGCTAAGGTCTTAACTCTTACTCTGGTCTAAGAGCTAAGGTCGTAACTCTTACTCTGGCCGAATAGCTAAGGTCTTAGACTCGTTCTCTTTCCTAATGGTTAAGGTGTTAACTCTTACTCTGGCCTAATAGCTAAGGTCTTAACTCTTACTCTGGCTTAATAGCTAAGGTCTTAGACTCGTACTCTGGCCTAATGGTTAAGGTCTTAACTCTTACTCTGGCCTAATAGCTAAGGTCTTAGACTCGTACTACGGCCTAATGGTTAAGGTCTTAACTCTTACTCTGGCCTACTGGTTAAGGTCTTAACTCTTACTCTGGCCTAATTGCTAAGGTCTTAGACTCATACTCTGGCCTAATAGCTAAGGTCTTAGACTCATACTCTGGCCTAATAGCTAAGGTCTTAGACTCGTACTCTGGCCAAATGGTTAAGGTCTTAACTCTTACTCTGGCCTAATAGCTAAGGTCTTAACTCTTACTCTGGCCTAATAGCTAAGGTCTTAGACTCATACTCTGGCCTACTGGGTAAGGTCTTAACTCTTACTGTGGCCTACTGGTTATGGTCTTAACGCTTACTCTGGCCTAATAGCTAAGGTCTTAGACTTGTACTCTGGCCTAATGGTTAAGGTCTTAATTGTTACTCTGGCCTAATAGCTAAGGTCTTAGACTCGTACTATGGCCTACAGGTTAAGGTCTTAACTCTTACACTGGCCTACTGGTTAAGGTCTTAACTCTTACTATGGTCTACCGGTTAAGGTCTTAAATCTTACTCTGGCCTACTGGTTAAGGTCATAACTCTTACTCTGGCCTAATAGCTAAGGTCTTAGACTCGTACTCTGGCCTAATGTTTAAGGTCTTAACTCTTACTCTGGCCTAATAGCTAAGGTATTAGACCCGTACTCTGTCCTAATGGTTAAGGTCTGAACTCTTACACTGGCCTACTGGTTAAGGTCTTAACTCTGACTCTGGCCTAATAGCTAAGGTCTTAACTCTTACTCTGGCCTAATAGCTAAGGTTTTAGACTCGTACTCTGGCCTAATGGTTATGGTCTTAACTCTTACTCTGGCCTAATAGCTAAGGTCTTAGACTCCTACTATGGCCTAATGGTTAAGGTCTTAACACTTACTCTGGCCTACTGGTTAAGGTCTTAACTCTTACTCTGGCCTAATAGCTAAGGTCTTAGACTCATACTCTGGCCTAATAGCTAAGGTCTTAGACTCATACTCTGGCCTAATAGCTAAGGTCTTAGACTCGTACTCTGGCCAAATGGTTAAGGTCTTAACTCTTACTCTGGCCTAATAGCTAAGGTCTTAACTCTTACTCTGGCCTAATAGCTAAGGTCTTAGACTCATACTCTGGCCTACTGGTTAAGGTCTTAACTCTTACTCTGGCCTAATAGCTAAGGTCTTAGACTCGTACTCTGGCCTAATGTTTAAGGTCTTAACTCTTACTCTGGCCTAATAGCTAAGGTCTTAGACTCGTACTCTGTCCTAATGGTTAAGGTCTGAACTCTTACACTGGCCTACTGGTTAAGGTCTTAACTCTGACTCTGGCCTAATAGCTAAGGTCTTAACTCTTACTCTGGCCTAATAGCTAAGGTCTTAACTCTTACTCTGGCCTAATAGCTAAGGTCTTAGACTTGTACTCTGGCCTAATAGCTAAGGTCTTAGACTTGTACTCTGGCCTAATGTTTAAGGTCTTAACTCTTACTCTGGCCTACTGGTTAAGGTCTTAACTATTCCTCTGGCCTAATAGCTAAGGTCTTAACTCTTACTCTGGCCTAATAGCTAAGGTCTTAGACTCGTACTTTGGCCTACAGGTTAAGGTCTTAACTCTTACTCTGGCCTACTGGTTAAGGTCTTAACTCTTACTCTGGCCTAATAGCTAAGGTCCTAGACTCGTACTCTGGCCTACTGGTTAAGGTCTTAACTTTTATTCTGGCCTAATAGCTAAGGTCATAACTCTTACTCTGGCCTAATAGCTAAGGTCTTAAACTCGTACTCTGGCCTAATGGTTAAGGTCTTAAATCTTACTCTGGCCTACTGGTTATGGTCTTAACTCTTACTCTGGCCTAATAGCTAAGGTCTTAGACTCTTACTCTGGCCTACTGGTTAAGGTCTTAACTCTTACTCTGGCCTAATAGCTAAGGTCTTAACTCTTACTCTGGCCTAATAGCTAAGGTCTTAGACTCATACTCTGGCCTACTGGGTAAGGTCTTAACTCTTACTCTGGCCTACTGGTTATGGTCTTAACGCTTACTCTGGCCTAATAGCTAAGGTCTTAGACTCGTACTCTGGCCTAATGGTTAAGGTCTTAATTGTTACTCTGGCCTAATAGCTAAGGTCTTAGACTCGTACTATGGCCTACAGGTTAAGGTCTTAACTCTTATACTGGCCTACTGGTTAAGGTCTTAACTCTTACTATGGTCTACCGGTTAAGGTCTTAACTCTTACTCTGGCCTACTGGTTAAGGTCTTAACTCTTACTCTGGCCTAATAGCTAAGGTCTTAGACTCGTACTCTGGCCTAATGGTTAAGGTCTTAACTCTTACTCTGGCCTAATAGCTAAGGTCTTAGACTCGTACTCTGTCCTAATGGTTAAGGTCTTAACTCTTACACTGGCCTACTGGTTAAGGTCTTAACTCTGACTCTGGCCTAATAGCTAAAGTCTTAACTCTTACTCTGGCCTAATAGCTAAGGTCTTAGACTCATACTCTGGCCTAATGGTTAAGGTCTTAACTCTTACTCTGGCCTATTGGTTAAGGTCTTAACTCTTTCTCTGGCCTAAAAACTAAGGTCTTAACTATTACTCTAGCCTAATTGCTAAGGTCTTAACTCTTACTCTGGCCTAATAGCTAAGGTCTTAGACTTGCACTCTGGCCTAATGTTTAAGGTCTTAACTCTTACTCTGGCCTACAGGTTAAGGTCTTAACTCTTACTCTGGCCTACTGGTTAAGGTCTTAACTCTTACTCTGGCCTAATAGCTAAGGTCCTAGACTCGTACTCTGGCCTACTGGTTAAGGTCTTAACTTTTATTCTGGCCTAATAGCTAAGGTCATAACTCTTACTCTGGCCTAATAGCTAAGGTCTTAGACTCGTACTCTGGCCTAATGGTTAAGGTCTTAACTCTTACTCTGGCCTACTGGTTATGGTCTTAACTCTTACTCTGGCCTAATAGCTAAGGTCTTAGACTCGTACTCTGGCCTACTGGTTAAGGTCTTAACTCTTACTCTGGCCTAATAGCTAAGGTCTTAACTCTTACTCTGGCCTAAGAGCTAAGGTCGTAACTCTTACTCTGGCCGAATAGCTAAGGTCTTAGACTAGTTCTCTTTCCTAATGGTTAAGGTGTTAACTCTTACTCTGGCCTAATAGCTAAGGTCTTAACTCTTACTCTGGCCCAATAGCTAAGGTTTTAGACTCGTACTCTGGCCTAATGGTTATGGTCTTAACTCTTACTCTGGCCTAATAGCTAAGGTCTTAGACTCCTACTATGGCCTAATGGTTAAGGTCTTAACACTTACTCTGGCCTACTGGTTAAGGTCTTAACTCTTACTCTGGCCTAATAGCTAAGGTCTTAGACTCATACTCTGGCCTAATAGCTAAGGTCTTAGACTCATACTCTGGCCTAATAGCTAAGGTCTTAGACTCGTACTCTGGCCAAATGGTTAAGGTCTTAACTCTTACTCTGGCCTAATAGCTAAGGTCTTAACTCTTACTCTGGCCTAATAGCTAAGGTCTTAGACTCATACTCTGGCCTACTGGTTAAGGTCTTAACTCTTACTCTGGCCTAATAGCTAAGGTCTTAGACTCGTAATCTGGCCTAATGTTTAAGGTCTTAACTCTTACTCTGGCCTAATACCTAAGGTCTTAGACTCGTACTCTGTCCTAATGGTTAAGGTCTGAACTCTTACACTGGCCTACTGGTTAAGGTCTTAACTCTGACTCTGGCCTAATAGCTAAGGTCTTAACTCTTCCTCTGGCCTAATAGCTAAGGTCTTAACTCTTACTCTGGCCTAATAGCTAAGGTCTTAGACTCGTACTTTGGCCTACAGGTTAAGGTCTTAACTCTTACTCTGGCCTACTGGTTAAGGTCTTAACTCTTACTCTGGCCTAATAGCTAAGGTCCTAGACTCGTACTCTGGCCTACTGGTTAAGGTCTTAACTTTTATTCTGGCCTAATAGCTAAGGTCATAACTCTTACTCTGGCCTAATAGCTAAGGTCTTAAACTCGTACTCTGGCCTAATGGTTAAGTTCTTAACTCTTACTCTGGCCTACTGGTTATGGTCTTAACTCTTACTCTGGCCTAATAGCTAAGGTCTTAGACTCGTACTCTGGCCTACTGGTTAAGGTCTTAACTCTTACTCTGGCCTAATAGCTAAGGTCTTAACTCTTACTCTGGCCTAATAGCTAAGGTCTTAGACTCATACTCTGGCCTACTGGGTAAGGTCTTAACTCTTACTCTGGCCTACTGGTTATGGTCTTAACGCTTACTCTGGCCTAATAGCTAAGGTCTTAGACTCGTACTCTGGCTTAATGGTTAAGGTCTTAATTGTTACTCTGGCCTAATAGCTAAGGTCTTAGACTCGTACTATGGCCTACAGGTTAAGGTCTTAACTCTTATACTGGCCTACTGGTTAAGGTCTTAACTCTTACTATGGTCTACCGGTTAAGGTCTTAACTCTTACTCTGGCCTACTGGTTAAGGTCTTAACTCTTACTCTGGCCTAATAGCTAAGGTCTTAGACTCGTACTCTGGCCTAATGGTTAAGGTCTTAACTCTTACTCTGGCCTAATAGCTAAGGTCTTAGACTCGTACTCTGTCCTAATGGTTAAGGTCTTAACTCTTACACTGGCCTACTGGTTAAGGTCTTAACTCTGACTCTGGCCTAATAGCTAAGGTCTTAACTCTTACTCTGGCCTAATAGCTAAGGTCTTAGACTCGTACTCTGGCCTAATGGTTAAGGTCTTAACTCTTACTCTGGCCTATTGGTTAAGGTCTTAACTCTTTCTCTGGCCTAATAACTAAGGTCTTAACTCTTACTCTAGCCTAATAGCTAAGGTCTTAACTCTTACTCTGGCCTAATAGCTAAGGTCTTAGACTTGTACTCTGGCCTAATGTTTAAGGTCTTAACTCTTACTATGGCCTACTGGTTAAGGTCTTAACTCTTCCTCTGGCCTAATAGCTAAGGTCTTAACTCTTACTCTGGCCTAATAGCTAAGGTCTTAGACTCGTACTATGGCCTACAGGTTAAGGTCTTAACTCTTACTCTGGCCTACTTGTTAAGGTCTTAACTCTTACTCTGGCCTAATAGCTAAGGTCCTAGACTCGTACTCTGGCCTACTGGTTAAGGTCTTAACTTTTATTCTGGCCTAATAGCTAAGGTCATAACTCTTACTCTGGCCTAATAGCTAAGGTCTTAGACTCGTACTCTGGCCTAATGGTTAAGGTCTTAACTCTTACTCTGGCCTACTGGTTATGGTCTTAACTCTTACTCTGGCCTAATAGCTAAGGTCTTAGACTCGTACTCTGGCCTACTGGTTAAGGTCTTAACTCTTACTCTGGCCTAATAGCTAAGGTCTTAACTCTTACTCTGGCCTAAGAGCTAAGGTCGTAACTCTTACTCTGGCCGAATAGCTAAGGTCTTAGACTCGTTCTCTTTCCTAATGGTTAAGGTGTTAACTCTTACTCTGGCCTAATAGCTAAGGTCTTAACTCTTACTCTGGCCTAATAGCTAAGGTTTTAGACTCGTACTCTGGCCTAATGGTTATGGTCTTAACTCTTACTCTGGCCTAATAGCTAAGGTCTTAGACTCCTACTATGGCCTAATGGTTAAGGTCTTAACACTTACTCTGGCCTACTGGTTAAGGTCTTAACTCTTACTCTGGCCTAATAGCTAAGGTCTTAGACTCATACTCTGGCCTAATAGCTAAGGTCTTAGACTCATACTCTGGCCTAATAGCTAAGGTCTTAGACTCGTACTCTGGCCAAATGGTTAAGGTCTTAACTCTTACTCTGGCCTAATAGCTAAGGTCTTAACTCTTACTCTGGCCTAATAGCTAAGGTCTTAGACTCACACTCTGGCCTACTGGTTAAGGTCTTAACTCTTACTCTGGCCTACTGGTTATGGTCTTAACTCTTACTCTGGCCTAATAGCTAAGGTCTTAGACTCGTACTCTGGGATAATGGTTAAGGTCTTAACTCTTACTCTGGCCTAATAGCTAAGGTCTTAACTCTTACTCTGGTCTAAGAGCTAAGGTCGTAACTCTTACTCTGGCCGAATAGCTAAGGTCTTAGACTCGTTCTCTTTCCTAATGGTTAAGGTGTTAACTCTTACTCTGGCCTAATAGCTAAGGTCTTAACTCTTACTCTGGCTTAATAGCTAAGGTCTTAGACTCGTACTCTGGCCTAATGGTTAAGGTCTTAACTCTTACTCTGGCCTAATAGCTAAGGTCTTAGACTCGTACTACGGCCTAATGGTTAAGGTCTTAACTCTTACTCTGGCCTACTGGTTAAGGTCTTAACTCTTACTCTGGCCTAATTGCTAAGGTCTTAGACTCATACTCTGGCCTAATAGCTAAGGTCTTAGACTCATACTCTGGCCTAATAGCTAAGGTCTTAGACTCGTACTCTGGCCAAATGGTTAAGGTCTTAACTCTTACTCTGGCCTAATAGCTAAGGTCTTAACTCTTACTCTGGCCTAATAGCTAAGGTCTTAGACTCATACTCTGGCCTACTGGGTAAGGTCTTAACTCTTACTGTGGCCTACTGGTTATGGTCTTAACGCTTACTCTGGCCTAATAGCTAAGGTCTTAGACTCGTACTCTGGCCTAATGGTTAAGGTCTTAATTGTTACTCTGGCCTAATAGCTAAGGTCTTAGACTCGTACTATGGCCTACAGGTTAAGGTCTTAACTCTTACACTGGCCTACTGGTTAAGGTCTTAACTCTTACTATGGTCTACCGGTTAAGGTCTTAAATCTTACTCTGGCCTACTGGTTAAGGTCATAACTCTTACTCTGGCCTAATAGCTAAGGTCTTAGACTCGTACTCTGGCCTAATGTTTAAGGTCTTAACTCTTACTCTGGCCTAATAGCTAATTTCTTAGACCCGTACTCTGTCCTAATGGTTAAGGTCTGAACTCTTACACTGGCCTACTGGTTAAGGTCTTAACTCTGACTCTGGCCTAATAGCTAAGGTCTTAACTCTTACTCTGGCCTAATAGCTAAGGTTTTAGACTCGTACTCTGGCCTAATGGTTATGGTCTTAACTCTTACTCTGGCCTAATAGCTAAGGTCTTAGACTCCTACTATGGCCTAATGGTTAAGGTCTTAACTCTTACACTGGCCTACTGGTTAAGGTCTTAACTCTGACTCTGGCCTAATAGCTAAGGTCTTAACTCTTACTCTGGCCTAATAGCTAAGGTCTTAGACTCGTACTCTGGCCTAATGGTTAAGGTCTTAACTCTTACTCTGGCCTATTGGTTAAGGTCTTAACTCTTTCTCTGGCCTAATAACTAAGGTCTTAACTCTTACTCTAGCCTAATAGCTAAGGTCTTAACTCTTACTCTGGCCTAATAGCTAAGGTCTTAGACTTGTACTCTGGCCTAATGTTTAAGGTCTTAACTCTTACTATGGCCTACTGGTTAAGGTCTTAACTCTTCCTCTGGCCTAATAGCTAAGGTCTTAACTCTTACTCTGGCCTAATAGCTAAGGTCTTAGACTCGTACTATGGCCTACAGGTTAAGGTCTTAACTCTTACTCTGGCCTACTGGTTAAGGTCTTAACTCTTACTCTGGCCTAATAGCTAAGGTCCTAGACTCGTACTCTGGCCTACTGGTTAAGGTCTTAACTTTTATTCTGGCCTAATAGCTAAGGTCATAACTCTTACTCTGGCCTAATAGCTAAGGTCTTAGACTCGTACTCTGGCCTAATGGTTAAGGTCTTAACTCTTACTCTGGCCTACTGGTTATGGTCTTAACTCTTACTCTGGCCTAATAGCTAAGGTCTTAGACTCGTACTCTGGCCTACTGGTTAAGGTCTTAACTCTTACTCTGGCCTAATAGCTAAGGTCTTAACTCTTACTCTGGCCTAAGAGCTAAGGTCGTAACTCTTACTCTGGCCGAATAGCTAAGGTCTTAGACTCGTTCTCTTTCCTAATGGTTAAGGTGTTAACTCTTACTCTGGCCTAATAGCTAAGGTCTTAACTCTTACTCTGGCCTAATAGCTAAGGTTTTAGACTCGTACTCTGGCCTAATGGTTATGGTCTTAACTCTTACTCTGGCCTAATAGCTAAGGTTTTAGACTCCTACTATGGCCTAATGGTTAAGGTCTTAACACTTACTCTGGCCTACTGGTTAAGGTCTTAACTCTTACTCTGGCCTAATAGCTAAGGTCTTAGACTCATACTCTGGCCTAATAGCTAAGGTCTTAGACTCATACTCTGGCCTAATAGCTAAGGTCTTAGACTCGTACTCTGGCCAAATGGTTAAGGTCTTAACTCTTACTCTGGCCTAATAGCTAAGGTCTTAACTCTTACTCTGGCCTAATAGCTAAGGTCTTAGACTCACACTCTGGCCTACTGGTTAAGGTCTTAACTCTTACTCTGGCCTACTGGTTATGGTCTTAACTCTTACTCTGGCCTAATAGCTAAGGTCTTAGACTCGTACTCTGGGATAATGGTTAAGGTCTTAACTCTTACTCTGGCCTAATAGCTAAGGTCTTAACTCTTACTCTGGTCTAAGAGCTAAGGTCGTAACTCTTACTCTGGCCGAATAGCTAAGGTCTTAGACTCGTTCTCTTTCCTAATGGTTAAGGTGTTAACTCTTACTCTGGCCTAATAGCTAAGGTCTTAACTCTTACTCTGGCTTAATAGCTAAGGTCTTAGACTCGTACTCTGGCCTACTGGTTAAGGTCTTAACTCTTACTCTGGCCTAATAGCTAAGGTCTTAACTCTTACTCTGGCCTAAGAGCTAAGGTCGTAACTCTTACTCTGGCCGAATAGCTAAGGTCTTAGACTCGTTCTCTTTCCTAATGGTTAAGGTGTTAACTCTTACTCTGGCCTAATAGCTAAGGTCTTAACTCTTACTCTGGCCCAATAGCTAGGGTTTTAGACTCGTACTCTGGCCTAATGGTTATGGTCTTAACTCTTACTCTGGCCTAATAGCTAAGGTCTTAGACTCCTACTATGGCCTAATGGTTAAGGTCTTAACACTTACTCTGGCCTACTGGTTAAGGTCTTAACTCTTACTCTGGCCTAATAGCTAAGGTCTTAGACTCATACTCTGGCCTAATAGCTAAGGTCTTAGACTCATACTCTGGCCTAATAGCTAAGGTCTTAGACTCGTACTCTGGCCAAATGGTTAAGGTCTTAACTCTTACTCTGGCCTAATAGCTAAGGTCTTAACTCTTACTCTGGCCTAATAGCTAAGGTCTTAGACTCATACTCTGGCCTACTGGTTAAGGTCTTAACTCTTACTCTGGCCTAATAGCTAAGATCTTAGACTCGTAATCTGGCCTAATGTTTAAGGTCTTAACTCTTACTCTGGCCTAATAGCTAAGGTCTTAGACTCGTACTCTGTCCTAATGGTTAAGGTCTGAACTCTTACACTGGCCTACTGGTTAAGGTCTTAACTCTGACTCTGGCCTAATAGCTAAGGTCTTAACTCTTCCTCTGGCCTAATAGCTAAGGTCTTAACTCTTACTCTGGCCTAATAGCTAAGGTCTTAGACTCGTACTTTGGCCTACAGGTTAAGGTCTTAACTCTTACTCTGGCCTACTGGTTAAGGTCTTAACTCTTACTCTGGCCTAATAGCTAAGGTCCTAGACTCGTACTCTGGCCTACTGGTTAAGGTCTTAACTTTTATTCTGGCCTAATAGCTAAGGTCATAACTCTTACTCTGGCCTAATAGCTAAGGTCTTAAACTCGTACTCTGGCCTAATGGTTAAGTTCTTAACTCTTACTCTGGCCTACTGGTTATGGTCTTAACTCTTACTCTGGCCTAATAGCTAAGGTCTTAGACTCGTACTCTGGCCTACTGGTTAAGGTCTTAACTCTTACTCTGGCCTAATAGCTAAGGTCTTAACTCTTACTCTGGCCTAATAGCTAAGGTCTTAGACTCATACTCTGGCCTACTGGGTAAGGTCTTAACTCTTACTCTGGCCTACTGGTTATGGTCTTAACGCTTACTCTGGCCTAATAGCTAAGGTCTTAGACTCGTACTCTGGCTTAATGGTTAAGGTCTTAATTGTTACTCTGGCATAATAGCTAAGGTCTTAGACTCGTACTATGGCCTACAGGTTAAGGTCTTAACTCTTATACTGGCCTACTGGTTAAGGTCTTAACTCTTACTATGGTCTACCGGTTAAGGTCTTAACTCTTACTCTGGCCTACTGGTTAAGGTCTTAACTCTTACTCTGGCCTAATAGCTAAGGTCTTAGACTCGTACTCTGGCCTAATGGTTAAGGTCTTAACTCTTACTCTGGCCTAATAGCTAAGGTCTTAGACTCGTACTCTGTCCTAATGGTTAAGGTCTTAACTCTTACACTGGCCTACTGGTTAAGGTCTTAACTCTGACTCTGGCCTAATAGCTAAGGTCTTAACTCTTACTCTGGCCTAATAGCTAAGGTCTTAGACTCGTACTCTGGCCTAATGGTTAAGGTCTTAACTCTTACTCTGGCCTATTGGTTAAGGTCTTAACTCTTTCTCTGGCCTAATAACTAAGGTCTTAACTCTTACTCTAGCCTAATAGCTAAGGTCTTAACTCTTACTCTGGCCTAATAGCTAAGGTCTTAGACTTGTACTCTGGCCTAATGTTTAAGGTCTTAACTCTTACTCTGGCCTACTGGTTAAGGTCTTAACTCTTCCTCTGGCCTAATAGCTAAGGTCTTAACTCTTACTCTGGCCTAATAGCTAAGGTCTTAGACTCGTACTATGGCCTACAGGTTAAGGTCTTAACTCTTACTCTGGCCTACTGGTTAAGGTCTTAACTCTTACTCTGGCCTAATAGCTAAGGTCCTAGACTCGTACTCTGGCCTACTGGTTAAGGTCTTAACTTTTATTCTGGCCTAATAGCTAAGGTCATAACTCTTACTCTGGCCTAATAGCTAAGGTCTTAGACTCGTACTCTGGCCTAATGGTTAAGGTCTTAACTCTTACTCTGGCCTACTGGTTATGGGCTTAACTCTTACTCTGGCCTAATAGCTAAGGTCTTAGACTCGTACTCTGGCCTACTGGTTAAGGTCTTAACTCTTACTCTGGCCTAATAGCTAAGGTCTTAACTCTTACTCTGGCCTAAGAGCTAAGGTCGTAACTCTTACTCTGGCCGAATAGCTAAGGTCTTAGACTCGTTCTCTTTCCTAATGGTTAAGGTGTTAACTCTTACTCTGGCCTAATAGCTAAGGTCTTAACTCTTACTCTGGCCTAATAGCTAAGGTTTTAGACTCGTACTCTGGCCTAATGGTTATGGTCTTAACTCTTACTCTGGCCTAATAGCTAAGGTCTTAGACTCCTACTATGGCCTAATGGTTAAGGTCTTAACACTTACTCTGGCCTACTGGTTAAGGTCTTAACTCTTACTCTGGCCTAATAGCTAAGGTCTTAGACTCATACTCTGGCCTAATAGCTAAGGTCTTAGACTCATACTCTGGCCTAATAGCTAAGGTCTTAGACTCGTACTCTGGCCAAATGGTTAAGGTCTTAACTCTTACTCTGGCCTAATAGCTAAGGTCTTAACTCTTACTCTGGCCTAATAGCTAAGGTCTTAGACTCACACTCTGGCCTACTGGTTAAGGTCTTAACTCTTACTCTGGCCTACTGGTTATGGTCTTAACTCTTACTCTGGCCTAATAGCTAAGGTCTTAGACTCGTACTCTGGGATAATGGTTAAGGTCTTAACTCTTACTCTGGCCTAATAGCTAAGGTCTTAACTCTTACTCTGGTCTAAGAGCTAAGGTCGTAACTCTTACTCTGGCCGAATAGCTAAGGTCTTAGACTCGTTCTCTTTCCTAATGGTTAAGGTGTTAACTCTTACTCTGGCCTAATAGCTAAGGTCTTAACTCTTACTCTGGCTTAATAGCTAAGGTCTTAGACTCGTACTCTGGCCTAATGGTTAAGGTCTTAACTCTTACTCTGGCCTAATAGCTAAGGTCTTAGACTCGTACTACGGCCTAATGGTTAAGGTCTTAACTCTTACTCTGGCCTACTGGTTAAGGTCTTAACTCTTACTCTGGCCTAATTGCTAAGGTCTTAGACTCATACTCTGGCCTAATAGCTAAGGTCTTAGACTCATACTCTGGCCTAATAGCTAAGGTCTTAGACTCGTACTCTGGCCAAATGGTTAAGGTCTTAACTCTTACTCTGGCCTAATAGCTAAGGTCTTAACTCTTACTCTGGCTTAATAGCTAAGGTCTTAGACTCATACTCTGGCCTACTGGGTAAGGTCTTAACTCTTACTGTGGCCTACTGGTTATGGTCTTAACGCTTACTCTGGCCTAATAGCTAAGGTCTTAGACTCGTACTCTGGCCTAATGGTTAAGGTCTTAATTGTTACTCTGGCCTAATAGCTAAGGTCTTAGACTCGTACTATGGCCTACAGGTTAAGGTCTTAACTCTTACACTGGCCTACTGGTTAAGGTCTTAACTCTTACTATGGTCTACCGGTTAAGGTCTTAAATCTTACTCTGGCCTACTGGTTAAGGTCATAACTCTTACTCTGGCCTAATAGCTAAGGTCTTAGACTCGTACTCTGGCCAAATGGTTAAGGTCTTAACTCTTACTCTGGCCTAATAGCTAAGGTCTTAACTCTTACTCTGGCCTAATAGCTAAGGTCTTAGACTCATACTCTGGCCTACTGGTTAAGGTCTTAACTCTTACTCTGGCCTAATAGCTAAGATCTTAGACTCGTAATCTGGCCTAATGTTTAAGGTCTTAACTCTTACTCTGGCCTAATAGCTAAGGTCTTAGACTCGTACTCTGTCCTAATGGTTAAGGTCTGAACTCTTACACTGGCCTACTGGTTAAGGTCTTAACTCTGACTCTGGCCTAATAGCTAAGGTCTTAACTCTTCCTCTGGCCTAATAGCTAAGGTCTTAACTCTTACTCTGGCCTAATAGCTAAGGTCTTAGACTCGTACTTTGGCCTACAGGTTAAGGTCTTAACTCTTACTCTGGCCTACTGGTTAAGGTCTTAACTCTTACTCTGGCCTAATAGCTAAGGTCCTAGACTCGTACTCTGGCCTACTGGTTAAGGTCTTAACTTTTATTCTGGCCTAATAGCTAAGGTCATAACTCTTACTCTGGCCTAATAGCTAAGGTCTTAAACTCGTACTCTGGCCTAATGGTTAAGTTCTTAACTCTTACTCTGGCCTACTGGTTATGGTCTTAACTCTTACTCTGGCCTAATAGCTAAGGTCTTAGACTCGTACTCTGGCCTACTGGTTAAGGTCTTAACTCTTACTCTGGCCTAATAGCTAAGGTCTTAACTCTTACTCTGGCCTAATAGCTAAGGTCTTAGACTCATACTCTGGCCTACTGGGTAAGGTCTTAACTCTTACTCTGGCCTACTGGTTATGGTCTTAACGCTTACTCTGGCCTAATAGCTAAGGTCTTAGACTCGTACTCTGGCTTAATGGTTAAGGTCTTAATTGTTACTCTGGCATAATAGCTAAGGTCTTAGACTCGTACTATGGCCTACAGGTTAAGGTCTTAACTCTTATACTGGCCTACTGGTTAAGGTCTTAACTCTTACTATGGTCTACCGGTTAAGGTCTTAACTCTTACTCTGGCCTACTGGTTAAGGTCTTAACTCTTACTCTGGCCTAATAGCTAAGGTCTTAGACTCGTACTCTGGCCTAATGGTTAAGGTCTTAACTCTTACTCTGGCCTAATAGCTAAGGTCTTAGACTCGTACTCTGTCCTAATGGTTAAGGTCTTAACTCTTACACTGGCCTACTGGTTAAGGTCTTAACTCTGACTCTGGCCTAATAGCTAAGGTCTTAACTCTTACTCTGGCCTAATAGCTAAGGTCTTAGACTCGTACTCTGGCCTAATGGTTAAGGTCTTAACTCTTACTCTGGCCTATTGGTTAAGGTCTTAACTCTTTCTCTGGCCTAATAACTAAGGTCTTAACTCTTACTCTAGCCTAATAGCTAAGGTCTTAACTCTTACTCTGGCCTAATAGCTAAGGTCTTAGACTTGTACTCTGGCCTAATGTTTAAGGTCTTAACTCTTACTCTGGCCTACTGGTTAAGGTCTTAACTCTTCCTCTGGCCTAATAGCTAAGGTCTTAACTCTTACTCTGGCCTAATAGCTAAGGTCTTAGACTTGTACTATGGCCTACAGGTTAAGGTCTTAACTCTTACTCTGGCCTACTGGTTAAGGTCTTAACTCTTACTCTGGCCTAATAGCTAAGGTCCTAGACTCGTACTCTGGCCTACTGGTTAAGGTCTTAACTTTTATTCTGGCCTAATAGCTAAGGTCATAACTCTTACTCTGGCCTAATAGCTAAGGTCTTAGACTCGTACTCTGGCCTAATGGTTAAGGTCTTAACTCTTACTCTGGCCTACTGGTTATGGTCTTAACTCTTACTCTGGCCTAATAGCTAAGGTCTTAGACTCGTACTCTGGCCTACTGGTTAAGGTCTTAACTCTTACTCTGGCCTAATAGCTAAGGTCTTAACTCTTACTCTGGCCTAAGAGCTAAGGTCGTAACTCTTACTCTGGCCGAATAGCTAAGGTCTTAGACTCGTTCTCTTTCCTAATGGTTAAGGTGTTAACTCTTACTCTGGCCTAATAGCTAAGGTCTTAACTCTTACTCTGGCCTAATAGCTAAGGTTTTAGACTCGTACTCTGGCCTAATGGTTATGGTCTTAACTCTTACTCTGGCCTAATAGCTAAGGTCTTAGACTCCTACTATGGCCTAATGGTTAAGGTCTTAACACTTACTCTGGCCTACTGGTTAAGGTCTTAACTCTTACTCTGGCCTAATAGCTAAGGTCTTAGACTCATACTCTGGCCTAATAGCTAAGGTCTTAGACTCATACTCTGGCCTAATAGCTAAGGTCTTAGACTCGTACTCTGGCCAAATGGTTAAGGTCTTAACTCTTACTCTGGCCTAATAGCTAAGGTCTTAACTCTTACTCTGGCCTAATAGCTAAGGTCTTAGACTCACACTCTGGCCTACTGGTTAAGGTCTTAACTCTTACTCTGGCCTACTGGTTATGGTCTTAACTCTTACTCTGGCCTAATAGCTAAGGTCTTAGACTCGTACTCTGGGATAATGGTTAAGGTCTTAACTCTTACTCTGGCCTAATAGCTAAGGTCTTAACTCTTACTCTGGTCTAAGAGCTAAGGTCGTAACTCTTACTCTGGCCGAATAGCTAAGGTCTTAGACTCGTTCTCTTTCCTAATGGTTAAGGTGTTAACTCTTACTCTGGCCTAATAGCTAAGGTCTTAACTCTTACTCTGGCTTAATAGCTAAGGTCTTAGACTCGTACTCTGGCCTAATGGTTAAGGTCTTAACTCTTACTCTGGCCTAATAGCTAAGGTCTTAGACTCGTACTACGGCCTAATGGTTAAGGTCTTAACTCTTACTCTGGCCTACTGGTTAAGGTCTTAACTCTTACTCTGGCCTAATTGCTAAGGTCTTAGACTCATACTCTGGCCTAATAGCTAAGGTCTTAGACTCATACTCTGGCCTAATAGCTAAGGTCTTAGACTCGTACTCTGGCCAAATGGTTAAGGTCTTAACTCTTACTCTGGCCTAATAGCTAAGGTCTTAACTCTTACTCTGGCCTAATAGCTAAGGTCTTAGACTCATACTCTGGCCTACTGGGTAAGGTCTTAACTCTTACTGTGGCCTACTGGTTATGGTCTTAACGCTTACTCTGGCCTAATAGCTAAGGTCTTAGACTCGTACTCTGGCCTAATGGTTAAGGTCTTAATTGTTACTCTGGCCTAATAGCTAAGGTCTTAGACTCGTACTATGGCCTACAGGTTAAGGTCTTAACTCTTACACTGGCCTACTGGTTAAGGTCTTAACTCTTACTATGGTCTACCGGTTAAGGTCTTAAATCTTACTCTGGCCTACTGGTTAAGGTCATAACTCTTACTCTGGCCTAATAGCTAAGGTCTTAGACTCGTACTCTGGCCTAATGTTTAAGGTCTTAACTCTTACTCTGGCCTAATAGCTAATTTCTTAGACCCGTACTCTGTCCTAATGGTTAAGGTCTGAACTCTTACACTGGCCTACTGGTTAAGGTCTTAACTCTGACTCTGGCCTAATAGCTAAGATCTTAGACTCGTAATCTGGCCTAATGTTTAAGGTCTTAACTCTTACTCTGGCCTAATAGCTAAGGTCTTAGACTCGTACTCTGTCCTAATGGTTAAGGTCTGAACTCTTACACTGGCCTACTGGTTAAGGTCTTAACTCTGACTCTGGCCTAATAGCTAAGGTCTTAACTCTTCCTCTGGCCTAATAGCTAAGGTCTTAACTCTTACTCTGGCCTAATAGCTAAGGTCTTAGACTCGTACTTTGGCCTACAGGTTAAGGTCTTAACTCTTACTCTGGCCTACTGGTTAAGGTCTTAACTCTTACTCTGGCCTAATAGCTAAGGTCCTAGACTCGTACTCTGGCCTACTGGTTAAGGTCTTAACTTTTATTCTGGCCTAATAGCTAAGGTCATAACTCTTACTCTGGCCTAATAGCTAAGGTCTTAAACTCGTACTCTGGCCTAATGGTTAAGTTCTTAACTCTTACTCTGGCCTACTGGTTATGGTCTTAACTCTTACTCTGGCCTAATAGCTAAGGTCTTAGACTCGTACTCTGGCCTACTGGTTAAGGTCTTAACTCTTACTCTGGCCTAATAGCTAAGGTCTTAACTCTTACTCTGGCCTAATAGCTAAGGTCTTAGACTCATACTCTGGCCTACTGGGTAAGGTCTTAACTCTTACTCTGGCCTACTGGTTATGGTCTTAACGCTTACTCTGGCCTAATAGCTAAGGTCTTAGACTCGTACTCTGGCTTAATGGTTAAGGTCTTAATTGTTACTCTGGCCTAATAGCTAAGGTCTTAGACTCGTACTATGGCCTACAGGTTAAGGTCTTAACTCTTATACTGGCCTACTGGTTAAGGTCTTAACTCTTACTATGGTCTACCGGTTAAGGTCTTAACTCTTACTCTGGCCTACTGGTTAAGGTCTTAACTCTTACTCTGGCCTAATAGCTAAGGTCTTAGACTCGTACTCTGGCCTAATGGTTAAGGTCTTAACTCTTACTCTGGCCTAATAGCTAAGGTCTTAGACTCGTACTCTGTCCTAATGGTTAAGGTCTTAACTCTTACACTGGCCTACTGGTTAAGGTCTTAACTCTGACTCTGGCCTAATAGCTAAGGTCTTAACTCTTACTCTGGCCTAATAGCTAAGGTCTTAGACTCGTACTCTGGCCTAATGGTTAAGGTCTTAACTCTTACTCTGGCCTATTGGTTAAGGTCTTAACTCTTTCTCTGGCCTAATAACTAAGGTCTTAACTCTTACTCTAGCCTAATAGCTAAGGTCTTAACTCTTACTCTGGCCTAATAGCTAAGGTCTTAGACTTGTACTCTGGCCTAATGTTTAAGGTCTTAACTCTTACTCTGGCCTACTGGTTAAGGTCTTAACTCTTCCTCTGGCCTAATAGCTAAGGTCTTAACTCTTACTCTGGCCTAATAGCTAAGGTCTTAGACTCGTACTATGGCCTACAGGTTAAGGTCTTAACTCTTACTCTGGCCTACTGGTTAAGGTCTTAACTCTTACTCTGGCCTAATAGCTAAGGTCCTAGACTCGTACTCTGGCCTACTGGTTAAGGTCTTAACTTTTATTCTGGCCTAATAGCTAAGGTCATAACTCTTACTCTGGCCTAATAGCTAAGGTCTTAGACTCGTACTCTGGCCTAATGGTTAAGGTCTTAACTCTTACTCTGGCCTACTGGTTATGGTCTTAACTCTTACTCTGGCCTAATAGCTAAGGTCTTAGACTCGTACTCTGGCCTACTGGTTAAGGTCTTAACTCTTACTCTGGCCTAATAGCTAAGGTCTTAACTCTTACTCTGGCCTAAGAGCTAAGGTCGTAACTCTTACTCTGGCCGAATAGCTAAGGTCTTAGACTCGTTCTCTTTCCTAATGGTTAAGGTGTTAACTCTTACTCTGGCCTAATAGCTAAGGTCTTAACTCTTACTCTGGCCTAATAGCTAAGGTTTTAGACTCGTACTCTGGCCTAATGGTTATGGTCTTAACTCTTACTCTGGCCTAATAGCTAAGGTCTTAGACTCCTACTATGGCCTAATGGTTAAGGTCTTAACACTTACTCTGGCCTACTGGTTAAGGTCTTAACTCTTACTCTGGCCTAATAGCTAAGGTCTTAGACTCATACTCTGGCCTAATAGCTAAGGTCTTAGACTCATACTCTGGCCTAATAGCTAAGGTCTTAGACTCGTACTCTGGCCAAATGGTTAAGGTCTTAACTCTTACTCTGGCCTAATAGCTAAGGTCTTAACTCTTACTCTGGCCTAATAGCTAAGGTCTTAGACTCACACTCTGGCCTACTGGTTAAGGTCTTAACTCTTACTCTGGCCTACTGGTTATGGTCTTAACTCTTACTCTGGCCTAATAGCTAAGGTCTTAGACTCGTACTCTGGGATAATGGTTAAGGTCTTAACTCTTACTCTGGCCTAATAGCTAAGGTCTTAACTCTTACTCTGGTCTAAGAGCTAAGGTCGTAACTCTTACTCTGGCCGAATAGCTAAGGTCTTAGCCTCGTTCTCTTTCCTAATGGTTAAGGTGTTAACTCTTACTCTGGCCTAATAGCTAAGGTCTTAACTCTTACTCTGGCTTAATAGCTAAGGTCTTAGACTCGTACTCTGGCCTAATGGTTAAGGTCTTAACTCTTACTCTGGCCTAATAGCTAAGGTCTTAGACTCGTACTACGGCCTAATGGTTAAGGTCTTAACTCTTACTCTGGCCTACTGGTTAAGGTCTTAACTCTTACTCTGGCCTAATTGCTAAGGTCTTAGACTCATACTCTGGCCTAATAGCTAAGGTCTTAGACTCATACTCTGGCCTAATAGCTAAGGTCTTAGACTCGTACTCTGGCCAAATGGTTAAGGTCTTAACTCTTACTCTGGCCTAATAGCTAAGGTCTTAACTCTTACTCTGGCCTAATAGCTAAGGTCTTAGACTCATACTCTGGCCTACTGGGTAAGGTCTTAACTCTTACTGTGGCCTACTGGTTATGGTCTTAACGCTTACTCTGGCCTAATAGCTAAGGTCTTAGACTCGTACTCTGGCCTAATGGTTAAGGTCTTAATTGTTACTCTGGCCTAATAGCTAAGGTCTTAGACTCGTACTATGGCCTACAGGTTAAGGTCTTAACTCTTACACTGGCCTACTGGTTAAGGTCTTAACTCTTACTATGGTCTACCGGTTAAGGTCTTAAATCTTACTCTGGCCTACTGGTTAAGGTCATAACTCTTACTCTGGCCTAATAGCTAAGGTCTTAGACTCGTACTCTGGCCTAATGTTTAAGGTCTTAACTCTTACTCTGGCCTAATAGCTAATTTCTTAGACCCGTACTCTGTCCTAATGGTTAAGGTCTGAACTCTTACACTGGCCTACTGGTTAAGGTCTTAACTCTGACTCTGGCCTAATAGCTAAGGTCTTAACTCTTACTCTGGCCTAATAGCTAAGGTTTTAGACTCGTACTCTGGCCTAATGGTTATGGTCTTAACTCTTACTCTGGCCTAATAGCTAAGGTCTTAGACTCCTACTATGGCCTAATGGTTAAGGTCTTAACTCTTACACTGGCCTACTGGTTAAGGTCTTAACTCTGACTCTGGCCTAATAGCTAAGGTCTTAACTCTTACTCTGGCCTAATAGCTAAGGTCTTAGACTCGTACTCTGGCCTAATGGTTAAGGTCTTAACTCTTACTCTGGCCTATTGGTTAAGGTCTTAACTCTTTCTCTGGCCTAATAACTAAGGTCTTAACTCTTACTCTAGCCTAATAGCTAAGGTCTTAACTCTTACTCTGGCCTAATAGCTAAGGTCTTAGACTTGTACTCTGGCCTAATGTTTAAGGTCTTAACTCTTACTATGGCCTACTGGTTAAGGTCTTAACTCTTCCTCTGGCCTAATAGCTAAGGTCTTAACTCTTACTCTGGCCTAATAGCTAAGGTCTTAGACTCGTACTATGGCCTACAGGTTAAGGTCTTAACTCTTACTCTGGCCTACTGGTTAAGGTCTTAACTCTTACTCTGGCCTAATAGCTAATGTCCTAGATTCGTACTCTGGCCTACTGGTTAAGGTCTTAACTTTTATTCTGGCCTAATAGCTAAGGTCATAACTCTTACTCTGGCCTAATAGCTAAGGTCTTAGACTCGTACTCTGGCCTAATGGTTAAGGTCTTAACTCTTACTCTGGCCTACTGGTTATGGTCTTAACTCTTACTCTGGCCTAATAGCTAAGGTCTTAGACTCGTACTCTGGCCTACTGGTTAAGGTCTTAACTCTTACTCTGGCCTAATAGCTAAGGTCTTAACTCTTACTCTGGCCTAAGAGCTAAGGTCGTAACTCTTACTCTGGCCGAATAGCTAAGGTCTTAGACTCGTTCTCTTTCCCAATGGTTAAGGTGTTAACTCTTACTCTGGCCTAATAGCTAAGGTCTTAACTCTTACTCTGGCCTAATAGCTAAGGTTTTAGACTCGTACTCTGGCCTAATGGTTATGGTCTTAACTCTTACTCTGGCCTAATAGCTAAGGTTTTAGACTCCTACTATGGCCTAATGGTTAAGGTCTTAACACTTACTCTGGCCTACTGGTTAAGGTCTTAACTCTTACTCTGGCCTAATAGCTAAGGTCTTAGACTCATACTCTGGCCTAATAGCTAAGGTCTTAGACTCATACTCTGGCCTAATAGCTAAGGTCTTAGACTCGTACTCTGGCCAAATGGTTAAGGTCTTAACTCTTACTCTGGCCTAATAGCTAAGGTCTTAACTCTTACTCTGGCCTAATAGCTAAGGTCTTAGACTCACACTCTGGCCTACTGGTTAAGGTCTTAACTCTTACTCTGGCCTACTGGTTATGGTCTTAACTCTTACTCTGGCCTAATAGCTAAGGTCTTAGACTCGTACTCTGGGATAATGGTTAAGGTCTTAACTCTTACTCTGGCCTAATAGCTAAGGTCTTAACTCTTACTCTGGCCGAATAGCTAAGGTCTTAGACTCGTTCTCTTTCCTAATGGTTAAGGTGTTAACTCTTACTCTGGCCTAATAGCTAAGGTCTTAACTCTTACTCTGGCTTAATAGCTAAGGTCTTAGACTTGTGGAAATGTGGATTTTCCTGATCAGTTATGTCCCCTATCTTGGACCCCAACGGTTCTATATGCATGTTACAAGTACATGTATGTTCCCTCCAGTTCCAGTTTCTAAGACGCAAACATATGTGTGTCTACCGTCGACATGTTCTCTGTCAGATCCGCCATCACAGGGTTGGATATTCGATTCCTAAGTATGAAAGGCCACCGACTTTATATGGCTAAGTTACTTCATTTTTACAGTTCAGGCAAGTAGGCCCGATTCTGTCCTCAAGCCTTTCCCTGCTCTCTGTCTCTGACAGCTTCAGCTTGAGCTCGCATCTGTATCCATGAACTTTGTCCTACTCCCTGTGCAGCTAACGGTGCCTGCCTCGGCCAGTTTTCGCCTGTCTGCCAAGAAGTTGTATTTCACCTTCGAATTATCTATTTTGCTCTCCAGCCGATGCATTCCTGTCCAGTGATTTAGGTAAACATTTCCTTTAGCTCACAAGCAAAGGACTCAGCCTTTCCGTCCTCCTGCAAGTGATTCATAGCCCTGCTGCCATGGAAAGTTTTCTGCCCCTCGCATCTCATATAGACACTTAGACGCTTGTACACGCACACACAGTTAGTATAGAATAGATTCTGTCCAAGAGTCCTTCCTTGTGGATAACATAGTTCTCTAAACATAGGATGTTAGATATGATTTGGGATTAGGTTGACTTGACCCCTCAGACTTTTCGTCTCCATATGTAGAGTTAATGTCAAGTCCCCTTCACCCCCTAGTTGCACGTCAATTACACGTCATGCTGCCGCGCGCGCATCTATGCCAAGTATTATCTTATAGATCCACCTATGTCTGATAATTCTAACCAATCATGTTTCTTTTATTCCTTATTACGCCTAGTTTCGATTATGTCACTGTTTTGTCACTTTTCTTATCAAATGTTACGCCTTCTACATTCGTTTCATTGTAATGTACTTATTATAAAAATACATGTCTGTTAATAAATTATTGTACTTCACTTCCTGAACCCTCGTGGTGACGGAACCTGAAGGCCGCGACTCGAGTCGGCCATTTTGAATGGAATAAAGCCCATTTAGAAAACCTCTTATACCACGGATTCTGCCTCTTGTTATTTTGAGCTATTTACTTTATTTTAAGATTCCGTATGAAATTCAGTCCGGTATTTTATTTACCACATAATGGCGCCCGAACAGGGACACTTTCTCATCTCACTCGCCGGCGGTGCGTTGCAGGCCCGGTCTCCTGCCACAGC
Organism: Triturus cristatus; assembly: GCF_964204655.1. Lineage (NCBI taxonomy): Eukaryota > Metazoa > Chordata > Amphibia > Caudata > Salamandridae > Triturus > Triturus cristatus. Next base: position 1,097,188,052 of record NC_140589.1, on the reverse strand, counting down.
TGGACGGACCATAAACGCGTACCAGCAGGATTTCCTGTAAGCTCCCTCCGGTCAAGCAGGGGCGACTGAGGCTGCGATCAACCCAGACGAGGCGGTGAGAAGTGCGAAGTATCCCGACCAGAGCCTAGCTGAGAGAGCAAGATCCGAGGTATACAGAGGCCCACCAGGTTTTCCGAAATCCCGACGTCCAGAGGGTCCGATGTCCGCAGTTATCGAGTCCAGTCCATTCTCTGAGGCCTTCCGTTTCAAGGAGCTACTCGGTGAGTACCATCGCCGGGGAGGCGTGTTGACGCGCACATAGGTTGTGCCGGTCAAGACGGATTTGGGTACACAAATCCGGTCTGCACTGTTTAGCAGTGTATATGTACTGTTTAGCAGTATATCAAGTATTCCGAAGTATTCAGTTATTGTCAAGAATTCAGCGTGGTGATTAGTTAGGCAGACTGTCATCATTGTCGATCATTGTTATAATGTTTAATGTTTAATGTTTAAAGTATTCAGAAATGTCTTGCATATTGTGGTATGAATGACTGTTCATTGTTCACTGTTCATTTATGGTGTTTTTCGTATTAAGAAAATTCAAGAGTAAGTATCAGATCAGTTGTCAATATGCCGCTCTTCTCGAAGTTAAGACAGATTACTACCAGAAAAGGGGTGCTTGAAGAAGCAGTTCCTATTCCTCCTAGGGACACCCCAGGGCATTTTATGTACCATAAACATGGCTTAGATGCCATATTGTTTCTTGATCTATGGGTAGATTATACCAAAGGATTACCGGAAAGTCAAAGGTGGCCCATAGCGGGAACCTGGGATGCAGAGTGCATCATGAAAGTGGAGGAAGAGTTATGGAAAAGAAAGGTCAGACAGTCACAGAAAGACGCTGTTGAGTTATGGCGTAAAGAATCTCATAGACGAACAGAAAAAGCACGTAGACAAGAAGAGAGGAGTAAAGAAAGTTCAAATAAAGTTCAAGAAAATCTATTAATTGAGGAAGGTATCCGAGTGAAATCAGAACAAGTGAATAGACAAAGAAATGCTCTTATGAATGGTATGTATCCCCTTCTAGCCGAAGGACTACCTAAGGCTGTTACAGAGATGCCAAAAGACTTGCCACCCCCATTATTTCCAATTAAGGTACATCCAAAGGGGCATCCCAGAACCGCAGAAGATGTTTTTCTTTCCTCATATCTAGACGATGCAGCTCCCGAGTATGCTAACGCCACACCACATAGACCGTCTGGCGGAGGGGTTCAACGTCAGGATCAGGTATCTGTCCCCGTGCAACAGCAAGTTCCGATACAAGCTTCGGCAAGCACATCTGTTTCCGCATCTGTCTCCGCAGTCGATCCTATAGGGGTATCGACACCCGTAGTTGCTGTGTCACGTTCAACGAATCCATTCACACCCGACGCCCCAGATGGGGCCACGGGAGGTGCTAGCAGTACCTTTACACCACCCAGAATAAATAAACTTGTTTTTCAAGAGTCAGCGCATTCACGTACACCTAAATTCGTAAGTGAACGTACGCTTAAGGAACTCCTTGTAAATTGTAGATATGACCCAGTGGTTGGTAAAGAGGACGAAATGGTCCTGGCATCATTACGTATCAGGCGAGCCGCAGAGTATTTAGCAAGGTTACCAGGGATGACTACGCATCTAGATAACATATATCATTTTGTTCAAACAGGACGAGATCCAGGATGTATTAACAGAGCTATGGAATTCCAGAAAGTAGAGATACAGGGGGAACTGTTACGTTTCCTCATAAACTGTGTAATCAGAAATCAAGATCGTCCGGGGGTAGACCCGAATGCAATGCTTATTCTTACAAAATGGAGTCAGAATATATCGGAAGGGAGACACGATAAGCAAAATTGTATAATAGCCATGTGCCGAAAAATCCGTAAAGAAATAGAGCGTATTCATGAAGAAAGATTGGGAACAGACGAGTTTGAGCAAGATGAAGTGTCCGAATCAGGGAACTCTGCAAGACAGTCAGAGACCATAGCCTATGTAGGCAGAGGAAGATCTTGTGAAAATACTAGATGTTTTTCTGATCCAATACACTCTGTATGTCCAAATAATAGCAGAACGTATCCGACGCCTGTAATGAATCTGAAGTCTCCTGAACATTTGTTTCAAGCCGCAGATAAAATACTACGAGAACGAAGGGGTTATCACCTCCTCGATTCCATAGATGAGCAAGAATTAGCCAGATCAGCCGTTCACTGGATTGTTAGTCCTGAAAAATACGGTGATGAGACCGTAGCACACACGTTTCTCAACCTCAGTACAGATGAACAACGTTTAGCTGGAATCTATATGATTCAGCAACTCCTCATATTATATAAGAGCCAACATACTGACCCTGGTCCTTTACCTGATATATTAACGGAACTACTCACGAACAGATGGAGAGGTTCTAGTAACAAGCTAATTAAAGAGATATTAGTGTCACGTAAGCAGTATGTCCTTTTTGTAAGTCCGGATTCTCTCTCGCTGCCCCACAGAGAAAGAGCGCCGTACTATATGGATAGACAAAATCCCCTACGAGAAGTGCACCCAATAAAAGGCGAAGACAATGAGTTTCACCGTGTATTTGTTTACACACCCATATCAAAAATGGAATTATTAGAAATGAAGAAAGTAGTACCTAGTCATGACAAAGACCCAGCGGGTTTCCACCGAGAAATTAAAGACATGTTACTGATGGGAGAGTACACCTTTCCTGATATTATGACGATATTAAAGGTGCTTTTGCCTGCTGGCATTTATGAAAAACTGAAAGAAAAAGAGTGGGAAGTGGGAGACCAAAAGATAGACTGGACAGCATTAGCAGAGGAAGAAAGGAGCCGAACTGCAGGTTCGGGGCTCGGGGATAAAGTTAAACTATTACCAGGTTTACTAGTACAGGTACTGCCACGTTTATTAACTACAAAAAAGGAAGATTGGGGTGCAATCACAGCCTGTAAACAAAAGCAAGATGAAGACACAAGCGATTATTATGCTCGATTTGAAAAATGTTTTGGTATAAATAGTGGTATAAAAGCAAGTAGTGATTCATATCCACATTTATTTGTGACAAAATTAGTGGAAAATGCATTACCTCCAGTAAAGAATAGAATATTGAAATTCGAGAGTACCTGGCAAAGTAACACTCCGTCGCAAATGCTACAAATGTTACAGTATCATCACAATAGAATTAGGGATGAACAAGAACACGAGCATAGACGCATGAAGGATACAAAAATGAAAATGCTAGTTTCTCAGACAGTACCAGCAGATGGTCACAAAAAGGGTGTGACACATTCTGGTGATTCTGCAGTTCCTGTAAAAGGAACCTGCAATTACTGTAAACAACTAGGCCATTATGTACACGATTGTCCAGTCCTGAAACGTAATATAGCTACAGGTATTGCAAAAGAGAGACCACGATTAGTTAGACAAGATCAGAATGAACAAGGAGCTATGCAGCATGGACAGTCCATGCCAGTTCAGCAACAGTCCATGCCAGCCTCACAGCAACCCATACAGTTTGTGCCAGCTGCACCACCGTTGCCTGCTACTGCCACACAAACCACAACACGACAAATGTATCAGACTGCACAGTATGAATACCCTGAGTATCAGCGTTACGCATGAACCAGCCTAGAGAGGGAAGTTGACTTACCGCTTATCGAGATTCCTGTAGATCAAGAAGGACCTTATGTACATAGTGAATTATTAGGTCAAGATAGAAAATTCTTACTCGATACAGGGGCAAGTCGAACAACCATAAAACGTAGTGAAGTTCCAGGGGCACCCCTCTCAGGCTCTCAAAATGTTTCCCTTGGTTTTTCAGGAAAACCTATTGTTAATGAAGTATCACAGCCTCTACCACTTACGATAGGACCTTTGACACGAACTACAGATTTATTGCTTACTAAATCATGCCCAGAAAATCTGTTAGGAATTAAGACTCTGAAAGCACTAGGAGCCATAATATGTTGTTCTCCGGAAGGAGTAAGGTTGTTTTTACGTGATTTTAAAGGTCACTATGTGTCCAGAGACATGGATCCCCGACTACAGACTTTACCAGTACATCTATGGGCACAAGGCCCTACGGATGTTGGCTGCATGAATATTACACCCTATCGAGTTACATTGAAAGCAGGAGTGGTACTACCACGAATGCGACAATACAAGTTACCGCATGATGCTGTAGTGGCTTTGCTGAAAATCATTGATGAGCTAATTGCCCAGGGAGTAGTTGTAGAAACAGACTCCAATGTATGTAATTCACCGATAATTCCGATTCTTAAACGAACTGATCCTACTGCTCCGCCAGTATACCGATTGGTTATTGATTTGCGTGAACTAAACAAGTGTATTGTACCACAATTCCCTGTGGTCCCTGATATATCATCATTGTTGACAGCAATTGATTCCGAAGCAACATTCTTTACTGTAATTGATCTCAAGAATGCCTTTTTCAGCGTCCCAATAGATCCGGAAAGCCAATACTTGTTCGGATTCAGTTTAAATGGGCGCAGTTTTAAATTCTCACGCGCTCCCCAAGGATTCACAGAAAGCCCCAGCATCTACAGCCAAGCATTGAAACGAGAACTTGACAGTATCCACATGCCAGTCAATACTGCACTGCTTCAATATGTCGATGATCTGCTGATCACCGCGAGAAGCGAGTCAGAATGTGAAAAAGCTTCTCTGACAGTTTTACATTTCCTAGCCGACAAGGGGCACAAGGTGTCCCCTTCTAAGCTGCAATTCTGTGTTCAGCGAGTTATTTATCTTGGTCACTCGCTGTCCAAGGAGGGAAGGCAGCTTACACCAGATCGCATCCAGTTAATTGCTAACATGTCAATACCCCGGACACAAAAGGAGGTGCGAGCTTTCATAGGCCTCACTTCATATTGTAGGCAGTGGATCCCTCAGTACGCATTTCTAGCAAAACCACTCATTCAGTTAACCACACAGGAGGCAGCCACATCGACTGTTCTCCCTTGGACTCAGGAACATACACAAGCTTTTGAAAGCCTAAAGAAAGCTTTATGTCAAGCACCTGTTTTAGCAACACCATGTTATAACAAACATTTTACACTCTTTGTTACAGAACGCGAAGGTACTGCCTTGTCAGTACTCACTCAGGATCAAGCAGGATCATGCAAGCCATGTGCTTATTTTTCCAGTACATTAGATCCCGTAGCTCAGGCTTTGCCTGCATGCCTGAAATCAGTGGCAGCGACAGCTTTAGCAATCAGACAAAGCGATGCCATAGTATTAGGACACCCATTGACAGTACAAGTACCACATGCAGTAGAGGTTCTTGTGAACCGAACACAAACACAACACTTGACCATAGCAAGACTTACCGGTTATGAACTGACATTGTTTCAACCACACATAGAGATCCGACGGTGTAATACATTGAATCCTGCTACACTATTACCTGTAATTGGAACAGACCCACTAGCTCATGATTGTGTTGAAATCATTGAAATAAAGACGAAACCTAGACAAGACTTGACAGACGTTCCATTGTTAGATCCAGACCTGACGTTGTATGTAGACGGATCATGCATGAGAGCAAGTACAGGAGATTTAGTGGCCGCGTATGCAGTCACAACAGACACTGAAGTTATTGAGACACATTGTATAGATACTCTGTCAGCCCAAGCAGCAGAACTTATTGCTCTAACGCAAGCCTGTATTCAAGCCACAAATAAGAAAGTTAATGTATACACTGACTCACGTTATGCATTCGGAGTTGTACACGACTTCGGCGTGCTGTGGCGAGAGAGAGGTTATTTAACGTCCCATGGTGCCCACATTCAGCACGGGCCCCTCATTCATGCTTTGTTAGATGCAATACATCTACCCACTGCTATATCGATTATGAAATGTAAAGCACACACGAAGGTTACTGATACCATTTCTCAAGGCAATGATTTAGCTGACAAAACAGCTAAACAGACTGCTCAGAATCGCACATTAGACATGACAAAGCCAATAGTTCAGACACCAACACAGTGTATGACAATTAAGGATCCCGCACTTGACGTAATTGACATACAGACACATGCCACAGCAGAAGAAATAAAGAAGTGGACTGAACTAGGAGGGATCCAGACAGATCAAGGGTGGATGACGAAGGAGAAATCTGTATGGTTTCTCCCTGATTCCATGGTTCAAGCCATTATAGCTACAGTTCACAGTCCAGCACATTTAGGAGAGAAGGCTATGCTAGACAGCATTCAGCACATTTGGTTCAACAAACATTTACGAGCAGCAGCTAAACAAAAAGTTCGTACCTGTATGATATGTTGTCAGTTTAATCCAGGAAAGAGTGTTCCCGTAGAGCAGGGTGGATTTCAGCCTCCTGACCATCCTTTTGAAGTCCTCCAGATGGATTATATTCAGATGGAACGTTGTCGAGGATTCAAATATGTCCTCGTAGTTGTCTGCGCTCTCTCCCGTTGGACAGAGGCGTATCCCGTATCAGATTACACTGCCCCGACTACTGCCAAGCAGCTAGTTCGAGAATTCTTCCCACGGTACGGTTTACCACGTGTTGTATATTCAGATAACGGTCAGCCTTTCTCATCCGAATTAATGAAACATGTCTCACTCTTGTTGGGATATCAGTGGAAATTCCACTGTGTCCGACACCCCGAGGCAGCAGGTCTCGTAGAAAGACATAACCAGACACTGAAAATCAGACTGTCCAAAATATGTAGAGAGAAAGGTGTCGACTGGATAGTAGCATTACCAGTTGCACTCTTTTACATGAGAATGGTAGCACACTCTAGAACAGGGCTATCCCCGTATGAGGTGATCTTTGGTAGACCACCGAATATGTGGGGGACGCCTATACCACGCAAAATAACTGACATTGACTGTAGCATGCTGACAGATTACTTGGCTTCCTTGATGTCTGCACTACAATCTTCTCGTTCACAGGTAGCTGCAGCCTTTCCCGACAACACTGAGGCGAAACCCCATGACGTTGTTCCGGGTAATCTTGTCTTTGTGAGAAATTTCGACAGGAAAAGTCAACTGGAGCCCAGGTGGAAAGCACCCAAGTTGGTCCTGTTGACCACAAGAACAGCCGTGAAGATCGAGGGACGCAAAGGGTGGATTCATTCAAGTCACGTCAAAAAATTTCATGGACTACCTTCAGATATAGACACTGTGCCCTGCACTCCCTCACAGACTGATTCAAAACTTCCTTTTGTTGAACAGAATGACTCTCAGTACTATAAATTAAAGCTTAGGCCCAAACAGTCGAGCAATTTGATTGTTTAAGTCCTCTCCAAGGTGAAGCGGTTGAATTGTCTCCGACATGTATCCCTTGGACCTGAGTAGAGAAAATACCCGAGAAATGTTGAAACGACAGGCGTATTGTAAATCACTGCGTAGCTACTGTATGAGGACATTATTAATTTTGTTTTTATTGAGTATTTTAGTAATTATTACGAGTGTGATTTTGCACATATATCATCCTATCTCTAGACATGTTTATAATGTTGCTGCAGAACATTCTTTTAGTGACCTACCGCCACATGAATTATCTTATAGACTTGCGCTGCGCAATAACACCTTCATTAGTATGTTACATCATTCCCATCAGACTAGTAATGCGACCAATTGTTGGGTGTGTGGCCGACTTCCTCCCTATCAGAATAACAAAGGAGTTCTGCCTTTCTTTCCACATCCATTCACACACAATGGCTCCTGTGGAGCATGGTTTAGTTTATTAAATTCCATAGACCCAGACACAGCAGTTTATCAACAACATTGGATATGGGGAAATCTGAATCTTGTTTTATTCAAAGTCTGTCACCCTAATAAGGAGGGTCACCCCAGTAGAACAGGAACTGATTTAGAAAATGAAGTGTATAAATTAGGTAATTTTACGCCTAATCTTATGATTCTGAATGTCAAATCCGAAGTTGAACTAATTCTGCCCACTATGTCAGTATTTCCAGTTAAGGGTGAATTATGTGTAAGAAAAGTTGGTTCCATACATATGGGCCATAGCCAATGCGTTACTACAGTAGAATATAGTGATCAAGGTAAATCTTCATTTAGAGCTTCTCGCCATTCTTACTTCATATGTGGTCAGACGGCATATATGCGTCTGCCTCTAGATTGGGATGGTACCTGTTACATAGCATTCCTTTTGCCACCTGTTTTCCTAGCTCCCCCTGATTATTATCGAAATATTCATTTAGTACACAATAGAGAGCAAAGAGATCTCCCAGTTGTCGATTATACTGAGACAGCATGGGACAAGTATGTAGATTTCAATAAAGGTATCTTTCCCTATATAGGTACAATATCAAATAGTAAGCTGATACGCAGACTCACCAAGACTCTTGAAGCTGTAGTAAACGAGACTATAGCCGCCCTAGGCAATCTGACAGAGGAACAATCAGTGATGAGAATTGTTGTTCTCCAGAATCGTCTTGTCCTTGACGTCATCCTGGCCGATAGGGGCGGAGCTTGCAGGGTCATCGGATCCAGCTGCTGCATATTTATACCAGAAAATTCGCCATCTGTATATAAAGCTATAACACGCCTTCATAAGATTGTAAGCCAGATACACGAGAATCCAGGCACTTGGACGTGGTCCGGGTGGTTTTGGAGTGTGATATCAGCCTGGGGATGGAGAGTTTTATCCTTCCTAGGTATTGGCCTTCTTATGCTCTTCAGTTGTTGTTTATGCCTGCAAGGTGGACCAGCGATTTGTGGTCTGTGTGCCACATCATGCATTCCACATCACAGGTCCCGTTCAGAATGCCGGAAGGAAGAAGAAATGATGCTCCATGAGCAAATCAATGGAATGATGAAGATTGATGTCTCGTGAAGGGCAAGAAGGGGACAAGGAGGGAATGTGGAAATGTGGATTTTCCTGATCAGTTATGTCCCCTATCTTGGACCCCAACGGTTCTATATGCATGTTACAAGTACATGTATGTTCCCTCCAGTTCCAGTTTCTAAGACGCAAACATATGTGTGTCTACCGTCGACATGTTCTCTGTCAGATCCGCCATCACAGGGTTGGATATTCGATTCCTAAGTATGAAAGGCCACCGACTTTATATGGCTAAGTTACTTCATTTTTACAGTTCAGGCAAGTAGGCCCGATTCTGTCCTCAAGCCTTTCCCTGCTCTCTGTCTCTGACAGCTTCAGCTTGAGCTCGCATCTGTATCCATGAACTTTGTCCTACTCCCTGTGCAGCTAACGGTGCCTGCCTCGGCCAGTTTTCGCCTGTCTGCCAAGAAGTTGTATTTCACCTTCGAATTATCTATTTTGCTCTCCAGCCGATGCATTCCTGTCCAGTGATTTAGGTAAACATTTCCTTTAGCTCACAAGCAAAGGACTCAGCCTTTCCGTCCTCCTGCAAGTGATTCATAGCCCTGCTGCCATGGAAAGTTTTCTGCCCCTCGCATCTCATATAGACACTTAGACGCTTGTACACGCACACACAGTTAGTATAGAATAGATTCTGTCCAAGAGTCCTTCCTTGTGGATAACATAGTTCTCTAAACATAGGATGTTAGATATGATTTGGGATTAGGTTGACTTGACCCCTCAGACTTTTCGTCTCCATATGTAGAGTTAATGTCAAGTCCCCTTCACCCCCTAGTTGCACGTCAATTACACGTCATGCTGCCGCGCGCGCATCTATGCCAAGTATTATCTTATAGATCCACCTATGTCTGATAATTCTAACCAATCATGTTTCTTTTATTCCTTATTACGCCTAGTTTCGATTATGTCACTGTTTTGTCACTTTTCTTATCAAATGTTACGCCTTCTACATTCGTTTCATTGTAATGTACTTATTATAAAAATACATGTCTGTTAATAAATTATTGTACTTCACTTCCTGAACCCTCGTGGTGACGGAACCTGAAGGCCGCGACTCGAGTCGGCCATTTTGAATGGAATAAAGCCCATTTAGAAAACCTCTTATACCACGGATTCTGCCTCTTGTTATTTTGAGCTATTTACTTTATTTTAAGATTCCGTATGAAATTCAGTCCGGTATTTTATTTACCACAGACTCGTACTCTGGCCTACTGGTTAAGGTCTTAACTCTTACTCTGGCCTAATAGCTAAGGTCTTAACTCTTACTCTGGCCTAAGAGCTAAGGTCGTAACTCTTACTCTGGCCGAATAGCTAAGGTCTTAGACTCGTTCTCTTTCCTAATGGTTAAGGTGTTAACTCTTACTCTGGCCTAATAGCTAAGGTCTTAACTCTTACTCTGGCCTAATAGCTAAGGTTTTAGACTCGTACTCTGGCCTAATGGTTATGGTCTTAACTCTTACTCTGGCCTAATAGCTAAGGTTTTAGACTCCTACTATGGCCTAATGGTTAAGGTCTTAACACTTACTCTGGCCTACTGGTTAAGGTCTTAACTCTTACTCTGGCCTAATAGCTAAGGTCTTAGACTCATACTCTGGCCTAATAGCTAAGGTCTTAGACTCATACTCTGGCCTAATAGCTAAGGTCTTAGACTCGTACTCTGGCCAAATGGTTAAGGTCTTAACTCTTACTCTGGCCTAATAGCTAAGGTCTTAACTCTTACTCTGGCCTAATAGCTAAGGTCTTAGACTCACACTCTGGCCTACTGGTTAAGGTCTTAACTCTTACTCTGGCCTACTGGTTATGGTCTTAACTCTTACTCTGGCCTAATAGCTAAGGTCTTAGACTCGTACTCTGGGATAATGGTTAAGGTCTTAACTCTTACTCTGGCCTAATAGCTAAGGTCGTAACTCTTACTCTGGCCGAATAGCTAAGGTCTTAGACTCGTTCTCTTTCCTAATGGTTAAGGTGTTAACTCTTACTCTGGCCTAATAGCTAAGGTCTTAACTCTTACTCTGGCTTAATAGCTAAGGTCTTAGACTCGTACTCTGGCCTACTGGTTAAGGTCTTAACTCTTACTCTGGCCTAATAGCTAAGGTCTTAACTCTTACTCTGGCCTAAGAGCTAAGGTCGTAACTCTTACTCTGGCCGAATAGCTAAGGTCTTAGACTCGTTCTCTTTCCTAATGGTTAAGGTGTTAACTCTTACTCTGGCCTAATAGCTAAGGTCTTAACTCTTACTCTGGCCCAATAGCTAGGGTTTTAGACTCGTACTCTGGCCTAATGGTTATGGTCTTAACTCTTACTCTGGCCTAATAGCTAAGGTCTTAGACTCCTACTATGGCCTAATGGTTAAGGTCTTAACACTTACTCTGGCCTACTGGTTAAGGTCTTAACTCTTACTCTGGCCTAATAGCTAAGGTCTTAGACTCATACTCTGGCCTAATAGCTAAGGTCTTAGACTCATACTCTGGCCTAATAGCTAAGGTCTTAGACTCGTACTCTGGCCAAATGGTTAAGGTCTTAACTCTTACTCTGGCCTAATAGCTAAGGTCTTAACTCTTACTCTGGCCTAATAGCTAAGGTCTTAGACTCATACTCTGGCCTACTGGTTAAGGTCTTAACTCTTACTCTGGCCTAATAGCTAAGGTCTTAGACTCGTAATCTGGCCTAATGTTTAAGGTCTTAACTCTTACTCTGGCCTAATAGCTAAGGTCTTAGACTCGTACTCTGTCCTAATGGTTAAGGTCTGAACTCTTACACTGGCCTACTGGTTAAGGTCTTAACTCTGACTCTGGCCTAATAGCTAAGGTCTTAACTCTTCCTCTGGCCTAATAGCTAAGGTCTTAACTCTTACTCTGGCCTAATAGCTAAGGTCTTAGACTCGTACTTTGGCCTACAGGTTAAGGTCTTAACTCTTACTCTGGCCTACTGGTTAAGGTCTTAACTCTTACTCTGGCCTAATAGCTAAGGTCCTAGACTCGTACTCTGGCCTACTGGTTAAGGTCTTAACTTTTATTCTGGCCTAATAGCTAAGGTCATAACTCTTACTCTGGCCTAATAGCTAAGGTCTTAAACTCGTACTCTGGCCTAATGGTTAAGTTCTTAACTCTTACTCTGGCCTACTGGTTATGGTCTTAACTCTTACTCTGGCCTAATAGCTAAGGTCTTAGACTCGTACTCTGGCCTACTGGTTAAGGTCTTAACTCTTACTCTGGCCTAATAGCTAAGGTCTTAACTCTTACTCTGGCCTAATAGCTAAGGTCTTAGACTCATACTCTGGCCTACTGGGTAAGGTCTTAACTCTTACTCTGGCCTACTGGTTATGGTCTTAACGCTTACTCTGGCCTAATAGCTAAGGTCTTAGACTCGTACTCTGGCTTAATGGTTAAGGTCTTAATTGTTACTCTGGCCTAATAGCTAAGGTCTTAGACTCGTACTATGGCCTACAGGTTAAGGTCTTAACTCTTATACTGGCCTACTGGTTAAGGTCTTAACTCTTACTATGGTCTACCGGTTAAGGTCTTAACTCTTACTCTGGCCTACTGGTTAAGGTCTTAACTCTTACTCTGGCCTAATAGCTAAGGTCTTAGACTCGTACTCTGGCCTAATGGTTAAGGTCTTAACTCTTACTCTGGCCTAATAGCTAAGGTCTTAGACTCGTACTCTGTCCTAATGGTTAAGGTCTTAACTCTTACACTGGCCTACTGGTTAAGGTCTTAACTCTGACTCTGGCCTAATAGCTAAGGTCTTAACTCTTACTCTGGCCTAATAGCTAAGGTCTTAGACTCGTACTCTGGCCTAATGGTTAAGGTCTTAACTCTTACTCTGGCCTATTGGTTAAGGTCTTAACTCTTTCTCTGGCCTAATAACTAAGGTCTTAACTCTTACTCTAGCCTAATAGCTAAGGTCTTAACTCTTACTCTGGCCTAATAGCTAAGGTCTTAGACTTGTACTCTGGCCTAATGTTTAAGGTCTTAACTCTTACTCTGGCCTACTGGTTAAGGTCTTAACTCTTCCTCTGGCCTAATAGCTAAGGTCTTAACTCTTACTCTGGCCTAATAGCTAAGGTCTTAGACTCGTACTATGGCCTACAGGTTAAGGTCTTAACTCTTACTCTGGCCTACTGGTTAAGGTCTTAACTCTTACTCTGGCCTAATAGCTAAGGTCCTAGACTCGTACTCTGGCCTACTGGTTAAGGTCTTAACTTTTATTCTGGCCTAATAGCTAAGGTCATAACTCTTACTCTGGCCTAATAGCTAAGGTCTTAGACTCGTACTCTGGCCTAATGGTTAAGGTCTTAACTCTTACTCTGGCCTACTGGTTATGGTCTTAACTCTTACTCTGGCCTAATAGCTAAGGTCTTAGACTCGTACTCTGGCCTACTGGTTAAGGTCTTAACTCTTACTCTGGCCTAATAGCTAAGGTCTTAACTCTTACTCTGGCCTAAGAGCTAAGGTCGTAACTCTTACTCTGGCCGAATAGCTAAGGTCTTAGACTCGTTCTCTTTCCTAATGGTTAAGGTGTTAACTCTTACTCTGGCCTAATAGCTAAGGTCTTAACTCTTACTCTGGCCTAATAGCTAAGGTTTTAGACTCGTACTCTGGCCTAATGGTTATGGTCTTAACTCTTACTCTGGCCTAATAGCTAAGGTCTTAGACTCCTACTATGGCCTAATGGTTAAGGTCTTAACACTTACTCTGGCCTACTGGTTAAGGTCTTAACTCTTACTCTGGCCTAATAGCTAAGGTCTTAGACTCATACTCTGGCCTAATAGCTAAGGTCTTAGACTCATACTCTGGCCTAATAGCTAAGGTCTTAGACTCGTACTCTGGCCAAATGGTTAAGGTCTTAACTCTTACTCTGGCCTAATAGCTAAGGTCTTAACTCTTACTCTGGCCTAATAGCTAAGGTCTTAGACTCACACTCTGGCCTACTGGTTAAGGTCTTAACTCTTACTCTGGCCTACTGGTTATGGTCTTAACTCTTACTCTGGCCTAATAGCTAAGGTCTTAGACTCGTACTCTGGGATAATGGTTAAGGTCTTAACTCTTACTCTGGCCTAATAGCTAAGGTCTTAACTCTTACTCTGGTCTAAGAGCTAAGGTCGTAACTCTTACTCTGGCCGAATAGCTAAGGTCTTAGACTCGTTCTCTTTCCTAATGGTTAAGGTGTTAACTCTTACTCTGGCCTAATAGCTAAGGTCTTAACTCTTACTCTGGCTTAATAGCTAAGGTCTTAGACTCGTACTCTGGCCTAATGGTTAAGGTCTTAACTCTTACTCTGGCCTAATAGCTAAGGTCTTAGACTCGTACTACGGCCTAATGGTTAAGGTCTTAACTCTTACTCTGGCCTACTGGTTAAGGTCTTAACTCTTACTCTGGCCTAATTGCTAAGGTCTTAGACTCATACTCTGGCCTAATAGCTAAGGTCTTAGACTCATACTCTGGCCTAATAGCTAAGGTCTTAGACTCGTACTCTGGCCAAATGGTTAAGGTCTTAACTCTTACTCTGGCCTAATAGCTAAGGTCTTAACTCTTACTCTGGCCTAATAGCTAAGGTCTTAGACTCATACTCTGGCCTACTGGGTAAGGTCTTAACTCTCACTGTGGCCTACTGGTTATGGTCTTAACGCTTACTCTGGCCTAATAGCTAAGGTCTTAGACTTGTACTCTGGCCTAATGGTTAAGGTCTTAATTGTTACTCTGGCCTAATAGCTAAGGTCTTAGACTCGTACTATGGCCTACAGGTTAAGGTCTTAACTCTTACACTGGCCTACTGGTTAAGGTCTTAACTCTTACTATGGTCTACCGGTTAAGGTCTTAAATCTTACTCTGGCCTACTGGTTAAGGTCATAACTCTTACTCTGGCCTAATAGCTAAGGTCTTAGACTCGTACTCTGGCCTAATGTTTAAGGTCTTAACTCTTACTCTGGCCTAATAGCTAAGGTATTAGACCCGTACTCTGTCCTAATGGTTAAGGTCTGAACTCTTACACTGGCCTACTGGTTAAGGTCTTAACTCTGACTCTGGCCTAATAGCTAAGGTCTTAACTCTTACTCTGGCCTAATAGCTAAGGTTTTAGACTCGTACTCTGGCCTAATGGTTATGGTCTTAACTCTTACTCTGGCCTAATAGCTAAGGTCTTAGACTCCTACTATGGCCTAATGGTTAAGGTCTTAACACTTACTCTGGCCTACTGGTTAAGGTCTTAACTCTTACTCTGGCCTAATAGCTAAGGTCTTAGACTCATACTCTGGCCTAATAGCTAAGGTCTTAGACTCATACTCTGGCCTAATAGCTAAGGTCTTAGACTCGTACTCTGGCCAAATGGTTAAGGTCTTAACTCTTACTCTGGCCTAATAGCTAAGGTCTTAACTCTTACTCTGGCCTAATAGCTAAGGTCTTAGACTCATACTCTGGCCTACTGGTTAAGGTCTTAACTCTTACTCTGGCCTAATAGCTAAGGTCTTAGACTCGTACTCTGGCCTAATGTTTAAGGTCTTAACTCTTACTCTGGCCTAATAGCTAAGGTCTTAGACTCGTACTCTGTCCTAATGGTTAAGGTCTGAACTCTTACACTGGCCTACTGGTTAAGGTCTTAACTCTGACTCTGGCCTAATAGCTAAGGTCTTAACTCTTACTCTGGCCTAATAGCTAAGGTCTTAGACTTGTACTCTGGCCTAATAGCTAAGGTCTTAGACTTGTACTCTGGCCTAATGTTTAAGGTCTTAACTCTTACTCTGGCCTACTGGTTAAGGTCTTAACTATTCCTCTGGCCTAATAGCTAAGGTCTTAACTCTTACTCTGGCCTAATAGCTAAGGTCTTAGACTCGTACTTTGGCCTACAGGTTAAGGTCTTAACTCTTACTCTGGCCTACTGGTTAAGGTCTTAACTCTTACTCTGGCCTAATAGCTAAGGTCCTAGACTCGTACTCTGGCCTACTGGTTAAGGTCTTAACTTTTATTCTGGCCTAATAGCTAAGGTCATAACTCTTACTCTGGCCTAATAGCTAAGGTCTTAAACTCGTACTCTGGCCTAATGGTTAAGGTCTTAAATCTTACTCTGGCCTACTGGTTATGGTCTTAACTCTTACTCTGGCCTAATACCTAAGGTCTTAGACTCTTACTCTGGCCTACTGGTTAAGGTCTTAACTCTTACTCTGGCCTAATAGCTAAGGTCTTAACTCTTACTCTGGCCTAATAGCTAAGGTCTTAGACTCATACTCTGGCCTACTGGGTAAGGTCTTAACTCTTACTCTGGCCTACTGGTTATGGTCTTAACGCTTACTCTGGCCTAATAGCTAAGGTCTTAGACTCGTACTCTGGCCTAATGGTTAAGGTCTTAATTGTTACTCTGGCCTAATAGCTAAGGTCTTAGACTCGTACTATGGCCTACAGGTTAAGGTCTTAACTCTTATACTGGCCTACTGGTTAAGGTCTTAACTCTTACTATGGTCTACCGGTTAAGGTCTTAACTCTTACTCTGGCCTACTGGTTAAGGTCTTAACTCTTACTCTGGCCTAATAGCTAAGGTCTTAGACTCGTACTCTGGCCTAATGGTTAAGGTCTTAACTCTTACTCTGGCCTAATAGCTAAGGTCTTAGACTCGTACTCTGTCCTAATGGTTAAGGTCTTAACTCTTACACTGGCCTACTGGTTAAGGTCTTAACTCTGACTCTGGCCTAATAGCTAAGGTCTTAACTCTTACTCTGGCCTAATAGCTAAGGTCTTAGACTCATACTCTGGCCTAATGGTTAAGGTCTTAACTCTTACTCTGGCCTATTGGTTAAGGTCTTAACTCTTTCTCTGGCCTAATAACTAAGGTCTTAACTATTACTCTAGCCTAATTGCTAAGGTCTTAACTCTTACTCTGGCCTAATAGCTAAGGTCTTAGACTTGCACTCTGGCCTAATGTTTAAGGTCTTAACTCTTACTCTGGCCTACTGGTTAAGGTCTTAACTCTTCCTCTGGCCTAATAGCTAAGGTCTTAACTCTTACTCTGGCCTAATAGCTAAGGTCTTAGACTCGTACTATGGCCTACAGGTTAAGGTCTTAACTCTTACTCTGGCCTACTGGTTAAGGTCTTAACTCTTACTCTGGCCTAATAGCTAAGGTCCTAGACTCGTACTCTGGCCTACTGGTTAAGGTCTTAACTTTTATTCTGGCCTAATAGCTAAGGTCATAACTCTTACTCTGGCCTAATAGCTAAGGTCTTAGACTCGTACTCTGGCCTAATGGTTAAGGTCTTAACTCTTACTCTGGCCTACTGGTTATGGTCTTAACTCTTACTCTGGCCTAATAGCTAAGGTCTTAGACTCGTACTCTGGCCTACTGGTTAAGGTCTTAACTCTTACTCTGGCCTAATAGCTAAGGTCTTAACTCTTACTCTGGCCTAAGAGCTAAGGTCGTAACTCTTACTCTGGCCGAATAGCTAAGGTCTTAGACTAGTTCTCTTTCCTAATGGTTAAGGTGTTAACTCTTACTCTGGCCTAATAGCTAAGGTCTTAACTCTTACTCTGGCCCAATAGCTAAGGTTTTAGACTCGTACTCTGGCCTAATGGTTATGGTCTTAACTCTTACTCTGGCCTAATAGCTAAGGTCTTAGACTCCTACTATGGCCTAATGGTTAAGGTCTTAACACTTACTCTGGCCTACTGGTTAAGGTCTTAACTCTTACTCTGGCCTAATAGCTAAGGTCTTAGACTCATACTCTGGCCTAATAGCTAAGGTCTTAGACTCATACTCTGGCCTAATAGCTAAGGTCTTAGACTCGTACTCTGGCCAAATGGTTAAGGTCTTAACTCTTACTCTGGCCTAATAGCTAAGGTCTTAACTCTTACTCTGGCCTAATAGCTAAGGTCTTAGACTCATACTCTGGCCTACTGGTTAAGGTCTTAACTCTTACTCTGGCCTAATAGCTAAGGTCTTAGACTCGTAATCTGGCCTAATGTTTAAGGTCTTAACTCTTACTCTGGCCTAATAGCTAAGGTCTTAGACTCGTACTCTGTCCTAATGGTTAAGGTCTGAACTCTTACACTGGCCTACTGGTTAAGGTCTTAACTCTGACTCTGGCCTAATAGCTAAGGTCTTAACTCTTCCTCTGGCCTAATAGCTAAGGTCTTAACTCTTACTCTGGCCTAATAGCTAAGGTCTTAGACTCGTACTTTGGCCTACAGGTTAAGGTCTTAACTCTTACTCTGGCCTACTGGTTAAGGTCTTAACTCTTACTCTGGCCTAATAGCTAAGGTCCTAGACTCGTACTCTGGCCTACTGGTTAAGGTCTTAACTTTTATTCTGGCCTAATAGCTAAGGTCATAACTCTTACTCTGGCCTAATAGCTAAGGTCTTAAACTCGTACTCTGGCCTAATGGTTAAGTTCTTAACTCTTACTCTGGCCTACTGGTTATGGTCTTAACTCTTACTCTGGCCTAATAGCTAAGGTCTTAGACTCGTACTCTGGCCTACTGGTTAAGGTCTTAACTCTTACTCTGGCCTAATAGCTAAGGTCTTAACTCTTACTCTGGCCTAATAGCTAAGGTCTTAAACTCATACTCTGGCCTACTGGGTAAGGTCTTAACTCTTACTCTGGCCTACTGGTTATGGTCTTAACGCTTACTCTGGCCTAATAGCTAAGGTCTTAGACTCGTACTCTGGCTTAATGGTTAAGGTCTTAATTGTTACTCTGGCCTAATAGCTAAGGTCTTAGACTCGTACTATGGCCTACAGGTTAAGGTCTTAACTCTTATACTGGCCTACTGGTTAAGGTCTTAACTCTTACTATGGTCTACCGGTTAAGGTCTTAACTCTTACTCTGGCCTACTGGTTAAGGTCTTAACTCTTACTCTGGCCTAATAGCTAAGGTCTTAGACTCGTACTCTGGCCTAATGGTTAAGGTCTTAACTCTTACTCTGGCCTAATAGCTAAGGTCTTAGACTCGTACTCTGTCCTAATGGTTAAGGTCTTAACTCTTACACTGGCCTACTGGTTAAGGTCTTAACTCTGACTCTGGCCTAATAGCTAAGGTCTTAACTCTTACTCTGGCCTAATAGCTAAGGTCTTAGACTCGTACTCTGGCCTAATGGTTAAGGTCTTAACTCTTACTCTGGCCTATTGGTTAAGGTCTTAACTCTTTCTCTGGCCTAATAACTAAGGTCTTAACTCTTACTCTAGCCTAATAGCTAAGGTCTTAACTCTTACTCTGGCCTAATAGCTAAGGTCTTAGACTTGTACTCTGGCCTAATGTTTAAGGTCTTAACTCTTACTATGGCCTACTGGTTAAGGTCTTAACTCTTCCTCTGGCCTAATAGCTAAGGTCTTAACTCTTACTCTGGCCTAATAGCTAAGGTCTTAGACTCGTACTATGGCCTACAGGTTAAGGTCTTAACTCTTACTCTGGCCTACTGGTTAAGGTCTTAACTCTTACTCTGGCCTAATAGCTAAGGTCCTAGACTCGTACTCTGGCCTACTGGTTAAGGTCTTAACTTTTATTCTGGCCTAATAGCTAAGGTCATAACTCTTACTCTGGCCTAATAGCTAAGGTCTTAGACTCGTACTCTGGCCTAATGGTTAAGGTCTTAACTCTTACTCTGGCCTACTGGTTATGGTCTTAACTCTTACTCTGGCCTAATAGCTAAGGTCTTAGACTCGTACTCTGGCCTACTGGTTAAGGTCTTAACTCTTACTCTGGCCTAATAGCTAAGGTCTTAACTCTTACTCTGGCCTAAGAGCTAAGGTCGTAACTCTTACTCTGGCCGAATAGCTAAGGTCTTAGACTCGTTCTCTTTCCTAATGGTTAAGGTGTTAACTCTTACTCTGGCCTAATAGCTAAGGTCTTAACTCTTACTCTGGCCTAATAGCTAAGGTTTTAGACTCGTACTCTGGCCTAATGGTTATGGTCTTAACTCTTACTCTGGCCTAATAGCTAAGGTCTTAGACTCCTACTATGGCCTAATGGTTAAGGTCTTAACACTTACTCTGGCCTACTGGTTAAGGTCTTAACTCTTACACTGGCCTACTGGTTAAGGTCTTAACTCTTACTATGGTCTACCGGTTAAGGTCTTAAATCTTACTCTGGCCTACTGGTTAAGGTCATAACTCTTACTCTGGCCTAATAGCTAAGGTCTTAGACTCGTACTCTGGCCTAATGTTTAAGGTCTTAACTCTTACTCTGGCCTAATAGCTAATTTCTTAGACCCGTACTCTGTCCTAATGGTTAAGGTCTGAACTCTTACACTGGCCTACTGGTTAAGGTCTTAACTCTGACTCTGGCCTAATAGCTAAGGTCTTAACTCTTACTCTGGCCTAATAGCTAAGGTTTTAGACTCGTACTCTGGCCTAATGGTTATGGTCTTAACTCTTACTCTGGCCTAATAGCTAAGGTCTTAGACTCCTACTATGGCCTAATGGTTAAGGTCTTAACTCTTACACTGGCCTACTGGTTAAGGTCTTAACTCTGACTCTGGCCTAATAGCTAAGGTCTTAACTCTTACTCTGGCCTAATAGCTAAGGTCTTAGACTCGTACTCTGGCCTAATGGTTAAGGTCTTAACTCTTACTCTGGCCTATTGGTTAAGGTCTTAACTCTTTCTCTGGCCTAATAACTAAGGTCTTAACTCTTACTCTAGCCTAATAGCTAAGGTCTTAACTCTTACTCTGGCCTAATAGCTAAGGTCTTAGACTTGTACTCTGGCCTAATGTTTAAGGTCTTAACTCTTACTATGGCCTACTGGTTAAGGTCTTAACTCTTCCTCTGGCCTAATAGCTAAGGTCTTAACTCTTACTCTGGCCTAATAGCTAAGGTCTTAGACTCGTACTATGGCCTACAGGTTAAGGTCTTAACTCTTACTCTGGCCTACTGGTTAAGGTCTTAACTCTTACTCTGGCCTAATAGCTAAGGTCCTAGACTCGTACTCTGGCCTACTGGTTAAGGTCTTAACTTTTATTCTGGCCTAATAGCTAAGGTCATAACTCTTACTCTGGCCTAATAGCTAAGGTCTTAGACTCGTACTCTGGCCTAATGGTTAAGGTCTTAACTCTTACTCTGGCCTATTGGTTATGGTCTTAACTCTTACTCTGGCCTAATAGCTAAGGTCTTAGACTCGTACTCTGGCCTACTGGTTAAGATCTTAACTCTTACTCTGGCCTAATAGCTAAGGTCTTAACTCTTACTCTGGCCTAAGAGCTAAGGTCGTAACTCTTACTCTGGCCGAATAGCTAAGGTCTTAGACTCGTTCTCTTTCCTAATGGTTAAGGTGTTAACTCTTACTCTGGCCTAATAGCTAAGGTCTTAACTCTTACTCTGGCCTAATAGCTAAGGTTTTAGACTCGTACTCTGGCCTAATGGTTATGGTCTTAACTCTTACTCTGGCCTAATAGCTAAGGTCTTAGACTCCTACTATGGCCTAATGGTTAAGGTCTTAACACTTACTCTGGCCTACTGGTTAAGGTCTTAACTCTTACTCTGGCCTAATAGCTAAGGTCTTAGACTCATACTCTGGCCTAATAGCTAAGGTCTTAGACTCATACTCTGGCCTAATAGCTAAGGTCTTAGACTCGTACTCTGGCCAAATGGTTAAGGTCTTAACTCTTACTCTGGCCTAATAGCTAAGGTCTTAACTCTTACTCTGGCCTAATAGCTAAGGTCTTAGACTCACACTCTGGCCTACTGGTTAAGGTCTTAACTCTTACTCTGGCCTACTGGTTATGGTCTTAACTCTTACTCTGGCCTAATAGCTAAGGTCTTAGACTCGTACTCTGGGATAATGGTTAAGGTCTTAACTCTTACTCTGGCCTAATAGCTAAGGTCTTAACTCTTACTCTGGTCTAAGAGCTAAGGTCGTAACTCTTACTCTGGCCGAATAGCTAAGGTCTTAGACTCGTTCTCTTTCCTAATGGTTAAGGTGTTAACTCTTACTCTGGCCTAATAGCTAAGGTCTTAACTCTTACTCTGGCTTAATAGCTAAGGTCTTAGACTCGTACTCTGGCCTAATGGTTAAGGTCTTAACTCTTACTCTGGCCTAATAGCTAAGGTCTTAGACTCGTACTACGGCCTAATGGTTAAGGTCTTAACTCTTACTCTGGCCTACTGGTTAAGGTCTTAACTCTTACTCTGGCCTAATTGCTAAGGTCTTAGACTCATACTCTGGCCTAATAGCTAAGGTCTTAGACTCATACTCTGGCCTAATAGCTAAGGTCTTAGACTCGTACTCTGGCCAAATGGTTAAGGTCTTAACTCTTACTCTGGCCTAATAGCTAAGGTCTTAACTCTTACTCTGGCCTAATAGCTAAGGTCTTAGACTCATACTCTGGCCTACTGGGTAAGGTCTTAACTCTTACTGTGGCCTACTGGTTATGGTCTTAACGCTTACTCTGGCCTAATAGCTAAGGTCTTAGACTCGTACTCTGGCCTAATGGTTAAGGTCTTAATTGTTACTCTGGCCTAATAGCTAAGGTCTTAGACTCATACTATGGCCTACAGGTTAAGGTCTTAACTCTTACACTGGCCTACTGGTTAAGGTCTTAACTCTTACTATGGTCTACCGGTTAAGGTCTTAAATCTTACTCTGGCCTACTGGTTAAGGTCATAACTCTTACTCTGGCCTAATAGCTAAGGTCTTAGACTCGTACTCTGGCCTAATGTTTAAGGTCTTAACTCTTACTCTGGCCTAATAGCTAAGGTCTTAGACCCGTACTCTGTCCTAATGGTTAAGGTCTGAACTCTTACACTGGCCTACTGGTTAAGGTCTTAACTCTGACTCTGGCCTAATAGCTAAGGTCTTAACTCTTACTCTGGCCTAATAGCTAAGGTTTTAGACTCGTACTCTGGCCTAATGGTTATGGTCTTAACTCTTACTCTGGCCTAATAGCTAAGGTCTTAGACTCCTACTATGGCCTAATGGTTAAGGTCTTAACACTTACTCTGGCCTACTGGTTAAGGTCTTAACTCTTACTCTGGCCTAATAGCTAAGGTCTTAGACTCATACTCTGGCCTAATAGCTAAGGTCTTAGACTCATACTCTGGCCTAATAGCTAAGGTCTTTGACTCGTACTCTGGCCAAATGGTTAAGGTCTTAACTCTTACTCTGGCCTAATAGCTAAGGTCTTAACTCTTACTCTGGCCAAATAGCTAAGGTCTTAGACTCATACTCTGGCCTACTGGTTAAGGTCTTAACTCTTACTCTGGCCTAATAGCTAAGGTCTTAGACTCGTACTCTGGCCTAATGTTTAAGGTCTTAACTCTTACTCTGGCCTAATAGCTAAGGTCTTAGACTCGTACTCTGTCCTAATGGTTAAGGTCTGAACTCTTACACTGGCCTACTGGTTAAGGTCTTAACTCTGACTCTGGCCTAATAGCTAAGGTCTTAACTCTTACTCTGGCCTAATAGCTAAGGTCTTAGACTTGTACTCTGGCCTAATAGCTAAGGTCTTAGACTTGTACTCTGGCCTAATGTTTAAGGTCTTAACTCTTACTCTGGCCTACTGGTTAAGGTCTTAACTATTCCTCTGGCCTAATAGCTAAGGTCTTAACTCTTACTCTGGCCTAATAGCTAAGGTCTTAGACTCGTACTTTGGCCTACAGGTTAAGGTCTTAACTCTTACTCTGGCCTACTGGTTAAGGTCTTAACTCTTACTCTGGCCTAATAGCTAAGGTCCTAGACTCGTACTCTGGCCTACTGGTTAAGGTCTTAACTTTTATTCTGGCCTAATAGCTAAGGTCATAACTCTTACTCTGGCCTAATAGCTAAGGTCTTAAACTCGTACTCTGGCCTAATGGTTAAGGTCTTAACTCTTACTCTGGCCTACTGGTTATGGTCTTAACTCTTACTCTGGCCTAATAGCTAAGGTCTTAGACTCGTACTCTGGCCTACTGGTTAAGGTCTTAACTCTTACTCTGGCCTAATAGCTAAGGTCTTAACTCTTACTCTGGCCTAATAGCTAAGGTCTTAGACTCATACTCTGGCCTACTGGGTAAGGTCTTAACTCTTACTCTGGCCTACTGGTTATGGTCTTAACGCTTACTCTGGCCTAATAGCTAAGGTCTTAGACTCGTACTCTGGCCTAATGGTTAAGGTCTTAATTGTTACTCTGGCCTAATAGCTAAGGTCTTAGACTCGTACTATGGCCTACAGGTTAAGGTCTTAACTCTTATACTGGCCTACTCGTTAAGGTCTTAACTCTTACTATGGTCTACCGGTTAAGGTCTTAACTCTTACTCTGGCCTACTGGTTAAGGTCTTAACTCTTACTCTGGCCTAATAGCTAAGGTCTTAGACTCGTACTCTGGCCTAATGGTTAAGGTCTTAACTCTTACTCTGGCCTAATAGCTAAGGTCTTAGACTCGTACTCTGTCCTAATGGTTAAGGTCTTAACTCTTACACTGGCCTACTGGTTAAGGTCTTAACTCTGACTCTGGTCTAATAGCTAAGGTCTTAACTCTTACTCTGGCCTAATAGCTAAGGTCTTAGACTCATACTCTGGCCTAATGGTTAAGGTCTTAACTCTTACTCTGGCCTATTGGTTAAGGTCTTAACTCTTTCTCTGGCCTAATAACTAAGGTCTTAACTATTACTCTAGCCTAATAGCTAAGGTCTTAACTCTTACTCTGGCCTAATAGCTAAGGTCTTAGACTTGCACTCTGGCCTAATGTTTAAGGTCTTAACTCTTACTCTGGCCTACTGGTTAAGGTCTTAACTCTTCCTCTGGCCTAATAGCTAAGGTCTTAACTCTTACTCTGGCCTAATAGCTAAGGTCTTAGACTCGTACTATGGCCTACAGGTTAAGGTCTTAACTCTTACTCTGGCCTACTGGTTAAGGTCTTAACTCTTACTCTGGCCTAATAGCTAAGGTCCTAGACTCGTACTCTGGCCTACTGGTTAAGGTCTTAACTTTTATTCTGGCCTAATAGCTAAGGTCATAACTCTTACTCTGGCCTAATAGCTAAGGTCTTAGACTCGTACTCTGGCCTAATGGTTAAGGTCTTAACTCTTACTCTGGCCTACTGGTTATGGTCTTAACTCTTACTCTGGCCTAATAGCTAAGGTCTTAGACTCGTACTCTGGCCTACTGGTTAAGGTCTTAACTCTTACTCTGGCCTAATAGCTAAGGTCTTAACTCTTACTCTGGCCTAAGAGCTAAGGTCGTAACTCTTACTCTGGCCGAATAGCTAAGGTCTTAGACTAGTTCTCTTTCCTAATGGTTAAGGTGTTAACTCTTACTCTGGCCTAATAGCTAAGGTCTTAACTCTTACTCTGGCCCAATAGCTAAGGTTTTAGACTCATACTCTGGCCTAATGGTTATGGTCTTAACTCTTACTCTGGCCTAATAGCTAAGGTCTTAGACTCCTACTATGGCCTAATGGTTAAGGTCTTAACACTTACTCTGGCCTACTGGTTAAGGTCTTAACTCTTACTCTGGCCTAATAGCTAAGGTCTTAGACTCATACTCTGGCCTAATAGCTAAGGTCTTAGACTCATACTCTGGCCTAATAGCTAAGGTCTTAGACTCGTACTCTGGCCAAATGGTTAAGGTCTTAACTCTTACTCTGGCCTAATAGCTAAGGTCTTAACTCTTACTCTGGCCTAATAGCTAAGGTCTTAGACTCATACTCTGGCCTACTGGTTAAGGTCTTAACTCTTACTCTGGCCTAATAGCTAAGGTCTTAGACTCGTAATCTGGCCTAATGTTTAAGGTCTTAACTCTTACTCTGGCCTAATAGCTAAGGTCTTAGACTCGTACTCTGTCCTAATGGTTAAGGTCTGAACTCTTACACTGGCCTACTGGTTAAGGTCTTAACTCTGACTCTGGCCTAATAGCTAAGGTCTTAACTCTTCCTCTGGCCTAATAGCTAAGGTCTTAACTCTTACTCTGGCCTAATAGCTAAGGTCTTAGACTCGTACTTTGGCCTACAGGTTAAGGTCTTAACTCTTACTCTGGCCTACTGGTTAAGGTCTTAACTCTTACTCTGGCCTAATAGCTAAGGTCCTAGACTCGTACTCTGGCCTACTGGTTAAGGTCTTAACTTTTATTCTGGCCTAATAGCTAAGGTCATAACTCTTACTCTGGCCTAATAGCTAAGGTCTTAAACTCGTACTCTGGCCTAATGGTTAAGTTCTTAACTCTTACTCTGGCCTACTGGTTATGGTCTTAACTCTTACTCTGGCCTAATAGCTAAGGTCTTAGACTCGTACTCTGGCCTACTGGTTAAGGTCTTAACTCTTACTCTGGCCTAATAGCTAAGGTCTTAACTCTTACTCTGGCCTAATAGCTAAGGTCTTAGACTCATACTCTGGCCTACTGGGTAAGGTCTTAACTCTTACTCTGGCCTACTGGTTATGGTCTTAACGCTTACTCTGGCCTAATAGCTAAGGTCTTAGACTCGTACTCTGGCTTAATGGTTAAGGTCTTAATTGTTACTCTGGCCTAATAGCTAAGGTCTTAGACTCGTACTATGGCCTACAGGTTAAGGTCTTAACTCTTATACTGGCCTACTGGTTAAGGTCTTAACTCTTACTATGGTCTACCGGTTAAGGTCTTAACTCTTACTCTGGCCTACTGGTTAAGGTCTTAACTCTTACTCTGGCCTAATAGCTAAGGTCTTAGACTCGTACTCTGGCCTAATGGTTAAGGTCTTAACTCTTACTCTGGCCTAATAGCTAAGGTCTTAGACTCGTACTCTGTCCTAATGGTTAAGGTCTTAACTCTTACACTGGCCTACTGGTTAAGGTCTTAACTCTGACTCTGGCCTAATAGCTAAGGTCTTAACTCTTACTCTGGCCTAATAGCTAAGGTCTTAGACTCGTACTCTGGCCTAATGGTTAAGGTCTTAACTCTTACTCTGGCCTATTGGTTAAGGTCTTAACTCTTTCTCTGGCCTAATAACTAAGGTCTTAACTCTTACTCTAGCCTAATAGCTAAGGTCTTAACTCTTACTCTGGCCTAATAGCTAAGGTCTTAGACTTGTACTCTGGCCTAATGTTTAAGGTCTTAACTCTTACTATGGCCTACTGGTTAAGGTCTTAACTCTTCCTCTGGCCTAATAGCTAAGGTCTTAACTCTTACTCTGGCCTAATAGCTAAGGTCTTAGACTCGTACTATGGCCTACAGGTTAAGGTCTTAACTCTTACTCTGGCCTACTGGTTAAGGTCTTAACTCTTACTCTGGCCTAATAGCTAAGGTCCTAGACTCGTACTCTGGCCTACTGGTTAAGGTCTTAACTTTTATTCTGGCCTAATAGCTAAGGTCATAACTCTTACTCTGGCCTAATAGCTAAGGTCTTAGACTCGTACTCTGGCCTAATGGTTAAGGTCTTAACTCTTACTCTGGCCTACTGGTTATGGTCTTAACTCTTACTCTGGCCTAATAGCTAAGGTCTTAGACTCGTACTCTGGCCTACTGGTTAAGGTCTTAACTCTTACTCTGGCCTAATAGCTAAGGTCTTAACTCTTACTCTGGCCTAAGAGCTAAGGTCGTAACTCTTACTCTGGCCGAATAGCTAAGGTCTTAGACTCGTTCTCTTTCCTAATGGTTAAGGTGTTAACTCTTACTCTGGCCTAATAGCTAAGGTCTTAACTCTTACTCTGGCCTAATAGCTAAGGTTTTAGACTCGTACTCTGGCCTAATGGTTATGGTCTTAACTCTTACTCTGGCCTAATAGCTAAGGTCTTAGACTCCTACTATGGCCTAATGGTTAAGGTCTTAACACTTACTCTGGCCTACTGGTTAAGGTCTTAACTCTTACTCTGGCCTAATAGCTAAGGTCTTAGACTCATACTCTGGCCTAATAGCTAAGGTCTTAGACTCATACTCTGGCCTAATAGCTAAGGTCTTAGACTCGTACTCTGGCCAAATGGTTAAGGTCTTAACTCTTACTCTGGCCTAATAGCTAAGGTCTTAACTCTTACTCTGGCCTAATAGCTAAGGTCTTAGACTCACACTCTGGCCTACTGGTTAAGGTCTTAACTCTTACTCTGGCCTACTGGTTATGGTCTTAACTCTTACTCTGGCCTAATAGCTAAGGTCTTAGACTCGTACTCTGGGATAATGGTTAAGGTCTTAACTCTTACTCTGGCCTAATAGCTAAGGTCTTAACTCTTACTCTGGTCTAAGAGCTAAGGTCGTAACTCTTACTCTGGCCGAATAGCTAAGGTTTTAGACTCGTTCTCTTTCCTAATGGTTATGGTGTTAACTCTTACTCTGGCCTAATAGCTAAGGTCTTAACTCTTACTCTGGCTTAATAGCTAAGGTCTTAGACTCGTACTCTGGCCTAATGGTTAAGGTCTTAACTCTTACTCTGGCCTAATAGCTAAGGTCTTAGACTCGTACTACGCCTAATGGTTAAGGTCTTAACTCTTACTCTGGCCTACTGGTTAAGGTCTTAACTCTTACTCTGGCCTAATTGCTAAGGTCTTAGACTCATACTCTGGCCTAATAGCTAAGGTCTTAGACTCATACTCTGGCCTAATAGCTAAGGTCTTAGACTCGTACTCTGGCCAAATGGTTAAGGTCTTAACTCTTACTCTGGCCTAATAGCTAAGGTCTTAACTCTTACTCTGGCCTAATAGCTAAGGTCTTAGACTCATACTCTGGCCTACTGGGTAAGGTCTTAACTCTTACTGTGGCCTACTGGTTATGGTCTTAACGCTTACTCTGGCCTAATAGCTAAGGTCTTAGACTCGTACTCTGGCCTAATGGTTAAGGTCTTAATTGTTACTCTGGCCTAATAGCTAAGGTCTTAGACTCGTACTATGGCCTACAGGTTAAGGTCTTAACTCTTACACTGGCCTACTGGTTAAGGTCTTAACTCTTACTATGGTCTACCGGTTAAGGTCTTAAATCTTACTCTGGCCTACTGGTTAAGGTCATAACTCTTACTCTGGCCTAATAGCTAAGGTCTTAGACTCGTACTCTGGCCTAATGTTTAAGGTCTTAACTCTTACTCTGGCCTAATAGCTAAGGTCTTAGACCCGTACTCTGTCCTAATGGTTAAGGTCTGAACTCTTACACTGGCCTACTGGTTAAGGTCTTAACTCTGACTCTGGCCTAATAGCTAAGGTCTTAACTCTTACTCTGGCCTAATAGCTAAGGTTTTAGACTCGTACTCTGGCCTAATGGTTATGGTCTTAACTCTTACTCTGGCCTAATAGCTAAGGTCTTAGACTCCTACTATGGCCTAATGGTTAAGGTCTTAACACTTACTCTGGCCTACTGGTTAAGGTCTTAACTCTTACTCTGGCCTAATAGCTAAGGTCTTAGACTCATACTCTGGCCTAATAGCTAAGGTCTTAGACTCATACTCTGGCCTAATAGCTAAGGTCTTAGACTCGTACTCTGGCCAAATGGTTAAGGTCTTAACTCTTACTCTGGCCTAATAGCTAAGGTCTTAACTCTTACTCTGGCCTAATAGCTAAGGTCTTAGACTCATACTCTGGCCTACTGGTTAAGGTCTTAACTCTTACTCTGGCCTAATAGCTAAGGTCTTAGACTCGTACTCTGGCCTAATGTTTAAGGTCTTAACTCTTACTCTGGCCTAATAGCTAAGGTCTTAGACTCGTACTCTGTCCTAATGGTTAAGGTCTGAACTCTTACACTGGCCTACTGGTTAAGGTCTTAACTCTGACTCTGGCCTAATAGCTAAGGTCTTAACTCTTACTCTGGCCTAATAGCTAAGGTCTTAGACTTGTACTCTGGCCTAATAGCTAAGGTCTTAGACTTGTACTCTGGCCTAATGTTTAAGGTCTTAACTCTTACTCTGGCCTACTGGTTAAGGTCTTAACTATTCCTCTGGCCTAATAGCTAAGGTCTTAACTCTTACTCTGGCCTAATAGCTAAGGTCTTAGACTCGTACTTTGGCCTACAGGTTAAGGTCTTAACTCTTACTCTGGCCTACTGGTTAAGGTCTTAACTCTTACTCTGGCCTAATAGCTAAGGTCCTAGACTCGTACTCTGGCCTACTGGTTAAGGTCTTAACTTTTATTCTGGCCTAATAGCTAAGGTCATAACTCTTACTCTGGCCTAATAGCTAAGGTCTTAAACTCGTACTCTGGCCTAATGGTTAAGGTCTTAACTCTTACTCTGGCCTACTGGTTATGGTCTTAACTCTTACTCTGGCCTAATAGCTAAGGTCTTAGACTCGTACTCTGGCCTACTGGTTAAGGTCTTAACTCTTACTCTGGCCTAATAGCTAAGGTCTTAACTCTTACTCTGGCCTAATAGCTAAGGTCTTAGACTCATACTCTGGCCTACTGGGTAAGGTCTTAACTCTTACTCTGGCCTACTGGTTATGGTCTTAACGCTTACTCTGGCCTAATAGCTAAGGTCTTAGACTCGTACTCTGGCCTAATGGTTAAGGTCTTAATTGTTACTCTGGCCTAATAGCTAAGGTCTTAGACTCGTACTATGGCCTACAGGTTAAGGTCTTAACTCTTATACTGGCCTACTGGTTAAGGTCTTAACTCTTACTATGGTCTACCGGTTAAGGTCTTAACTCTTACTCTGGCCTACTGGTTAAGGTCTTAACTCTTACTCTGGCCTAATAGCTAAGGTCTTAGACTTGTACTCTGGCCTAATGGTTAAGGTCTTAACTCTTACTCTGGCCTAATAGCTAAGGTCTTAGACTCGTACTGTGTCCTAATGGTTAAGGTCTTAACTCTTACACTGGCCTACTGGTTAAGGTCTTAACTCTGACTCTGGCCTAATAGCTAAGGTCTTAACTCTTACTCTGGCCTAATAGCTAAGGTCTTAGACTCATACTCTGGCCTAATGGTTAAGGTCTTAACTCTTACTCTGGCCTATTGGTTAAGGTCTTAACTCTTTCTCTGGCCTAATAACTAAGGTCTTAACTATTACTCTAGCCTAATAGCTAAGGTCTTAACTCTTACTCTGGCCTAATAGCTAAGGTCTTAGACTTGCACTCTGGCCTAATGTTTAAGGTCTTAACTCTTACTCTGGCCTACTGGTTAAGGTCTTAACTCTTCCTCTGGCCTAATAGCTAAGGTCTTAACTCTTACTCTGGCCTAATAGCTAAGGTCTTAGACTCGTACTATGGCCTACAGGTTAAGGTCTTAACTCTTACTCTGGCCTACTGGTTAAGGTCTTAACTCTTACTCTGGCCTAATAGCTAAGGTCCTAGACTCGTACTCTGGCCTACTGGTTAAGGTCTTAACTTTTATTCTGGCCTAATAGCTAAGGTCATAACTCTTACTCTGGCCTAATAGCTAAGGTCTTAGACTCGTACTCTGGCCTAATGGTTAAGGTCTTAACTTTTATTCTGGCCTAATAGCTAAGGTCATAACTCTTACTCTGGCCTAATAGCTAAGGTCTTAAACTCGTACTCTGGCCTAATGGTTAAGGTCTTAACTCTTACTCTGGCCTAATAGCTAAGGTCTTAGACTCGTACTCTGGCCTAATGGTTAAGGTCTTAACTTTTATTCTGGCCTAATAGCTAAGGTCATAACTCTTACTCTGGCCTAATAGCTAAGGTCTTAAACTCGTACTCTGG
Source organism: Triturus cristatus (assembly GCF_964204655.1). NCBI lineage: Eukaryota > Metazoa > Chordata > Amphibia > Caudata > Salamandridae > Triturus > Triturus cristatus. The sequence continues at coordinate 1,097,156,686 of NC_140589.1, read as the reverse complement.
CCTAATGGTTAAGGTCTTAACTCTTACTCTGGCCTACTAGCTAAGGTCTTAGACTCGTACTCTGGCCTAATGGTTATGGTCTTAACTCTTACTCTGGCCTAATAGCTAAGGTCTTAGACTCCTACTATGGCCTAATGGTTAAGGTCTTAACACTTACTCTGGCCTACTGGTTAAGGTCTTAACTCTTACTCTGGCCTAATAGCTAAGGTCTTAGACTCATACTCTGGCCTAATAGCTAAGGTCTTAGACTCATACTCTGGCCTAATAGCTAAGGTCTTAGACTTGTACTCTGGCCAAATGGTTAAGGTCTTAACTCTTACTCTGGCCTAGTAGCTAAGGTCTTAACTCTTACTCTGGCCTAATAGCTAAGGTCTTAGACTCATACTCTGGCCTACTGGTTAAGGTCTTAACTCTTACTCTGGCCTAATAGCTAAGGTCTTAGACTCGTACTCTGGGATAATGGTTAAGGTCTTAATTCTTACTCTGGCCTAATAGCTAAGGTCTTAGACTCGTACTATGGCCTACAGGTTAAGGTCTTAACTCTTACACTGGCCTACTGGTTAAGGTCTTAACTCTTACTTTGATCTACCGGTTAAGGTCTTAACTCTTACTCTGGCCCACTGGTTAAGGTCTTAACTCTTACTCTGGCCTAATAGCTAAGGTCTTAGACTCGTACTCTGGCCTAATGGTTAAGGTCTTAACTCTTACTCTGGCCTAATAGCTAAGGTCTTAGACTCGTACTCTGTCCTAATGGTTAAGGTCTCAACTCTTACACTGGCCTACTGGTTAAGGTCTTAACTCTGACTCTGGCCTAATAGCTAAGGTCTTAACTCTTACTCTGGCCTAATAGCTAAGGTCTTAGACTCGTACTCTGGCCTGATGGTTAAGGTCCTAACTCTTACTCTGGCCTACTGGTTATGGTCTTAACTCTTACTCTGGCCTAATAGCTAAGGTCTTAGACTCGTACTCTGGCCTAATAGCTAAGGTCTTAGACTCATAATCTGGCCTAATGGTTAAGGTCTTAACTCTTACTCTGGCCTAATAGCTAAGGTCTTAACTCTTACTCTGGCCTAATAGCTAAGGTCTTAGACCCGTACTATGGCCTACAGGTTAAGGTCGTAACTCTTACTCTGGCCTACTGGTTAAGGTCTTAACTCTTACTCTGGCCTACTGGTTAAGGTCTTAACTCTTACTCTGGCCTAATAGCTAAGGTCTTAACTCTTACTCTGGCCTAATAGCTAAGGTCTTAACTCTTATTCTGGCCGAATAGCTAAGGACTTAGACTCGTACTCTGGCCTAATGGTTAAGGTCTTAACTCTTACACTGGCCTAATAGCTAAGGTCTTAACTCTTACTCTGGCCTAATAGCTAAGGTCTTAGACTCGTACTCTGGCCTAATAGCTAAGGTCTTAGACTCGTACTCTGGCCTACTGGTTAATGTCTTAACTCTTACTCTGGCCTAATAGCTAAGGTGTTAGACTCGTACTCTGATCTAATGGTTAAGGTCTTAACTCTTACTCTGGCCTAATAGCTAAGATCTTAACTCTTACTCTGGCCTAATAGCTAAGGTCTTAGACTCGTACTCAGGCCTAATGGTTAAGGTCTTAACTCTTACTCTGGCCTAATAGCTAAGGTCTTAAATATTACTCTGGCCTAATAGCTAAGGTCTTAGACTCGTACTCTGGCCTAATGGTTAAGGTCTTTTCTCTTCCTCTGGCCTAATAGCTAAGGTCTTAGACTCGTACTATGGCCTAATGGTTAAGGTCTTAACTCTTACTCTGGCCTAATAGCTAAGGTCTTAACTCTTACTCTGGCCTAATAGCTAAGGTCTTAGACTCGTACTCTGGCCTAATGGTTAAGGTCTTAACTCTTACTCTGGCCTAATAGCTAAGGTCTTAGACTCGTACTCTGGCCTAATGGTTAAGGTCTTAACTCTTACTCTGGACTACTGACTAAGGTCTTAACTCTTACTCTGGCCTAATAGCTGAGGTCTTAACTCTTACTCTGGCCGAATAGCTAAGGTCTTAGATTTGTACTCTGGCATAATGGTTAAGGTCTTAACTCTTACTCTGGCCCAATAACTAAGGTCTTAACTCTTACTCTGGCCTAATAGCTAAGGTCTTAGACTCGTACTCTGGCCTAATGGTTAAGATCTTAACTCTTACTCTGGCCTAATAGCTAAGGTCTTAGACTCGTACTCTGGCCTAATAGCTAAGGTCTTAGACTCATACTCTGGCCTAATGGTTAAGGTCTTAACTCTTACTCTGGCCTAATAGCTAAGGTCTTAGACTCGTACTCTGGCCTAATGGTTAAGGTCTTAACTCTTACTCTGGCCTATTGGTTAAGGTCTTAACTCTTTCTCTGGCCTAATAACTAAGGTCTTAACTCTTACTCTAGCCTAATAGCTAAGGTCTTAACTCTTACTCTGGCCTAATAGCTAAGGTCTTAACTCTTACTCTGGCCTAATAGCTAAGGTCTTAGACTCGTACTCAGGCCTAATGGTTAAGGTCTTAACTCTTACTCTGGCCTATTGGTTAAGGTCTTAACTCTTTCTCTGGCCTAATAACTAAGGTCTTAACTCTTACTCTAGCCTAATAGCTAAGGTCTTAACTCTTACTCTGGCCTAATAGCTATTTTCTTAACTCTTACTCTGGCCTAATAGCTAAGGTCTTAGACTTGTACTCTGGCCTAATGGTTAAGGTCTTATCTCTTCCTCTGGCCTAATAGCTAAGGTCTTAGACTCGTACTATGGCCTAATGGTTAAGGTCTTAACTCTAACTCTGGCCTAATATCTAAGGTTTAACTCTTACTCTGGCCTAATAGCTAAGGTCTTAGACTCGTACTCTGGCCTAATAGCTAAGGTCTTAGACTCGTACTCTGGCCTAATGGTTAAGGTCTTAACTCTTACTCTGGCCTAATAGCTAAGGTCTTAGACTCATACTCTGGCCTAATAGCTAAGGTCTTAACTCTTACTCTGGCCTAATAGCTAAGGTCTTAACTCTTACTCTGGCCTAATAGCTAAGGTCTTAGACTCGTACTCTGGCCTAATAGCTAAGGTCTTAACTCTTACTCTGGCCTACTGGTTAAGGTCTTAACTATTACTCTGGCCTAATAGCTAAGGTCTTAGACTCGTACTCTGGCCTAATATCTAAGGTCTTAGACTCGTACTCTGGCCTAATGGTTAAGGTCTTAACTCTTACTCTGGCCTATTGGTTAAGGTCTTAACTCTTTCTCTGGCCTAATAACTAAGGTCTTAACTCTTAATCTAGCCTAATAGCTAAGGTCTTAACTCTTACTCTGGCCTAATAGCTAAGGTCTTAACTCTTACTCTGGCCTAATAGCTAAGGTCTTAGACTCGTACTCAGGCCTAATGGTTAAGGTCTTAACTCTTACTCTGGCCTAATAGCTAAGGTCTTAAATCTTACTCTGGCCTAATAGCTAAGGTCTTAGACTCGTACTCTGGCCTAATGGTTAAGGTCTTATCTCTTCCTCTGGCCTAATAGCTAAGGTCTTAGACTCGTACTATGGCCTAATGGTTAAGGTCTTAACTCTAACTCTGGCCTAATAGCTAAGGTCTTACCTCTTACTCTGGCCTAATAGCTAAGGTCTTAGACTCGTACTCTGGCCTAATGGTTAAGGTCTTAACTCTTACTCTGGCCTAATAGCTAAGGTCTTAGACTCGTACTCTGGCCTAATGGTTAAGGTCTTAACTCTTACTCTGGCCTACTGACTAAGGTCTTAACTCTTACTCTGGCCTAATAGCTAAGGTCTTAACTCTTACTATGGCCTAATAGCTAAGGTCTTAACTCTTACTCTGGCCGAATAGCTAAGGTCTTAGTTTCGTACTCTGGCCTAATGGTTAAGGTCTTAACTCTTACTCTGGCCTAATAGCTAAGGTCTTAACTCTTACTCTGGCCTAATAGCTAAGGTCTTAGACTCGTACTCTGGCCTAATGGTTAAGGTCTTAACTCTTACTCTGGCCTAATAGCTAAGGTCTTAACTCTTACTGTGGCCTAAGAGCTAAGGTCCTAGACTCATAATCTGGCCTACTGGTTAAGGTCTTAACTTTTACTCTGGCCTAATACTATAATCTATGTATTCTATACCTGGCTGTGTTTATTTTCTAATAAGGATGAAATATCGTGCTTGGGTTCTGCTCAACTTTGATATTTATCTTCAACACACTTTCAAGATGTCCGCCGATAAAGACTACCGGCAGCCCTGCATCTTTAACGGAGAACGCATTGTCGGGCCGCGTTCCCGTCTCATTTGTAGTCCCTTCTTAGTGTCCACGATATAATCACCACTTCCTGGCCTTCCTTATAAGGGAAACGCCAGGTATCACTTGCTAATGACGAAGAGCGCAAGCTATGGCATCCTTCCTGAACCTTAGCTGATCGGAACGGTAAGAATTACATGTAGCTCTGGTTTCTCTATCCCCACGTCCTTCTATCCGTGTAGAAGACTAGAATCAACTATTGCAGGTTTAGTTAAGTAATTATTTCTAAACGCCAATTTATTCTCTTACAGAAGTACTGCTTGAGCATTGGCAATCATACCCTATATCGGATACGCTTAGCGACCTCTCGTCACTTTATGGACGAACTAACAAATCTGAAACCCAGACTTTAAACAAGTACGTGGCTATTCCTGACAAGCTTCGGCCCTGCTGCCCGGTAAGAGGCTCCTCTGATCATTATCAATTCTTGTTTGTTCCTATAGCAATGACAGTATCACCCTCATGCCGCCATTTCAGTCAACCCCATTATAAATTTATTTTAGACTGACGTTTTCGTGCCTGGAGCATTACATGACCGACCAGAACTACACTTGAGATTTTCAGTCGTCCGCAAATACTGCACTAAGAAAGAGAACAGGTAACCAGTCTGTCTGCCCTTAATTAAACCGTGCATTCATCCATACGACTTTTCAGGACGCGCTCCCCCATTATCTTCTCTGAAATTGAACTCTGTGTAGCTTTTAAGGCAGTTGATAAGTTACGAAATATATCTGACTGGTGCATTGCGAGAAATAATATTGGCATCTAACGGGAAGTGTAAATCCCTCTCTATCGGGATAAATAATTGAACATAACTATATTCTCCTCAGAAGGTACAGCATTTAATTGTAAAAGAACTCCCAGCTTAGAATGTACACTTCCACGCCTTGTACTCTCGTGGCAAGTACTAATAGGCATTTCTCTGGGAGCCCATTATGCCATTATTATTAATTTTAGTCATTGTTTCTTTCCCTCCATAGGGTTAAAAATCTTAGCTAAAGATTTAGGATCATCCGTATTGGTTCCCCTATATATAAGAATCTGCCATTGGCAAGTATGTTGAGATTATTATTCACTACTCAATTTTTTCTTAATATGTTTCGCCTATCTATTCTTTAGTTTCATTTTTTCTTAGTTCAGGTGATTTGGTACTATTACACATATCAACCTCTATCTTTGGGTGCTTGTATCAACACGGATATAAATTGTGGTCTGTATCCTTTTCTCTTTCTATTACTCCTGCTCCATTTTAGCCTTAAATAAATGTAAAGGTAGTTAAATAAATTCCCAATCACTCATTGTGATTCTTTGTACCCACAGATCTACGGCTGTAAAAAAGATTTCTGTATAACTGTTATATAGGAGTATTGGACATCAAACTAGTTCTTGAAGCCTTTTTTTCTCTTCTGAAAGACCACAGTTACACGCCCTGAAGAAGGAGCCGGTTAAGATCACATTTGAGCTCCGAAACGCGCGTAGGCGTTGGTCCTATGGTCATAATCTACAACCAATGATTTTTAACTGTTGATTGTTACAGATTTATTGTCTTTTATTGTGCGTCTATATGTGGTATATATGTCTTGCTATTTGTATAATGGTTGTACAATTAATTACAAATTGTGCTTCTACAGTTTGATGTAAACCATATTGTATATATTATAACACAAAAATTGTTCAAAAAAATGATTTATATATATAAAAAAATGATAAAAATAATTAATAAATGAAATAATACAGTTTTACATACCGTTTGCTGTGGGTATCATTTCATTGTATGGACATATTGTCTTCTACTCAAGTAATATAGTGTAGGAAGTTTTGTTTTTCAATTGTTATTTTCCCTGAGCCCTTCCTCGCTTATCTATTTATTCAGGGTCCCTCTGTTGTACTTTATTGATTTCCCCAGCACGTTGCTGTGAGGGTCCTTCTCTTTCTCTGGAGCCTTGAGTTTCTCTGCATTTTATTCTTTATTTTCTTTTTCTTTTTAATTTTACACATATTTGCTTTTTTGGTCTAAATGGTTAAACCCCTTGTTCGGACACACTTCTACTCTATTCTACAATTAACATTCACTAAGGCCTGTTTGCATTTTTGACTGACAATAGTAGATCCAATATGGATAAGATCAAGACCTTCGGGTTCACGGATGAGGATTTTTCTAAACTCCTGGGTGGCAGCTCCACCTCAGAGAAACAATTTGCCACAGGGAATAACTTTAATGATGACTGGCTTAAATTACTCAACCTAAAAAAGAAAACCAGAAGGACTGAGTCTCATGCGGAGTTCATGTTGGAGTACCTCAGAGCAGGAGTGATTCCAAATGGACTTCGCATAAGGAATATACCGGGTCTATTCGTAGAGGTGAGGAAGTTTCTAGAGAAATGGTCTCTTATAGCCAATAGATGCTCAAGAGACCTAATGATACTCATTATAGAAACGGCAAGAGAGGTAGTGGAAGATTTACTAAAAGAAATAGCTGAGATGGAAGAAAACTTAAAGAAAAATAACTCACTGGAAGAAGCCAAACACAAATTAGAAGAAATTAATGGCGAGATGAATTCCTTCTGTGAATATTTAATAAAGAAAAAGACGGAGAAACTTAAGAAGGACATCAGATATTTCAGTGAGCAAAGAGTTTATCCATATCTGGCACCTGAATACTATAGAAATCAAATAGATCAACCTTTCTCTAATGATCGACAATATTGGTCCAACAAAAAAGTAACTAGATTCTCAGATACCTCTGGATCAGATACGGATAGTGGACCCAATTCTTTTGACAATTATGGACAAAGAAGGGCCAACTATCAAGGCCCTAGAAGGAATGCCCATTTTTTAGGCAACAGACGAGGCCAAACGAGAACTCGGTATCGAAATTCCGAAAGGGGATCCTACCAACAATCAGAGAACACCCCCCAATTCCTTCAGACAAGAAGGAACCAATATTGGAGAGAATAGATACAAACTTTGATGATAATTATAGTATCACTGAAATATCGCCTTACTACAACTTGGGCCCTTTACTTAGCACCTCCAAAGATTGTCTCTCAATAGGGACTAAAAATATCCCAGAAAAATCCACAGAAATATCGCCTCAATACAACCCAGGTCCTGTACCCAGTACCTCCAAAGACTGCCTCTCTATAGGGACTAAAAATACGCTAGAAAATAACACCACCGGAGATAGCAAAACCATACCGATATTCAACCTCTCGAAGACCAAATTAGACACAACTGCCATCGACCTGTTATCTCGAGGACTCACCTTTATCCCGACCACTTATCTTGATCGATTTAAGTTGATGACAGATATTCAATCATTCTTCCGCAAAATCCGACTTAAAAGATTTTTTGAGGATAATCCCATCCAGACCAATGACAACTCCACAGGACTTAGACCTAAATCCATTTTCACCCCCACCCTGGACCAAGTTGGCCCAGAAGTGGGAGTTTTTGAGAAGGTGGTCACTGCTAAAGTCCAGAAACTTCTTTCTTTTGTCCCTAAACCTGATTACAACTTGAATTATTCGGAATGCCAATCGTTTAAACAACTTGCTAATAACACTGAGTTAACCATCAAATCCGCAGATAAGGGTGGTGGTATTGTTGTTATGGATAGCCCAGCATATATACAACAAATGGAGGCTATGCTCGCTATTCCAGAACACTATACCAAATGCAGATCATATCCAGAACCAAGGATTAAAAGAGATATCCTGGAGATCACACAAAGAGCCCTCGAGAGGGGGTCTATTTGCATGCAAGAATTCAATTACCTCAACGTAGAACATCACCGAATACCCATTCTATACGGAGTGCCCAAAATACATAAAAATACTTCCAGCCCTCCTTTCAGACCCATCGTGTCCACTATAGGGTCCTTGACTGAACCCCTGTCTATATATGTGGACAAAATTCTACAACCGTTGGTATCTAACCTCAAAGGGCACATAAAAGACACGGGACACCTCATTAGGGAAATTGAAGGCACACAGTTTAATATCCACACAGATTTTCTAGTGTCTATGGACATCGAAGCCTTATATACTAATATTCCACAGCTAGGGGCCCTAAAAGCTATTAAACACACTCTGGAGAAAAATAACATCATGGCTGATCGATTATTCCTACTAGAATGTTTAGCAGTTGTACTAAAAGAAAACTATTTTGAATTCAACGGACAAATATTCAAACAGATACTTGGAGTAAGCATGGGCGCTGCCTGTGCACCCAATGTGGCGAATATATATATGGGTGAATTTGAATACAAGTTCATTTTCAATGAGATAGCCCCATTTAGCGAAAACATAAAAAACTGGTATCGTTTTATTGACGACATCTTTTTTATATGGTGTGGTCCGGAAGAACAACTGCATGAATTCATGGCATGGATTAACTTATGCGATGTTCACCTCAAGTTTAGCCCCAATATTAGCAAATCCCAAATAGAATTCCTAGACATTTGGATAAGAATTATTGACGCCAAAATTGAGGTGAGTCTATACACTAAGCCTACTGCCAAAAACACTCTCCTCCAGTATTCCAGCTTTCATCCCCGTAGCCAAAAGGACAACATCCCTTTTAGCCAATTTTTTAGGCTACGCAGGAACTGCACCACTATATCCAACTATGATATACATGCTGAGGAACTCAAACTAAAGTTTGCAAGTAGAGGGTATCCCCATAGACTCATCAAAGATGCTTACAAAAGAGCTAAATATCACGACAGAACCATATTGCTGCAACCTAAAGAACCAAAAACCGATGAGAAATTGGTTTGCATTACGACTCATTCCAACATTGATCACAAAATCCGACAAGCCATCAATAAAGAATGGCATATTCTAAACACGGACTGCAACAAAAAGAACCTCTTGATGCCGATCTTTGCATTCAGACGTAATAAAAACTTAAGGAACTCTTTGGTTAAATCCAAAGTACCCACTACTAACTTATTTGTACAGAAATCCATCACTGGAAATAAGCCTATTAGTGGTACCCACAAATGTGGGAGTTGCCACGCATGCCCATTTGCCATGGTGAAAGATGAACTGATCTGGGATAAACAGCAATATAGGTTCAAAGAAATGACCAACTGTCGCACTCGAAATGTAGTGTATCTTATCCTCTGTCCTTGTGACAAAGGATACGTTGGAGAAACAAGCAGAGAGTTCCGTGTACGCTTCAGCGAACACAAGTCAGCAATTCTTAATAAACGCGAAGGAGCACCTCTGGTGGCCCATTGGACTGAGAAAAACAATAGCATCTCTGAACTAAGGTGGCTCATTTTGGAACACATACATCCCTCCAACAATACCAATGTGGATGCCATCAGACGCAAAAGAGAAGTATTTTGGATATATGTCCTTAAGACACAAGAAAAAGGCCTTAACGAACATCTGCCCTGGGAAAATGCTATTATATAAATTGCCCCCTTCTTTGGCACTACTCCCTGAGGATTCCTTGGACCTAACTAGCACACCTCAGATTGATTCTATCCCACCCTCTTAACCTTGAGGTAGACCCTATTAGAAACGGCAGGTAAGCGGTATGGATACACGCACGCCGGATATGTACAAACTTCCCTAAAGGATATATATAAACATATAAGAATATTGTTGGCTCCATCTAGTCCACATTGAGGGTACTATATTTACTACCCTTAAACCAGTTTTGGTATAGTTATTATAAGAAATTACAATTCTCTACCTCTAGAGGTTTATCTTAAATACATCTGGGCAATGCCGGTCCGCATTATATCCCTACTGCTTTATCCACACCCGTGTTACTCATCACGTGCGCTTTTTTCACATATATATAGGTTTCATATAACATCAAAGAGTCACACTCTGTCTTGAGATATATATATCCCTCATACGCACCAGAGTAACTATTAAGTATCTTTCAAGGACAACTATAATCTTTGTATTCTATACCTGGCTGTGTTTATTTTCTAATAAGGATGAAATATCGTGCTTGGGTTCTGCTCAACTTTGATATTTATCTTCAACACACTTTCAAGATGTCCGCCGATAAAGACTACCGGCAGCCCTGCATCTTTAATGGAGAACGCATTGTCGGGCCGCTTTATCCACACCCGTGTTACTCATCACGTGCGCTTTTTTCACATATATATAGGTTTCATATAACATTAAAGAGTCACACTCTGTCTTGAGATATATATATCCCTTATACGCACCAGAGTAACTATTAGGTATCTTTCAAGGACAACTATAATCTTTGTATTCTATACCTGGCTGTGTTTATTTTCTAATAAGGATGAATATCGTGCTTGGGTTCTGCTCAACTTTGATATTTATCTTCAACACACTTTCAAGATGTCCGCCGATAAAGACTACCGGCAGCCCTGCATCTTTAACGGAGAACGCATTGTCGGGCCGCGTTCCCGTCTCATTTGTAGTCCCTTCTTAGTGTCCACGATATAATCACCACTTCCTGGCCTTCCTTATAAGGGAAACGCCAGGTATCACTTGCTAATGACGAAGAGCGCAAGCTATGGCATCCTTCCTGAACCTTAGCTGATCGGAACGGTAAGAATTACATGTAGCTCCGGTTTCTCTATCCCCACGTCCTTCTATCCGTGTAGAAGACTAGAATCAACTATTGCAGGTTTAGTTAAGTAATTATTTCTAAACGCCAATTTATTCTCTTACAGAAGTACTGCTTGAGCATTGGCAATCATACCCTATATCGGATACGCTTAGCGACCTCTCGTCACTTTATGGACGAACTAACAAATCTGAAACCCAGACTTTAAACAAGTACGTGGCTATTCCTGACAAGCTTCGGCCCTGCTGCCCGGTAAGAGGCTCCTCTGATCATTATCAATTCTTGTTTGTTCCTATAGCAATGACAGTATCACCCTCATGCCGCCATTTCAGTCAACCCCATTATAAATTTATTTTAGACTGACGTTTTCGTGCCTGGAGCATTACATGACCGACCAGAACTACACTTGAGATTTTCAGTCGTCCGCAAATACTGCACTAAGAAAGAGAACAGGTAACCAGTCTGTCTGCCCTTAATTAAACCGTGCATTCATCCATACGACTTTTCAGGACGCGCTCCCCCATTATCTTCTCTGAAATTGAACTCTGTGTAGCTTTTAAGGCAGTTGATAAGTTACGAAATATATCTGACTGGTGCATTGCGAGAAATAATATTGGCATCTAACGGGAAGTGTAAATCCCTCTCTATCGGGATAAATAATTGAATATAACTATATTCTCCTCAGAAGGTACAGCATTTAATTGTAAAAGAACTCCCAGCTTAGAATGTACACTTCCACGCCTTGTACTCTCGTGGCAAGTACTAATAGGCATTTCTCTGGGAGCCCATTATGCCATTATTATTAATTTTAGTCATTGTTTCTTTCCCTCCATAGGGTTAAAAATCTTAGCTAAAGATTTAGGATCATCCGTATTGGTTCCCCTATATATAAGAATCTGCCATTGGCAAGTATGTTGAGATTATTATTCACTACTCAATTTTTTCTTAATATGTTTCGCCTATCTATTCTTTAGTTTCATTTTTTCTTAGTTCAGGTGATTTGGTACTATTACACATATCAACCTCTATCTTTGGGTGCTTGTATCAACACGGATATAAATTGTGGTCTGTATCCTTTTCTCTTTCTATTACTCCTGCTCCATTTTAGCCTTAAATAAATGTAAAGGTAGTTAAATAAATTCCCAATCACTCATTGTGATTCTTTGTACCCACAGATCTACGGCTGTAAAAAAGATTTCTGTATAACTGTTATATAGGAGTATTGGACATCAAACTAGTTCTTGAAGCCTTTTTTTCTCTTCTGAAAGACCACAGTTACACGCCCTGAAGAAGGAGCCGGTTAAGATCACATTTGAGCTCCGAAACGCGCGTAGGCGTTGGTCCTATGGTCATAATCTACAACCAATGATTTTTAACTGTTGATTGTTACAGATTTATTGTCTTTTATTGTGCGTCTATATGTGGTATATATGTCTTGCTATTTGTATAATGGTTGTACAATTAATTACAAATTGTGCTTCTACAGTTTGATGTAAACCATATTGTATATATTATAACACAAAAATTGTTCAAAAAAATGATTTATATATATAAAAAAATGATAAAAATTATTAATAAATGAAATAATACAGTTTTACATACCGTTTGATGTGGGTATCATTTCATTGTATGGACATATTGTCTTCTACTCAAGTAATATAGTGTAGGAAGTTTTGTTTTTCAATTGTTATTTTCCCTGAGCCCTTCCTCGCTTATCTATTTATTCAGGGTCCCTCTGTTGTACTTTATTGACTTAACTCTTACTCTGGCCTAATAGCTAAGGTCTTAGACTCGTACTCTGGCCTAATAGCTAAGGTCTTAGACTCATACTGAAGTACCGGGGATTTTAGGACCCCAGCGGTGCCAGGGATAGCACCCTATGACTTCGGGTTATCCTCTTGCTGTAGTATTATAAAAGATGCTCTCATGGTAATGTAACAAAGAAACTGACAGAAGAAGCTGAAATATGAAAAGACATCTTTATTAAACTCAAATGAGTGAGACTACGTCGCACAGAAGCCTTAGCAACTGAATGAGGCAGTCTCCAGAACAAAAAACAGTCTTCTATTTTATACAGAATATTACGCTTTGGGCAACACCGCCCCTGTTTTACAAGTGGTCATTCACATATTTTGGCTTCAAAGAAAAGGCAGAGTCATGGTGACAATCCCACATTCCTGTTCAACCAGCCCACAATTATTTACCCAGCGAGGCTCAGATCCCACTTCAGATATCGATAGGCCCCAATAAACATGAGCATCTCCTGTTTGGGAAACAAGCCATAAAGCAGGAACAGTCAGGTGTGAAAGAGATTAGCTGGAGGCTCGTGTTTAATGTAAAGGCTTTATGGTGTGTCAAGCCCTGATGCTAATCACAGGTGGCCAGAGGACGGGGAACTCATGAGACCGGACTGACCTGGGGCAGCAGAGCCAAGCTGCCCAGGTCATAGAGAAGTCAAAGGAAGGCACATGTGTTCTAGAGGCCTGTATTTGTTCTTAAAGGTGTAGCCTATGTGAGGGCAACTATAAGATGGCTACTGCTCCAAGATGGAACCCACGGAGTCAATGTATAATAACGTATACATAGTGCATTCATAGCTAAAACGTTACACGAGGCACTTGTACATACCGCATTGACCATTCGCGGTTCGCTAATACCGGGATAGACAGGGGTAGGGCCCTGCCTCCTACGCGGTCCCAAATTTTAAAGTACCACAGACCCTCCTTTTGCCCTTACATAGGCAATAACTATACTCTCATCAATCCGAGTCTAGGTCAATATTCATGAAGTCATGGAGATGTTGCTGTAGCATCATCCTATTACTTAGCTCGTTTTCTGATACATGTTTCCTTACACATGTAGCAGCACAAAGGCCACATATGGCGGGACAAAATAAGGAATACCTCTGTCTGTAGTAGGCGGCATAAGATCACACACCCAATAATTAGTGATGTTCACTACTAACTAATGTTGATGCAGAAGCTGTACAAAAGAATTGCTTACGAATTCTAATCTTTTAGCCTGCCCATGTTCAGGATAGGGTGAAAAGAGTACAAAGAAGCAGTGGTAGGAAAAGACATAGGTTGGGAAGCGGGTGCAGAAGTCAATTGAGTAGAGAAAAACGATCCCACCCATAAATGACAATGTCATGCTTGAAAAGACACTAGAAAACACGTTATTAAGAACATATAAACAACGGGAGAAAGTAGTAACCACTATTGCAAATTAAATAATAGTTTTTCACAACCCTAAGCAAAAAGCAAATCCCAAAATTATCTAGTAACATTTTTTAGGGCTCCTATGCAATTCAGTGATTTGTTTTGTATGTTCAGTTGAAACAGTGGTGACCCTCATCAATGCTCTAAGGTGAAAAGGGGGTACTCTTTCCACAGAAAATGGACTTCATTCTGCTTATACTAAACAGAATAGTACTTTAAAACAATGCCAGCAAAACAATCTGTCTCCTTAACACCTACTCTATACAATCACACGGAAACCTCTTGTGAAACCACCTATGCCCAAAGTCCGTTCAAAAAGCCTCTCTGGCAGGCTTCTATTGTCCATCAAATCTTCTTCTGTTGTTTTCTTTTGCATGGGCCTCTTCATTCAAGCCTTTCATGAGAAAAGTACTGCTTAGTTGGAGTGCCCTCCTGGCAAACACCCACAGCTCACACGAAAGTCTCAATGTCCCAAGGCAGTGCACCAGTATCTTTCCTATGCGGCAGGCACTACAGGTAGTGTGCTCTCCATTGCTCAAGGGCACAGGTCATCTCGTGCAGGCCCGGGACCATTCTCAGACTCCAACACTCATCATTCAGTGTCAGAGGATGCTCAGGCTGCTCTTTCATGGACACCAGAATGTAGTGCCTTTTGTCAATCTTGTATTCGCCGATGCACTGCACTTCCATTGGAGCAAAGGAAAGGGGGGTGTGTGGCCAAAAACTCAGGCCCAGGGGCTCAAGGGACTGCACACTGTCAGAGGTTACCAGCACATGACAGGCGCTCTTGTGCACTGAAATTCTGGTTCTGTGGCAAAACCAGCTCCTCCTTCTTTTCTGATGTTGAACGCCTTCTGATGAAGCAAGTGCGATGCTTTAAACAGTTCATTGTATAACAAGGGGACTGCAAACAGGTGGCCTGCGGTCTTTCAAAGGAGTGGCCACACGCCATGGGACAATTTTGGTCTAGAATACACTGTCATTCTCAAAAAGCAATACAAATATAAAGGCAGTAGGTAAAACAGCGTCTCTAATCTTTTCAATTGGGTTTCCGTGTGAGAGCCTCCATCATCTCAGGGTAGATAACTACACGAGAATTCTATCTACATGGATGTCTTCACATATGGTGGCATTGTGTAATGGGGCAAACACATTTTTTTTCCTCTCAATGATTACATCTAGGTGTTCCTAAATTTCTTATCTAGAACATCTCAATAGAGAAATCACACGGTACAGATTATCATGGGCATGTAGAAACCTTTCACATCAGGTGCACTATGCAATACACAGGCTAATAGTCAAATATGCAAACAAAAGACAAGAACTAGAGGGTCCTGATATTTGCATGATTAGAACACATCTGATCCCACCAAAAAATTAGAGCTTCAGGAACAAAAGGGTAAAAACTACATTAAAAATAGACATTGAAAATTTGTCATGTTCAAAAAGTAAACGAAGATATCTCCCTTTGAGATGGAAAACTTGTCTTACTATAATATTGAGTCAGTTAGCCAGTCTATCGCTACTCTGACAGTCAGGCTGAAAAACATTGAAGCAGGCCTAAGGAAAATTCTTGGAAACCAGTCTGGTCATGCAAAAGGGAATTGTACATAATATGGGGGTCCCTGGTACATCACTGTAGTCTGGAAGTGTGTACCTGAACAATACACCTACAATAATAAATGGGCTGACTGGTGAAAGGAATACGGAAAAGGGAATTGGAACTAGGACACAACTAAAATCCCCAATCACTAAGCATAATGCGACATTGGGCAGGGAAGAAACAAAAAGCAATAAAAAATAAAAATCTATAGGAAGGACAAGAATTTACTTGGGTGATAGTCAGGCATGTGACGCTACACCAAGAGTACGGGTGATACACAAAAGGCAAAAGTTACACAAATTTTAACTCTACCGCTGGCGACTACACCATATACGGTACTCCTAGGTAATATTCCAGTTCCTTCTTCAGGGAAAAATGAAAACCTGGTTTTCTTTTAAGGAACAAGAGCCATATGCTACTTAGGAAGCAAAACATCATTAACTAATGTAATATAGAAATTAGGCCACCTTGAGTCACAGATCTATAATTTCATCCTTAGGTCCAATCAAGGATACATAAATGTAGGGCTGCCTGTTCCTTAAGGGAAGGGGGCAGTAACGTGACTAACTGCAGGTGACACACTTTGATCCTGTATATCTCTTTTTTCCTTCACTACCCCATTATAGCCAAATAGACATGCACTGGTGAAGTGTTGTCTCTCATGTTCACAGCATGAAATATCATTATCTGTGGAATTTAGTAACCAGAACAAGTTCAACCAACTGTTGCGTAGCGATGGGCATCGTCATGACCATCCCCTCACAACACAGGTAAACTTGTAATAGTATCAAAAGCAGCAACAAAAACAACAAAAACATGCAAAAAATAATAAAAACGTACAAAACGTCAAGCCATCAGATATACTTGCTGTATATCAAGCACAAAAAGCATAGACAAAACAATAGCATATGTAATAAGCGGTGACACACAAACACCATGTCATGTACTTTATGCACTGTAAAACTGCAGCCCAAAACCCAATATTTGGGCCTGTTTAATTTGTCAGGTTTAAAATCCTTACCCTCCTTTTTGACAGTAGATCACCAGGCAATGGAAATCTGCTGTCAAATATAACTTTACTGTCTCTTTTCTAACATACAGGACCAGCAAGAACAATTCATGATAGAACCAAATACACAAAAATAAATTTCCATTACTTAACCGTTACCCTCTTGTCAGTCCTTGCGACATCCAGCCACTTTAGTTTTACCTTTCTAAAAATAAAAATCGTTACACTGACACTCCATATTAATTTGGCACCTACAATTTCCACTGTGAAAAATAAATCTTAATTGTCAATTCGTTCACACTTAGCATGTAGCCTTAACAAATTTTAGAATCTTATTTTCTGTCTAAGACTTAATGCAACACTTCGTTTTCTGTTAAATAAGAGCTAATAGCAGGCATCATTCTATTTTTTTTTTTTAGAGCGAGACACAAATGTATCAGTTCTGTAAAGCATTTAACATGATGTTTGGGCTTTCAAACAAACCCCTTTGCTATATTTTCCCTTTGGAATTAAGTTCTTTAGTTTTAGTGATGTTGTTATGGAGAAACCAGAAACCCCACCTTTAGAGGCCCGTGTAGCAAGGTCATTCTGCATTCCACAGAGGCAAGGCCCTAATTTAAAAGGTCATAAATGTCAACTCCATCGTTTACGGGAAAACTAAAGATAGCATCTCAGCAGCGTGACCGAGCCAGCCTCTGCAGCTCTCCCAGCTCCCAGCTTCTGCCACTCTGAATTTGTCAAAGCCAGAAGGCCTTCCTAATTCCTCCTAACTTGCAATAATTCACGATATTTTGAAAAATAATTTCTCCTTTTTAGGCGCTAAAAAAATTATCCCTATTCCCAGATTGTTAAACTACATGTACTGTGAATAATTCACAAAACTTAATAACACACATACCAGTTTTTAGAATAAATGCTTGTTGCAATCCTATGCAATGGTACACATTTCATCAACTTTAAATTAATGAACTTCTCAGTAGGCCCAGCTGAAGTTAGAACCTTCAACCCTGATATTAAAACAAGCCGTTGTACTGGCATATTAACTCATTGAATCATAAGAAGGCACAACCTGTAAATATATATCAAACCTAAATGTATGTATTTACTGAAGCCTGAGACACTTTAAAAAGTACTCTGAATGAAAGAAAATGCAGTTTAAACAGTGCTTTTACCCAAATTCGACTTTGATTTTTTTGGGCATTAAAAAATGAGTATCCTACAATTTTCTTGCATAATATGCATTACCAGAATGTCTATTACATAACCCATGAGTCAGGCATTGGAAATAATAACTTATACTTTATAAAAATGAGCTTGTTTGCGCCTGCGCCAAGGGAAAATTGTACACACGAATGCTTGCCATTTTAGTGATGCAACACAACTTAAATCAAATTTTAATGCTAGGATGTCATAGTATGAGTATTAAGCTTTATAAATATCAAAAAACGATTTTGAAAAGCACTTATTTTTTTAAATAATTTTTCCATGATTAATAATTTTCTTTAAAAAAAAATCCCAATGATTCGTTATTGTGATAATTCCATGTATAAAAAACAAGCTGCATCCCTTGCCTATCATTTTGGACACATTTAACTCACAAGCCTAGCGCATAAGCCCAATTTGAAACGCGTCACATTTTTGCGCCACTTTCATTTAAAAGGACGGTTATGCAAAATTCCACCCGTGTTTAACTGGGAAAGTGCTGGCTGAATGAACATTCCTATCAAATATACTGCAGTTGAAAAGTTTGCCTGTGAACATCTAATACAATGGATCTAAGGAAAATGCTGTAATTTTATGTACTTTTGCAAAAATAGATTATTTCGTTTTTGGGGCCTT
The DNA here is from genome assembly GCF_964204655.1 of Triturus cristatus. NCBI lineage: Eukaryota > Metazoa > Chordata > Amphibia > Caudata > Salamandridae > Triturus > Triturus cristatus. The sequence goes on along the minus strand of NC_140589.1, from coordinate 1,097,138,169 downwards.
ATTTATATCTATTGAATGTGGTTCTAATTTTATCCTTGAAGCATTTAACGGCAGTTTTGTATATGTGCACAACTGCTCATTCTATAAATTAAATAGCAACACAGCTATTTTAGCACATCACATTGTTCATTTCTCTATTTTTCCTAAGTTTCTACTTAACATTAATTAACCAACATTTTGCTTAACAGACTGAAAACATCAGAAGACACACAAACACATATTGAGCTCATTTCAGACATAAACAAAAAGGGTTCAAACACACAGTACCGCACGCTTTAGCCATTTTTCATAAATAGCGCCGTCGCAATTTACTTACAGAAGTTGCACTAATGAGAAAACCACATAGACATTTAAACACACAGTTGACTTGCAAATCAATACGCATGACAGAAAGAACAGCTCACAGACTATACTTGAACCAAACCATTTGCAAATACTAGTTGTAAGTCATATTTACAAGAAACGCTTCTCAATAGTATTCCAAAAGGCTGCATAAACAGCCCAACAGACAGATGTATGTCCAAGAAGTAGTGAGTGCGCTCAATTCACTAGCTTTGCCTAGCAGAACACGACACAAAATCGTTCTGCATATCTTTATTCATGAAACTGCGCAGAACGAAGGATCCTTGTTTTGTATTATGTCATATTTTAATTCCCTGGGGATACAAAATCACCAAGGAAGAAATATGTTTTCAAATGTAACCGATTTTAACTATGGTACCGTCCAAAAAAGCAACACATTTTTCCATGTGAGCTTACAAACAGGCATGCAACTAAACCAAATCTAGAAATATCTCCTCATTACCTGCCTACACAAATTGCAATTCGCATATCCAGACCTATACAAACCAAAAGTTGGCCAACACAAATTTCTACATTTCAAACTTGCTAAGATCAGGCATCTTATAGCTCACTAATCTAACTTCAAACTTCAAGGGGTTATCTCTATCAATACACTCGCAAATATACGAGACCCTTGGCTATGGTAATTGCAATGACCAAATTAAAAACCAAGAAACCAACCCCTCGGCTTTGGTAATTGCGATAACCAAATCAAAGACCCAAAGAACCAAAGGAGTGGGAGCGACCCACTTATACTTAACTCTAACTTTTATTTAATCAAAAGGTTATCCAAATTCTAACTGTCAAGTTCTTCATAACAAAACGTCTTTTATATTACTCACGCCAAAAAGGGTTCTAATCGGGAGGGACATCTTTTGGAGAGTCAAAGTCAGAAAGATCAGAGATATACTGGGCTGCAGAGACAAAGAATCCCCCAGAACCTCGGTACCTGCTTAGTGGATTTCTGTCCTGTTCTCCAATTTTAAAGTACCACAATACTCTGGCCTAATAGCTAAGGTCTTAGACTGGTACTCTGGCCTACTGGTTAAGTTCTTAACTCTTACTCTGGCCAAATAGCTAAGGTCTTAACTCTTACTCTGGCCTAATAACTAAGGTCTTAGACTCGTACTCTGGCCTAATAGCTAAGGTCTTAGACTCGTACTCTGGCCTAATGGTTAAGGTCTTAACTCTTACTCTGGCCTAATAGCTAAGGTCTTAGACTCATACTCTGGCCTAATAGCTAAGGTCTTAACTCTTACTCTGGCCTAATAGCTAAGGTCTTAACTCTTACTCTGGCCTAATAGCTAAGGTCTTAGACTCGTACTCTGGCCTAATAGCTAAGGTCTTAACTCTTACTCTGGCCTACTGGTTAAGGTCTTAACTCTTACTCTGGCCTAATAGCTAAGGTCTTAGACTCGTACTCTGGCCTAATAGCTAAGGTCTTAGACTTGTACTCTGGCCTACAGTTTAAGGTCTTAACTCTTACTCCGGCCTACTGGTTAAGTTCTTAACTCTTACTCTGGCCTAATAGCTAAGGTCTTAGACTGGTACTCTGGCCTACTGGTTAAGTTCTTAACTCTTACTCTGGCCAAATAGCTAAGGTCTTAACTCTTACTCTGGCCTAATAACTAAGGTCTTAGACTCGTACTCTGGCCTAATAGCTAAGGTCTTAGACTCGTACTCTGGCCTAATGGTTAAGGTCTTAACTCTTACTCTGGCCTAATAGCTAAGGTCTTAGACTCATACTCTGGCCTAATAGCTAAGGTCTTAACTCTTACTCTGGCCTAATAGCTAAGGTCTTAACTCTTACTCTGGCCTAATAGCTAAGGTCTTAGACTCGTACTCTGGCCTAATAGCTAAGGTCTTAACTCTTACTCTGGCCTAATAGCTAAGGTCTTAGACTCGTACTCTGGCCTAATAGCTAAGGTCTTAGACTTGTACTCTGGCCTACAGTTTAAGGTCTTAACTCTTACTCCGGCCTACTGGTTAAGTTCTTAACTCTTACTCTGGAATAATAGCTAAGGTCTTAGACTCATACTCTGGCCTAATAGCTAAGGTCTTAACTCTTACTCTGGCCTAATAGCTAAGGTCTTACTCTTACTCTGGCCTAATAGCTAAGGTCTTAGACTCGTACTCTGGCCTAATAGCTAAGGTCTTAACTCTTACTCTGGCCTACTGGTTAAGGTCTTAACTCTTACTCTGGCCTAATAGCTAAGGTCTTAGACTCATACTCTGGCCTAATAGCTAAGGTCTTAGACTCGTACTCTGGACTACAGTTTAAGGTCTTAACTCTTACTCCGGCCTACTGGTTAAGTTCTTAACTATTACTCTGGCCTAATAGCTAAGGTCTTAGACTCATACTCTGGCCTACTGGTTAAGGTCTTAACTCTTACTCTGGCCTAATAGCTAAGGTCTTAGACTCGTACTCTGGCCAAATGGTTAAGGTCTTAACTCTTACTCTGGCCTAATAGCTAAGGTCTTAAATCTTACTCTGGCCTAATAGCTAAGGTGTTAGACTCGTACTCTGGCCTAATGGTTAAGGTCTTATCTCTTACTCTGGCCTAATACCTAAGGTCTTAGACTCGTACTATGGCCTACAGGTTAAGGTCTTAACTCTTACTCTGGCCTACTGGTTAAGGTCTTAACTCTTACTCTGGCCTAATAGCTAAGGTCTTAGACTCGTACTCTGGCCTAATGGTTAAGGTCTTAACTCTTACTCTGGGCTACTGGTTAAGGTCTTAACTCTTACTCTGGCCTAATAGCTAAGGTCTTATACTCGTACTCTGGCCTAATGGTTAAGGTCTTAACTCTTACTCTGCCCTACTGGCTAAGGTCTTAATAGCTAAGGTCTTACCTCTTACTCTGGCCTAATAGCTAAGGTCTTAACTCTTACTCTGGTCGAATAGCTAAGGTCTTAGATTCGTACTCTGGCCTAATGGTTAAGGTCTTAACTCTTACTCTGGCCTAAGAGCTAAGGTCTTAAATCTTACTCTGGCCTAATAGCTAAGGTCTTAGACTCGTACTCTGGCCTAATGGTTAAGGTCTTAGATCTTACTCTGGCCTAATAGCTATCTTAGACTCATACTCTGGCCTAATAGCTAAGGTCTTAGACTCGTACTCTGGCCTACTGGTTAAGTTCTTAACTCTTACTCTGGCCTAATAGCTAAGGTCTTAACTCTTATTCTGGCCTAATAACTAAGGTCTTAGACTCGTACTCTGGCCTAATAGCTAAGGTCTTAACTCTTACTCTGGCCTAATAGCTAAGGTCTTAACTCTTAGTCTGGCCTATAATAGCTAAGGTCTTAGACTTGTACTCTGGCAAAATGGTTAAGGTCTTAACTCTTACTCTGGCATAATAGCTAAGGTCTTAGACTCGTACTCTGGCCTAATGGTTAAGGTCTTAACTCTTACTCTGGCCTACTGGTTAAGGTCTTAACTCTTACTCTGGCCTAATAGCAAAGGTCTTAGACTCGTAATCTGGCCTAATGGTTAAGGTCTTAACTCTTACTCTGGCCTAATAGCTAAGGTCTTAACTCTTACTCTGGCCTAATAGCTAAGGTCTTAGACTCGTACTATGGCCTACCGGTCCAGGTCTTAACTCTTACTCTGGCCTACTGGTTAAGGTCTTAACTCTTACTCTGGCCTAATAGCTAAGGTCCTAGACTCGTACTCTGGCCTACTGGTTAAGGTCTTAACTTTTACTCTGGCCTAATAGCTAAGGTCATAACTCTTACTCTGGCCTAATAGCTAAGGTCTTCGACTCGTACTCTGGCCTAATTGTTAAGGTCTTAACTCTTACTCTGGCCTACTGGTTAAGGTCTTAACTCTTACTCTGGTCTAATAGCTAAGGTCTTAGACTCGTACTCTGGCCTACTGGTTAAGGTCTTAACTCTTACTCTGGCCTAATAGCTAAGGTCGTAACTCTTACTCTGGCCGAATAGCTAAGGTCTTAGACTCGTTCTCTTTCCTAATGGTTAAGGTGTTAACTCTTACTCTGGCCTAATAGCTAAGGTCTTAACTCTTACTCTGGCCTAATAGCTAAGGTCTTAGACTCGTACTCTGGCCCAATGGTTAAGGTCTTAACTCTTACTCTGGCCTAATAGCTAAGGTCTTAGACTCGTACTATGGCCTAATGGTTAAGGTCTTAACTCTTACTCTGGCCTACTGGTTAAGGTCTTAACTCATACTCTGGCCTAATAGCTAAGGTCTTAGACTCATACTCTGGCCTAATAGCTAAGGTCTTAGACTCGTACTCTGGCCAAATGGTTAAGGTCTTAACTCTTACTCTGGCCTACTGGATAAGGTCTTAACTCTTACTCTGGCCTAATAGCTAAGGTCTTAACTCTTACTCTGGGCTAATAGCTAAGGTCTTAGACTCATACTCTGGCCTACTGGGTAAGGTCTTAACTCTTACTCTGGCCTACTGGTTATGGTCTTAACTCTTACCCTGGCCTAATAGCTAAGGTCTTAGACTCGTACTCTGGCCTAATGGTTAAGGTCTTAATTCTTACTCTGGCCTAATAGCTAAGGTCTTAGACTCGTACTATGGCCTACAGGTTAAGGTCTTAACTCTTACACTGGCCTACTGGTTAAGGTCTTAACTCTTACTATGGTCTACCGGTTAAGGTCTTAACTCTTACTCTGGCCCACTGGTTAAGGTCTTAACTCTTACTCTGGCCTAATAGCTAAGGTCTTAGACTCGTACTCTGGCCTAATGGTTAAGGTCTTAACTCTTACTCTGGCCTAATAGCTAAGGTCTTAGACTCGTACTCTGTCCTAATGGTTAAGGTCTTAACTCTTACACTGGCCTACTGGTTAAGGTCTTAAATCTTACTCTGGCCTAATAGCTAAGGTCTTAGATTCGTACTCTGGCCTAATGGTTAAAGTCTTATCTCTTCCTCTGGCCTAATAGCTAAGGTCTTAGACTCGTACTATGGCCTAATGGTTAAGGTCTTAACTCTAACTCTGGCCTAATAGCTAAGGTCTTAACTCTTACTCTGGCCTAATAGCTAAGGTCTTAGACTCGTACTCTGGCCTAATGGTTAAGGTCTTAACTCTTACTCTGGCCTAATAGCTAAGGTCTTAGACTCGTACTCTGGCCTAATGGTAAGGTCTTAACTCTTACTCTGGCCTACTGACTAAGGTCTTAACTCTTACTCTGGCCTAATAGCTAAGGTCTTAACTCTTACTCTGGCCTAATAGCTAAGGTCTTAACTCTTACTCTGGCCGAATAGCTAAGGTCTTATATTCGTACTCTGGCCTAATGGTTAAGGTCTTAACTCTTACTCTGGCCTAATAGCTAAGGTCTTAACTCTTACTCTGGCCTAATAGCTAAGGTCTTAGACTCGTACTCTGGCCTAATGGTTAAGGTCTTAACTCTTACTCTGGCCTAATAGCTAAGGTCTTAGACTCGTACTCTGGCCTAATAGCTAAGGTCTTAGACTCGTACTCTGGCCTAATGGTTAAGGTCTTAACTCTTACTCTGGCCTAATAGCTAAGGTCTTAGACTCGTACTCTGTCCTAATGGTTAAGGTCTTAACTCTTACACTGGCCTACTGGTTAAGGTCTTAAATCTTACTCTGGCCTAATAGCTAAGGTCTTAGATTCGTACTCTGGCCTAATGGTTAAAGTCTTATCTCTTCCTCTGGCCTAATAGCTAAGGTCTTAGACTCGTACTATGGCCTAATGGTTAAGGTCTTAACTCTAACTCTGGCCTAATAGCTAAGGTCTTAACTCTTACTCTGGCCTAATAGCTAAGGTCTTAGACTCGTACTCTGGCCTAATGGTTAAGGTCTTAACTCTTACTCTGGCCTAATAGCTAAGGTCTTAGACTCGTACTCTGGCCTAATGGTAAGGTCTTAACTCTTACTCTGGCCTACTGACTAAGGTCTTAACTCTTACTCTGGCCTAATAGCTAAGGTCTTAACTCTTACTCTGGCCTAATAGCTAAGGTCTTAACTCTTACTCTGGCCGAATAGCTAAGGTCTTATATTCGTACTCTGGCCTAATGGTTAAGGTCTTAACTCTTACTCTGGCCTAATAGCTAAGGTCTTAACTCTTACTCTGGCCTAATAGCTAAGGTCTTAGACTCGTACTCTGGCCTAATGGTTAAGGTCTTAACTCTTACTCTGGCCTAATAGCTAAGGTCTTAGACTCGTACTCTGGCCTAATAGCTAAGGTCTTAGACTCATACTCTGGCCTAATAGCTAAGGTCTTAGACTGGTACTCTGGCCTACTGGTTAAGTTCTTAACTCTTACTCTGGCCAAATAGCTAAGGTCTTAACTCTTACTCTGGCCTAATAACTAAGGTCTTAGACTCGTACTCTGGCCTAATAGCTAAGGTCTTAGACTCGTACTCTGGCCTAATGGTTAAGGTCTTAACTCTTACTCTGGCCTAATATCTAAGGTCTTAGACTCATACTCTGGCCTAATAGCTAAGGTCTTAACTGTTACTCTGGCCTAATAGCTAAGGTCTTAACTCTTACTCTGGCCTAATAGCTAAGGTCTTAGACTCGTACTCTGGACTAATAGCTAAGGTCTTAACTCTTACTCTGGCCTACTGGTTAAGGTCTTAACTCTTACTCTGGCCTAATAGCTAAGGTCTTAGACTCGTACTCTGGCCTAATAGCTACGGTCTTAGACTCGTACTCTGGCCTACAGTTTAAGGTCTTAACTCTTACTCCGGCCTACTGGTTAAGTTCTTAACTCTTACTCTGGAATAATAGCTAAGGTCTTAGACTCATACTCTGGGCTAATAGCTAAGGTCTTAACTCTTACTCTGGCCTAATAGCTAAGGTCTTACTCTTACTCTGGCCTAATAGCTAAGGTCTTAGACTCGTACTCTGGCCTAATAGCTAAGGTCTTAACTCTTACTCTGGCCTACTGGTTAAGGTCTTAACTCTTACTCTGGCCTAATAGCTAAGGTCTTAGACTTGTACTCTGGCCTAATAGCTAAGGTCTTAGACTCGTACTCTGGACTACAGTTTAAGGTCTTAACTCTTACTCTGGCCTAATAGCTAAGGTCTTAAATCTTACTCTGGCCTAATAGCTAAGGTCTTAGACTCATACTCTGGCCTACTGGTTAAGGTCTTATCTCTTACTCTGGCCTAATAGCTAAGGTCTTAGACTCATACTCTGGCCAAATGGTTAAGGTCTTAACTCTTACTCTGGCCTACTGGTTAAGGTCTTAACTCTTACTCTGGCCTAATAGCTAAGGTCTTAGACTCGTACTCTGGCCTAATGGTTAAGGTCTTAACTCTTACTCTGGGCTACTGGTTAAGGTCTTAACTCTTACTCTGGCCTAATAGCTAAGGTCTTATACTCGTACACTGGCCTAATGGTTAAAGTCTTAACTCTTACTCTGGCCTACTGGCTAAGGTCTTAATAGCTAAGGTCTTAACTCTTACTCTGGCCCAATAGCTAAGGTCTTAACTCTAACTCTGGCCGAATAGCTAAGGTCTTAGATTCGTACTCTGGCCTAATGGTTAAGGTCTTAACTCTTACTCTGGCCTAATAGCTAAGGTCTTAACTCTTACTCTGGCCTAATAGCTAAGGTCTTAGACTCGTTCTCTGGCCTAATGGTTAAGGTCTTAGATCTTACTCTGGCCTAATAGCTAATGTCTTAGACTCGTACACTGGCCTAATAGCTAAGGTCTTAGACTCATACTCTGGCCTAATAGCTAAGGTCTTAGACTCGAACTCTGGCCTACTGGTTAAGTTCTTAACTCTTACTCTGGCCTAATAGCTAAGGTCTTAACTCTTACTCTGGCCTAATAACTAAGGTCTTAGACTCGTACTCTGGCCTAATAGCTAAGGTCTTAACTCTTACTCTGGCCTAATAGCTAAGGTCTTAACTCTTAGTCTGGCCTAATAGCTAAGGTCTTAGACTTGTACTCTGGCCAAATGGTTAAGGTCTTAACTCTTACTCTGGCATAATAGGTAAGGTCTTAGACTCGTACTCTGGCCTAATGGTTAAGGTCTTAACTCTTACTCTGGCCTACTGGTTAAGGTCTTAACTATTACTCTGGCCTAATAGCTAAGGTCTTAACTCTTACTCTGGCCTAATAGCAAAGGTCTTAGACTCATAATCTGGCCTAATGGTTAAGGTCTTAACTCTTACTCTGGCCCAATAGCTAAGGTCTTAACTCTTACTCTGGCCTAATAGCTAAGGTATTAGACTCGTACTATGGCCTACAGGTTAAGGTCTTAACTCTTACTCTGGCCTACTGGTTAAGGTCTTAACTATTACTCTGGCCTAATAGCTAAGGTCCTAGACTCGTACTCTGGCCTACTGGTTAAGGTCTTAACTTTTACTCTGGCCTAATAGCTAAGGTCATAACTCTTACTCTGGCCTAATAGCTAGGTCTTGGACTCGTACTCTGGCCTAATGGTTAAGGTCTTAACTCTTACTCTGGCCTACTGGTTAAGGTCTTAACTCTTACTCTGGCCTAATAGCTAAGGTCTTAGACTCGTACTCTGGCCTACTGGTTAAGGTCTTAACTCTTACTCTGGCCTAATAGCTAAGGTCTTAACTCTTACTCTGGCCGAATAGCTAAGGTCGTAACTCTTACTCTGGCCGAATAGCTAAAGTCTTAGACTCGTTCTCCTTCCTAATGGTTAAGGTGTTAACTCTTACTCTGGCCTAATAGCTAAGGTCTTAACTCTAACTCTGGCCTAATAGCTAAGGTCTTAGACTCGTACTCTGGCCTAATGGTTAAGGTCTTAACTCTTACTCTGGCCTAATAGCTAAGGTCTTAGACTCGTACTATGGCCTAATGGTTAAGGTCTCAACTCTTACTCTGGCCTACTGGTTAAGGTCTTAACTCTTACTCTGGCCTAATAGCTAAGGTCTTAGACTCATACTCTGGCCTAATAGCTAAGGTCTTAGACTCATACTCTGGCCTAATAGCTAAGGTCTTAGACTCGTACTCTGGCCAAATGGTTAAGGTCTTAACTCTTACTCTGGCCTACTGGTTAAGGTCTTAACACTTACTCTGGCCTAATAGCTAAGGTCTTAACTCTTACTCTGGCCTAATAGCTAAGGTCTTAGACTCATACTCTGGCCTACTGGGTAAGGTCGTAACTCTTACTCTGGCCTACTGGTTATGGTCTTAACGCTTACTCTGGCCCAATAGCTAAGGTCTTAGACTCGTACTCTGGCCTAATGGTTAAGGTCTTAATTGTTACTCTGGCCTAATAGCTAAGGTCTTAGACTCGTACTATGGCCTACAGGTTAAGGTCTTAACTCTTACACTGGCTTACTGGTTAAGGTCTTAACTCTTACTATGGTCTACTGGTTAAGGTCTTAACTCTTACTCTGGCCTAATGGTTACGGTCTTAACTCTTACTCTGGCCTATTGGTTAAGGTCTTAACTCTTTCTCTGGCCTAATAGCTAAGGTCTTAACTCTTACTCTGGCCTAATAGCTAAGGTCTTAACTCTTACTCTGGTCTAATAGCTAGGGTCTTAGACTCGTACTCTGGCGTAATGGTTACGGTCTTAACTCTTACTCTTGCCTATTGGTTAAGGTCTTAACTCTTACTCTAGCCTAATAGCTAAGGTCTTAACTCTTACTCTGGCCTAATAGCTAAGGTCTTAACTCTTACTCTGGTCTAATAGCTAAGGTCTTAGACTCGTACTCTGGCCTAATGGTTACGGTCTTAACTCTTACTCTGGCCTATTGGTTAAGGTCTTAACTCTTTCTCTGGCCTAATAGCTAAGGTCTTAACTCTTACTCTGGCCTAATAGCTAAGGTCTTAGACTCGTACTCTGGCCCAATAGCTAAGATCTTAGACTTGTACTCTGGCCTAATGTTTAAGGTCTTAACTCTTACTCTGGCCTACTGGTTAAGGCCTTAACTCTTCCTCTGGCCTAATAGCTAAGGTCTTAACACTTACTCTGGCCTAATAGCTAAGGTCTTAGACTCGTACTATGGCCTACAGGTTAAGGTCTTAACTCTTACTCTGGCCTACTGGTTAAGGTCTTAACTCTTACTCTGGCCTACTGGTTATGGTCTTAACTCTTACTCTGGCCTAATAGCTAAGGTCTTAGACTCGGACTCTGGCCTAATGGTTAAGGTCTTAATTCTTACTCTGGCCTAATAGCTAAGGTCTTAGACTCGTACTATGGCCTACAGGTTAAGGTCTTAACTCTTACACTGGCCTACTGGTTAAGGTCTTAACTCTTACTATGGTCTACCGGTTAAGGTCTTAACTCTTACTCTGGCCCACTGGTTAAGGTCTTAACTCTTACTCTGGCCTAATAGCTAAGGTCTTAGACTCGTACTATGGCCTACAGGTTAAGGTCTTAACTCTTACACTGGCTTACTGGTTAAGGTCTTAACTCTTACTATGGTCTACTGGTTAAGGTCTTAACTCTTACTCTGGCCTAATGGTTACGGTCTTAACTCTTACTCTGGCCTATTGGTTAAGGTCTTAACTCTTTCTCTGGCCTAATAGCTAAGGTCTTAACTCTTACTCTGGCCTAATAGCTAAGGTCTTAACTCTTACTCTGGTCTAATAGCTAGGGTCTTAGACTCGTACTCTGGCGTAATGGTTACGGTCTTAACTCTTACTCTGGCCTATTGGTTAAGGTCTTAACTCTTACTCTAGCCTAATAGCTAAGGTCTTAACTCTTACTCTGGCCTAATAGCTAAGGTCTTAACTCTTACTCTGGTCTAATAGCTAAGGTCTTAGACTCGTACTCTGGCCTAATGGTTACGGTCTTAACTCTTACTCTGGCCTATTGGTTAAGGTCTTAACTCTTTCTCTGGCCTAATAGCTAAGGTCTTAACTCTTACTCTGGCCTAATAGCTAAGGTCTTAGACTCGTACTCTGGCCCAATAGCTAAGATCTTAGACTTGTACTCTGGCCTAATGTTTAAGGTCTTAACTCTTACTCTGGCCTACTGGTTAAGGCCTTAACTCTTCCTCTGGCCTAATAGCTAAGGTCTTAACACTTACTCTGGCCTAATAGCTAAGGTCTTAGACTCGTACTATGGCCTACAGGTTAAGGTCTTAACTCTTACTCTGGCCTACTGGTTAAGGTCTTAACTCTTACTCTGGCCTACTGGTTATGGTCTTAACTCTTACTCTGGCCTAATAGCTAAGGTCTTAGACTCGGACTCTGGCCTAATGGTTAAGGTCTTAATTCTTACTCTGGCCTAATAGCTAAGGTCTTAGACTCGTACTATGGCCTACAGGTTAAGGTCTTAACTCTTACACTGGCCTACTGGTTAAGGTCTTAACTCTTACTATGGTCTACCGGTTAAGGTCTTAACTCTTACTCTGGCCCACTGGTTAAGGTCTTAACTCTTACTCTGGCCTAATAGCTAAGGTCTTAGACTCGTACTCTGGCCTAATCGTTAAGGTCATAACTCTTACTCTGGCCTAATAGCTAAGGTCTTAGACTCGTACTCTGTTCTAATGGTTAAGGTCTTAACTCTTACACTGGCCTACTGGTTAAGGTCTTAACTCTGACTCTGGCCTAATAGCTAAGGTCTTAACTCTTACTCTGGCCTTATAGCTAAGGTCTTAGACTCGTACTCTGGCCTAATGGTTAAGGTCTTAACTCTTACTCTGGCCTACTGGTTTTGGTCTTAACTCTTACTCTGGCCTAATAGCTAAGGTCTTAGACTCGTACTCTGGCCTAATAGCTAAGGTCTTAACTCTTAGTCTGGTCTAATAGCTAAGGTCTTAGACTCTTACTCTGGCCTACTGGTTAAGGTGTTAACTCTTACTCTGGCCTAATAGCTAAGGTCTTAGACTCGTACTCTGGCCTAATGGTTAAGGTCTTAACTCTTACTCTGGCCTACTGCTTAAGGTCTTAACTCTTACTCTGGTCTAATAGCTAAGGTCTTAACTCTTAATCTGGCCTAATAGCAAAGGTCTTAGACTCATAATCTGGCCTAATGGTTAAGGTCTTAAATCTTACTCTGGCCTAATAGCTAAGGTCTTAACTCTTACTCTGGCCTAATAGCTAAAGTCTTAGACCCGTACTATGGTCTACAGGTTGAGGTCATAACTCTTACTCTGGCCTACTGGTTAAGGTCTTAACTTTTACTCTGGCCTACTGGTTAAGGTCTTAACTCTTACTCTGGCCTAATAGCTAAGGTCTTAACTCTTACTCTGGCCTAATAGCTAAGGTCTTAGACTCTTACTCTGGCCTAATGGTTAAGGTCTTAACTCTTACTCTGGGCTACTGGTTAAGGTCTTAACTCTTACTCTGGCCTAATAGCTAAGGTCTTATACTCGTACACTGGCCTAATGGTTAAGGTCTTAACTCTTACTCTGGCCTACTGGCTAAGGTCTTAATAGCTAAGGTCTTAACTCTTACTCTGGCCTAATAGCTAAGGTCTTAACTCTAACTCTGGCCGAATAGCTAAGGTCTTAGATTCGTACTCTGGCCTAATGGTTAAGGTCTTAACTCTTACTCTGGCCTAATAGCTAAGGTCTTAACTCTTACTCTGGCCTAATAGCTAAGGTCTTAGACGCGTTCTCTGGACTAATGGTTAAGGTCTTAGATCTTACTCTGGCCTAATAGCTAAGGTCTTAGACTCGTACACTGGCCTAATAGCTAAGGTCTTAGACTCATACTCTGGCCTAATAGCTAAGGTCTTAGACTCGAACTCTGGCCTACTGGTTAAGTTCTTAACTCTTACTCTGGCCTAATAGCTAAGGTCTTAACTCTTACTCTGGCCTAATAACTAAGGTCTTAGACTCGTACTCTGGCCTAATAGCTAAGGTCTTAACTCTTACTCTGGCCTAATAGCTAAGGTCTTAACTCTTAGTCTGGCCTAATAGCTAAGGTCTTAGACTTGTACTCTGGCCAAATGGTTAAGGTCTTAACTCTTACTCTGGCATAATAGCTAAGGTCTTAGACTCGTACTCTGGCCTAATGGTTAAGGTCTTAACTCTTACTCTGGCCTACTGGTTAAGGTCTTAACTCTTACTCTGGCCTAATAGCAAAGGTCTTAGACTCATAATCTGGCCTAATGGTTAAGGTCTTAACTCTTACTCTGGCCTAATAGCTAAGGTCTTAACTCTTACTCTGGCCTAATAGCTAAGGTCTTAGACTCGTACTATGGCCTACAGGTTAAGGTCTTAACTCTTACTCTGGCCTACTGGTCAAGGTCTTAACTCTTACTCTGGCCTAATAGCTAAGGTCCTAGACTCGTACTCTGGCCTACTGGTTAAGGTCTTAACTTTTACTCTGGCCTAATAGCTAAGGTCATACCTTTTACTCTGGCCTAATAGCTAGGTCTTCGACTCGTACTCTGGCCTAATGGTTAAGGTCTTAACTCTTACTCTGGCCTACTGGTTAAGGTCTTAACTCTTACTCTGGCCTAATAGCTAAGGTCTTAGACTCGTACTATGGCCTACAGGTTAAGGTCTTAACTCTTACTCTGGCCTACTGGTTAAGGTCTTAACTCTTACTCTGGCCTAATAGCTAAGGTCCTAGACTCGTACTCTGGCCTACTGGTTCAGGTCTTAACTTTTATTCTGGCCTAATAGCTAAGGTCATAACTCTTACTCTGGCCTAATAGCTAAGGTCTTAGACTCGTACTCTGGCCTAATGGTTAAGGTCTTAACTCTTACTCTGGCCTACTGGTTATGGTCTTAACTCTTACTCTGGCCTAATAGCTAAGGTCTTAGACTCGTACTCTGGCCTACTGGTTAAGGTCTTAACTCTTACTCTGGCCTAATAGCTAAGGTCTTAACTCTTACTCTGGCCGAATAGCTAAGGTCGTAACTCTTACTCTGGCCGAATAGCTAAAGTCTTAGACTCGTTCTCCTTCCTAATGGTTAAGGTGTTAACTCTTACTCTGGCATAATAGCTAAGGTCTTAACTCTTACTCTGGCCTAATAGCTAAGGTCTTAGACTCGTACTCTGGCCTAATGGTTAAGGTCTTAACTCTTACTCTGGCCTAATAGCTAAGGTCTTAGACTCGTACTATGGCCTAATGGTTAAGGTCTCAACTCTTACTCTGGCCTACTGGTTAAGGTCTTAACTCTTACTCTGGCCTAATAGCTAAGGTCTTAGACTCATACTCTGGCCTAATAGCTAAGGTCTTAGACTCGTACTCTGGCCTAATAGCTAAGGTCTTAGACTCGTACTCTGGCCAAATGGTTAATGTCTTAACTCTTACTCTGGCCTACTGGTTAAGGTCTTAACTCTTACTCTGGCCTAATAGCTAAGGTCTTAGAATCATACTCTGGCCTACTGGGTAAGGTCTTAACTCTTACTCTGGCCTACTGGTTATGGTCTTAACGCTTACTCTGGCCTAATAGCTAAGGTCTTAGACTCGTACTCTGGCCTAATGGTTAAGGTCTTAATTGTTACTCTGGCCTAATAGCTAAGGTCTTAGACTCGTACTATGGCCTACAGGTTAAGGTCTTAACTCTTACACTGGCCTACTGGTTAAGGTCTTAACTCTTACTATGGTCTACCGGTTAAGGTCTTAACTCTTACTCTCGCCTAATGGTTACGGTCTTAACTCTTACTCTGGCCTATTGGTTAAGGTCTTAACTCTATCTCTGGCCTAATAGCTAAGGTCTTAACTCTTACTCTGGCCTAATAGCTAAGGTCTTAACTCTTACTCTGGTCTAATAGCTAGGGTCTTAGACTCGTTCTCTGGCCTAATGGTTACGGTCTTAACTCTTACTCTGGCCTATTGGTTAAGGTCTTAACTCTTACTCTAGCCTAATAGCTAAGGTCTTAACTCTTACTCTGGCCTAATAGCTAAGGTCTTAACTCTTACTCTGGTCTAATAGCTAAGGTCTTAGACTCGTACTCTGGCCTAATGGTTACGGTCTTAACTCTTACTCTGGCCTATTGGTTAAGGTCTTAACTCTTTCTCTGGCCTAATAGCTAAGGTCTTAACTCTTACTCTGGCCTAATAGCTAAGGTCTTAGACTCGTACTCTGGCCCAATAGCTAAGGTCTTAGACTTGTACTCTGGCCTAATGTTTAAGGTCTTAACTCTTACTCTGGCCTACTGGTTAAGGTCTTAACTCTTCCTCTGGCCTAATAGCTAAGGTCTTAACACTTACTCTGGCCTAATAGCTAAGGTCTTAGACTCGTACTATGGCCTACTGGTTAAGGTGTTAACTCTTACTCTGGCCTAATAGCTAAGGTCTTAGACTCGTACTCTGGCCTAATGGTTAAGGTCTTAACTCTTACTCTGGCCTACTGCTTAAGGTCTTAACTCTTACTCTGGTCTAATAGCTAAGGTCTTAACTCTTAATCTGGCCTAATAGCAAAGGTCTTAGACTCATAATCTGGCCTAATGGTTAAGGTCTTAAATCTTACTCTGGCCTAATAGCTAAGGTCTTAACTCTTACTCTGGCCTAATAGCTAAAGTCTTAGACCCGTACTATGGTCTACAGGTTGAGGTCATAACTCTTACTCTGGCCTACTGGTTAAGGTCTTAACTTTTACTCTGGCCTACTGGTTAAGGTCTTAACTCTTACTCTGGCCTAATAGCTAAGGTCTTAACTCTTACTCTGGCCTAATAGCTAAGGTCTTAGACTCTTACTCTGGCCTAATGGTTAAGGTCTTAACTCTTACTCTGGGCTACTGGTTAAGGTCTTAACTCTTACTCTGGCCTAATAGCTAAGGTCTTATACTCGTACACTGGCCTAATGGTTAAGGTCTTAACTCTTACTCTGGCCTACTGGCTAAGGTCTTAATAGCTAAGGTCTTAACTCTTACTCTGGCCTAATAGCTAAGGTCTTAACTCTAACTCTGGCCGAATAGCTAAGGTCTTAGATTCGTACTCTGGCCTAATGGTTAAGGTCTTAACTCTTACTCTGGCCTAATAGCTAAGGTCTTAACTCTTACTCTGGCCTAATAGCTAAGGTCTTAGACGCGTTCTCTGGACTAATGGTTAAGGTCTTAGATCTTACTCTGGCCTAATAGCTAAGGTCTTAGACTCGTACACTGGCCTAATAGCTAAGGTCTTAGACTCATACTCTGGCCTAATAGCTAAGGTCTTAGACTCGAACTCTGGCCTACTGGTTAAGTTCTTAACTCTTACTCTGGCCTAATAGCTAAGGTCTTAACTCTTACTCTGGCCTAATAACTAAGGTCTTAGACTCGTACTCTGGCCTAATAGCTAAGGTCTTAACTCTTACTCTGGCCTAATAGCTAAGGTCTTAACTCTTAGTCTGGCCTAATAGCTAAGGTCTTAGACTTGTACTCTGGCCAAATGGTTAAGGTCTTAACTCTTACTCTGGCATAATAGCTAAGGTCTTAGACTCGTACTCTGGCCTAATGGTTAAGGTCTTAACTCTTACTCTGGCCTACTGGTTAAGGTCTTAACTCTTACTCTGGCCTAATAGCAAAGGTCTTAGACTCATAATCTGGCCTAATGGTTAAGGTCTTAACTCTTACTCTGGCCTAATAGCTAAGGTCTTAACTCTTACTCTGGCCTAATAGCTAAGGTCTTAGACTCGTACTATGGCCTACAGGTTAAGGTCTTAACTCTTACTCTGGCCTACTGGTCAAGGTCTTAACTCTTACTCTGGCCTAATAGCTAAGGTCCTAGACTCGTACTCTGGCCTACTGGTTAAGGTCTTAACTTTTACTCTGGCCTAATAGCTAAGGTCATACCTTTTACTCTGGCCTAATAGCTAGGTCTTCGACTCGTACTCTGGCCTAATGGTTAAGGTCTTAACTCTTACTCTGGCCTACTGGTTAAGGTCTTAACTCTTACTCTGGCCTAATAGCTAAGGTCTTAGACTCGTACTATGGCCTACAGGTTAAGGTCTTAACTCTTACTCTGGCCTACTGGTTAAGGTCTTAACTCTTACTCTGGCCTAATAGCTAAGGTCCTAGACTCGTACTCTGGCCTACTGGTTCAGGTCTTAACTTTTATTCTGGCCTAATAGCTAAGGTCATAACTCTTACTCTGGCCTAATAGCTAAGGTCTTAGACTCGTACTCTGGCCTAATGGTTAAGGTCTTAACTCTTACTCTGGCCTACTGGTTATGGTCTTAACTCTTACTCTGGCCTAATAGCTAAGGTCTTAGACTCGTACTCTGGCCTACTGGTTAAGGTCTTAACTCTTACTCTGGCCTAATAGCTAAGGTCTTAACTCTTACTCTGGCCGAATAGCTAAGGTCGTAACTCTTACTCTGGCCGAATAGCTAAAGTCTTAGACTCGTTCTCCTTCCTAATGGTTAAGGTGTTAACTCTTACTCTGGCATAATAGCTAAGGTCTTAACTCTTACTCTGGCCTAATAGCTAAGGTCTTAGACTCGTACTCTGGCCTAATGGTTAAGGTCTTAACTCTTACTCTGGCCTAATAGCTAAGGTCTTAGACTCGTACTATGGCCTAATGGTTAAGGTCTCAACTCTTACTCTGGCCTACTGGTTAAGGTCTTAACTCTTACTCTGGCCTAATAGCTAAGGTCTTAGACTCATACTCTGGCCTAATAGCTAAGGTCTTAGACTCGTACTCTGGCCTAATAGCTAAGGTCTTAGACTCGTACTCTGGCCAAATGGTTAATGTCTTAACTCTTACTCTGGCCTACTGGTTAAGGTCTTAACTCTTACTCTGGCCTAATAGCTAAGGTCTTAGAATCATACTCTGGCCTACTGGGTAAGGTCTTAACTCTTACTCTGGCCTACTGGTTATGGTCTTAACGCTTACTCTGGCCTAATAGCTAAGGTCTTAGACTCGTACTCTGGCCTAATGGTTAAGGTCTTAATTGTTACTCTGGCCTAATAGCTAAGGTCTTAGACTCGTACTATGGCCTACAGGTTAAGGTCTTAACTCTTACACTGGCCTACTGGTTAAGGTCTTAACTCTTACTATGGTCTACCGGTTAAGGTCTTAACTCTTACTCTCGCCTAATGGTTACGGTCTTAACTCTTACTCTGGCCTATTGGTTAAGGTCTTAACTCTATCTCTGGCCTAATAGCTAAGGTCTTAACTCTTACTCTGGCCTAATAGCTAAGGTCTTAACTCTTACTCTGGTCTAATAGCTAGGGTCTTAGACTCGTTCTCTGGCCTAATGGTTACGGTCTTAACTCTTACTCTGGCCTATTGGTTAAGGTCTTAACTCTTACTCTAGCCTAATAGCTAAGGTCTTAACTCTTACTCTGGCCTAATAGCTAAGGTCTTAACTCTTACTCTGGTCTAATAGCTAAGGTCTTAGACTCGTACTCTGGCCTAATGGTTACGGTCTTAACTCTTACTCTGGCCTATTGGTTAAGGTCTTAACTCTTTCTCTGGCCTAATAGCTAAGGTCTTAACTCTTACTCTGGCCTAATAGCTAAGGTCTTAGACTCGTACTCTGGCCCAATAGCTAAGGTCTTAGACTTGTACTCTGGCCTAATGTTTAAGGTCTTAACTCTTACTCTGGCCTACTGGTTAAGGTCTTAACTCTTCCTCTGGCCTAATAGCTAAGGTCTTAACACTTACTCTGGCCTAATAGCTAAGGTCTTAGACTCGTACTATGGCCTACAGGTTAAGGTCTTAACTCTTACTCTGGCCTACTGGTTAAGGTCTTAACTCTTACTCTGGCCTAATAGCTAAGGTCCTAGACTCATAATCTGGCCTACTGGTTAAGGTCTTAACTTTTACTCTGGCCTAATAGCTAAGGTCATAACTCTTACTCTGGCCTAATAGCTAAGGTCTTAGACTCGTACTCTGGCCTAATGGTTAAGGTCTTAACTCTTACTCTGGCCTACTTGTTATGGTCTTAACTCTTACTCTGGCCTAATAGCTAAGGTCTTAGACTCGTACTCTGGCCTACTGGTTAAGGTCTTAACTCTTACTCTGGCCTAATAGCTAAGGTCTTAACTCTTACTCTGGCCTAAGATCTAAAGTCGTAACTCTTACTCTGGCCGCATAGCTAAGGTCTTAGACTCGTTCTCTTTCCTAATGGTTAAGGTGTTAACTCATACTCTGGCCTAATAGCTAAGGTCTTAACTCTTACTCTGGCCTCATAGCTAAGGTCTTAACTCTTAGTCTGGCCTAATAGCTAAGGTCTTAGACTTGTACTCTGGCCAAATGGTTAAGGTCTTAACTCTTACTCTGGCATAATAGCTAAGGTCTTAGACTCGTACTCTGGCCTAATGGTTAAGGTCTTAACTCTTACTCTGGCCTACTGGTTAAGGTCTTAACTCTTACTCTGGCCTAATAGCTAAGGTCATAACTCTTACTCTGGCCTAATAGCAAAGGTCTTAGACTCATAATCTGGCCTAATGGTTAAGGTCTTAACTCTTACTCTGGCCCAATAGCTAAGGTCTTAACTCTTACTCTGGCCTAATAGCTAAGGTCTTAGACTCGTACTATGGCCTACAGGTTAAGGTCTTAACTCTTACTCTGGCCTACTGGTTAAGGTCTTAACTATTACTCTGGCCTAATAGCTAAGGTCCTAGACTCGTACTCTGGCCTACTGGTTAAGGTCTTAACTTTTACTCTGGCCTAATAGCTAAGGTCATAACTCTTACTCTGGCCTAATAGCTAGGTCTTCGACTCGTACTCTGGCCTAATGGTTAAGGTCTTAACTCTTACTCTGGCCTAATAGCTAAGGTCTTAACTCTTACTCTGGCCGAATAGCTAAGGTCGTAACTCTTACTCTGGCCGAATAGCTAAAGTCTTAGACTCGTTCTCCTTCCTAATGGTTAAGGTGTTAAATCTTACTCTGGCCTAATAGCTAAGGTCTTAACTCTTACTCTGGCCTAATAGCTAAGGTCTTAGACTCGTACTATGGCCTACAGGTTAAGGTCTTAACTCTTACTCTGGCCTACTGGTTAAGGTCTTAACTCTTACTCTGGCCTAATAGCTAAGGTCCTAGACTCGTACTCTGGCCTACTGGTTCAGGTCTTAACTTTTATTCTGGCCTAATAGCTAAGGTCATAACTCTTACTCTGGCCTAATAGCTAAGGTCTTAGACTCGTACTCTGGCCTAATGGTTAAGGTCTTAACTCTTACTCTGGCCTACTGGTTATGGTCTTAACTCTTACTCTGGCCTAATAGCTAAGGTCTTAGACTCGTACTCTGGCCTACTGGTTAAGGTCTTAACTCTTACTCTGGCCTAATAGCTAAGGTCTTAACTCTTACTCTGGCCGAATAGCTAAGGTCGTAACTCTTACTCTGGCCGAATAGCTAAAGTCTTAGACTCGTTCTCCTTCCTAATGGTTAAGGTGTTAACTCTTACTCTGGCATAATAGCTAAGGTCTTAACTCTTACTCTGGCCTAATAGCTAAGGTCTTAGACTCGTACTCTGGCCTAATGGTTAAGGTCTTAACTCTTACTCTGGCCTAATAGCTAAGGTCTTAGACTCGTACTATGGCCTAATGGTTAAGGTCTCAACTCTTACTCTGGCCTACTGGTTAAGGTCTTAACTCTTACTCTGGCCTAATAGCTAAGGTCTTAGACTCATACTCTGGCCTAATAGCTAAGGTCTTAGACTCGTACTCTGGCCTAATAGCTAAGGTCTTAGACTCGTACTCTGGCCAAATGGTTAATGTCTTATCTCCTACTCTGGCCTACTGGTTAAGGTCTTAACTCTTACTCTGGCCTAATAGCTAAGGTCTTAGAATCATACTCTGGCCTACTGGGTAAGGTCTTAACTCTTACTCTGGCCTACTGGTTATGGTCTTAACGCTTACTCTGGCCTAATAGCTAAGGTCTTAGACTCGTACTCTGGCCTAATGGTTAAGGTCTTAATTGTTACTCTGGCCTAATAGCTAAGGTCTTAGACTCGTACTATGGCCTACAGGTTAAGGTCTTAACTCTTACACTGGCCTACTGGTTAAGGTCTTAACTCTTACTATGGTCTACCGGTTAAGGTCTTAACTCTTACTCTCGCCTAATGGTTACGGTCTTAACTCTTACTCTGGCCTATTGGTTAAGGTCTTAACTCTATCTCTGGCCTAATAGCTAAGGTCTTAACTCTTACTCTGGCCTAATAGCTAAGGTCTTAACTCTTACTCTGGTCTAATAGCTAGGGTCTTAGACTCGTTCTCTGGCCTAATGGTTACGGTCTTAACTCTTACTCTGGCCTATTGGTTAAGGTCTTAACTCTTACTCTAGCCTAATAGCTAAGGTCTTAACTCTTACTCTGGCCTAATAGCTAAGGTCTTAACTCTTACTCTGGTCTAATAGCTAAGGTCTTAGACTCGTACTCTGGCCTAATGGTTACGGTCTTAACTCTTACTCTGGCCTATTGGTTAAGGTCTTAACTCTTTCTCTGGCCTAATAGCTAAGGTCTTAACTCTTACTCTGGCCTAATAGCTAAGGTCTTAGACTCGTACTCTGGCCCAATAGCTAAGGTCTTAGACTCGTACTCTGGCCTACAGGTTAAGGTCTTAACTCTTACTCTGGCCTACTGGTTAAGGTCTTAACTCTTACTCTGGCCTACTGGTTATGGTCTTAACTCTTACTCTGGCCTAATAGCTAAGGTCTTAGACTCGGACTCTGGCCTAATGGTTAAGGTCTTAATTCTTACTCTGGCCTAATAGCTAAGGTCTTAGACTCGTACTATGGCCTACAGGTTAAGGTCTTAACTCTTACACTGGCCTACTGGTTAAGGTCTTAACTCTTACTATGGTCTACCGGTTAAGGTCTTAACTCTTACTCTGGCCCACTGGTTAAGGTCTTAACTCTTACTCTGGCCTAATAGCTAAGGTCTTAGACTCGTACTCTGGCCTAATCGTTAAGGTCATAACTCTTACTCTGGCCTAATAGCTAAGGTCTTAGACTCGTACTCTGTTCTAATGGTTAAGGTCTTAACTCTTACACTGGCCTACTGGTTAAGGTCTTAACTCTGACTCTGGCCTAATAGCTAAGGTCTTAACTCTTACTCTGGCCTTATAGCTAAGGTCTTAGACTCGTACTCTGGCCTAATGGTTAAGGTCTTAACTCTTACTCTGGCCTACTGGTTTTGGTCTTAACTCTTACTCTGGCCTAATAGCTAAGGTCTTAGACTCGTACTCTGGCCTAATAGCTAAGGTCTTAACTCTTAGTCTGGTCTAATAGCTAAGGTCTTAGACTCTTACTCTGGCCTACTGGTTAAGGTGTTAACTCTTACTCTGGCCTAATAGCTAAGGTCTTAGACTCGTACTCTGGCTTAATGGTTAAGGTCTTAACTCTTACTCTGGCCTACTGCTTAAGGTCTTAACTCTTACTCTGGCCTAATAGCTAAGGTCTTAGACTCATAATCTGGCCTAATGGGTAAGGTCTTAACTCTTACTCTGGCCTAATAGCTAAGGTCTTAACTCTTACTCTGGCCTAATAGCTAAAGTCTTAGACCCGTACTATGGCCTACAGGTTGAGGTCATAACTCTTACTCTGGCCTACTGGTTAAGGTCTTAACTTTTACTCTGGCCTACTGGTTAAGGTCTTAACTCTTACTCTGGCCTAATAGCTAAGGTCTTAACTCTTACTCTGGCCTAATAGCTAAGGTCTTAGACTCTTACTCTGGCCTAATGGTTAAGGTCTTAACTCTTACTCTGGGCTACTGGTTAAGGTCTTAACTCTTACTCTGGCCTAATAGCTAAGGTCTTATACTCGTACACTGGCCTAATGGTTAAGGTCTTAACTCTTACTCTGGCCTACTGGCTAAGGTCTTAATAGCTAAGGTCTTAACTCTTACTCTGGCCTAATAGCTAAGGTCTTAACTCTAACTCTGGCCGAATAGCTAAGGTCTTAGATTCGTACTCTGGCCTAATAGCTAAGGTCTTAACTCTTACTCTGGCCTAATAGCTAAGGTCTTAACTCTTAGTCTGGCCTAATAGCTAAGGTCTTAGACTTGTACTCTGGCCAAATGGTTAAGGTCTTAACTCTTACTCTGGCATAATAGCTAAGGTCTTAGACTCGTACTATGGCCTAATGGTTAAGGTCTTAACTCTTACTTTGGCCTACTGGTTAAGGTCTTAACTCTTACTCTGGCCTAATAGCTAAGGTCTTAACTCTTACTCTGGCCTAATAGCAAAGGTCTTAGACTCATAATCTGGCCTAATGGTTAAGGTCTTAACTCTTACTCTGGCCTAATAGCTAAGGTCTTAACTCTTACTCTGGCCTAATAGCAAAGGTCTTAGACTCATAATCTGGCCTAATGGTTAAGGTCTTAACTCTTACTCTGGCCTAATAGCTAAGGTCTTAACTCTTACTCTGGCCTAATAGCTAAGGTCTTAGACTCGTACTATGGCCTACAGGTTAAGGTCTTAACTCTTACTCTGGCCTACTGGTTAAGGTCTTAACTCTTACTCTGGCCTAATAGCTAAGGTCCTAGACTCGTACTCTGGCCTACTGGTTAAGGTCTTAACTTTTACTCTGGCCTAATAGCTAAGGTCATAACTCTTACTCTGGCCTAATAGCTAGGTCTTCGACTCGTACTCTGGCCTAATGGTTAAGGTCTTAACTCTTACTCTGGCCTACTGGTTAAGGTCTTAACTCTTACTCTGGCCTAATAGCTAAGGTCTTAGACTCGTACTATGGCCTACAGGTTAAGGTCTTAACTCTTACTCTGGCCTACTGGTTAAGGTCTTAACTCTTACTCTGGCCTAATAGCTAAGGTCCTAGACTCGTACTCTGGCCTACTGGTTAAGGTCTTAACTTTTATTCTGGCCTAATAGCTAAGGTCATAACTCTTACTCTGGCCTAATAGCTAAGGTCTTAGACTCGTACTCTGGCCTAATGGTTAAGGTCTTAACTCTTACTCTGGCCTACTGGTTATGGTCTTAACTCTTACTCTGGCCTAATAGCTAAGGTCTTAGACTCGTACTCTGGCCTACTGGTTAAGGTCTTAACTCTTACTCTGGCCTAATAGCTAAGGTCTTAACTCTTACTCTGGCCGAATAGCTAAGGTCGTAACTCTTACTCTGGCCGAATAGCTAAAGTCTTAGACTTGTTCTCCTTCCTAATGGTTACTCTGGCATAATAGCTAAGGTCTTAACTCTTACTCTGGCCTAATAGCTAAGGTCTTAGACTCGTACTATGGCCTACAGGTTAAGGTCTTAACTCTTACACTGGCCTACTGGTTAAGGTCTTAACTCTTACTATGGTCTACCGGTTAAGGTCTTAACTCTTACTCTCGCCTAATGGTTACGGTCTTAACTCTTACTCTGGCCTATTGGTTAAGGTCTTAACTCTATCTCTGGCCTAATAGCTAAGGTCTTAACTCTTACTCTGGCCTAATAGCTAAGGTCTTAACTCTTACTCTGATCTAATAGCTAGGGTCTTAGACTCGTTCTCTGGCCTAATGGTTACGGTCTTAACTCTTACTCTGGCCTATTGGTTAAGGTCTTAACTCTTACTCTAGCCTAATAGCTAAGGTCTTAACTCTTACTCTGGCCTAATAGCTAAGGTCTTAACTCTTACTCTGGTCTAATAGCTAAGGTCTTAGACTCGTACTCTGGCCTAATGGTTACGGTCTTAACTCTTACTCTGGCCTATTGGTTAAGGTCTTAACTCTTTCTCTGGCCTAATAGCTAAGGTCTTAACTCTTACTCTGGCCTAATAGCTAAGGTCTTAGACTCGTACTCTGGCCCAATAGCTAAGGTCTTAGACTTGTACTCTGGCCTAATGTTTAAGGTCTTAACTCTTACTCTGGCCTACTGGTTAAGGTCTTAACTCTTCCTCTGGCCTAATAGCTAAGGTCTTAACACTTACTCTGGCCTAATAGCTAAGGTCTTAGACTCGTACTATGGCCTACAGGTTAAGGTCTTAACTCTTACTCTGGCCTACTGGTTAAGGTCTTAACTCTTACTCTGGCCTAATAGCTAAGGTCCTAGACTCATAATCTGGCCTACTGGTTAAGGTCTTAACTTTTACTCTGGCCTAATAGCTAAGGTCATAACTCTTACTCTGGCCTAATAGCTAAGGTCTTAGACTCGTACTCTGGCCTAATGGTTAAGGTCTTAACTCTTACTCTGGCCTACTTGTTATGGTCTTAACTCTTACTCTGGCCTAATAGCTAAGGTCTTAGACTCGTACTCTGGCCTACTGGTTAAGGTCTTAACTCTTACTCTGGCCTAATAGCTAAGGTCTTAACTCTTACTCTGGCCTAAGAGCTAAAGTCGTAACTCTTACTCTGGCCGCATAGCTAAGGTCTTAGACTCGTTCTCTTTCCTAATGGTTAAGGTGTTAACTCATACTCTGGCCTAATAGCTAAGGTCTTAACTCTTACTCTGGCCTAATAGCTAAGGTCTTAACTCTTAGTCTGGCCTAATAGCTAAGGTCTTAGACTTGTACTCTGGCCAAATGGTTAAGGTCTTAACTCTTACTCTGGCATAATAGCTAAGGTCTTAGACTCGTACTCTGGCCTAATGGTTAAGGTCTTAACTCTTACTCTGGCCTACTGGTTAAGGTCTTAACTCTTACTCTGGCCTAATAGCTAAGGTCATAACTCTTACTCTGGCCTAATAGCAAAGGTCTTAGACTCATAATCTGGCCTAATGGTTAAGGTCTTAACTCTTACTCTGGCCCAATAGCTAAGGTCTTAACTCTTTCTCTGGCCTAATAGCTAAGGTCTTAGACTCGTACTATGGCCTACAGGTTAAGGTCTTAACTCTTACTCTGGCCTACTGGTTAAGGTCTTAACTATTACTCTGGCCTAATAGCTAAGGTCCTAGACTCGTACTCTGGCCTACTGGTTAAGGTCTTAACTTTTACTCTGGCCTAATAGCTAAGGTCATAACTCTTACTCTGGCCTAATAGCTAGGTCTTCGACTCGTACTCTGGCCTAATGGTTAAGGTCTTAACTCTTACTCTGGCCTAATAGCTAAGGTCTTAACTCTTACTCTGGCCGAATAGCTAAGGTCGTAACTCTTACTCTGGCCGAATAGCTAAAGTCTTAGACTCGTTCTCCTTCCTAATGGTTAAGGTGTTAAATCTTACTCTGGCCTAATAGCTAAGGTCTTAACTCTTACTCTGGCCTAATAGCTAAGGTCTTAGACTCGTACTATGGCCTACAGGTTAAGGTCTTAACTCTTACTCTGGCCTACTGGTTAAGGTCTTAACTCTTACTCTGGCCTAATAGCTAAGGTCCTAGACTCGTACTCTGGCCTACTGGTTCAGGTCTTAACTTTTATTCTGGCCTAATAGCTAAGGTCATAACTCTTACTCTGGCCTAATAGCTAAGGTCTTAGACTCGTACTCTGGCCTAATGGTTAAGGTCTTAACTCTTACTCTGGCCTACTGGTTATGGTCTTAACTCTTACTCTGGCCTAATAGCTAAGGTCTTAGACTCGTACTCTGGCCTACTGGTTAAGGTCTTAACTCTTACTCTGGCCTAATAGCTAAGGTCTTAACTCTTACTCTGGCCGAATAGCTAAGGTCGTAACTCTTACTCTGGCCGAATAGCTAAAGTCTTAGACTCGTTCTCCTTCCTAATGGTTAAGGTGTTAACTCTTACTCTGGCATAATAGCTAAGGTCTTAACTCTTACTCTGGCCTAATAGCTAAGGTCTTAGACTCGTACTCTGGCCTAATGGTTAAGGTCTTAACTCTTACTCTGGCCTAATAGCTAAGGTCTTAGACTCGTACTATGGCCTAATGGTTAAGGTCTCAACTCTTACTCTGGCCTACTGGTTAAGGTCTTAACTCTTACTCTGGCCTAATAGCTAAGGTCTTAGACTCATACTCTGGCCTAATAGCTAAGGTCTTAGACTCGTACTCTGGCCTAATAGCTAAGGTCTTAGACTCGTACTCTGGCCAAATGGTTAATGTCTTATCTCCTACTCTGGCCTACTGGTTAAGGTCTTAACTCTTACTCTGGCCTAATAGCTAAGGTCTTAGAATCATACTCTGGCCTACTGGGTAAGGTCTTAACTCTTACTCTGGCCTACTGGTTATGGTCTTAACGCTTACTCTGGCCTAATAGCTAAGGTCTTAGACTCGTACTCTGGCCTAATGGTTAAGGTCTTAATTGTTACTCTGGCCTAATAGCTAAGGTCTTAGACTCGTACTATGGCCTACAGGTTAAGGTCTTAACTCTTACACTGGCCTACTGGTTAAGGTCTTAACTCTTACTATGGTCTACCGGTTAAGGTCTTAACTCTTACTCTCGCCTAATGGTTACGGTCTTAACTCTTACTCTGGCCTATTGGTTAAGGTCTTAACTCTATCTCTGGCCTAATAGCTAAGGTCTTAACTCTTACTCTGGCCTAATAGCTAAGGTCTTAACTCTTACTCTGGTCTAATAGCTAAGGTCTTAGACTCGTACACTGGCCCAATAGCTAAGGTCTTAGACTTGTACTCTGGCCTAATGTTTAAGGTCTTAACTCTTACTCTGGCCTACTGGTTAAGGTCTTAACTCTTACTATGGTCTACCGGTTAAGGTCTTAACTCTTACTCTCGCCTAATCGTTACGGTCTTAACTCTTACTCTGGCCTATTGGTTAAGGTCTTAACTCTTACTCTGGCCTAATAGCTAAGGTCTTAACTCTTACTCTGGTCTAATAGCTAGGGTCTTAGACTCGTTCTCTGGCCTAATGGTTACGGTCTTAACTCTTACTCTGGCCTATTGGTTAAGGTCTTAACTCTTACTCTAGCCTAATAGCTAAGGTCTTAACTCTTACTCTGGCCTAATAGCTAAGGTCTTAACTCTTACTCTGGTCTAATAGCTAAGGTCTTAGACTCGTACTCTGGCCTAATGGTTACGGTCTTAACTCTTACTCTGGCCTATTGGTTAAGGTCTTAACTCTTTCTCTGGCCTAATAGCTAAGGTCTTAACTCTTACTCTGGCCTAATAGCTAAGGTCTTAGACTCGTACTCTGGCCCAATAGCTAAGGTCTTAGACTCGTACTCTGGCCTACAGGTTAAGGTCTTAACTCTTACTCTGGCCTACTGGTTAAGGTCTTAACTCTTACTCTGGCCTACTGGTTATGGTCTTAACTCTTACTCTGGCCTAATAGCTAAGGTCTTAGACTCGGACTCTGGCCTAATGGTTAAGGTCTTAATTCTTACTCTGGCCTAATAGCTAAGGTCTTAGACTCGTACTATGGCCTACAGGTTAAGGTCTTAACTCTTACACTGGCCTACTGGTTAAGGTCTTAACTCTTACTATGGTCTACCGGTTAAGGTCTTAACTCTTACTCTGGCCCACTGGTTAAGGTCTTAACTCTTACTCTGGCCTAATAGCTAAGGTCTTAGACTCGTACTCTGGCCTAATCGTTAAGGTCATAACTCTTACTCTGGCCTAATAGCTAAGGTCTTAGACTCGTACTCTGTTCTAATGGTTAAGGTCTTAACTCTTACACTGGCCTACTGGTTAAGGTCTTAACTCTGACTCTGGCCTAATAGCTAAGGTCTTAACTCTTACTCTGGCCTTATAGCTAAGGTCTTAGACTCGTACTCTGGCCTAATGGTTAAGGTCTTAACTCTTACTCTGGCCTACTGGTTTTGGTCTTAACTCTTACTCTGGCCTAATAGCTAAGGTCTTAGACTCGTACTCTGGCCTAATAGCTAAGGTCTTAACTCTTAGTCTGGTCTAATAGCTAAGGTCTTAGACTCTTACTCTGGCCTACTGGTTAAGGTGTTAACTCTTACTCTGGCCTAATAGCTAAGGTCTTAGACTCGTACTCTGGCCTAATGGTTAAGGTCTTAACTCTTACTCTGGCCTACTGCTTAAGGTCTTAACTCTTACTCTGGCCTAATAGCTAAGGTCTTAACTCTTAATCTGGCCTAATAGCAAAGGTCTTAGACTCATAATCTGGCCTAATGGGTAAGGTCTTAACTCTTACTCTGGCCTAATAGCTAAGGTCTTAACTCTTACTCTGGCCTAATAGCTAAAGTCTTAGACCCGTACTATGGCCTACAGGTTGAGGTCATAACTCTTACTCTGGCCTACTGGTTAAGGTCTTAACTTTTACTCTGGCCTACTGGTTAAGGTCTTAACTCTTACTCTGGCCTAATAGCTAAGGTCTTAACTCTTACTCTGGCCTAATAGCTAAGGTCTTAGACTCTTACTCTGGCCTAATGGTTAAGGTCTTAACTCTTACTCTGGGCTACTGGTTAAGGTCTTAACTCTTACTCTGGCCTAATAGCTAAGGTCTTATACTCGTACACTGGCCTAATGGTTAAGGTCTTAACTCTTACTCTGGCCTACTGGCTAAGGTCTTAATAGCTAAGGTCTTAACTCTTACTCTGGCCTAATAGCTAAGGTCTTAACTCTAACTCTGGCCGAATAGCTAAGGTCTTAGATTCGTACTCTGGCCTAATGGTTAAGGTCTTAACTCTTACTCTGGCCTAATAGCTAAGGTCTTAACTCTTACTCTGGCCTAATAGCTAAGGTCTTAGACTCGTTCTCTGGACTAATGGTTAAGGTCTTAGATCTTACTCTGGCCTAATAGCTAAGGTCTTAGACTCGTACACTGGCCTAATAGCTAAGGTCTTAGACTCATACTCTGGCCTAATAGCTAAGGTCTTAGACTCGAACTCTGGCCTACTGGTTAAGTTCTGAACTCTTACTCTGGCCTAATAGCTAAGGTCTTAACTCTTACTCTGGCCTAATAACTAAGGTCTTAGACTCGTACTCTGGCCTAATAGCTAAGGTCTTAACTCTTACTCTGGCCTAATAGCTAAGGTCTTAACTCTTAGTCTGGCCTAATAGCTAAGGTCTTAGACTTGTACTCTGGCCAAATGGTTAAGGTCTTAACTCTTACTCTGGCATAATAGCTAAGGTCTTAGACTCGTACTATGGCCTAATGGTTAAGGTCTTAACTCTTACTTTGGCCTACTGGTTAAGGTCTTAACTCTTACTCTGGCCTAATAGCTAAGGTCTTAACTCTTACTCTGGCCTAATAGCAAAGGTCTTAGACTCATAATCTGGCCTAATGGTTAAGGTCTTAACTCTTACTCTGGCCTAATAGCTAAGGTCTTAACTCTTACTCTGGCCTAATAGCTAAGGTCTTAGACTCGTACTATGGCCTACAGGTTAAGGTCTTAACTCTTACTCTGGCCTACTGGTTAAGGTCTTAACTCTTACTCTGGCCTAATAGCTAAGGTCCTGGACTCGTACTCTGGCCTACTGGTTAAGGTCTTAACTTTTACTCTGGCCTAATAGCTAAGGTCATAACTCTTACTCTGGCCTAATAGCTAGGTCTTCGACTCGTACTCTGGCCTAATGGTTAAGGTCTTAACTCTTACTCTGGCCTACTGGTTAAGGTCTTAACTCTTACTCTGGCCTAATAGCTAAGGTCTTAGACTCGTACTATGGCCTACAGGTTAAGGTCTTAACTCTTACTCTGGCCTACTGGTTAAGGTCTTAACTCTTACTCTGGCCTAATAGATAAGGTCCTAGACTCGTACTCTGGCCTACTGGTTAAGGTCTTAACTTTTATTCTGGCCTAATAGCTAAGGTCATAACTCTTACTCTGGCCTAATAGCTAAGGTCTTAGACTCGTACTCTGGCCTAATGGTTAAGGTCTTAACTCTTACTCTGGCCTACTGGTTATGGTCTTAACTCTTACTCTGGCCTAATAGCTAAGGTCTTAGACTCGTACTCTGGCCTACTGGTTAAGGTCTTAACTCTTACTCTGGCCTAATAGCTAAGGTCTTAACTCTTACTCTGGCCGAATAGCTAAGGTCGTAACTCTTACTCTGGCCGAATAGCTAAAGTCTTAGACTTGTTCTCCTTCCTAATGGTTACTCTGGCATAATAGCTAAGGTCTTAACTCTTACTCTGGCCTAATAGCTAAGGTCTTAGACTCGTACTCTGGCCTAATGGTTAAGGTCTTAACTCTTACTCTGGCCTAATAGCTAAGGTCTTAGACTCGTACTATGGCCTAATGGTTAAGGTCTCAACTCTTACTCTGGCCTACTGGTTAAGGTCTTAACTCTTACTCTGGCCTAATAGCTAAGGTCTTAGACTCATACTCTGGCCTAATAGCTAAGGTCTTAGACTCGTACTCTGGCCTAATAGCTAAGGTCTTAGACTCGTACTCTGGCCAAATGGTTAATGTCTTAACTCTTACTCTGGCCTACTGGTTAAGGTCTTAACTCTTACTCTGGCCTAATAGCTAAGGTCTTAACTCTTACTCTGGCCTAATAGCTAAGGTCTTAGAATCATACTCTGGCCTACTGGGTAAGGTCTTAACTCTTACTCTGGCCTACTGGTTATGGTCTTAACGCTTACTCTGGCCTAATAATTAAGGTCTTAGACTCGTACTCTGGCCTAATGGTTAAGGTCTTAATTGTTACTCTGGCCTAATAGCTAAGGTCTTAGACTCGTACTATGGCCTACAGGTTAAGGTCTTAACTCTTACACTGGCCTACTGGTTAAGGTCTTAACTCTTACTATGGTCTACCGGTTAAGGTCTTAACTCTTACTCTCGCCTAATCGTTACGGTCTTAACTCTTACTCTGGCCTATTGGTTAAGGTCTAACTCTATCACTGGCCTAATAGCTAAGGTCTTAACTCTTACTCTGGCCCAATAGCTAAGGTCTTAACTCTTACTCTGGTCTAATAGCTAGGGTCTTAGACTCGTACTCTGGCCTAATGGTTACGGTCTTAACTCTTACTCTGGCCTATTGGTTAAGGTCTTAACTCTTACTCTAGCCTAATAGCTAAGGTCTTAACTCTTACTCTGGCCTAATAGCTAAGGTCTTAACTCTTACTCTGGTCTAATAGCTAAGGTCTTAGACTCGTACACTGGCCCAATAGCTAAGGTCTTAGACTTGTACTCTGGCCTAATGTTTAAGGTCTTAACTCTTACTCTGGCCTACTGGTTAAGGTCTTAACTCTTACTATGGTCTACCGGTTAAGGTCTTAACTCTTACTCTCGCCTAATCGTTACGGTCTTAACTCTTACTCTGGCCTATTGGTTAAGGTCTTAACTCTATCACTGGCCTAATAGCTAAGGTCTTAACTCTTACTCTGGCCCAATAGCTAAGGTCTTAACTCTTACTCTGGTCTAATAGCTAGGGTCTTAGACTCGTACTCTGGCCTAATGGTTACGGTCTTAACTCTTACTCTGGCCTATTGGTTAAGGTCTTAACTCTTACTCTAGCCTAATAGCTAAGGTCTTAACTCTTACTCTGGCCTAATAGCTAAGGTCTTAACTCTTACTCTGGTCTAATAGCTATGGTCTTAGACTCGTACACTGGCCTAATGGTTACGGTCTTAACTCTTACTCTGGCCTATTGGTTAAGGTCTTAACTCTTTCTCTGGCCTAATAGCTAAGGTCTTAACTCTTACTCTGGCCTAATAGCTAAGGTCTTAGACTCGTACTCTGGCCCAATAGCTAAGGTCTTAGACTTGTACTCTGGCCTAATGTTTAAGGTCTTAACTCTTACTCTGGTCTACTTGTTAAGGTCTTAACTCTTCCTCTGGCCTAATAGCTAAGGTCTTAACACTTACTCTGGCCTAATAGCTAAGGTCTTAGACTCGTACTATGGCCTACAGGTTAAGGTCTTAACTCTTACTCTGGCCTACTGGTTAAGGTCTTAACTCTTACTCTGGCCTAATAGCTAAGGTCCTAGACTCATAATCTGGCCTACTGGTTAAGGTCTTAACTTTTACTCTGGCCTAATAGCTAAGGTCATAACTCTTACTCTGGCCTAATAGCTAAGGTCTTAGACTCGTACTCTGGCCTAATGGTTAAGGTCTTAACTCTTACTCTGGCCTACTTGTTATGGTCTTAACTCTTACTCTGGCCTAATAGCTAAGGTCTTAGACTCGTACTCTGGCCTACTGGTTAAGGTCTTAACTCTTACTCTGGCCTAATAGCTAAGGTCTTAACTCTTACTCTGGCCTAAGAGCTAAAGTCGTAACTCTTACTCTGGCCGCATAGCTAAGGTCTTAGACTCGTTCTCTTTCCTAATGGTTAAGGTGTTAACTCATACTCTGGCCTAATAGCTAAGGTCTTAACTCTTACTCTGGCATAATAGCTAAGGTCTTAGACTCGTACTCTGGCCTAATGGTTAAGGTCTTAACTCTTACTCTGGCCTAATAGCTAAGGTCTTAACTCTTACTCTGGCCTAAGAGCTAAAGTCGTAACTCTTACTCTGGCCGCATAGCTAAGGTCTTAGACTCGTTCTCTTTCCTAATGGTTAAGGTGTTAACTCATACTCTGGCCTAATAGCTAAGGTCTTAACTCTTACTCTGGCATAATAGCTAAGGTCTTATACTCGTACACTGGCCTAATGGTTAAGGTCTTAACTCTTACTCTGGCCTACTGGCTAAGGTCTTAATAGCTAAGGTCTTAACTCTTACTCTGGCCTAATAGCTAAGGTCTTAACTCTAACTCTGGCCGAATAGCTAAGGTCTTAGATTCGTACTCTGGCCTAATGGTTAAGGTCTTAACTCTTACTCTGGCCTAATAGCTAAGGTCTTAACTCTTACTCTGGCCTAATAGCTAAGGTCTTAGACTCGTTCTCTGGACTAATGGTTAAGGTCTTAGATCTTACTCTGGCCTAATAGCTAAGGTCTTAGACTCGTACACTGGCCTAATAGCTAAGGTCTTAGACTCATACTCTGGCCTAATAGCTAAGGTCTTAGACTCGAACTCTGGCCTACTGGTTAAGTTCTGAACTCTTACTCTGGCCTAATAGCTAAGGTCTTAACTCTTACTCTGGCCTAATAACTAAGGTCTTAGACTCGTACTCTGGCCTAATAGCTAAGGTCTTAACTCTTACTCTGGCCTAATAGCTAAGGTCTTAACTCTTAGTCTGGCCTAATAGCTAAGGTCTTAGACTTGTACTCTGGCCAAATGGTTAAGGTCTTAACTCTTACTCTGGCATAATAGCTAAGGTCTTAGACTCGTACTATGGCCTAATGGTTAAGGTCTTAACTCTTACTTTGGCCTACTGGTTAAGGTCTTAACTCTTACTCTGGCCTAATAGCTAAGGTCTTAACTCTTACTCTGGCCTAATAGCAAAGGTCTTAGACTCATAATCTGGCCTAATGGTTAAGGTCTTAACTCTTACTCTGGCCTAATAGCTAAGGTCTTAACTCTTACTCTGGCCTAATAGCTAAGGTCTTAGACTCGTACTATGGCCTACAGGTTAAGGTCTTAACTCTTACTCTGGCCTACTGGTTAAGGTCTTAACTCTTACTCTGGCCTAATAGCTAAGGTCCTAGACTCGTACTCTGGCCTACTGGTTAAGGTCTTAACTTTTACTCTGGCCTAATAGCTAAGGTCATAACTCTTACTCTGGCCTAATAGCTAGGTCTTCGACTCGTACTCTGGCCTAATGGTTAAGGTCTTAACTCTTACTCTGGCCTACTGGTTAAGGTCTTAACTCTTACTCTGGCCTAATAGCTAAGGTCTTAGACTCGTACTATGGCCTACAGGTTAAGGTCTTAACTCTTACTCTGGCCTACTGGTTAAGGTCTTAACTCTTACTCTGGCCTAATAGCTAAGGTCCTAGACTCGTACTCTGGCCTACTGGTTAAGGTCTTAACTTTTATTCTGGCCTAATAGCTAAGGTCATAACTCTTACTCTGGCCTAATAGCTAAGGTCTTAGACTCGTACTCTGGCCTAATGGTTAAGGTCTTAACTCTTACTCTGGCCTACTGGTTATGGTCTTAACTCTTACTCTGGCCTAATAGCTAAGGTCTTAGACTCGAACTCTGGCCTACTGGTTAAGGTCTTAACTCTTACTCTGGCCTAATAGCTAAGGTCTTAACTCTTACTCTGGCCGAATAGCTAAGGTCGTAACTCTTACTCTGGCCGAATAGCTAAAGTCTTAGACTTGTTCTCCTTCCTAATGGTTACTCTGGCATAATAGCTAAGGTCTTAACTCTTACTCTGGCCTAATAGCTAAGGTCTTAGACTCGTACTCTGGCCTAATGGTTAAGGTCTTAACTCTTACTCTGGCCTAATAGCTAAGGTCTTAGACTCGTACTATGGCCTAATGGTTAAGGTCTCAACTCTTACTCTGGCCTACTGGTTAAGGTCTTAACTCTTACTCTGGCCTAATAGCTAAGGTCTTAGACTCATACTCTGGCCTAATGGTTAAGGTCTTAGACTCGTACTCTGGCCTAATAGCTAAGGTCTTAGACTCGTACTCTGGCCAAATGGTTAATGTCTTAACTCTTACTCTGGCCTACTGGTTAAGGTCTTAACTCTTACTCTGGCCTAATAGCTAAGGTCTTAACTCTTACTCTGGCCTAATAGCTAAGGTCTTAGAATCATACTCTGGCCTACTGGGTAAGGTCTTAACTCTTACTCTGGCCTACTGGTTATGGTCTTAACGCTTACTCTGGCCTAATAATTAAGGTCTTAGACTCGTACTCTGGCCTAATGGTTAAGGTCTTAATTATTACTCTGGCCTAATAGCTAAGGTCTTAGACTCGTACTATGGCCTACAGGTTAAGGTCTTAACTCTTACACTGGCCTACTGGTTAAGGTCTTAACTCTTACTATGGTCTACCGGTTAAGGTCTTAACTCTTACTCTCGCCTAATCGTTACGGTCTTAACTCTTACTCTGGCCTATTGGTTAAGGTCTAACTCTATCACTGGCCTAATAGCTAAGGTCTTAACTCTTACTCTGGCCCAATAGCTAAGGTCTTAACTCTTACTCTGGTCTAATAGCTAGGGTCTTAGACTCGTACTCTGGCCTAATGGTTACGGTCTTAACTCTTACTCTGGCCTATTGGTTAAGGTCTTAACTCTTACTCTAGCCTAATAGCTAAGGTCTTAACTCTTACTCTGGCCTAATAGCTAAGGTCTTAACTCTTACTCTGGTCTAATAGCTAAGGTCTTAGACTCGTACACTGGCCCAATAGCTAAGGTCTTAGACTTGTACTCTGGCCTAATGTTTAAGGTCTTAACTCTTACTCTGGCCTACTGGTTAAGGTCTTAACTCTTACTATGGTCTACCGGTTAAGGTCTTAACTCTTACTCTCGCCTAATCGTTACGGTCTTAACTCTTACTCTGGCCTATTGGTTAAGGTCTTAACTCTATCACTGGCCTAATAGCTAAGGTCTTAACTCTTACTCTGGCCCAATAGCTAAGGTCTTAACTCTTACTCTGGTCTAATAGCTAGGGTCTTAGACTCGTACTCTGGCCTAATGGTTACGGTCTTAACTCTTACTCTGGCCTATTGGTTAAGGTCTTAACTCTTACTCTAGCCTAATAGCTAAGGTCTTAACTCTTACTCTGGCCTAATAGCTAAGGTCTTAACTCTTACTCTGGTCTAATAGCTAAGGTCTTAACTCTTACTCTGGCCGAATAGCTAAGGTCTTATACTCGTACACTGGCCTAATGGTTAAGGTCTTAACTCTTACTCTGGCCTACTGGCTAAGGTCTTAATAGCTAAGGTCTTAACTCTTACTCTGGCCTAATAGCTAAGGTCTTAACTCTAACTCTGGCCGAATAGCTAAGGTCTTAGATTCGTACTCTGGCCTAATGGTTAAGGTCTTAACTCTTACTCTGGCCTAATAGCTAAGGTCTTAACTCTTACTCTGGCCTAATAGCTAAGGTCTTAGACTCGTTCTCTGGACTAATGGTTAAGGTCTTAGATCTTACTCTGGCCTAATAGCTAAGGTCTTAGACTCGTACACTGGCCTAATAGCTAAGGTCTTAGACTCATACTCTGGCCTAATAGCTAAGGTCTTAGACTCGAACTCTGGCCTACTGGTTAAGTTCTGAACTCTTACTCTGGCCTAATAGCTAAGGTCTTAACTCTTACTCTGGCCTAATAACTAAGGTCTTAGACTCGTACTCTGGCCTAATAGCTAAGGTCTTAACTCTTACTCTGGCCTAATAGCTAAGGTCTTAACTCTTAGTCTGGCCTAATAGCTAAGGTCTTAGACTTGTACTCTGGCCAAATGGTTAAGGTCTTAACTCTTACTCTGGCATAATAGCTAAGGTCTTAGACTCGTACTATGGCCTAATGGTTAAGGTCTTAACTCTTACTTTGGCCTACTGGT
Source organism: Triturus cristatus (assembly GCF_964204655.1). Lineage (NCBI taxonomy): Eukaryota > Metazoa > Chordata > Amphibia > Caudata > Salamandridae > Triturus > Triturus cristatus. Next base: position 1,097,100,993 of record NC_140589.1, on the reverse strand, counting down.
TAAGGTCTTAACTCTTACTCTGGCCTAATAGCTAAGGTCTTAACTCTTACTCTGGCCTAATAGCAAAGGTCTTAGACTCATAATCTGGCCTAATGGTTAAGGTCTTAACTCTTACTCTGGCCTAATAGCTAAGGTCTTAACTCTTACTCTGGCCTAATAGCTAAGGTCTTAGACTCGTACTATGGCCTACAGGTTAAGGTCTTAACTCTTACTCTGGCCTACTGGTTAAGGTCTTAACTCTTACTCTGGCCTAATAGCTAAGGTCCTAGACTCGTACTCTGGCCTACTGGTTAAGGTCTTAACTTTTACTCTGGCCTAATAGCTAAGGTCATAACTCTTACTCTGGCCTAATAGCTAGGTCTTCGACTCGTACTCTGGCCTAATGGTTAAGGTCTTAACTCTTACTCTGGCCTACTGGTTAAGGTCTTAACTCTTACTCTGGCCTAATAGCTAAGGTCTTAGACTCGTACTATGGCCTACAGGTTAAGGTCTTAACTCTTACTCTGGCCTACTGGTTAAGGTCTTAACTCTTACTCTGGCCTAATAGCTAAGGTCCTAGACTCGTACTCTGGCCTACTGGTTAAGGTCTTAACTTTTATTCTGGCCTAATAGCTAAGGTCATAACTCTTACTCTGGCCTAATAGCTAAGGTCTTAGACTCGTACTCTGGCCTAATGGTTAAGGTCTTAACTCTTACTCTGGCCTACTGGTTATGGTCTTAACTCTTACTCTGGCCTAATAGCTAAGGTCTTAGACTCGTACTCTGGCCTACTGGTTAAGGTCTTAACTCTTACTCTGGCCTAATAGCTAAGGTCTTAACTCTTACTCTGGCCGAATAGCTAAGGTCGTAACTCTTACTCTGGCCGAATAGCTAAAGTCTTAGACTTGTTCTCCTTCCTAATGGTTACTCTGGCATAATAGCTAAGGTCTTAACTCTTACTCTGGCCTAATAGCTAAGGTCTTAGACTCGTACTCTGGCCTAATGGTTAAGGTCTTAACTCTTACTCTGGCCTAATAGCTAAGGTCTTAGACTCGTACTATGGCCTAATGGTTAAGGTCTCAACTCTTACTCTGGCCTACTGGTTAAGGTCTTAACTCTTACTCTGGCCTAATAGCTAAGGTCTTAGACTCATACTCTGGCCTAATGGTTAAGGTCTTAGACTCGTACTCTGGCCTAATAGCTAAGGTCTTAGACTCGTACTCTGGCCAAATGGTTAATGTCTTAACTCTTACTCTGGCCTACTGGTTAAGGTCTTAACTCTTACTCTGGCCTAATAGCTAAGGTCTTAACTCTTACTCTGGCCTAATAGCTAAGGTCTTAGAATCATACTCTGGCCTACTGGGTAAGGTCTTAACTCTTACTCTGGCCTACTGGTTATGGTCTTAACGCTTACTCTGGCCTAATAATTAAGGTCTTAGACTCGTACTCTGGCCTAATGGTTAAGGTCTTAATTATTACTCTGGCCTAATAGCTAAGGTCTTAGACTCGTACTATGGCCTACAGGTTAAGGTCTTAACTCTTACACTGGCCTACTGGTTAAGGTCTTAACTCTTACTATGGTCTACCGGTTAAGGTCTTAACTCTTACTCTCGCCTAATCGTTACGGTCTTAACTCTTACTCTGGCCTATTGGTTAAGGTCTAACTCTATCACTGGCCTAATAGCTAAGGTCTTAACTCTTACTCTGGCCCAATAGCTAAGGTCTTAACTCTTACTCTGGTCTAATAGCTAGGGTCTTAGACTCGTACTCTGGCCTAATGGTTACGGTCTTAACTCTTACTCTGGCCTATTGGTTAAGGTCTTAACTCTTACTCTAGCCTAATAGCTAAGGTCTTAACTCTTACTCTGGCCTAATAGCTAAGGTCTTAACTCTTACTCTGGTCTAATAGCTAAGGTCTTAGACTCGTACACTGGCCCAATAGCTAAGGTCTTAGACTTGTACTCTGGCCTAATGTTTAAGGTCTTAACTCTTACTCTGGCCTACTGGTTAAGGTCTTAACTCTTACTATGGTCTACCGGTTAAGGTCTTAACTCTTACTCTCGCCTAATCGTTACAGTCTTAACTCTTACTCTGGCCTATTGGTTAAGGTCTTAACTCTATCACTGGCCTAATAGCTAAGGTCTTAACTCTTACTCTGGCCCAATAGCTAAGGTCTTAACTCTTACTCTGGTCTAATAGCTAGGGTCTTAGACTCGTACTCTGGCCTAATGGTTACGGTCTTAACTCTTACTCTGGCCTATTGGTTAAGGTCTTAACTCTTACTCTAGCCTAATAGCTAAGGTCTTAACTCTTACTCTGGCCTAATAGCTAAGGTCTTAACTCTTACTCTGGTCTAATAGCTAAGGTCTTAGACTCGTACACTGGCCTAATGGTTACGGTCTTAACTCTTACTCTGGCCTATTGGTTAAGGTCTTAACTCTTTCTCTGGCCTAATAGCTAAGGTCTTAACTCTTACTCTGGCCTAATAGCTAAGGTCTTAGACTCGTACTCTGGCCCAATAGCTAAGGTCTTAGACTTGTACTCTGGCCTAATGTTTAAGGTCTTAACTCTTACTCTGGTCTACTTGTTAAGGTCTTAACTCTTCCTCTGGCCTAATAGCTAAGGTCTTAACACTTACTCTGGCCTAATAGCTAAGGTCTTAGACTCGTACTATGGCCTACAGGTTAAGGTCTTAACTCTTACTCTGGCCTACTGGTTAAGGTCTTAACTCTTACTCTGGCCTAATAGCTAAGGTCCTAGACTCATAATCTGGCCTACTGGTTAAGGTCTTAACTTTTACTCTGGCCTAATAGCTAAGGTCATAACTCTTACTCTGGCCTAATAGCTAAGGTCTTAGACTCGTACTCTGGCCTAATGGTTAAGGTCTTAACTCTTACTCTGGCCTACTTGTTATGGTCTTAACTCTTACTCTGGCCTAATAGCTAAGGTCTTAGACTCGTACTCTGGCCTACTGGTTAAGGTCTTAACTCTTACTCTGGCCTAATAGCTAAGGTCTTAACTCTTACTCTGGCCTAAGAGCTAAAGTCGTAACTCTTACTCTGGCCGCATAGCTAAGGTCTTAGACTCGTTCTCTTTCCTAATGGTTAAGGTGTTAACTCATACTCTGGCCTAATAGCTAAGGTCTTAACTCTTACTCTGGCATAATAGCTAAGGCCTTAGACTCGTACTCTGGCCTAATGGTTAAGGTCTTAACTCTTACTCTGGCCTAATAGCTAAGGTCTTAGACTCGTACTATGGCCTAATGATTAAGGTCTTAACACTTACTCTGGCCTACTGGTTAAGGTCTTAACTCTTACTCTGGCCTAATAGCTAAGGTCTTAACTCTTACTCTGGCCTAATAGCAAAGGTCTTAGACTCATAATCTGGCCTAATGGTTAAGGTCTTAACTCTTACTCTGGCCTAATAGCTAAGGTCTTAACTCTTACTCTGGCCTAATAGCTAAGGTCTTAGACTCGTACTATGGCCTACAGGTTAAGGTCTTAACTCTTACTCTGGCCTACTGGTTTTAGGTGTTAACTCATACTCTGGCCTAATAGCTAAGGTCTTAACTCTTACTCTGGCATAATAGCTAAGGTCTTAGACTCGTACTCTGGCCTAATGGTTAAGGTCTTAACTCTTACTCTGGCCTACTGGTTAAGGTCTTAACTCTTACTCTGGCCTAATAGCTAAGGCCTTAACTCTTACTCTGGCCTAATAGCAAAGGTCTTAGACTCATAATCTGGCCTAATGGTTAAGGTCTTAACTCTTACTCTGGCCTAATAGCTAAGGTCTTAACTCTTACTCTGGCCTAATAGCTAAGGTCTTAGACTCGTACTATGGCCTACAGGTTAAGGTCTTAACTCTTACTCTGGCCTACTGGTTAAGGTCTTAACTCTTACTCTGGCCTAATAGCTAAGGTCCTAGACTCGTACTCTGGCCTACTGGTTAAGGTCTTAACTTTTACTCTGGCCTAATAGCTAAGGTCATAACTCTTACTCTGGCCTAATAGCTAGGTCTTCGACTCGTACTCTGGCCTAATGGTTAAGGTCTTAACTCTTACTCTGGCCTACTGGTTAAGGTCTTAACTCTTACTCTGGCCTAATAGCTAAGGTCTTAGACTCGTACTATGGCCTACAGGTTAAGGTCTTAACTCTTACTCTGGCCTACTGGTTAAGGTCTTAACTCTTACTCTGGCCTAATAGCTAAGGTCCTAGACTCGTACTCTGGCCTACTGGTTAAGGTCTTAACTTTTATTCTGGCCTAATAGCTAAGGTCATAACTCTTACTCTGGCCTAATAGCTAAGGTCTTAGACTCGTACTCTGGCCTAATGGTTAAGGTCTTAACTCTTACTCTGGCCTACTGGTTATGGTCTTAACTCTTACTCTGGCCTAATAGCTAAGGTCTTAGACTCGTACTCTGGCCTACTGGTTAAGGTCTTAACTCTTACTCTGGCCTAATAGCTAAGGTCTTAACTCTTACTCTGGCCGAATAGCTAAGGTCGTAACTCTTACTCTGGCCGAATAGCTAAAGTCTTAGACTTGTTCTCCTTCCTAATGGTTACTCTGGCATAATAGCTAAGGTCTTAACTCTTACTCTGGCCTAATAGCTAAGGTCTTAGACTCGTACTCTGGCCTAATGGTTAAGGTCTTAACTCTTACTCTGGCCTAATAGCTAAGGTCTTAGACTCGTACTATGGCCTAATGGTTAAGGTCTCAACTCTTACTCTGGCCTACTGGTTAAGGTCTTAACTCTTACTCTGGCCTAATAGCTAAGGTTTTAGACTCATACTCTGGCCTAATAGCTAAGGTCTTAGACTCGTACTCTGGCCTAATAGCTAAGGTCTTAGACTCGTACTCTGGCCAAATGGTTAATGTCTTAACTCTTACTCTGGCCTACTGGTTAAGGTCTTAACTCTTACTCTGGCCTAATAGCTAAGGTCTTAGAATCATACTCTGGCCTACTGGGTAAGGTCTTAACTCTTACTCTGGCCTACTGGTTGTGGTCTTAACGCTTACTCTGGCCTAATAGCTAAGGTCTTAGACTCGTACTCTGGCCTAATGGTTAAGGTCTTAATTGTTACTCTGGCCTAATAGCTAAGGTCTTAGACTCGTACTATGGCCTACAGGTTAAGGTCTTAACTCTTACACTGGCCTACTGGTTAAGGTCTTAACTCTTACTATGGTCTACCGGTTAAGGTCTTAACTCTTACTCTCGCCTAATCGTTACGGTCTTAACTCTTACTCTGGCCTATTGGTTAAGGTCTTAACTCTATCACTGGCCTAATAGCTAAGGTCTTAACTCTTACTCTGGCCCAATAGCTAAGGTCTTAACTCTTACTCAGGTCTAATAGCTAAGGTCTTAACTCTTAGTCTGGCCTAATAGCTAAGGTCTTAGACTTGTACTCTGGCCAAATGGTTAAGGTCTTAACTCTTACTCTGGCATAATAGCTAAGGTCTTAGACTCGTACTCTGGCCTAATGGTTAAGGTCTTAACTCTTACTCTGGCCTACTGGTTAAGGTCTTAACTCTTACTCTGGCCTAATAGCTAAGGTCATAACTCTTACTCTGGCCTAATAGCAAAGGTCTTAGACTCATAATCTGGCCTAATGGTTAAGGTCTTAACTCTTACTCTGGCCCAATAGCTAAGGTCTTAACTCTTACTCTGGCCTAATAGCTAAGGTCTTAGACTCGTACTATGGCCTACAGGTTAAGGTCTTAACTCTTACTCTGGCCTACTGGTTAAGGTCTTAACTATTACTCTGGCCTAATAGCTAAGGTCCTAGACTCGTACTCTGGCCTACTGGTTAAGGTCTTAACTTTTACTCTGGCCTAATAGCTAAGGTCATAACTCTTACTCTGGCCTAATAGCTAGGTCTTCGACTCGTACTCTGGCCTAATGGTTAAGGTCTTAACTCTTACTCTGGCCTAATAGCTAAGGTCTTAACTCTTACTCTGGCCGAATAGCTAAGGTCGTAACTCTTACTCTGGCCGAATAGCTAAAGTCTTAGACTCGTTCTCCTTCCTAATGGTTAAGGTGTTAAATCTTACTCTGGCCTAATAGCTAAGGTCTTAACTCTTACTCTGGCCTAATAGCTAAGGTCTTAGACTCGTACTATGGCCTACAGGTTAAGGTCTTAACTCTTACTCTGGCCTACTGGTTAAGGTCTTAACTCTTACTCTGGCCTAATAGCTAAGGTCCTAGACTCGTACTCTGGCCTACTGGTTCAGGTCTTAACTTTTATTCTGGCCTAATAGCTAAGGTCATAACTCTTACTCTGGCCTAATAGCTAAGGTCTTAGACTCGTACTCTGGCCTAATGGTTAAGGTCTTAACTCTTACTCTGGCCTACTGGTTATGGTCTTAACTCTTACTCTGGCCTAATAGCTAAGGTCTTAGACTCGTACTCTGGCCTACTGGTTAAGGTCTTAACTCTTACTCTGGCCTAATAGCTAAGGTCTTAACTCTTACTCTGGCCGAATAGCTAAGGTCGTAACTCTTACTCTGGCCGAATAGCTAAAGTCTTAGACTCGTTCTCCTTCCTAATGGTTAAGGTGTTAACTCTTACTCTGGCATAATAGCTAAGGTCTTAACTCTTACTCTGGCCTAATAGCTAAGGTCTTAGACTCGTACTCTGGCCTAATGGTTAAGGTCTTAACTCTTACTCTGGCCTAATAGCTATGGTCTTAGACTCGTACTATGGCCTAATGGTTAAGGTCTCAACTCTTACTCTGGCCTACTGGTTAAGGTCTTAACTCTTACTCTGGCCTAATAGCTAAGGTCTTAGACTCATACTCTGGCCTAATAGCTAAGGTCTTAGACTCGTACTCTGGCCTAATAGCTAAGGTCTTAGACTCGTACTCTGGCCAAATGGTTAATGTCTTATCTCCTACTCTGGCCTACTGGTTAAGGTCTTAACTCTTACTCTGGCCTAATAGCTAAGGTCTTAGAATCATACTCTGGCCTACTGGGTAAGGTCTTAACTCTTACTCTGGCCTACTGGTTATGGTCTTAACGCTTACTCTGGCCTAATAGCTAAGGTCTTAGACTCGTACTCTGGCCTAATGGTTAAGGTCTTAATTGTTACTCTGGCCTAATAGCTAAGGTCTTAGACTCGTACTATGGCCTACAGGTTAAGGTCTTAACTCTTACACTGGCCTACTGGTTAAGGTCTTAACTCTTACTATGGTCTACCGGTTAAGGTCTTAACTCTTACTCTCGCCTAATGGTTACGGTCTTAACTCTTACTCTGGCCTATTGGTTAAGGTCTTAACTCTATCTCTGGCCTAATAGCTAAGGTCTTAACTCTTACTCTGGCCTAATAGCTAAGGTCTTAACTCTTACTCTGGTCTAATAGCTAGGGTCTTAGACTCGTTCTCTGGCCTAATGGTTACGGTCTTAACTCTTACTCTGGCCTATTGGTTAAGGTCTTAACTCTTACTCTAGCCTAATAGCTAAGGTCTTAACTCTTACTCTGGCCTAATAGCTAAGGTCTTAACTCTTACTCTGGTCTAATAGCTAAGGTCTTAGACTCGTACTCTGGCCTAATGGTTACGGTCTTAACTCTTACTCTGGCCTATTGGTTAAGGTCTTAACTCTTTCTCTGGCCTAATAGCTAAGGTCTTAACTCTTACTCTGGCCTAATAGCTAAGGTCTTAGACTCGTACTCTGGCCCAATAGCTAAGGTCTTAGACTCGTACTCTGGCCTACAGGTTAAGGTCTTAACTCTTACTCTGGCCTACTGGTTAAGGTCTTAACTCTTACTCTGGCCTACTGGTTATGGTCTTAACTCTTACTCTGGCCTAATAGCTAAGGTCTTAGACTCGGACTCTGGCCTAATGGTTAAGGTCTTAATTCTTACTCTGGCCTAATAGCTAAGGTCTTAGACTCGTACTATGGCCTACAGGTTAAGGTCTTAACTCTTACACTGGCCTACTGGTTAAGGTCTTAACTCTTACTATGGTCTACCGGTTAAGGTCTTAACTCTTACTCTGGCCCACTGGTTAAGGTCTTAACTCTTACTCTGGCCTAATAGCTAAGGTCTTAGACTCGTACTCTGGCCTAATCGTTAAGGTCATAACTCTTACTCTGGCCTAATAGCTAAGGTCTTAGACTCGTACTCTGTTCTAATGGTTAAGGTCTTAACTCTTACACTGGCCTACTGGTTAAGGTCTTAACTCTGACTCTGGCCTAATAGCTAAGGTCTTAACTCTTACTCTGGCCTTATAGCTAAGGTCTTAGACTCGTACTCTGGCCTAATGGTTAAGGTCTTAACTCTTACTCTGGCCTACTGGTTTTGGTCTTAACTCTTACTCTGGCCTAATAGCTAAGGTCTTAGACTCGTACTCTGGCCTAATAGCTAAGGTCTTAACTCTTAGTCTGGTCTAATAGCTAAGGTCTTAGACTCTTACTCTGGCCTACTGGTTAAGGTGTTAACTCTTACTCTGGCCTAATAGCTAAGGTCTTAGACTCGTACTCTGGCCTAATGGTTAAGGTCTTAACTCTTACTCTGGCCTACTGCTTAAGGTCTTAACTCTTACTCTGGCCTAATAGCTAAGGTCTTAACTCTTAATCTGGCCTAATAGCAAAGGTCTTAGACTCATAATCTGGCCTAATGGGTAAGGTCTTAACTCTTACTCTGGCCTAATAGCTAAGGTCTTAACTCTTACTCTGGCCTAATAGCTAAAGTCTTAGACCCGTACTATGGCCTACAGGTTGAGGTCATAACTCTTACTCTGGCCTACTGGTTAAGGTCTTAACTTTTACTCTGGCCTACTGGTTAAGGTCTTAACTCTTACTCTGGCCTAATAGCTAAGGTCTTAACTCTTACTCTGGCCTAATAGCTAAGGTCTTAGACTCTTACTCTGGCCTAATGGTTAAGGTCTTAACTCTTACTCTGGGCTACTGGTTAAGGTCTTAACTCTTACTCTGGCCTAATAGCTAAGGTCTTATACTCGTACACTGGCCTAATGGTTAAGGTCTTAACTCTTACTCTGGCCTACTGGCTAAGGTCTTAATAGCTAAGGTCTTAACTCTTACTCTGGCCTAATAGATAAGGTCTTAACTCTAACTCTGGCCGAATAGCTAAGGTCTTAGATTCGTACTCTGGCCTAATGGTTAAGGTCTTAGATCTTACTCTGGCCTAATAGCTAAGGTCTTAGACTCGTACACTGGCCTAATAGCTAAGGTCTTAGACTCATACTCTGGCCTAATAGCTAAGGTCTTAGACTCGAACTCTGGCCTACTGGTTAAGTTCTGAACTCTTACTCTGGCCTAATAGCTAAGGTCTTAACTCTTACTCTGGCCTAATAACTAAGGTCTTAGACTCGTACTCTGGCCTAATAGCTAAGGTCTTAACTCTTACTCTGGCCTAATAGCTAAGGTCTTAACTCTTAGTCTGGCCTAATAGCTAAGGTCTTAGACTTGTACTCTGGCCAAATGGTTAAGGTCTTAACTCTTACTCTGGCATAATAGCTAAGGTCTTAGACTCGTACTATGGCCTAATGGTTAAGGTCTTAACTCTTACTTTGGCCTACTGGTTAAGGTCTTAACTCTTACTCTGGCCTAATAGCTAAGGTCTTAACTCTTACTCTGGCCTAATAGCAAAGGTCTTAGACTCATAATCTGGCCTAATGGTTAAGGTCTTAACTCTTACTCTGGCCTAATAGCTAAGGTCTTAACTCTTACTCTGGCCTAATAGCTAAGGTCTTAGACTCGTACTATGGCCTACAGGTTAAGGTCTTAACTCTTACTCTGGCCTACTGGTTAAGGTCTTAACTCTTACTCTGGCCTAATAGCTAAGGTCCTAGACTCGTACTCTGGCCTACTGGTTAAGGTCTTAACTTTTACTCTGGCCTAATAGCTAAGGTCATAACTCTTACTCTGGCCTAATAGCTAGGTCTTCGACTCGTACTCTGGCCTAATGGTTAAGGTCTTAACTCTTACTCTGGCCTACTGGTTAAGGTCTTAACTCTTACTCTGGCCTAATAGCTAAGGTCTTAGACTCGTACTATGGCCTACAGGTTAAGGTCTTAACTCTTACTCTGGCCTACTGGTTAAGGTCTTAACTCTTACTCTGGCCTAATAGCTAAGGTCCTAGACTCGTACTCTGGCCTACTGGTTAAGGTCTTAACTTTTATTCTGGCCTAATAGCTAAGGTCATAACTCTTACTCTGGCCTAATAGCTAAGGTCTTAGACTCGTACTCTGGCCTAATGGTTAAGGTCTTAACTCTTACTCTGGCCTACTGGTTATGGTCTTAACTCTTACTCTGGCCTAATAGCTAAGGTCTTAGACTCGTACTCTGGCCTACTGGTTAAGGTCTTAACTCTTACTCTGGCCTAATAGCTAAGGTCTTAACTCTTACTCTGGCCGAATAGCTAAGGTCGTAACTCTTACTCTGGCCGAATAGCTAAAGTCTTAGACTTGTTCTCCTTCCTAATGGTTACTCTGGCATAATAGCTAAGGTCTTAACTCTTACTCTGGCCTAATAGCTAAGGTCTTAACTCTTACTCTGGCCTACTGGTTATGGTCTTAACTCTTACTCTGGCCTAATAGCTAAGGTCTTAGACTCGTACTATGGCCTACAGGTTAAGGTCTTAACTCTTACTCTGGCCTACTGGTTAAGGTCTTAACTCTTACTCTGGCCTAATAGCTAAGGTCCTAGACTCGTACTCTGGCCTACTGGTTAAGGTCTTAACTTTTATTCTGGCCTAATAGCTAAGGTCATAACTCTTACTCTGGCCTAATAGCTAAGGTCTTAGACTCGTACTCTGGCCTAATGGTTAAGGTCTTAACTCTTACTCTGGCCTACTGGTTATGGTCTTAACTCTTACTCTGGCCTAATAGCTAAGGTCTTAGACTCGTACTCTGGCCTACTGGTTAAGGTCTTAACTCTTACTCTGGCCTAATAGCTAAGGTCTTAACTCTTACTCTGGCCGAATAGCTAAGGTCGTAACTCTTACTCTGGCCGAATAGCTAAAGTCTTAGACTTGTTCTCCTTCCTAATGGTTACTCTGGCATAATAGCTAAGGTCTTAACTCTTACTCTGGCCTAATAGCTAAGGTCTTAGACTCGTACTCTGGCCTAATGGTTAAGGTCTTAACTCTTACTCTGGCCTAATAGCTAAGGTCTTAGACTCGTACTATGGCCTAATGGTTAAGGTCTCAACTCTTACTCTGGCCTACTGGTTAAGGTCTTAACTCTTACTCTGGCCTAATAGCTAAGGTCTTAGACTCATACTCTGGCCTAATAGCTAAGGTCTTAGACTCGTACTCTGGCCTAATAGCTAAGGTCTTAGACTCGTACTCTGGCCAAATGGTTAATGTCTTAACTCTTACTCTGGCCTACTGGTTAAGGTCTTAACTCTTACTCTGGCCTAATAGCTAAGGTCTTAACTCTTACTCTGGCCTAATAGCTAAGGTCTTAGAATCATACTCTGGCCTACTGGGTAAGGTCTTAACTCTTACTCTGGCCTACTGGTTATGGTCTTAACGCTTACTCTGGCCTAATAATTAAGGTCTTAGACTCGTACTCTGGCCTAATGGTTAAGGTCTTAATTGTTACTCTGGCCTAATAGCTAAGGGCTTAGACTCGTACTATGGCCTACAGGTTAAGGTCTTAACTCTTACACTGGCCTACTGGTTAAGGTCTTAACTCTTACTATGGTCTACCGGTTAAGGTCTTAACTCTTACTCTCGCCTAATCGTTACGGTCTTAACTCTTACTCTGGCCTATTGGTTAAGGTCTAACTCTATCACTGGCCTAATAGCTAAGGTCTTAACTCTTACTCTGGCCCAATAGCTAAGGTCTTAACTCTTACTCTGGTCTAATAGCTAGGGTCTTAGACTCGTACTCTGGCCTAATGGTTACGGTCTTAACTCTTACTCTGGCCTATTGGTTAAGGTCTTAACTCTTACTCTAGCCTAATAGCTAAGGTCTTAACTCTTACTCTGGCCTAATAGCTAAGGTCTTAACTCTTACTCTGGTCTAATAGCTAAGGTCTTAGACTCGTACACTGGCCCAATAGCTAAGGTCTTAGACTTGTACTCTGGCCTAATGTTTAAGGTCTTAACTCTTACTCTGGCCTACTGGTTAAGGTCTTAACTCTTACTATGGTCTACCGGTTAAGGTCTTAACTCTTACTCTCGCCTAATCATTACGGTCTTAACTCTTACTCTGGCCTATTGGTTAAGGTCTTAACTCTATCACTGGCCTAATAGCTAAGGTATTAACTCTTACTCTGGCCCAATAGCTAAGGTCTTAACTCTTACTCTGGTCTAATAGCTAGGGTCTTAGACTCGTACTCTGGCCTAATGGTTACGGTCTTAACTCTTACTCTGGCCTATTGGTTAAGGTCTTAACTCTTACTCTAGCCTAATAGCTAAGGTCTTAACTCTTACTCTGGCCTAATAGCTAAGGTCTTAACTCTTACTCTGGTCTAATAGCTAAGGTCTTAGACTCGTACACTGGCCTAATGGTTACGGTCTTAACTCTTACTCTGGCCTATTGGTTAAGGTCTTAACTCTTTCTCTGGCCTAATAGCTAAGGTCTTAACTCTTACTCTGGCCTAATAGCTAAGGTCTTAGACTCGTACTCTGGCCCAATAGCTAAGGTCTTAGACTTGTACTCTGGCCTAATGTTTAAGGTCTTAACTCTTACTCTGGCCTACTTGTTAAGGTCTTAACTCTTCCTCTGGCCTAATAGCTAAGGTCTTAACACTTACTCTGGCCTAATAGCTAAGGTCTTAGACTCGTACTATGGCCTACAGGTTAAGGTCTTAACTCTTACTCTGGCCTACTGGTTAAGGTCTTAACTCTTACTCTGGCCTAATAGCTAAGGTCCTAGACTCATAATCTGGCCTACTGGTTAAGGTCTTAACTTTTACTCTGGCCTAATAGCTAAGGTCATAACTCTTACTCTGGCCTAATAGCTAAGGTCTTAGACTCGTACTCTGGCCTAATGGTTAAGGTCTTAACTCTTAATCTGGCCTACTTGTTATGGTCTTAACTCTTACTCTGGCCTAATAGCTAAGGTCTTAGACTCGTACTCTGGCCTACTGGTTAAGGTCTTAACTCTTACTCTGGCGTAATAGCTAAGGTCTTAACTCTTACTCTGGCCTAAGAGCTAAAGTCGTAACTCTTACTCTGGCCGCATAGCTAAGGTCTTAGACTCGTTCTCTTTCCTAATGGTTAAGGTGTTAACTCATACTCTGGCCTAATAGCTAAGGTCTTAACTCTTACTCTGGCATAATAGCTAAGGTCTTAGACTCGTACTCTGGCCTAATGGTTAAGGTCTTAACTCTTACTCTGGCCTAATAGCTAAGGTCTTAGACTCGTACTATGGCCTAATGATTAAGGTCTTAACACTTACTCTGGCCTACTGGTTAAGGTCTTAACTCTTACTCTGGCCTAATAGCTAAGGTCTTAACTCTTACTCTGGCCTAATAGCAAAGGTCTTAGACTCATAATCTGGCCTAATGGTTAAGGTCTTAACTCTTACTCTGGCCTAATAGCTAAGGTCTTAACTCTTACTCTGGCCTAATAGCTAAGGTCTTAGACTCGTACTATGGCCTACAGGTTAAGGTCTTAACTCTTACTCTGGCCTACTGGTTTTAGGTGTTAACTCATACTCTGGCCTAATAGCTAAGGTCTTAACTCTTACTCTGGCATAATAGCTAAGGTCTTAGACTCGTACTCTGGCCTAATGGTTAAGGTCTTAACTCTTACTCTGGCCTACTGGTTAAGGTCTTAACTCTTACTCTGGCCTAATAGCTAAGGCCTTAACTCTTACTCTGGCCTAATAGCAAAGGTCTTAGACTCATAATCTGGCCTAATGGTTAAGGTCTTAACTCTTACTCTGGCCTAATAGCTAAGGTCTTAACTCTTACTCTGGCCTAATAGCTAAGGTCTTAGACTCGTACTATGGCCTACAGGTTAAGGTCTTAACTCTTACTCTGGCCTACTGGTTAAGGTCTTAACTCTTACTCTGGCCTAATAGCTAAGGTCCTAGACTCGTACTCTGGCCTACTGGTTAAGGTCTTAACTTTTACTCTGGCCTAATAGCTAAGGTCATAACTCTTACTCTGGCCTAATAGCTAGGTCTTCGACTCGTACTCTGGCCTAATGGTTAAGGTCTTAACTCTTACTCTGGCCTACTGGTTAAGGTCTTAACTCTTACTCTGGCCTAATAGCTAAGGTCTTAGACTCGTACTATGGCCTACAGGTTAAGGTCTTAACTCTTACTCTGGCCTACTGGTTAAGGTCTTAACTCTTACTCTGGCCTAATAGCTAAGGTCCTAGACTCGTACTCTGGCCTACTGGTTAAGGTCTTAACTTTTATTCTGGCCTAATAGCTAAGGTCATAACTCTTACTCTGGCCTAATAGCTAAGGTCTTAGACTCGTACTCTGGCCTAATGGTTAAGGTCTTAACTCTTACTCTGGCCTACTGGTTATGGTCTTAACTCTTACTCTGGCCTAATAGCTAAGGTCTTAGACTCGTACTCTGGCCTACTGGTTAAGGTCTTAACTCTTACTCTGGCCTAATAGCTAAGGTCTTAACTCTTACTCTGGCCGAATAGCTAAGGTCGTAACTCTTACTCTGGCCGAATAGCTAAAGTCTTAGACTTGTTCTCCTTCCTAATGGTTACTCTGGCATAATAGCTAAGGTCTTAACTCTTACTCTGGCCTAATAGCTAAGGTCTTAGACTCGTACTCTGGCCTAATGGTTAAGGTCTTAACTCTTACTCTGGCCTAATAGCTAAGGTCTTAGACTCGTACTATGGCCTAATGGTTAAGGTCTCAACTCTTACTCTGGCCTACTGGTTAAGGTCTTAACTCTTACTCTGGCCTAATAGCTAAGGTTTTAGACTCATACTCTGGCCTAATAGCTAAGGTCTTAGACTCGTACTCTGGCCTAATAGCTAAGGTCTTAGACTCGTACTCTGGCCAAATGGTTAATGTCTTAACTCTTACTCTGGCCTACTGGTTAAGGTCTTAACTCTTACTCTGGCCTAATAGCTAAGGTCTTAACTCTTACTCTGGCCTAATAGCTAAGGTCTTAGAATCATACTCTGGCCTACTGGGTAAGGTCTTAACTCTTACTCTGGCCTACTGGTTGTGGTCTTAACGCTTACTCTGGCCTAATAGCTAAGGTCTTAGACTCGTACTCTGGCCTAATGGTTAAGGTCTTAATTGTTACTCTGGCCTAATAGCTAAAGTCTTAGACTCGTACTATGGCCTACAGGTTAAGGTCTTAACTCTTACACTGGCCTACTGGTTAAGGTCTTAACTCTTACTATGGTCTACCGGTTAAGGTCTTAACTCTTACTCTCGCCTAATCGTTACGGTCTTAACTCTTACTCTGGCCTATTGGTTAAGGTCTTAACTCTTACTCTAGCCTAATAGCTAAGGTCTTAACTCTTACTCTGGCCTAATAGCTAAGGTCTTAACTCTTACTCTGGTCTAATAGCTAAGGTCTTAGACTCGTACACTGGCCTAATGGTTACGGTCTTAACTCTTACTCTGGCCTATTGGTTAAGGTCTTAACTCTTTCTCTGGCCTAATAGCTAAGGTCTTAACTCTTACTCTGGCCTAATAGCTAAGGTCTTAGACTCGTACTCTGGCCCAATAGCTAAGGTCTTAGACTTGTACTCTGGCCTAATGTTTAAGGTCTTAACTCTTACTCTGGCCTACTTGTTAAGGTCTTAACTCTTCCTCTGGCCTAATAGCTAAGGTCTTAACACTTACTCTGGCCTAATAGCTAAGGTCTTAGACTCGTACTATGGCCTACAGGTTAAGGTCTTAACTCTTACTCTGGCCTACTGGTTAAGGTCTTAACTCTTACTCTGGCCTAATAGCTAAGGTCCTAGACTCATAATCTGGCCTACTGGTTAAGGTCTTAACTTTTACTCTGGCCTAATAGCTAAGGTCATAACTCTTACTCTGGCCTAATAGCTAAGGTCTTAGACTCGTACTCTGGCCTAATGGTTAAGGTCTTAACTCTTACTCTGGCCTACTTGTTATGGTCTTAACTCTTACTCTGGCCTAATAGCTAAGGTCTTAGACTCGTACTCTGGCCTACTGGTTAAGGTCTTAACTCTTACTCTGGCCTAATAGCTAAGGTCTTAACTCTTACTCTGGCCTAAGAGCTAAAGTCGTAACTCTTACTCTGGCCGCATAGCTAAGGTCTTAGACTCGTTCTCTTTCCTAATGGTTAAGGTGTTAACTCATACTCTGGCCTAATAGCTAAGGTCTTAACTCTTACTCTGGCATAATAGCTAAGGTCTTAGACTCGTACTCTGGCCTAATGGTTAAGGTCTTAACTCTTACTCTGGCCTAATAGCTAAGGTCTTAGACTCGTACTATGGCCTAATGATTAAGGTCTTAACACTTACTCTGGCCTACTGGTTAAGGTCTTAACTCTTACTCTGGCCTAATAGCTAAGGTCTTAACTCTTACTCTGGCCTAATAGCAAAGGTCTTAGACTCATAATCTGGCCTAATGGTTAAGGTCTTAACTCTTACTCTGGCCTAATAGCTAAGGTCTTAACTCTTACTCTGGCCTAATAGCTAAGGTCTTAGACTCGTACTATGGCCTACAGGTTAAGGTCTTAACTCTTACTCTGGCCTACTGGTTTTAGGTGTTAACTCATACTCTGGCCTAATAGCTAAGGTCTTAACTCTTACTCTGGCATAATAGCTAAGGTCTTAGACTCGTACTCTGGCCTAATGGTTAAGGTCTTAACTCTTACTCTGGCCTACTGGTTAAGGTCTTAACTCTTACTCTGGCCTAATAGCTAAGGCCTTAACTCTTACTCTGGCCTAATAGCAAAGGTCTTAGACTCATAATCTGGCCTAATGGTTAAGGTCTTAACTCTTACTCTGGCCTAATAGCTAAGGTCTTAGACTCGTACTCTGGCCTAATGGTTAAGGTCTTAACTCTTACTCTGGCCTACTTGTTATGGTCTTAACTCTTACTCTGGCCTAATAGCTAAGGTCTTAGACTCGTACTCTGGCCTACTGGTTAAGGTCTTAACTCTTACTCTGGCCTAATAGCTAAGGTCTTAACTCTTACTCTGGCCTAAGAGCTAAAGTCGTAACTCTTACTCTGGCCGCATAGCTAAGGTCTTAGACTCGTTCTCTTTCCTAATGGTTAAGGTGTTAACTCATACTCTGGCCTAATAGCTAAGGTCTTAACTCTTACTCTGGCATAATAGCTAAGGTCTTAGACTCGTACTCTGGCCTAATGGTTAACTCTTACTCTGGCCTAATAGCTAAGGTCTTAGACTCGTACTATGGCCTAATGATTAAGGTCTTAACACTTACTCTGGCCTACTGGTTAAGGTCTTAACTCTTACTCTGGCCTAATAGCTAAGGTCTTAACTCTTACTCTGGCCTAATAGCAAAGGTCTTAGACTCATAATCTGGCCTAATGGTTAAGGTCTTAACTCTTACTCTGGCCTAATAGCTAAGGTCTTAACTCTTACTCTGGCCTAATAGCTAAGGTCTTAGACTCGTACTATGGCCTACAGGTTAAGGTCTTAACTCTTACTCTGGCCTACTGGTTTTAGGTGTTAACTCATACTCTGGCCTAATAGCTAAGGTCTTAACTCTTACTCTGGCATAATAGCTAAGGTCTTAGACTCGTACTCTGGCCTAATGGTTAAGGTCTTAACTCTTACTCTGGCCTACTGGTTAAGGTCTTAACTCTTACTCTGGCCTAATAGCTAAGGCCTTAACTCTTACTCTGGCCTAATAGCAAAGGTCTTAGACTCATAATCTGGCCTAATGGTTAAGGTCTTAACTCTTACTCTGGCCTAATAGCTAAGGTCTTAACTCTTACTCTGGCCTAATAGCTAAGGTCTTAGACTCGTACTATGGCCTACAGGTTAAGGTCTTAACTCTTACTCTGGCCTACTGGTTAAGGTCTTAACTCTTACTCTGGCCTAATAGCTAAGGTCCTAGACTCGTACTCTGGCCTACTGGTTAAGGTCTTAACTTTTACTCTGGCCTAATAGCTAAGGTCAAAACTCTTACTCTGGCCTAATAGCTAGGTCTTCGACTCGTACTCTGGCCTAATGGTTAAGGTCTTAACTCTTACTCTGGCCTACTGGTTAAGGTCTTAACTCTTACTCTGGCCTAATAGCTAAGGTCTTAGACTCGTACTATGGCCTACAGGTTAAGGTCTTAACTCTTACTCTGGCCTACTGGTTAAGGTCTTAACTCTTACTCTGGCCTAATAGCTAAGGTCCTAGACTCGTACTCTGGCCCACTGGTTAAGGTCTTAACTTTTATTCTGGCCTAATAGCTAAGGTCATAACTCTTACTTTGGCCTAATAGCTAAGGTCTTAGACTCGTACTCTGGCCTAATGGTTAAGGTCTTAACTCTTACTCTGGCCTACTGGTTATGGTCTTAACTCTTACTCTGGCCTAATAGCTAAGGTCTTAGACTCGTACTCTGGCCTACTGGTTAAGGTCTTAACTCTTACTCTGGCCTAATAGCTAAGGTCTTAACTCTTACTCTGGCCGAATAGCTAAGGTCGTAACTCTTACTCTGGCCGAATAGCTAAAGTCTTAGACTTGTTCTCCTTCCTAATGGTTACTCTGGCATAATAGCTAAGGTCTTAACTCTTACTCTGGCCTAATAGCTAAGGTCTTAGACTCGTACTCTGGCCTAATGGTTAAGGTCTTAACTCTTACTCTGGCCTAATAGCTAAGGTCTTAGACTCGTACTATGGCCTAATGGTTAAGGTCTCAACTCTTACTCTGGCCTACTGGTTAAGGTCTTAACTCTTACTCTGGCCTAATAGCTAAGGTTTTAGACTCATACTCTGGCCTAATAGCTAAGGTCTTAGACTCGTACTCTGGCCTAATAGCTAAGGTCTTAGACTCGTACTCTGGCCAAATGGTTAATGTCTTAACTCTTACTCTGGCCTACTGGTTAAGGTCTTAACTCTTACTCTGGCCTAATAGCTAAGGTCTTAACTCTTACTCTGGCCTAATAGCTAAGGTCTTAGAATCATACTCTGGCCTACTGGGTAAGGTCTTAACTCTTACTCTGGCCTACTGGTTATGGTCTTAACGCTTACTCTGGCCTAATAGCTAAGGTCTTAGACTCGTACTCTGGCCTAATGGTTAAGTTCTTAATTGTTACTCTGGCCTAATAGCTAAGGTCTTAGACTCGTACTATGGCCTACAGGTTAAGGTCTTAACTCTTACACTGGCCTACTGGTTAAGGTCTTAACTCTTACTATGGTCTACCGGTTAAGGTCTTAACTCTTACTCTCGCCTAATGGTTACGGTCTTAACTCTTACTCTGGCCTATTGGTTAAGGTCTTAACTCTATCACTGGCCTAATAGCTAAGGTCTTAACTCTTACTCTGGCCTAATAGCTAAGGTCTTAACTCTTACTCTGGTCTAATAGCTAGGGTCTTAGACTCGTACTCTGGCCTAATGGTTACGGTCTTAACTCTTACTCTGGCCTATTGGTTAAGGTCTTAACTCTTACTCTAGCCTAATAGCTAAGGTCTTAACTCTTACTCTGGCCAAATAGCTAAGGTCTTAACTCTTACTCTGGTCTAATAGCTAAGGTCTTAGACTCGTACTCTGGCCTAATGGTTACGGTCTTAACTCTTACTCTGGCCTATTGGTTAAGGTCTTAACTCTTTCTCTGGCCTAATAGCTAAGGTCTTAACTCTTACTCTGGCCTAATAGCTAAGGTCTTAGACTCGTACTCTGGCCCAATAGCTAAGGTCTTAGACTTGTACTCTGGCCTAATGTTTAAGGTCTTAACTCTTACTCTGGCCTACTGGTTAAGGTCTTAACTCTTCCTCTGGCCTAATAGCTAAGGTCTTAACACTTACTCTGGCCTAATAGCTAAGGTCTTAGTCTCGTACTATGGCCTACAGGTTAAGGTCTTAACTCTTACTCTGGCCTACTGGTTAAGGTCTTAACTCTTACTCTGGCCTAATAGCTAAGGTCCTAGACTCATAATCTGGCCTACTGGTTAAGGTCTTAACTTTTACTCTGGCCTAATAGCTAAGGTCATAACTCTTACTCTGGCCTAATAGCTAAGGTCTTAGACTCGTACTCTGGCCTAATGGTTAAGGTCTTAACTCTTACTCTGGCCTACTTGTTATGGTCTTAACTCTTACTCTGGCCTAAGAGCTAAGGTCTTAGACTCGTACTCTGGCCTACTGGTTAAGGTCTTAACTCTTACTCTGGCCTAATAGCTAAGGTCTTAACTCTTACTCTAGCCTAATAGCTAAGGTCTTAACTCTTACTCTGGCCTAATAGCTAAGGTCTTAACTCTTACTCTGGTCTAATAGCTAAGGTCTTAGACTCGTACACTGGCCTAATGGTTACGGTCTTAACTCTTACTCTGGCCTATTGGTTAAGGTCTTAACTCTTTCTCTGGCCTAATAGCTAAGGTCTTAACTCTTACTCTGGCCTAATAGCTAAGGTCTTAGACTCGTACTCTGGCCCAATAGCTAAGGTCTTAGACTTGTACTCTGGCCTAATGTTTAAGGTCTTAACTCTTACTCTGGCCTACTGGTTAAGGTCTTAACTCTTCCTCTGGCCTAATAGCTAAGGTCTTAACACTTACTCTGGCCTAATAGCTAAGGTCTTAGACTCGTACTATGGCCTACAGGTTAAGGTCTTAACTCTTACTCTGGCCTACTGGTTAAGGTCTTAACTCTTACTCTGGCCTAATAGCTAAGGTCCTAGACTCATAATCTGGCCTACTGGTTAAGGTCTTAACTTTTACTCTGGCCTAATAGCTAAGGTCATAACTCTTACTCTGGCCTAATAGCTAAGGTCTTAGACTCGTACTCTGGCCTAATGGTTAAGGTCTTAACTCTTACTCTGGCCTACTTGTTATGGTCTTAACTCTTACTCTGGCCTAATAGCTAAGGTCTTAGACTCGTACTCTGGCCTACTGGTTAAGGTCTTAACTCTTACTCTGGCCTAATAGCTAAGGTCTTAACTCTAACTCTGGCCTAAGAGCTAAAGTCGTAACTCTTACTCTGGCCGCATAGCTAAGGTCTTAGACTCGTTCTCTTTCCTAATGGTTAAGGTGTTAACTCATACTCTGGCCTAATAGCTAAGGTCTTAACTCTTACTCTGGCATAATAGCTAAGGTCTTAGACTCGTACTCTGGCCTAATGGTTAAGGTCTTAACTCTTACTCTGGCCTAATAGCTAAGGTCTTAGACTCGTACTATGGCCTAATGATTAAGGTCTTAACACTTACTCTGGCCTACTGGTTAAGGTCTTAACTCTTACTCTGGCCTAATAGCTAAGGTCTTAACTCTTACTCTGGCCTAATAGCAAAGGTCTTAGACTCATAATCTGGCCTAATGGTTAAGGTCTTAACTCTTACTCTGGCCTAATAGCTAAGGTCTTAACTCTTACTCTGGCCTAATAGCTAAGGTCTTAGACTCGTACTATGGCCTACAGGTTAAGGTCTTAACTCTTACTCTGGCCTACTGGTTTTAGGTGTTAACTCATACTCTGGCCTAATAGCTAAGGTCTTAACTCTTACTCTGGCATAATAGCTAAGGTCTTAGACTCGTACTCTGGCCTAATGGTTAAGGTCTTAACTCTTACTCTGGCCTACTGGTTAAGGTCTTAACTCTTACTCTGGCCTAATAGCTAAGGTCTTAACTCTTACTCTGGCCTAATAGCAAAGGTCTTAGACTCATAATCTGGCCTAATGGTTAAGGTCTTAACTCTTACTCTGGCCTAATAGCTAAGGTCTTAACTCTTACTCTGGCCTAATAGCTAAGGTCTTAGACTCGTACTATGGCCTACAGGTTAAGGTCTTAACTCTTACTCTGGCCTACTGGTTAAGGTCTTAACTCTTACTCTGGCCTAATAGCTAAGGTCCTAGACTCGTACTCTGGCCTACTGGTTAAGGTCTTAACTTTTACTCTGGCCTAATAGCTAAGGTCATAACTCTTACTCTGGCCTAATAGCTAGGTCTTCGACTCGTACTCTGGCCTAATGGTTAAGGTCTTAACTCTTACTCTGGCCTACTGGTTAAGGTCTTAACTCTTACTCTGGCCTAATAGCTAAGGTCTTAGACTCGTACTATGGCCTACAGGTTAAGGTCTTAACTCTTACTCTGGCCTACTGGTTAAGGTCTTAACTCTTACTCTGGCCTAATAGCTAAGGTCCTAGACTCGTACTCTGGGCTACTGGTTAAGGTCTTAACTTTTATTCTGGCCTAATAGCTAAGGTCATAACTCTTACTCTGGCCTAATAGCTAAGGTCTTAGACTCGTACTCTGGCCTAATGGTTAAGGTCTTAACTCTTACTCTGGCCTACTGGTTATGGTCTTAACTCTTACTCTGGCCTAATAGCTAAGGTCTTAGACTCGTACTCTGGCCTACTGGTTAAGGTCTTAACTCTTACTCTGGCCTAATAGCTAAGGTCTTAACTCTTACTCTGGCCGAATAGCTAAGGTCGTAACTCTTACTCTGGCCGAATAGCTAAAGTCTTAGACTTGTTCTCCTTCCTAATGGTTACTCTGGCATAATAGCTAAGGTCTTAACTCTTACTCTGGCCTAATAGCTAAGGTCTTAGACTCGTACTCTGGCCTAATGGTTAAGGTCTTAACTCTTACTCTGGCCTAATAGCTAAGGTCTTAGACTCGTACTATGGCCTAATGGTTAAGGTCTCAACTCTTACTCTGGCCTACTGGTTAAGGTCTTAACTCTTACTCTGGCCTAATAGCTAAGGTTTTAGACTCATACTCTGGCCTAATAGCTAAGGTCTTAGACTCGTACTCTGGCCTAATAGCTAAGGTCTTAGACTCGTACTCTGGCCAAATGGTTAATGTCTTAACTCTTACTCTGGCCTACTGGTTAAGGTCTTAACTCTTACTCTGGCCTAATAGCTAAGGTCTTAACTCTTACTCTGGCCTAATAGCTAAGGTCTTAGAATCATACTCTGGCCTACTGGGTAAGGTCTTAACTCTTACTCTGGCCTACTGGTTATGGTCTTAACGCTTACTCTGGCCTAATAGCTAAGGTCTTAGACTCGTACTCTGGCCTAATGGTTAAGGTCTTAATTGTTACTCTGGCCTAATAGCTAAGGTCTTAGACTCGTACTATGGCCTACAGGTTAAGGTCTTAACTCTTACACTGGCCTACTGGTTAAGGTCTTAACTCTTACTATGGTCTACCGGTTAAGGTCTTAACTCTTACTCTCGCCTAATGGTTACAGTCTTAACTCTTACTCTGGCCTATTGGTTAAGGTCTTAACTCTATCACTGGCCTAATAGCTAAGGTCTTAACTCTTACTCTGGTCTAATAGCTAAGGTCTTAGACTCGTACTCTGGCCTAATGGTTACGGTCTTAACTCTTACTCTGGCCTATTGGTTAAGGTCTTAACTCTTTCTCTGGCCTAATAGCTAAGGTCTTAACTCTTACTCTGGCCTAATAGCTAAGGTCTTAGACTCGTACTCTGGCCCAATAGCTAAGGTCTTAGACTTGTACTCTGGCCTAATGTTTAAGGTCTTAACTCTTACTCTGGCCTACTGGTTAAGGTCTTAACTCTTCCTCTGGCCTAATAGCTAAGGTCTTAACACTTACTCTGGCCTAATAGCTAAGGTCTTAGACTCGTACTATGGCCTACAGGTTAAGGTCTTAACTCTTACTCTGGCCTACTGGTTAAGGTCTTAACTCTTACTCTGGCCTAATAGCTAAGGTCCTAGACTCATAATCTGGCCTACTGGTTAAGGTCTTAACTTTTACTCTGGCCTAATAGCTAAGGTCATAACTCTTACTCTGACCTAATAGCTAAGGTCTTAGACTCGTACTCTGGCCTAATGGTTAAGGTCTTAACTCTTACTCTGGCCTACTTGTTATGGTCTTAACTCTTACTCTGGCCTAAGAGCTGAGGTCTTAGACTCGTACTCTGGCCTACTGGTTAAGGTCTTAACTCTTACTCTGGCCTAATAGCTAAGGTCTTAACTCTTACTCTGGCCTAAGAGCTAAAGTCGTAACTCTTACTCTGGCCGCATAGCTAAGGTCTTAGACTCGTTCTCTTTCCTAATGGTTAAGGTGTTAACTCATACTCTGGCCTAATAGCTAAGGTCTTAACTCTTACTCTGGCCTAATAACTAAGGTCTTAGACTCGTACTATGGCCTAATGATTAAGGTCTTAACACTTACTCTGGCCTACTGGTTGAGGTCTTAACTCTTACTCTGGCCTAATAGCTAAGGTCTTAGACTCATACTCTGGCCTAATAGCTAAGGTCTTAGACTCATACTCTGGCCTAATAGCTAAGGTCTTAGACTCGTACTCTGGCCAAATGGTTAAGGTCTTAACTCTTACTCTGGCCTACTGGTTAAGGTCTTAACTCTTACTCTGGCCTAATAGCTAAGGTCTTAACTCTTACTCTGGCCTAATAGCTAAGGTCTTAGACTCATACTCTGGCCTACTGGGTAAGGTCTTAACTCTTAATCTGGCCTACTGGTTATGGTCTTAACGCTTACTCTGGCCTAATAGCTAAGGTCTTAGACTCGTACTCTGGCCTAATGGTTAAGGTCTTAATTGTTACTCTGGCCTAATAGCTAAGGTCTTAGACTCGTACTATGGCCTACAGGTTAAGGTCTTAACTCTTACACTGGCCTACTGGTTAAGGTCTTAACTCTTACTATGGTCTACCGGTTAAGGTCTTAACTCTTACTCTGGCCTAATGGTTACGGTCTTAACTCTTACTCTGGCCTATTGGTTAAGGTCTTAACTCTTTCTCTGGCCTAATAGCTAAGGTCTTAACTCTTACTCTGGCCTAATAGCTAAGGTCTTAACTCTTACTCTGGTCTAATAGCTAGGGTCTTAGACTCGTACTCTGGCCTAATGGTTACGGTCTTAACTCTTACTCTGGCCTATTGGTTAAGGTCTTAACTCTTACTCTAGCCTAATAGCTAAGGTCTTAACTCTTACTCTGGCCTAATAGCTAAGGTCTTAACTCTTACTCTGGTCTAATAGCTAAGGTCTTAGACTCGTACTCTGGCCTAATGGTTACGGTCTTAACTCTTACTCTGGCCTATTGGTTAAGGTCTTAACTCTTTCTCTGGCCTAATAGCTAAGGTCTTAACTCTTACTCTGGCCTAATAGCTAAGGTCTTAGACTCGTACTCTGGCCCAATAGCTAAGGTCTTAGACTTGTACTCTGGCCTAATGTTTAAGGTCTTAACTCTTACTCTGGCCTACTGGTTAAGGCCTTAACTCTTCCTCTGGCCTAATAGCTAAGGTCTTAACACTTACTCTGGCCTAATAGCTAAGGTCTTAGACTCGTACTATGGCCTACAGGTTAAGGTCTTAACTCTTACTCTGGCCTACTGGTTAAGGTCTTAACTCTTACTCTGGCCTAATAGCTAAGGTCCTAGACTCATAATCTGGCCTACTGGTTAAGGTCTTAACTTTTACTCTGGCCTAATAGCTAAGGTCATAACTCTTACTCTGGCCTAATAGCTAAGGTCTTAGACTCGTACTCTGGCCTAATGGTTAAGGTCTTAACTCTTACTCTGGCCTACTGGTTATGGTCTTAACTCTTACTCTGGCCTAATAGCTAAGGTCTTAGACTCGTACTCTGGCCTACTGGTTAAGGTCTTAACTCTTACTCTGGCTTAATAGCTAAGGTCTTAACTCTTACTCTGGCCTAAGAGCTAAGGTCCTAGACTCATAATCTGGCCTACTGGTTAAGGTCTTAACTTTTACTCTGGCCTAATAGCTAAGGTCATAACTCTTACTCTGGCCTAATAGCTAAGGTCTTAGACTCGTACTCTGGCCTAATGGTTAAGGTCTTAACTCTTACTCTGGCCTACTGGTTATGGTCTTAACTCTTACTCTGGCCTAATAGCTAAGGTCTTAGACTCGTACTCTGGCCTACTGGTTAAGGTCTTAACTCTTACTCTGGCCTAATAGCTAAGGTCTTAACTCTTACTCTGGCCTAAGAGCTAAGGTCGTAACTCTTACTCTGGCCGCATAGCTAAGGTCTTAGACTCGTTCTCTTTCCTAATGGTTAAGGTGTTAACTCATACTCTGGCCTAATAGCTAAGGTCTTAACTCTTACTCTGGCATAATAGCTAAGGTCTTAGACTCATACTCTGGCCTAATGGTTAAGGTCTTAGCTCTTACTCTGGCCTAATAGCTAAGGTCTTAGACTCTTACTATGGCCTAATGATTAAGGTCTTAACACTTACTCTGGCCTACTGGTTGAGGTCTTAACTCTTACTCTGGCCTAATAGCTAAGGTCTTAGACTCATACTCTGGCCTAATAGCTAAGGTCTTAGACTCGTACTCTGGCCAAATGGTTAAGGTCTTAACTCTTACTCTGGCCTAATAGCTAAGGTCTTAACTCTTACTCTGGCCTAATAGCTAAGGTCTTAGACTCATACTCTGGCCTACTGGTTAAGGTCTTAACTCTTACTCTGGCCTACTGGTTATGGTCTTAACTCTTACTCTGGCCTAATAGCTAAGGTCTTAGACTCGGACTCTGGCCTAATGGTTAAGGTCTTAATTCTTACTCTGGCCTAATAGCTAAGGTCTTAGACTCGTACTATGGCCTACAGGTTAAGGTCTTAACTCTTACACTGGCCTACTGGTTAAGGTCTTAACTCTTACTATGGTCTACCGGTTAAGGTCTTAACTCTTACTCTGGCCCACTGGTTAAGGTCTTAACTCTTACTCTGGCCTAATAGCTAAGGTCTTAGACTCGTACTCTGGCCTAATCGTTAAGGTCATAACTCTTACTCTGGCCTAATAGCTAAGGTCTTAGACTCGTACTCTGTTCTAATGGTTAAGGTCTTAACTCTTACACTGGCCTACTGGTTAAGGTCTTAACTCTGACTCTGGCCTAATAGCTAAGGTCTTAACTCTTACTCTGGCCTTATAGCTAAGGTCTTAGACTCGTACTCTGGCCTAATGGTTAAGGTCTTAACTCTTACTCTGGCCTACTGGTTTTGGTCTTAACTCTTACTCTGGCCTAATAGCTAAGGTCTTAGACTCGTACTCTGGCCTAATAGCTAAGGTCTTAACTCTTAGTCTGGTCTAATAGCTAAGGTCTTAGACTCTTACTCTGGCCTACTGGTTAAGGTGTTAACTCTTACTCTGGCCTAATAGCTAATGTCTTAGACTCGTACTCTGGCCTAATGGTTAAGGTCTTAACTCTTACTCTGGCCTACTGCTTAAGGTCTTAACTCTTACTCTGGCCTAATAGCTAAGGTCTTAACTCTTAATCTGGCCTAATAGCAAAGGTCGTAAACTCATAATCTGGCCTAATGGTTAAAGTCTTAACTCTTACTCTGGCCTAATAGCTAAGGTCTTAACTCTTACTCTGGCCTAATAGCTAAAGTCTTAGACCCGTACTATGGCCTACAGGTTGAGGTCATAACTCTTACTCTGGCCTACTGGTTAAGGTCTTAACTTTTACTCTGGCCTACTGGTTAAGGTCTTAACTCTTACTCTGGCCTAATAGCTAAGGTCTTAACTCTTACTCTGGCCTAATAGCTAAGGTCTTAGACTCTTACTCTGGCCTAATGGTTAAGGTCTTAACTCTTACTCTGGGCTACTGGTTAAGGTCTTAACTCTTACTCTGGCCTAATAGCTAAGGTCTTATACTCGTACACTGGCCTAATGGTTAAGGTCTTAACTCTTACTCTGGCCTACTGGCTAAGGTCTTAAAAGCTAAGGTCTTAACTCTTACTCTGGCCTAATAGCTAAGGTCTTAACTCTAACTCTGGCCGAATAGCTAAGGTCTTAGATTCGTACTCTGGCCTAATGGTTAAGGTCTTAACTCTTACTCTGGCCTAATAGCTAAGGTCTTAACTATTACTCTGGCCTAATAGCTAAGGTCTTAGACTCGTTCTCTGGCCTAATGGTTAAGGTCTTAGATCTTACTCTGGCCTAATAGCTAAGGTCTTAGACTCGTACACTGGCCTAATAGCTAAGGTCTTAGACTCATACTCTGGCCTAATAGCTAAGGTCTTAGACTCGAACTCTGGCCTACTGGTTAAGTTCTTAACTCTTACTCTGGCCTAATAGCTAAGGTCTTAACTCTTACTCTGGCCTAATAACTAAGGTCTTAGACTCGTACTCTGGCCTAATAGCTAAGGTCTTAACTCTTACTCTGGCCTAATAGCTAAGGTCTTAACTCTTACTCTGGCCTAATAACTAAGGTCTT
This sequence comes from Triturus cristatus, assembly GCF_964204655.1. Classification (NCBI taxonomy): domain Eukaryota; kingdom Metazoa; phylum Chordata; class Amphibia; order Caudata; family Salamandridae; genus Triturus; species Triturus cristatus. Next base: position 1,097,072,826 of record NC_140589.1, on the reverse strand, counting down.
AGACTCGTACTATGGCCTACAGGTTAAGGTCTTAACTCTTACTCTGGAGTACTGGTTAAGGTCTTAACTCTTACTCTGGCCTAATAGCTAAGGTCCTAGACTCATAATCTGGCCTACTGGTTAAGGTCTTAACTTTTACTCTGGCCTAATAGCTAAGGTCATAACTCTTACTCTGGCCTAATAGCTAAGGTCTTAGACTCGTACTCTGGCCTAATGGTTAAGGTCTTAACTCTTACTCTGGCCTACTGGTTATGGTCTTAACTCTTACTCTGGCCTAATAGCTAAGGTCTTAGACTCGTACTCTGGCCTACTGGTTAAGGTCTTAACTCTTACTCTGGCCTAATAGCTAAGGTCTTAACTCTTACTGTGGCCTAAGAGCTAAGGTCCTAGACTCATAATCTGGCCTACTGGTTAAGGTCTTAACTTTTACTCTGGCCTAATAGCTAAGGTCATAACTCTTACTCTGGCCTAATAGCTAAGGTCTTAGACTCGTACTCTGGCCTAATGGTTAAGGTCTTAACTCTTACTCTGGCCTACTGGTTATGGTCTTAACTCTTACTCTGGCCTAATAGCTAAGGTCTTAGACTCGTACTCTGGCCTACTGGTTAAGGTCTTAACTCTTACTCTGGCCTAATAGCTAAGGTCTTAACTCTTACTCTGGCCTAAGAGCTAAGGTCGTAACTCTTACTCTGGCCGCATAGCTAAGGTCTTAGACTCGTTCTCTTTCCTAATGGTTAAGGTGTTAACTCATACTCTGGCCTAATAGCTAAGGTCTTAACTCTTACTCTGGCATAATAGCTAAGGTCTTAGACTCATACTCTGGCCTAATGGTTAAGGTCTTAACTCTTACTCTGGCCTAATAGCTAAGGTCTTAGACTCGTACTATGGCCTAATGATTAAGGTCTTAACACTTACTCTGGCCTACTGGTTGAGGTCTTAACTCTTACTCTGGCCTAATAGCTAAGGTCTTAGACTCATACTCTGGCCTAATAGCTAAGGTCTTAGACTCATACTCTGGCCTAATAGCTAAGGTCTTAGACTCGTACTCTGGCCAAATGGTTAAGGTCTTAACTCTTACTCTGGCCTAATAGCTAAGGTCTTAACTCTTACTCTGGCCTAATAGCTAAGGTCTTAGACTCATACTCTGGCCTACTGGTTAAGGTCTTAACTCTTACTCTGGCCTACTGGTTATGGTCTTAACTCTTACTCTGGCCTAATAGCTAAGGTCTTAGACTCGGACTCTGGCCTAATGGTTAAGGTCTTAATTCTTACTCTGGCCTAATAGCTAAGGTCTTAGACTCGTACTATGGCCTACAGGTTAAGGTCTTAACTCTTACACTGGTCTACCGGTTAAGGTCTTAACTCTTACTCTGGCCCACTGGTTAAGGTCTTAACTCTTACTCTGGCCTAATAGCTAAGGTCTTAGACTCGTACTCTGGCCTAATCGTTAAGGTCATAACTCTTACTCTGGCCTAATAGCTAAGGTCTTAGACTCGTACTCTGTTCTAATGGTTAAGGTCTTAACTCTTACACTGGCCTACTGGTTAAGGTCTTAACTCTGACTCTGGCCTAATAGCTAAGGTCTTAACTCTTACTCTGGCCTTATAGCTAAGGTCTTAGACTCGTACTCTGGCCTAATGGTTAAGGTCTTAACTCTTACTCTGGCCTACTGGTTTTGGTCTTAACTCTTACTCTGGCCTAATAGCTAAGGTCTTAGACTCGTACTCTGGCCTAATAGCTAAGGTCTTAACTCTTAGTCTGGTCTAATAGCTAAGGTCTTAGACTCTTACTCTGGCCTACTGGTTAAGGTGTTAACTCTTACTCTGGCCTAATAGCTAAGGTCTTAGACTCGTACTCTGGCCTAATGGTTAAGGTCTTAACTCTTACTCTGGCCTACTGCTTAAGGTCTTAACTCTTACTCTGGCCTAATAGCTAAGGTCTTAACTCTTAATCTGGCCTAATAGCAAAGGTCTTAGACTCATAATCTGGCCTAATGGTTAAGGTCTTAACTCTTACTCTGGCCTAATAGCTAAGGTCTTAACTCTTACTCTGGCCTAATAGCTAAAGTCTTAGACCCGTACTATGGCCTACAGGTTGAGGTCATAACTCTTACTCTGGCCTACTGGTTAAGGTCTTAACTTTTACTCTGGCCTACTGGTTAAGGTCTTAACTCTTACTCTGGCCTAATAGCTAAGGTCTTAACTCTTACTCTGGCCTAATAGCTAAGGTCTTAGACTCTTACTCTGGCCTAATGGTTAAGGTCTTAACTCTTACTCTGGGCTACTGGTTAAGGTCTTAACTCTTACTCTGGCCTAATAGCTAAGGTCTTTTACTCGTACACTGGCCTAATGGTTAAGGTCTTAACTCTTACTCTGGCCTACTGGCTAAGGTCTTAATAGCTAAGTTCTTAACTCTTACTCTGGCCTAATAGCTAAGGTCTTAACTCTAACTCTGGCCGAATAGCTAAGGTCTTAGATTCGTACTCTGGCCTAATGGTTAAGGTCTTAACTCTTACTCTGGCCTAATAGCTAAGGTCTTAACTCTTACTCTGGCCTAATAGCTAAGGTCTTAGACTCGTTCTCTGGCCTAATGGTTAAGGTCTTAGATCTTACTCTGGCCTAATAGCTAAGGTCTTAGACTCGTACACTGGCCTAATAGCTAAGGTCTTAGACTCATACTCTGGCCTAATAGCTAAGGTCTTAGACTCGAACTCTGGCCTTCGGGTTAAGTTCTTAACTCTTACTCTGGCCTAATAGCTAAGGTCTTAACTCTTACTCTGGCCTAATAACTAAGGTCTTAGACTCGTACTCTGGCCTAATAGCTAAGGTCTTAACTCTTACTCTGGCCTAATAGCTAAGGTCTTAACTCTTAGTCTGGCCTAATAGCTAAGGTCTTAGACTTGTACTCTGGCCAAATGGTTAAGGTCTTAACTCTTACTCTGGCATAATAGCTAAGGTCTTAGACTCGTACTCTGGCCTAATGGTTAAGGTCTTAACTCTTACTCTGGCCTACTGGTTAAGGTCTTAACTCTTACTCTGGCCTAATAGCTAAGGTCTTAACTCTTACTCTGGCCTAATAGCAAAGGTCTTAGACTCATAATCTGGCCTAATGGTTAAGGTCTTAACTCTTACTCTGGCCTAATAGCTAAGGTCTTAACTCTTACTCTGGCCTAATAGCTAAGGTCTAAGACTCGTACTATGGCCTACAGGTTAAGGTCTTAACTCTTACTCTGGCCTACTGGTTAAGGTCTTAACTCTTACTCTGGCCTAATAGCTAAGGTCCTAGACTCGTACTCTGGCCTACTGGTTAAGGTCTTAACTTTTACTCTGGCCTAATAGCTAAGGTCATAACTCTTACTCTGGCCTAATAGCTAGGTCTTCGACTCATACTCTGGCCTAATGGTTAAGGTCTTAACTCTTACTCTGGCCTACTGGTTAAGGTCTTAACTCTTACTCTGGCCTAATAGCTAAGGTCTTAGACTCATACTATGGCCTACAGGTTAAGGTCCTAACTCTTACTCTGGCCTACTGGTTAAGGTCTTAACTCTTACTCTGGCCTAATAGCTAAGGTCCTAGACTCGTACTCTGGCCTACTGGTTAAGGTCTTAACTTTTATTCTGGCCTAATAGCTAAGGTCATAACTCTTACTCTGGCCTAATAGCTAAGGTCTTAGACTCGTACTCTGGCCTAATGGTTAAGGTCTTAACTCTTACTCTGGCCTACTGGTTATGGTCTTAACTCTTACTCTGGCCTAATAGCTAAGGTCTTAGACTCGTACTCTGGCCTACTGGTTAAGGCTTAACTCTTACTCTGGCCTAATAGCTAAGGTCTTAACTCTTACTCTGGCCGAATAGCTAAGGTCGTAACTCTTACTCTGGCCAAATAGCTAAAGTCTTAGACTCGTTCTCCTTCCTAATGGTTAAGGTGTTAACTCTTACTCCGGCCTAATAGCTAAGGTCTTAACTCTTACTCTGGCCTAATAGCTAAGGTCTTAGACTCGTACTCTGGCCTAATGGTTAAGGTCTTAACTCTTACTCTGGCCTAATAGCTAAGGTCTTAGACTCGTACTATGGTCTAATGGTTAAGGTCTCAACTCTTACTCTGGCCTACTGGTTAAGGTCTTAACTCTTACTCTGGCCTAATAGCTAAGGTCTTAGACTCATACTCTGGCCTAATAGCTAAGGTCTTAGACTCGTACTCTGGCCTAATAGCTAAGGTCTTAGACTCGTACTCTGGCCAAATGGTTAATGTCTTAACTCTTACTCTGGCCTACTGGTTAAGGTCTTAACTCTTACTCTGGCCTAATAGCTAAGGTCTTAGAATCATACTCTGGCCTACTGGGTAAGGTCTTAACTCTTACTCTGGCCTACTGGTTAAGGTCTTAACTCTTACTCTGCCCTAATAGCTAAGGTCCTAGACTCATAATCTGGCCTACTGGTTAAGGTCTTAACTTTTACTCTGGCCTAATAGCTAAGGTCATAACTCTTACTCTGGCCTAATAGCTAAGGTCTTAGACTCGTACTCTGGCCTAATGGTTAAGGTCTTAACTCTTACTCTGGCCTACTGGTTATGGTCTTAACTCTTATTCTGGCCTAATAGCTAAGGTCTTAGACTCGTACTCTGGCCTACTGGTTAAGGTCTTAACTCTTACTCTGGCCTAATAGCTAAGGTCTTAACTCTTACTCTGGCCTAAGAGCTAAGGTCCTAGACTCATAATCTGGCCTACTGGTTAAGGTCTTAACTTTTACTCTGGCCTAATAGCTAAGGTCATAACTCTTACTCTGGCCTAATAGCTAAGGTCTTAGACTCATACTCTGGCCTAATGGTTAAGGTCTTAACTCTTACTCTGGCCTACTGGTTATGGTCTTAACTCTTACTCTGGCCTAATAGCTAAGGTCTTAGACTCGTACTCTGGCCTACTGGTTAAGGTCTTAACTCTTACTCTGGCCTAATAGCTAAGGTCTTAACTCTTACTCTGGCCTAAGAGCTAAGGTCGTAACTCTTACTCTGGCCGCATAGCTAAGGTCTTAGACTCGTTCTCTTTCCTAATGGTTAAGGTGTTAACTCATACTCTGGCCTAATAGCTAAGGTCTTAACTCTTACTCTGGCATAATAGCTAAGGTCTTAGACTCGTACTCTGGCCTAATGGTTAAGGTCTTAACTCTTACTCTGGCCTAATAGCTAAGGTCTTAGACTCGTACTATGGCCTAATGATTAAGGTCTTAACACTTACTCTGGCCTACTGGTTGAGGTCTTAACTCTTACTCTGGCCTAATAGCTAAGGTCTTAGACTCATACTCTGGCCTAATAGCTAAGGTCTTAGACTCGTACTCTGGCCAAATGGTTAAGGTCTTAACTCTTACTCTGGCCTAATAGCTAAGGTCTTAACTCTTACTCTGGCCTAATAGCTAAGGTCTTAGACTCATACTCTGGCCTACTGGTTAAGGTCTTAACTCTTACTCTGGCCTACTGGTTATGGTCTTAACTCTTACTCTGGCCTAATAGCTAAGGTCTTAGACTCGGACTCTGGCCTAATGGTTAAGGTCTTAATTCTTACTCTGGCCTAATAGCTAAGGTCTTAGACTCGTACTATGGCCTACAGGTTAAGGTCTTAACTCTTACACTGGCCTACTGGTTAAGGTCTTAACTCTTACTATGGTCTACCGGTTAAGGTCTTAACTCTTACTCTGGCCCACTGGTTAAGGTCTTAACTCTTACTCTGGCCTAATAGCTAAGGTCTTAGACTCGTACTCTGGCCTAATCGTTAAGGTCATAACTCTTACTCTGGCCTAATAGCTAAGGTCTTAGACTCGTACTCTGTTCTAATGGTTAAGGTCTTAACTCTTACACTGGCCTACTGGTTAAGGTCTTAACTCTGACTCTGGCATAATAGCTAAGGTCTTAACTCTTACTCTGGCCTTATAGCTAAGGTCTTAGACTCGTACTTTGGCCTAATGGTTAAGGTCTTAACTCTTACTCTGGCCTACTTGTTATGGTCTTAACTCTTACTCTGGCCTAAGAGCTAAGGTCTTAGACTCGTACTCTGGCCTACTGGTTAAGGTCTTAACTCTTACTCTGGCCTAATAGCTAAGGTCTTAACTCTTACTCTAGCCTAATAGCTAAGGTCTTAACTCTTACTCTGGCCTAATAGCTAAGGTCTTAACTCTTACTCTGGTCTAATAGCTAAGGTCTTAGACTCGTACACTGGCCTAATGGTTACGGTCTTAACTCTTACTCTGGCCTATTGGTTAAGGTCTTAACTCTTTCTCTGGCCTAATAGCTAAGGTCTTAACTCTTACTCTGGCCTAATAGCTAAGGTCTTAGACTCGTACTCTGGCCTAATAGCTAAGGTCTTAGACTCGTACTATGGCCTACAGGTTAAGGTCTTAACTCTTACTCTGGCCTACTGGTTAAGGTCTTAACTCTTACTCTGGCCTAATAGCTAAGGTCCTAGACTCATAATCTGGCCTACTGGTTAAGGTCTTAACTTTTACTCTGGCCTAATAGCTAAGGTCATAACTCTTACTCTGGCCTAATAGCTAAGGTCTTAGACTCGTACTCTGGCCTAATGGTTAAGGTCTTAACTCTTACTCTGGCCTACTTGTTATGGTCTTAACTCTTACTCTGGCCTAATAGCTAAGGTCTTAGACTCGTACTCTGGCCTACTGGTTAAGGTCTTAACTCTTACTCTGGCCTAATAGCTAAGGTCTTAACTCTTACTCTGGCCTAAGAGCTAAAGTCGTAACTCTTACTCTGGCCGCATATCTAAGGTCTTAGACTCGTTCTCTTTCCTAATGGTTAAGGTGTTAACTCATACTCTGGCCTAATAGCTAAGGTCTTAACTCTTACTCTGGCATAATAGCTAAGGTCTTAGACTCGTACTCTGGCCTAATGGTTAAGGTCTTAACTCTTACTCTGGCCTAATAGCTAAGGTCTTAGACTCGTACTATGGCCTAATGATTAAGGTCTTAACACTTACTCTGGCCTACTGGTTAAGGTCTTAACTCTTACTCTGGCCTAATAGCTAAGGTCTTAACTCTTACTCTGGCCTAATAGCAAAGGTCTTAGACTCATAATCTGGCCTAATGGTTAAGGTCTTAACTCTTACTCTGGCCTAATAGCTAAGGTCTTAACTCTTACTCTGGCCTAATAGCTAAGGTCTTAGACTCGTACTATGGCCTACAGGTTAAGGTCTTAACTCTTACTCTGGCCTACTGGTTTTAGGTGTTAACTCATACTCTGGCCTAATAGCTAAGGTCTTAACTCTTACTCTGGCATAATAGCTAAGGTCTTAGACTCGTACTCTGGCCTAATGGTTAAGGTCTTAACTCTTACTCTGGCCTACTGGTTAAGGTCTTAACTCTTACTCTGGCCTAATAGCTAAGGTCTTAACTCTTACTCTGGCCTAATAGCAAAGGTCTTAGACTCATAATCTGGCCTAATGGTTAAGGTCTTAACTCTTACTCTGGCCTAATAGCTAAGGTCTTAACTCTTACTCTGGCCTAATAGCTAAGGTCTTAGACTCGTACTATGGCCTACAGGTTAAGGTCTTAACTCTTACTCTGGCCTACTGGTTAAGGTCTTAACTCTTACTCTGGCCTAATAGCTAAGGTCCTAGACTCGTACTCTGGCCTACTGGTTAAGGTCTTAACTTTTACTCTGGCCTAATAGCTAAGGTCATAACTCTTACTCTGGCCTAATAGCTAGGTCTTCGACTCGTACTCTGGCCTAATGGTTAAGGTCTTAACTCTTACTCTGGCCTACTGGTTAAGGTCTTAACTCTTACTCTGGCCTAATAGCTAAGGTCTTAGACTCGTACTATGGCCTACAGGTTAAGGTCTTAACTCTTACTCTGGCCTACTGGTTAAGGTCTTAACTCTTACTCTGGCCTAATAGCTAAGGTCCTAGACTCGTACTCTGGCCTACTGGTTAAGGTCTTAACTTTTATTCTGGCCTAATAGCTAAGGTCATAACTCTTACTCTGGCCTAATAGCTAAGGTCTTAGACTCGTACTCTGGCCTAATGGTTAAGGTCTTAACTCTTACTCTGGCCTACTGGTTATGGTCTTAACTCTTACTCTGGCCTAATAGCTAAGGTCTTAGACTCGTACTCTGGCCTACTGGTTAAGGTCTTAACTCTTACTCTGGCCTAATAGCTAAGGTCTTAACTCTTACTCTGGCCGAATAGCTAAGGTCGTAACTCTTACTCTGGCCGAATAGCTAAAGTCTTAGACTTGTTCTCCTTCCTAATGGTTACTCTGGCATAATAGCTAAGGTCTTAACTCTTACTCTGGCCTAATAGCTAAGGTCTTAGACTCGTACTCTGGCCTAATGGTTAAGGTCTTAACTCTTACTCTGGCCTAATAGCTAAGGTCTTAGACTCGTACTATGGCCTAATGGTTAAGGTCTCAACTCTTACTCTGGCCTACTGGTTAAGGTCTTAACTCTTACTCTGGCCTAATAGCTAAGGTTTTAGACTCATACTCTGGCCTAATAGCTAAGGTCTTAGACTCGTACTCTGGCCTAATAGCTAAGGTCTTAGACTCGTACTCTGGCCAAATGGTTAATGTCTTAACTCTTACTCTGGCCTACTGGTTAAGGTCTTAACTCTTACTCTGGCCTAATAGCTAAGGTCTTAACTCTTACTCTGGCCTAATAGCTAAGGTCTTAGAATCATACTCTGGCCTACTGGGTAAGGTCTTAACTCTTACTCTGGCCTACTGGTTATGGTCTTAACGCTTACTCTGGCCTAATAGCTAAGGTCTTAGACTCGTACTCTGGCCTAATGGTTAAGGTCTTAATTGTTACTCTGGCCTAATAGCTAAGGTCTTAGACTCGTACTATGGCCTACAGGTTAAGGTCTTAACTCTTACACTGGCCTACTGGTTAAGGTCTTAACTCTTACTATGGTCTACCGGTTAAGGTCTTAACTCTTACTCTTGCCTAATGGTTACAGTCTTAACTCTTACTCTGGCCTATTGGTTAAGGTCTTAACTCTATCACTGGCCTAATAGCTAAGGTCTTAACTCTTACTCTGGTCTAATAGCTAAGGTCTTAGACTCGTACTCTGGCCTAATGGTTACGGTCTTAACTCTTACTCTGGCCTATTGGTTAAGGTCTTAACTCTTTCTCTGGCCTAATAGCTAAGGTCTTAACTCTTACTCTGGCCTAATAGCTAAGGTCTTAGACTCGTACTCTGGCCCAATAGCTAAGGTCTTAGACTTGTACTCTGGCCTAATGTTTAAGGTCTTAACTCTTACTCTGGCCTACTGGTTAAGGTCTTAACTCTTCCTCTGGCCTAATAGCTAAGGTCTTAACACTTACTCTGGCCTAATAGCTAAGGTCTTAGACTCGTACTATGGCCTACAGGTTAAGGTCTTAACTCTTACTCTGGCCTACTGGTTAAGGTCTTAACTCTTACTCTGGCCTAATAGCTAAGGTCCTAGACTCATAATCTGGCCTACTGGTTAAGGTCTTAACTTTTACTCTGGCCTAATAGCTAAGGTCATAACTCTTACTCTGGCCTAATAGCTAAGGTCTTAGACTCGTACTCTGGCCTAATGGTTAAGGTCTTAACTCTTACTCTGGCCTACTTGTTATGGTCTTAACTCTTACTCTGGCCTAAGAGCTGAGGTCTTAGACTTGTACTCTGGCCTACTGGTTAAGGTCTTAACTCTTACTCTGGCCTAATAGCTAAGGTCTTAACTCTTACTCTGGCCTAAGAGCTAAAGTCGTAACTCTTACTCTGGCCGCATAGCTAAGGTCTTAGACTCGTTCTCTTTCCTAATGGTTAAGGTGTTAACTCATTCTCTGGCCTAATAGCTAAGGTCTTAACTCTTACTCTGGCCTAATAGCTAAGGTCTTAGACTCGTACTATGGCCTAATGATTAAGGTCTTAACACTTACTCTGGCCTACTGGTTGAGGTCTTAACTCTTACTCTGGCCTAATAGCTAAGGTCTTAGACTCATACTCTGGCCTAATAGCTAAGGTCTTAGACTCATACTCTGGCCTAATAGCTAAGGTCTTAGACTCGTACTCTGGCCAAATGGTTAAGGTCTTAACTCTTACTCTGGCCTACTGGTTAAGGTCTTAACTCTTACTCTGGCCTAATAGCTAAGGTCTTAACTCTTACTCTGGCCTAATAGCTAAGGTCTTAGACTCATACTCTGGCCTACTGGGTAAGGTCTTAACTCTTAATCTGGCCTACTGGTTATGGTCTTAACGCTTACTCTGGCCTAATAGCTACGGTCTTAGACTCGTACTCTGGCCTAATGGTTAAGGTCTTAATTGTTACTCTGGCCTAATAGCTAAGGTCTTAGACTCGTACTATGGCCTACAGGTTAAGGTCTTAACTCTTACACTGGCCTACTGGTTAAGGTCTTAACTCTTACTATGGTCTACCGGTTAAGGTCTTAACTCTTACTCTGGCCTAATGGTTACGGTCTTAACTCTTACTCTGGCCTATTGGTTAAGGTCTTAACTCTTTCTCTGGCCTAATAGCTAAGGTCTTAACTCTTACTCTGGCCTAATAGCTAAGGTCTTAACTCTTACTCTGGTCTAATAGCTAGGGTCTTAGACTCGTACTCTGGCCTAATGGTTACGGTCTTAACTCTTACTCTGGCCTATTGGTTAAGGTCTTAACTCTTACTCTAGCCTAATAGCTAAGGTCTTAACTCTTACTCTGGCCTAATAGCTAAGGTCTTAACTCTTACTCTGGTCTAATAGCTAAGGTCTTAGACTCGTACTCTGGCCTAATGGTTACGGTCTTAACTCTTACTCTGGCCTATTGGTTAAGGTCTTAACTCTTTCTCTGGCCTAATAGCTAAGGTCTTAACTCTTACTCTGGCCTAATAGCTAAGGTCTTAGACTCGTACTCTGGCCCAATAGCTAAGGTCTTAGACTTGTACTCTGGCCTAATGTTTAAGGTCTTAACTCTTACTCTGGCCTACTGGTTAAGGCCTTAACTCTTCCTCTGGCCTAATAGCTAAGGTCTTAACACTTACTCTGGCCTAATAGCTAAGGTCTTAGACTCGTACTATGGCCTACAGGTTAAGGTCTTAACTCTTACTCTGGCCTACTGGTTAAGGTCTTAACTCTTACTCTGGCCTAATAGCTAAGGTCCTAGACTCATAATCTGGCCTACTGGTTAAGGTCTTAACTTTTACTCTGGCCTAATAGCTAAGGTCATAACTCTTACTCTGGCCTAATAGCTAAGGTCTTAGACTCGTACTCTGGCCTAATGGTTAAGGTCTTAACTCTTACTCTGGCCTACTGGTTATGGTCTTAACTCTTACTCTGGCCTAATAGCTAAGGTCTTAGACTCGTACTCTGGCCTACTGGTTAAGGTCTTAACTCTTACTCTGGCTTAATAGCTAAGGTCTTAACTCTTACTCTGGCCTAAGAGCTAAGGTCCTAGACTCATAATATGGCCTACTGGTTAAGGTCTTAACTCTTACTCTGGCCTACTGGTTATGGTCTTAACTCTTACTCTGGCCTAATAGCTAAGGTCATAACTCTTACTCTGGCCTAATAGCTAAGGTCTTAGACTCGTACTCTGGCCTAATGGTTAAGGTCTTAACTCTTACTCTGGCCTACTGGTTATGGTCTTAACTCTTACTCTGGCCTAATAGCTAAGGTCTTAGACTCGTACTCTGGCCTACTGGTTAAGGTCTTAACTCTTACTCTGGCCTAATAGCTAAGGTCTTAACTCTTACTCTGGCCTAAGAGCTAAGGTCGTAACTCTTACTCTGGCCGCATAGCTAAGGTCTTAGACTCGTTCTCTTTCCTAATGGTTAAGGTGTTAACTCATACTCTGGCCTAATAGCTAAGGTCTTAACTCTTACTCTGGCATAATAGCTAAGGTCTTAGACTCATACTCTGGCCTAATGGTTAAGGTCTTAGCTCTTACTCTGGCCTAATAGCTAAGGTCTTAGACTCTTACTATGGCCTAATGATTAAGGTCTTAACACTTACTCTGGCCTACTGGTTGAGGTCTTAACTCTTACTCTGGCCTAATAGCTAAGGTCTTAGACTCATACTCTGGCCTAATAGCTAAGGTCTTAGACTCGTACTCTGGCCAAATGGTTAAGGTCTTAACTCTTACTCTGGCCTAATAGCTAAGGTCTTAACTCTTACTCTGGCCTAATAGCTAAGGTCTTAGACTCATACTCTGGCCTACTGGTTAAGGTCTTAACTCTTACTCTGGCCTACTGGTTATGGTCTTAACTCTTAATCTGGCCTAATAGCTAAGGTCTTAGACTCGGACTCTGGCCTAATGGTTAAGGTCTTAATTCTTACTCTGGCCTAATAGCTAAGGTCTTAGACTCGTACTATGGCCTACAGGTTAAGGTCTTAACTCTTACACTGGCCTACTGGTTAAGGTCTTAACTCTTACTATGGTCTACCGGTTAAGGTCTTAACTCTTACTCTGGCCCACTGGTTAAGGTCTTAACTCTTACTCTGGCCTAATAGCTAAGGTCTTAGACTCGTACTCTGGCCTAATCGTTAAGGTCATAACTCTTACTCTGGCCTAATAGCTAAGGTCTTAGACTCATACTCTGTTCTAATGGTTAAGGTCTTAACTCTTACACTGGCCTACTGGTTAAGGTCTTAACTCTGACTCTGGCCTAATAGCTAAGGTCTTAACTCTTACTCTGGCCTTATAGCTAAGGTCTTAGACTCGTACTCTGGCCTAATGGTTAAGGTCTTAACTCTTACTCTGGCCTACTGGTTTTGGTCTTAACTCTTACTCTGGCCTAATAGCTAAGGTCTTAGACTCGTACTCTGGCCTAATAGCTGAGGTCTTAACTCTTAGTCTGGTCTAATAGCTAAGGTCTTAGACTCTTACTCTGGCCTACTGGTTAAGGTGTTAACTCTTACTCTGGCCTAATAGCTAATGTCTTAGACTCGTACTCTGGCCTAATGGTTAAGGTCTTAACTCTTACTCTGGCCTACTGCTTAAGGTCTTAACTCTTACTCTGGCCTAATAGCTAAGGTCTTAACTCTTAATCTGGCCTAATAGCAAAGGTCTTAGACTCATAATCTGGCCTAATGGTTAAGGTCTTAACTCTTACTCTGGCCTAATAGCTAAGGTCTTAACTCTTACTCTGGCCTAATAGCTAAAGTCTTAGACCCGTACTATGGCCTACAGGTTGAGGTCATAACTCTTACTCTGGCCTACTGGTTAAGGTCTTAACTTTTACTCTGGCCTACTGGTTAAGGTCTTAACTCTTACTCTGGCCTAATAGCTAAGGTCTTAACTCTTACTCTGGCCTAATAGCTAAGGTCTTAGACTCTTACTCTGGCCTAATGGTTAAGGTCTTAACTCTTACTCTGGGCTACTGGTTAAGGTCTTAACTCTTACTCTGGCCTAATAGCTAAGGTCTTATACTCGTACACTGGCCTAATGGTTAAGGTCTTAACTCTTACTCTGGCCTACTGGCTAAGGTCTTAAAAGCTAAGGTCTTAACTCTTACTCTGGCCTAATAGCTAAGGTCTTAACTCTAACTCTGGCCGAATAGCTAAGGTCTTAGATTCGTACTCTGGCCTAATGGTTAAGGTCTTAACTCTTACTCTGGCCTAATAGCTAAGGTCTTAACTATTACTCTGGCCTAATAGCTAAGGTCTTAGACTCGTTCTCTGGCCTAATGGTTAAGGTCTTAGATCTTACTCTGGCCTAATAGCTAAGGTCTTAGACTCGTACACTGGCCTAATAGCTAAGGTCTTAGACTCATACTCTGGCCTAATAGCTAAGGTCTTAGACTCGAACTCTGGCCTACTGGTTAAGTTCTTAACTCTTACTCTGGCCTAATAGCTAAGGTCTTAACTCTTACTCTGGCCTAATAACTAAGGTCTTAGACTCGTACTCTGGCCTAATAGCTAAGGTCTTAACTCTTACTCTGGCCTAATAGCTAAGGTCTTAACTCTTACTCTGGCCTAATAACTAAGGTCTTAGACTCGTACTATGGCCTACAGGTTAAGGTCTTAACTCTTACTCTGGAGTACTGGTTAAGGTCTTAACTCTTACTCTGGCCTAATAGCTAAGGTCCTAGACTCATAATCTGGCCTACTGGTTAAGGTCTTAACTTTTACTCTGGCCTAATAGCTAAGGTCATAACTCTTACTCTGGCCTAATAGCTAAGGTCTTAGACTCGTACTCTGGCCTAATGGTTAAGGTCTTAACTCTTACTCTGGCCTACTGGTTATGGTCTTAACTCTTACTCTGGCCTAATAGCTAAGGTCTTAGACTCGTACTCTGGCCTACTGGTTAAGGTCTTAACTCTTACTCTGGCCTAATAGCTAAGGTCTTAACTCTTACTGTGGCCTAAGAGCTAAGGTCCTAGACTCATAATCTGGCCTACTGGTTAAGGTCTTAACTTTTACTCTGGCCTAATAGCTAAGGTCATAACTCTTACTCTGGCCTAATAGCTAAGGTCTTAGACTCGTACTCTGGCCTAATGGTTAAGGTCTTAACTCTTACTCTGGCCTACTGGTTATGGTCTTAACTCTTACTCTGGCCTAATAGCTAAGGTCTTAGACTCGTACTCTGGCCTACTGGTTAAGGTCTTAACTCTTACTCTGGCCTAATAGCTAAGGTCTTAACTCTTACTCTGGCCTAAGAGCTAAGGTCGTAACTCTTACTCTGGCCGCATAGCTAAGGTCTTAGACTCGTTCTCTTTCCTAATGGTTAAGGTGTTAACTCATACTCTGGCCTAATAGCTAAGGTCTTAACTCTTACTCTGGCATAATAGCTAAGGTCTTAGACTCATACTCTGGCCTAATGGTTAAGGTCTTAACTCTTACTCTGGCCTAATAGCTAAGGTCTTAGACTCGTACTATGGCCTAATGATTAAGGTCTTAACACTTACTCTGGCTTACTGGTTGAGGTCTTAACTCTTACTCTGGCCTAATAGCTAAGGTCTTAGACTCATACTCTGGCCTAATAGCTAAGGTCTTAGACTCATACTCTGGCCTAATAGCTAAGGTCTTAGACTCGTACTCTGGCCAAATGGTTAAGGTCTTAACTCTTACTCTGGCCTAATAGCTAAGGTCTTAACTCTTACTCTGGCCTAACAGCTAAGGTCTTAGACTCATACTCTGGCCTACTGGTTAAGGTCTTAACTCTTACTCTGGCCTACTGGTTATGGTCTTAACTCTTACTCTGGCCTAATAGCTAAGGTCTTAGACTCGGACTCTGGCCTAATGGTTAAGGTCTTAATTCTTACTCTGGCCTAATAGCTAAGGTCTTAGACTCGTACTATGGCCTACAGGTTAAGGTCTTAACTCTTACACTGGTCTACCGGTTAAGGTCTTAACTCTTACTCTGGCCCACTGGTTAAGGTCTTAACTCTTACTCTGGCCTAATAGCTAAGGTCTTAGACTCGTACTCTGGCCTAATCGTTAAGGTCTTAACTCTTACTCTGGCCTAATAGCTAAGGTCTTAACTCTTACTCTGGCCTAATAGCTAAGGTCTTAGATTCGTACTCTGGCCTAATAGCTAAGGTCTTAGACTCGTACTCTAGCCTACTGGTTAAGGTCTTAACTCTTACTCTGGCCTAATAGCTAAGGTCTTAGACTCGTACTCTGGCCTAATCGTTAAGGTCATAACTCTTACTCTGGCCTAATAGCTAAGGTCTTAGACTCGTACTCTGTTCTAATGGTTAAGGTCTTAACTCTTACACTGGCCTACTGGTTAAGGTCTTAACTCTGACTCTGGCCTAATAGCTAAGGTCTTAACTCTTACTCTGGCCTTATAGCTAAGGTCTTAGACTCGTACTCTGGCCTAATGGTTAAGGTCTTAACTCTTACTCTGGCCTACTGGTTTTGGTCTTAACTCTTACTCTGGCCTAATAGCTAAGGTCTTAGACTCGTACTCTGGCCTAATAGCTAAGGTCTTAACTCTTAGTCTGGTCTAATAGCTAAGGTCTTAGACTCTTACTCTGGCCTACTGGTTAAGGTGTTAACTCTTACTCTGGCCTAATAGCTAAGGTCTTAGACTCGTACTCTGGCCTAATGGTTAAGGTCTTAACTCTTACTCTGGCCTACTGCTTAAGGTCTTAACTCTTACTCTGGCCTAATAGCTAAGGTCTTAACTCTTAATCTGGCCTAATAGCAAAGGTCTTAGACTCATAATCTGGCCTAATGGTTAAGGTCTTAACTCTTACTCTGGCCTAATAGCTAAGGTCTTAACTCTTACTCTGGCCTAATAGCTAAAGTCTTAGACCCGTACTATGGCCTACAGGTTGAGGTCATAACTCTTACTCTGGCCTACTGGTTAAGGTCCTAACTTTTACTCTGGCCTACTGGTTAAGGTCTTAACTCTTACTCTGGCCTAATAGCTAAGGTCTTAACTCTTACTCTGGCCTAATAGCTAAGGTCTTAGACTCTTACTCTGGCCTAATGGTTAAGGTCTTAACTCTTACTCTGGGCTACTGGTTAAGGTCTTAACTCTTACTCTGGCCTAATAGCTAAGGTCTTATACTCGTACACTGGCCTAATGGTTAAGGTCTTAACTCTTACTCTGGCCTACTGGCTAAGGTCTTAATAGCTAAGTTCTTAACTCTTACTCTGGCCTAATAGCTAAGGTCTTAACTCTAACTCTGGCCGAATAGCTAAGGTCTTAGATTCGTACTCTGGCCTAATGGTTAAGGTCTTAACTCTTACTCTGGCCTAATAGCTAAGGTCTTAACTCTTACTCTGGCCTAATAGCTAAGGTCTTAGACTCGTTCTCTGGCCTAATGGTTAAGGTCTTAGATCTTACTCTGGCCTAATAGCTAAGGTCTTAGACTTGTACACTGGCCTAATAGCTAAGGTCTTAGACTCATACTCTGGCCTAATAGCTAAGGTCTTAGACTCGAACTCTGGCCTTCTGGTTAAGTTCTTAACTCTTACTCTGGCCTAATAGCTAAGGTCTTAACTCTTACTCTGGCCTAATAACTAAGGTCTTAGACTCGTACTCTGGCCTAATAGCTAAGGTCTTAACTCTTACTCTGGCCTAATAGCTAAGGTCTTAACTCTTAGTCTGGCCTAATAGCTAAGGTCTTAGACTTGTACTCTGGCCAAATGGTTAAGGTCTTAACTCTTACTCTGGCATAATAGCTAAGGTCTTAGACTCGTACTCTGGCCTAATGGTTAAGGTCTTAACTCTTACTCTGGCCTACTGGTTAAGGTCTTAACTCTTACTCTGGCCTAATAGCTAAGGTCTTAACTCTTACTCTGGCCTAATAGCAAAGGTCTTAGACTCATAATCTGGCCTAATGGTTAAGGTCTTAACTCTTACTCTGGCCTAATAGCTAAGGTCTTAACTCTTACTCTGGCCTAATAGCTAAGGTCTAAGACTCGTACTATGGCCTACAGGTTAAGGTCTTAACTCTTACTCTGGCCTACTGGCTAAGGTCTTAACTCTTACTCTGGCCTAATAGCTAAGGTCCTAGACTCGTACTCTGGCCTACTGGTTAAGGTCTTAACTTTTACTCTGGCCTAATAGCTAAGGTCATAACTTTTACTCTGGCCTAATAGCTAGGTCTTCGACTCGTACTCTGGCCTAATGGTTAAGGTCTTAACTCTTACTCTGGCCTACTGGTTAAGGTCTTAACTCTTACTCTTGCCTAATAGCTAAGGTCTTAGACTCGTACTATGGCCTACAGGTTAAGGTCTTAACTCTTACTCTGGCCTACTGGTTAAGGTCTTAACTCTTACTCTGGCCTAATAGCTAAGGTCCTAGACTCGTACTCTGGCCTACTGGTTAAGGTCTTAACTTTTATTCTGGCCTAATAGCTAAGGTCATAACTCTTACTCTGGCCTAATAGCTAAGGTCTTAGACTCGTACTCTGGCCTAATGGTTAAGGTCTTAACTCTTACTCTGGCCTACTGGTTAAGGTCTTAACTCTTACTCTGGCCTAACAGCTAAGGTCTTAACTCTTACTCTGGCCTAATAGCTAAGGTCTTAGACTCGTACTCTGGCCTAATGGTTAAGGTCTTAACTCTTACTCTGGCCTAATAGCTAAGGTCTTAGACTCGTACTATGGTCTTATGGTTAAGGTCTCAACTCTTACTCTGGCCTACTGGTTAAGGTCTTAACTCTTACTCTGGCCTAATAGCTAAGGTCTTAGACTCATACTCTGGCCTAATAGCTAAGGTCTTAGACTCGTACTCTGGCCTAATAGCTAAGGTCTTAGACTCGTACTCTGGCCAAATGGTTAATGTCTTAACTCTTACTCTGGCCTACTGGTTAAGGTCTTAACTCTTACTCTGGCCTAACAGCTAAGGTCTTAACTCTTACTCTGGCCTAATAGCTAAGGTCTTAGAATCATACTCTGGCCTTCTGGGTAAGGTCTTAACTCTTACTCTGGCCTACTGGTTAAGGTCTTAACTCTTACTCTGCCCTAATAGCTAAGGTCTTAACTCTTACTCTGGCCTAATAGCTAAGGTCTTAGACTCGTACTCTGGCCTAATAGCTAAGGTCTTAGACTCGTACTATGGCCTACAGGTTAAGGTCTTAACTCTTACTCTGGCCTACTGGTTAAGGTCTTAACTCTTACTCTGGCCTAATAGCTAAGGTCCTAGACTCATAATCTGGCCTACTGGTTAAGGTCTTAACTTTTACTCTGGCCTAATAGCTAAGGTCATAACTCTTACTCTGGCCTAATAGCTAAGGTCTTAGACTCGTACTCTGGCCTAATGGTTAAGGTCTTAACTCTTACTCTGGCCTACTTGTTATGGTCTTAACTCTTACTCTGGCCTAATAGCTAAGGTCTTAGACTCGTACTCTGGCCTACTGGTTAAGGTCTTAACTCTTACTCTGGCCTAATAGCTAAGGTCTTAACTCTTACTCTGGCCTAAGAGCTAAAGTCGTAACTCTTACTCTGGCCGCATATCTAAGGTCTTAGACTCGTTCTCTTTCCTAATGGTTAAGGTGTTAACTCATACTCTGGCCTAATAGCTAAGGTCTTAACTCTTACTCTGGCATAATAGCTAAGGTCTTAGACTCGTACTCTGGCCTAATGGTTAAGGTCTTAACTCTTACTCTGGCCTAATAGCTAAGGTCTTAGACTCGTACTATGGCCTAATGATTAAGGTCTTAACACTTACTCTGGCCTACTGGTTAAGGTCTTAACTCTTACTCTGGCCTAATAGCTAAGGTCTTAACTCTTACTCTGGCCTAATAGCAAAGGTCTTAGACTCATAATCTGGCCTAATGGTTAAGGTCTTAACTCTTACTCTGGCCTAATAGCTAAGGTCTTAACTCTTACTCTGGCCTAATAGCTAAGGTCTTAGACTCGTACTATGGCCTACAGGTTAAGGTCTTAACTCTTACTCTGGCCTACTGGTTTTAGGTGTTAACTCATACTCTGGCCTAATAGCTAAGGTCTTAACTCTTACTCTGGCATAATAGCTAAGGTCTTAGACTCGTACTCTGGCCTAATGGTTAAGGTCTTAACTCTTACTCTGGCCTACTGGTTAAGGTCTTAACTCTTACTCTGGCCTAATAGCTAAGGTCTTAACTCTTACTCTGGCCTAATAGCAAAGGTCTTAGACTCATAATCTGGCCTAATGGTTAAGGTCTTAACTCTTACTCTGGCCTAATAGCTAAGGTCTTAACTCTTACTCTGGCCTAATAGCTAAGGTCTTAGACTCGTACTATGGCCTACAGGTTAAGGTCTTAACTCTTACTCTGGCCTACTGGTTAAGGTCTTAACTCTTACTCTGGCCTAATAGCTAAGGTCCTAGACTCGTACTCTGGCCTACTGGTTAAGGTCTTAACTTTTACTCTGGCCTAATAGCTAAGGTCATAACTCTTACTCTGGCCTAATAGCTAGGTCTTCGACTCGTACTCTGGCCTAATGGTTAAGGTCTTAACTCTTACTCTGGCCTACTGGTTAAGGTCTTAACTCTTACTCTGGCCTAATAGCTAAGGTCTTAGACTCGTACTATGGCCTACAGGTTAAGGTCTTAACTCTTACTCTGGCCTACTGGTTAAGGTCTTAACTCTTACTCTGGCCTAATAGCTAAGGTCCTAGACTCGTACTCTGGCCTACTGGTTAAGGTCTTAACTTTTATTCTGGCCTAATAGCTAAGGTCATAACTCTTACTCTGGCCTAATAGCTAAGGTCTTAGACTCGTACTCTGGCCTAATGGTTAAGGTCTTAACTCTTACTCTGGCCTACTGGTTATGGTCTTAACTCTTACTCTGGCCTAATAGCTAAGGTCTTAGACTCGTACTCTGGCCTACTGGTTAAGGTCTTAACTCTTACTCTGGCCTAATAGCTAAGGTCTTAACTCTTACTCTGGCCGAATAGCTAAGGTCGTAACTCTTACTCTGGCCGAATAGCTAAAGTCTTAGACTTGTTCTCCTTCCTAATGGTTACTCTGGCATAATAGCTAAGGTCTTAACTCTTACTCTGGCCTAATAGCTAAGGTCTTAGACTCGTACTCTGGCCTAATGGTTAAGGTCTTAACTCTTACTCTGGCCTAATAGCTAAGGTCTTAGACTCGTACTATGGCCTAATGGTTAAGGTCTCAACTCTTACTCTGGCCTACTGGTTAAGGTCTTAACTCTTACTCTGGCCTAATAGCTAAGGTTTTAGACTCATACTCTGGCCTAATAGCTAAGGTCTTAGACTCGTACTCTGGCCTAATAGCTAAGGTCTTAGACTCGTACTCTGGCCAAATGGTTAATGTCTTAACTCTTACTCTGGCCTACTGGTTAAGGTCTTAACTCTTACTCTGGCCTAATAGCTAAGGTCTTAACTCTTACTCTGGCCTAATAGCTAAGGTCTTAGAATCATACTCTGGCCTACTGGGTAAGGTCTTAACTCTTACTCTGGCCTACTGGTTATGGTCTTAACGCTTACTCTGGCCTAATAGCTAAGGTCTTAGACTCGTACTCTGGCCTAATGGTTAAGGTCTTAATTGTTACTCTGGCCTAATAGCTAAGGTCTTAGACTCGTACTATGGCCTACAGGTTAAGGTCTTAACTCTTACACTGGCCTACTGGTTAAGGTCTTAACTCTTACTATGGTCTACCGGTTAAGGTCTTAACTCTTACTCTCGCCTAATGGTTACAGTCTTAACTCTTACTCTGGCCTATTGGTTAAGGTCTTAACTCTATCACTGGCCTAATAGCTAAGGTCTTAACTCTCACTCTGGTCTAATAGCTAAGGTCTTAGACTCGTACTCTGGCCTAATGGTTACGGTCTTAACTCTTACTCTGGCCTATTGGTTAAGGTCTTAACTCTTTCTCTGGCCTAATAGCTAAGGTCTTAACTCTTACTCTGGCCTAATAGCTAAGGTCTTAGACTCGTACTCTGGCCCAATAGCTAAGGTCTTAGACTTGTACTCTGGCCTAATGTTTAAGGTCTTAACTCTTACTCTGGCCTACTGGTTAAGGTCTTAACTCTTCCTCTGGCCTAATAGCTAAGGTCTTAACACTTACTCTGGCCTAATAGCTAAGGTCTTAGACTCGTACTATGGCCTACAGGTTAAGGTCTTAACTCTTACTCTGGCCTACTGGTTAAGGTCTTAACTCTTACTCTGGCCTAATAGCTAAGGTCCTAGACTCATAATCTGGCCTACTGGTTAAGGTCTTAACTTTTACTCTGGCCTAATAGCTAAGGTCATAACTCTTACTCTGGCCTAATAGCTAAGGTCTTAGACTCGTACTCTGGCCTAATGGTTAAGGTCTTAACTCTTACTCTGGCCTTCTTGTTATGGTCTTAACTCTTACTCTGGCCTAAGAGCTGAGGTCTTAGACTCGTACTCTGGCCTACTGGTTAAGGTCTTAACTCTTACTCTGGCCTAATAGCTAAGGTCTTAACTCTTACTCTGGCCTAAGAGCTAAAGTCGTAACTCTTACTCTGGCCGCATAGCTAAGGTCTTAGACTCGTTCTCTTTCCTAATGGTTAAGGTGTTAACTCATACTCTGGCCTAATAGCTAAGGTCTTAACTCTTACTCTGGCCTAATAGCTAAGGTCTTAGACTCGTACTATGGCCTAATGATTAAGGTCTTAACACTTACTCTGGCCTACTGGTTGAGGTCTTAACTCTTACTCTGGCCTAATAGCTAAGGTCTTAGACTCATACTCTGGCCTAATAGCTAAGGTCTTAGACTCATACTCTGGCCTAATAGCTAAGGTCTTAGACTCGTACTCTGGCCAAATGGTTAAGGTCTTAACTCTTACTCTGGCCTACTGGTTAAGGTCTTAACTCTTACTCTGGCCTAATAGCTAAGGTCTTAACTCTTACTCTGGCCTAATAGCTAAGGTCTTAGACTCATACTCTGGCCTACTGGGTAAGGTCTTAACTCTTAATCTGGCCTACTGGTTATGGTCTTAACGCTTACTCTGGCCTAATAGCTACGGTCTTAGACTCGTACTCTGGCCTAATGGTTAAGGTCTTAATTGTTACTCTGGCCTAATAGCTAAGGTCTTAGACTCGTACTATGGCCTACAGGTTAAGGTCTTAACTCTTACACTGGCCTACTGGTTAAGGTCTTAACTCTTACTATGGTCTACCGGTTAAGGTCTTAACTCTTACTCTGGCCTAATGGTTACGGTCTTAACTCTTACTCTGGCCTATTGGTTAAGGTCTTAACTCTTTCTCTGGCCTAATAGCTAAGGTCTTAACTCTTACTCTGGCCTAATAGCTAAGGTCTTAACTCTTACTCTGGTCTAATAGCTAGGGTCTTAGACTCGTACTCTGGCCTAATGGTTACGGTCTTAACTCTTACTCTGGCCTATTGGTTAAGGTCTTAACTCTTACTCTAGCCTAATAGCTAAGGTCTTAACTCTTACTCTGGCCTAATAGCTAAGGTCTTAACTCTTACTCTGGTCTAATAGCTAAGGTCTTAGACTCGTACTCTGGCCTAATGGTTACGGTCTTAACTCTTACTCTGGCCTATTGGTTAAGGTCTTAACTCTTTCTCTGGCCTAATAGCTAAGGTCTTAACTCTTACTCTGGCCTAATAGCTAAGGTCTTAGACTCGTACTCTGGCCCAATAGCTAAGGTCTTAGACTTGTACTCTGGCCTAATGTTTAAGGTCTTAACTCTTACTCTGGCCTACTGGTTAAGGCCTTAACTCTTCCTCTGGCCTAATAGCTAAGGTCTTAACACTTACTCTGGCCTAATAGCTAAGGTCTTAGACTCGTACTATGGCCTACAGGTTAAGGTCTTAACTCTTACTCTGGCCTACTGGTTAAGGTCTTAACTCTTACTCTGGCCTAATAGCTAAGGTCCTAGACTCATAATCTGGCCTACTGGTTAAGGTCTTAACTTTTACTCTGGCCTAATAGCTAAGGTCATAACTCTTACTCTGGCCTAATAGCTAAGGTCTTAGACTCGTACTCTGGCCTAATGGTTAAGGTCTTAACTCTTACTCTGGCCTACTGGTTATGGTCTTAACTCTTACTCTGGCCTAATAGCTAAGGTCTTAGACTCGTACTCTGGCCTACTGGTTAAGGTCTTAACTCTTACTCTGGCTTAATAGCTAAGGTCTTAACTCTTACTCTGGCCTAAGAGCTAAGGTCCTAGACTCATAATATGGCCTACTGGTTAAGGTCTTAACTCTTACTCTGGCCTACTGGTTATGGTCTTAACTCTTACTCTGGCCTAATAGCTAAGGTCATAACTCTTACTCTGGCCTAATAGCTAAGGTCTTAGACTCGTACTCTGGCCTAATGGTTAAGGTCTTAACTCTTACTCTGGCCTACTGGTTATGGTCTTAACTCTTACTCTGGCCTAATAGCTAAGGTCTTAGACTCGTACTCTGGCCTACTGGTTAAGGTCTTAACTCTTACTCTGGCCTAATAGCTAAGGTCTTAACTCTTACTCTGGCCTAAGAGCTAAGGTCGTAACTCTTACTCTGGCCGCATAGCTAAGGTCTTAGACTCGTTCTCTTTCCTAATGGTTAAGGTGTTAACTCATACTCTGGCCTAATAGCTAAGGTCTTAACTCTTACTCTGGCATAATAGCTAAGGTCTTAGACTCATACTCTGGCCTAATGGTTAAGGTCTTAGCTCTTACTCTGGCCTAATAGCTAAGGTCTTAGACTCTTACTATGGCCTAATGATTAAGGTCTTAACACTTACTCTGGCCTACTGGTTGAGGTCTTAACTCTTACTCTGGCCTAATAGCTAAGGTCTTAGACTCATACTCTGGCCTAATAGCTAAGGTCTTAGACTCGTACTCTGGCCAAATGGTTAAGGTCTTAACTCTTACTCTGGCCTAATAGCTAAGGTCTTAACTCTTACTCTGGCCTAATAGCTAAGGTCTTAGACTCATACTCTGGCCTACTGGTTAAGGTCTTAACTCTTACTCTGGCCTACTGGTTATGGTCTTAACTCTTACTCTGGCCTAATAGCTAAGGTCTTAGACTCGGACTCTGGCCTAATGGTTAAGGTCTTAATTCTTACTCTGGCCTAATAGCTAAGGTCTTAGACTCGTACTATGGCCTACAGGTTAAGGTCTTAACTCTTACACTGGCCTACTGGTTAAGGTCTTAACTCTTACTATGGTCTACCGGTTAAGGTCTTAACTCTTACTCTGGCCCACTGGTTAAGGTCTTAACTCTTACTCTGGCCTAATAGCTAAGGTCTTAGACTCGTACTCTGGCCTAAACGTTAAGGTCATAACTCTTACTCTGGCCTAATAGCTAAGGTCTTAGACTCATACTCTGTTCTAAT
The DNA here is from genome assembly GCF_964204655.1 of Triturus cristatus. Classification (NCBI taxonomy): domain Eukaryota; kingdom Metazoa; phylum Chordata; class Amphibia; order Caudata; family Salamandridae; genus Triturus; species Triturus cristatus. The sequence goes on along the minus strand of NC_140589.1, from coordinate 1,097,048,150 downwards.
GGTTAAGGTCTTAACTCTTACACTGGCCTACTGGTTAAGGTCTTAACTCTGACTCTGGCCTAATAGCTAAGGTCTTAACTCTTACTCTGGCCTTATAGCTAAGGTCTTAGACTCGTACTCTGGCCTAATGGTTAAGGTCTTAACTCTTACTCTGGCCTACTGGTTTTGGTCTTAACTCTTACTCTGGCCTAATAGCTAAGGTCTTAGACTCGTACTCTGGCCTAATAGCTGAGGTCTTAACTCTTAGTCTGGTCTAATAGCTAAGGTCTTAGACTCTTACTCTGGCCTACTGGTTAAGGTGTTAACTCTTACTCTGGCCTAATAGCTAATGTCTTAGACTCGTACTCTGGCCTAATGGTTAAGGTCTTAACTCTTACTCTGGCCTACTGCTTAAGGTCTTAACTCTTACTCTGGCCTAATAGCTAAGGTCTTAACTCTTAATCTGGCCTAATAGCAAAGGTCTTAGACTCATAATCTGGCCTAATGGTTAAGGTCTTAACTCTTACTCTGGCCTAATAGCTAAGGTCTTAACTCTTACTCTGGCCTAATAGCTAAAGTCTTAGACCCGTACTATGGCCTACAGGTTGAGGTCATAACTCTTACTCTGGCCTACTGGTTAAGGTCTTAACTTTTACTCTGGCCTACTGGTTAAGGTCTTAACTCTTACTCTGGCCTAATAGCTAAGGTCTTAACTCTTACTCTGGCCTAATAGCTAAGGTCTTAGACTCTTACTCTGGCCTAATGGTTAAGGTCTTAACTCTTACTCTGGGCTACTGGTTAAGGTCTTAACTCTTACTCTGGCCTAATAGCTAAGGTCTTATACTCGTACACTGGCCTAATGGTTAAGGTCTTAACTCTTACTCTGGCCTACTGGCTAAGGTCTTAAAAGCTAAGGTCTTAACTCTTACTCTGGCCTAATAGCTAAGGTCTTAACTCTAACTCTGGCCGAATAGCTAAGGTCTTAGATTCGTACTCTGGCCTAATGGTTAAGGTCTTAACTCTTACTCTGGCCTAATAGCTAAGGTCTTAACTATTACTCTGGCCTAATAGCTAAGGTCTTAGACTCGTTCTCTGGCCTAATGGTTAAGGTCTTAGATCTTACTCTGGCCTAATAGCTAAGGTCTTAGACTCGTACACTGGCCTAATAGCTAAGGTCTTAGACTCATACTCTGGCCTAATAGCTAAGGTCTTAGACTCGAACTCTGGCCTACTGGTTAAGTTCTTAACTCTTACTCTGGCCTAATAGCTAAGGTCTTAACTCTTACTCTGGCCTAATAACTAAGGTCTTAGACTCGTACTCTGGCCTAATAGCTAAGGTCTTAACTCTTACTCTGGCCTAATAGCTAAGGTCTTAACTCTTACTCTGGCCTAATAACTAAGGTCTTAGACTCGTACTATGGCCTACAGGTTAAGGTCTTAACTCTTACTCTGGAGTACTGGTTAAGGTCTTAACTCTTACTCTGGCCTAATAGCTAAGGTCCTAGACTCATAATCTGGCCTACTGGTTAAGGTCTTAACTTTTACTCTGGCCTAATAGCTAAGGTCATAACTCTTACTCTGGCCTAATAGCTAAGGTCTTAGACTCGTACTCTGGCCTAATGGTTAAGGTCTTAACTCTTACTCTGGCCTACTGGTTATGGTCTTAACTCTTACTCTGGCCTAATAGCTAAGGTCTTAGACTCGTACTCTGGCCTACTGGTTAAGGTCTTAACTCTTACTCTGGCCTAATAGCTAAGGTCTTAACTCTTACTGTGGCCTAAGAGCTAAGGTCCTAGACTCATAATCTGGCCTACTGGTTAAGGTCTTAACTTTTACTCTGGCCTAATAGCTAAGGTCATAACTCTTACTCTGGCCTAATAGCTAAGGTCTTAGACTCGTACTCTGGCCTAATGGTTAAGGTCTTAACTCTTACTCTGGCCTACTGGTTATGGTCTTAACTCTTACTCTGGCCTAATAGCTAAGGTCTTAGACTCGTACTCTGGCCTACTGGTTAAGGTCTTAACTCTTACTCTGGCCTAATAGCTAAGGTCTTAACTCTTACTCTGGCCTAAGAGCTAAGGTCGTAACTCTTACTCTGGCCGCATAGCTAAGGTCTTAGACTCGTTCTCTTTCCTAATGGTTAAGGTGTTAACTCATACTCTGGCCTAATAGCTAAGGTCTTAACTCTTACTCTGGCATAATAGCTAAGGTCTTAGACTCATACTCTGGCCTAATGGTTAAGGTCTTAATTCTTACTCTGGCCTAATAGCTAAGGTCTTAGACTCGTACTATGGCCTAATGATTAAGGTCTTAACACTTACTCTGGCTTACTGGTTGAGGTCTTAACTCTTACTCTGGCCTAATAGCTAAGGTCTTAGACTCATACTCTGGCCTAATAGCTAAGGTCTTAGACTCATACTCTGGCCTAATAGCTAAGGTCTTAGACTCGTACTCTGGCCAAATGGTTAAGGTCTTAACTCTTACTCTGGCCTAATAGCTAAGGTCTTAACTCTTACTCTGGCCTAACAGCTAAGGTCTTAGACTCATACTCTGGCCTACTGGTTAAGGTCTTAACTCTTACTCTGGCCTACTGGTTATGGTCTTAACTCTTACTCTGGCCTAATAGCTAAGGTCTTAGACTCGGACTCTGGCCTAATGGTTAAGGTCTTAATTCTTACTCTGGCCTAATAGCTAAGGTCTTAGACTCGTACTATGGCCTACAGGTTAAGGTCTTAACTCTTACACTGGTCTACCGGTTAAGGTCTTAACTCTTACTCTGGCCCACTGGTTAAGGTCTTAACTCTTACTCTGGCCTAATAGCTAAGGTCTTAGACTCGTACTCTGGCCTAATCGTTAAGGTCTTAACTCTTACTCTGGCCTAATAGCTAAGGTCTTAACTCTTACTCTGGCCTAATAGCTAAGGTCTTAGATTCGTACTCTGGCCTAATAGCTAAGGTCTTAGACTCGTACTCTAGCCTACTGGTTAAGGTCTTAACTCTTACTCTGGCCTAATAGCTAAGGTCTTAGACTCGTACTCTGGCCTAATCGTTAAGGTCATAACTCTTACTCTGGCCTAATAGCTAAGGTCTTAGACTCGTACTCTGTTCTAATGGTTAAGGTCTTAACTCTTACACTGGCCTACTGGTTAAGGTCTTAACTCTGACTCTGGCCTAATAGCTAAGGTCTTAACTCTTACTCTGGCCTTATAGCTAAGGTCTTAGACTCGTACTCTGGCCTAATGGTTAAGGTCTTAACTCTTACTCTGGCCTACTGGTTTTGGTCTTAACTCTTACTCTGGCCTAATAGCTAAGGTCTTAGACTCGTACTCTGGCCTAATAGCTAAGGTCTTAACTCTTAGTCTGGTCTAATAGCTAAGGTCTTAGACTCTTACTCTGGCCTACTGGTTAAGGTGTTAACTCTTACTCTGGCCTAATAGCTAAGGTCTTAGACTCGTACTCTGGCCTAATGGTTAAGGTCTTAACTCTTACTCTGGCCTACTGCTTAAGGTCTTAACTCTTACTCTGGCCTAATAGCTAAGGTCTTAACTCTTAATCTGGCCTAATAGCAAAGGTCTTAGACTCATAATCTGGCCTAATGGTTAAGGTCTTAACTCTTACTCTGGCCTAATAGCTAAGGTCTTAACTCTTACTCTGGCCTAATAGCTAAAGTCTTAGACCCGTACTATGGCCTACAGGTTGAGGTCATAACTCTTACTCTGGCCTACTGGTTAAGGTCCTAACTTTTACTCTGGCCTACTGGTTAAGGTCTTAACTCTTACTCTGGCCTAATAGCTAAGGTCTTAACTCTTACTCTGGCCTAATAGCTAAGGTCTTAGACTCTTACTCTGGCCTAATGGTTAAGGTCTTAACTCTTACTCTGGGCTACTGGTTAAGGTCTTAACTCTTACTCTGGCCTAATAGCTAAGGTCTTATACTCGTACACTGGCCTAATGGTTAAGGTCTTAACTCTTACTCTGGCCTACTGGCTAAGGTCTTAATAGCTAAGTTCTTAACTCTTACTCTGGCCTAATAGCTAAGGTCTTAACTCTAACTCTGGCCGAATAGCTAAGGTCTTAGATTCGTACTCTGGCCTAATGGTTAAGGTCTTAACTCTTACTCTGGCCTAATAGCTAAGGTCTTAACTCTTACTCTGGCCTAATAGCTAAGGTCTTAGACTCGTTCTCTGGCCTAATGGTTAAGGTCTTAGATCTTACTCTGGCCTAATAGCTAAGGTCTTAGACTCGTACACTGGCCTAATAGCTAAGGTCTTAGACTCATACTCTGGCCTAATAGCTAAGGTCTTAGACTCGAACTCTGGCCTTCTGGTTAAGTTCTTAACTCTTACTCTGGCCTAATAGCTAAGGTCTTAACTCTTACTCTGGCCTAATAACTAAGGTCTTAGACTCGTACTCTGGCCTAATAGCTAAGGTCTTAACTCTTACTCTGGCCTAATAGCTAAGGTCTTAACTCTTAGTCTGGCCTAATAGCTAAGGTCTTAGACTTGTACTCTGGCCAAATGGTTAAGGTCTTAACTCTTACTCTGGCATAATAGCTAAGGTCTTAGACTCGTACTCTGGCCTAATGGTTAAGGTCTTAACTCTTACTCTGGCCTACTGGTTAAGGTCTTAACTCTTACTCTGGCCTAATAGCTAAGGTCTTAACTCTTACTCTGGCCTAATAGCAAAGGTCTTAGACTCATAATCTGGCCTAATGGTTAAGGTCTTAACTCTTAACCTGGCCTAATAGCTAAGGTCTTAACTCTTACTCTGGCCTAATAGCTAAGGTCTAAGACTCGTACTATGGCCTACAGGTTAAGGTCTTAACTCTTACTCTGGCCTACTGGCTAAGGTCTTAACTCTTACTCTGGCCTAATAGCTAAGGTCCTAGACTCGTACTCTGGCCTACTGGTTAAGGTCTTAACTTTTACTCTGGCCTAATAGCTAAGGTCATAACTCTTACTCTGGCCTAATAGCTAGGTCTTCGACTCGTACTCTGGCCTAATGGTTAAGGTCTTAACTCTTACTCTGGCCTACTGGTTAAGGTCTTAACTCTTACTCTGGCCTAATAGCTAAGGTCTTAGACTCGTACTATGGCCTACAGGTTAAGGTCTTAACTCTTACTCTGGCCTACTGGTTAAGGTCTTAACTCTTACTCTGGCCTAATAGCTAAGGTCCTAGACTCGTACTCTGGCCTACTGGTTAAGGTCTTAACTTTTATTCTGGCCTAATAGCTAAGGTCATAACTCTTACTCTGGCCTAATAGCTAAGGTCTTAGACTCGTACTCTGGCCTAATGGTTAAGGTCTTAACTCTTACTCTGGCCTACTGGTTAAGGTCTTAACTCTTACTCTGGCCTAACAGCTAAGGTCTTAACTCTTACTCTGGCCTAATAGCTAAGGTCTTAGACTCGTACTCTGGCCTAATGGTTAAGGTCTTAACTCTTACTCTGGCCTAATAGCTAAGGTCTTAGACTCGTACTATGGTCTTATGGTTAAGGTCTCAACTCTTACTCTGGCCTACTGGTTAAGGTCTTAACTCTTACTCTGGCCTAATAGCTAAGGTCTTAGACTCATACTCTGGCCTAATAGCTAAGGTCTTAGACTCGTACTCTGGCCTAATAGCTAAGGTCTTAGACTCGTACTCTGGCCAAATGGTTAATGTCTTAACTCTTACTCTGGCCTACTGGTTAAGGTCTTAACTCTTACTCTGGCCTAACAGCTAAGGTCTTAACTCTTACTCTGGCCTAATAGCTAAGGTCTTAGAATCATACTCTGGCCTACTGGGTAAGGTCTTAACTCTTACTCTGGCCTACTGGTTAAGGTCTTAACTCTTACTCTGCCCTAATAGCTAAGGTCCTAGACTCATAATCTGGCCTACTGGTTAAGGTCTTAACTTTTACTCTGGCCTAATAGCTAAGGTCATAACTCTTACTCTGGCCTAATAGCTAAGGTCTTAGACTCGTACTCCGGCCTAATGGTTAAGGTCTTAACTCTTACTCTGGCCTACTGGTTATGGTCTTAACTCTTATTCTGGCCTAATAGCTAAGGTCTTAGACTCGTACTCTGGCCTACTGGTTAAGGTCTTAACTCTTACTCTGGCCTAATAGCTAAGGTCTTAACTCTTACTCTGGCCTAAGAGCTAAGGTCCTAGACTCATAATCTGGCCTACTGGTTAAGGTCTTAACTTTTACTCTGGCCTAATAGCTAAGGTCATAACTCTTACTCTGGCCTAATAGCTAAGGTCTTAGACTCATACTCTGGCCTAATGGTTAAGGTCTTAACTCTTACTCTGGCCTACTGGTTATGGTCTTAACTCTTACTCTGGCCTAATAGCTAAGGTCTTAGACTCGTACTCTGGCCTACTGGTTAAGGTCTTAACTCTTACTCTGGCCTAATAGCTAAGGTCTTAACTCTTACTCTGGCCTAAGAGCTAAGGTCGTAACTCTTACTCTGGCCGCATAGCTAAGGTCTTAGACTCGTTCTCTTTCCTAATGGTTAAGGTGTTAACTCATACTCTGGCCTAATAGCTAAGGTCTTAACTCTTACTCTGGCATAATAGCTAAGGTCTTAGACTCGTACTCTGGCCTAATGGTTAAGGTCTTAACTCTTACTCTGGCCTAATAGCTAAGGTCTTAGACTCGTACTATGGCCTAATGATTAAGGTCTTAACACTTACTCTGGCCTACTGGTTGAGGTCTTAACTCTTACTCTGGCCTAATAGCTAAGGTCTTAGACTCATACTCCTGCCTAATAGCTAAGGTCTTAGACTCATACTCTGGCCTAATAGCTAAGGTCTTAGACTCGTACTCTGGCCAAATGGTTAAGGTCTTAACTCTTACTCTGGCCTAATAGCTAAGGTCTTAACTCTTACTCTGGCCTAATAGCTAAGGTCTTAGACTCATACTCTGGCCTACTGGTTAAGGTCTTAACTCTTACTCTGGCCTACTGGTTATGGTCTTAACTCTTACTCTGGCCTAATAGCTAAGGTCTTAGACTCGGACTCTGGCCTAATGGTTAAGGTCTTAATTCTTACTCTGGCCTAATAGCTAAGGTCTTAGACTCGTACTATGGCCTACAGGTTAAGGTCTTAACTCTTACACTGGCCTACTGGTTAAGGTCTTAACTCTTACTATGGTCTACCGGTTAAGGTCTTAACTCTTACTCTGGCCCACTGGTTAAGGTCTTAACTCTTACTCTGGCCTAATAGCTAAGGTCTTAGACTCGTACTCTGGCCTAATCGTTAAGGTCATAACTCTTACTCTGGCCTAATAGCTAAGGTCTTAGACTCGTACTCTGTTCTAATGGTTAAGGTCTTAACTCTTACACTGGCCTACTGGTTAAGGTCTTAACTCTGACTCTGGCATAATAGCTAAGGTCTTAACTCTTACTCTGGCCTTATAGCTAAGGTCTTAGACTCGTACTTTGGCCTAATGGTTAAGGTCTTAACTCTTACTCTGGCCTACTGGTTTTGGTCTTAACTCTTACTCTGGCCTAATAGCTAAGGTCTTAGACTCGTACTCTGGCCTAATAGCTAAGGTCTTAACTCTTAGTCTGGTCTAATAGCTAAGGTCTTAGACTCTTACTCTGGCCTACTGGTTAAGGTGTTAACTCTTACTCTGGCCTAATAGCTAAGGTCTTAGACTCGTACTCTGGCCTAATGGTTAAGGTCTTAACTCTTACTCTGGCCTACTGCTTAAGGTCTTAACTCTTACTCTGGCCTAATAGCTAAGGTCTTAACTCTTAATCTGGCCTAATAGCAAAGGTCTTAGACTCATAATCTGGCCTAATGGTTAAGGTCTTAACTCTTACTCTGGCCTAATAGCTAAAGTCTTAGACCCGTACTATGGCCTACAGGTTGAGGTCATAACTCTTACTCTGGCCTACTGGTTAAGGTCTTAACTTTTACTCTGGCCTACTGGTTAAGGTCTTAACTCAAACTCTGGCCTAATAGCTAAGGTCTTAACTCTTACTCTGGCCAAATAGCTAAGGTCTTAGACTCTTACTCTGGCCTAATGGTTAAGGTCTTAACTCTTACTCTGGGCTACTGGTTAAGGTCTTAACTCTAACTCTGGCCTAATAGCTAAGGTCTTATACTCGTACACTGGCCTAATGGTTAAGGTCTTAACTCTTACTCTGGCCTACTGGCTAAGGTCTTAATAGCTAAGGTCTTAACTCTTACTCTGGCCTAATAGCTAAGGTCTTAACTCTAACTCTGGCCGAATAGCTAAGGTCTTAGATTCGTACTCTGGCCTAATGGTTAAGGTCTTAATTCTTACTCTGGCCTAATAGCTAAGGTCTTAACTCTTACTCTGGCCTAATAGCTAAGGTCTTAGACTCGTTCTCTGGCCTAATGGTTAAGGTCTTAGATCTTACTCTGGCCTAATAGCTAAGGTCTTAGACTCGTACACTGGCCTAATAGCTAAGGTCATGGACTCATACTCTGGCCTTATAGCTAAGGTCTTAGACTCGAACTCTGGCCTACTGGTTAAGTTCTTAACTCTTACTCTGGCCTAATAGCTAAGGTCTTAACTCTTACTCTGGCCTAATAACTAAGGTCTTAGACTCGTACTCTGGCCAAATAGCTAAGGTCTTAACTCTTACTCTGGCCTAATAGCTAAGGTCTTAACTCTTAGTCTGGCCTAATAGCTAAGGTCTTAGACTTGTACTCTGGCCAAATGGTTAAGGTCTTAACTCTTACTCTGGCATAATAGCTAAGGTCTTAGACTCGTACTCTGGCCTAATGGTTAAGGTCTTAACTCTTACTCTGGCCTACTGGTTAAGGTCTTAACTCTTACTCTGGCCTAATAGCTAAGGTCTTAACTCTTACTCTGGCCTAATAGCTAAGGTCTTAGACTCTTACTCTGGCCTAATGGTTAAGATCTTAACTCTTACTCTGGGCTACTGGTTAAGGTCTTAACTCTTACTCTGGCCTAATAGCTAAGGTCTTATACTCGTACACTGGCCTAATGGTTAAGGTCTTAACTCTTACTCTGGCCTACTGGCTAAGGTCTTAATAGCTAAGTTCTTAACTCTTACTCTGGCCTAATAGCTAAGGTTTTAACTCTAACTCTGGCCGAATAGCTAAGGTCTTAGATTCGTACTCTGGCCTACAGGTTAAGGTCTTAACTCTTACACTGGCCTACTGGTTAAGGTCTTAACTCTTACTATGGTCTACCGGTTAAGGTCTTAACTCTTACTCTGGCCCACTGGTTAAGGTCTTAACTCTTACTCTGGCCTAATAGCTAAGTTCTTAGACTCGTACTCTGGCCTAATCGTTAAGGTCATAACTCTTACTCTGGCCTAATAGCTAAGGTCTTAGACTCGTACTCTGTTCTAATGGTTAAGGTCTTAACTCTTACACTGGCCTACTGGTTAAGGTCTTAACTCTGACTCTGGCCTAATAGCTAAGGTCTTAACTCTTACTCTGGCCTTATAGCTAAGGTCTTAGACTCGTACTCTGGCCTAATGGTTAAGGTCTTAACTCTTACTCTGGCCTACTGGTTTTGGTCTTAACTCTTACTCTGGCCTAATAGCTAAGGTCTTAACTCTTAATCTGGCCTAATAGCAAAGGTCTTAGACTCATAATCTGGCCTAATGGTTAAGGTCTTAACTCTTACTCTGGCCTAATAGCTAAGGTCTTAACTCTTACTCTGGCCTAATAGCTAAGGTCTTAACTTTTACTCTCGCCGAATAGCTAAGGTCGTAACTCTTACTCTGGCCAAATAGCTAAAGTCTTAGACTCGTTCTCCTTCCTAATGGTTAAGGTGTTAACTCTTACTCTGGCCTAATAGCTAAGGTCTTAACTCTTACTCTGGCCTAATAGCTAAGGTCTTAGACTCGTACTCTGGCCTAATGGTTAAGGTCTTAACTCTTACTCTGGCCTAATAGCTAAAGTCGTAGACTCGTACGATGGCCTAATGGTTAAGGTCTCAACTCTTACTCTGGCCTACTGGTTAAGGTCTTAACTCTTACTCTGGCCTAATAGCTAAGGTCTTAGACTCATACTCTGGCCTAATAGCTAAGGTCTTAGACTCGTACTCTGGCCTAATAGCTAAGGTCTTAGACTCGTACTCTGGCCAAATGGTTAATGTCTTAACTCTTACTCTGGCCTACTGGTTAAGGTCTTAACTCTTACTCTGGCCTAATAGCTAAGGTCTTAACTCTTACTCTGGCCTAATAGCTAAGGTCTTAGAATCATACTCTGGCCTACTGGGTAAGGTCTTAACTCTTACTCTGGCCTACTGGTTAAGGTCTTAACTCTTACTCTGGCCTAATAGCTAAGGTCCTAGACTCATAATCTGGCCTACTGGTTAAGGTCTTAACTTTTACTCTGGCCTAATAGCTAAGGTCATAACTCTTACTCTGGCCTAATAGCTAAGGTCTTAGACTCGTACTCTGGCCTAATGGTTAAGGTCTTAACTCTTACTCTGGCCTACTGGTTATGGTCTTAACTCTTATTCTGGCCTAATAGCTAAGGTCTTAGACTCGTACTCTGGCCTACTGGTTAAGGTCTTAACTCTTACTCTGGCCTAATAGCTAAGGTCTTAACTCTTACTCTGGCCTAAGAGCTAAGGTCCTAGACTCATAATCTGGCCTACTGGTTAAGGTCTTAACTTTTACTCTGGCCTAATAGCTAAGGTCATAACTCTTACTCTGGCCTAATAGCTAAGGTCTTAGACTCGTACTCTGGCCTAATGGTTAAGGTCTTAACTCTTACTCTGGCCTACTGGTTATGGTCTTAACTCTTACTCTGGCCTAATAGCTAAGGTCTTAGACTCGTACTCTGGCCTACTGGTTAAGGTCTTAACTATTACTCTGGCCTAATAGCTAAGGTCTTCACTCTTACTCTGGCCTAAGAGCTAAAGTCGTAACTCTTACTCTGGCCGCATAGCTAAGGTCTTAGACTCGTTCTCTTTCCTAATGGTTAAGGTGTTAACTCATACTCTGGCCTAATAGCTAAGGTCTTAACTCTTACTCTGGCATAATAGCTAAGGTCTTAGACTCGTACTCTGGCCTAATGGTTAAGGTCTTAACTCTTACTCTGGCCTAATAGCTAAGGTCTTAGACTCGTACTATGGCCTAATGATTAAGGTCTTAACACTTACTCTGGCCTACTGGTTGAGGTCTTAACTCTTACTCTGGCCTAATAGCTAAGGTCTTAGACTCATACTCTGGCCTAATAGCTAAGGTCTTAGACTCATACTCTGGCCTAATAGCTAAGGTCTTAGACTCGTACTCTGGCCAAATGGTTAAGGTCTTAACTCTTACTCTGGCCTAATAGCTAAGGTCTTAACTCTTACTCTGGCCTAATAGCTAAGGTCTTAGACTCATACTCTGGCCTACTGGTTAAGGTCTTAACTCTTACTCTGGCCTACTGGTTATGGTCTTAACTCTTACTCTGGTCTAATAGCTAAGGTCTTAGACTCGTACTATGGCCTACAGGTTAAGGTCTTAACTCTTAAACTGGCCTACTGGTTAAGGTCTTAACTCTTACTATGGTCTACCGGTTAAGGTCTTAACTCTTACTCTGGCCCACTGGTTAAGGTCTTAACTCTTACTCTGGCCTAATAGCTAAGTTCTTAGACTCGTACTCTGGCCTAATCGTTAAGGTCATAACTCTTACTCTGGCCTAATAGCTAAGGTCTTAGACTCGTACTCTGTTCTAATGGTTAAGGTCTTAACTCTTACACTGGCCTACTGGTTAAGGTCTTAACTCTGACTCTGGCCTAATAGCTAAGGTCTTAACTCTTACTCTGGCCTTATAGCTAAGGTCTTAGACTCGTACTCTGGCCTAATGGTTAAGGTCTTAACTCTTACTCTGGCCTACTGGTTTTGGTCTTAACTCTTACTCTGGCCTAATAGCTAAGGTCTTAGACTCGTACTCTGGCCTAATAGCTAAGGTCTTAACTCTTAGTCTGGTCTAATAGCTAAGATCTTAGACTCTTACTCTGGCCTACTGGTTAAGGTGTTAACTCTTACTCTGGCCTAATAGCTAAGGTCTTAGACTCGTACTCTGGCCTAATGGTTAAGGTCTTAACTCTTACTCTGGCCTACTGCTTAAGGTCTTAACTCTTACTCTGGCCTAATAGCTAAGGTCTTAACTCTTAATCTGGCCTAATAGCAAAGGTCTTAGACTCATAATCTGGCCTAATGGTTAAGGTCTTAACTCTTACTCTGGCCTAATAGCTAAGGTCTTAACTCTTACTCTGGCCTAATAGCTAAGGTCTTAACTTTTACTCTGGCCTAATAGCTAAGGTCTTAACTCTTACTCTGGCCTAATAGCTAAGGTCTTAGACTCGTACTCTGGCCTAATGGTTAAGGTCTTAACTCTTACTCTGGCCTAATAGCTAAGGTCTTAGACTCGTACTATGGCCTAATGGTTAAGGTCTCAACTCTTACTCTGGCCTACTGGTTAAGGTCTTAACTCTTACTCTGGCCTAATAGCTAAGGTCTTAGACTCGTACTATGGCCTAATGATTAAGGTCTTAACACTTACTCTGGCCTACTGGTTGAGGTCTTAACTCTTACTCTGGCCTAATAGCTAAGGTCTTAGACTCATACTCTGGCCTAATAGCTAAGGTCTTAGACTCATACTCTGGCCTAATAGCTAAGGTCTTAGACTCGTACTCTGGCCAAATGGTTAAGGTCTTAACTCTTACTCTGGCCTAATAGCTAAGGTCTTAACTCTTACTCTGGCCTAATAGCTAAGGTCTTAGACTCGTACTCTGGCCTACTGGTTAAGGTCTTAACTCTTACTCTGGCCTAAGAGCTAAGGTAGTAACTCTTACTCTGGCTGCATAGCTAAGGTCTTAGACTCGTTCTCTTTCCTAATGGTTAAGGTGTTAACTCATACTCTGGCCTAATAGCTAAGGTCTTAACTCTTACTCTGGCATAATAGCTAAGGTCTTAGACTCGTACTCTGGTCTAATGGTTAAGGTCTTAACTCTTACTCTGGCCTAATAGCTAAGGTCTTAGACTCGTACTATGGCCTAATGATTAAGGTCTTAACACTTACTCTGGCCTACTGGTTGAGGTCTTAACTCTTACTCTGGCCTAATAGCTAAGGTCTTAGACTCATACTCTGGCCTAATAGCTAAGGTCTTAGACTCATACTCTGGCCTAATAGCTAAGGTCTTAGACTCGTACTCTGGCCAAATGGTTAAGGTCTTAACTCTTACTCTGGCCTAATAGCTAAGGTCTTAACTCTTACTCTGGCCTAATAGCTAAGGTCTTAGACTCATACTCTGGCCTACTGGTTAAGGTCTTAACTCTTACTCTGGCCTACTGGTTATGGTCTTAACTCTTACTCTGGTCTAATAGCTAAGGTCTTAGACTCGGACTCTGGCCTAATGGTTAAGGTCTTAATTCTTACTCTGGCCTAATAGATAAGGTCTTAGACTCGTACTATGGCCTACAGGTTAAGGTCTTAACTCTTACACTGGCCTACTGGTTAAGGTCTTAACTCTTACTATGGTCTACCGGTTAAGGTCTTAACTCTTACTCTGGCCCACTGGTTAAGGTCTTAACTCTTACTCTGGCCTAATAGCTAAGTTCTTAGACTCGTACTCTGGCCTAATCGTTAAGGTCATAACTCTTACTCTGGCCTAATAGCTAAGGTCTTAGACTCGTACTCTGTTCTAATGGTTAAGGTCTTAACTCTTACACTGGCCTACTGGTTAAGGTGTTAACTCTTACTCTGGCCTAATAGCTAAGGTCTTAGACTCGTACTCTGGCCTAATGGTTAAGGTCTTAACTCTTACTCTGGCCTACTGCTTAAGGTCTTAACTCTTACTCTGGCCTAATAGCTAAGGTCTTAACTCTTAATCTGGCCTAATAGCAAAGGTCTTAGACTCATAATCTGGCCTAATGGTTAAGGTCTTAACTCTTACTCTGGCCTAATAGCTAAAGTCTTAGACCCGTACTATGGCCTACAGGTTGAGGTCATAACTCTTACTCTGGCCTACTGGTTAAGGTCTTAACTTTTACTCTGGCCTACTGGTTAAGGTCTTAACTCAAACTCTGGCCTAATAGCTAAGGTCTTAACTCTTACTCTGGCCAAATAGCTAAGGTCTTAGACTCTTACTCTGGCCTAATGGTTAAGGTCTTAACTCTTACTCTGGGCTACTGGTTAAGGTCTTAACTCTAACTCTGGCCTAATAGCTAAGGTCTTATACTCGTACACTGGCCTAATGGTTAAGGTCTTAACTCTTACTCTGGCCTACTGGCTAAGGTCTTAATAGCTAAGGTTTTAACTCTTACTCTGGCCTAATAGCTAAGGTATTAACTCTAACTCTGGCCGAATAGCTAAGGTCTTAGATTCGTACTCTGGCCTAATGGTTAAGGTCTTAATTCTTACTCTGGCCTAATAGCTAAGGTCTTAACTCTTACTCT